>NC_141003.1:28307278-29507278 GCF_052327205.1 Somniosus microcephalus
TTCCGTTCCCTTAAAGGAAGGGGTTCACAGGTCGAACGCGTGCACCGGAGAGGCAGCGCGTGCGCCTGGAACTTCCGTTTTTTTTGCAGGTTTCTCCGGGAGGGTAAGTCTCCAGGAGTTACACTTTTAAAAAGCAGTCGCAAGGCCTGCTTTTAACAAGGTAAGTGGTGAATTAAGTATAGTTAAAACATTTTTTCCACAGGTTTATTATTTTTTAATATTTTAAAGAAAGGTAAGTTTATTTTTAGCCCCATTAGAAACTGTAATTAATTTTTTCAAAAATTTAAATTATTGTTTAAAATAGTTATTTTATGTAATTTATAGTTATTTTAAAAATGTGATTTAAAAAAAAAATTATTTGAAGTTTTAGTAATGTTTTGGGGCTGATTTGTATTTATAGTTTTGACAGCTCTTCCTGTCAATTTTATGAATGAAGCATTCCCTGCTACCATTGGCTCTCCATGGCCCACGTGATCCCAGGGGACGTTTCGAACTAACTGCGCCCCTGGGCTACGCAAGCACTGTGCGCCGGCAGTTGGAGGAGGCCCAGGATCGGAATCCCACGCGGGCCCACAGCTCAACGGCCGGCGCGCTAGGTAAGTGCAGGTCGGGGGCTTACACCTGCGGGAAGCCTCCGACCCGAATTTCTGGGCCAATTGTATTTGACCACATAACTGGTCTACTCTAACCTGAGTGAAAACTATGCCAGGCTTTCAATTTTTTTCTCTCTATCTCCCTTCTGATGGCACAATTGAAATTGTAATTCGCTATGTGGAGCGTCATGGGTGTAGTTTCTTGTTATACCGCCAGTGCTCCCAGTCTAACCAATCTATGACCAATGGCTGTACCAGTGATTTGCTATCTTCTCCTACCACTCCATGGTGCAATGTGCATTGCCAGCTTGACAATGCAATATTGTTTAAGGTAGAGGGTTGCATTATTACAAGAATCCTATGAATATTCTACACAACGGGATGGGGTTTGCCAAATTCTAGTATTTTCAAAAACATCACCCTGTTGCTGTTTTAAATGATCATTTCCATCATGACAAATCATGCTGCTTAGAAACTCATCCAAAACAATTAGGCCTAGAAATTTGGTGGGCTGCACCACCAGTTAGCACCCAAAGAGGGCACTTAGTGGCTTTAGTGCCACTGGCCACGCCCCCTGCGAAATTTAGCGGGGCGCTAATGGCAGCGTTAGCCTGTAACGCTGTGCCGCCACCGATGATGTCATCGGTGTGCGCAGCGCCCCGCTACTGCCCCGATCGCGATATTGGGTCGCGCCACCCGTTGTAACGCCGGTCGCAATCTGCGACCGGTTCAGGGGGGCCAACCTGCGGCAGTAGTGGCGCTAATTAAAGGGGAGGTGCGGGGCGGCCTTTTTTTTGCTGGCCGCCTGCCAGCACCTCCTCGTGCCGCCGTCCCCGGCCTCCTGAGCCCCCCCTCAGGCAGTGCCGGCTGTGTCCTAAGAGCCCGGCACCTCTCTTCGGTGCCGGGCTCGTTTGCTGGCACTCGCGATGTCTGATTGCGCTGGTGCAGGCCCCTCCCCTTTAAGAAGGGGAGGAAGGCCTGCAGTACCGCAGCACGCCGTGCCGCAGCATGTGGCGCTGCGGCACGTTGCGCTGCGATATTCAGTTTCAGCGCCTCAAGAGGGACGCGGGGCGCCTCGAGCAGCGCCCCGCTTCCGTTTGGGGCGCCGAAACTGAATATCGCGCTGGCGCAATCAGCTACTTCCGGGGCGGAACTTCTGGCACCCAGGCGAGCTTGGAATGGGATGCCACCGAATTTCTAGGCCTTAATTTTTTATATTAGTTAAAATGTTGAATGAATATTTTCTAGAAGTATTCACAAAAGAGGATAACGCTAACTTGTCATCCAATTTTTTTTGCATGTATAAAAGGATTTTCAAGTCAGCATTGGCAAGGTAAGTTAAAGAGATGTAAGGTGGCATATACCCAAGGTTTCTGAAAGATACTGGTGGGGACATTTGTGGGACACTGGCTGTTATCATAAAGGAATCATTAGGACTGGGATGGTTTTGCCGGGCTAGAAGTAAGCAGACACAGTAATGATATTTTTAAAAGGTTACCGATCTGGCCTGGGCAACTACAGGCCCATTAGCCTAACATTAATAACAAGTAAGGTTATGGTAGATATTCCAAGTGGTAGTGAGACTAATACTTGTATTAAATACAACTTGAGATGTTGCGATTCAGGATAAATGTTGGGAAGGGATAAGAAACTGGCTGAAGGATAGAAAATAATGGGGTCAATTTTAACTCCTTTTGCCTGGCATTAATGGGATGGTGACAGCCTCAAAATGGGTGTAGCAGCCTTATCGCCCCGTTAACACTGACGATGCGGTCGGCACCATTTTAAAAAGGGCCTACCTCTGGGTGTCAAAAGTACCCACTTGTTTCAGGTGTTAAGCCCCTTTTAAGATGGAAATCGGAGTCCCATGACATAAATAGGACCCCGATTGCCATTTTAGGTAGGAACTGGTCGGAGCCTGCACAAATCCATGGGCGAAGGAAGAGGCCCAGCAAGGATAAGTCTCGAATTATTTTTGTGGGCCTCGGAGGAGCAGGACCCTACCTCCGGAAGCCACAAAATTATCTGGCCTGCTGCTGTCCCAGGAGCGCCACCCGCCACGATCGCGATCCACCCCCTTGCGACTTACCTTCCTGGAGCCAGCTGTGCCAGCTGTGGCTCAATGGGCAGAAACAGAGAAACATAGAAACATAGGAGCAGGAGTAGGCCACTCGGCCCTTCGAGCCGGCTCCACCATTCAATACGATCATGGCTGATCCTCTATCTCAATACCATATTTCCGCTCTCTCCCCATGCCCCTTGATGCCTTTTGTGTCTAGAAATCTATCTATCTCCTTCTTAAATATATTCAGTGACTTGGCCTCCACAGCCTTCTGTGGTAGAGAATTCCACAGGTTCACCAGCCTCTGAGTGAAGAAATTTCTCCTCATCTCAGTCCTAAATGTCTTACCCCATATCCTGAGACTGTGACCCCTTGTTCTAGACACCTCAGCCAGGGGAAACATCCTCCCTGCATCCAGTCTGTCTAGCCCTGTCAGAATTTTATACGTTTCAATGAGATCCCCTCTCATTCTTCTAAACTCTAGTGAATACAGGCCTAGTCGACCCAATCTCTCCTCATACGACAGTCCTGCCATCCCAGGGATCAGTCTGGTGAACCTTCGCTGCACTCCCTCTATGGCAAGTATATCCTTTCTTAGGTAAGGAGACCAAAACTGCACACAGTACTCCAGGTGTGGTCTCACCAAGGCCCTGTATAACTGTAGTAAGACATCCTTGTTCCTGTACTCAAATCCTCTTGCAATGAAGGCCAACATACCATTTGCCTTCCTAACTGTTCGCTGCACCTGCATGTTTGCTTTCAGTGACTGGTGTACAAGGACACTCCAGTCTCTCTTGTACATCAACATTTCCCAATCTATCACCATTTAAATAATACTCTACCTTTCTGTTTTTCCTACCAAAGTGGATAACTTCACATTTATCTACATTATACTGCATCTGCCATGTATTTGCCCACTCACTCAACTTGTCTAAATTGCCTTGAAGCCTCTTTGCATCCTCCTCACAACTCACAATCCCCCCTAGTTTCGTGTCGTCAACAAACTTGGAAATATTACATTTAGTTCCCTCATCCAAATCATTGATATATATTGTGAATAGCTGGGGATCAAGCACTGATCCCTGCGGTACCCCACTAGTCACCGCGTGCCACCCCAAAAAAGACCCATTTATTCCTACTCTCTGTTTCCTGTCTGTTAACCAATTTTCAATCCATGCCAGTATATTACCCCTAATCCCATGTGCTTTAATCTTTCACACTAACCTCTTATGTGGGACTTTATCAAAGACCTTCTGAAAATTCAAATACACCACATCCACTGGTTCTCCCTTATCTATTCTACCAGTTACATCCTCAAAAAACTCCAGTAGATTTGTCAAACACGATTTCCCTTTCATAAATCCGTGTTGACTTTGTTTAATCCCGTTGATATTTTCTAAGTGTCCTGTTATCACATCCTTTATAATAGACTCTAGCATTTTCCCTACTACTGATGTTAGGCTAACCGGTCTGTAGTTCCCTGTTTTCTCTCTCCTCCTTTTTTAAATAGTGGGGTTACATTTACCACCCACCAATCTGCAGGAACTGTTCCATAATCTATAGAATTTTGGAAGATGACAACTAACGCATCCACTATTTCCATGGCTACCTCTTTTAGTACTCTGGGATGCAGATTATCAGGCCCTGGGGATTTATCGGCTTTCAGTCCCATTAATTTCTCCAGCACTATTTTTTTACGAATACTACTTTCCTTTAATTCCTCCTTCTCACTAGACTCTTGGGGGGAGAAATTCGGTATCGCCCCATTTGGGGCGCTAGTATTGGCGGTGCAAAAAGTTTAGCGCCAGGCGCAATTTATCGCCACCTCGAGCGATATTGGGTTGCAGCGCCCCTGAAGTTGATTGCGGCACTAAATCAGGCGCTGCACGATAGTCTTAAGGCGCTAACCCGGCGGCGCAATGCAATTTCTCCGCGGGCGGGCGCAGCGCAGGTGCTGTCAATGATCGATTTCACCCAGACACGCTGGCGCTGGCCAGCTCTTAAAGGGACGGATCGATTATCATCTGCAGCCACACTCTGCGCCTTGTAGGCTTCAAAATTGGCGGCAACCTACCTGTGGCGGGCAAAACTTCAACCACATGGAGAGGGCCAGGGAGAGAGTGCAGCGCTTCAGCGAGAGGGCATTGGATGCTCTGGTTGACGCGGTGGAGCGCCGGCGATCTGTGCTGT
Organism: Somniosus microcephalus; assembly: GCF_052327205.1. Classification (NCBI taxonomy): domain Eukaryota; kingdom Metazoa; phylum Chordata; class Chondrichthyes; order Squaliformes; family Somniosidae; genus Somniosus; species Somniosus microcephalus. The sequence goes on from NC_141003.1 coordinate 28,312,124, forward strand.
ACCCGGAGAATGGCAGGAGGCCTCAACACACCGAATACCGCAGAGCTTGGAGGGAGGTTTCCCAAAGAGTCACCTTCAGCAGCATGGTTCCGAGGACTCCTGTGCAATGCAGGAAGAAGTTCAATGACCTCACTCGGGTCGTCAGGGCGAGTGCCTTTTTCAGAATCATCTTCATCCCTCCATCTGCACCTCACTTTATGGCCAGAGGGTGTGCAAAGCCCCAATGGCCAGCTGCCATCCAGCACCCATGGCCCTTTCTGGAAACACACACGCACATTCAGCTCAGTGCATAATGTAAGGGCTATTCGACCATGGGAGGCATGTGATGCCCGATCAGGGCAGCATAATGTAAGGGCTATTCGACCATGGGAGACATGTGATGCCAGATCAGGGCAGCATAATGAAAGGGCTATTTGACCATGGGAGGCATGTGATGCCAGATCAGGGCAGCATAATGTAAGGGCTATTCTACCATGGGAGGCATGTGATGCCAGATCAGGGCAGCATAATGTAAGGGCTATTCTACCATGGGAGGCATGTGATACCAGATCAGGGCAGCACGTTTCATCACACCCCGTCCTTTCTCTTGCAGGCCAAGCTGGCGAGTAACCGCAGGCAACAGCTTCGGACCGGAGGAGGCTGGCCTCACCTGCGGACCCTTACAGACCTGGAGGAGCGAGTCCACCAGATCATTGCAAGCCGGATGAGTGGCCCCGTCACCTCTGGAGATGCCGACCCCATTGTGGACAGCGATGGTAAGGTCATCACCTTTTTGACCTCTCTCCTTCCACTTGTTCCCCACACCAGCATGCTTTTTCACTCTCGACCCAATTCAGAGCATTGCAGCACTCATGCATCCCTTGCTGCCACCCTGTCCTTTCGCTAAAGCCACTCTTGAACCTCCCTGCTTTCAGATGCTGCATCACCAGCTCGGGAGGCGGGCCCTCAAGCTGCCACTGTGACTGACTCCCGAGGCAATGAGGAGGAGGAAGCCGGACCATCCGTTCAACCCTCGGGTGAGCCAGCCCATCTCCAGACTGGGGAGATTCCTTCCCTGGAGGGGAGTGGGGGGGAATGCTCTGAGGAGCATCCAGCTCCAGGACCCAGCGGCCTGCAGCTACGCGAGGGGTTAGGGAAGCTCGGGGGCTGTCTCCCCGGACGGCGAGTCGGGCCGCGAGTGCTGCTGCACAGACTGTAAAGTCCGCGCCTCACTAATACACGGACTTCGGGAGAACAGTTTAACAGGTACTTTACTGAACGGAGGGTAACGTCAGACTGAAATACAGAAGCCTGCTAGGGCCTTTTATACAGGGGTGGTCACTGCTGGTACTGCAGTCTAAAACCAGTTCTTCCCTTAAAGGTACATACACAACAATTCCTCCCCTTTTAGATAAACAGTACATAACATTCATTTAACAACTAAATAATAACTAATTACAATTACAATTTTCTGGGTACTATATACATCAACTGAAATAATCATTTATAAGTTCAGTCTTTGAGGAGGCTTCCTAATCCTGACTGGATAGCGCCTTTCCCGAGTATCCTGTTCTTGCGGTGGAGTCAATTCTGGCTCATTGTCATTGGTTGGTTCGTCAGCTTCCAATACCACTGCTTCTGAGGTAGACGCAATCTGTACTTTGGGCTCATTGCCAGGTGCACATGCTCGTGGTATAGGTTTGGCTTGTTCCTGAGACTCCAGAATCTGGTCAGCATGGCGTTTCACGATGCTCTCTCCAACGTCCACTGTGTACATTAGTGGTCCCTGCTGTGTACATATCGTTCCTGGCTGCCATTTTTCTGTTCGGTAGTCACGGGCCAAGACTGGTTGCCCTATCTTGAAGCTCCTGGTTGGCCTCTCATTGATGTGCTGGAATTGCTTATCCTCAACATCTCGTCTTATGTTTGGTTTGAGCAAATCCAGGCGACATCTTAGCCTTCGGTTGAAGAACATTATGGCTGGAGCTTGGTTGGTGACTGCATGTGTCGCATTCCGGTAAGCAAACAAGAAATTATCTACCTTGTGTTGTAGTGGTATGTCGTCGTTATACATCGCCTTTATGGCCTTTTTAAAGGTCTGAACAAACCTTTCAGCCAATCCATTTGTGGCTGGATGATATGGGGCAGATGTGTAATGTTTCACCCCATTATTCCTCAGAAACCTCCAGAAATCCTCAGACACAAACTGTGGCCCATTGTCGGAGCAAATCTGTTCTGGCAACCCATTCCTGGCGAAGATGGTCCTTAGGACTGCAATAGTTTTCTCCGTGGTGGTGGAGGACATTTTAATGACCTCTGGCCATTTTGAATGGGCGTCCACAGCGATTAGAAACTTGAATCCATAAATGGACCAGCAAAATCAATGTGTACCCATTGCCATGGAGATGAGGGCCACTCCCATGGGTGTAGAGGGGCCTGTGGTGGTGCATTTTGGACTTTCTGGCATCCTGAGCAGCTCTTGGCCAGGTCCTTGATTTGTCTATCGATTCCCGGCCACCACACATAAGCCCTGGCTAGGCTTTTAATTTTTACCCCTCCCAGATGACCTTCATGAAGCTCATTTAGCACTCTGTCTCTCAACTTGGGTGGAATTACCACTCGGGATCCACACATCAAGGTCCCCCGGCACACTGACAGCTGTTCTCTCCTTGGCGAGAATGCTGGCAACAGTGAGTCGCCATATGCTGGCCATCCCTTCACCGTCAAATCATAGACCCGAGAGAGTGTTGGATCATTTCGGGTTTCCTTCTCTATACTTGAGTTTGTAACAGGCAGACATTCGACTATGGTCGCATGGAATATCTCAACAGGGTCCACTGCAGGTGCTTCTTCTACCGTAGGCAACGGTAGGCGCGACAGCCCATCAGCGTTTCCATGCTGCTTCGTACTGATGTGCCCCTAGAAAAAGTGTCCATCGTTGCAGCCGTTGCACCGTCATCACTGAACGCCCTTGTTTGGGTTAAAAATGGAGACCAGTGGCTGATGATCAGTCAGTAGGGTGAATTTCTGCCCGTGCAGATAGTGATTGAACTTCTTCACCCCCCACACCAGGCTGAGGGCCTCCCTGTCAATCTGAGCGTAATTACGCTCGGCTGAGGTTAACGAGCGCGACGCAAAGGCTATTGGCCTCTCTGAACCGTCAAGGAATTTGTGTGACAGCACCGCTCCAATGCCGTAGGGTGACGCATCACATGCCAACCGAATCGGTAGTGTTGGGTTGTAGTGGGCCAATACTTCTTTTGAAGTGATTAGGCATTTACATTCCTGAAAGGCACGCTTACACTCATCACTCCATTTCCATGTTACTCCAGTTTGCAGCAGGGCATTCAGTGGGTGCAGAATTGTGGATAGATTCGGCAAGAACTTATGGTAGTAGTTCACCAGTCCGAGAAACGACCTCAGTTGTGACACATTTTCCGGTGCTGGAGCCTTGACTACAGCCTCAATCTTGTCTGGCGACTTATGCAACCCTTCCTCATCAATCATGTGGCCACAATACGAGATTTGTCTCCTGAAGAACTCGCATTTTGGGCGGTTGGCTCATAGCCCATATTCCTGCAATCTAATGAGCACCTGCTCCAGGTTGGCAAGGTGTTCACTGTCATTTTCGCCCGTCACCAGGATGTCATCCAAATAACACTGGGTCCCTGGGATCCCTTGCAGAACTTGTTCCATTGCCCTCTGCCAAATAGCCGGGGCTGATGCTACCCCAAACACCAGTCGATTGTACTGGTAAAGGCCTTTGTGAGTGTTTATCGTGAGGTATTTCCTAGATGCTTCTTCCACCTCCATTTGTAGATACGCTTGGGCCAGATCAATCTTTGTAAAACGTTTCCCTCCAGATAGTGAGGTGAAAATATCTTCTATCCATGGAAGTGGATATTGTACTGTGTGCAGGACTGGGTTCACAGTCACCTTGAAGTCCCCACAGATGCGAACCTTCTTCGGCTCCCCAGGCGTGCTGCTCAATGCTTTCTTCATTACAGGAACGATGGGTGTGGCCCACTCGCTCCAGTCCACCTTGGACAGCACACCCGAATGCTCCAGACTCTCCAGTTCAGTTTCAACGGCTGGGCGGATCGCGTATGGCACCGGTTTGGCCTTAAAAAATTTTGGGTTTGCGTTATCTTTGATCTTTATCATTGCCTTTACTCCTTTTAGAGTCCCAAGTCCTTGTTGGAACACCTCTTCCGCGTCAGTTAGAATTTGTGACAGACGTCCAGGTGCAACATCATCATCCTTTTTGTCAGTCACAGTTAGCGCCTGAATGGAATGCCAATCCAATTGTATTTTTCGGATCCATTCACGTCCCAATAATGGTGGTCCTCCATCTTGTAGTATATACATATATAGTTTCTGTGTTTCCTTGCCGTTATATTTAACTGGCACCCTTATTTTTCCTCTGGGGTAGACCTTTTGCCCCATGTATGTCTTCAATACAATGGACGTGTCCTTTAAGGGTATGTGTGAGAATAGCCGCTCATAGTCTCGTCAATTCATGACAGTTAGGGCTGATCCTGTGTCCAATTCCATCTTTACTGGGGACCCTGCGATCATGAGGGTGACCCAAATGGTTCGGTGATCCTCCTTTGCGATCACGTTGTGTAACTTTAGACAACTTAGTCTCCTGCTCCCGGAGTCCTTATCACTCTCCTGATCTTCCGAACTACTGTCTGTCAATTTCTTTACTTTCTTGTACTTTTCCTTAGTAGTTCTTGTAGTGTTGGTTTTCTTTCCCGACCTGCAGACTCTTGCTATATGTCCCATTTTTCCGCATTGCCTGCATACTTTGTCCTTAAACCAGCAGTCCTTCTGATCATGGGTTGTTCTGCTGCAGCGATAGCACTTTTCTGCTCCATACGCCATTTCGTTAGCGCTGTATTCTTGTGGTTTCTGTTGTATTTCCGCAGCTCCCCGTGCTGCTGCTTCGTAGGATACTGCCACGCTGAAAGCCTGTTCTAGCTTCAGGTCCTTTTTCGAAAGTAGTCGTTTCTGGGTTCCTTCACTCTGGAGCCCGCAGACAAACTTATCCCGTAAGGTGTCTGCCAGTCCTGCTCCGAACTGGCAGTGCTTCAATAACTTGCGTAGTTCCGTAAGATAGTCAGCATTGCTCTCATCTTTGTGCTGGTTTCTTTTATGGAACTTGAATCTTTCTGCTATCAGCAGCGGTGTAGGGTTTAGGTGTTCCTGTAAGATATTAACAATCTCCTCAAAACTTTTCTCCATTGGTTTAGCTGGGGTAATTAAATTCCGCAATAGGCCGTACGTACTCGCGCCCATCAAATTCAATAATACCGACGCCCTCTTTCCATCGGCTACCTCATTTGCCTTGCAGTACACTTCCATTCTTTCCACATACGTGGTCCAGTCTTCTACCTCGTTGTCGAAAGCAGTGATACTGCCACTTTTCGGCATCTTGGGTGATTTAAAATGGCGCCTCCCGTGCTTTTTCTTCTTCCCCAATGGAATAAAATGGCGCCTCCCGCGCTTTTCCTTCTTCCCCAATGGGACAAAATGGCGCCTCCCGCGCTTTTCCTTCTTCCCCTTGCTGCCACGCTGCTCCTAGCGTTCTACAGGGTAATGGCGGCTACCCGCAGTTTCGGCGCGTCTCACTTTCCTTCCCCCCGTTCATTTTCTCTCCGCTGCCCGGTTCTTGAGCACCGACCGCGCCCTGTGCGCTCCATCCTCTCTCTCTCTTTTTTTTTCTTTTCCCGGCGACGCTGTGCGGCCCGTTTTGTAGAGCCGCTCGATCGAGCTCGAGCCCGCCGCAGTCCGGAAAGGGTCAGCGCACTACCTGCTACCAGCACGATTTGCTAGAACACCTTAACTGGGGAGCCAAGCTCAGCTCTCCACAGCCTCTCCCGCAATTCTCCGAACACCGATGAATCCTTGGGCGGTTGCTCGCGGTCGACGCCCGTTGCTCAGACTTCGACCTCCAAGAAACCTCCTCTCAGGGTGAGATCCCCGTGAGATGATGCAACACTGCAGGTGAGTTCGAACTTACTCGTCGCCACTGTAAAGTCCGCGCCTCAATAATACACGGACTTCGGGAGAACAGTTTAACAGGTACTTTACTGAATGGAGGGTACTCTTTTGTTTGGACCCAAAAAAAACCCCAAAACAAATTGGACTGTAATTTAACAAAAGTTCAAATAAAACTTAACAAATCAAATTAAAATTTGGTTTTCCGGGTTGATGATGCACTCCAGTCCCCGCGGCGCCCACCGGTCATGGAAATACTCAAGCGTGCCAGCAGACACCGCGTGCTCCATCTCCAGGGCCACCCGGGCGCGAACATGGCCGCGGAAGAGAGGCAGGCAATCGGCCGGACGGCCCCCTCGACCGCCCGCTGCCTGGACCAATTGATGGCTCTTTTAGCCAGGCCCAGGAGCAGGCCTACAAGGAGGTCCTCCAACCTGCCCGCTCCCCTTCGCACCGGGTGACCGTAGATCAAGGGCGTGGGACTGAAGTGCAACCAAAAATCGAGGAGCAGCCCCTTCAAGTAGTGAAAGAGGGGCTGCAACCTCTCACACTTGACATAAACGTGAAACACGGACTCCTCCAGGCCGCAAAAAATGCAGGCGGCCTGGGAGTCTGTGAACCTACTTAAAACCATATTGCATGGGACCGCTCCGTGCAACACCCTCCAGGCCAAGCCCCCGATGGAACAAGGGAGGACTCCCGCGTAGAGAGCCCTCCATTGGGGACCTCCGCCTCCGCCAGTCGGCAAGACGCCACGCCAAGGCGTGTCCGGATGGCAGATGAAAATGGCAAAGTGGAGAGTGTGCAGGAGCAGCCCATACAGGAAACCCCTCCGCGCGGAATGAAAAAACACGGAGGGTATGTCCTCGAGACAGCTCAAGTTGTGAGGCGCCGGTTCCCGAGGGGCCGGGCGCCGATGAGGAATTCCGTCCGAACGGGGGTAAGCTCGGACGGGATCGCCCCACGTGCTTGAGCCGCCTCGATACACCTAGTGGAGTCAGGGCCCAATGCCACTTTCACCGACTCGATGGCTTCGACCGCGAGCCGGACGTTGGCCCAGGACAGGCGCTGCGCCAGCTCCTCCGGCGACATCCAGCCCGCTCCTCCACCATCAAGCAGGTCCCCGGCTCTGGTCACCTTGCCAGGCACATCCCTGCCCTCCGCCAGCCACCCGAACCCGCGGTCGTGGAGGTGCGGATTCCTGAGCAGCAGCTCCCGAAGGAGAGCCGCCGCTCCTGACGGGGGAGAGCTCCGCCTGGAAGCGACGTAGTTCCAAACCCGTAGCAGTTCCTGGTAGAAGACAGGCAGCTCCCACAGGCCGGCACGCCTGCCGCCCACTTTCACAAACAGGAGCTGCGTGCCGTAATTGAGGCCGTGCAGCTGGCGGAAGAAATACGTCGCCAGCGCACACCATCTCGGAGGATTCTCGACGTACAGGTATCTCTGCAGCGTCTGAAGACGGAAAGTCGCAGCCTGGGTGCGAAGGCACACCAGCGCCTGACCGCCCTCCCTAAGCGGGAGACACAGAACCGCGGCAGAGACCCAGTGCTTCCTTTTGTCCCAGAAGAAGTCGATGAGCTTCTTCTGCATCTTGGCGACAAACGCAGGGAGAGGGATCAAAGTGACCAACCGGTACCACAACATGGCGGCCACCAGCTGGTTTATGACCAGCGCTTGACCCCTGTAGGACAACACTCGGAGCAGTCCTGTCCAGCGTCCTAGGTGAGCGGTGACTTTGGCCTCCAGCTCTTGCCAGTTCGCCGGCCAGGCGTCCTCGGCAGGGCTAAGGTAGACTCCTAAATAGAGGAGGTGCGTGGTGCTCCAGGTGAAAGGCCTGAACTCCTCCGGCAGGGAGTCCACCTGCCACTGACCCACCAGGAGTCCGGAACATTTCTCCCAGTTGATCTTGGTGGAGGATGCGTCCGAGTAAATCTGCTGGCATTCCCGCATCCTCCGCAAGTCAGCGGGATCCGTGACCACGAGGAGCACGTCATCGGCGTAAGCCGAGAGGACCACCTCCACGCCCGGCCCTTGCAGAGCCAGTCCCGTCAACCTCTTCCGCAAGAGGCGCAGGAATGGCTCCACGCAAACAGCGTATAACTGACCGGAAATGGGGCATCCCTGACGCACCCCCCTCCCGAAGCGAAGGGGCGCCGTCAAGGACCCGTTAACTTTAATCAGACACTCTGCGGCGGCGTACAGAAGTCGGATCCGGGCGACGAAATGCGTCCCGAACCCGAATGCGCGCAGAGTCCCGAAGAGATACTCGTGATCCACCCTGTCGAACGCCTTCTCCTGATCCAGGGAAAGGAAGGCGACCGACAGACCAGCCCTCTGGGAGTGGTGGACCAGGTCCCGGACCAGATGGATGTTATCGTGGATGGTCTGGCCCGGGACCGTGTAGGAATGGTCGGGGTGGATCATGTGGGCCAGCACGGTGCCAAGGCGAGCAGACATGGCCCTGGCAAAGATTTTATAGTCCGTGCTGAGGAGGGAGACCGGGCGCCAGTTCTTAAGGAGGCGGAGATCGCCCTTCTTAGGAAGCAGGACAATGACCGCCCTGCGCCAAGAGAGGGGCATCTCCCCGGTCGCCAAACTTTCCCCCAGGACCCGCACGTAGTCGCCCCCCAAGACGTCACAGAATGCCCTGTGGAACTCCACGGTCAGCCCGTCCAGCCCCGGGGACTCTCCCCTAGAGAGCTGGCGGAGGGCGCCGGTCAGCGCTGCCAGGCTTAGCGGAGCGTCCAATTTTTCGGCGCCCTCTGGGCTGACCTTCGGCAGGTCCTCCCACAAAACTCTGCGCGCATCCTCGCTGGACGGATCCGGAGCGAACAGAGCCCCGTAGTAGGCATGGGTCTCCGCGCTGATTCCCTCTGGATCCGAGACCAGAGATCCATCGTCGGCCAGCAGCCCCAAGAGCTGCTTACAGATCCCCCGTCTCTTTTCCAGCGAGTAGAAGAAGGGGGAGCCGCGGTCCAGGTCCCGCAGGAGCTGGATCCGTGACCTCACGTACGAATCTCGGGACCCGACGAGCTGCTGGTCCTTCAGCGCACCCTTCTTCTCTTCGTACACCTTCCGCAGGGCCGGGTCCTCGACGACCTGACCAAGACGGGACTCCAGGTCGAGCACCTCCTTCTCCAACCGCCCGACCCGGGCCTCCCGCCTCTTGGTCGACCCCTTCGCGTACTCCTGACAGAAGAGACGGACGTGAGCCTTGCCCACGTCCCACCATAGCCTCAAGGAGGGGAAGCCCCCCCCGCTTCCTTCTCCAGTCGGCCCAGAACCGACGAAACGAATCCCGGAACCGCGCATCCTCCAGCAGCAGGTTGTTAAAATGCCAGTACGCGGACCCCCCCGCGCGCGCAGTGGAGCGAGCTCCGCCCACACCAGGTGGTGGTCCATGCACGGCACCGGCCACATGGAAGCCGCCGGAACGCAGGAGACGTACGCCCGGGAAATGTAGAGGCGGTCGATTCTGGACCTTCCTCCCCCAGACCTCACACTAGTGAAGGCGCTGGAGTCGGGGTGGAGATTTCGCCAGACGTCCACCAAGTCGAAGGACCCGACCAGGTCCCTCAACTTCTCCATCGCCGCCGGGCTTCGCGGGGGACCCGAACGGTCCCTCGCCTCGAGGGTGCAGTTAAAATCCCCCCCGAGGATGATGCACTCGCCCACATCGACGGAGCCCAAAAGAGCGGACACTTCTTCGAAGAAGCGCACTTGCTGCGCACCGGTCTGAGGGGCGTACACATTCACTAGATGGAGCGGCACACCCCCCAGGTGAACAGTGACCTGGAGCAAGCGGCCCGGCACGTGCTCCTTGACCCCCAAGATCTCTGGCTGAAAATGCGGGGCCAGCAAGATAGCCACCCCGCTGGAATTGTTGGAGAGGTGACTCATGCTGACCCCTCCTTGCCACTCCAGGAGCCACGTGGCTTCATCTCCCGGAATGGTGTGGGTTTCTTGCAGGAAGCACACTGCATACTTCCCGTCCCGAAGGACCGAGAAGTTATTGAATCTGCGGCGCGCCTCCCTGCTGCCGTTGATGCTGAGGCTGGCTATGGTTATCTTCATGTCAGAAGCATAGTGCAACCTCTACCTACACCTAACGGGGGGAGGAAGCGCAGCCGCTGGTCAGCCGCCACCTCCTCAGCAGCCCAGTGAGGAATGTTCTGAGCCGACGCAGCTCGAGCGGGTTCACGCCCTCATCCGCACCCATGATCTTAACGGCGGCGCGGATGGACACGATGAGCAGCGCCAGCTCCGACCACCTGTTGAGGGCCAGCCGGACCTTATTGCGCCGACCCTATCACGTGGCCATAAAATCCCAGAGTTCCCTTATGGGAATGAGGGGAGACTCGGCAAGGGGCACGAGGTCATCCATCGCCTCGTCGGCGCTGGAGTCCGAATCGTCCTCCGTGCCCATCACCGAGTCCCCATCCTCCTCCAGGGGCTCGTCACCAACGGCCGACCCGTCCGCCGCGCAGTGCGCAGCGAACGGCTCGGCCACACCAGCCAGCCCCGCCTCCGCCCGGATCCCACCCCCAGGATCGGCGGCAGAGGATTCCTCCCTGGGCTCCTCTAGGGGTGCTGGGCCAGAAGAGGGTGGCAGTTCAGAGCTCCCCTCTGCCCCAGACGCCGGAACGACCGGAGAAACCGGGGAGAGAACAATTCCCAGCTCCTCCAGTACGTTCGGCACCAGAGACGCAGCCAGGGGGCCATCCTCCTCCCCGCCACCAACCTCCGACCCAGCTGATGGGGTGTTTTGAATTAAAACCTCTACCAGGTCGAGCAGCCCCTGGGAGATGTCCGGGTCGCATTGGGCGAGCTCATTTTCCTCGAGCTCGCCCGACCCAGACCCCAGGCCACCCGACCCGGCGAGGGGTAACGGTACAGATAAAATATCAATGTCTGCCGCGGGTTGTCCCGCGCCTACCCCCACGGGCAGGGTCTCGTCCCCATCCCCGGGAGGCACGTGCCGGACGGACACATCTGCCTCAGCCTCCCGAGGGACAGGCGACCCCCGCCAATCACCGGTGGTGATGACAGCGGGGGGGGGGGGGCGCAGTACCCGCGGCGGGCGACGACTCCCCCTGCTTGGAGGGACCTTCCTCCTCCCGGTCCTCCTCCTCTTCCAGGGGGTCGTGCCTTCTTTTTAGCACGGAGGGAGCGAGGGAGACCTCCATGTCTGCAGAGGCCTCCTCCTCAGCTCCCTCTGGCGGAGCAGGTTTGTCGGGTTCCTCGGGCCCGAGCCCGGCCGCAGGTATTGGCGTTTCCGCTACGGCGGTTGCGGCAACAGGCTCGGGCATGAGGCCCCTCCCACTCACGTCTGCCCCGATTAACTCCGCAAGGAGCGCGGGTGTAAGGGGCTTAAGGGGCAAGGGCTGGCCCTCCACGGGGGGACCCGCCCTAAGGTGTTTTGATTTTTTCCGCACCTTCTTTCCGGCCGGACGCACTCCCTCCCCCCTGCCGGAGGCCTTGGTGGCATCGGCCTCCGATGTCGACCGCGCATCAGCGGTTCCCGACGCGCGGGCAGATCCAGGGGGAGAAGCAGTGGCGGCGCCAGCCTCAGCCGCACTAGATGATCTGGCGGCCTTGGAGGCAGGGCAGCTTTTCCGAATGTGCCCCACCTCCTTGCAGGCGTGGCACCGCACACCGTCCGACGTCCAGAAGACGCGATAGGCGGTCCCCTCGTGGAGGACGACGAACGCCCCGTCGGTGTCCTCCTCCCACGCCAGCTGGATAAACAGCTGGCGCCGGAAGGAGAAGACGTGGCGAAGGCTGGCCTCCCGGAAGCCGAGCGGGATGGGTGTGATCCCCAACCTCACCTCCCCAAGTTGGCTTAAATGGGGAAGGAGGAGCTCACCAGGAACATAGGGCGGGACGTTAGAAATGACGATCCTCTGCGCGGTGGCCTCGAGAGGATCCACCGACAGGAAGGTCCTGCCCACGGTGAACCCCTTGGCGACGGCCAGGGACACCGCCCACTCCGACCCCAGGAAGAACACAGCCTTCCCATACATTTTTGAGGCCGCAACGATGGCTGAGGGGCCGACAACCCCAGCCATGGCTTTAACGCAGGCTTCAATGGCCATAGTGGGGTGAGTGTAGCTCTTCACCCCAAGCTTTTTTGTTATCAATCTGAATGGTGACGGGGCAGCAGAAGCAGCGGGAGCAGCTGTGGCTGTGGCTGCCACTCCCGCATAAGTCCTGGCTGGCCCCGCCACCGGCGAAGATGCAGTCGCCATTCTGGGGTGTTTTCTAAAAAGGGCTGCACTCACCCCAAGTCACAGGCCTGAAGGTGTTAATTGTGGCCTCAGGTATTTTTTGGTCCTCTATTGAGCAGAGGGAGCTGTTTAAATTGAAGGCACACCTCTCCCCTTATTGATTAGAATTGTGAGAGGGGCCCTCTCCCCTCTGCTCAATAGGTAATTAAAATATAGATAGATGAGGTGCCTTTTGAGAGAAAGGCAGAGAGAGAGAGACAACAAGAGAGAGAAAGGGGGGGTTGGGAAGGAGGGAGGCCGCAAGGGCAGGGTTGCCACTCAGGATGGTGGGTGGGTGGGTGTTGGCAGGGGTGCACTCTCTGAAGGAAAAATTAAAGTCTTTGAGGGTGGTCTTCTGGCAGGGGGAGAAGATGTCTTCACCTGGGAAAGCTGGAGATGCCCCAGGCTCAGCCCCACACCAGGTCTTAACGATGTATTAATTGGGCTGTTCACCTAGGCAACTCCAGCTATCCCAGGCCAGGCAATAGGAAGGGGTGCTTATTAGTGGTGTGTGTGGCCTAGTGTTTTACAAGAGCCACACACACACATAGACACCCCTTGATGATCTGGCCCTTTTTTCTTCTTTTCTCCCCCCACCTAAAATACAAAGTCTTTGGGAGAGTGCACCAAATAACACCCACCTGTAGATGTTCTGAAAAGATGATGTTGTTCTTCCCTCCTTCCAAACAGTTGGTGGTTGTTGGTTGTTTCTCTCCCCTCTCTCCCTCTCCTGAAGTGGAGGCCAATTTGGGGAGGCGGTAATGGAAAGGCCTCTCCCCTGGTTGGTGTTGTTGCTGGCCTCCTTTCTCCTTCTCCTCCTCTGTCCTCTCTCTCCAGGCACCTCAGTTGCTGTGATGATGGTGGAGGAGGTGGAGGTGGTGGTCTTATGTTCTCCTCCTCTTCCTGGTCAGGAGACCACCACTTTCCACTCTCCACTCTCCTGGTCTGGCTGCTCCTTCTCCTTGTGTGCTGCTGCACAGCCAGCAATGCTGAGAATGAGGTCTTGTCTGGTAACGTCAGATTGAAATACAGAAGCCTGCTAGGGCCTTTTATACAGGGGTGGCCACTGCCGGTACTGCAGTCTAAAACCATTTCTTCCCTTAAAGGTACATACACAACACAGACCGCAGAAGAGGTGCGTGCCCTCGCTGAAATGAGCGCCCAGGCTGGGCTGAGGCACACTGAGCTCATGGCTGCAGTGGGAAGGAACCCGAATCCATTGAGACACTGGCAAGCAGTGTCCAAGACTTTGGCGCAGCACAGGCAAGGAGTGTGCAGTACTTCGGCGCAGCACAGGCAAGGAGTGTGCAGGACTTCGGCACAGCACTGGCAAGGATTGTCCAGGGCTTCAGCGAAGCAATGGCACCTGCCACGCAAGTGCTGAATGCTGCCACGCAGTCACTCGTTTGTCTCATGCAGACGCAGATTGAGGCCACGCGAGCACTGACTGCTGCCACCCTCGCTGGATCGGGCAGGATTCCCCGGGGCCCTTGCCGCACCACAGCAGGCCAGCAATCTGTGCACCAGCCGATTGCTGTGCATGTTGCGGTGCTGCCTGTCAGAGTGCCAGGGAGCTGCTGTCCGCCCTCAGGATGATAGCATTCCTGATGCCACCACTGGCACTTCTCCACTGCAGCAGCCACCACCTGTAGGACAGACTGCTTCCGCCCATGCAGAGTTGGAGCAGTCAGCAGCCGGGCCCTCCAGGCCCAGAGCTCGTCCAGGCCGTCCCTCAGGGGCATCTGCGGTTTCGGACAGTCAGCAGGCCTCCCCCAGCCTTGCTGCAGCCACTGGGGTCCCATTACGGAGGAGCTGCAGGGCGCGAAGGGGCCAATGCCGAAAAGGAAGCAGATCACCATCGAGGGGAAAAAAGTAGAAGGTGCTGCTGATTCCTGTTATTTGTTTCATTCAAGGCCGAGGATGCTGGTCTGAATGTTAGTTATGTTTTGACGGTCTCCCGGGTGTGAGAGCCACTTATATTTTGGACAGTCTCCCGGGTGTGAGAGTCACTTATGTGGCAGTCTGTTTGTTTTGCTTTTTGTTGTCATTGCTTTGTCATGCGGGAAGGAAGCACATTTTGTTAAATAAACAACTTTCTTTATTCACAATGGCCATGTCTGTTCTTTGCACAAATTTTGCCCTTGACCGGCTTAGGGGTAGCAGAACGGTTCCATTCATGCTCTTGGAATGGCAGCAAGCATTCCCTGAGAGGGGCCTAGAAGCGACTTGCTATAAGCCTCTGACGGACGGCCCTTGCAGTTTGTGCCTCCCTCCCGTCTTGGTGCTGCTCCTCCTCCTCCTCCTCTGCTGGTGCTCCAATGTCTGGTGGCATTGGCTGGGTCCTGAGGATTGCCAGGTTATGCAGCATGCAACACACAACCATGAAGTGGGAGACTCGCTCAGGTGAGTACTGAAGGGCTCCTCCGGAATGGTCCAGACAGCGGAACCGTTGCTTCAGCACGCCGATTGTGTGCTCCATGATGTTCCTGGTTGCTTGATGGCTCTCATTGTAACGTTCTTCAGCAGGGGTGCTGGGCGAACGGAGCGGGGTCATCAGCCAGGGGCACAGAGGATAGCCCTTGTCCCCCGAGAAGCCAGCCTCCTGGGTGAGCCAGGGCCTCGAAAAGGTCTGCCACAGAAGTTTGGCGCAGGATGAAGGCGTTGTGGCTGCTGCCTGGAAAGTGGGCATTCACAGCGAGTATCAGCTGTCGGTGGTCACAGACCAGCTGCACATTCAAAGAATGGAACCCCTTTCGGTTGCGGAAATCCTCCGCATTCTCTAGAGGCGCCCACAAAGCCACATGCGTGCAGTCAATGGCGCCCTGCACCATGGGGAAGCCCGCTATCCTTGCGAAGCCCTCTGCGCGCTCTCGCTGCTTGTCCAGGGTCATCGGGAAGGAGATGTACTGCCGTCTCCTTTTAATGAGGACTAGTCACTTGACGGATGCAGCAATGCACCGCGAACTGTGAGATGTTGGCAATGTCCCCAGTAGCGGCCTGAAAGGAGCCGCTTGCATAGAAGTTTAGAGCCACAGTGATCCTCACAGCCACCGACAGAGATGTCCTGCACCTTAGTTGAGGCTGCAGATCTGGCTGAAGCAGGTGGCAGAGCTCAGTGACCACCTCCTTACTGAAGCGCAGCCTTCGGAAACACTGCTCCTCCGACATGTTGATATATGAAAACTGCTGGTGGAAAACCCTGGCAGTGTAAGGTCTCGTGTGGCGACGTCTGTAGGCCCTCCTCCGTCTGGCCATGCCTGCCACTCTATCCCTGCGTCTCTGTGCCCTGTCAATATGATTGAGAAGCACGACGTTCCCATCCAATGCAGCCCCCATAGTAAGTGCGCACTGAAAGTTATGCCGTTTGAGAAGCTCACCAACTGCAAAGCGATGTTCAGAAGGCTAAAGTTCCTCTGCCAGTGCTGGCTCACTGCAGAAATGGCTCTCCGTGTGTAGCTGAGCAACTCTCTCTCTCTCTCTCTCAAAGAAGTTGTGGTCCAAAAATGGCTGCCACTAATAATCCAGAACAGTCCCCTTTAAAGAGTGCCCCCCGAGCCCGACAGCAACTGGGAAACGTTCAAGGTAACCTGTCCTTGTTAGCGCCAGGCGGAACGGAGGGGGGCGCCACTGAATTTCCGGTCTGGGGCGCCCCAAAGGTGTTGCACACTGAAATTACATCATGATCTGCGTGCGCCGGTGAGCGGGCGCTACGGTTTAGCGCCGGCGCTAAATGTCCGCTCAATATGGGAAGAGGCGCAGGGTTTGCTGCGTCCGGGTGCTAGTTGGTTAGCGCCCCACTTCTCGACCTCTTTAGGCGCTAATGGGTGGCGCAACCAACCAAATTTTTCCCCCTTGGTTCCCTAACATAGCAGATCAGAAATTACAGAATGCACTGGATAAATTATGTAAGTGGGTTGAACAATGGCATACAGAGTAATTGAATTTCTGCATAGCAATTTGGCCATTGCAGTGTATAGACGCCATCTGTTGTGGTCCAAGTGGGTTTGTGGTCCAGGGATAGATGTTTCCCAACAGATGCTGAATAGGGTGCTTCACTAACTGTTATCCTCCTGAGCCTCAGTTCTCCTCATGCCCTAGTAGTAGTCAGCGGAGGGGACAGGGTATCTGTTTTGCTGTGGTGCATTGGTCTGTCCTAAGGCTTGAGGGTCTGTGCTGGACTCTGAGATCTCTCATGTATTAGTGGGCATTATAGATCTTGCTTTGGGCAGGAGTGTTCAAAACTCTGGGCTATCTGCCACCCCCAAACCCTATGGATCTGTCCCTCAAAACCCAGGGAAGCCAATTCTATTTGTACTTATTTTTTACTCACTGGTTTGTCCTGCATGAATGTTGTGGTCTTGGAGGTTTGGACAGGGTTTTTCAGAGCATTTCTGCCTCATTAGTCAATAAATCCTAAATTAGATCACTTAGGTCACAGTCTGGACCCAGAAAACATGTCACACTGGTGCAGTGGGGAAATAATCTAGGCTGGCACTTCAGTGCAGTACTGAGGAACTGATGCATTATCAGAGGCGCCATCTTTCAAATGAGACATTAAATCAAGGCCCTGTTTGCGCTCTCTGGTGGGCGTTATTATGTCCGTGTGCAATTGAGACACGGACTGCAGGAGTTGGTTATAACAGGTCTTTACTGAGTGGAGACAAACTGGAACTACTATGCAAAAGTTACTACACAGGCTTATATACAGGGGTGGTCACTACTGGTACTGCAGTATACAGAGGCTGCAGAATATAGTCCCTTCTGCAAAGTACATACACTACAATTCCTCCCCTTTTAGCTAAACAGTACATAACATTCAATTAATAATTAAATAACATATTTACAATTACAGTTGCTAGATACATTAGCTGAAGTTAAGCAATTATAAGTTCAGTCTTTGAGGAGGCTTCCTGATTCTGTCTGGATAACGCCTCTTTGGGGTATCAGGTTCTTCTGGCAAAGTTGATTCGGGATCAACGTCGTTGTTTGGTTCGTCTGCTTCCAATATCACCGATTCTGAGGTAGATGCAATTGGTACTTCGGTTTCATCACCAGGTGTATCGGATCGTGGTGTGGAATTGACGTTTTCCAGTGACTCTAGAATCTGGTCAGCATGGCATCTTACAATGCTCTCTCCAACGTCCACGGTATACATTAGAGGTCCTTGCCGTGTACAGATCGTTCCTGGCTGCCATTTCTCTGCGCGGTAGTCCCGGGCCAAAACTGGTTGACCTATCTTAAAACTCCTGGTCGGCCTTTCATTCATATTCTGAAACTGCCTGTTCTCCACACCTCTTCTGATGTTTGGCTTAACCAAATCCAAGCGGCATCGTAGTCTTCGATTGAAGAACATCATGGCTGGAGTTTGGTTGGTAACCGCATGTGTCGCATTCCGGTAGGCAAACAAGAAGTTATCCACCTTGTGTTGTAGGGGTATGTCTTCATTACACATTGCCTTCATAGCCTTCTTGAATGTTTGAACGAACCTCTCAGCCAATCCATTGGTGGCTGGATGATATGGGGCGGATGTGTAGTGCTTAACACCATTGTTCTTTAAGAACCTCCGGAACTCTTCAGACACAAACTGTGGTCCATTGTCGGAGTAAATCTGTTCAGGCAGCCCATTTCTGGCGAATATGGTTCGTAAGACTGTGATAGTTTTTTCTGTGGTGGTTGAGGACATTTTTATTACCTCTGGCCACTTTGAATGTGCATCCACCGCAATTAAAAACATCGAGTCCATAAATGGACCAGCAAAATCAATGTGCACCCTTTGCCATGGAGATGAGGGCCATTCCCATGGATGTAGAGGGGCTTGTGGTGGGGCGTTTTGGACCTTCTGGCATCCTGTACAGCTCTTGGTCATCTCTTCGATTTCTCTATCTATTCCCGGCCACCACACAAACGCTCTGGCTAAGTTCTTCATTTTTACCCCTCCCAGATGACCCTCATGAAGCTCATTGAGCACTCTATCCTTCAATTTGGGTGGAATTACTACGCTGGATCCACACATCAAGGTTCCTCTGCACACTGACAGCTGTTCTCTTCTTGGCGAGAATGCTGGCAACAGTGGTTCGCCATGTGCTGGCCATCCCTTCACCGTTAAATCATAGACCCAGGAGAGTGTCGGGTCATTTCGTGTTTCCTTTTCTATGTTTGCATTCGTCACAGGGAGACATTCGACTGTGGTCGAGTGGAATATCTCCACTGGATCCACTGCAGGTGCTTCTTCCACCGTCGGCAACGGTAGGCACGACAATCCATCAGCATTCCCATGCTGTTTAGTTCCTTTGTACTCGATGTCATATTGGTGTGCCCCTAGGAAAAGGTACCACCTCTGTAGCCATTGTGCTGTCATTATCGGTACGCCCTTCTGAGGGTTGAAAATGGAGACAAGAGGTTGATGATCAGTTAGTAGAGTAAATTTCTGACCGTGCAGGTAGTGATTGAACTTCTTCACCCCCCACACCAGGCTGAGGGCCTCTCTGTCAATCTGGGCGTAGTTACGCTCGGCTGAAGTTAACGAGCATGACGCAAAAGCTATCGGCCTCTCTGAACCATCAAGGAATTTATGTGACAGTACCACGCCAATGCCGTAGGGAGACGCATCACACGCCAGTCTTATCGGCAGTGATGGGTTGTAGTGAGCCAATACTTCTCTTGAAGTGATTAGGTCTTTACTCTTCTGAAAGGCCCGCTTACATTCATCGCTCCATTTCCATGCTACTCCGGTTTGTAGTAGGGCGTTCAGTGGGTGCAGAATTGTGGACAAATTCGGCAAAAACTTATGGTAGTAATTCACCAATCCGAGGAATGACCTCAGTTGCGAGACATTTTCAGGCGCTGGAGCCTTAACTACTGCTTCAATTTTGTCAGGGGACTTATGTAACCCCTCTTCATCAATCACGTGGCCACAATACGATATCTGTTTCTTAAAAAACTCGCACTTGGGGTGATTGGCTCGTAGCCCATGTTCTCTTAGTCTAGTGAGCACCTGCTCTAGGTTGGCAAGGTGTTCACTCTCATCTTCACCTGTCACTAGGATGTCGTACAAGTAACACTGAGTCCCCGGAATCCCTTGCAGGACTTGTTCCATCGCTCTTTGCCATATCGCCGGAGCTGATGCTACTCCGAATACCAGTCGATTATACTGGTAAAGACCTTTGTGAGTGTTTATCGTGAGATACTTCCTGGAGGATTCTTCAACCTGCATCTGCAAATATGCTTGTGCTAGGTCAATTTTTGTAAAACGCTTCCCTCCAGATAGTGAGGCGAAAATATCTTCTATCCTCAGGAGAGGCTATTGTACTGTGTGAAGGACTGGGTTCACCGTCACCTTGAAGTCCCCACAGATGCGAACCTTCCTTGGCTCCTCAGACTTATTGTTTAACGTTTTCTTCATGACAGGAACGATGGGTGTCGCCCACTCGCTCCAGTCTACCTTAGATAACACGCCTGCATTCTCCAGATTCTCCAGCTCTGCCTCAACGGCTTGGCGAATTGCATATGGTACCGGTCTTGCTTTGAAAAACTTGGGAATTGCATTCTCTTCTATTTTTATCGAGGCGGTTACGCCTTTAAGAGTTCCCAGTTCTTGTTGAAATACCTCTTTGGCGTTAGCTAAGATTTTTGACAACCGTCCAGGTGTGACGTCGTCATCCTTTTACCAGCCACCGTCAGTGCCTGAATGGAGTGCCTGTCTAAATTTATCTTTCTGATCCATTCACGTCCCAATAACGGTGGTCCACCATCTTGCAGTATGTACAGATACAATTTCTGTATTTCCTTGCCGTTGTATTCAACAGGCACCCTTATTTTCCCTCTGGGGTATACTTTTTGCCCCGTATACGTCTTCAAGACAATGGATGTCGCTTTCAAGGGTATGTGTGAGAATAGCCGCTCATAGTCTCGTCGATTCATGGCGGTCAGGGCTGATCCTGTATCCAATTCCATTTTGACTTGGGACCCTGCTATCGTGAGGGTGACCCAAATGGTTCGGTGATCCTCTTTTGCGATTACATTGTGAAGTTTGAGACAGCTTAGGTTCTTGTTCCTGGATTCACTATCGCTCATCTGGTCTTTGGAACTACTGTCCGTCATCTTTTGTACTTTCCTGTACTGTTCCTTAGTAGCCTTTTTGTTGTCGTTAGTCTTCTTCCCAGACCTGCAAACTCGTGTAATGTGTCCCATCTTTCCGCATTGCCTGTATATTTTGTCCTTGGACCAGCAGTCCTTCTGGTCATGGGGTGTCTTGCCGCAGCGATAACATTTTTCAAATCCCCGTGTCATTTCGTGGGTGCCGTATTCCTGTGGCTTTTGCTGTATTTCCGCAGCTCCCCTTGCTGCTGCTTCATACGATACTGCCACGCTGAAAGCCTTATCTAGCGTCAGCTCTTTCTCTGAGAGTAACCTCTTCTGGGTTCCTTCACTCAGGAGTCCACGGACAAATTTGTCCCGTAGGGTATCTGCCAGTCCTGCTCCGAACTGGCAGTGCTTTGATAGCTTGCGTAGTTCCGTAAGGTAATCAGCATTGCTCTCATCTTTATACTGATTTCTCCTGTGGAATTTAAAGCTTTCTGCTATCAGCAGCGGTGTAGGATTTAGGTGTTCCTGTAGGATATCAACAATTTCGTTAAAACTCTTCGCCATCGGTTTGGCTGGAGTAATCAGGTTCCGCAATTGGCCGTACGTTCTTGCGCCCATTAAGTTTAGTAGTACCGATGCCTTTTTCTCATCGGCTACTTCGTTTGCCTCGCAATATACTTCGACTCTTTCCACATACGTGATCCAGTCTTCGATTGCATTATCGAAGGCAGTGATATTGTCAGTCTTTGGCATCTTGGAAATCTAAGATGGCGCCTCCCGCACTTTGCCTTCTTCCCCGATTTAACAAAATGCCGCCTCCCGCACTTTCCGTCTTCCCCGCTGCTGCTAGCACTGTTGCTGGCGTTTTATGCCTTGATGGCGACGCCCTATGGTCTTCGCACACTTCCCCCCGTGCTGCTGCTAACGCCGCTCTCCGTGGTTCCCGTGGCAAACTGCAGCTCCTCGCGGCTTTCTGCGCTTCTAATTTCTTTTATTTCCCCGTCGTCGGAGCAACCCTGCGGGACACTTTCCTCCCTCTTCTCGGGTCTGTACGCTGCCCGGCTTCGTAGCACCGGCCGCGCCCTGTGTGCTCCACCCTCTCTCTTTCTCTCCTCTTCCCGACAACGCTGCTCGGCCCCGTTGAAAAGCCACCTGATCGAGCTCTAGCCCACCGCAGCCCAGGAAGGATCAGTGTACTACCTGCCACCAGCCCGATTAGCTGGAACACCATCGACAGGATAACCAAGCCCCGCTCTCGACAGCCTCTCCTGCAAATCTTCAACTCCGATGAATCAGAGGCGGTTGCCCACGGCCGACGCCCGTTTCTTCTGTTTGTTTGTTTTTCTTTCTTCCTTCTGGCCTCGACCTCTGACAACTTCGCTTCAGGGATGGATCCCCATGAGGTGGTGCAGACTGTAGGTAAGTTCGGATCTGCTCGTCGCCAGTATTATGTCCGTGTGTAATTGAGACACGGACTGCAGGAGTTGGTTATAACAGGTCTTTACTGAGTGGAGACAAACTGGAACTACTATGCAAAAGTTACTACACAGGCTTATATACAAGGGTGGTCACTACTGGTACTGCAGTATACAGGGGCTGCAGAATATAGTTCCTTCTGCAAAGTACATACACTACAGGCGTAAAAGATCTCATGGCACTATTTGGAAAAAAGCAAGGAAGTTTTCCTGGTGTCATGGCCAATATTTATCCCAGGCCCAATATTAAAACCGATTATCTGGTCATTTATCTCATTGCTGTTTGTGGGCCCTTGTTGTGCACAAAATGGCTGCTACATGTCCCTATATTAGAACAGTAACTGCACTTCACAAAGTACTTAATTGGCTGTAGAAGGTTTGGAACATCTTGAGGTCATAAAAGGTACTATATAAATGTAAGTTCTTTCTTTCTAGTCCGTATGCTGTAGATTTCCTTGTTCTCAATCCCTGCTGTTTTGCTGGGACTTGAGTTCTTCTTTTCCTCCTCCCCACCAGCGGACTGTGCTGGCTCAGCAAACTTGCTCAGGCAAGTGCTTAGGCAACCGAGTCGCTTTGTTGGCGAGGAGAGATATTGGAGCCAGAGCATTATATGACTAACTCTAGTCAGTCCATACTAGAACTTACCAGACCTTGCAATTTAACCACATTTTCTCCTGATTTGGGAATATTTTCAGCGGATTTGACCAAATGCCTAGGTTTTTGGATATTGCTTAGGTTGCTGGACCATAGTGATAAAACTAGGTGATTTAGCTCAGCTACGCTTGCTATGCTGCACCAATTTAACTTATCTTGGACCTTTTCTCAAAGCTAACTCCTGTCTGAGACATTACATAAGTAAATCATTCATTGAAATAGTTGGGATACTCTAAAAGGGCTGAAAACGAATATTGTCAGACGTATTTGTATATAAGTGGGAGTGGCTTCTTCTGATTTTTAGAATCCTGTTATTTACTCATATCACTATTCCATTACAGATATTTCATAATAAATCTGTCATCCATCCAGATCCCTAATGTAGAAAGATTACGTAGAACAGGATAGGCTGGGGAATGCCTTGGAACAGTCCTGTATGTCGTGAGCTTTTATCTTGGGACAAACAGAATTGGAAATTTTTGAGTCATCTTTTCTGGACACATTCCATTTCACAGATTAGAGGGCGAAACACATCAATTATTAATCACTTGTAGGAAATAAATGTTTGCATACTTTGTATTACAAACAGACAAGACGTAATGATTTTACATTATCACTTGGGAAAATAGCCATCCATGTTGCCCATTGTTTTCAGTTATGGTAATTTTATGAATTGCTCTTTTCTTTTCAAAAATCTTGTCTAAAGTTTAGTAAATCTGATTTATTGCTGTGGATATGTATATTTCCCCCATCTCAGAATTATTTTCCTTGCACATGAATATAAAAAGAAAAGGCTGGGAGCCCCACCCCTCACTTTGTCTCATCATTGGCACCAGAACCTTCAGCCATCTGGATCCTACTCTGGAATTTCCTCTCTAGAACATAGGAACATAAGAACATATGAAATAGGAGCAGGAGTAGGCCATTCGGCCCCGCGAGCCTGCTCTGCCATTCAATAAGATCATGGCTGATATTCTACCTCAACACCATCTTCCCGCACTATCCCTATATCCCTTGGTTCCCTTGGTTCCCTTAGTATCCAAGCATCCCACCTATCCGCACCTTCAACCATCATCTGCCCCACCTGTGACAGAGTCTGTAGGTCCCACATTGGACTCATCAGTCACCCGAGATCTCATTTTTAATGTGGATGCAAGTCATCCTCGGTTCCGAGGGACTGCCTAAGAAGAAGGAGAAGTGTATCCAAAAATCTATTGATCTCTGTCATGAATCTTCTCATTGGCTGAGCATCCACAGCCCTCTGGGGTAGAGAATTCCAAAGATTCACAACACTTTGAGTGAAGAAATTTCTCCTCATCTCAGCCTGCTCCGCCATTCAATGTGATCATGGCTGATCATCCAAATTCAGTACCCTGTCCCTGCCTTTTCCCCATATCCCTTGATCCCTTTAGCCTCAAGAAATACATCCAGCTCTTTCTTGAATATATTTAATGAACTAGCCTCCACCGCCCTCTGTGGCAGAGAATTCCACAGGTTCACCACTCTCTGGGTGAAGAAATTCCTCCTCATTTCAGTCCTAAATGGCTTACCCCTTATCCTTAGACTATGACCCCTGGTTCTGGACTCCCCGGCCATCAGAAACATCCTTCCTGCATCTAGTCTGTCCAGACCTGACAGAATTTTATAGATTTCAATGAGATCCCCTCTCAATCTTCTAAACTCCAGTGAGTATAAGCCCAATCGGCACAATCTCTCCTCATACGTCATTCCTGCCATCCCAGGTATCAGCCTGGTGAATCTTCGCTGCACTCCCTCCATGGCAAGAACATCCTTCCTCAGGTAAGGTGACCAAAACTGCACACAATACTCAAGGTGCGGTCTCACCAAGGCCCTGTACAACTGTAGCAAGACATCCTTGTTCCTGTACTCGAACCCTCTTGCTACGAAGGCCAACATACCATTTGCCTTCTTAACCGCCTGCTGCACCTGCATGCTTACCTTCAGCGACTGGTGCACAAGGACACCCAGGTCTCTTTGCACTTCCCCTTCTCCCAATCTATTGCCATTCAAATAATAATCTGCCTTCCTGTTTTTGCCACCAAAGTGGATAACCTCACATTTATCCACATTATAGTGCATTTGCCATGTTTCTGCCCAATCACCCAACCTGTCCAAATCGTACTGGAGTTTCCCGACATCCTCCTCGCAGCTTACCCTCCCGCCCAGCTTTGTGTCGTCTGCAAATTTGGAGATATTACATCCAATTCCCTCGTCCAGATCATTAATATATATTGTGAACAGCTGGGGTCCTAGGACCGATCCTTGCAGTACCCCACTAGTCACTGCCTGCCACTCGGAAAACGACCCGTCTATTCCAACTCTTTGCTTTCTGTCCGCCAACCAGTTCTCTATCCAAGTCAATACCTTGCCCCCAATCCCATGTGCCTTAATTTTGCACGCTAATCTCTTGTGTGGGACCTTATCGAAAGCCTTCTGAAAGTCCAAATACGCCACATCCACTGGTTCTCCCTTAGCTATTTTACCAGTTACATCCTCAAAAAATTCCAGTAGATTAGTCAAGCATGATTTACCTTTTGTAAATCCATGTTGACTTTGTCTGATCCTGTCACTGCTTTCCAAGTGCTCTGCTATTACATCTTTTATAATAGACTCTAGCATTTTCCCCACTACCGATGTCAGGCTTACCGGTCTATAATTCCCCGCTTTTTCTCTACCACCTTTTTTGAATAGTGGGGTAACATTAGCTACCCTCCAATCCATGGGTACCGTTCCAGAGTCTATCGAGTTCTGGAAGATGACCAGTAATGCATCTACTATCTCTAGGGCCACTTCCTTAAGTACCCTGGGATGTAGACCATCAGGCCCTGGGGATTTATCGGCCTTCAGTCCCATCAATTTTCCTAACACCATTTTCCTACAAATACTGATTTCTTTCAGTTCCTCTCTTTCATCAGAACCTATGTTCCCCGGCATCTCTGGGAGGTTATTTGTGTCCTCTTTTGTGAAGACAGAACCAAAGTATGTATTTAGTTGGTCTGCCATTTCCTTGTTTCACATTATAAATTCCCCTGATTCTGACTGTAAGGGACGTACGCTTGACTTCACCAATCTTTTTCTCTTCACATATCTATAAAAGCTTTTACAGTCAGTTTTTATGTTCCCTGCGAGCTTACTCTCATATTCTATTTTCCCTTCCTTAATTAATCCCTTTGTCCTCCTTTGTTGACTCCTAAACTGCTCCCAATCCTCAGGATTATTGCTTTTTCTAGCCAATTTATATGTCCTCTCCTTGGATCTTATGCTATCCCTAATTTCCCTTGTTAGCCACGGTTGAGTCACCTTTTTTGTTTTATTTTTATGCCAAACTGGGGTGAACAAATTCTGTAGCTCATCCATTCAGTCTTTGAATGTTTGCCATTGCCTATCCACCGTCAACCCTTTGAGCGCCATACCCCACTCAATCCTACCCAACTCGCTCCTCAGACCATCGTAGTTTCCTTTATTTAAATTGAGGACCCTTGTCTCTGAGTCAATTACTTCATTCTCCATCTTAATGAAGAATTCGATCATATTATGATCGTTCCGACCCAAGGGGCCTCATACAACAAGATTGCTAATTAATCCTTTCTCGTTACATAATACCCAGTCTAAGATGGCCTGATCTCTGGTTGGTTCCTCGACATATTGGTCCAGGAAACCATCCCGTAAACACTCCAGGAATTCCTCCTCCACAGTATTGTTACTAATTTGGTTAGCCCAATCTATATGTAGATTAAAGTCACCCATGATGACTACTGTGCCCTTATTGCACGCTTCTCTAATTTTGGAGGTCTATATACCACTCCCACTAACGTTTTTTGCCCCTTAGTATTTCTCAATTCTACCCATACAGATTCCACCTCATCAGAGCTAATATCCTTCATTACAATTGTGCTAATCCCTTCTTTAACCAGTAATGCTACCCCACCTCCCTTTCCTTTTTGCCTATCTTTCCTGAATATCGAATACCCCTGGATGTTGAGTTCCCAGTCCTGGCCTTCCTTGAGCCATGTGTCCGTAATCCCAACCAAATCGTATTTGTTTACTTCTATTTGCGCAGCCAATTCATCCACCTTATTACAAATGCTCCTCGCATTAAGACACAAAGCCTTCAGGCTTGTTTTTTTAAGGCTCTTAGACCTATTAGAATTATTATTTACTGTGGGCACGTTTGATTTAAACCGTTGATTTCTCTGACTGCCACTTTTGTTTTTCTCCTTCCTATCTTTTGCTTTTATCCCTGTTTTCCTTTCCTCTGTCTCCCTGCTCAGGTTCCCAACCCCCTGCCATTTTAGTTTAAACCCCCCGAACAGTGCTAGCAAACCTCCCCGCAGGGATATTTGTCCCGCTCTGGTTCAGGTGCAACCCGTCCGACTTGTACAAGTCCCACCTTTCCCAGAAGCAGGCCCAGTGATCCAGGAAACTAAAGCCCTCCCTCCTGCACTAACTCTTTAGCCGCGCATTCATCTGCTCTGTCCTCCTATTCCTATACTCACTAGCACGTGGCACCGGGAGTAATCCAGAGATTACAACCTTTGCGGTCCTGCTCTTTAATCTGCTACATAGCTCCCTAAATTCTTGTTGCAGGACCTCATCCCTCTTCCTACCTATGTCGTTGGTCCCAATGTGAACCACGACCTCTGCCTGTTCACCCTCCCCCTTCAGAATGCCCTGCAGCCGTTCAGTGACATCCTTGACCCTGGCACCAGGGAGGCAACAAACCATCCTGGAGTCACGTCTATGGCCACAGAACCATCTATCTGTTCCCCTTACGATAGAATCCCCTACCACTATTGCTCTCCCACTCTTTTTCCTCCCTTCCTGAGCAGCAGCAATACCCCCGGTGCCAGGAAGTTGGCTGCTGCTGCCTGCCTCTGGTGAGTCATCCCCCTCAACAGTATCCAAATTGGTATACCTGTTTGAAAGGGGGATGGCCACAGGGGTCTCCTGCACTACCTGCCTGCTTCTACTGCTCCGCCTGGTGATCACCCATTTCCCTTCTGCCTGTGCAGCCCTACCCTGTGGCGTGACCAACTCATCATACGTGTAATCCATGACCCTCTCAGCATTGTGAATGCTCCACAACCCATCCATCCGCAGCTCCAGCGCCTCAATACGGCCTGTTAGTAGCTGCAGCTGGATGCATTTCTGGCACACGTGGTCATCAGGGACACCGGCAGCGTCCCTGAATTCCCACATAGAGCAAGAGGAGCATAACACGGGGCTGGGCTCTCCTGGCATGACTTACCCCTTTAATTAATTTAAATTAATTCAATACCACCAGTTAAAGATATACTCTAGGGTGCTTATTTACCAACTGTCCCCACTACACCACAGAGACCCAAGAAAATATAAACCGCAGAATTTAATCTTGTAATAAAAGAAATACTCACCAACCAATCACTTACCTGCTTCCTGGTGACGTCACACTTGGATTACTTTTTACCTCTCTCCTCTGCTGTTGAATTGGTCGGGCCTCGTTCGCTGCCGCCGCTTTTATCTGCCGCCGGTCGCGCCTCTGCTCTCCCCCAGGTCCAAGCTCTCTGGTCAGGCCTCGTTCGCTGCCGCCGCTTTTATCTGCCGCCGGTCGCGCCTCTGCTCTCCCCCAGGTCCAAGCTCTCTGGTCGGGCCTCGTTCGCTGCCGTCGCTTTTATCTGCCGCCGGTCGCGCCTCTGCTCTCCCCCAGGTTCATCAGTGTGAACAGGGAACCTACTTATGTCTGAGTATGTGCTTTATTTCCACGTAGTATTTGTATCTGGTCATAATTATGGTGCTAGAGGAGCAGGGGCACAGATAAGCAAAACAGACAAAAATGAAAGGAAATTAATAAAAGGTAACAACAAAATGGCAATTTCTGGAAAGACGTCAAGAAGCAATTCTTCACACAAAAAATGATCAAAACTGTAATGATACACGGACTTCGGGAGAACAGTTTAACAGGTACTTTACTGAACAAGAGGCAGCTTGAAACTGAAACTACAGAAGCCTGCTAGGGCCTGTTATACAGGGGTGGTCACTGCCGGTACTGCAGTCTAAGACCAGTTATTCCCTTAAAGGTACATACACAACAATTCCTCCCCTTTTAGATAAACAGTACATAACATTCATTTAACAACTAAATAATAACTAATTACAATTACAATTTTCTCAGTAATATATACATTAACTGAAATAGTCATTTATAAGTTCAGTCTTTGAAGAGGCTTCCTGATCTGGACTGGATAGCGCCTTTCTCGAGTATCCTGTTCTGGCGGTGGAGTCAATTCTGGCTCATTGTCATTGGTTGGTTCGTCAGCTTCCAATACCCCTGCTTCTGAGGTAGACACAATCTGTACTTCGGGCTCATTACCAGGTGCACATGCTTGTGGTACAGGTTTGGCTTGTTCCTGTGACTCTAGAATCTGGTCAGCATGGCGTCTCACGATGCTCTCTCCAACGTCCACTGTGTACATTAGTGGTCCCTGCCGTGTGCATATCGTGCCTGGCTGCCATTTTTCTGTTCGGTAGTCGCGGGCCAAGACTGGTTGCCCTATCTTGAAGCTCCTGGTTGGCTTCTCATTTATCTGCTGGAACTGCTTATCCTCAACATCTCGTCTTATGTTTGGTTTGAGCAAATCCAAGCGACATCTTATTCTCCGGTTGAAAAACAGTACGGCTGGAGTTTGGTTGGTTACTGCATGTGTCGCATTCCGGTAAGCAAACAGGAAGTTATCCACCTTGTGTTGCAGTGGTATGTCATCATTATACATTGCCTTTATGGCCTTTTTAAAGGTCTGAACAAACCTCTCAGCCAATCCATTTGTGGCTGGATGATATGGGGCAGATGTGTAATGTTTCACCCCATTATTCTTCAGGAACCTCCGGAAATCCTCAGGCACAAACTGTGGGCCATTGTCGGAACAGATCTGTTCTGGCAACCCATTCCTGGCGAAGATGGTCCTTAGGACTGCAATAGTTTTCTCCGTGGTGGTGGAGGACATTTTAATGACCTCTGGCCATTTCGAATGGGCGTCCACAGCGATTAGAAACATTGAGTCCATAAATGGACCAGCGAAATCAATGTGTACCCATTGCCATGGAGATGAGGGCCACTCCCATGGATGTAGCGGGGCCTGTGGTTGAGCGTTTTGGACCTTCTGGCATCCTGTGCATCTCTTGGTCATATCCTCGATTTCTTTATCGATTCCCGGCCACCACACAAACGCCCTGGCTAGGCTCTTCATTTTTACCCCTCCCAGATGACCCTCGTGAAGCTCATTGAGTACTCTATCTCTCAACTTGGGTGGAATTACCACTCGGGATCCACACATCAAGGTTCCCCGGCACACTGACAGCTGTTCCCTCCTTGGCGAGAATGCTGGCAACAGTGAGTCGCCATATGCTGGCCACCCCTTCACCGTCAAATCATAGACCTGAGAGAGTGTCGGGTCATTTCGGGTTTCCTTCTCAATACTTGCGTTTGTAACAGGCAAACATTCGACTATGGTCGCATGGAATATCTCCACAGGGTCCACTGCAGGTGCTTCTTCCGCCGTAGGCAACGGTAGGCGCGACAGCCCATCAGCGTTTCCATGTTGTTTCATACCTTTGTACTCTATGTCATACTGATGTGCCCCTAGAAAAAGTGACCATCTTTGCAGCCGTTGCGCCGTCATCACCGGAACGCCCTTCTTTGGGTTAAAAATTGAGACCAGGGGTTGATGATCAGTCAGTAGGGTGAATTTCTGCCCGTGCAGATAGTGATTGAACTTCTTCACCCCCCACACCAGGCTGAGGGCCTCCCTGTCAATCTGGGCGTAGTTACGCTCGGCTGAGGTTAGCGAGCGCGATGCAAAGGCTATTGGCCTCTCTGAACCATCACGGAATTTGTGTGACAGCACCGCTCCAATGCCATAAGGTGACGCATCACATGCCAACCGAATCGGTAGTGTTGGGTTGTAGTGGGCCAATACTTCTTTTGAAGTGATTTGGCATTTACATTCCTGAAAGGCACGCTTACACTCATCACTCCATTTCCATGTTACACCAGTTTGAAGGAGGGCGTTCAGTGGGTGCAGAATTGTAGATAAATTCGGCAAGAATTTATGGTAGTAGTTCACCAACCCGAGGAACGATCTCAGTTGCGACACATTTTCTGGTGCTGGAGCCTTGACTACAGCCTCAATCTTGTCCGGCGACTTATGCAACCCTTCCTCATCAATCATGTGGCCACAATACGAGATTTGTCTCCTGAAGAACTCGCATTTGTGACGGTTGGCTCGTAGCCCATATTCCTGCAATCTCGTGAGCACCTGTTCCAGGTTCACAAGGTGTTCATTGTCATTTTTGCCCGTGACCAGGATGTCGTCCAAATAACACTGGGTCCCCGGGATCCCTTGCAGGACTTGTTCCATTGCCCTCTGCCACATAGCCGGGGCCGATGCTACCCCAAATACCAGTCAATTGTACTGGTAAAGGCCTTTGTGAGTGTTTATCGTGAGGTATTTCCTAGATGCTTCTTCCACCTCCATTTGTAGATACGCTTGAGCCAGGTCAATCTTTGTAAAACGTTTCCCTCCAGATAGTGAGGTGAAAATATCTTCTATCCGTGGAAGCGGATACTGTACTGTGTGCAGGACTGGGTTCACAGTCACCTTGAAGTCCCCACAGATGTGAACCTTCCTTGGCTCCCCAGGCGTGCTGCTCAATGCTTTCTTCATTACAGGAATGATGGGTGTGGCCCACTCGCTCCAGTCCACCTTAGACAGCACCCCCGAACGCTCCAGACTCTCCAGTTCAGCTTCCACAGCTGGGCGTATCGCGTATGGCACCGGTCTGGCCTTGAAAAATTTTGGGGTTGCGTTATCCTCAATCTTTATGGTTGCCTTTACTCCTTTTAGAGTCCCAAGTCCTCGTTGGAACACCTCTTCCGCGTCAGATAGAATTTGTGACAGACGTCCAGGTGCGACGTCATCATCTTTTTTGTCAGTCACAGTTAGTGCCAGAATGGAATGCCAATCCAATTGTAGTCTTTGGATCCATTCACGTCCCAATAATGGTGGTCCTCCATCTCGTAGTATATACATGTATAGTTTCTGTGTTTCCTTTCCGTTATATTCAACTGGCACCCTTATTTTTCCTCTGGGGTAGACCTTTTGCCCCATGTATGTCTTCAATACAATGGATGTGTCCTTTAAGGGTATGTGTGAGAATAGCCGCTCATAGTCTCGTCAATTCATGACAGTTAGAGCTGATCCTGTGTCCAATTCCATCTTCACTGGGGACCCTGCTATCATGAGTGTGACCCAAATGGTTTGGTGATCTTATTTTGCGATCACGTTGTGTAATTTTAAACAACTTAGTCGCCTGCTCCCGGAGTCCTTATCATTCTCCTGATCTTCGGAACTACTATCTGTCAGTTTCTTTACTTTCCTGTACTGTTCCTTAGTAGTTCTTGTCATGTTGGTCTTCTTTCCCGACCTGCAGACTCTTGCTATATGTCCCATTTTTCCGCATTGCCTGCATATTTTGTCTTTAAACCAGCAGTCCTTCTGCTCATGGGTTGTTCTGCTGCAGCGATAGCACTTTTCGGCTCCATACGCCATTTCGTTAGCGCTGTATTCTTGTGGTTTCTGTTGTATTTCCACAGCTCCCCGTGCTGCTGCTTCGTAGGATACTGCCACGCTGAAAGCCTGTTCTAGCGTCAGGTCCTTTTTTTGAAAGTAGTCGTTTCTGGGTTCCTTCACTCTGGAGCCCACAGACAAACTTATCCCGTAAGGTGTCTGCCAGTCCTGCTCCGAACTGGCAGTGCTTCGATAACTTGCGTAGTTCCGTAAGATAGTCAGCATTGCTCTCATCTTTGTGCTGGTTTCTCTTATGGAACTTGAATCTTTCTGCTATCAGCAGTGGTGTAGGGCTTAGGTGTTCCTGTAAGATATGAACAATCTCCTCAAAAGTTTTCTCCATTGGTTTAGCTGGGGTAATTAAATTCCGCAATAGGCCGTACTTATTCGCACCCATCAGATTTAATAATACCGACGCCCTCTTTCCATCGGCCACCTCATTTGCCTTGCAGTACACTTCGATTCTTTCTACATATGTGGTCCAGTCTTCTACCTCGTTGTCGAAAGCAGTGATACTGCCACTTTTCGGCATCTTGGGCGATTTAAAATGGCGCCTCCCGTGCTTTTGCTTCTTCCCCAATGGAATAAAATGGTGCCTCCTGCGCTTTTCCTTCTTCCCCAATGGAATAAAATGGCGCCTCCTGTGCTTTTGCTTCTTCCCCAACAGGATAAAATGGCGCCTCCCGCACTTTTGCTTCTTCCCCTTACTGCCACGCTGCTCCTAGCGTTCTACGGAGTAATGGCGGCGACCCGCAGCTTCGGCGCGTCTTGCTTTCCTTCCCCCCCTGTTTGGTTTCTCTCCGCTGTCCTGTTCTCGAGCACCGACCGCGCCCTGTGTGCTCCACCCTCTCTCTTGTTTTCTTTTCCCGGCGACGCTGCGCGGCCCGATTTGTAGAGCTGCTCGATCGAGCTTGAGCCCGCCGCAGTCCGGAAAGGTCAGCGCGCTACCTGCTACCAGCACAATTCGCTGGAACCACAGTCTCTCCCGCAATTCTCCAAACACCGATGGATTCTTTGGGCGGTTGCCCTCGGTCGATGCCTGTTGCTCAGACTACGACCTTCCAGGACCTTCCTTTCAGGTGAGATCCCCGTGAGATGATGCCACACTGCAGGTGAGTTTGAACTTACTCGTCGCCACTGTAAAGTCCACGCCTCAATGATACACGGACTTCGGGAGAGCAGTTTAACAGGTACTTTACTGAACAAGAGGCAGCTTGAAACTGAAACTACAGAAGCCTGCTAGGGCCTTTTATACAGGGGTGGTCGCTACCGGTACTGCAGTCTAAGACCAGTTATTCCCTTAAAGGTACATACACAACAAAAACCAAGAATGCTCTCTGGGTTGACTAGTGTTTTATGTTCGGTAAGGGCATCAAGTGTTATGGAGCTAAGGTGGGTTAATGGAATCGAGGTAAAAATCAGCCATGATAGAAACATAGAAGCAGGAGTAGGCCATTCGGCCCTGCTCCGCCATTCAACGAGATCATGGCTGATCATCTAAACCCTAGCACCCGGTCCCTACACCAACAGCCATCCCACCCAAGCCCTATCCCCGTAACCCCACATATTTAATCCCCCCTAACACTAAGGGCCAATTTTTATCATGGCCAATCAACCTAACCCGCACATCTTTGGACTGTGGGAGGAAACCGGAGCACCCGGAGGAAACCCACGCAAACACGGGGAGAATGTGCAAACTCCACACAGACAGTCACCCGAGGCCGGATTTGATCCGGGGTCCCTGGCGCTGTGAGGCAACAGTGCTAACCACTATGCCACCGTGATGATCTAATTGAATGGTGGAGCAGGCTCGAGGAGTTGAATGGTCTCTTCTGTTCCTATGTTCCTCGTGGAGGCAGAAACCCCATAGTCATTCAAGAGGTTGTTGGGTGCTATTTCTATGGAAGGATAAGCTAGATGGATTGTATGGCCTCCCTCATCTGTACTTAACTTTGTGATCATGTTGTCACCATTTAAACGCAGCAGTTCAGTGTCTAGCATTCTCTTCCAAAACACAGAAAATTAGGATCTTTGTAGTCCAGCAGAACAACTGTAAACTTCTTATTCTGTTCCTCTTTAAAACCTAAATGTTCCAGCGACAACTGTTCTGTAATTATGTAAATTACAACACAAATACCATTGCAGCAGCTCCTGGTCATTTTCGAAATGTTTATCACAGTTGTGCCCCTTTCTGAATGGAAGAAGGTTCAGTTTGACCCACATAAACAGTGTTTTGTGGTTTTAGTGGCTCTTGGTTTTAATGTCATTAAAAACAGTTCTTGATTAAAATCATTAAAGCACATTTAACCAACCCGACATTTGGGTGACTAGTATGAAATGATACTGTTTAGCTAGACTTTTATTTTAAAACAACATGCATGTTCCATTTTTTTCCTGCTGCCATTGGAATAAAACTGCTAGGCGCCAAACTATTTGGAAAGGGAAATGAATGCAGTATCTAACCTGGATCTTAATTTTTGGGGGGAAATCTGTATTTTGCAGATGCACAAAAACATTCCTGAAGCAACAACACTAAAGAATTCCATTCTTTGCATAAACCTTGTCAAAATAGCAATGTGATGACCTACATTGGCCTTTCACCCATCACCCTTCCTCTGGTGGCACACTGCAACTTTTCAGGAATACATTCTTCAGTCTGATTTTCCCATAGCCACGCCAGATAAAGCTACACCCTCATGATAACATTTTGCGAGCCAGGCACTTTTGGTGTTGCACAGAGATTGTCCAATAACACCAAAAATTGTGATGTGGAAAGTCCAGAGTAACGAAGAATTTTCAGCTCACTCCAAGGATTGTCCAAGCATTTTTGTGTTAGATATGTTACAACAGTGGACCGCCCTATTGCTGCATCTCCCGACAACCTCCCATTGTGAAACAACATCTGTTACTACACCCATGTGACTTTGTGTCTTCTCAGTTTAAGACTTTCATTCTTGTGAGGAGTTTTCCACTGAGGATCCAATTGAATTAAGACCTGTCAGAAGACATTTGCACCCACAGACCTTACACAGTCATTAAAGAGGCTGAACCATGTTCCTCTTTGTGTGGGCTTGGATATAAACCTTCATCACAAAGGTGAAAGGGTCATGTTTCAGAGCAGCATCCATGTGAATTATATAATTGTGGCTCAGTCTGCACAGCAGAAATCCGGTGTCAGTCCTCCACTGGACACGTAGGTAAAATATTTGCTAAAACGTGCCAGATGTTGAAGGAAGTTTCTCACACTGACCCTTGTTTATTATTTGGTAGTGAATCTCTGGAAGTGATTTTTGAACCCAGATCCTGGAGATTCTGAGGTGATTTATTTCTCCTTTTGAGGACTGCAGCAGTTCTTCTACACAATCTTCATCTCGTCCAAAAATAACAACTCTTGGGTCATACAATAAATAGAATTATACTGTACTCTGTGTACTCTTTTTTTCCATTTCTGGCACACAGTGTCAAGTAAAGTGCTGTCAGAAGGCTGTACTCTATCCGAACAATAGATCCTAATCCCAACCTCAGAAACAAGATTCCCAACTGCACCAGTGTGAATTCGTTTCATGAAATCCATAGCTAGAAAATTGTAGGCAACACATTCACAATACATGCTGGTGGCACATGAGGACCTGGAAAATCTACCCTCGATTATCCTCTTAAAACCTTTTGTAATCATGAAAACCTCCAATACATCCCCCGTAACCTTTGCTGTTCCATTGAAAAAAGCCCAATTTTTTAAGTTTTTCTTCATAACTATAACCTCTCATTCCTGTATCATTCTAGTCAACGGTGCACAATGTGGGCAGATTTAAAGAGTGAAATGGAGAAGAGAGAATATGAATTGCACAAAAATCTCTCCTAATTAGGCAACAGAATATAATGCAATAGATAGAAGTGCTAGGAGATTGACAATTGCTGTTAGTAAAGTTCCTGTTTCAGATTGTACCCTGTTCAGTCAGTACTCAATCTTTACTATGGATAAATAATTTTGGTTATATATAATTCAGAAACTTAACTTTGTTCTTAGACTGTTACTTGCATTCTGCCTCTTTTTGTCAAAACCAGGAACTTTGAATGTTTTTGTAATCCTTTTATTATGACTGTCCAACCATAATTTGCCTTTATTAATTTAAGGGCTGATTTTCTGAAAATGGCCACTGGTGGGAAGCGTGGCCCATGGGCTGCATATCAACCCTATAATGTGTATACGCATCACCGGCAGTTACAGACTGCAGCACTTTCAATTGGCCGCCCATGAGTAGCTCTCTTGTTTGTCTAGATGAAGAAGAGAAGCAGGGAATGAACACAAAGGCTGCAACTAAGATGGTGGAGCAGGGCGATAGGGAAATGAAACACAGCCATTTGGAAACATGGGCCTCCATATTAACTGGGGGAGGGGGTTAAGAATGTAAAAATGGGGAATGCGTTCCAACCCGCTGCTTATGTGCCTGCCACCATTTTTATGGCGTTGCGTAACATTCATTAACACATTTAAATCAGGCTCCCACAGTGCAATTGGGAGCCTGATTTAAATTTCACAGTTGCCAGCCTTGTTTCCCAGGACTCCCCTCAAATATCAGGGCCATAGTCCTGAAGCAGCTGGTATTCAGGTTCAGCTGGCTGACAAGTGAATGGACATTTGTGTACCATAGCTGACATCACCGAGTTGTTTGAAGATTATTCTTGACTGTGTCTCTCCCGTCTTGTAGTTTGTCTTTTAATTGCACTTTTAGTGTTATTAGTTACCCAGTTCCAAATGTATTTACTAGCCCAGTGCTTGTACCAATATTGAAAATGTTCTCTAAGTTAGCCCATGTGCTGTTCTCATTGCAGTGGTATGTAGAGTACTTGAGACTTGCCCAGTCCAGGATACAGTCATATCTACATACACAGTGAGTTTTGCTGGATATCAGATTAATCTTTAATAGGAAATAGATGATCTCCTGCTCGTGGGTATTCTGGGGGCCTTTGAGTATTCATTGTGCTGGAGGCACGACATTGGATAGTGGTGGAAGGCAGGTTGTGAACTGGAAATTCCCAGGAAATGGAATGAACATTTTTTAAATATTAGGTTGATTTCCTGTGGACATTGTTCACAGACAGGAGATCTAGCTAAGCTTCACTTGTTTCACTTAACAAATTTTATTACTGTTTCTGTCTCTCTCTTCCTCCACTTCTCTATCTTTTTATATTGTACATTTTACCCTTTTCTATTCCTCTTCCTGACCTCTCTGCAGCAAACTCTTCTGTTCATTTCTGCCCAGGAGACCAGTGGATGGATACAGGATGGGTCGTTAGAGGAGCCCAGGGAACAGAAGTGGAGCAGGCCCCTGAATGAGCCCACACAGGAGAACGAGTGGACTGGGAGGCACTGAAGGAGCACGTAGCATGGGAGAGAGCTGCTTGGAGTCTCTGGAACATCTCTCTCTGCTGGAATCAGAAGAAAAGAACAGATAACGAGTCAGGCTAGGAAGGAATGCATCTGCAATGCATATGTGCAAAGTGGCTGTGTCAGGCATTGATAGCCTATGCACTTGAGGCACTGAGCTTGTGCATATACAGAACCCAGGAAATACTGGCAAGGAAGACAGAGGTGAAGGCTGCTGGCTCTGGAAATGGAACGGAACTGAAACTACAAGGTCGCAGGAGGTGGGGCAGGTCTTCGTGGGGACGATTGCTGCAGCGGGTTCTAAAATACAATGGATATGTTTTTGACTACGTTTAGTGATTATTTTAAAAATTATGTAATTTTTCATGTATTCATGATTTAATTTTTCTGGGGTATATAATATGGTAGGTTGGAAAGACAAATGGCCACTCAAAGCATTGAAAGCATCATTTGAGGGTTTCGATTGGTTGACTTTGTTGAAGCTTGTTCTTTGATAGTGGTAGCAATTTGATATTTGAGCAAAGTAAGCACACCAGGGATTGGCACGAGCACACTGTTGAGATTAGCCAATTTGTTAATATTAGCTTATCTCTCGTCTTTCAAATAATCAGGATCAACTGCAAACCAATATGACGGGAATATTGGGGGAAAAATTAGGTTGCACCCCCTTTTGAGGCACTAACTTCGCCAAAAAAGTTAGCACCCCGTGCCCAAAATTGAATGGTAGTGCCCCAAGCAGCAGGTGGGGCGCTACTAGAAGTGCTCCCCCTCCCTCTTGGGGCGCTCCCATTGACTATCACAGCGCTACGTGCAACAGCGCCACACGCGTCGGCACGTAGCAGGCCTCCCTCCCCTGATTAAAGGGGAGGGGCCAAGCGCAATACGCACCGGGGCCCTGCTGGACCACCGGGGAGTGGGGTGCCAGCAAAAGAGGAGTGCCGGGCTGACCGATCGCAGCTGGCACCCCGCAGGGGGAAGCGAGAGGGGGCAGGTGCTGGCAGGCAGGCCCAAAAAAAAGGCCGCCCGGCACCTGCCCTTTTATATGTGCCGCCCCAGCCACCAAAAACACCCCCCCGACCCTGTCAGGATAGCGTCCGGCGGTAGGTCAGGGGGCGCGAGCCAAGTTCGCGGCAGGGGTGCTGCGCACGGCGATGACATCATCGCCCGAGTGGTAGCGTCATGGGGCGCTACCGGCTACCGTGGCTGCTAACCTCCCGCTGAATTTCACAGGAGGTGTGAGCGGCACCATGCCCTGGCGCTAGGTGCTTTCCCCCATTGTGTTTAATCAGAGTTTAAGATGGAATATAACACACTAGTTACACAGCAAAAATATATGACTAGTACCAGTCCCGAACGGACAGATGGCTGGCGTGCGCGAACAGTTCTCCGGCTTGCGGCCCTTCTCCCTCTCGCCTAGAACCTCCAAGAATGGTGTGGTATCTTGAAGTGGCCATAGATGGAGACAGACACAGGTTAACTCCTTAACATAGTTTAATCAACACTTGCACATAAAAGCTTCTGCCATGAGGCAGCCAAAACAAAGAGTACCACAGTACAGATCAGACTTAACTCAGGAGAGCAATTGCCACAGCACCACCTGGTGGGTCAGGTTACTCATAACCTCCCAGGTTACTACACTCCTCCCCCCTTAAGATTGCCGTATGCAATTCTTAAACAATAACCCTTACTAGATACTACATTTTAATTAACCAGTATGCTCTAACCATGGTTAACCCCTGACTAATTTAACAGGTTTGTATAAGTCTTTCTGGTTGCTTGCGAATCCTTTGTGAACGTCTTAATTCCACTTGTGGTGGATTCTCAGATTCGTTCGCACTTGATATTGGAGTAGTCTCTGATGTTGGTTTTACTCTGTCCCGCTGTGGCCTGGCAGTACCAGTGTCCACTGGTGCCTTATAAGCCGTGCTGGGCCCTGGAACAGCCTCCTCTACTGCCCTTTGTTCCATCTGAGGCAGTTCCCCCTGCTGCCGGCTGAAAAGCTGATCCACATGCCGACAAACCCCTCGACCATCCCCTAGTAACACGGAGTATGACACAGGTCCTGTAATGTCCTGGATTAGTCCTGGTATCCATTTAGGTCCATAACCGAAGTTCTGGGTGCACACAGAATCCCCTATGGCGAAATGGCGAGCTTTAGTATGTTTGTCATGGTACGCTTTTTGGTTTGTTTGTTTTGTCTCAACCTTGCTTTTGAGATCTGGGTGTATCAGGTCTAACGTGCACCGCAACTTTCTCCCCCTCATCAACTCAGCCGGAGAAAGCCCCGTGGTAGCTTGGGGTGTTACACGATAACTAAACAAGGCTCTATTGAGCTTGGTCTCCAGAGTGTCACCTGAGCTCTTCCTCATGAGCTCCTTAAAAGTCTGCACGGCTCGCTTGGCCAACCCATTTGAGGCTGGGTGATATGGAGCCGAGGTGACATGTGTGATTCCATTCCTTACCATGAATTCTTTCATGGTAAGGAGTGCGTCGGCGGGAATCCTGAGTGTCAGAGCGGGGCTATAAAAGTCCCCAGAGACCAGGTAAGGCCTCAGTGCGTCGGCGGGAATCCTGAGCGGCAGAGCGGGGCTATAAAAGTCCCCAGAGACCAGGTAAGGCCTCAGTGCGTCGGCGGGAATCCTGAGCGGCAGAGCGGGGCTATAAAAGTCCCCAGAGACCAGGTAAGGCCTCAGTGCGTCGGCGGGAATCCTGAGCGGCAGAGCGGGGCTATAAAAGTCCCCAGAGACCAGGTAAGTCCTCACAGTCTCCAGTCTGGGAGGAGAGAGGTAAAAAGTAATCCAAGTGTGACGTCACCAGAAAGCGGGTAAGTGATTGGTTGGTAAGTATTTCTCCCTTTTTAAGCTTAAATCTCTTTGGTTTATAGTTTCTAAAGTGTGATATTCACCATCTAGAATTGGGGCAGAGGATATTTAAGAATAATATTAAAAAATTTAATTAATTACATAGAATGGGAGATCAGGTGATGTGTTACTGCTGCAATATGTGGGAGCTGGTGGACACCATTGATGCTCACAGTGATCACATTTGCAGTAAGTGTTGGCTGCTCGAGGAACTCCGGCTCCGTGTTGAAGAGCTGGAGTCCGAGCTTCAAACAGTGAGACACATCAGGGAGGGGGAGAGTTACCTGGACTCTGTGTATCACGAGGTAGTCACACCAATTAGATTAATTAATTCAGATGTAGTCCGTGGCCAGGGTCAGGATGGTGTGACTAGAAGTGAGGCAGGTACGGGGATCCAGGAGGTAGTGTTGGAGGAGCCGCAGCCCTTGCACTTGTCCAACAGGTTCGAGGCTCTTACTCCCTGTGAGGATGGGAACAGGGACTGCGGGGAGGATGAGCAACCTGACCACAGCACCGTGGAGCAGGGGGCCATTCAAGTGGGGGGAGTTAAAAGAAATGTTGTAGTGGTAGGGGATAGTATCGTTAGGGGGATAGATAGAGTTCTTTGCAGCCGAGAGCGAGAGTCCCGAAGGCTGTGTTGCCTGCCCGGTGCCAGGGTTAAGGACACCTCCTCTGGACTGGAGAGAAACTTGGAGTGGGAGGGGGAGGATCCAGTTGTCGTGGTCCATGTTGGTACCAACGACATAGATAGGACAAGGAAGGAGGTTCTGCTGAGGGAGTTTGAGCAGCTAGGGGCCAAATTAAAAAGCAGAACCACAAGGGTAATAATCTCTGGATTATTGCCTGAGCCACGAGCGAATTTGGCTAGGACAAATAAAATTAGAGAGTTAAATGCGTGGCTCAAAGACTGGTGTGGGAGAAATGGGTTTTGCTTCCTGGGACACTGGCACCA
The DNA here is from genome assembly GCF_052327205.1 of Somniosus microcephalus. NCBI lineage: Eukaryota > Metazoa > Chordata > Chondrichthyes > Squaliformes > Somniosidae > Somniosus > Somniosus microcephalus. The sequence goes on from NC_141003.1 coordinate 28,353,411, forward strand.
GTACTGGGGCAGGAGGGAGCTGTTCCGTTGGGACGGGCTTCACTTGGCCAGTGCTGGGACTAGAGTCCTGGCGGATCATATAACTAGGGCTGTAGAGAGGGCTTTAAACTAACTAGTGGGGGGGAGGCTCCTAGAGAGCAAATAATAAAAATGACAACAGAGAAGGTCATAGACTTAGGTAGCAGTGGGGAAATTAAAAACCAGAGCGTGTCAGGGAGGGGCAGAAGGTATGGAGTAAAAGGTAAAATAATAAAAAGGGCAAAAGCAGGAACTAAGTGTCACAAAACATCTTTGAAAGTTCTCTACCTGAATGCACATAGCATTAGTAACAAAATAGACGAGTTAATGGCACAAATAACTACATATGGGTATGATCTTGTGGCCATTACAGAAACATGGCTGCAGGGTGACAATGCCTTGGAATTAAACATACCAGGTTATTTAACGATCAGGAAGGACAGGCAGGAAGGAAGGGGAGGTGGGGTGGCTATGTTAATAAAGGAAGGAATCACTGTAATACAGAGAAATGATATTGGGTCAAAAGATCAGGATACTGAAACAGTTTGGGTGGAGGTAAGGAATAATAAGGGGAAAAAAACACTAGTGGGTGTAGTCTATAGGCCTCCGAACAGTGGCAATTCTGTTGCACGGGGTATCAATCAGGAAATAGTTGAGGCTTGTAATAAGGGAACATCTATAATTATGGGGGATTTTAACTATCATATTAATTGGACAAATCAAATTGGGCAGGGCTGCCTTGAGGATGAGTTCATTGAGTGTATTAGGGATGGGTTTCTTGAGCAGTATGTAACTGAACCGACCAGGGGGCAAGTAACCTTAGATCTGGTCCTGTGTAACGAGACAGGATTAATTAAAAATGTCCTAGTAAAGGATCCCCTTGGAATGAGTGACCATAACATGGTGGAATTCCATATTCAATTAGAGGGTGAGAAGGTTGGATCTCAAACAAGCGTGCTAAGCTTGAATAAAGGAGACTATGAAGGTATGAGAGCGGAATTGAGTAGAGTGGATTGGGAAAATAGATTAAAGGGTAAGACGATACATGATCAGTGGTGTACATTTAAGGAGTTATTTTACAACTTCCAAAAAATATATATTCCACTGAGAAGAAAAGGGTGTAAAAGAAAAGACAGCCATCCGTGGCTACGTAAAGAAATTAAGGATAGTATTTGACTAAAAACAAGGGCATATAAGATAGCCAAATCTAGTGGGAGGATAGAGGATTGGGAAAACTTTAAAAGACAGCAAAAAATAACAAAAAGATTGATTAGGAAAGGGAAGATAGATTATGAAAGTAAATTAGCAAATAATATAAAAACAGATAGTAAGAGTTTTTATAGTTATATAAAAAGAAAAAGGGTGGCTAAAGTAAATGTTGGTCCCTTAGAGGATGAGACCGGGAAATTAATGGTGGGAAATATGGAGATGGCAAAAACACTGAATGAATATTTACGTCAGTCTTTACAGTAGAAGACACTAAGAATATCCCAACACTGGACAAACAGGGGGCTAAAGGGGAGGAGGAGCTAAACACGATCAAAATCACTAAGGAAGTGGTACTCGGTAAAATAATGGGACTCAAGGCGGATAAATCACCTGGACCTGATGGCTTACATCCTAGGGTCTTGAGGGAAGTGGCGGTAGGGATTGTGGATGCATTGGTAATAATTTTCCACAACTCCCTGGACTCAGCAAAGGTCCCGGCAGACTGGAAAACTGCTAATGTAACACCCTTATTTAAAAAGGGCAGTTGACAGAAGGCTGGAAACTATAGACCGGTTAGCCTAACATCTGTGGTAGGTAAAATTTTGGAGTCAATTATTAAGGAGACAGTAACAGGACATTTGGATAATCATAATTTAATAGGACAAAGTCAGCATGGTTTTATGAAGGGGAAGTCATGTTTGACAAATTTGCTGGAGTTCTTTGAGGAAGTAACGTATAGGGTGGATAAAGGGGAACCAGTGGACGTAGTGTATTTAGACTTCCAAAAGGCATTTGACAAGGTGCCACACAAAAGATTATTGCTTAAGATAAAAAATCACGGGATTGGGGGTAATATTCTGGCATGGATAGAGGATTGGCTATCTAACAGAAGGCAGAGAGTTGGGATAAATGGTTCATTCTCAGACTGGCAATCAGTAACTAGTGGTGTTCCGCAGGGATCAGTGCTGGGTCCCCAACTCTTTACAATCTATATTAACGATTTGGAGGAGGGGACCGAGTGTAACATATCAAAGTTTGCAGATGATACTAAGATGGGAGGGAAAGTAGTGAGTGAGGAGGACATAAAAAACCTGCAAGGGGACATCGACAGGCTAAGTAAGTGGGCAGAGATTTGGCAGATGGAATACAATACTGGAAAGTGTAAGGTTATGCACTTTGGCAGGAAAGATCGTAGAGCAAGTTATTATCTTAATGGCAAGAAACTGGAAAGTACTGAAGTACAAAGGGATCTGGGGGTCCTGGTGCACGGAACTCAAAAGGTTAGTATGCAGGTGCAGCAAGTGATTAAAAAGGCCAATGGAATGTTGGCTTTCATTGCTAGGGGGATAGAATATAAAAATAGGGAGGTATTGCTTCAGTTGTACAAGGTATTGGTGAGACCGCACCTGGAATACTGCGTACAGTTTTGGTGTCCATACTTAAGAAAGGACATACTTGCTCTCGAGTCAGTACAAAGAAGGTTCACTCAGTTAATCCCGGGGATGAGGGGATGGACATATGAGGAGAGGTTGAGTAGATTGGGACTCTACTCATTGGAGTTCAGAAGAATGAGAGGCGATCTTATTGAAACATATAAGATTGTGAAGGGGTTGGATCGGGTGGGTGCGGGGAAGATGTTCCCGATGATGGGTGAAACTAGAACTAGGGGGCATAGTCTTAGAATAAGGGGCTGCTCTTTCAAAACTGAGATGAGGAGGAACTACTTCACTCAGAGGGTGGTAGGTCCATGGAATATGCTGCCCCAAAAAGCTGTAGAAGCTACATCATTACATAAATTTAAAACAGAAATAGACAGTTTCCTAGAAGTAAAGGGAATTAAGGGTTACGGGGAGCGGGCAGGAATTTGGACATGAGTCTAGGTTCGGATCGGTCATGGCCCTGTGGGTAGCGGAGCGGGCCCAGGGGCCGTGTAGCCTGATCCTGCTCCTATTTCGTGTGTCTAATTCTGTTAGATTCAGGAGATGGTTCTGTGATAGTGGATTGGCGGTTAGGATCAGATCAGCCATGATCTTATTGAATGGCGGAGCAGGCTCGAGGGGCCGATTGGCCTACTCCTGCTCCTATTTCTTATGTTCTTATGTTCTTATGTTCTTTGCTCCCTTCACTAACAAAACACTGTGCATTGTCGGATACAATCATTTCTGGAATACCATGCGTGCTGAAGCTGTTCCTGAGACAATTCAGTGTGGCATCAGTCGTTGCAGAGCTCACTGGATAAACGTCGGTCCACTTTGAGTGAGCGTCAACCAGCACCAAAAACATTGTGCCCATAAAAGGTCCCGCATAGTCTATGTGAATTCTCCTCCAGGGTTTGCTGGGCCACTCCCAGGGATGGAGTGGTGCCCCGGCAGGTGCTTTCCTCTGTTCCTGACATATAATGCATGACTTTACCTTTGACTCAATTTCAGCATCCAAGTTAGGCCACCACAGGTAGCTCCTAGCCAGTCCTTTCATTCTAGTCATTCCTGGGTGCGATTGATGCAACTGTTCCATCAAAGTAGAGCGTCCCCGCTCTGGGACTATGATACGTGCTCCCCATAGCACACATCCATCTTGGACACTGAGCTCGTGCTGTCTCTGTCTGTACGGCGTGAACACCGGTCCCTCACAGTGATCTGGCCAGCCTTTCAACACATACTCACGGACCCTTGACAGAACGGGATCCTTGGCTGTCCAGCCCTGGATTTGCGTTGAAGTCATCAGGGGACTGATCTCCTGATCCAGCATCAGGACGTGCTCCTCAGGGGAAGTACTGCGAGGAGATTTTGAGAGGGGCAGGCGGCTGAGAGCATCCACGTTCCCGTTTTCCTTGCCGGCTCTGTACGTGATCACATATTCATAGGCTCTTCGTATTACTGCCCATCTCATTATTCTCTGTGATGCCATTTGAGGCACCGCTTTCATCTCATTCAGTAAGCTAATAAGAGGCTTGTGGTCAGTACTGATTACAAACTTCCTCCCATATATGTACTTATGGAATTTCTTTACTCCAAATATAATGGCTCACCCCTCTTTATCAAGCTGTGAATAGTTCTTTTCTGCAGCTGTGAGCGTGCGTGAAACAAACCCGATAGGCCCTTCCGCTCCATCTGGCATGCGGTGGGCCAACACTGCCCCCACTCCATAGGGTAATGCGTCGCAGGACATTATCAGCTCCTTCTTCTCGTCGTAATGCACTAACACCCTGCTGGACTGAAGTAGCTCCTTTGACTGCTGAAACGCTTTCGCTTGCTTTGGCCCCCAACACCATGGCTCCTCCTTTCTCAGCAGTTTGTGCAGGGGTGCCAGCAGCATTGATAAGGTTGGAAGAAACCGGTTATAATAATTCAGGAGCCATAGATAGGCTTTCAGTTCAGTCACTGAGGTGGGTGCCGGTGCATCCTGCACTGCCCGCACTTTCCCTGGTAATGGATGGAGGCCTGTGGCATCCACCCGATGTCCCAGGAATGTAACTTCCTTCTCCATGAAACTACACTTACTCCGTTTCAGGCATAGCCCCGCCTCTTCCAACCACTGTAGCACTTTGTCCAGTGTTTTTAAGTGATCCTGATCGTCACTTCCTGTTAGCAGAATATCATCTAAGTACACGGCCACCTTTGGAATGCCCTGCAGAATGCCCTCCATAGTCCGTTGGAATATTGCTGGGCTAGAACTGACACCAAATGGTAACCTGGCATACGTGAACAGCCCCTTGCGCGTGTTCACCGTGACAAACTTTTTTGATTCTTCATCTAGCAATATCTGCTGATACGCATGACTCATGTCCAGTTTGCTGAATCTTTCTCCCCCAGCGAGCGATGTTAACATGTCCTCCATTCTCGGAATGGGGTACTGTTCCAGTGATGATACTCTGTTCACTGTTAACTTATAGTCACCACACACCCTTACGTTACCGTCGGGCTTCAATACCGGGACTATTGGTGCCGCCCAGTCTGAAAATTTCACTGGTTCTATTACTTTGTGCCTTAGCAGGCGATCTAGTTCTGCCTCAACCTTGGTTTTCATTGCAAAAGATACCGACCTTGGTTTAAAGAAATGAGGCGTGGCATCACTGGCTACATGAATCTTGGCTGTGGCTCCCCTTAAGGTGCCCAGTTCGTCCTTGAACACTAACTCATGCTTCATCAGCACTTCTTGCAGTGCCTCTGTACTGTCCTCCATTTTATTCATTGCCTGCCAGTCCACACTCAACTCACTGATCCACCCTCGCCCTAACAGGTTTGGCCCTGACCCTGCTACCACTACCACCATAAGCTCTTTGGTGACTCCTTTGTGTTCCACTTGTACTTCGGCCGCCCCCAAAATGTCCACCTTCTGTCCTGTGTAGGTTTTGAGACTAATGGGGCATGTACCTAGCTCTGGTACTTTTGCTTCCCCCCATAGCTTGGCGTACTCAGTCTGCGACATTCTGGTTACACTACATCCGGTGTCAATCTCAAACTTTACTTGACCTCCGTTCACTATCAAATACTGAGTGAGAGGGGGTACGTTGGGCCTTGAAGTGTCTGTACTGTATACAGTGAAAACCTCCTCACTAGACTCACTAGACTCTTCCTGCTCTTGTATGTAATTTGCCCGCTTTGTGTACTTCTCCCTCCCCGCCTTTTGCATGCTTTGCCCCTTTAGCACTGCTTCTCTCACAGACTTTCTTTAAGTGCCCTATTTTTCCACAATTGTGGCACTTTGCCTTTGCAAACCTGCAGTCCTTTGCATAATGGCTCGTCCCGCCACATCGGTAGCAATCCCCAACCCCGACTGGTGGACTTTTCGCGCCAGCTTCCATCTTGAAAACAGCTCCTCCCACTGGTTTACTCCATTTCTCCTTGCTCATACTGTTTAAGTCCTTAATGTCCTTGTTAGCCATCTCCATGGCTTGTGCTTTTTTAAGTGCCGTCTCAAACGTTAATCCTTCTTCTGACAGCAACCTTTGCTGTATACTGTCGTCGTTAACTCCGCATACTAGTCTGTCCCTTAACATGACTGTGAGCGTATTTCCAAAATTACAGTCCTGTGCGAGCTTCCGAAGCTCCTCCACATACTCAGTAACGCTTTCTTCCGGCCTCCTAATCCTCGAATTGAATTTCCATCTCTGTACTATTTCACTAGGTTTCGGATTGAAATGATTCTTTAGTAGACTCACCAACTCGTCAAAAGATTTTTCTCCTGGCCGCTCCGGGCTCAGCAGATTCCTCATGCGTGTATAGGTTTACGCTCCCACACAACTCAGTAAAATGGCCCTTTTCTTTTCAGCACTGTCCACCTCGTTTGCCATAAAGAAATGGCTCAGTATTTCAATATACTCCTCCCAAGACTGCGACTTGCTGTCAAAAGGTGCCACGGAGCCTACCGTTCCTGCCATCCTTGGAGTCCGGTCACTTCAGCCAAAAAATCAAACTCCGTTTCGACTCCCGCGGCCTAGCCTCGTGCTTTTCCGACTAGTTTGCTAACCAACCCGAGCACCTCTTCCGAACACTCCCTAACTATGACTGATCCACCAAAACTTTTCCGTCCTTTATTCTCGTCGCCATATGTGGTATCTTGAAGTGGCCATAGATGGAGACAGACACAGGTTAACTCCTTAACATAGTTTAATCAACACTTGCACATAAAAGCTTCTGCCATGAGGCAGCCAAAACAAAGAGTACCACAGTACAGATCAGACTTAACTCAGGAGAGCAATTGCCACAGCACCACCTGGTGGATCAGGTTACTCATAACCTCCCAGGTTACTACAAATGGGTTGAGTCCGCTCCCGGAAGAGTGTTAGACCAGCCCCACTTGTATAGCTCTCCCCTCCACCGTCTGTGCTAAGAAGTTTTAGGGTCTTGCTTTTATTCCCTTTTTAGGGGTGGGCCTGATGTGCAATATGGACAGGACTATCTGACCTGTAAGGGACCTTCCTAAACCAAGGTGCCCAATGGCACCTCGAGTTCTTTATCTCAACTCTCAGAGGAAAACCCGCCCCAAAAAGGGGTCACATGTTCTTTTTGCCAATTTATCTTTCCTGTTTATACATCCTGAAGGCACTTCCATTGGAATTTGTCTTATCTCTTTTGTCCCTATCCTCCCTGGTACAACCAGTACAAGGTTGTACTCTCTTAATCAGGGGCCCATGTTAGAGCTGTCTGCTCAGCCTGTTATTATCCAAACTATCTCCCTTTGATCCAACAGGCTGCTCCATCCTGAGATGATACCTTAACTCCCATAAATTCCTTCTATTTATATCTTTTATACAAATTAACTTTGAATTATCTTTGCAAGCAGTTTTGTTAAGTGAACTCCAATTTCTAACTTAGGGTTACAATATGATTATTAGCAATAATGGAAGGAACATAGGAGTTGAGCTTTAGTTGGTCAAATTAAAGATACATAAAACAAAGTTGAGATCCTCCCAAGTTTTGAGTCAGACATGCCATTCTTAGCCATCAGATGTTTTGATGTTCGTAGCTGCTTGTTATCAGTTATTTATGTTCAAGCTGTTCCTGTAACTTTAGCTGTGCGAAACTAACTACATCCTTCCATTATCAAACTATTGTACCAAGGAATGAATCATTAAATTCCCAGAGACATCCTCTATTCTATTCTCACGCACTGGTTAACTTGCGCATTTTAAAGCAGTTTTGTTAAACAAATTCAAAATCCTAACTTACAAATAGCAGATAGCTAGCTTGGAAACAAGATTATATATATCCGTCACAGTGAGGAATGTTATAACATCCGCAAAGAACCAAAACACAAGCAGATTCTAAGCATCTATCTAGTTATTCCAATACTAGTCTGAAGAGACTTTTTGTCTCAAGTTCTAATACAGTCATGTAAACACAGTCTTATTCGTGTCACAGTTTCATTCGCATAACCTCATATATTTTGGATACCCTAATTTCTAACACACCAAGGATTGGCAATAGCACACCAGGGATTGGCACTAACACACCAGGGATTGGCACTAGTACACCAGATATTGGTACAGATAGCAGGTTTTGGTACTGGTACAGCACGTACTGGTACACATATTAGTGCACAGGTATAAGTATTAGTACACCAGGTATTGGTATTCATAGTACCAGATACTGTTACTGATACAAATACACCAGGTAGTTGTATTGGTACACCTGGTATTGTTACAGGTATAGCAGGTATTGGGTATTGATGATCAGGTTTTGGTGTTGACACAGCAGATATTGGTAGTGATGCACTAGATATAGGTATACTAGGTATTGGTGTTGATGCACCAGGTTTCAATACTGGTACATGAGTTAGTGATGTTTATGCAGTAGGTACTGGAACTGATCCACCACATATTGGTATACCAAGTAGGGTACACCTGGTATTGGCGCAACAGGTTCTGTTGCTGTTTTTTGTTTTATGTTCCTATTAGATTTTTGTTAGGTAAGGATACCAAGTGATATGAAACAAAGGCGGGTAAATGGAGTTGAGGTACAGATCAGCCATGATCTAATTGAATGGTGGGATAGACTTGAGGGGCTGAACGGCCTACTTGGGTGTTAGTATTGGTACACCAGGTATTGATGGTCATGCCCCAGCTATTGGTATAGGTACACTGATTTCAGTATTGGTGCGCCAGGTGTTGGCACTGGAAAACCGCATGTTGGAAGAGGTATACCAGCTATTGGTTTTGGCACACTAGCTATTGGCACACCAGGTATTACTATTTTTACATCAGGTATCGACACAGGTACATCAGTTATTAGTGCAGCAGGTGCTGATATTGGCACATCTGGTATTGGTACACCTGGCATTGGTACACCTGGCATTGGTACACCTGGCATTGGCACACCTGGCATTGGTACACCTGGCATTGGTACACCTGGCATTGGTACATCTGGTATTGGTACACCTGGCATTGGTACATCTGGTATTGGTACACCTGGCATTGGTACACCTGGCATTGGTACACCTGGCATTGGTACACCTGGCATTGGTACACCTGGCATTGGCACACCTGGCATTGGTACACCTGGCATTGGTACATCTGGTATTGGTACACCTGGCATTGGCACACCTGGCATTGGTACACCTGGCATTGGTACACCTGGCATTGGTACATCTGGTATTGGTACACCTGGTATTGGTACATCTGGTATTGGTACACCTGGCATTGGCACACCTGGTATTGGTACACCTGGCATTGGCACACCTGGTATTGGTACACCTGGCATTGGTACACCTGGCATTGGTACACCTGGCATTGGTACACCTGGCATTGGTACACCTGGCATTGGTACACCTGGCATTGGCACATCTGGTATTGGTTCCAATACAGTTACAATGGGGAGAACTGGGAAAAGAAGGAAGAAGTAGCAAGGAGCAAGGAGCAATTCCATGACAATTTGGTGATTTCCATGACTGGAATCGTAGAACACTAGGGACTCAGATTATATTGCCTTCAAAGAATGTTAACTGCCCTTTTCAGAAGTCTTTACTTTCTGTAGTATGGAGGAAAGAATCACACTTTAGGAAAATAATATTAAAGATTGCGCAGTACCATGAAACTAAACCCCATTTAATCCTTAATTACAGTAACATCACTGATCTTCACAAAAAGTGTTTTCTGAAGGATGTGAGGCATAAAGAAAAATGACTAATGGGACTTGACGAAACCATTTTCCTGTTTTTCTGATACTGGGTCACAAATGTGCTTCCACAAGGTTAATTTACATTCTGTCATCAGGCCACCAAAGCCTGCTTTACTCTAAGGGCAAAGAATCAGAAGAACCCAAATATCCACCTTACATTATGAATCAAATTGTACTGGAAAATAAAAGATTTGGGATATATTTTCCTCTGTGTGTGCAATTAAAAAAAATACATCTTTTATTAAACTGTCATTGGTGTATAAATGTTTCTTTAATGGTTGGTGGCTGGGAAGAGGGGAGACATGTTGGTGTTTTGGGTAGGGGAGACCCTTCTTCAAACACTGTTGTTTTTCATTTCCTCCGTTTTCTTGCCTTTTCCTTAGGCCTCCCACTGCCTTAGTTATTCACACGTCCTTTGTTCCTTAAATGTCTTTAATTTCTTTAATGCTTCGTTCCATTACTTGACTGAGATGAGCTGTTCCATCATCCAACAATCACTCCTCTGACGCTTCCTCTCTGTTTGTTTCTTTCCCCAGCCCGTTCTCCAATTCTCTTAATGTGCTTGTGCATCTCGTATTGCTCAGTTCTGAACAAAGGCCCGAGTCTAAACCGCCGACTGCCCGTTCTCTCCACAGTGCTGTCCGGCCTGCTGTGTGTTTCCAGTTCTTTCTGTTTTTGTTTGCAGTATTTTGATTTTCAGTTATAAAAGTTTGACCTCTGAATTGACCAAGTGAGACTAGGGCCCCACATGTATATGGACAATGTCCAGCTGGACCACTTCATCGATCAAAGAAGCTGTGGCTACGCTCTCAAACTGCTCATCCAACATCAGGAAATGACTGAAAAGACAGGCACTGCCGAGGGCTTTTGACAGAGTAAATGGGGAGAAACTGTTTACACTGGCAGGAAGGTCGGTAACCAGAGGACACAGATTTAAGATAATTGGCAAAAGAACCAGAGGAGAGATGAGGAGATTTTTTTTTACGCTGCAAATGGTTATGATCTGGAATACAGTGCCTGAAAGGATGGTGGAAGCAGATTGAATAGTAACTTTCAAAAGGGAATTGGATATATATTTGAAAAGGAAAAATGTGTAGGGTTATGGAGAAAGAGCAGGGGAGTGGGACTAATTGGACCGCTCTTTCAAAGAGCCGGCACAGACACAATGGGCCGAATGGCCTCCTTCTGTGCTGTATGATTCTATGATGTTAGCAATGCAGAAGCCAACCTTTTTAAGCTCCCACCAGACCTACGTGCCACTAGTCTGAGTCCATCAAACTTCCCTGCTATTGCCTCAAGCTAAATCAGGAGTGTAAAACCATGGCATTCTGCTCAATCCCAGGCTCAGTTTCCTCTCCACATCCACTCCATTACTATGACCGCCTTTTCCCACCTCCGCAACACTGCCTCAAGCAGCAATATTGCTTCCTCCTCCACCGCTGAAACCATGAGGTAGATTTCCCTCCGTGTGGTTTTCGGGTGGTTGGCTGACCAATAGTGCCAACGGAAGGCCCAGTCTATTTTGAGGGCCACCAGGTGAAAACAAGCACCCCAGGCCCTGACAAGGGTGGAGTGTGCTGGGGGGATGTCCTTTCTTGGGGGGGAACCCGGTGCGGCAGCAGCAGGCCATGTTATTTTTGTGGAGCCCGAAGGGACACTCTTGCTTTTCCTGGCCCCACACAAACAATTAAATACTTACTCTTGGGTTCCTCTTTGGCTGAACTGCCAGCTGATATTGGGCAGAATGCCCATGGTGCATGCACTGCCCAGTTGCATACTAACATCAGAGGACCCCGATTTTAATACCTAAATTAGCTGTGTGTTTGTTCAGGTGGCCGCCTAGGCCACCCTGGACCCCGGCAAAATGGCAACAGCAGGAATGGGACGGTAAGTTCTTCCCCCACGTGGTTTTTGAGGCACTATAGCCCCATTCCTGTCAAGCGAGGCACCTCAGAATCTTCCCCATATTTTTCATGCCTTTCTAATACTCTTCTAATGGGCTCCCCACCTTAACTAGTTTCAACTTATCTGCACTCCCCTCACTCTTGTCCTCTTCCATAATCCCCCTTCACCTATTGTCCTCCTCCCTCTGAGTTTCACTGGTTCCCGTGCCTCAGTGAGTGGACTTCAAAATTCCTGGCCCTCAATCTCTCACTAGCCTCACCGCACCCTACCTTAGTGAACTCCTCCTACCATTGTTGCCTGCTTGCACACCCATTCTGCCCTCTGGAACTGCTTGCCTAACTCCGTCCTCCTTGCCACCAACTTCCTTTCGACCAAATCTTCCTCAAAACTCTCCTGTTTAACTGTGCTTTTCATCCCTCCTCCTAACTCTCTATTTCCCTCCTTTGCCCTCCTGCTGGGCATTCAGCATTTATTTTCTTCCATAGTGTAAAGTACCTTGAGATGTCTTCCGTCATATAAAAATGCAAGTTATGGTTGTTGTGTGTTCCATTCACAATTTGAACTCCCGGGCCTCATCTGCATGGGCTCTGCCAGTCCCCTGCCCGAACCTGGCAGGAAGAGCGAGCTGGCCGGCGGGCAGGAGCAGAATTTCATGTGATAGCAAAACACTGCGGATGCTGGAAATCCGAAATAACAACAGGAAACGCTGGAAAAACTCAGCAGGCCAGGCAACATCCGTGGAGAGAGAAACAGAGTCAACGTTTCAGGTCGATGACCTTTCGTCAGAACTGGAAAAAAAGCAGGAAATGGAAAGCAAGTTTGGGGGCTGGGAAAAGGGGGAGGGGATGAAAGAACAAAAGGGAAGGTTGTAAAGTCTGTGGGTTGTGCAGTTAATAAATACACAGACTTCAGAAGTAACAAACAAACAGGTCTTTACTATTCGAAGGTCCGGGCGAATCTGCCCCAGCAATCATGCCACAACACTTATATACTGGTGTGGTCACTATCGGTATTACAGTATACAGAAGCCAAACAAATAGTGCCACACCTAAAGTAGTTCCCTTAAAGGTGAACGGTTACATTCAATAGTTCCCTTAAAGATAGACGGGTACATACACTACAATCCTCCCTTTTTAGCTTATTACTTACAGAGTCCCCGTTAAACATACATATCTTCAAATTCCTATAAAACAAATTACAGATATAATCTCGGTGGAGTCAATGTCATATAAAACAATTTACAAATATAATCTCGGTGGAAACAGTTCACAGGTTCAGTCTCTGCGGAAACAGTTCATAGACTCAGTCTCTGATCTTGACTCGTTCCGAACAACATTTCTTTGGTGTAGCCGGTTCACCTGGCTAGCGTGACTCCTCCATAGCCTTTTTCTTGACGTAACAGCTTGAACTTTCGTCCTGTTGAACCAGCAGTGCGGACTTTTACAACCAACTGGCTGTCTTGACATTTTCCAGTTTTTCAACTAATTTAGCTCCTTTCGTAATGTCCCGCCTGGAATGGTAGAAGTGCTAATATTTTAGACAGTTATTATCTTCTGCTTCTTCTTTTTCTTTTCTGCCTTTTTGAAACTCTCGGAGCTCCTTTCTCGGCTGCCAGCTGTAGCGCCACCAACTCTCTATGTTCCTTAGACCTTAAGTGCTTCATCCGGATTTCAGCACTTTGAGAGTTTTCATCACAAGCTGGGCAGACCACATCCTCGTAATATTCAGTGTCACTCAACAGGTCATGGTAATATTCAGGTTCGTCCTGAGTTAGGCCAGCGAGAGAGACTTCTTCTTCCTCCTCACCCGTCTGGACGTCAGCTGACGGTGGTTCCTTCCCTAAACATCTTTCTTGAAAAGCCTTCTTCATGCATTCATATTCATCCCGCTCTTCCTGGGTTATCTGCCATTCCTTCACGACGGACCTCATTTGTGAGTTCAATACCTTCCTTCCCATCGGTAATTGCGTTATCAGGCTATTTAACCCTTCTACTGAAATAACGGTTTCCACATTCTTCTGTTCACCTTGACGTGATTCAATGTACTTTTGGCATCCTTGTAAAATTTGTGTTGCCACCTCAGCTATCTCTGTGACTTTTGAGAGCTCCGAACTCGTTCCCCCTGAAGATTGAAGCTCGTGTTCAGATTGTTCCCCTTGCCGAGTCTTGTCCTTCAGCATATGAAGGAGTTGGCCGACCGTTAACTCTTCCCTGGGAACACGGTGGATCAGAGTCTTCTCCATTTCATCCACCTCTTTCTCCAATACTTCCACCTTACGTTCCTCTTGAACTTTGGCTTTCAGCGCTCGGCAAAGTTGCGCCCTGATGCTCTCTAGTTCATGTTCAGGGACCATTCTTACAGTGTCCTGTTCTTCCACTGAAAGGATTCCCAGTTGAATCTGTTCTTCAAGTTGTTGAACCTCGGTCATTGCCGCCTCATACTTGTCTTGGGTGTCCTTCAATGTTTTTATAAGTTCTTGGACATCCTGTCTTTCATGCTCTGCCATGATTTTCACCTCTAATTGCTCATCTATGGATGGAGCTTCTATCGATGAGTCTGTCTTGGCCTTGAGTTCATCAAGAATTTCCTGCAGCCTTTGGACTTCTTGCTCATGTTCAACCTTTAGTTGTTCATATGCTTCTACTGAAACTAGCTTTTCGGAGGCTGCCGAGTTAACCCCCTCCAGAATTGTAGCCTGGGCCTGTTCATACTGTTCTTTCAACTTCTCACACTCTGCTTGTAAGGAGTCATAGAGAAGAACTGGAATAAAATCCTGGCTCCCTGAAGATTCCTCTTCCTTTGGTTCATTCTGTAAATATTCTAGTTCCTGAACAGCATCAGGGGAATGTGATTGGTATTTGACCACGATGGCTCTATGGTCGCTCTCTGCTTGAGCTAGCTGTCTCTGTAGTCTTTCCAGGTTCCCCCATTCGGTGTCCCAGAACTTTTCCATATTTTTCATCTCCTGTACGAGACGGTCACTCAACTGTTCTAATTGTTGTCGTACTTTGACATAAGTTTGCGTCCGAGCTCGGTGTTCTTCCGTCATGGATGAATCCTTTGCTTGAACAGGCTCAGAATTCTCTGTCAACCTGGAATTCTGCTCTGCAGCTTTATTCTTCTTGGTACCATAAGTCCTTCTGCATGTCTTCGTTTTCTTTCCCATCGTCGGCAAGTCCCTTTTAGCCTTGTCTTCCATTTCCGACTTGGTCTTATCATCATCCATTCCAGAATCTGAGCTAATAGCTTGCACCGAGTCCTCCCTCATTATGGCTTTTAGGTAATGCCATTCCATGTCTATTTTCTTAATCCACTCCCGTCCTAGAAGTGGTGGTCCTCCCTCAGATAATACGTACACGTTCATTCTTGGGTGTTCTTTACCCCTATCTCTCACCTTGACTCTTATTTTCCCCACGGGGTATACGTTATGCCCCGTGTATGTCTGTAATACGAACTTGGTATTTCTTAAAGGTATGTGAGAGAATAGCCGGTGGTAGTCCCTTTGGTTGATGACTGATAGAGCTGATCCAGTGTCCAGCTCCATTCTTACTTGGACGCCAGCTATTTTTAGTATGACCCAGATGGCCTGTAGATCCGTTTCTTTACCCACATTGTGGATTCTCAGACTACCCAGCTCCTGGTTGTTTGGGTCTGAGTCTGAATTCTGTTCGTCTGAACTCTTCTCAGCCACCTTGTGTACCTTGTTGTACTTTTCTGGTGGTGGCTTCCTTTGATTATTGGTCTTTTTCCCGGACCGGCATACCTTCGCGATGTGACCCAGTTTGCCACACTTCCTACACTCTTGGTTCTTAAACCAGCATTGATTCTGGTCATGCGTTGTCTTCCCACAACGGTAGCATTTTGTTGTGCTTGAAGTAATTTGGTCCACCCCGAGTGCCGCCGCCTTTAGTTGCATTTCCGCCGTTCCTTTCGCTGCGGCTTCGTGCGATGCAGCTATAAGGACAGCCCTGTCCAGTGTGAGGTCGTTCTCTTCCAGTAGTCGCTTCTGCGTCCCTTCTTTGGACAATCCGCATACGAACTTGTCCCGCAGCGCTTCTGTCAGATTCCCTCCGAACTGGCAGTATTTCGCTAGCCTACGCAGTTCGACCAAGTATTCCGCATTGCTTTCGTCTTTCTTCTGCGTTCTTGCGTAGAATTTGAATCGTTCAGCCAGCATCAGCGGTGTGGGGTTCAAGTGGTCCTTCAGCACAGCCACAATCTCTTTGAAGGTCTGATCCGTTGGTTTATTTGGTGCTATTAGATGCTTCAAGAGCCCGTATGTTTTTGCCCCCATTGAGTTTAGCAATGTTATCGCCTTGTCGTCTTCCTCTATTTTGTTGGCTTCGCAATAGATCTCTATGCGTTCCACGTACGTGGCCCAGTCTTCTATTTCAGAATTAAAGTCGTTAATATTCCCTCGCTTAAGCATCTTTCTTCCCTTGGGAGCAGCACCAGTATTTCTTTAAGTATTCTTATTTATTTGTTTGTTTCTAAGATGGCGGTTTTCCCGCGAAATCGGCGGTTTCCCGCTCTTTCCTTCTCTCCCCGCCCACTTCAATGGCGGTATGTCAATCAAGATGGCGGTTTTCCCGCGAAAATGGCGGTTTCCCGCTCTTCCTTTCTCGCCCCGCTCACTTCAATGGCGGTTTCCCGCTTCTGGCGTCTTCTCCGCCTAATGGCGGCTTCCCGCGTTTCTTCCCGGTGGAAGGGGTACGCTTCCCCCACAGCGGACAGGTTCAGCCGCTGGCTGGCTACCGCACAGCTCCCCTTACTCGGCTATGTCGTTTCCTCCCGCCCGCACGGCTCTACCGGCGCTGGGTACACCCCGTTAACGGAGGACAGTTCAGCCGCTGGACTGGCTCTCGCGCAGTCTCTCTCTCCGTACCTGGCTCTGTCGCTCTCTCACCCGCACGTTCGGTGCTACCGGCCCTGGGTACCCCATTGGTGGAGAACAGCTCAGCCGCTGGACTGGCTCTCGCGCAGTCTCTCACCCCGTTTTCGGCTGTGTCTCTCACCCACTCCCGCACGTTCGGTTTTGCCGGCTCTGAGTACCCCGTTGGTGGAGAACAGCTCAGCCGCTGGACTGGCTCCTCGCAGTCTCTCTCTCCGCACCTGGCTCTCACCCGCACGGTTCCCGTTCGCCTCCCCAGCCCTCTCGCAGACCGGTGTTTCCCTCCCCGGCTGCGGCTGGGTTTCTCTTCCCGTGCCTACTCACAGGCTCAGCACTTCGTGGCTGCGGTCGCTGCCCGGATTTTTCCCGCCAATCGCGGTCCGGCTGTCACCCGACGCCGTTGGACCCGACTTTTGGCCGGCACAGCTCCCCCTCGACCGAGGTCGAGTGCTCTGCCCTTATCCTCCGGATACTTCTACACCTTCCCCTACTCACAGTCTCTTCAGCCGCCTTGTTTCTTGCTGGTCGGCTCACTCCGCACCGTGGCAGAAGGGTAGTCAGTGCCTGTTGCTGATACGCTTTTGTTGTTAGTCTTCCTGCTTTCTGATGTTGCAGCCTCGTGTTTTCTTTTGGTAGCACGACGAGGGCGGTTGTCTCTCTTCGACGCTCTTCGTTGCTTTTGGTAGTCTTGCCGCAGGGTACGATCGGACTCGTCGCCACTGTAAAGTCTGTGGGTTGTGCAGTTAATAAATACACAGACTTCAGAAGTAACAAACAAACAGGTCTTTACTATTCGAAGGTCCGGGCGAATCTGCCCCAGCAATCATGCCACAACACTTATATACTGGTGTGGTCACTATCGGTATTACAGTATACAGAAGCCAAACAAATAGTGCCACACCTAAAGTAGTTCCCTTAAAGGTGAACGGTTACATTCAATAGTTCCCTTAAAGATAGACGGGTACATACACTACAAAGGTCAGTGATGGGATAGAAAGCAGGAGAGATTAAAAGACATTGAGAGACATTAAGAGATATTCAAGGCAAGGGGAGGTGGAAATGGGTCAGGTTAAGGAACAAAGGCTGGCTCTAGATGGGGCGTGAATTGCGCTGGTAGAATGAAGGACAGCTGAAGGGAGGGAAGAAGAAACAAAAAGTGTGGATAAAAAAAAGAAGAATATATATATATGTGATAGGGGCCGAGGTTATGATCTGAAATTGTTGAACTCTATGTTGAGTCCAGAGGGCTGTAGAGTGCCTAATCGAAAGATGAGGTGCTGTTCCTCGAGCTTACGCTGAGCTTCCATGGAACAATGCAAGAGGCTGAGGACGGTGAGGTCTGAGTGGGAATGGGGCGGTGAATTAAAGTGACAGACCACCGGGAGTTCGGGGTCCCCCTTACGGACTGAACAGAGGTGTTCCGCAAAGCGGTCACCCAATCTGCGTTTGGTCTCCCCAATGTAGAGAACATAAGAACATAAGAACATAAGAAATAGGAGCAGGAGTAGGCCATACGGCCCCTCGGGCCTGCTCCACTATTCAATAGGATCATGGCTGACCTGAATCTAGACTCACGTCCACTTCCCTGCCCTTTCCCGTAACTCCTAATTCCCTTATCTGCTAGGAAAATGTCTATCTCCATTTTAAATTTATTTAATGTTGCAGCTTCCACAGCTCCCTGGGGTAGCAAATTCCATAGATTTACTACCCTCTGAGTGAAGAAGTTTCTCCTCATCTCAGTTTTGAAAGGGCAGCCCCTTATTCTAAGATTATGCCCCCTAGTTCTAATCTCACCCATCAGTGGAAACATCCTCACCGCATCCACCCGATCAAGCCCCCTCATAATCTTCTATGTTTCGATAAGATCGCCTCTCATTCTTCTGAAATCCAATGAGTAGAGTCCCAACCTACTCAACCTTTCCTCATACGTCAACCCCCTCATCTCTGGAATCAACCGAGTGAACCTTCTCTGAACCGCCTCGAGAGCAAGTATATCTTTTCTTAAATATGGAAACCAAAACTGCACGCAGTATTCCAGGTGTGGCCTCACCAATACCCTGTATTGGAGACCGCATCGTAAGCAGCGAATACAGTATACTAAATTGGAAGAAGTACAAGTAAATCGCTGTTTCACCTGGAAGGGGTGTTTGGGGGCCTGGACAGTGGGAAGGGGGGAGGTATAAGGGCATGTGTTGCATCTCCTGCGCTTGCACGGGAAGGTGCCGGGCGAAGGGGAAGGGGTGCTGGGGGTGGTAGAGGAGTGGACTAGGGTGTCGCGGAGGGAGCGGTCCCTACGGAATGCTGAAAGGGGAGGTGAGGGGAAGATGAGTTTGGTGGTGGGATCACGCTGGAGGTGACGGAAATGGTGGAGGATAATCCGTTGAATGTGGAGGCTGGTGGGGTGAAAGGTGAGGACAAGGGGAACTCTATCATGGTTCCTGCCCCTCCCTCCCAGAACCACGATAGAGTTCCCCTTGTCCTCACCTTTCACCCCACCAGCCTCCACATTCAACGGATCATCCTCCGTCATTTCCGCCACCTCCAGCGTGATCCCACCACCAAACTCATCTTCCCCTCACCTCCCCTTTCAGCATTCCGTAGGGACCGCTCCCTCCGTGACACCCTAGTCCTCTACCACCCCTAGCACCCCTTCCCCTTCGCCCGGCACCTTCCCGTGCAAGCGCAGGAGATGCAACACATGCCCTTATACCTCCCCCCTTCCCACTGTCCAGGGCCCCAAACACCCCTTCCAGGTGAAACAGCGATTTACTTGTACTTCTTGCAATCTAGTATACTGTATTCGCTGCTCACGATGCGGTCTCCTCTACATTGGGGAGACCAAACGCAGATTGGGTGACCTCTTTGCGGAACACCTCTGTTCAGTCCGTAAGGGTGACCCCGAGCTCCCGGTGTCCTGTCACTTTAATTCACCGCCCCATTCCCACTCAGAGCTCACCATCCTCGGCCTCTTGCATTGGTCCACGGAAGCTCAGTGTAAGCTCGAGGAACAGCACCTCATCTTTCGATTAGGCACTCTACAGCCCTCTGGACTCAACATAGAGTTCAACAATTTCAGATCATAACCTCGGCCCCTATCACATATATATATATTCTTCTTTTTTTTATTCACACTTTTTGTTTTTTCTTCCCTCCCTTCAGCTGTCCTTCATTCTGCCAGCGCAATTCACACCCCATCTAGAGCCATCCTTTGTTCCTTAACCTGTCCCATTTCCACCTCCCCTTGCCTTGAATATCTCTTAATGTCTCTCGATGTCACTTAATCTCTCCTGCTTTCTGTCCTATCACTGACCTTCCCTTTTGTTCTTTCATCCCCTCCCCCTTTTCCCAACCCCAAAACTTGCTTTCCATTTCCTGCTTTTTTTCCAGCTCTGACGAAAGGTCATCGACCTGAAATGTTAACTCTGTTTCTCTCTCCACCGATGCTGCCTGGCCTGCTGAGTTTTTCCAGCATTTCCAGTTGTTATATGCAGAATTTCATGTAGCAGGAGTTCGCTACTGGGTACCTGAAGGTCCGGTTCCTGGTAGTCACCTCAGGGCTGGAAAGGCATTGCGATCAGGGGGAGGAGGAAGGAATCCTCGGGGCAGGTGCGGCCCCAAGTTTCTTGTGGTTCCTGGAGCAGCACTGCTGTTCCTCCTGGCCCACAAGAGGAAGAAAAATTGAAAATTACTTAACTTTCCGGACCTCTTCTGGACCTGGATCTGCTTACCGCCTGGTTTTACTGGTGGGTCTGGCGTTGGGCAGGACTGCAGCGATTTTTAGTTAAAATTGCGTCAGGGGCCTAATTGCTTTAGAAAACCCCAATTTTAATATAAAAAAGAAAGACTCGCATTTATATAGCGCCTTTCATGACCACCGGACGTCTCAAAGCACTTTACAGGCAATGAAGTACTTTTGAAGTGGAGTCACTGTTGTAATGTGGGAAACATTGTAATGTTGTAATATATTCACGAGGCCCCCCAGCCTGCCTACAGAAAGTGCACGGTTAAAATGGCAGCGAGTGGGCGCTCTTCAGGAACGCGGCGATATTGTACTTTACCGCTTTTTTGACCGCCTGTTTGCTCTGTTCACGTCGGGCAGGCAGGGTTAAAAATCGAGGCTAATACCGTTGGCCTCGATCAGCTTTCAGCCTATTTGTGGGAGCTCACTGCTGTTAGTTAATGGTGCGAGTCCCAGTTCCAGAACTGACAGAAGGACCCTGGAGGCACAGGGTCATGGAATTAGCACATACATTAAAACACAGAGGCCTAGAAATTTGGCTGGTAGCGCCAGCGATTAGCGCCTAAAGAGCCCGAGAATTGGGGCGTTACCCAATTTTCGGGCGGGCGCAGTGAATATAGCGCCACCTCCCATATTGAGTATCCTTTTAGCGCCGGCGCTAACTCTTTTCGCTCGCCCGCGGGCGCAGGCAGATCATGACATCATTTCAGTGTGCAACGCCTTTTTGGCACCCCGGACCGGATATTCGGTGGCGCCCGCAACCTTTTCGCCTGGCGCTATTAGTGACAGTTGGATGGAGCATTCCCAGGCCCTTCTCGGACTCGGGGGGCGCTATTTAAAGGGGACAGCACTAGTATAAAAGCTGCAGCCATTTGGCCTGGCCATTCTGATCGTTGCTGGAGAGAGTTGCTGACCTTCAGTTGGACAGTAATTTTCTCATTGAGCCTTCGGAGGCAGTGGCACTGGCAGTTTAAGGCCCGGCTCCCGAGCTGGTGATGCAGCATCTGAAAGCAGGGAGGTGGAAGAGTGGCTTTAGCAAAAGGACAGCTTGGCAGCAAGGGATGCCAGATTGCGGCAAGGCTATGACATGGGTCCACAGTGAGAAAGCATGCTGGCGGGGGGAACAAGTGGAAGGAGACAGTTGTAATAGGTGAGAACCTTACCATCGCTGTCGACAATGGGGTCGGCAGCTGCAGTGGTCACAGGACCACTCAGACGTCCTCCAAGAATCTGGTGGACTCTCTCCTTGAGATCCGTGAGAGTGACCACTTGTGGAGGTCCTCCACCGGTGCGAAGCTGGTCTTTGCCAATCCTCACCAGCTTGGGCTGCAGGGGAAAGGAGGGGAAGTTATGTTACATGATGCCCTGAGTGATCATCTCATGCCCCCTGTAGTGTATGTACTTTGCAGAAGGAACTATATTCTGCAGCCCCTGTATACTGCAGTACCAGTAGTGACCACCCCTGTATATAAGCCTGTGTAGTAACTTTTGCATAGTAGTTCCAGGTTGTCTCCATTCAGTAAGGACCTGTTATAACCAACTCCTGCAGTCCGTGTCTCAATTATACACGGACATAACACTGGCGACGAGCAGATACGAACTTACCTACAGTCTGCATCACCTCATGGGGATCCATCCCTGAAGCGAAGTTATCAGAGGTCGAGGCCAGAAGGAAGAAAGAAACAGAAGGAACGGGCGTCGACCGTGGGCATCCGCCTCTGATTCAGCGGAGTTGAAGATTTGCAGGAGAGGCTGTCGAGAGCGGGGCTTGGTTATCCTGTCGATGGTGCTTCAGCCAATCGGGCTGGTGGCAGGTAGTACACTGATCCTTCCTGGGCTGCGGCGGTCTAGAGCTCGAGCGGGTGGCTTTGCAATGGGGCCGAGCTGCGTTGTCGGGAAGAGGAGAGAGAGAGAGGGTGGAGCACACAGGGCGCGGCCGGTGCTACGAAGCCGGGCAGCGTACAGACCCGAGAAGAGGGAGGCAAGTGTCCCGCAGGGTAGTTCCGACGATGGGGAAATAATAAAAATTAAATGCGCAGAAAGCCGCGAGGAGCTGCAGTTTGCCACGGGAACCGCGGAGAGCAGCGTCAGCAGCAGCGCGGGGGGAAGTGCGCGAAGACCATAGGGCGTCGCCATCAAGGCATAAAACGCCAGCAACAGCGCTAGCAACAGAGGAGAAGACAGAAAGCGCGGGAGGCACCATTTTGTTAAATCGGGGAAGAAGGCAAAGCGCGGGAGGCGCCATCTTAGATTTCCAAGATGCCGAAGACTGACAATATCACTACCTTCGATAATGCAATAGAAGACTGGACCACGTATGTGGAAAGAGTCGAGGTATATTGCGAGGCAAACGGAGTAGCCGATGAGAAAAAGGCATCGGTATTGCTAAACTTAATGGGCGCAAGAACATACGGCCTATTGCGGGACCTGATTACTCCAGCGAAACCGAAGGCGAAGAGTTTTAACTAAATTGCTGCTTTCCTACAGGAACACCTAAATCCTACACCGCTGCTGATAGCAGAAAGTTTTAAATTCCACAGGAGAAATCAGCATAAAGATGAGAGCAATGCTGATTACCTTACGGAACTACGCAAGCTATCAAAGCACTGCCAGTTCAGAGCAGGACTGGCAGATACCCTACGGGACAAATTTGTTTGTGGACTCCTGAGTGAAGGAACCCAGAAGAGGTTACTCTCAGAGAAAGAGCTGACGCTAGATAAGGCTTTCAGCGTGGCAGTATCGTACGAAGCAGCAGCAAGGGGAGCTGTGGAAATACAGCAAAAGCCACAGGAATACGGCACCCATGAAATGACACAGGGATTTGAAAAATGTTATCGCTGCGGCAGAACAACCCATGACCAGAAGGACTGCTGGTCCAAGGACAAAATATGCAGGCAATGCGGAAAGATGGGACACATTGCACGAGTTTGCAGGCCTGGGAAGAAGACTAACGACAACAAAAAGGCTATTAAGGAACAGTACAGGAAAGTACAAAAGATGACGGACAGTAGTTCCAAAGATCAGATGAACGATAGTGAATCCGGGAACAAGAGATTAAGCTGTCTCAAACTTCACAATGTAATCGCAAAAGAGGATCACCGAACCATTTGGGTCACCCTCATGATAGCAGGGTCCCAAGTCAAAATGGAATTGGATACAGGATCAGCTCTGACCGTCATGAATCGACGAGACTACGAGCGGCTATTCTCACACATACCCTTGAAAGAGACATCCATTGTCTTGAAGACGTATACGGGGCAAAAAGTATACCCCAGAGGAAAAATAAGGGTGCCTGTCGAATACAATGGCAAGGAAACTCAGAAATTGTATCTGTACATACTGCAAGATGGTGGACCACCGTTATTGGGATGTGAATGGATCAGAAAGATAAGTTTAGACTGGCACTCCATTCAGGCACTGACGGTGGCTGGTAAAAAGGATGACGACGTCACTCCTGGACGATTGTCAACAATCTTAGATAACGCCAAAGAGGTATTTCAACAAGAACTGGGAACTCTTAAAGGCGTAACCGCCTCGATAAAAATAGAAGAGAATGCAATTCCCCAGTTTTTTAAAGCAAGACCGGTACCATATGCAATTCACCCAGCCGTCGAAGCAGAGCTGGAGAATCTGGAGAATGCAGGCGTGTTATCTAAGGTAGACTGGAGCGAGTGGGTGACACCCATCATTCCTGTCATGAAGAAAACGTTGAACAATAAGTCTGAGGAGCCAAGGAAGGTTCGCATCTGTGGGGAGTTCAAGGTGACGGTGAACCCAATCCTTCACACAGTACAATATCCTCTTCCGAGGATAGAAGATATTTTCGCCTCACTATCTGGAGGGAAGCGTTTTACAAAAATTGACCTAGCACAAGCATATTTCCAGATGGAGGTCGAAGAATCCTCTAGGAAGTATCTCACGATAAACACTCACAAAGGTCTTTACCAGTATAATCGATTGGTATTCGGAGAAGCATCGGCTCCGGCGATATGGCAAAGAGCGATGGAACAAGTCCTGCAAGGGATTCCGGGGACTCAGTGTTACTTGGACGACATCCTAGTGACAGGTGAAAATAACAGTGAAAACCTTGCCAACCTAGAGCAGGTGCTCACTAGACTAAGAGAACATGGGCTACGAGCCAATCGCCCCAAGTGCGAGTTTTTAAAGAAACAGATATCGTATTGTGGCCACGTGATTGATGAAGAGGGGTTACATAAGTCCCCTGACAAAATTGAAGCGGTAGTTAAGGCTCCAGCGCCTGAAAATGTGTCGCAACTGAGGTCATTCCTCGGATTGGTGAATTACTACCATAAGTTTTTGCCGAATTTGTCCACAATTCTGCACCCACTGAATGCCCTACTACAAACCGGAGTAGCATGGAAATGGAGCGATGAATGTAAGCGGGCCTTTCAGAAGAGTAAGGACCTCATCACTTCAAGGGAAGTATTGGCTCACTACAACCCATCACTACTGATAAGACTGGCGTGTGATGCGTCTCCCTACGGCATTGGAGCGGTACTGTCACATAAATTCCTTGATGGTTCAGAGAGGCCGATAGCTTTTGCGTCACGCTCGTTAACTTCAGCCGAGCGTAACTACGCCCAGATTGACAGAGAGGCCCTCAGCCTGGTGTGGGGGGTGAAGAAGTTCAATCACTACCTGCACGGTCAGAAATTTACTCTACTAACTGATCATCAACCTCTTGTCTCCATTTTCAACCCTCAGAAGGGCGTCCCGATAATGACAGCACAATGGCTACAGAGGTGGTCCCTTTTCCTAGGGGCACACCAATATGACATCGAGTACAAAGGAACTAAACAGCATGGGGATGCTGATGGATTGTCGCGCCTACCGTTGCCGACGGTGGAAGAAGCACCTGTAGTGGATCCGGTGGAGATATTCCACTCGACCATAGTCGAATGTCTCCCTGTGACGAATGCAAACATAGAAAAGGAAACACGAAATGACCCGACACTCTCCTGGGTCTATGATTTAACGGTGAAGGGATGGGCAGCACATGGCGAATCACTGCTGCCAGCATTCTCGCTGAGAAGAGAACAGCTGTCAGTGTGCAGAGGAACCTTGATGTGTGGATCCAGAGTAGTAATTCCACCCAAATTGAAGGACAGAGTGCTCAATGAGCTTCATGAGGGTCATCTGGGAGGGGTAAAAATGAAGAACTTAGCCAGAGCATTTGTGTGGTGGCCGGGAATCGATAGAGAAATCGAAGAGATGACCAAGAGCTGTACAGGATGCCAGAAGGTCCAAAATGCCCCACCACAAGCCCCTCTACATCCATGGGAGTGGCCCTCATCTCCATGGCAAAGGGTGCACATTGATTTTGCTGGTCCATTTATGGACTCGATGTTTTTAATTGCGGTGGATGCACATTCAAAGTGGCCAGAGGTAATAAAAATGTCCTCAACCACCACAGAAAAAACTATCACAGTCTTACGAACCATATTCGCCAGGAATGGGCTGCCTGAACAGATTTACTCCGACAATGGACCACAGTTTATGTCTGAAGAGTTCCGGAGGTTCTTAAAGAACAATGGTGTTAAGCATTACACATTCGCCCCATATCATCCAGCCACCAATGGATGGGCTGAGAGGTTCGTTCAAACATTCAAGAAGGCTATCAAGGCAATGTGCAATGAAGACATACCCCTACAACACAAGGTGGACAACTTCTTGTTTGCCTACCGGAATGCGACACATGCGGTTACCAACCAAACTCCAGCCATGATGTTCTTCAATCGCAGACTATGCTGCCGCTTGGATTTGGTTAAGCCAAACATCAGAAGAGATGTGGAGAACAGGCAGTTTCAGAATATGAATGAAAGGCCGACCAGGAGTTTTAAGATAGGTCAACCAGTTTTGGCCCGGGACTACCGCACTGAGAAATGGCAGCCAGGAACGATTTGTACACGGCAAGGACCTCTAATGTATACCATGGACGTTGGAGAGAGCATTGTAAGACACCATGCTGACCAGATTCTAGAGTCACTGGAAAACGTCAATTCCACACCACGATCCGATACACCTGGCGATGAAACCGAAGTACCAATTGCATCTACCTCAGAATCGGTGATATTGGAAGCAGACGAACCAAACAACGACATTGCTCCCGACTCAACTTTGCCAGAAGAACCTGATACCCCAAAGAGGCGTTATCCAGACAGAATCAGGAAGCCTCCTCAAAGACTGAACTTATAATTGCTTAACTTCAACTAATGTATCTAGCAACTGTAATTGTGAATATATTATTTCATTGTTAATCGAATGTTATGTACTGTTTAGCTAAAAGGGGAGGAATTTTAGTGTATGTACTTTGCAGAAGGAACTATATTCTGCAGCCCCTGTATACTGCAGTACCAGTAGTGACCACCCCTGTATATAAGCCTGTGTAGTAACTTTTGTATAGTAGTTGCAGGTTGTCTCCATTCAGTAAAGACCTGTTATAACCAACTCCTGCAGTCCGTGTCTCAATTATACACGGACATAATACCTCCCATGGTGCAAGAGCCCTTACATGACGCCTTGAGTCAAATGTGCATGTGTGTGCCCAGAAAGGGCCATGGGTGCTTGCTGGCAGATGGCCAATGGGGCACAGCCCACCCTGTAGCCATAAAGTCAGGTGCAAATGAAGGGATGCTGAAGTTTGCAGAAACAACACTCACCCTCACGACCCGAGTGAGGTCGTTGAATTTCTTTCTGCATTGGACAGGGCTCCGGGTCACCATGCTGCTGGAGTTGACCCTCTGGCATACATCCCTCCAAGCTCGTCGGTAGTCCTTATGATTCGGCCTCGTGCCATTGTCTGGGTAGAGAACATCTCGCCGGCGCTCCACTGCGGCCACCAATTGCTCCAGAGCCTCATTGGTGAAGCGCTCTGCTCTCTGTCTCACCTTCTCCATCTGGTCCAAGTTTTTATCGCCAGAGAAGGGCCTGCGCCGATTCTGAGGCCTGCAAGGCGAAGAGTGTGCATGCTGAAGCTGACTGACCCACCCCTTTAAGAGCTGGCCGGCGCCTGGAAGTCTCGTCGTCATCAGTAATAGAGAGCACCTGTGCTGCGCCCGTCCACTCCGATATTGGGTTGCGCCGGAAGATTAGCGCCTTAGGAGTCCCGTGTAACGCCTGAATTCGTGCCTCAATCCCCTTTTGGGGCGATGCAACCCAATATCGTGCCAGGCAGCGATAAGTTTCGTCTGGCTATAAACTCAAGCGGGGCTATACCCAATTTCTAGGCCAGAGTATTAGTTTGAAATAATGGGCCAAATTTTCCGATTGGAAAAAATCTACGCACTTACCTGCTGGCTCCGCAGGTCCTGGGACTTCCGATCCTGGGCCTCTCCTCTACGAAATGCTCAGAGGCCCAGGTATCCCAGGGGCACAGGCGGTTCACAAGAGTCCCTGGATTACGTGGGCCATGGGGAACCAATCAAAGGGGAATCCCCCTTCACACTTTTGACAGGTCTGTATGCACAGAACTGTCAAAAGTATGAATGGGGATCACTTAATAAACACAGTTAAACATTAAATAATATTTTATTAAATCACAAATTTAAAATTAGTTAAAGTTACATTAAATTAAATATTTTAAACAAAAATTTAATTTTTTGAAAAAAAATTGAAGTTTTCTACAGGGCTAAAAATAAACTTACCTTTTTTAGAAGTATTTTTAAATTATAAATGAGTGAATTTTTTTTATTTTTTTACTTTTTTAAACTCTTATGCTGGTAAAAGCAGGCCTTACATCTGTTTTTACCAGGCGTAAGATTTTTAAAGGTTTTCAGCGGGCAGAAAGTGGAACTCTCCACCCGCAGAGGCCCTTCTCCCGGGCAGGCGAAGGATCTGTCAAGAGAATTCTTGACAGATCAGAAGTGCCGTGTTTTAGCACACAGGCTTCGCATGCCTGAAATCGGCACTTGCGAGGCCCCTACGGGTGTACCTTGTACACACCTGTGGGGGTCGGAATATCCGGCCCAATGTAAAAAGTTGGCACATTCCTGTTTTGTATCACCATGCAGTTCCCATTGATCCGTGCAATGAACACTGTATCTTTTATCTCTATTGCGATCAATTGCATGTATTGGATTCTGTTGCATTACTGAATGTTGCTGTGTGGTATGTACTTCTACATCTAGACTGCTACAGTCACACAAGTGGTTCTTGCATTAAAAAAAAAAAATTAAATTTGTTTTATGGGATGTGGGCGTCACTGGCAAGGCCAGCATTTATTGCCCATCCCTAATTGCCCTCGAGAAGGTGGTGGTGAGCCGCCTTCTTGAACCACTGCAGTCCATGTGGTGAAGGTACTCCCACAGTGCTGTTAGGGAGGGAGTTCCAGGATTTTGACCCAGTGACGATGAAAGATCGGCGATAAACTTCTAAGTCAGGATGGTGTGTGACTTGGAGGGGAACTTGGAGGTGGTGGTGTTCCCATGCGCCTGCTGCCCTTGTCCTTCTAGGTGGAAGAGGTCACAGGTTTGGGAGGTGCTGCCGAAGAAGCCTTGGCGAGTTACTGCAGTGCATCTTGTAGATGGCACACACTGCAGCCACGGTACGCCGGTGGTGGAGGGAGTGAATGTTTAAGGTGGTGGATGGGGTGCCAATCAAGCGGGCTGCTTTGTCCTGGATGGTGTTGAGCTTCTTTGCCCAATAACTGCCTCTGTGTACTTTATTCTTTTGTATACACAATCTATTGGATTTGATTTAAGCTGAATAAAGAGAGTCAACAGCAAAGACACATTAATGTCAAAGCACTTGTCTCATTTCATTGTTATATAATAGTTCACAGTCACTTGCCCAAGTTCACTATCAGAAGCTCACAGAAATCTCGGCTTTCCTGCTGTTTGTAGTGATTACAGTCACGTATTCTTGCAGATTAATTTTTTTGAAAGGGTCATTTTCCAGAACTACTGATAGTGTATTGTTTTTGATGTGAGTCACACATTGATTCCTTTCCAGCAGACAGATTCGTATACTGATAACTTCCATTTCCAAAATATGTTCATTCGGTGTTTATATTTGAAGAGGATGTGCATCTCTTTGTGTTACTGCCCAGGGCATGGGCACACATGGCACTCAACTAGTTCACAGACACAAATAAGGCCACTGACTTATTCAACACAAGTGCTGGAAATAACTATGGGATGCCTAGCAATGCGTCAAGTCAATAAATAGGAGAAGTTGCAACTTTCTGTATCAGTAACAACAATGGCCTGGAATTTGCGGTGGGTAATAAAAGCGAATTAATAGCGTTAGACGTTTTTACCCCATTGAAACTGACCGCAACTTCAGGATGTAGCACAGGCGCCTCCTAACACAGAAATCCTGAAGTTGCGGTCAGTCATTCACTGCTCCGACACTGGCTGTGCTGTGGCCCCCCACCCGCCTCCCACTCCCCAGGGCCGACAATCAGAGTAACTGTGAAATCAGGGGAACTGATGAAAACTTCCCCTCTTCTGCAGTAATACCGCTGTTACATACCCCATTAAAAGTTAGACCTTGTTGGATAAGGTGAAACTGGGGTTTTAACAGCGTATTAACTGCTAAACAAATGCTATGGCCCTAAAAAACTAATTTTAATTTTGTGGGATGTCAAAGTTAGCCATTTTAATAAAAATTAACATTTTTAAGAAACTTTAATGTTTGATCATCTTCATTTCAGGTTTACATTTTCCCCATGTGAGAGCCCCAATCTTTGTTTTGCTCTCTATAACATTTAAAAAAAGTTAGAATCAAAGGAGTTTCTTCACTTCCTGCTTCCCTGTCTGTGGGAATTCTGTATTTGTGATTGGCTGCTTAGACAGCTTGTTGACGTCACAGCAGCTCGCGCTGTGGGATTCCCACTACACTACGATGATTTCAACTGCACGATGAAAAGCCAAACTTCTCGCCACAGAGATCGCGAGATCTTTGTGGGAAGCTTACGGCAGGGCCAACGGTAAACGCCTTTGCTTCGCCGCTGACCGCAAATCTCAGGCCAATGTAATTTATTCAGCAATATAAACAGAAAATGCTGGAAATACTCAGCAGGTCAGGCAGCATCTGTGGAGAGAGAAACAGAGTTAAAGTTTCAGGTCAATGGCCTTTCATCAGAATGTTTATTCAGCATGTTACTTTGATATTTTTTGAAGAGGTTGCAGCCTTCATGCCCACAGCTGGGCTTGCACTGGGATTCTGTTAAATATCAGAACAATGAAGAACTCGCCACAACAACCATTCATTCTGTCAGTCAATGC
The DNA here is from genome assembly GCF_052327205.1 of Somniosus microcephalus. Classification (NCBI taxonomy): domain Eukaryota; kingdom Metazoa; phylum Chordata; class Chondrichthyes; order Squaliformes; family Somniosidae; genus Somniosus; species Somniosus microcephalus. Next base: position 28,384,038 of record NC_141003.1, read on the forward strand.
CATGATTCCAAGTGTGAAGTGTGCTGAAATAGAGTAGGGGGTGTTGCTGGAGCTAATGGCAGAAGCATTTTGAATGACACAGCTCCAGTGAACAGTTCACACTGGCACAGCTAAGATGGGTTGAATGGCTTCCTTCTGTGCTATAAATTCTATCATTACAATTTACAAAGCTGCCTGGAAAGTAAAGCAGACAAGAGAAATCTTAGCTAGATTTGGAGACCTCAGGATTAGAAAACCCAAGGCTGGAAGACAGAATAGAATACATTTTACAGTTAACCTGCCAGTAGTGTGGGGTCTCGCAAAATTTACCCTCATCTAATCTATCTTCCTGCCGTTCTAACAAATTGTATGCAATAATGTGTTTCTCTTCAAGACATTGTCCAACTTTACTTTGAAGGTATAAGAAACATAAGAATTAGCAGCAGGAGTAGACCGTATGGTCGCTCGAGCCTGCTCCACCATTCAATAAGATCATGGCTGACCTCGACCTCAACTCCACTTTCCCGCTCAATCCCATATCCATTGATTCCCTTAGAGTCCAAAAATCTATCGATCTCGGCCTTGAATATACTTAAAGACTCAGCATTCACAGCCCTCTGGGGCAGAGAATTCCAAAGATTCACAACCTTCTGAGTGAAGAAATTCCTCCTCATCTCAGTCCTAAATGGCCGACCCCTTATCCTGAGACTATGTCCCCTAGTTCTAGACACTCCAGCCAGGGGAAACATCCTCTCAGCATCTACCCTGTCAATCCCCTTCGGAATCTTGTATGTTTCAATGAGATCACCTCTCATTCTTTTAAACTTCACTTTTACATAATGGTAGCACCACAGTTATGGAGCAGTCTTTATCAGAAAGGTGTTGGTGCAAGGAGGAGATCCAGTAGTGTTAACGTGTGTGAATCGTATCAATAGAACAGATAGCCTGAAGAACCATAAAGTAACATTTTGGAAAGTTAATAAGGGATAAGCAAAGGATGAAATTGAGTTAGTGAGGGATGGTTCCCTACTACAGCAGTCTAAGTAGTGACGGAGCTCTTAATGAGCCAGATGAACCAGGATGCCTGGATGATACAGAAGGTGGCCCAAAGAAAGGAGATCACCTCTCATTCTTCTAAACTCCAGAGTGTATAGGCCCATTCTACACAATCTCTCCTCATAGGGTAACCATCTCATCCCAGGAATCAATCTAGTGAAACTTCATTGCACAGCCTCTAAAGCAAATATATATTTCCTTAACTAAGGAGAAGAAAACTGTGCACGGTACTCCAGGTGTGGTCTCACCATAACCCTGTACAGCTGCAGCAAGACTGCCGTGCTCTTGTACTCCAGCCCTCTTGCAATAAAGGCCAAGATACCATTTACTTTCCTTATTGCTTGCTGTACCTGCGTGTTAACTTTCCGTGTTTCGTGTACAAGGGCACCCAAATCCCTCTGAACACCGACATTTAATAGTTTCTCATCATTTAAAAAATATTCTGCTTTTCAATTCTTCCTGCCAAAGTGAATAACCTCACATTTTCCCACATTATACTCCATCTGCCACCTTCTTGCCCACTCACTTAACCTGTCTATATCTGTAATGTATGTAACTTTAAGGGGGGAACTATTTTCTACAGCTCATGTATACTGTAGTACTGGCAGTGACCACACCTGTATATAACGCTGAGTAGTAATCTGTTGTTTCAGTTGCAGTTTGAGCCACGTTGAGTAAACACCTGTTGTACCGTTCTCTGCAGTCCTTTTCTTATTATTACATGGACATAACAGTGGCGACGAGCAAGTTCGAACCTACCTGCAACTCTGCATCACCTCCCAGGGATTCGCTCCTGGAGAACAGTGGAAGAAGGTCGAGTCCAGAAGCACGGGCGTCGACCACGGGCAACCGCCCAGTCATCCAACGGAGATTTGAGCATCGCAGGGGAGGCTGTCGAGAGCCAGGCTTGGCTTTCCAGTCATGGTGGTCCAGCAAAACGGGCTGGCAACAGGTACTGCGCAGACCCTTCCCGGACAGCGACGGGCTAGAGCCCGACCAAGCGGCACAGAAAAAGGCCGAGCAGCGTTGACGGGGGAGAGAGAGAGGGCAGAGCGCACAGGGCACAGCCGGTGTTCGGGACCGAGGCGGCGTCAACGGGGGAGAGAGGCGAGAGAGAGCAGAGCGCAGCCGGTGGTCAAGGGCCGAGCAGCGTCAACGGGGGAGAGAGGCGCGCAGGAAAACGCAAGGCGCTGCCATTGCCACGAGGACCGCAGAGAGCGGCGTTGGCAGCAGCGCAGGAGCAGCGCACAAAACCTACAGGGCATCGCCATTTGCCACGAGGACCGCCGAGAGCGGCGTTGGCAGCAACGCGGGAGACACCATTTTAAGCCGCAGCGGGGAAGAAAGGAAAGCGCGGGAGACGCCATTTTAAGCCAGTCTAACCACACCCAAAAATGCCGAAGAGTGGCAATATCACAGCGTTCGACAATGAAGTCGAAGATTGGACGACATATGTCGAACACATAGAAGTATACTGCAAGGCGAATGAAGTGCCAGATGACAAGAAAGTGCTGGTATTGTTAAATTCAATGGGTGCAAAAACGTATGGCTTACTACGAAACCTAGTAACCCCAGAGAAGCCAGTAGAAAAGGATTTTGAAAACATAGTGTCAATCCTACAGGACCACTTAAACCCCACACCGCTGCTGATAGCAGAAAGATTTAAGTTTCACAAAAGGAACCAGCATAAAGATGAAAGTAATGCTGAGTATTTAACGGAACTGCGCAAGGTATCGAAACACTGCCAGTTTGGAACAGGACTAGCAGATACTTTAAGGGACAAGTTTGTGTGTGGGCTTCAAAGTGAAGGAACACAGAAACGGCTTCTATCAGAAAAGGATCTTACGCTGGACAAGGCTTTCAGCATTGCAGTATCACACGAAGCAGCAGCATGGGGCGCTGCAGAGATACAACGGAGACCGCAAGAATATGGCACAAATGAAATGTCATACGGAACAGTGAAGTGCTATCGCTGTGGCAGAACAACACACGACCATAATGATTGCTGGTTCAAGGACAAAGTGTGCAGATAGTGTGGAAAAGTAGGACACATAGCAAGAGTCTGCAGGTCAGGAAAGAAAACCAGCAGCAAGAAATCTCCACAGGAGAAGTACAAGAAGGTACATAAGGTGACGGAGAGTAGTTCAGACGAACAGAAGAGTGATACAGACTCCGGAAGCAAGGAGCTGGGTTGTCTGAAACTACATAATGTGATCAAAACGGAGGATCACCAAACTATCTGGGTCATGCTCAAGATAGCAGGAGTCCAAGTGAAAATGGAATCGGACACAGGATCAGCCCTAACAGTCATAAACCGAAGGGACTACAAGCGGCTATTCTCACATATACCCTTGAGAGATACAAAGATTGTCTTGAAGACGTACACGGGGCAAAAAGTCTACCCCAAAGGAAAAATAAGGGTGAACGTTATATATAATGGCAAGGAAACACCAAAAATGGACCTATATGTATTGCCAGATGGAGGACCACCACTACTAGGACGTGAATGGATCCGGAAGATACAGCTAGATTGGCATTCCATACAAGCACTGACTGTAGATGCCAAAAAGGATGACGACGTCACACCTGGACGACTGTCAAAAATGCTAACTGATGCACAAGAAGTGTTCCAGCAGGGACTCGGAACACTAAAAGGCATAACAGCGACGATCAAAATAGAGGAAAATGCAAGCCCAAAGTTTTTTAAGGCCAGACCGGTACCTTATGCGATCCGGCCAGCCGTCGAAGCAGAGCTGGAAGGTTTGGAGCGTTCAGGAGTACTGTCCAAAGTGGACTGGAGCGAGTGGGCTACACCCATCGTTCCTGTAATGAAGAGGTCGTTGAGTAATACGCCTGGGGAACCAAAGAAGGTTCGCATCAGTGGGGACTTTAAGGTGACAGTGAACCCAGTCCTTCACACTGTACAATATCCGCTTCCGCGGATTGAAGATATTTTTGCCTCGCTATCTGGAGGGAAACGCTTCGCTAAGATTGATCTGGCCCAGGTGTACCTGCAAATGGAGGTAGAAGAAGCCTCGAAACAGTACCTCACGATCAACACTCATAAAGGTCTCTACCAATACAACCAGCTGGTGTTCAGGGTAGCATCAGCTCCGGCTATTTGGCAAAGGGCAATGGAACAAGTACTGCAAGGGATTCCAGGGACCCAGTGTTATTTGGACGGCATCCTGGTCACGGGCAAAAATGACAGTGATCGCCTCGCCAACCTGGAGCAGGTGCTCACTAGATTGAAGGAATATGGGCTCCGAGCTAATCGCCACAAATGCAAGTTTTTCCAGAAGCAGATCTCGTATTGTGGCCACATGATTGATAAAGAGGGGTTACATAAGTCCCCTGAAAAGATTGAGGCAGTAGTCAAGGCTCCAGCACTGGAAAATGTGTCACAACTGAGGTTGTTCCTCGGGCTGGTGAACTACTACCATAAGTTCTTGCCGAATTTGTCTACCGTACTACTCCCACTGAACACCCTACTGCAAACGGGGGTACCATGGAAGTGGAGTGACGAATGTAAACGAGTTTTCCAGAAGAGCAAAGCATTGATCACATCAAAAGAGGTGTTGGCTCATTTCAACCCAGCACTACCAATTCGGTTGGCGTGTGATGCATCACCCTATGGCATTGGAGCGGTGCTGTCGCACAAATTCCCGGACGGCTCGGAGAGGCCAGTAGCCTTTGCGTCTCGATCACTAACTTCAGCTGAGCGTAACTACGCCCAGATTGACAGGGAGGCCCTCAGCCTAGTGTGGGGAGTGAAAAAGTTCAATCACTATCTGCACGGGCAGAAATTCACCTTGCTGACTGACCACCAACCACTTGTCTTCATCTTTAATCCAAAGAAGGGCGTTCCGGTGATGACTGTGCAATGGCTACAAAGATGGTCCATTTTTCTAGGGGCGCACTAATATGAAATAGAGTATAAGGGCACGAAACAGCATGGAAACACTGATGCGCTATCGCGCCTGCCACTGCCTACTGCGGAGGAAGCACCAGCAGTGGATCCTGTCGAAATATTTCATTCGACTATAATTGAATGCTTGCCAGTAACTAACGCTGGTATAGAGAAGGAGACCCGAAATGACCTGACACTGTCTCGGGTATATGATTTGACGGTGAAGGGATGGCCAGCACATGGCGACTCACTGTTGCCAGCATTCTCATCCAGAAGAGAACAGCTGTCAGTTTGCCAGGGGACCTTGATGCCAGAAGGTCCAAAATGCACCACCACAGGCCCCTCTACACCCATGGGAGTGGCCCTCATCTCCATGGCAATGGGTGCATATTGATTTTGCTGGTCCATTCATGGACTCAATGTTTTTAGTAGCCGTGGATGCGCACTCGAAATGGCCTGAGGTGATCAAAATGTCCTCCACCACCACGGAGAAAACTATTGCAGTCCTACGGACCATTTTTGCCAGGAACGGCTTGCCAGAGCAGATTTGCTCTGATAACGGACCACAGTTTGTGTCCAAAGAGTTTCGAAGGTTTATGAAAAGGAATGGGGTAAGGCATTACACATCCGCCCCTATCATCCAGCCACAAATGGATTGGCTGAGAGGTTCATACAAACCTTTAAAAAAGCAGTAAAGGCCATGTGCGATGACAACATTCCACTGCAGCATAAGGTGGACAATTTCCTGTTAGCCTACAGAAATGCGACACATGCAGTCACCAACCAGGCCCCGGCCATGATGTTCTTTAACCGAAGGTTGAGATCTCGTCTGGATTTGCTCAGACCAAATGTACGAAGAGATGTTGAGAGTAAGCAATTCCAGCACATCAATGAGAAGCCGACAAGGAGCTTCAATGTTGGGCAACCAGTCTTGGCCCGCGACTACCGAACAGAGAAATGGCAACCAGGAACGATATGCACACGGCAGGGGCCACTAATGTACACAGTGGACATTGGGGAGAGCATCGTGAGACGCCATGCTGACCAGATCCTAGAGTCACAGGAACGAGTCAACCCCATGCCTCGCCCATACGTACCTGCCGATGAACCCGACGTACAGGTAGCATCTACCCCAGAAACAGTAGCATTGGAAGCTGATGAACCAACCGACGACAGGGGGCCAGAATCACCTCCGCACCAAGAGCAAGACACTCGGGAAAGGCGCTATCCAGAAAGGATCAGGAAGCCTCCCCAAAGACTGAATTTATAAATAGATTATTTTCAGCTAATGTTGCATGTTAAAAGTGTTAATTGTAATTAGTTTGATATTTAATTGTTAAATGAGTGTTATGGTACTGTTAATCTAAAAGGGGAGGAATTGTAATGTATGTACCTTTAGGGGGGAACTATTTTCTACAGCTCATGTATACTGTAGTACTGGCAGTGACCACACCTGTATATAACGCTGAGTAGTAATCTGTTGTTTCAGTTGCAGTTTGAACCACGTTAAGTAAACACCTGTTGTACTGTTCTCTGCAGTCCTTTTCTTATTATTACACGGACGTAACAATATCCCTTTGCAGGCTCTATGGGCTGGATTTTGCCTTTGATCCAGAAGTGCAGCAAAGTGTTGTCAAGCCAATTGCTAGCTCTAAAGTGGGGCTGATCCATGAGAGGGATGTTGGTGGCAGAGAACGAGGAAGTGGGGGCTCCTCTCCAAGCGTTCACATGACCATGCCACTGCAGGGCCCTCTGTCAGAGCCCCACCAGAGTCCTCACCCAAATGAGATCGGCGTCTCAGCCCTTGCACAGCCGCAGGAGCAGCAGACTGTTGCCGAGCCCTCACAGGCTCGCAACCCCAGAGGATGCCCGCCAAAGGTGTCGAGGCAGGAGCAGCATAAAAGTGAGCAAGATGCGGCCGGACCTGCTGTGATTTCCAGCAAAAAAATAGTTTTTTGTTTGTTTTTTGTTTTTCATACAGACCCCAGCATCTGCAACATTTGACCCCTTGTGACCCCACCTCATTGTTCTTTGATGTAATGTTTTCCTGACTGACCTGTTTGGACACCATTCACACCTTTGATTGCTGTGATTATCTCTCTGCCGAGGTGTGATAAAGGGCAGTTAGAAAGATTACCTGTAATCATCTGGCAGTATTCTCTGACTATATATGCTGTGCCTATATGCATCTCTCCACTTCACCTGATGAAGGAGCAGCGCTCCGAAAGCTTGTGATTTCAAATAAAGCTGTTGGACTATAACCTGGTTTTGTGCGACTTCTCACATTTGTCCACCTCAGTCCAACACCGGCATCTCCACATCGTGTTTAATTGTGAAATGCCATCCGTGAATTAATGTTATAAAATGACTTGATGGCAAACTGTTGAAGTTGTGGGCTGTGTCATTTCGCAAATGGGACTTCCACATTGAGGGCTCAGGGCAACTTGGAATTGTCAGTATGGTGGTCAGTGTGATAGGAAGCCGTAGATTCTTGTCCATTGTCAATGGTGTGGTAAGAAGGTGCGAACCAAATGTGTTTGATTGGGCAGCCTAAGCAAATCTGGCCAAGATCAGTGCATCCCTTGCATCCCGGGCAGCAATGTTCTCGCATGCTGCTGCCGCTGGTTGATGCGCCTCCGCAAGCTGTTCGTTGTCGCTCTCCTCCTCATCCTTATCTGAGGAGACTATGTGATGAGCCACTTGTACCTCAGGCAGCTGCAAGCCATGATGCTGTGCCATGTTGTGAAGTGCACAGCAGACCACGACGATTCTGGAGACCCTGGCTGCTGAGTACTGCAGGGCTCCACCTGATCTATCAAGGCATCTGAAGCGCATCTTCAGCAAACCGATGGTTTGCTCGATAATGGATCTGGTCGAAATGTGGCTGGAGTTGTAGCTCTCCTCAGTTTCGTTGGATGGCCTCCTGAACAGCATCATTAGCCACGTCTTCAGGGGATAGCCCTTGTCTCCAAGTAGCCATCCGGAAAGTTGGTCTGGTGGATTGAAGAGCGGAGGCACACTAGACTGCCGCAGTATGAAGGAGTCATGGCAACTGCCAGGGTACTTGGCGCAAACATGCAAAATGTCCTTATTGTGGTTACACACCAGCTGCACATCGAGGGAGTGGAAGCCCTTGCGGTTGACAAATATACCTGGATTGTGATGGGGTGCCTTAAGGGCCACATGTGTGCAGTCAACGACGCCCTGCAGCCTTGGAAAGCCTGCCAGATTCGCAAACCCAACGCACGCGCAATTACACTTGCTTAATCCTTGGAGAAGTTGATGTAATTGTACGCGTTGGCAAAGAGGGCATCGGTTACCTGCGTGATGCAAGTGTGTGCTGCCACCTGGGAGATGCCGCTGATGTCTGCTATCGATCCCTGGAATGAGCCTGAAGCAAAAAAGTTGAGTGCGGTGGTGACTTTGACGGCCACTGGTAAGGGGTGTCCACCCGCTTCTCTGGGCTCCAAGTCTTGCTGCAGCATTGCGCAGATGTCACCCACTACCTCTCGCAAAAGTCTGAGCCTCCTTTGGCACTGCTGCTCAGTCATGTTGAGGTAGCTCATCCTCTGTCTGTAAACCCTGTTTTGGGGGTGTCTCCTGCGGCGACGTGCTTCCCTGTGCTGGCCTGTGCAGCTTCAGGTGGGTGAACAGCAGGTTGGCGCTCGTGTTGTTGCTGCTGCTGTTGGTGCTGCTGTTGTTCCGGGTTCTGCTGCTGCTGCGGCTGGTCTTCGTCCGAATCTGAGGTCCAGGAGGAAAGGAAATAAATGGTTACAATGCTGCAGGTATATACCTCAGTTGAGGAAGCGCTCAGTCAAGTTGGGGAGAGGGGTTTCCCAGGAGGTCACAGTGGAGATGGGTCTCAGCTTCAAAACTTCCAAAATGAGTAGGCCTGCAAACAGTTCTCCCAGACCTGAGAAAAGAAAGTTCTGCCACCTGCAAATGATCATTGTGGAAAACGCCTTTTTTATGGTGGAGCTGCAACTGTTAGTAAGCCATCTACTTGTGAGCCCGCCAGGAGAAACGTGCAGCATGCGGGAAATGTGTTAAACTACGAAAGGCCTCTCAAAATGGCACGATAGAGGGTACTTAAGTGCTTGTTAAGTGCCTTAAGGGCCTATCCCACCTGGGACCGAAACAGGGTCTGAAAGCCTGCATTCGGGAAAGTTGCTCAGAGGCGGGTTGGAGGCGGGATCGGAGCCCAAAGTCATTTTTGGCAACTTTCCCACCTGACCCGCCTTCAAACCCGCCTCCTCGGGCCTAGAAAAATCCAGCCCAGACAATCACTGTCCAAAGGTGAGCCCTTTCACCCAGGCTCACCAATTACTCTCTCCTTAGGAGAAAACAGGTGGCAGCTGCATGTGAGATTGCAGAAGCCATCTGTCAATTCTCCCGATCAGATGAGGCTTCCCAGAAACATCAAATCTTGTCACCTGCAGATACATATAAACAGAATAAAAATATTTCTCACTACATTCTCTCACCTGTCATACTTACCTGTGTACAATTGCACCCATCACACTACCTCTGCAGCTGTCATTTGCACACTTACACTGCAGCAGACCCACAGCTCGCCTCGCTGACCCTGGCTGGGTATCCCGCCGTCAGGAAGCCCGCATCAGCAGGCTGAAAATGGGGAAAAACCTCTTAACTGTCTGTTAACTACCTGTTAACAGGCTGTTAGTTGGCTGTAATCCCCTTCCCACCGCTAGGAGATGGGTCCCTGTGCGAGTCGGGGACCCGCCTCCCAGGAAGATGGTTCGGAGGCGGGTTGGGAGCGGGGTTGGGACCTGCTCCCAATTTTTCCCATTTTCCCAGCAGTCCCACCTCCAAAACTGTCTCCTTAGGGCTGGGAAAATTCCCCCCTTAGTGTCCTCACAGCTAAGCAACTTGCCCCTACAACCTCACTCAGCAAGCTGTTCCATAAAACTGGCCACTCTCTTGCTGAATTATTTTTTACATGTTGCCTGAATCTACCTCTTCTCAGCTTATACTCCTATCCACTCATTCTGCTGTCTCTTACTAATACAAATAGCCATGTGTAGTGGTTCGTGTAAATCGCCACTATATAAAAGAGTTTAGCTTCGACGAACTATAAATAAGTTGTTTATTTACCAGAACAGGATAATACAGCAGGTAAGATGGCTGACTGCAAGAGCACCATATTGTAGATCACAGGATAATTACAGCAGGTAAGGTAACAGGTAAGGTGACTGACTGCAGGAACACCATGTTGTAGGTCTTACGGTAGGTAAGATAGCAGGTAAGATGGCTGACTGCAGGAGCACCATGTTGTAGACCTTGTCCCAGCGGGGACTCCACAAGGACTGAGTTCCCAGTCCCGTGAGGAGAGCGTGTGGGGAGCCTCATGACCTCCTCACACTCGGCTCTATATTCCCGACGTCACGTGACCGCGTCATGACGTCAGCACGTTCACGTGCGCTTAGGCGGTCACGTGACCTGCGCCATTGTCAGTACATCTCCCCGTTACGGAGGCTGGCCTTTAAGGCCAAGGTTACTAGGCCGGGCTGTGCCAGTACTTGCCGCGGGAGCGGAGAATCCCTTCACTCCCGCTTGCCGGCTGATGCAGCCGAAGTCTCGATAGGCCGGGCTATGCCGGCGGCCATTTTGGAAGCCCGAATCGGGCCGGCGGCCAGTGCGCATGCGTCGTATGACGTCAGCGCGTTAGGTCGGCGGCCGACGCGCATGCGTCACGTGATGCGTGATGTCAGCGTGTTAGGTCGCCTCTTAAAGGGGCAATGGCCCAACAGGTAAGTTAAAGAGGCAACAGCCCTAACTGGTAAGTAATACAAATAAATAAGTTAAATACATACAGTTAGGTAAGTTATACATGCATAAATAAGTTAAAGAGAATTATGTATCTCAATGTATAGAACAACCCATAGGACCGCTATACAGGCCCCCCCAGAATTCGCTTTAACGAAAGTCCAAGAATGAGATAGTCTGACGAGCTGGTAGTCACAGCGGTCATGCTGTCTCGACTTAGTAGACGAGGTATAAAGATACTGCTCGTAAGCGGATCCTTACGCACGTCATGGCGAATAAAACGTATCCGTCAAGCGAAGGACCATAGAGACGTGCGAAACAGCAGGCCTTATCAGAGTGACGGGCAGATTGGGCGGACGCGGGCGATGTCTCCGTTGACTGGTGAGCGAAACCTTCAGGAGGCTGGAACGCACGGAACAGTGCGTGCCATAATGCTATGACATTAACAGAACGGAGGGTGTAGAGTTGCTGTGTTGATCTGTGATCAGAGCAACTTTCACGTGTTGATCGCGGCCGCTGGATGCCCGTTGGACCCGTCCTTGATGTATACAGCTTCAATAGACATTTGTATTTGTTAAAGGAAAAACTGGAGAAAGGGCGGCAACGGTCCAGGTTGTTGTTACTTTCAGAAGAGATTAATTCTTTTAGGAAAAACAGCCGGTAGGGCGGCACACTTTTGTTCACGCCGAATCATATAATAAGTAACACAACCAGCAAGCTTAAGAGCTGGTGCGTCGTCGGCGGGAAAAGAATCATCGGTTTTCATGAGGAAGGGATTCTCGATGGACGAGGTGTGCGTCCTTGTATTTTGCGGGGGTGAGTCCTCGTGGTATCCCCGCTGGGTGCGCTCCGATCTTGTGGGCCCGAACATGCTGTACCCCGCGTTTGGAAAGATGTATGCTTGCTGTTGCTATAGGCGTAGAGGCAGACGATCCGTGAGGCAGTAGAAGAATCGAATACGGAGACCGTGTGCACTTGCGTGGTCTGTACCGCATCGCTGTTCACAGCGAACAGGGCTTCTTCCTTCAAAAAGCACGAGGGAGTCCGTGGCTCCCTGAATTGCGGTAGCGACAGCAAAACGGCTGATGCTTCCATTGCATGCTTCGTTTGTGAAAAATGTTCACAAACCCACCAATTATAGCGCTGGTGGACGACTGTTGCCGTTGGTCGTGCTCTACTTTTATGAAATTGTTCATGAAAAACAGGCTCACCTCCAAGCTGCGTTTCCATTGCGAAGACGTTTGCAAAAACGGGGTCCCTTTTAGTAGAATCTGTATTAAGCGGTTGCTGTTCCATGTCGTTCGTCGGTTGTGCGTTGGTCATCTCGAGTAAAGACGAGGTTCAGGCGTGCGTTGCTACCGTGAAAATCGTTCACGGATACGGGTTCACCAATTGTAGCTTTAGAATTGATGAGCTCCAATACTCACGTTGTAGGATCACCAATGTAGCGTTGGAATTGATGTACTCCCGTACTCACGTCGTAGGGTCACCAATGTAGTGGTTCGTGTAAATCGCCACTATATAAAAGAGTTTAGCTTCGACGAACTATAAATAAGTTGTTTATTTACCAGAACAGGATAATACAGCAGGTAAGGTAGCAGGTAAGATGGCTGACTGCAAGAGCACCATATTGTAGATCACAGGATAATTACAGCAGGTAAGGTAACAGGTAAGGTGACTGACTGCAGGAACACCATGTTGTAGGTCTTACGGTAGGTAAGATAGCAGGTAAGATGGCTGACTGCAGGAGCACCATGTTGTAGACCTTGTCCCAGCGGGGACTCCACAAGGACTGAGTTCCCAGTCCCGTGAGGAGAGCGTGTGGGGAGCCTCATGACCTCCTCACACTCGGCTCTATATTCCCGACGTCACGTGACTGCGTCATGACGTCAGCACGTTCACGTGCGCTTAGGCGGTCACGTGACCTGCACCGTTGTCAGTACATCTCCCCGTTACGGAGGCTGGCCTTTAAGGCCAAGGTTACTAGGCCGGGCTGTGCCAGTACTTGCCGCGGGAGCGGAGAATCCCTTCGCTCCCGCTTGCTGGCTGATGCAGCCGAAGTCTTGATAGGCCGGGCTATGCCGGCGGCCGTTTTGGAAGCCCGAATCGGGCCGGTGGCCAGTGCGCATGCGTCGTATGACGTCAGCGCGTTAGGTCGGCGGCCGACGCGCATGCGTCACGTGATGCGTGACGTCAGCGCGTTAGGTCGCCTCTTAAAGGGGCAATGGCCCAACAGGTAAGTTAAAGAGGCAACAGCCCTAACTGGTAAGTAATACAAATAAATAAGTTAAATACATACAGTTAGGTAAGTTATACATGCATAAATAAGTTAAAGAGAATTATGTATCTCAATGTATAGAACAACCCATAGGACCGCTATACATGACTGATTTATACCCCTGAGCTTTGGCTCAGTGGTAGTATTCTTGCCTCTGTGTCAGAAGGGCATGGATTTAAGCCCCACTCCAGCGACTAGAGCATATAATCCATGCTGACACTTCAGTCTACTACTGAGGGAGTGTCGGCGGTGCTGTCTTTCAGACGAGATGCTAAACTGAGGCCGTTTGTCATCTCAGGTGGATGTAAAAGATCCCATGGCACCATTTGAAGAAGAGCAGGGGAATTTCTCCCCAGTGTCCTGGCCAACATTTATCCCTCAACCGACACCTAAAACAGATGAGGCTGTGTTTTTGGATGATGTCGCCGAGGGGCAGCATGTAGGTGAGAAATAGGAGGGGGCCAAGGATAGATCCTTGGGGGACTTCAGAGGCAATGATGTGGGAGTGGGGAGAAAAGCTATTGCAGGTGATTCTCTGACTACGACTGGATAGATAGGAATGGAACCAGACGAGGGCAGTCCCACCCAGCTTGGTGACAGAGGAGAGGCCTTGGAGGAGGATGGTGTGGTCAACTGTGTCAAAGGCTGCAGAAAGGTCGAGAAGGTTGAGGAGGGCTAGTTTACCACGATCTCAGTCACATAGGATGTCATTTGTGACTTTGATAAGCGCTGTTTTAGTGCTGTGGCGGGGGCGGACATGGAACTTCTTTGTTTGTTGCTGTTGAGGAACTCCAGCAGCGTATTTCCAGCATTTTCTGGGATTCTGGGATTTATCGTTTGTTTCTTTTTTTGTGTAGATTAATTTATTCCACTTTTCTTACTGGATTACCAGCCTTTGAAAACATTCAGTTCCTCCTTTCATCGTGATTTTTGTTTGTCTCTTTCATCGGGCTCCCCATAATTTTTCTGTCTTGTTAGTAACTGTAATTGCCGAAATCGGTTTTCACAACTTCATCTGTTTAGTCAGCTCTTGCCTACAGCTCCAACTCATTCCACACGAAGTCCGGCGGAAGTTTCATTCTTCTACTTTCAGATCTGCACCGATAGCTCTGTGCTAGTCAATGCTCCTCTGTGCTTCATACAATCCATCATCTCTGCAATGTGCTGCGCGCATCCTGTTGACTGCTCTCTTCAACGGCATGGACTCAAACATAGACATCCTGCTCCTCAGTTTTACATCATCCTTCATCTCATCCTTGGCTTTAACAAAATGCTTTTTTCTTTCCTTTCCAGGAGCAAGGACTGCTCTTTTGATACCAGCCCTGATCCTTCTCCTTCACTTTATTTTGACCCTATTTTCTGTTCCCAGCTCACTCCTGTCTGAATACCATCCACTCCTATCCTTTCCCTTTCTGACTCAATGATATATCCTCAGTGAGGGTCTTATCTTTATCCTCCATGTGCCCACCTCAACAAATTGTAAGCTTAACATGGTGCTGAGTTTTTCTTTTGTCTCCTTCATCTCTGTACTTTCATTTTTGGATGGGAGGTTCCCCTGTGAATCTGATTCCTTCTCCTGCTTTCAGCTTTCTCGATGCCTTGGTTCCCTTCCTCTGGCCTTCTCCCAATCTTCACATCGAGACGACCATCATGGCATTGGCCATTTCAGTTTCTCTACTCCCCTTATTCGCTTTAATCTATCTCCTTTGGAACTTGTAGCTCTCGTTTCTTTCAGTTCCAACCCTGATATCATCATTATACCTTCTGGCAAGTGTAATGCTGTTGTCAGAGAGCAGAAGGATCTCTACCTGGCTCAAACTTAATGCCAATATTTGAGTCCCCCTCCATCTGGTCTATGACCCCACATCAAACCATAATTTCTCATCTCTTCTAGAGATCTTCCCCTCATCACCTTTAGTCCCACAGTTCTCGAACCATGACTAGCCAGTTACTTGGGAGAGAATTTCTGCTGGTGCTTTGATCTCCCGCAGTAACTTCGGCAGAAGATCAATAGAAATGGCTAAAAAGGGCCATTTATACCATTTCTCCAGGGGTTCCACCAACCTCCAAAGTTATGCCTCGGGATTGGAGAACCCTATAGAAATTGTCCTCCTTTATTTCCTAATTTGAATAGCTACTAGCGCATGAAAGGCTTGCTCAGACAACTTGCCCTTGAGCATACTTGGCTGAAGGAGAAAGATCAGGTGAGGAGGCAGCTCTTAAAGGGCAAGTGATGGTGATGGCAGAAAAGTTGACCAATTTTTTAATTTGTGTTTTTTATTCGTTTTTATGGCATGTGGACGTCGCTGGCAAGGCCAGCATTTACTGCCCATCCCTAATTGCCCTTGAGAAGGTGGTGGTGAGCTGCCTTCTTGAACCACTGCAGTCTGTGTGGTGAAGGTACTCCCACAGTGCTGTTAGGTAGGGAGTTCCAGGATTTTGACCCAGCGACGATGAAGGATCGGCGAAACACTTCTAATTCAGGATGGTATGTGACTTGGAGGTGGTGGTGTTCCCATGCACCTACTGCCCTTGTCCTTCTAGGTGGTAGAGGTTGCAGGTTTGGGAGGTGCTGTCGAAGAAGCCTTGGCGAGTTGCTGTAGTGCATCTTGTAGATGGTACACACTGCAGCCACGGTACGCCGGTGGTGGAGGGAGTGAATGTTTAAGATGGTGGATGTTATGTATTGTGTGTTCTATTGTGTGTTCTCCTCCCACCTGTGGTGGCGCTGTCACAGGAGATAAATGGTTGGGTGTTCTCTGTTAAGTTTTAGCTCTCTTTGTTCGGAACTTTCCAGAACTTCCTTTCCTTCCAATAAAGCACTTCATGTTTGAATCTCTGAGTTCTGAGTCCTAAATTGTGTCTAGGTAGAAAGGTACCGACACAACAAGTGGCAACGAGGAGCGGATGAATCTGCGTACGTTACGGGTGCAGTGAGTAAACAGAAAATTTAATTTGAAACGTGAGATGGCTACTATATTAGGAAACATCGGTGATTTTGATGAAAATGTGGAGCAATGGAGCGCATATATGGAACGTTTTGACTATTTTGTATTGGCGAATGCGGTGGTAAATGAAAAGGTCGTGCCTACCTTTTTGGGTGTAATTGGGCCGAAGACTTTCAACTTACTTCGCAGCTTCGTGCAGCCAGATAAGCCAGGAACTAAAACATATAAGCAACTAGTGGAAATTCTTGGAGCACATTTTTCACCAAAACCTCTGGTTATTGCTGAGAGATTTAGATTTCACAAACGGAATCAAGAGGAGGGGGAATCAGTGACGATGTTTATTGCTGCTTTAAAAAGGTTGTCGGAACACTGCCAGTTCAAGGAGGTGCTGAATGACACCATTAGAGACAGACTTGTGTGTGGTCTGCAAAATGCAGCCACACAGAAGCGCCTTCTTACTGAGGACAACCTTACTCTTGAAAAGGCCATTGAAGTTAGTGTCTCCATGGAGATGGCGGAAAAGGAGGCTCACCAGTTGAGTTCAACAGGGAGAGTTCACAAGGTGTCGTCTGAGCCTAAAGGTGCGCGGAATGGCACATGTTACCGTTGTGGGAAAATGGGCCATCACGCTAATGACTGCTGGTGTACGGAGCTGGAATGCCAAAATTGTGGCAAAAAGGGTCACATTGAACGCGCCTGTAGAGGTAAAAAAAGAACAGACAGAGCTGGGAAGCATGGAAGCAAAATGTCTGTATTTGGACAAGAGAGGAAAAAGAGTGTTCATTCAGTGCAGTATGATGGAACAAGCAAAACAGAGGGGAGCGACACCTCTGAGGAGGAAGAGGTGCACATAATGACGGTTGCAGGTGGTTCAAATGGCTACTGGGTGTCACCACTGGTGGAGGGACAATCAGTGCGGATGGAGGTGGACACAGGCGCGGCTGTGTCCCTTGTTTCAGACACTGTCTACAACAAAATGCTAAAGCATCTTACCCTTCAGCCAACAAACATTGTGCTAAAGACGTATACCGGCGAACCTGTGGCCATGAGAGGCATCATTGAGGTGACAGTTAAATTGAACGAACAGACTGCAAAACAGCCACTATATGTGCTAAAGGGAAATTACCCATCGCTACTGGGACGTGCGTGGCTAGAGAAAATCACGCTGGACTGGCCTGCAGTCCGCATGATGTCAAAAGGGGAGTCAGGTCTGACTGCAGTGTTAAACAAACATGCAGAACTCTTCAATGGGGAACTTGGGAGCATGAAAAAGATTAGTGTGAGACTGGACATTAAACCTGACAGCAAGCCGAAGTTTCACAAAGCCCGACCTGTACCCTATGCAATTAGGCCAAAAGTTGAGGCTAACTTGGAGGCCTTAGTCGAGAATGGAGTCCTGGAGCCTGTGAGCGTGAGCAAATGGGCCACACCCATTGTTCCTGTCCTGAAAAAGGATGGATCTGTTCGAACCTGCGGGGATTTTAAAGTGACTATTAACCCGGTGCTGTCTGTGGAACAGTACCCTCTTCCCCTCATTGATGATCTTTTTACGGGCCTGGCCGGAGGGCAAAAGTTCAGCAAAATAGACTTATGCCAGGCTTATCTACAAATGCATGTCGATGACAAATCAAACGAGCTGCTGACAATTGTGACACACAAGGGGCTATACAGGTACTGCCGCCTTCCGTTTGGAATTACGTCGGCCCCTGCTCTATTCCAAAGGGCAATGGATCAGATTTTGAGTGGACTGCCAGGAGTCCAGTGCTACCTGGACGACATCCTTGTCACTGGGACAAATGAGGAGGATCATCTTCTGAACTTGAATGCGACACTACAACGACTGAAAGAGTACGGACTCAGAGTTCGTAAAGACAAATGTGAATTCTTTCAGTCTTCAGTTGAGTACCTGGGGCATGTGATTGACGCTACTGGCCTGCATAAGGCGCCGTCAAAGGTCAAGGCGATCGTGGAGGCCCCAGCACCCCAGAATGTGAGCCAGTTACGTTCATTTCTGGGGCTACTTAACTACTATGGGAAGTTTATTCCAGACTTAGCAACATTGCTGAAGCCGTTACATCAGTTGCTATGTCAAGGCAAAACATGGAAATGGACTGAACTGTGCAACGAAGCTTTCGCCCAAAGAAAGCATTGCTGAATTCGGAGGTCCTGACACACTTCGACCCAAAGCTACCCATGCAGCTAGCATGTGATGCATCACCATATGGTGTGGGAGCAGTCATATCCCACATCATGCCTTCGGGTGAAGAGAAACCTATCGCCTTCGCATCACGCACCTTGAACAAGGCTGAGAGTAACTATGCGCAGATCGAGCGCGAGGCCTTGGAAATCGTTTATGGAATTCGAAAATTTCATCAGTACCTGTTTGGGAGAAGGTTCACACTCCTGACGGACCACCGTCCATTGACTTCAATCTTCGGGCCCCACACCGGAATTCCGTCTCTCGCTGCAAGCAGGATGCAAAGGTGGGCTTTACTGTTGTCAGGACACACATACGACATCAAATATTGCAAATCAGACTTGCACGGCAACGCAGACGGTCTCTCGAGGCTACCCTTACCTGTTACTCCCCCAGAGCCTCATCAGATAGACATCTTCTACTTTAGACAAGTGGAGGGAGCACCTGTCACTGCCGTTCAGGTGCGAAGGTACACCCGCAACGATCCAGTCCTGTCTGAGGTAATGGACGATGTCATTCGAGGGAGAGCGATAGGAGATTCTCCGAGTTTGAAACCTTACGTTTCAAATAGAAATGAGCTCTCCGTCCAGGCAGGTTGTCTTCTTTGGGGACGCCGTGTCATCATTCCGCCACCTCTGAGGGACCCTATACTGCAACAACTTCATACAGGCCACAGTGGGATGGTTCGGATGAAGGAAATGGCAAGAAGCTACCTCTGGTGGCCAGGTCTCGATGGGAATATTGAGGAGAAAGCCAAAACATGTTCCCCATGTCAAAGGGTCCGGAATGTTCCACAGCTGGCAACCCTACACCCCTGGGATTGGCCTGCAGAAGTGTGGCAGCGAGTACATGTGGACTTCGCCGGTCCTTTCGAAGGGAAGTTGTTTATGGTGGTTGTGGATGCTCGTAGCAAGTGGCCGGAGGTCGCTGTGATGAGGTCTACCACGGCAGAGAAAACAATTGAGAAACTTGGTGAGATGTTCAGCCGTTATGGCTCACCAGAACAACTCGTAAGTGACAACGGTCCACAATTTGTATCACAGGAGTTTGCAACCTTCCTGCATGTGAATGGTGTCCAGCACATCAGGTCTGCGCCCTATCATCCCTCTACTAACGGCCAGGCAGAAAGGTTTGTGCAAACTTTGAAGCACGCCTTGAAGGCATCGCAAGGTCAGGGCTCAATCCACCAACGTCTGAACAGCTTCCTGTTGTCCTACAGGAACGAGCCGCATGCCACAACCAAAACTTCCCCCACTTCGCTCATGATGAAGAGGCAGTTGCGGACAAGTTTTGACTTACTCAAACCTCCAAGGGCAGAACAGGTTGTCCATCGTCAACAACAAGCTCAAGTTGAAAAGAGAGAGAAAAGAGCCAAGGAGAGACGGTTTCATCCGGGAGAGCACGTCCTAGCTCGAAACTACAACACTGGACCGAAATGGGTTCCTGCTACGGTGATCGCGCAGACGGGCCCTGTGTCTTACACGGTTGAGACTGCTGAGGACGTCGTCTGGAGAAGACACACAGATCAACTGTTGCTAGGAGCAGAGACAGCCACAAAGGCTCCAACGGCTGGTTGGCCTGAACTGTTTCTGGATGATACCGCAAACCAGCATCCTTTGCCACAGTGCTCTTCTCCAACACAGGAAGTCAACGAGACTGTTCCATCTGTGCAAACTCCTGACTTTCAACTGACACAGGCACCTTCTCCATCCAGGCCTGTGTCAATGCCTACTGCTGTGGAAGCCAGCGATGACCGCCGGTATCCTGTCAGAGAGCGGCGGCCTCCAAGACGCTTGGATCTGTAGGCTTAGTGACTTACCCACAAGACTAGGGCAGAATAAACCCCAGGGTAAAGTCAGGGTTTGAGGCAGTCTACCTCTACCCTAGGTTCGTTGAGTGCATTGAAAGTAACTTACCTGTTGAGGAATAATGTGGACCTTCCATTTAAGAGGGGAGGAAATGTTATGTATTGTGTGTTCGATTGTGTGTTCTCCTCCCACCTGTGGTGGCGCTGTCACAGGAGATAAATGGTTGGGTGTTCTCTGTTAAGTTTTACCTCTCTTTGTTCGGAACTTTCCAGAACTTCCTTTCCTTCCAATAAAGCACTTCATGTTTGAATCTCTGAGTTCTGAGTCCTAAATTGTGTCTAGGTAGAAAGGTACTGACACAACAGTGGATGGGGTGCCAATCACGCAGGCTGCTTTGTGCTGGATGGTGTCGAGCTTCTTGAGTGTTTTTGGAGCTGCACTCATCCAGGCAAGTGGAGAGTATTCCATCACACTCCTTACTTGTGCCTTGTAGAATACCTAACATCTGACCTACTCGTTGCCACAGTATTTATGTGGCTGGTCCAGTTAAGTTTCTGGTCAATGGTGACCCCCCAGGATGTTGATGGTGGGGGATTCCGTGATGGTAATGCCGTTGAATGTCAAGGGGTGGTGGTTAGACTCTCGCTTGTTGGAGATAGTCATTGCCTGGCACTTCTGTGGCGCGAATGTTACCTGCCACTTATCAGCCCAAGCCTGAACGTCGTCCAGGTCTTGCTGCATGCGGGCATGGAGTTGTGAATCGCGTTGAACACTATGCAGTCATCAGCGAACATGCCCATTTCTGACCTTATGTTGGAGGGAAGGTCATTGATGAAGCAATTGAAGATGGTTGGGCCTAGGACACTGCCCTGAGGAACTCCTGCAGCGATGTCCTGGGGCTGTGATGATTGACCTTCAAGCACCACAACCATCTTCCTTTGTGCTAGGTATGACTCCAGCCAGTGGAGAGTTTTCCCCCCGATTCCCATTGACTTCAGTTTTACTAGGGCTCCTTGATGCCACACTCGGTCAAATGCTGTCTTGATGTCAAGGGCAGTCACTCTCACCTCACCTCTGGAATTCAGCTCCTTTGTCCATGTTTGGACCAAGGCTGTAATGAGGTCGGGAGCCGAGTAGTCTTGGCGGAACCCAAACTGGGCATCAGTGAGCAGGTTATTGGTGAGTAAGTGCCGCTTGATAGCACTGTCGATGACACCTTCCATCACTTTGCTGATGATTGAGAGTAGACTGATGGGGAGGTAATTGGCTGGATTGGATTTGTCCTCCTTTTTGTGGACAGGACATACCTGGGTAGTTTTCCACATTGTCAGATAGATGCCAGTGTTGTAGCTGTACTGGAACAGCTTGGCTAGAGGCGCAGCTAGTTCTGGAGCACAAGTCTTCAGCACGATAGCCGGGATGTTGTCGGGGCCCATAGCCTTTGCTGCATTCAGTGTGCTCAGCCATTTCTTGATATCACGTGGAGTGAATCGAATTGGCTGAAGACTGGCTTCCGTGATGGTGGGGACCTCGGGAGTAGGTCGATATGGATCATCCACTTGGCACTTCTGGCTGAAGATGGTTGCAAACGCTTCAGCCTTGTCTTTTGCACTCACGTGCTGGGCTCCTCTATCATTGAGGATGGGGATATTCCTGGAGCCTCCTCATCCCGTTAGTTGTTTAAAGGTCCACCACCATTCACGACTGAATGTGGCAGGACTGCTGAGCTTTGATCTGATCCATTGATTGTGGGATCGCTTAGCCCTGTCTATAGCATGCTGCTTCCACTTTTTAGCATGCATGTAGTCCTGTGTTGCAGCTTCCCCAGGTTGGCATCTCATATTTAGGTATGCCTGGTGCTGCTCCTGGCATGCTCTTCTACACTCCTTATTGAACCAGGGTTGGTCCCCTGGCTTGATGGTAATGGTAGAGTGAGGGATATGCCAGGCCGTGAGGTTACAGATTGTGGTGGAATACAATTCTGCTGCTGCTGATGGCCCACAGCGCCTCATGGATGCCCAGTTTTGAGCTGCTAGATCTGTTCTGAATCTATCCCATTTAGCACGGTGGTAGTGCCACACAACACGATGGAGGGTGTCTTCAGTGTGAGGACGTGACTTCAAGTAGGTCAAGTAGATTTTTCCCTCGTGTTGGTTCTCTCACCACCTTGTCCCAGTGGTACAGCACATACAGGTAACACTGCTGCTTCTGATATTGAGGGATTGCAGGTCTTGCTGCAGGAGAAACAACAAAGGAAGGGGACCCTATTTGGGGTTGCAGGCCACCCTCCAGTAAAATCTGCATGGCAGAAGTCAATGGAGTCAGTGCAGTCACCCAGATTCCTCATCCTGCTCCCAAATGAGAAGGAAGTTTGCTGGTATCGGGAGGAGGATGAAGGTAACTTAAATTCCTCAAATTTATTTGTGAGGCCTATCAACCGCAGCACAAACCTAAGTTGTAAACTATCAAACATTGTGGCGTTTGAAATAATGGTACACAACCTTGGACAGTTACAATGTTTTATTGTGCCTAAGCTGCTTGGCACACTTGGCACACTTTTCTTGAAGATGGCAGTGCCAGCTGAGGAACAGTAAAGGTGGCACCATGGCAACCTTCACTTCGAGTAAAATTTATCCTTTGGGGACTTCCACAGTACAGTACTACACACCTGTGCTTTGTTTAAATTCCTAATTAAACAACCAATCTTGGAACAAAGCTGCCTACATGGGGTGAAATGCTACAAGTGACATGTCACTTGTAAGGGTGAATTAATTTGCACACCCATGGAGCTTTGTTTACTTTCAGGAGTGACCTACAGTAAAAAGTTTAGGTTTTAAATCAGAATGAGGGATTGTCATTCTGATGAGTGACACTTGGCAAGTCTGTGAGAGTATTTTACAAAGTGAAACATGATAGTGAGCCAATGCCTGAATGCTGTGGAACAAAGATAGACTGTGGGGTGTGGTTGAGGGTCGGCCATGGCCATTAGTTTCAGGAGATCTTGCCAAATAACACTGAAGCAAAGCTCGTTTCCTTGTGTGTTTCCAACATGTTCAGCCCTGATAAATGAGTAGAATCACGCAATTAATTTTTGTTTGATACAAAAGAAGCAAATAGAAAAAAAAGAGTATCAGTGCATGTTCCTTTCAAGATGTTGATTTTCAACAGTAAATCAATCATTTTAATAGCCCACATTTCACAGCAAAACTCCAGAGGCTGATGTCTCCACTTCCTGATTTGTTGAAAGCTGCTAATAAGGGAACTGATTAGCAACCGTCATGACTACACGGATGTGGCTTGAGCCCTCTATTGGATAATTTAACTCTCGCCGCTGCCTAGGTTAGCGGGGCAGCTGGGCACCAATTCAATGCCCTAATGGCCCTAAGGTGTCCAGATGTGTTAGCCATGACTCAAGTCGGTCGCACTCTTGCCTCAGAGTCAGCAGGTTGCAGGTTCAAGTCCCACACCAGGGACTTGAGCACATAATCTAGGTAGACATCTAGTGCAGTACTGAGGGAGTGCTGCACTGTTGAAGGTGCCGTCTTTCGGATGAGACGTTAAACCGAGGCCCCATCTGCCGTCTCAGGTGGATGTAAAAGATCCCACGGCACTATTTTGAAGAAAAGCATGGAAGTTCGCCCCAATGTCCTGGCCAATATTTATCCCTCAACCAACATCTCTAAAATAAGATGATCTGGTCGAAATCACATTGCTGTTTATGGGACTTAGCTGTGCACAAATTGGTTCCTGCATTTCCTACATTACAACAGTGGCTACACTTCAAAAGTACTTCATTGGCTGTGAAATGCTTTGGGACACCCTAAGGTCATGAAAGGCGCTGTATAAATGCAAGTCTTACTTTTTTTAAGACTTGTGATTAAAGCTGCTGTGGCCACCGAAACACCTGAGGAGGCTGGAAGAGTAAAAGAGATGATGGCGTTTGACTGACCAAACCGTATCTCTGCAGCAAATATTCTGGCATGTGGGTTGTACAATAAGAAAGGTCTGCTAATGTTGTGCATGTTAGAGGTAAGGCGACATGTCACTGCTGTGTTTTTCTCAGCAAAAGTACTTCACCCAGGGACGACACAAGAGCACAATGCCAGGGAGTGGATCCAGAGCAGGCTGTGGGAGGACAGCAGGCATCTTTGTGGAGGCCCATGCTGCCTGCTGCCACTCCCGTGTTGCCTAAGGATGGAAACCTCAGTGCAAATCCCTTGGAACAGTGGATGTTTGAACATGCGTCACTTGGCACCATGAAGCACAGTAGCAGTGCAAATCTAGGTACTGTTCAGGGCCGCATGACCGAGGTGTCCACGCGTATAGCCAATTGGCTAGAACCATGGAACAAAAGTTCTATCAAATTCAACATGACGCATGCTATGATCTGGAATGCACTGCCTGAAAGGGAATTGGATATATACTTGAAAAAGAAAAATTTGCAAGACTACGGGGAAAGAGCAAGAGAGCCGGACGAATTGGATAGCTCTTTCAAAGACCTGGCACAGGAACAGCATGGCCTCGTTCTGTGCTATAAGGTTCTATGCACATTGAATCCCCAATCTCTAACAGCACAGATACAGCAAGCACAAGCTTAGTGCCTACACACACAGCTACTTTGGATACATTGAGTGCCAGAGTGCATGGAGCTGTCACGGTTGACTATGAATCTTTGGAGGAATGAATGAGGAGCCTGAGGAGGAGCTGATGCAGCTACGACAGGCCCCTCTGCTGAAGCAATCCCAATTGTCTGTCCTTGCGTTTGAAGGGCAGTGCCTGTGCAAGGGATGTCACGATTGACACTCCTGCTGGCGAGTATCCTGTAGCCATAGGCCTTCTTCATCCAGCAGAAGTCAGACTGCACCAAATATGGCAGGATCTGGAAGTACACCCTCAGGCCAGGAAACACTCGCCGCATGTCTGGAATCAGAATATCCTGGAATCATAGAATGTTACAGCATAAAAACAGGGCATTTCCCCCATCAAGTCTGCCCTGGTGTTTTTCTTCACATGAGCCATCTAGTTTAATCCCACTCTCCTGCTCATTCCCAGACTCTTTAGTTAGAGGACCTTCATTAAGAAATGCATACACATACATAGGAGGTGAACACAGGAGATACTTCTCATTAAGCAGTTGCTGTCTCCCCTTAACACACACTTGCACCGGCACTTCCTCTTCAATCACCGTGCATGAATCAAGGCGTAGGGGTTTGAGACAGATTCGTGTGTGTTGACTCCCACAGCTAGTCTCTTACAGGCAACCAGGAAATGACAAGGTCAGTGCTATTCCACAGAAATGTTGCCTTCAGTTGTTGAGAAACACCCAGTGAGGGGCCAGACCTTTCCTGTGAGCTGCAGGGCTGAAAGGAGAAGCAGAAGGGACAGCCTTCATGGTCCCCATGACATGTCAACAGTGATAGTGATCTGAAGAATGAGGCAAATACCTGCTGGCTGCCCCACAGTAATGTGTCATCTACAGCATCCCCAGGTCCCTCCTCACCTCTCATCCATGAAGGCTGCGGCCCATCAGTGCCCTATGTGCTGATGCCTCTCTCGATTATGATATTATGGATAATACAGCACAGCATCACTACGTTCTCTGGCGCGTAATGTGTACTGTAATAATTTGTAATGGAATTATATCAAAAATCTAAAACACTGCTCAATAAACACCCTGGTTTTGTCATTTGTTTCATTGTCGCATTGCTCAGTCTTCTTGGTTGCCATGGTGAATGGTGATCTTTACAGCCAAGGTTGAAGAGAGTAAACAGAATCCTCCAATACCCATTGGTCCAGCCTGCTATCTCCATGGAACAGACCTTGAATGTTGGAGACACACCAGCTCCCAGGATCCCAGGTATTAGTGTGCAAGATGCTCAGTTTAATGTCACACACCATCTGTACAATATTACACAGTATACACAGCACAGAAACAGACCATTCGACCCAACTGGTCTATGCTGGTGTTTATGTTCCACACAAACCTCCTTCCACCCTTCTTCATCTAACCCCATCAACATATCCTCCTTTTCCTTTCTCCATTATGTGTTTATCTAGCTTCTCCTTAAATGCATCAATGCTATTCGCCTCAACTACTCCTTGCGGTAGCGAGTTCCACATTTCTCACCACTCCCTAGTTCTGGTCTCCTCCGCAAGTGAAAACATCTTCTCTACGTCAACCCTATCAAACCTTTTCATAAAGACCTCAGTCTTCCCTTTTCTAGAAAAAAGAGCTCCAGCCTGTTCAGTCTTTCCCGATAGGTATAACCTCTCAGTTTTGGCATCATCCTAGTAAATCTTTTTGCACCTTCTCCAATGCCTCTATATCTTTTTTATAATGTGGAGACCAAAACTGCTCACAGTACTCCAAGTGTGGTCTGACCAAGGTTCAATACAAGTTAAACATAACTTCTCTGCTTTACAATTCTATCCCACTAGAAATGAACCTCAGTGCTTTGTTTGGTTTTTTTACTAACTGAATAATATCCGTTACTATTTTTGTAGGGTGTGAATAGGCAGTGTGTGTGCAGCATAGAGACAAGCCATTTGGTCCAGCGGGTCTGTCCTGGTGTTTTACTCCACATGAGCCACCTAGACTAATCCTGCTCGCTCCCCACACTCTTTGGGCAAGGGACACCATTGAAAAGATGATGCTCTGCACCCTGAGGCAGCTATTAATATTAACAAAGCCTTGTTGCCTGTATCTCTGCTGCAGCCAAAGTGCACATAGTGTGGGGGTGGGGGAGGTACCTTAGCAGAGCCTCGGTGACATATTGGACGTAGCAGTACACCAAGGAATGGCTCACTCCTGTCCTTGGCAGCTCGAATGGACCTTGAAGCAATGTGGGTTCTATAAAGTCTGCATCCGCTATCAGCTCTGCCTTCTGTGTCCGTGCACAAAATACAAACATTGTTAATGCTGCGTATTGTATGAACTCTGCAGTATTTACTACAGTCTTGTTATTTTTATAGTTTAAAGCAAGGACAAACAAAGACAAGAATCTTTAAGTAGGAGACTTTAAAAGCATTGTTGGTGGAACCTGTAATTCATCAAATTGACTTTAACAAGCTTCAAACTAACCAAAAAAAATCCTTCTATTGATTTTAACTCCAGAACAGAGCAGTGAAGCTTCGATCTGTAGCAGCAATTGTTGCTGCCACCCCAGTTTTTTTGTTTTCTACTGAGTTTAGCAGCTGTGGCATTGGGCACTAAACCCTAAACCCAAAACCCAGCATAGCCCCTGATGTGCTATAGTACTTGCCGCCATTTCATTTCTGATTTCACTGAAGCCGTGTTACTAGCAATCCAGTCAACATTTCTTCTATATTAGAGAGCAAAGAACAAAGTTAATCTCAATGTCCTGACAAGAACAACATTCTTGTGGACAGAGAAACTTAGTACTGATACAGTAAAGGACTGAAGTCCCCTCATTCACACCAACCCCACAACTAATAACACCTGTCAACCCCGCTGGAAAACAGAATCAATAGGGACAGTGGGAGGAACAATACTAAAAATTCTGTCTCCCTACTCTTGTAATGTATTCAGAAAATGTATCTCTTGAATAATTGTACTGAAATATACTACACTTAAATCCAACAGAGTGGGTCAGAATATTGTCCCTACATTACCTTTGTATTCAGCCAAGGTAAACGGCAGAAAATGTTATTTTTCTCCATATTTAATTTCCCTTCCCCTCTCCCCAGGCAGCTATTAACAATCATGAGGGAGCCAGATGTGCCAAGGCTCTGCTTCTCTTTAACAGGCCACCAGGAGGCGCATGAGAGTGGGCTGGAGTGACTCACCTGATCAGTTTGCCTTTACTCCCAGTATGAAAGTGGCTGACTTTCAAGTGTTAACATTTCCACTGCCCACATCGGCAAAGATCAGAGGGTTATCATGTAGGGTCAACTCGGATTTAAACCCTAGACTTTTACCATTGAAAAACAGAAAAAAATCAATCAATTAAATAAGAAAAATGTAAATGCAATGAGGTAGAAACAACTCTATGTGCAGCTTTGCCAACGACGCCCACATCCTGAGAGCATATCTGAAAAAAAACCAAGATAATGCTTGGGCGAACTGTTACTTCATTTCAATAAACACCACACTGCACCTTAAGTTTTAAACAATCCTCCATTGATCCCATCATATTGAAAGCATCTACATGAAAGTCCCCCTCCCCATTTTGCAAATATTTTACAGTCTTTGCAAAATATTTTCTCCATTCCTGTAAGCAATGACCTAATTCTGAGTTTCCACAAACCCTGGCAGCCCTCCAATTCCTCACTGAAGTGGTTGTTTTTCAGCTATCAGCCTAGTAATCTGCCCTTCTGACTAACCGACTTTGGAGGAACACAACAACCAGACTGCGGCTAGTCCTCACTCGACATCCACGCA
This sequence comes from Somniosus microcephalus, assembly GCF_052327205.1. Classification (NCBI taxonomy): domain Eukaryota; kingdom Metazoa; phylum Chordata; class Chondrichthyes; order Squaliformes; family Somniosidae; genus Somniosus; species Somniosus microcephalus. The sequence goes on from NC_141003.1 coordinate 28,412,402, forward strand.
GGTGTGTTTTCCAGGAGAGGTGTCTGAACAGCGCTTCGAGCAACATTCTTTCTTCACAACAGAGCAGCAGCCTGAAGCCCAGTCAGTCTGTCACTTTAATTCACCGTTCCACTCCCACTCAGGCCTCACCGTCTGCGACCTCTTGCATTGTTCCACGGAAGCTCAGCGTAAACTCGAGGAACAGCACCTCATCTTCCGATTAGGCACTTTACAGCCTTCCGGACTCAATATCGAGTTCAACAATTTCAGATCATAACCTCGGCCCCGATTTATATTTTTATATTTTTTATCCACACTTTTGGTTTGTGCCTTTTCCTCTCTCTCCCACATGGCAGCTGTCTCTCACTCTGCCAGCGCATTTCACACTTCATCTAGAGCCATTGTTTGTTTCTTTACCTGTCCTATTACTATCTTGTCTCACCGCGAATATCTCTTAATGTCTCTTCTTTCATCCCCTCCCCCATTTCCCAGCCCCCAAACTGCCTTTTAATCTGTTTCATTTCATGCTTTTTTCTTCAGTTCTGTCGAAGGGTTTCGACCCGCAACGTTGACTCTGTTTCTCTCTCCACGGATGCTGCCTGGCCTGCTGAGCTTTTCCAGCGTTTTCTGTTGTTATTTTGGATTTCCAGCATCCGCAGTATTTTGCTATCGTATCAGTCTGATAATGGTGTTTTGAGGTGTTGATTAGTTATACAGTAGGATTCAATCCCAAGCATTTCAGGCTATTGGGAGTAGAGCATGCTTTGCAGCAAGAGCAAAATCCTGCGGATGCTGGAAATCCGAAATAAAAACAGGAAATGCTAGAGACACTCAGCAGGTCAGGCAGGATCTCTGGAGAGAGAAACAGAGTTAATGGTTCAGGTCGATGACCTATCAGAACTCTTTGCAACACCCGACTTTCCAGTCATTGTTCCGATCCATTTGCCTGGGGCTTAGCTAAGGCAGGTGTTTGGGAGTCTCCTGCTCACACACAGGCATTCACTTTGGGGTTGTAACTGTGATTGACAGCTCAGTGGACCAAGCTGCCCCTCTATCTCAGAGACTTTGGGGAGAGGTGGCAGCATTTTCCAGAGAGCCTTCGTACTCTCTCAGATACAGATGGTGATCACAGCAGCAGCAAGAAGCTGTTGGCATTTTAAAAAGGGTGGAGTAGCTTTGCTTCAGTAGTTTAACTAGAGGTGGTGAATGTTCGGAGTTAATCATTTGAGTCTGTTGTTTTTCGTGACTGAGGAGCATTGGGAATTTGATTGTATTCACTGCAAAATCTGTATACTGTTCACTAATGCATAGAAACATAGAAGATAGGAGCAGGAGTAGGCCATTCGGCCCGTCGAGCCTGCTCCGCCATTCAACGAGATCATGGCTGATCATCCAAACCCTAGCACCCGGTCCCTACACCGACAGCCATCCCACCCAAGCTCTATCCCCGTAACCCCACGTATTTAATCCCCCCTAACACCAAGGGCCAAGTTTTTTTTATCACAGCCAATCAACCTAACCTGCACATCTTTGGACTGTGGGAGGAAACCGGAGCACCTGGAGGAAACCCACGCAAACACGGGGAGAATGTGCAAACTCCACACAGACAGTCACCCGAGGCTGGATTTGAACCCAGGTCCCTGACGCTGTGAGGCAACAGTGCTAACCACTATGCCACCGTGCATCTCCTGTGTTGATGGAAGGATAAATGTTGGTCAGTCCACTGGTGATTGCCCTGCTCTTTTTTGAATAGTGCCACTATATCCACCTGATAACGGTTTAAGGTTTCATCTGAAAGATGCCACCTTGAGTGATTGAGCACACTGAAGTGTTAGTCTAGATTATGTGCTCAAGTCCTGAGTGGGGTGAGAACTCAAACACATTCTAACCCAGCGTACTACCAATTGACTCCCTATTTTGGAGGATGTTGCATATATTGGCATCTGATTGGTTGAAAACTTGTTCTCGAGGTAAGTTTTTCAGCCAATCAAGGCCTAGAATATTGAAGATTGGCTTGGCCAAGCCTGGTTGATTTTCAACACAAGTTTTTCATACTTGGATTGGCTACGTATTACCACAGGATGAGTTATCATGTCTGTACCTTGATCACGCCCTGACTACATAGAAACATAGAAACATAGAAGATAGGAGCAGGAGCAGGCCATTCGGCCCCTCGAGCCTGCTCCGCCATTCAATGAGATCATGGCTGATCATCCAAATTCAGTACCCCGTTCCTGCCTTCTCCCCATATCCCTTGATCCCTTTAGCCTTAAGAAATATATCCAACTCCTTCTTGAATATATTTAATGAATTGGCCTCCACTGCCTTCTGTGGTAGAGAATTCCACAGGTTCACCACTCTCTGGGTGAAGAAATTCCTCCTCATTTCAGTCCTAAATGGCTTACCCCTTATCCTTAGACTATGACCCCTGGTTCTGGACTCCCCGGCCATCAGAAACATTCTTTCTGCATCTAGTCTGTCCAGACCTGACAGAATTTTATAGGTTTCGATGAGATCCCCTCTCAATCTTCTAAACTTCAGTGAGTATAAGCCCAATTGACACAATCTCTCCTCGTACGTCATTCCTGCCATCCCAGGTATCAGCCTGGTGAATCTTCGCTGCACTCCCTCCATGGCAAGAACGTCCTTCCTCAGGTAAGGTGACCAAAACTGCACACAATACTCAAGGTGCGGTCTCACCAAGGCCCTGTACAACTGCAGCAAGACATCCTTGTTCCTGTACTCGAACCCTCTTGCTACGAAGGCCAACATACCATTTGCCTTCTTAACTGCCTGCTGCACCTGCATGCTTACCTTCAGCGACTGCTGCACAAGAACACCCAGGTCTCTTTGCACTTTCCCTTCTCCCAATCTATTGCCATTCAAATAATAATCTGCCTTCCTGTTTTTGCCACCAAAGTGGATAACCTCACATTTATCCACATTATAGTGCATTTGCCATGTTTCTGCCCAATCACCCAACCTGTCCAAATCGTACTGGAGTTTCACAACATCCTCCTCACAGCATACCCTCCCACCCAGCTTTGTGTCATCTGCAAATTTGGAGATACTACATCCAATTCCCTCGTCCAGATCATTAATATATATTGTGAACAGCTGGGGTCCTACCTAGGGACCGATCCTTGCGGTACCCCACTAGTCACTGCCTGCCACTCGGAAAACGACCCGTTTATTCCAACTCTTTGCTTTCTGTCCACCAACCAGTTCTCTATCCAAGTCAATACCTTGCCCCCAATCCCATGTGCTTTAACTTTGCATGCTAATCTCTTATGCGGGACCTTATCGAAAGCCTTCTGAAAGTCCAAATACACCACATCCACTGGTTCTCCCTTATCTATTTTACCAGTTACATCCTCAAAAAATTCCAGTAGATTAGTCAAGCACGATTTACCTTTTGTAAATCCATGTTGACTTTGTCCGATCCTGTCACTGTTTTCCAAGTGCTCTGCTATTACATCTTTTATAATGGACTCTAGCATTTCCCCCACTACCGATGTCAGGCTTACCGGTCTATAATTCCCCGCTTTTTCTCTACCACCATTTTTGAATAGTGGGGTAACATTAGCTATCCTCCAATCCATGGGTACTGTTCCAGAGTCTATCGAGTTCTGGAAGATGACCAGCAATGCATCTACTATCTCCAGGGCCACTTCCTTAAGCACCCTAGGATGTAGATTATCAGGCCCTGGGGATTTATTGGGCTTCAATCCCGTCAACTTCCCCAACACCATTTCCCTACAAATACTGTACTACAACTTCACTTTGAAGATTTCATTTCCAGGTTTTGGCACCTATTATATGCACTTGTGTTGAACTACTGGATTTTTGTGAATATTAGTGATCCCATCACCAACAATGTTAGCCAACACATGTTACTGGTTTCAGTTCCTACTATAATTTGCTCATTTCAGAGCTGGACCTACTTGTCCTTTTAATTCAAAAACTGTGTGTAAAGGTTAATTTGGTAATAACCTTGCATTAACCATGCCTAGTAGCCCCCAACCCATTACGTGGCATTGTCCACATTCTCACAAGGTGTTTTACCTCCAGAAATATTAAGCCATGAAATAAAACATGTATATAGTGATCAAGTTAGGCAGAGTAACCAGCTGGAGAGTAGGCCCTTGACCCCCATCATTTATTCTGTGGCCATACAACCATCATAATATTGCGGAGTATAGCATCTTCAGCTGAGATATACAGGACGCCCAAGTTTTACAAATCAGGAACTTCAATTGATTGTAAATAAGTTATTGAAGAGGTGAACTTCCATCTTGGGGCTGCCACACATCCACTGAACGACAGAGAGCATCAGCTGATAATGTAGTGAGATGCACTTTGACTGCTGCGGCTGCATATAATCAGGTATGGAGTGATGCGCTATCAATTACTCATAAAAGACTGAGAGTTAGAAGAGTAACTAAAGGCTTTTATTAACAACAGAATGGAGGTCTGCCTCACGTGGTCGACCGGTCCAGGATACAAAGGGCTGGGGAGCAGTCACCTTTATACTAGGACCTGTGGGAGGAGTCAGCCGAGGCATGTCCAGGCATGTACACAGTGGAATACAAACAGGACAAACAGGAATACAAACAGTGGTTTACCACATTCACCCCTTGTTTAAAATTGAGTCCGGCGGGGTGAAGTGTATTAAAAGTTAGTGTATTGGAGTCTCTCCGGAGGTCTTGTCTGCCGCTGTGATCGGCGTGGCGACGGCAGGGGTAGTGAAGCTTCCGGCGTCGAGTCCAGCGTAGGCTGTGGCACAGGCGTGTCGTCCTCGTAGATGTCGAGCGGGTCGCGGGGCCCAGGCCTGCCGTCTGCTGGGGCTGGATATCGGATCGTGGGGGGGGTGGTAGTGGGTAGTGGGTTACTGCGGCCCCCGAAGGTGCAAGGTCTCTTATGGAGACTGTGTCCTCCCGCCCGTCCGGGTATGCGATGTAAGCATACTGGGGGTTGGCGTGGAGGAGGTCGACCCTCTCGACCAGGGGGTCCGTTTTATGGGTCCTCACGTGTCTTCTCAGTAGGACCGGCCCTGGGGACGTCAGCCACGGCGGTAGCGATGTCCCCGATGTGGACTTCCTTGGGAAGACAAACATTTTCTCATGAGGGGTGGCGTTAGTGGCAGTGCAGAGCAGTGACCGAATAGAGTGGAGCGCATCGGGGAGCACATCCTGCCAGCGGGAGGTTGGAAGGCCCCTAGACTTTAAGGCTAGCAGGACGGCCTTCCAAACTGTCGCATTTTCTCTTTCCACCTGTCCGTTCCCCCGGGGGTTGTAACTGGTGGTCCTGCTTGTGGCAATACCCCTAGTTAGCAGGTACTGACGGAGTTCGTCGCTCATAAACGATGAGCCCCGGTCGCTATGGATATAGCTGGGGAAGCCGAACAGGGTGAAGAGGTTGTTCAGACATTTAATGACCGTGGCACTGGTCATGTCCGGGCAGGGGAAGGCGAACGGGAAACGGGAGTACTCATCAATAATATTGAGGAAGTACACATTGCGGTCGGAGGAGGGGAGAGGCCCTTTAAAATCAACGCTCAGGCGCTCGAAGGGGCGAGTGGCTTTTATCAGGTGGGCCCTGTCTGGTCTATAAAAGTGCGGTTTGCACTCAGCGCAGACTTGGCAGTTCCTGGTCATGGTCCTGACCTCCTCAATAGAGTAAGGCAGGTTGCGGGCCTTGATGAGGTGGAAGAACCTGGTGACCCCCGGGTGGCAGAGGTCATTGTGGAGGGCCCGCAGTCTATCGATCTGCGCGCTGGCGCAGGTGCCACGCGATAGCGCATCCGGGGGTTCATTTAGCTTCCCGGGCCGGTACAAGATCTCGTAGTTGTAGGTGGAAAGTTCGATTCTCCACCTCAAGATCTTGTCATTTTTGATTTTGCCCCTCTGCTTGTTGTTAAACATAAAAGCAACTGAACGCTGGTCAGTGAGCAGGGTAAATCGTTTTCCGGCCAGGTAGTGCCTCCAATGACGCACAGCCTCCACAATCGCCTGGGCCTCCTTCTCAACAGCGGAGTGTCTGGTCTCCGGGCCTTGGAGGGTTCGTGAAAAGAAGGCCACGGGTCTCCCCGCCTGATTGAGGGTAGCGGCCAGGGCAAAGTCGGACGCGTCGCTTTCCACCTGGAAGGGGATGGATTCGTCCACTGCGTGCATGGTGGTTTTGGCAATGTCCTCCTTGATACGGTGGAAGGCTAAGCGGGCCTCTGCCGTCAAGGGAAAAGAGGTGGACTTGATCAGCGGACGGGCCTTGTCCGCATAGTAGGGGACCCACTGGGCGTAATAGGAGAAAAACCCTAGGCACCTCTTCAGGGCCTTGAGGCAGTGGGGCAGTGGAAGTTCCATAAGGGGACGCATCCGGTCGGGGTCGGGGCCGATGACTCCGTGTTCCACAACACAGCCAAGGATGGCGAGGCGGTTTGTGCGGAATATGCACTTCTCCTTGTTATATGTCAGGTTTAGGAGTTGGGCGGTGCGGAGGAATTTTTCGAGGTTTGCGTCATGGTCCTGCAAGTCACGGCCGCAGATGGTCACATTGTTCAGATATGGGAAAGTGGCCTGCAACGCATTTTGATCTACCATCCGGTCCATCTCCCTTTGGAAGACGGAGACCCCGTTGGTGACGCCAAAGGGAACCCTAAGGATGTGATAGAGGCGGCCGTTTGCCTCAAAGGCAGTGTACTGGCGGTCCTCAGGGCGGATGGGGAGCTGGTGGTACGCTGATTTCAGGTCAATGGTCGAGAAGACGCGGTACTGCGCGATCTGGTTGACCATATCAGCTATACGGGGGAGTGGGTAGGCGTCCAGCAGGGTATAGCGATTTATTGTCTGGCTGTAGTCGATGACCAGGCGCTGCTTCTCGCCGGTCTTAACGACCACCACCTGGGCTCGCCAGGGGCTGGTGCTGCCCTCAATAATCCCTTCTTTCAGGAGCCGCTCCACTTCGGTTTTAATGAAAACCTTGTCCCCGGCACTGTATCGCCTGCTCTTTGTGGCGATGGGCTTACAGTCGGGGGTGAGGTTAGCAAACAGTGGTGGGGGGGTGACTCTGAGTGTGGAGAGGTTGCACCTGGTGCGCGGCGGGCAATTTGGAAGCTGCTGGCTGCGGACTGTGAGTGGGGGTAGGGGTCCGCCGTACGCCATCGTAACACTTTTAAGGTGGCACTGAAAATCTAACCCCAGCAGGACGGCAGCGCAGAGGTCAGGCAGGACCAGAAGTTTAAAATGATCGGACACGGTCCCGTCTACTACGAGTGTCACCACGCAGTAGCCGCCGATGTCCGCCGACTGGGACTCGGAGGCCATAGAAATCCGCTGTTGCGCAGGCAGGACTGGGAGAGAGCAACGCCGCACCGTGTCGGGGTGGATGAAGCTCTCCGTGCTCCCAGAGTCAAAAAGGCAGATTGTATCGTGACCATTTACCTTAATGTCCATTGTGGAACTGGCCAGTTGGTGCGGTCTCGCTTGGTCCAGTGTAACGGATGCCAGCGTAGGGGTCGGTGTGTCGCTGCGGGTATCAGATGAGGCGGTGTCGGGGGCCTGCTGCGTCCCGGCTGTCATCCAAGATGGCGGTGTCCATGATCCCCATGTGGCTGGAGGCGTCCAAAATGGCTGCTGTACCGGTGATTCGCACATGGCCGGGGAGGTCCAAGATGGCGGCCCGCATGGCCCACACGCGGCGCTGCTGGGGTTCGGGGTGGCTTTGGCCCTGCAGACGCTAGCGTAGTGTCCCTTCTTCCCGCAGCCCGAGCAGATCGCGTTTTTCGCCGGGCAGCGCGCTCTGGGGTGTTTTGCCTGGCCACAGAAGTAGCATTTCTGGCCTTGGGGCACTGCTGTCTGGCCTTGGGACACTGCTGCGGTAGTTGGGTCATTGTTGGGGTGTGGCTGGGGTGGCACGGCGCTATGAGGCGGTCCTACCGTGTCCCAGGCTGTCATTCCCCGCGGCGTCCACGGTGCAGAGGAGTAGGCATCCATGCCCTGGTAGGCTGCATCCAACGATAGTGCGAGTTCAGAGGCCTTGTTGAGGTCGAGGTTACTCTGCTCCAACAGTCGCTGTCGGGTGTAATTGGATCTGTGGCCCGCTACAAAAGCGTCCCGGATAAGTTCCTCTGTGTACACGGCGGCCTTTACATCCTTACAACCACAGGCCCGGCCAAGCACAGACAGTGCCTGAAGGTATTCCACGGTCGATTCCCCAGGTTGTTGTTTACGACTCCCCAGGAGGTGCCTGGCGTACACTTCGTTCACTGGGCGCGTGTACTGGTCCTTGAGGAGCTTGATAACGTCCGCGTACGAGGTCGCGTCTTGGATGACTGAGTACACTCGGTGGTTCACTTTGGAGGTCAGGACATCCAGTTTGTCCTCGTCCGATTTGATTGCTTCGGAGGCGGTCAGGAATTTTTCGAAACACTTAAGCCAGTGAGTAAACTTGGTGGATGAGTCCGCCTCCCGATGATCTAAGTCCAGGCATGCTGGTGTGAGGATCTTCTCCATTATAAAAATGTTGTTAATAAAATTGATGCGCTATCAATTACTCATAAAAGACTGAGAGTTAGAAGAGTAACTAAAGGCTTTTATTAACAACAGAATGGAGGTCTGCCTCGCGTGGTCGACCGGTCCAGGATACAAAGGGCTGGGGAGCAGTCACCTTTATACTAGGACCTGTGGGAGGAGTCAGCCGAGGCATGTCCAGGCATGTACACAGTGGAATACAAACAGGACAAACAGGAATACAAACAGTGGTTTACCACATGGAGTATGCCCCAGATGCTCATTAGGCCTTCGGTTTTTATTTAAATTAGGCTGAAACCTTGATTATCATTCTAGATACTCTGTATCTGCTTCCAGTGGGCATTTCAGGAGAGGTCCTATATAAAAATGTTCCTTTTGCTGATGTCTGACCCTGTCCTTCTGATCGAGCTGCTCTTCATTTATCCAATTCTGTTTGTTTGGCCCCCAAAGGCCAGTCTTTGATGGGGTCACCTGATAATGTGGCCCTCGTACTCCATGATGCTCCTAAAGCATTAAGTGTTGGGAAGGCCAGGGAAATATTTCAATGATGTAGCCTTGTGGTACCATGGGAGGCCAGCCCAGTGAGGCACAGCTGCACACTGAACCTGCAGCACTGGGCCACCCATTAACTGGCCCTCAGAATAGCCTTGGACGTGGTTGTTGAGTGGTTGATGACATCTTCTGGGGGGGAAAAAAACCTGGAATATTTCAGAAAGACAGTGGGGCTGATGCTCAGCCCCTTGCCCAGTGCCTATGAGCAGGCCATGCACTTCAATGTGAGGGCGGCTCACTTTAATCATTTACTCTCATTATGGGCATCTGGTCCATGATGCACTGAGAACACCAGGGCTTGAATTTCAAGTGGCTGCTGGGTGTCCGTCCAGCCACAAAGGGTTTCGTGGTAATAGAGGGAGACAGGCACAGGGCAGAGGTGGCACAGAGACAGGGTGGTGCTTTTTTAAAAAAATTGACACCTTTCTGTCAGCACGCATTCCAAATGGGAATGCTTCTCGGGCTCACAGAGCCATCGGGGAAGGACATCACATCAATACCTGCCGAGAAGGAAATGGGCAGAATGTATATCATGGTGTATTTGATGGTGGTTGATGATTGAGATTAGTGACAGTAACACTGATTCTGAAATGTCTCTAAGCGCATATAAATGTACAAACAAATAATCGGAATGTTTCACAGCACATAGCTTGTCAAAGACAATACCTACCGCAACCCCGATAAGTTGCTTCCCAACTACATTTCAGACACAATCCAGATTACGTGCTCGCTAACCTCTGATGGCACATATGGGACAAATGATCTGTATCTTGTACAGTTTAACGATTGACATTTCTCAGGGCTTTAATTTTCTAGAGGTCAGCTGGATTATCTAAGGTAACAACGGTTACTGATGAGGAATCAGCATCTGCACATTCATTATATCCTCCATCACTCTCAAGTTTTGAAGAATGTGGTTATGCACACTGGAGGAGACAAATGCAAACATGTCTATTAGAAGATGTACAAAAAAAGTGCACATGGCAGCCAACCCCCTCACCCCCCCCACCCCACCCCGCAACCCTAACCTGCAGAAATAATTCTGTTACATCATGAGAAAGTGAGAATTACAATACTATAATCCTTATTGCAGCAAAACCTGCAGAATCTGCATAGAAACATAGAAGATAGGAGCAGGAGTAAGTCATTCGGCCCCTTGAGCCTGCTCCGCCATTCAATGCGATCATGGCTGATCATCCAAGTTCAGTACCCGGTCCCTGCTTTCTCCCCATACCCCTTGATCCCTTTAGCCTTAAGAAATATATCCAACTCCTTCTTGAATATATTTAATGTATTGGCCTCTACTGCCTTCTGTGGTAGAGAATTCCACAGGTTCACCACTCTCTGGGTGAAGAAATTCCTCCTCATTTCTGTCCTAAAAGGCCAACCCCTTATCCTTAGACTGTGACCCCTGGTTCTGGACTTCCCGACCATCGGGAACATCCTCCCTGCATCAAGTCTGTCCAGTCCTGCCAGAAATGTATAAGTTTCAATGAGATCCCCTCTCATTCTTCTAAACTCAAGCGAGTACAAGCCCAATCGTCCCAATCTCTCCTCATACGTCATTCCTGCCATAAGAACATAAGAAATAGGAGCAGGAGTAGGCCAATCGGCCCCTCGAGCCTGCTCCGCCATTCAATAAGATCATGGCTGATCTGATCCTAACCGCCAATCCACTATCACAGAACCATCTCCTGAATCTAACAGAATTAGACACACGAAATAGGAGCAGGATCAGGCTACACGGCCCCGGGCCCGCTCCGCTACCCACAGGGCCATGACCATTCCGAACCTAGACTCATGTCCAAATTCCTGCCCGCTCCCCGTAACCCTTAATTCCCTTTACTTCTAGGAAACTGTCTATTTCTGTTTTAAATTTATGTAATGATGTAGCTTCTACAGCTTTTTGGGGCAGCATATTCCATGGACCTACCACCCTCTGAGTGAAGTAGTTCCTCCTCATCTCAGTTTTGAAAGAGCAGCCCCTTATTCTAAGACTATGCCCCCTAGTTCTAGTTTCACCCATCATCGGGAACATCTTCCCCGCATCCATCCGATCCAACCCCTTCACAATCTTATATGTTTCAATAAGATCGCCTCTCATTCTTCTGAACTCCAATGAGTAGAGTCCCAATCTACTCAACCTCTCCTCATATGTCCATCCCCTCATCCCCGGGATTAACCGAGTGAACCTTCACACACACAGAATCACACAGAATCCCCACAGTGCAGATAGAGGCCATTTCGGCCCATCGAGCCTGCACCGACACATATCCGACCCTATCCCCGTAACCCCGGAACCCCACGTATTTAATCCCCAACACTAACGGTCAATTTATCATAGCCAAATCAACCTAACCCGCACATCTTTGGACTGTGGGAGGAAACCGGAGCACCCGGAGGAAACCCACGCAGACACAGGGAGAATGTGCAAACTCCACACAGACAGTCGCCCGAGGCCAGATTTGAACCCGGGTCCCTGGCGCTGTGAGGCAACAGTGCTAACCACTATGCCACCTTCTTTGTACTGACTCGAGAGCAAGTATGTCCTTTCTTAAGTATGGACACCAAAACTGTATGCAGTATTCCAGGTGCAGTCTCACCAATACCTTGTACAACTGAAGCAATACCTCCCTATTTTTATATTCAATCCCCCTAGCAATGAAAGCCAACATTCCATTGGCCTTCTTAATCACTTGCTGCACCTGCATACTAACCTTTTGAGTTTCGTGCATCAGGACCCCCAGATCCCTTTGTACTTCAGTACTTTCCAGTTTCTTGCCATTAAGATAATAACTTGCTCTATGATTTTTCCTGCCAAAGTGCATAACCTCACACTTTCCAGTATTGTATTCCATCTGCCAAATCTCTGCCCACTTACTTAGCCTGTCGATGTCCCCTTGCAGGTTTTTTATGTCCTCCTCACTCACTACTTTCCCTCCCATCTTGGTATCATCTGCAAACTTTGATATGTTACACTCGGTCCCCTCCTCCAAATCGTTAATATAGATTGTAAAGAGTTGGGGACCCAGCACTGACCCCTGCGGAACACCACTAGTTACTGATTGCCAGTCTGAGAATGAACCATTTATCCCAACTCTCTGCCATCCCAGGTATCAGCCTGGTGAATCTTCGCTGAACTCCTTCCATGGCAAGAATATCCTTCCTCAGATAAGGCGACCAAAACTGCACACAATACTCAAGATGTGGTCTCACCAAGGCCCTGTACAACTGCAGCAAGACATCCTTGTTCCTGTACTCAAACCCTCTCGCTATGAAGGCCAACATACCATTTGCCTTCTTAACCGCCTGCTGCACCTACATGCTTACCTTCAGCGACTGGTGCACAAGGACACCCAGGTCTCGTTGCACTTTCCCTTCTCCCAATCCATTGCCATTCAGATAATAATCTGCCTTCCTGTTTTTGCCACCAAAGTGGATAACCTCACATTTATCCACGTTATATTGCATCTGCCATGCTTCTGCCCAATCACCCAACCTGTCCAAATCATCCTGGAGTTTCTCGGCATCCTCCTCACAGCACACACGCCCACCTAGCTTTGTGTCGTCTGCAAATTTGGAGATATTACATCTAGTTTCCTTGTCCAGATCATTAATATATATGTTGTGAATAGCTGGGGTCCAAGGACCGATCCCTGCGGTACCCCACTAGTCACTGCCTGCCACTCGGAAAAAGACCCGTTTATTCCAACTCTTTGCTTTCTATCTGCCAACCAGTTCTCTATCCAAGTCAATACCTTGCCCCCAATCCCATGTGCCTTAACTTTACACGCTAATCTCTTATGTGGGACCTTATCGAAAGCCTTCTGAAAGTCCAAATACACCACATCCACTGGTTCTCCCTTATCTATCTTACTAGTTACATCCTCAAAAAATTCCAGTAGATTAGTCAAGCACGACTTACCTTTTGTTGACTTTGTCCGATCCTGTCACTGTTTTCCAAGTGCTCTGCTATTACATCTTTTATAATGGACTCCAGCATTTTCCCCACTACCGATGTCAGGCTTACCGGTCTGTAATTCCCCGTTGTCTCTCTACCACCTTTTTTGAATAGTGGGGTAACTTTAGCTATCCTCCAATCCATGGGTACTGTTCCAGATTCCATCAAATGTTGGAAGATGATCAGCAATGAATCTACTATTTCTAGGGCTACTTCCTTAAGTACCCTAGGATGTAGATTATCAGGCCCTGGGGATTTATCGGCCTTCAATCCCATCAATTTCCCTAACACCATTTCCCTACAAATACTGATTTCTTTCAGTTCCTCCCTTTCATCAGACCCTATGTTCCCCGACATCTCTGGGAGGTTATTTATGTCCTCCTTTGTGAAGACAGAACCAAAATATGTATTTAATTGGTCTGCCATTTCTTTGTTCCCCATTATAAATTCCCCTGATTCTGACTGCAAGGGACCTATGCTTGACTTCACCAATCTTTTTCTCTTCACATATCTATAAAAGCTTTTACAGTCAGTTTTTATGTTCCCTGCAAGCTTACTCTCATATTCTATTTTCCCCTTCTTAATTAATCCCTTTGTCCTCCTTTGTTGAATCCTAAACTGCTCCCAATCCTCTGGATTACTGCTTTTTCTGGCCAATTTATATGTCCTCTCCTTGGATCTTATGCTATCCCTAATTTCCCTTGTTAGCCATGGTTGAGTCACCTTTTTTGTTTTATTTTTATGCCAAACTGGGATGAACAAATCCTGTAGATCATCCATGTGGTCTTTGAATGTTTGCCATTGCCTATCCACCATTAACCATTTGAGTGACATTCCCCAATCAATCCTACCCAACTCGTGCCTCAGACCATCGCAGTTTCCTTTATTTAAATTCAGGACCCTAGACTCTGAGTCAACTACTTCATTCTCCATCTTAATGAAGAATTCGATCATATTATCGCTCCGACCCAAGGGGCCTCGTACAACAAGATTGCTAATTAATCCTTTCTCATTACATAATACCCAGTCTAAGATGGCCTGATCTCTGGTTGGTTCCTTGACATATTGGTCCAGGAAACCATCCCGTAAGCACTCCAGGAATTCCTCCTCCACAGTATTGTTACCAATTTGGTTAGCCCAATCTATATGTAGATTAAAGTCACTCATGATGACTGCTGTGCCCTTATTGCACGCTTCTCTAATTTCCCTTTTAATGCCATCCCCAATCTCCACATTACTGTTTGGAGGTCTATATACCACTCCCACTAATGTTTTCTGCCCCTTGGTATTTCTTTGTTCTACCCATACAGATTCCACATCATCAGAGCTAATATCCTTCCTTACAATTGTGTTAATCCCTTCTTTAACCAGCAATGCTACCCCACCTCCCTTTCCTTTTTGCCTATCTTTCCTGAATATTGAATACCCCTGGATGTTGAGTTCCCAGTCTTGGCCACCCTGGAGCCATGTTTCCGTAATCCCAATCAAATCATATTCCTTTACCTCTATTTGCGCAGCTGATTCATCCACCTTATTACGAATGCTCCTCGCATTAAGACACAAAGCCTTCAGGCTTGTTTTTTTAACGCTCTTAGACCTATTAGAATTATTATTTACTGTGGCCATGTTTGATTTAAACCATTGATTTCTCTGACTGCCACTTTTGTTTTTCTCCTTCCTATCTTTTGCTTTTATCCTTCTTGCAGTCCTACTTGCGCAGTGACATGCTCAAGATGTACAGTAGTGCAGACATGGCATATGAGGTTCTGTAAATAGATTGAATGCTGCACCGGATTCTGCTTTTCTGTCTGATTGTTCAATCAAAAATTGGGAGTCATTTGCATTGAGTTCTGCATATTAACAGTATTAATGTACTTTGCTTATGACTTATACCCATTCATGGAATACAATATTATTTCATACAGGTAATTGACTTAACTGGTTATTACACCAGTGTGTGCTAATCTATTGTGGCTATGTTTAATGAACTGAAAAATGCCAACAAGCAAAGAACTTGCATCTTCACAATCAGTAGATTACTTTTGAAGTGCTGTCACAGTTATATAAGGAAACAAGGCAACCAATCCCACGTGAATGACCAGTTAAACTGCTTTTTGGATTGGTGTTAAAATGTTGGCCAGGATACCAGGTAAACAATGCTCTTTTTCAAACAATATCACGTTTTACACCCACCTGAACAAAACTCAATGGCCTAGAAATTCATTGTAGCCACTTTTGGGGCGGTAAAGTCGGGCGGCCGCTAAAGTTTGCGCCCGCCGCCAAATCGAGGCCACTTCTCCGATATTCATTAGCTTCGCCCTAAGAGTTTGCTCGAGCGCTAAAACTGGCGCTGGACGCCTCTCTTTAGGCGCTAAGCCGGAGGTGCTGAGCGAGAGCGCTGAGGCCGGGCGTAGCGCAGGTGCGGCCATCTCGTGATTGACAGCAGACACCCTGGCGCCGGCCAGCTCTTAAGGGGGAAGGGTCGACTTGGTCTGCTGCCACGCCCTGGATAGTGGAGCCCTCCAGCTAGGCCTGAACACTGCTGCTGGACCCAAGTAGTGCCTGAAGCCATGCAGAAGGCCCGTGAACGAGCGCAGCGCTTCTCAGAGCGTGATCTGAGTGTGCTGGTTGGTGGTGTGGAGAAGAGGCGCCATATTTTGTACCCGGACAATGGCAGGAAGGCGCCGGTCCACGCCTACCGGAGAGCCTGGAGGCATGTCGCCAGCAAGGTGTCAGCCAACAGCGAGGTCCCCAGGACCGGTGTCCAATGCCGCAAAAAGTTTAATGACCTCACGCGGATTGTCAGGGTGAGTACCCTTTCCAGTGACCTCCTCATCCTTGCATGTGCACCTCACATTATGGGCAAAGGGACCTGAAAGCCCTAATGGCCAGCCCTCATCCAGCAGCTATGGGACAGGCATGAACATCAATTGCACATTCTGCACTTAACACACTGGCCAAGCTATTCCACCATGGGAGGCAGTGCACACAAGATCAGGGCGACACACTGGCCAGGCTATTCCAGCATGGGAGGCAGTGCACACAAGATCAGGGCGACACACTGGCCAGGCTATTCCACCATGGGAGGCAGTGCACACAAGATCAGGGCGACACACTGTACTTAGAGGCCGTCCTTTCTCTTGCAAGCCAAGCTGGCCAATAATAGGAAGAGCCGGACTGCGACCGGGGGAGGCCGACCCCAGATCCAGCCGCTCACCGAGCTGCAACATCGCGTGGAGCGCATCATGGGTGGCCGGGTGATTGGCCCCGTTGCATGTGGAGATGCCGACCCTGTTCTGGGCACCAATGGTAAGGACATCAATGTTTGGACCTCTCTCGTCCCACTTGCGCATCAGATCTACATCCTTTGCCACTGTCCGACCAATGCGCTGAATGCCACCACTCATGCATCCCTCGCTGACGCCCTCTCCTCACTCTAAAGCTACTCTTGTGCCTTCCTGCTTTCAGATGGTGAGGAGGAGGTCCCTGAACTTGCCAGTGACAGCCCCTCAGAAGAGGAGGAGGAGCAAGAGGAAGGCGGCCCATCAGGGGAACCCTCAGCCGTGGCAACCCATGCGAATGTAGGGGACACGTCTTCCCTGGAGGGGAGCGTGGCGGAAGTGTCAGAGGGGAGGGGAGCTCATGGGACCTGCGGCCTGCAGAAACGCGGGAGGGGGGTGCCAGCTCGGCGGCCTTCTCCCCAGAGGGGGGAAGGGTCGGAGGGGAGTCCAATTGCTGGGCCCAGCGGCGTCCAGCAACGCAGGAAGGGTCGGCCAGCTCGGCGGCCTTCTCCCCAGAGGGAGAGTCCGGCCTCCAGTCCGGAGATGGTCTTCGCCGAGGAGATGGAACGCCTCGAGGACTTGTCCGCGGACTCGGAGCGCCGGCACACGGAGCTCATGGGGGTAGTGGCACGGTAGCCTGAGGCCATCGAGTCCCTCTCTCGGAGTGTCACCGACGTCGGGGCCTCACAGGCCATCAGTTTGGCGGAATTCGGCGCAGAGCAGGCAGCGAGTCGGGCGGCATTCGGGGCAGCTCAGGCAGCGAGTGGGCAGCTGATCAGTGGTGCCGTGCAGTCACTGGGTGCTCTGATGAGGTCACTGAACAGGTCAACACGGGCACTCACTGCTGCCACACTCGCTGTGTCAGCCAGGCATCGCCAGGGCACCCGTCGCGCTGCAGCAGCACAGCGGTCTGTCCCTCGGCAGATTGGTGCGCATGCTGCAGTGCTGGCCTGGGTGAGTGCCAGTGTCTCAGGTGACCAGCGAGCGCCTGCCATCCGCCAGCTTGCCCCCATTCCTCCAGCCGCCACTGCCACTCCCCCAGTGGAGCTGCCAGGAGCTGCTGCAGCGACTGATGCTGGCCAGCCACAGCTGCAGCATTCAACAGCCGCCTGCTTGACGGCCAGACCTCGACTAGGCCGACCCCCAAGGGCATCTGCCATCACGACATGTGCCCCTCTGGAGCCTGCCCCCAGCCTTGCAGCAGCCAATGGCCTTACTTTGAGGAGGAGCAGCAGGGCGGGCAGGGGCCACACAAAGATGGCCAAGGCATCGCCCTAGCGGGCCAAAAAGTCGAATGTGTGGCCAGTTGTGTTTGTTTTTTGAGGCCAAGGATGTGATGTTTGTTTTTTACGAAGGCCGAGGATGACGGCCATTTTAGTTGCACTGTTTTGTTAATCCTCTCCAGGTTGTGGGAGCGAGTAATGTGTTTGAGTGTTTTTTGGGGGTTTCATCTGTTTTTGGTTTTCATGTGGGAAGGGCCCTGAGTTTGTACAATAAAGCATTTTATTTATTAACATTGTCCATGTTTGATCTTTGAAGTGTTTGTTGCCTTAACTGGCTGAGGGCTTGCGGAGCGGCTGCAATCATGTTCTTTCATTGGCACAAACCATTCCCTGACAGGGGGCCTAGAAGTGACGTTCAATAAGCCGTCGACGGGCGGCCCTTGGACCTTCTGCCTCCCTCCTGGGCTGGTACTCCTCGTCCTCCTCCTCCTCATGCTCCTCCTGCTCCTCCTCCTGAGGTGGGGGTCCAACGTGAGGTGGCAGTGCCTGAGTCCTGCGGATAGCCAGGTTGTGCAGCATGCAGCAAACGACGACGAATTGGGAGACTCGCTCCTGCGAATACTGGAGGGCTCCCCCGGAGCGATCGAGACAGCGGAACCGTTGCTTGAGGACGCCGATTGTTTGTTCTATGATGTTCCTAGTCGCTTGATGGCTCTCGTTGTATGCCTCTTCAGCAGGGGTCATGGGCGCGTGGAGCGGGGTCATGAGCCAGGTACACAAAGGATAGCCTTTGTCCCCGATAAGCCATCCTCTTGGGGGAGGCTGTGCCTGGAACATGTCAGCCACAGTTGTCTGTCGCAGGATAAAGGCATCGTGGCTGCTGCCTGGAAAGCGGGCATTGACAGCTAGGATGCGCTGCCTGTGGTCACACACCAGCTGTATGTTGAGGGAATGGTAGCCCTTCCGGTTGCGGTAATCCTCGGCATGCTCCAGAGGTGCCCGCAAAGCCACATGCGTGCAGTCAATGGTGCCCTGCACCATGGGGAAGCCCGCTATTCTTGCAAATCCCACTGCATGCTGCTGCTGCTTGTCCAGGGTCATGGGGAAGGAGATGAATTGATGTCTCCTTCTGAAAAGGGCTTCGGTCACCTGGCGGATGCAGCAATGCACGGCGAACTGGGAGATGTTAGCGATGTCCCCAGCAGCGGATTGGAAGGAGCCGGTGGCATAGAAGTTGAGAGCCACCGTCACCTTCACTGCCACCGACAGAGACGTCCTGCGCATCAGCTGTGGCTGCAGATCTCTCTGAAGCAGCTGGCAGATGTCTGCAACCACCTCCCTTCTGAATCGCAGCCTCCTTACACACATCGCGGCAGACATGGTCAGATAGGAGGACTGCTGGCGGTATACCCTGGGTGGGTAAGGCCTCAGTTGGCGACGCCTGTTGCCCCCTCTGCATCTAGCCAGGGCTGCCACTCTCTCACGGCGTCTGTAAGCCCTTCTGGCATAAGGCTGAAAGTCAGCGTTGGCACCCAATGCAGCCCCCATTATATGCTGGCAAACACTGAGCTCTCAATGAAGGCAAAGATAATTGCTAAGCTCTGGCCTGAGCCAAAAATACCTGTCCTAGTGTTGGTCCAAACCAGTAAGCTCTCCTCCTTGGTCTCTCTCCAAAAAACCGTTGCACAAGAGTGAATGTTGCAAAATGGCTGCCCTTTATAGTGCAGGGTAAGTGCCCTTTAATTAGCGCTCCCCGCGGCCCGCCTCGGCTGTGTACCGTTCCACTTCACAGTCGTTAGGGCCGCCCGGCGCACAATGGCCCGGCGCGAGTGAAGTTCCGGTTCGGGGCGCACAAAGGGCGTTGCACTAGTAAATGACGTCATGATCTGCGCGCGCAGCAGGGCGCGCGCTAAGACTTTGCGCCGGCACTAAATGTGTACTGAAGTTGGGGCGAGGCGCAGATCGCGCTGCGCCCGGGCGCTAAGCGCCTAGCGCTCGAGATCTACTCCTCCTAAGGCGCTAACGGCTGGCGCGCCCAACTGAATTTCTAGGCCAATATCTAATCTCAAAGACAATACCTCCGACAATGCAGCGCTCTTTCAGTACTGCACCGATATATCAGCCTAGATTATGTGCCCAAGTACTGGCCCAGAACCAACTGAGCTAAACTGACATTGTAATTAGACCATAAATAACATTGGTGCCAAAATGACCAAACTGCTATAGATAGTAACATTACTCCAGATGGGATGATTCTGACCAAAGTGTCCCTCTGCAAATATACAACCACATTTTTAATGCCTTGCTATTGCAGTGGCCGCGCATGGAGATACAACATTTCTCAACCATCAAACATTTCCCCTTCATGATCGCTCGTGCTTGCCAAGGAAGCAGAGGAACAAAGATCACTTAATAAAAAACAAATGTATTTTTAAATAGAAATATTAAAACATTATTTTGCCATAGTTGAGATCTCGTACTTTAATGAGATCTGGACATTGATGGTCCAGTCGGGGACATCCGATTCCTAGATTTTCTCACTCCAGGAATTTCACTTGGCGATAGATTGATCTTAAATTCTCTTTCATACGTCCGATGGTAAAGGTGATAGCGGGGAGTAGACAGACGCGTTGCTGAGTTCTCAATGGGTGATTCATATGTTTATCCCTGATTTACTTCTTGATACCAATGATTATATCCAAGTAACATGCCTGATTCTGTTTATACTAAGAATGGCTTTGGGTGCACTGCCTCCTAGATGCAACTTTACTGTGCCCATATATTTCTAAGACACACTGTCCTGATTTTTCACTTCTGGGCAGGGTTTCTTTCCACCCACTCATTTCAGGCCCATGGTGCTTGTGAAAACATAGAACTATCTTAACAGAGCTGAAAATGAGACAATGAAGAGTAACGGCTGTCTGTTAAATGATGTTTGACAAGCTATAATGTTTTATTAAAGGCACAAATTAACTAAGATCATCCCAAAAGTAAGTTGCTGCCGCTGTGAGGTGTCAACCAAATGATTACAGTGGCAGAAGGTTTTTATTTAAATGTGTCACAGCAACATGTTATACATAGAAATTTTAATGCAGTGTTACTGAGTTAAAAATGCACGTTGTTTAGCTGATGAGCAAAGTTTAATAACCTGCTTTATGCTGACTGAAGTAGAGTTGGAGTTACAAAGGGCAGGAATTGGTTATAGTCAACATTTTGTTTCACCTAGGATTTAAAGGGACAATACACCCAGCAGACTCAAAAAGTAACAACAGAAAATGCTGGAAAAACTCAGCAGGTCAGGCAACATCCGTGGAGAGAAATTTGAGTTGACGTTTCGGGTCGAACCCTTCATCAAAAGAAGAAGGGTTCGACCCGAAACGTCAACTCAAATTTCTCTCTACGGATGTTGCCTGACCTGCTGAGTTTTTCCAGCATTGTCTGTTGTTATTTTGGATTTCCAACATCTGCAGTATTTTGCTATCAGGCTCAAAAAGTAATTTGACTTAAAACTCAAATATTAGGGAAAATTCAATGATCCCTCACTCTCAGTCGAAAGCTGGGTCAGAATTAGCTGGCCAACAATGCTGCCTGACCTTCACTGCCTGTTCCAAATGGGCACTGTGCAGCTGGAGCATTGCACAGGGACTCCTTCCACTTTATGGGACAACCATGATAGAACTCAGAAGCTGAATGAGCCCAGCTGGCAGTTTGCGTTCAGACCTCCAGCCCCATTTTCACCCACCATTTGCACTGGGGTGCACAGGATGCTTTAGGTGCATTGCAGTCCTCAGTACACGGGAGCATGGATGTAGATGATTTACTGCAGGTGAGGCAATTATAACAGCCACCAACACAAAACAACAGAGTGAGGACCCAAATAAAAACTGCTACCGAGAACTATGTTCAATATTCCTTAATGAAAAGGGTGCAATCACACTGGAGGAAAAGAAAGTTTTCTGAAGTGTTTCCCAGTAATTTGCTTTCCAATATTCAGGAAAAGCTCCTCTTCCAAACAAGACTCCTCAAGTTAACTTATCACAGAGAAAGTGCCAGAAGCATGGTGAATGTTCCAGAGACTAGGAAGGGCAGCTCTCGAGCTGGTGCTAATGCCATCAGCAGAATACTTGAATCATTAGAGAGAGAGATGAAGTAATGGAAACTTCACAAACAGATGATCAGTGAGATGAATCAGAGCTGTGACAATTGAGTCATAAAATCAGGGAAGTTTTAGTAACCATGGTTATGAGGGAAATCAACCTATTGGAACGGATATAACAGAAACAGAGATTTCCAAAGAAACAGGAAATACGGGTCACAAAGAGACAATTGTGTTGGCCAGAGGTTCGAAAATGTCAGTCAGTGACAAGGGTGGCACAATATCAGAGCTGAGTGCAAGGCCTGCACTGGAATGCATGTACTGTACTATAGTCACTGATTACACTGAGGCAAAATGATCCAATTACCAGGCCTTACGCTAAGTAGTGGACTGAATATTTAAGAGAATTCTGAAAAGTCAGAGTACAGTACATGTTTCTTTTATATAGGAGAACGTTCTGCAGGCACAGTCAGTGCAATGGCAGGGTACTTTCTTGTGAAATGTGACTCATGGGGAGGTTGATGAAGAACAGATACCAATTTCCCTCCTAACTTCAGCAGTCTCACTGGGCAAGTACAGAACTTCACATTGCCTGTTGAAAATATTTTAAGACAGACTTAATTTGGACAATTTTGAAAATTGTGAAAGACAGAATTAATTTAAAGGTAAAAGGCCATAAGAGTTTATTTCATTAATACCCATGGGAAAATGGATGTCAAATGAGTCAAACCCCAGTCTATATAAGCATTACAGAACTAGGGTTGAGAATAATAGGTTGTTGTTATGATGGGAAATGTTTCATTCTTATAATTTAATGTGGGGCGATTTTCTCGGCAGTTACGAGCACTGTAAGAAGGGCGCAGGTACTTCTCATTCAGCTCCTTTCATCAAGGAGAATTTGCGTTTATTAAAGCCTTCTTCATAACTCAGTCCTCTGACACTAGGGATCAGCCTTGTGATCACTGCATCAACTCTAGGGCTTCAATGTTTTCCTTATGCCTTGGTGATCAAAACTGAATGAAATATTCAAGGTCTTGTGGCCTGGCCAGAGCATTAAACAGGCTGCACCATGATGAGCTCAAACTTGTATTATAATAATTTGGCATTACAGAACGGCCTGGAATTTGTGGTCAGCAGCAAAGCGAAGTACGCTTCGCACAAGGATCTCGCGATCCCCGTGTCGAGAACTTTGGGTTTTCCGACCTTCAATTCAATTCAACAGACTGTAGTGGGGATTCCCTTGTGCGAGCTGCTGTGACATCAACAGGCTGTCTAAGCGGCCAATCAAAACGCAGAATTCTCACAGGTAGCGAACAAGGAAGTGGGTAAGCTCTTAAAATTCGAACTTGTTAAAAATGTTAGAGAGCGCAAAACAAAGATTGGGGCTCCCACATAGGGAAAAGGCAAATCTGAAATAAAGATGGACAAACTTGAAAAAAAAAATTTTTTTTGAAAAGTTTTTAAAAAACGTTCATTTTTATTAAAATGGAGAAATTTCACACTGCACAAAATTTTAATTAGTTTTCCAGGCCCTGAACATTTGTTTAGCAGTAATAACGCTGTTAAAACCCCAGTTACCCCTAATCCCTTTGGGTCTAACATTTAGTGAGGAATTTAACAGTGTAGTTACTGCGGAAGAGGCCATGTTTGGTCAGTTTCAATGATTTGGCTGAATTCACAGATTGTCGGCTCTGTGGGGGAGGGGTGCAAAGCACAACCTGTTTTGGAGCGGTCAATGACTGACTGCAACTTCGGGATTTCCGCCCGCACCCATGCCAAATCCTGAAGTTGTGGTCAGTTTCAAAGGCAGAATAACAGCGAATGCTGCTGGATCGGCGGCACCCCGACCACAAATTCTGGGCCATTAACAGCATTATTTATTGCTGCTCTGTCAAGTTCCTATTTAAAGCATTATAGCGACTGCATACTCATGGCATCTTAGTAGTTTGTGCCTTTTAGGCTTCCTGATTGTTAATTTCTTACTGTAAGTAACTTACAAATTAGGGTCGACTGTAGATGCCTTCTTGGATTCAGTGGCGTCAATCACTCTCGTCCAGTCATACCTGAAAGGATTTGCAAATTTCATATCTCCCCATAAGATTTACTTCTGGCTTATTGGAGAAACCCTGGCTGGACTGAGTTTAAAATCCAGGGCTCCAGGGCCCAACAAGATGGCTACGGTCAACCTCATGGCCAAGGCCTGCAAAGTTCAGGTTTGGACTGACAAAGAAGGAATGTTCCAGAAATTAGAAGGCAGACAGGCCTTCTGCATTTATGTATGAGAAGCAAACAGTGGCATTCGGGCCTCTGATTAAAACCCATCAAGGCCGTTTGCACAGATAATCAACGGGTAATAGCTGCATTCAGACCTTCATTAGCTGACTTCAACACTGTTTGGAAATGATCAACGGGGCATTAAAACTGGAATGGCCCCATCACAAGACCAGTTACACAAAGGAAAACACTTATGGGACGTTTAAAGACCGATTAACCGGCCATCCAGGTCGATGGGCCCAGATCGGTTTCCTTTGTATCAACTTCAACACATCCAGGTCAGACAAAGAAACAGGCTGATCTGGCGAGTGATAAGGGCTCCCAGAAAGGGGTATAAGTAATCCCTCGGGAAGCCATATCTCTCTCTCTCTCTCGCCTGGACTCCGGTGCCCTGCCTTACCATCAAGAAGATCGACGACAAAGAGCCCGTCCAGGGAAGCAGGATACCGACAGTTACCTTTGAATCACTGGGGTATTTCTGCTCTGGGCGGTGAAAACCCTAAAGACATCGGCAGGCAACGGAGCACGGAGCAGGCGTTCTAACATCTGAGACTGGTGAGCATAAACTTTCTGGCCCATCGCAAGACAACTTAGATAGGCGTAAAGGGTGGGAGTTAAGGGGATTGCTAAAATTGTCATTTTAGTCATTTTCCCTCGATGTGTCCGTTTCTCCTCCCCCGCTAAGTGTAATTGTGTTACATATATAGTGATTTTCTCTGTATAGTATTTAATTTTCTCTATTTTTAATAAACATTGGTTTTCTTTGCACCAAACCACGGGTCTCGTTTTGTTTATATCGCTGCTCGTAATAAGTCCGGTGGTCAGAACCAGAGGGGAAGCGATTCGAACCGCACGGGGCTGGAGCAGCTCAGATACGCCTGACTGGCCAGACACAAACCCCAAACCAAAACCCCCTACATACCGTAAATCAGAAGCCCAACCTTTGCCACTTCTTTTAAAATGAAAATTATTTCTTAACATCTAGATCAAATATGAAAGAAAACAAATGCTCATATTAAAATCAACCAATTAGCAATGTTAAAATTGACAATTTCTTAAAAAACATAAATAAAAAAAATCTAGCCTCTCAACACAGCAGTACATGATCCAGGAGCTAATAAGCCGCAAGCGCAAGGCATTCCTGATCTGGAAACAGCAACAGAACTCGAGAGCAAGAAAACAGCTCTACAGACGCCTGAAGGCCGAGGTCCAACAAAAAAACTGTGACCTAAAGAACAGATGGTGGGCAGGAGATCCAGCAGCTAGCCGACAACGTGCGTGGATTCTTTAGCGCAGTCAAGACCATCTACGGCCCAAGCACCCAAGGTCCTAACCCACTGCTGGCCAAGAATGGAGAGGTACTCATCAAGGACAGGGAGGCAGTCAGTGCCCGCTGGAAGGAGCACTTCGAAGATCTCCTTAACCGAGACTCTGTCTTCGACGCGAGTGTCCTCAGCTCCATCCCACAGCATGCGACCCACCACCACCTCAACACAACCCCTGCCCGGCATGAGTTTGAAAATGCCATCCGACAACTAAAGAACAACAAGGCCTCAGGAGCAGATGGAATCCCTGCTGAAACACGAAAGCATGGCGGAGAAGCACTACTGGCGCGAATTCATGAACTCATTTCTCTTATTTGGAAGGAGGAGAGCACGCCAGAGGATATCAGAGACGCTGTAATTGTAACCATCTTCAAGAAAGGTGACAAGTCCGATTGCGGTAATACAGAGGAGTTTCTCTGCTGTCTGCCACAGGGAAAGTCATCGCAAGAATCCTCCTCAATCGCCTTCTCCCAGTGGCTGAAGAGCTCCCCCCAGAGTCGCAATGTGGATTCCGCCCACTAAGGGGCACAATGGACATGGTCTTCACCGCGCGTCAATTACAAGAGAAATGCAGGGAACAACGCCAGCCACTGTACATGGCCTTCTTTGACCTCATAAAGGCCTTTGACACTGTCAACCGTGAGGGATTATGGAGTGTCCTCCTCAAATTCAGCTGCCCTCAAAAGTTTGTCATCATCTGTCGTGTATTGATTGCGAGTTTGACACCAGTCAATACGGTAATGTAATGTGCACTGCATTATGGGACTTACCCGGGAAAGCAGCAGTCAGCCATTTTACCAATAAAGTAAAGGTCACAGTTATGAGCCTGTCTGCCTGACTCTGATTTAATTCGACGTATCTACATGCTTGATTGAATGTATTGAAGCATAGATACAACATTGGCGACGAGGATAATGAAAGGAATAATTTTAAATAGGTGGTTGCCCAAGTTTTAGTTAGCTAGGATGGAGAAGACCGGCATTCAAAATTTTGCATGCTTCGCCAAGCCAGCCATGTTGGGTCCAAGATGGACGAGGTGGTTAACGTCTTTTGAGCTTTATGCCGACGGCAAAGGACTCATTCTCGACGATACCACTACAGCTGCCACAAAGCAGAGGAGAAGAGCTCTACTTCTACACCTAGCAGGACCAGATGTCCAGGATATCTTTTTGACTCTACCGGACACAGGAGAGCCAGCAGATTACACGGCGGTGGTTAGTGCTTTGAATCACTACTTCGTGCCCCAGGTCAACGCAGCATTTGCTAGACAGACTTTTCATAAGTTGTCCCAGAAGGCAGGTGAGACTGTGCAACAATTTGCTACTCGCATGCGGCAGGCTGCTAAAGACTGTGCTTTTGGGGGGGATGTGGATAATCAAATAAGAGACACTATCCTGAGTAGGTGCACGTCAGCCTATGTGCGGAGGAAATTGCTAGAGGAATGGCATGGTCTAACGCCCGCACGTTAGAATTGGCCTCACAATGTGAAAACGTCGAGGAGCAGATGTCAGCCATGTCATGTACAGAGAAGGCGGAGACAAATACTGTTCGTCGTGTTACACAGAAAAGAGGGTATTATGCGAAAAGCTCGACAGAGAAACCAAAGGGAAATGGCGATAGGAACGAAAAGAAATGTTACAGATGTGGACACACAGACCACATGGGCAGAGATCCGAAATGCCCAGCAAACATGTCATAAGTGCAAGGGAAAGGATCATTTCTCCAAAGTATGCCGCACAAAGGGTACAAAGAAACACAGTGTGAACAATGTAGAGGAACAAAATAACTTTGCATTTGCTGTTACCGGAAATAACGGGACAGAGAGTCTTACCTTTTGTGTGGGGGGAGTAAACCTGAGAATGTTAATTGATTCGGGTGCAACTAATAATGTGATAGATGAGAATACATGGGAAGGATTAAAGTCAGAGCACATTAAGTGTCAGTCACATGTCCCTAAGACAGAGAGAAAGTTATTCTCTTATGCTTCTAGCCTGCCACTGTCAGTTAAATGTGTATTCACATGTGGGATTACAATAGGTAAGAGAACTGAGCAGGCGGAGTTCATTGTGGTTAAAGGTCATGGAGAGCCGTTGCTAGGAAGGGAGACAGCCATGAAACTGGGGGTTTTAAAAATAGGCGCAGATGTCTCAGGTGTGGTAGATGTAAGACAGCTACTAGAACAGCGGTATCCAAAGGTGTTCCAGGGAGTAGGAAGGCTGAACACAAAACAGATCAGTTTGTATATCGACCCACAAGTGAAGCCTGTGGCCCAGCCACTCAGGCGTATACCATTCAACTTAAGGGGGGCAGTAGAAGCCAAAATTATCGAACCTGTAACTGGTCCTACCCCATGGGTAAATCCTGTGGTTATTGTACCAAAAGCGGATAAGGATGTAAGGTTATGCCTAGACATGAGACTAGCAAACCAGGCAATAGTGAGGGAACGATATCCAATCCCCACCGTTGATGAGATACTCCAAGGTATGAACGGCTCGACGGTGTTTAATAAGCTAGACCTGAAATGGGGTTATCACCAGCTAGAGCTGACCCCTGAGTCACGAGAAATCACAACGTTTGCAGTACAAAGCGGAGTATACAGGTACAAGAGGCTGATATTCGGTGTATCTTCAGCTAGTGAGCAATATCAGCACGAGATAGCTAATGCCTTAGCTGGAATAGAGGGTGTTGAAAACATCTCAGACGACATTATCGTGCATGCACACGACCAGGAAACGCACGACAGACGCCTGCACGATGTCATGACCAGACTAATGGAAAGTGGACTGACATTAAACTCAGAGAAGTGCCAATTCAACATGGACCGATTGATTTTCATGGGAATTCTGTTGTCTGAAAAGGGCATCGGACCAACAGCAGAGAGAGTGCAAGCAGTGGCAGAAGCTCGGGAACCAGAGAATGCTACAGAGGTGAGGAGTTTCTTGGGACTCGTTGGGTACAGTAGCAGATTCATCCCGCAGTTTGCAACGCTATCAGAGCCACTGCGACGCCTGACGAGAAAAGACACACTATTTAAATTTGGATCGCAACAGAGACAGTCATTCAGTGCACTCAAGGAAGAGTTGGCCAGAGCCGGCACTTTAGCATATTTTGATAAGGATGCACCAACCAAGGTGATAGCAGATGCCAGTCCTGTAGGTTTAGGCGCAGTACTAGTTCAGAACCAACAGGGACAAGAGGTGCCAATATGCTATGTAAGTCGTAGTTTAACAGACTGTGAGAGGAAATACTCTCAGAGAGAGAGGCCTTAGCTCTTGTATGGGCTTGTGAGAGGCTGCATCTATATGTGTATGGCCGAAAATTTAACTTGGTAACTGACCATAAGCCATTACAAGTGATATACGGCCCACGCTCTAAACCCTGTGCCCGTATAGAGAGATGGGTACTTAGATTACAGCCGTATGATTTTAAGGTGATACACATTCCAGGCAAGCAAAACATTGCAGACCCACTGTCACGATTGCTGGGGGAGACAGCAAAACAGGAGAGACATTCTCATGGCTCAGATGAATACGTGAGATTTGTAGCTGTGAGTGCGACACCAAGAGCACTCACTACTAGAGAGGTGGAGGAAGCCTCTGCTACCGACCCAGAGCTGATTGAGGTACGGAAGGCAATCACAAATGGACATTTTGAGAACTGTAAAGCTTATGCAGCAATTGCAAACGAGCTGTGCGGGGAACACGCATCATGCTACCCACAGTGTTACACGCACGAGCCCTGATGTTAGCACATGAAGGACACTTGGGAATAGTTGGAACAAAGCAACATCTCAGAACCAAGGTTTGGTGGCCTGGCATGGACAAGGCAGCTGAAAAACACTGTAAAGCGTGCCACGGCTGTCAGTTAGTAGCCAGGCCCGACCCACCTGAACCGTTGAGACCAACACCATTACCGGAGGGCCCCTGGCAGGATGTAGCTATAGACTTACTGGGACCCTTGCCATCCAATCACTCCATTCTTGTGGTAGTTGATTATTATAGTTACTACTATGACCTCCACAACAACAGAGAAGGTTATTGATAGTTTAGAGTCAATCTTCAGCCGTCATGGTTTGCCAATCACCTGTAAATCTGATAATGGTCCCCAATTCAGATCTGAATTATTCAAAGAATACTGTGAAAACAACGGGATCAAACACCTGAGAACGACAGCAAAATGGGCTCAGGCTAATGGAGAAGTCGAGCGCCAGAATGCATCGCTGATGAAGAGAATCAGAATTGCTCAGTCAGAAGGACTAGATTGGAAACGTGAACTTAGAAAATATGTGACTGTGTACAGGGGCATTGACCATGCCACGACAGGAAAGAGCCCGGCAGAGCTTCTCTTTAAACGGAAAATGAGAGGAAAGCTGCCAGACATCACAGAGTCGCGCGCAGACATGGAAGTACGTGACCGGGACGCAGAACAAAAAGGCAAGTCCAAACTGTACGCAGATGAACAGCGGAGAACACAATACTCAGAGGTGGAAGTTGGCAACACGGTGCTGGTACGGCAGGACAAAGTGGACAAGTTCACCACTCCTTTTAATGCCACACCACACAAAGTTTTGAGTAAAACAGGGAGTCAAGTAGTAGTGGAATCTCCAGAAGGAGCACGCTACTCAAGAAACACTACGTTTGTGAAGAAATACAGAACCAATGGACCAAAGGAGACACTCCATGAGCAGGAGGAAACACAAGGGACTGAGGACAGTATAGTAGACCCTGACACACATACCACTGTGACACAGGCAATACCCACTGACACCAACATGTCAGACATACCCAGTACAGCCAGACCTCAAAGGGTTAAAAGAAAACCCCAAAGACTGTCTGATTATGTCACAACATAAACTGTGCGAGAACTGCATGGGTGATGTTAAATGTTTAAACCTGGGAATTATTTAATTGTGTGGTAAGACACAAGTTTGTAAAAAGTTTATAAACCAAATAAGTTATGCAGTGTTATTGTAAGCAACTGTTTGTAAACTGCAAGTTTGTTTCCAAGGAAAAGGGGGATGTCGTGTATTGATTGCGAGTTTGACACCAGTCAATACGGTAATGTAATGTGCGAGTTTAACACCAGTTAATACGGTAATGTAATGTGCATTGCATTATGGGAATTACCTGGGAAAGCAGCAGTCAGCCGTTTTACCAATAAAGTAAAGATCACAGTTATGAGCCTGTCTGCCTGACTCTGATTTAATTCGACGTATCTACATGCTTGATTGAATGTATTGAAGCATAGATACAACACCATCCTCCGCCTGCTTCACGACGACATGCAAGCCGTGATCCTGACTAACGGTTCCACCACAGACCCAATTCATGTATGGATCGGGGTCAAGCAAGGCTGTGTCATTGCACCAATGCTCTTCTCGATCTTCCTTGCTGCAATGCTCCATCTCACCCTCAGTAAACTCCCTGCTGGAGTGGAGCTAACTTACAGAACAAACGGGAAACTGTTCAACCTCTGTTGCCTCCAGTCCAGATCCAACGTCGTCCCATCCTCTGTCGTCGAATTACAGTATGCAGATGATTCTTGCATCTGCGCACACTCGGAGGTCGAACTCCAAACCATCGTCAAAACCTTCACCGAAGCGTACGAGAGCATGGGCCTTACACTAACATCCATAAGACAAAGGTCCTCTATCAACCTGCCCCCGCCACACAGTATTATCAAAATCCACGACAAGGCCTTGGACAACGTGGACCACTTTCCATACCTCGGGAGCCTACTGTCAACAAGGGCAGACGTCGATGACGAAGTCCAACACCGCCTTCAGTGTGCCAGTACATCCTTCGGTCGCCTGAGGAAGAGAGTGTTTGAAGACCAGGACCTCTAACCTGGCACCAAGCTCATGGTCTACAGAGCAGTAGTGATACCCGCCCTCCTGTATGCCTCAGAGACATGGACCATGTACAGCAGGCACCTCAAAGCACTGGAGAGGTACCACCAACGCTGCCTCTGCAGGATCCTGCAAATCCATTGGCAGGATAGGTGCACCAACGTCAGTGTTCTCGCTCAGGCCAACATCCCCAGCATCGAAGCTTTTACCACGCTCGATCAGCTCCGATGGACGGGCCACATTGTCTGCATGCCCGATACGAGACTTCCAAAACAAGTGCTCTGCTCGGAGCTCCGACATGGCAAGAGAGCCCCAGGTGGGCAGAGGAAATGCTTCAAGGACACCCTCAAAAGCCTCCTTGAAAAAGTGCAACATCCCCACCAACACCTGGGAATCCCTGGCCCAAGACCGCATAAAGTGGAGGAGGAGAATCTGGGAAGGCGCCGAACACCTCAAGTCTCTTCACCGGGAGCAAGCAGAAGCCAAGCGCAAGCAGCGCAAGGAGCGCACGTCAACCCAAGCATCCCACCCAGCCGCCCCTTCAACCACCGTCTGCCCCACCTGTGACAGAGACTGTAGGTCCCGCATTGGACTCATCAGTCACCTGAGAACTCATTTTTAACGTGGAAGCAAGTCATCCTCGGTTCCGAGGGATTGCCTAAGAGAGAGACATGAAGCATTCTCAGTGATGTTCAGTCATTTATAGAGTGAGACTATAATCCACACTCCTTGAATAAATTTACATTAAGTATAAGGAAATAAGTACAATAATTAAACTGAAGGGACCGCGTGTGCACCTGAATCTAAAAGCTCGATAGTAGTGGCTTGTTGGATTGTCTCAAGTCCCCCACACTCTAATATATCAACATTCAAACGCAGGAACACATACAATAAAAGTCAACTCTATTCAATTCCACTGACGTACAATTTTCACAGACGAATGGACAGAATCACCACAATTCTTCCCCAAAGAACCTGTAAAAAATCGCAGACACCCAGATAACGAAAAGGAATTATACTTTTTAAGTCGGGAAAAATCACGTACTGAGTACTGTGATGAAATATGCCATTCATCAGGCACGCTGTATTCTCTGTGTTTGATTGTGCCTGTGACTGTGACAAGCAGGGGAGTTTAGTTTCAGTTTCATTTCCTTACCTGTATTGTATTGTGTGTAGGGCTCCGCCCATACCTGGCCCCTACTTAAGCAGGCCCCAGCGTGTCTCACATCCAGTACAGCAGATCTCTGGATGAGAGACACTTCTCCACTGTGTATTACTTTCTGAGTTAATAAAAGCCTTGCTTTGCTCCGTTAACGTTCAGTCTCGAATTCATTGAGGCACATCAATTTTATTAACTCAATTTTCGACGCAATGGATCAACTCTTGAAACCCGAACGTTTGGATTTGGACCCGCATGCTTCGGACACATCGGCACGATTCGGACACTGGTTTAAGTGTATGGAATTCTTCCTGGACAATTCCGCAGCCATCACAGACGCTACGGACGCTGAAAGTATGAAACTCGGAATCCTGCGGAATTGGGTAAGCCACCGGGTTTACCCCCTCATCCAAGACGCCGACACGTACCCGGCCGCCTGCGACATCCTAAAGGCGCATTACCAGCAGCCTACGAACGAGGTGTACGCTAGGCATCTGCTCGCTACTCGCACACAGCGACCTGGGGAATCGCTGGATGAGTTCCTAGTCACCCTGAAAACGCTTGGCAAAGACTGCAAGTGCCAAGATGTAAAAGCCGCAGTGTACACCGACGAACTTGTTCGTGATGCCTTTATCACAGGCCTCAGCTCCACTTACATCCGGCAGAGACTACTGGAAAAAACGGGATTGGACCTGAAAAAGGCTGTGGACACAGCGTGATCCCTGGATGTGGCCCAGAGAAACTCGGACGCCTACTCTTCAGCCTGCGCCGCCCACGCCGCCACGTGTGCACCAAGGGCTGCGCCATCTTGGAAGGCATCTTCCCCGCCCGGCAGCCCGACACCGTCGGGGCCCCGCTCTCCCCCCAGAAGCCCTACGACAGCCGCGACGCGTCGGGGCCCCAACTGCTACTTCTGCGGGCAGCCGAAGCACACCAGAAACCTGTGCCCGGCGAAAGGCACCACCTGCTTTAAGTGCGGTAAGAAGGGGCACTTCGGGAAGGTGTGCAGAGGGAACCCTGCTGGAAAACCCGCCACCACCACGTGTGCGCCGTGGGAGCGGCCATCTTGGATGCCATCTTGCCCGACCTTGTGGGGTCCGCCATCTTGTGAGCAGACAGCGTGGACGCCATCTTGTCTCGATCAGGGCCCTACAGTGGCATCGGTCACAGTGGACCAGACCAGACCACACCCGCTATCCAAATCAATGGTGGACATCGAGGTAAACGGGTGCGGGGTTAAATGTTTAATTGACAGTGGAAGCACGGAGAGTTTTATCCACCCTGAACTAGCACAACAACTCTCTCTAACGGTGGTCCCTGCTCGGGGCACCATCTCTATGGCTGATAAAACCCAGACATCGACCATTATGGGTTACTGCGCGGTACAATTGTCCGTTAACGGAACTGTATACGATAATTTTAAATTACTAATCATGAAGAGTCTATGTGCGAGCGTGATCTTGGGCCTGGATTTCCAGTGCCACCACCAAAGCATCACGCTCGATTACGGTGGGTCCCAGCCGCCCCTCACAGTGTGCGGTCTGGCTACCCTGAAGGTAAAGCCGCCTTCGCTATTCGCGAACCTTACTCCCAACTGCCGGCCAATAGCGACCAAAAGCAGGAGGTACAGCTGGGAGGACAGGCGGTTTATCGCGACCGAGGTGGACAGGCTGCTGAGGGAGCGCGTTATTGAACGCAGCAACAGCCCGTGGCGCGCCCAAGTGGTGGTGGTGAGGGGTAGCGAGAAGAAACGGATGGTGATCGACTATAGCCAAACGATCAACATGTACACCCAACTAGACGCCTACCCGCTACCCCGCATATCAGAAATGGTGAACCAAATTGCCCAATACCGGGTGTTCTCCACCATCGACCTCAAGTCAGCGTACCACCAGCTCCCTATCAGACCAGAGGACCGCCCGTACACCGCCTTTGAGGCGAACGGACGCCTCTACCAATTCCTCAGAGTCCCCTTTGGGGTGACGAATGGGGTCTCGGTCTTCCAGAGGGAGATGGACCGCATGGTCGATGACCACCACTTGCAGGCAACCTTCCCCTACCTCAACAACGTCACCATCTGCGGTCACAACCAGCAGGATCACGACTCGAACCGCGAGAGGTTCCTGAAAACCGCACAAAAACTCAACCTCACTTACAACGAGGACAAGTGCGTTTTCAACACCACGCGCCTCTGCATACTAGGCAGCGTGGTGGAGAATGGGGAAATCGGACCAGACCCCGACCGACTGCGCCCCCTACGGGAGCTGCCCCTGCCCAACACTCCCAAAGCCCTGAAAAGGTGCCTGGGGTTATTTTCTTATTATGCCCAATGGGTCCCCAACTACTCCGACAAAGCCCGCCCCCTCTTGAAAGCATCCTCTTTTCCACTCTCTGCTGAGGCCCACGCCGCCTTCAAAAGCATTAAGCGGGATATTGAGTGGGCCACGCTACAGGCAGTGGACGAGAACACTCCCTTTCAAGTGGAAAGTGATGCGTCTGACTTTGCCTTGGCGGCCACCCTCAACCAGGCGGGGCGGCCCGTAGCTTTCTTCTCGAGGACCCTCCAGGGGCCCGAGATCAGATACTCCTCCGTGGAAAAGGAGGCCCAAGCCATCGTGGAGGCAGTGCGCCACTGGCGCCACTACCTAGCCGGCAAACGCTTCACCCTACTTACCGACCAGCGGTCGGTAGCGTTTATGTTTAATAATAAACAGAAGGGGAAGATTAAAAATGATAAGATTCTCAGGTGGCGGATCGAGCTCTCCATCTTCGAGTATGACATCATTTACCGGCCAGGGGCCCTTAACGAATCCCCCGACGCCCTCTCACGAGGGATGTGTGCCAGCGCCACCGGGGATCGGCTACAGACCCTCCACAACGACCTCTGCCACCCAGGGGTCACACGGCTGTTCCACTTCATAAAGTCCCACAACTTACCCTACTCGATTGAGGAAGTTCGGTCTCTGACCAGGAACTGCCGCACTTGCGCTGAGTGCAAGCCTCGGTTCTACCGCCCAGATAGAGCCCACTTAATCAAAGCTACACGGCCCTTTGAGCGGCTCAGCTTAGATTTCAAGGGCCCCCTCCCGTCAGTCGACCGCAATGTTTACTTCCTGAACATTGTGGACAAATACTCCCGTTTCCCATTCGCCTTCCCCTGCCCAGACATAACCAGCGCCACGGTCATTAAATGCCTCAACTGCCTGTTCGGCATGCCGAGCTACATCCATACGGATAGGGGGGCGTCCTTCATGAGTGAAGAGCTACGCCAGTACATGCTGTCCAGGGGGATCGCCACAAGCCGTACCACCAGCTACAACCCCCAGGGTAACGGCCAGGTGGAGCGAGAGAACGGGACAGTATGGAAAGCAGTCACTCTAGCTCTAAGGACCAAGGGCCTCCCTATCTCCCGCTGGCAGGAAGTCCTCCCAGATGTGCTCCATTCGATACGGTCGCTATTGTGTACTGCCACTAATGCCACGCCTCATGAACGAATGTTTGTCTTTCCCCGGAAATCCACCTCAGGCGTATCCATGCCGTCATGACTCTCCACCCCAGGTCTGGTATTTGTACGAAGGCATGTGAGGGGCCACAAGATGGACCCTCTCGTGGAGTCAGTGCACCTACTCCACGCCAACCCCCAATACGCGTATGTCCGGCACGCCGACGGAAGGGAGGACACCGTGTCCATAAAAGACGTCGCCCCAGCCGGTAACGACAACAACCACGACAACAACAGCAACAACGATCACAGCAACTCTTACCCACCCACTATTCTTTCATCACCCCCGGAAGAACATAGACCAACGGTGTCCCCACCAACTACCCCTTCAACAACCCTGGCGGCGCCCCCGGCAGAGACCCAGGAGGCCACCGGGGACACCCAGCCGACACCCGCGGCACCACAACAGCTACGTCGGTCACAGAGGACTACCAAACCCCCGAACAGACTAAATCTGTAGAAGGGGTGAATGTGATGAAATATGCCATTCATCAGGCACGCTGTATTCTCTTGTGTTTGATTGTGCCTGTGACTGTGACAAGCAGGGGAGTTTAGTTTCAGTTTCATTTCCTTACCTGTATTGTATTGTGTGTAGGGCTCCGCCCATACCTGGCCCCTACTTAAGCAGGCCCCAGCGTGTCTCACATCCAGTACAGCAGATCTCTGGATGAGAGACACTTCTCCACTGTGTATTACTTTCTGAGTTAATAAAAGCCTTGCTTTGCTCCGTTAACGTTGAGTCTCGGATTCATTGAGGCACATCAAGTACATTAGTGCACATTTACACAATTTAATGATTAAACGGTTCCAACTTAACACCAGCGCAAAAGCTGCAGTATAACTTCCGAGTCCATTCACCAAGTAATTCTGCAACAGTATCGTACACCTGCCTGCACCAGGCAACCTGACTCCAGCCAGTTGCAGCATCAGAAGGTCACGAGTGAGGTTTATTGATGATTCTACACTGTTCAGCTCCATTCACAACTCATCCAGTAATGAAATAGTCCGTGTCAGCCTACAACAGGAAGCAGACAACATCTAGACTTGGGGTTACAAGTGATAGGTAACATAAGTACCATGTATGTGCCAGGCAATGACCTTCTCGAGCAGAAAAAGCCCAACCAGTTCTCCCTGAGTTTCAGCATCGCCATTGTCATGGAGTCGCTCATCATCAAGATCTGAGGGATCACTATTTACCTTAAGCTCACTTGAAGCAGCCATATCAAAACTGCAGGGCAGAGGCTGTGTACTCTGTAATAAGTAACTCGCCTCCTGAACCCTCAAAGTGTCTCCACACCATCGATAAGTCAGGACTGTGATGGAATATTCTTCATGTGCCTGGATGGGTGCAGCAACAACACTCAAGAAGCTCAACACCATTCAGGACAAAGCAGTCCACTTGATCACTGCCCATGCACTCTACACAATATGCATCCCTCCACCAGCTGCCTACTGCGACTGCAGTATGTATTATCTTCAAAATGCACTGCAGCAATTCATTAAGCTTGATTGAATGCCACCTCCCAGCCCCATGTCTTCTATCTCTTGGTAGAACAACAACAGCAATTCTTGGGAACATTTTCACTTCCAAGTTATAGGCCATCCTGACTTGGAAATATTCTTATTGTTCTTGTCCCAATCTGGAATTCCCTACCTAATACCACCATGGGAGCACCCTCACCACCAGGTGTAGCATCTCAAGAAGAAGGCTCGCCATTGCCTCCTCAGGGCAAGTAGGAATGGTCAATAAATGCAGCCATGCTAGCATCACCCACATCAACAAGTAATAAATCCATGACATTGACCTTCACACCCACTGACGCCTCTTTCTATGGAAATGAATTGACTCATGCTTTAACTATCTGATATGCTCCCAGACAGATAACGGGACCTGCCAGTGTGCAAATGAGTCAAAGGGCATGTTTGCGTCATCATCTATTAAAACTAAAAAGGAAGCAGTGGGGACTATGATCCAGATGTTTGGTAGCCTGAGGGACCATGATATGCCAGCATTTAGACAGAAGCTTCCTAGCCCGAGAGCAGTAGGGAAGGAGTTTCTGGAGTTTGCGCGCATTCATGTGGTTGATGCAAAATATAGAAGTAGTGGGAGTGGACCTTGCAGTGTGAGATTGGAAAAGCAGTCCCATGGACAGCAAGTGATATTCTGGGATCTGGAATAGCCGAGCTGGTGCTACAATCTTGAAGTGCTGGGCAGCAGGTCAGGGTGGGAACCCTGGAAGGGAATAGCGGCAGGATTGCTGGGATCTTGAACCACCATCAATCATGGCTCATGGATCTAGAGCACTGCAGGCTGTACCATGGGTTTTGAGTGCATGGTCCTAGCATTTGGGAGGAAGCGGTTTTGAAATATGTCTTGAAATTTCAGATTACTGAGGCAGCAATTAAAAGTTGACAGTTTAGAAAGGGGCTACAAATTCTAAGGCAGGCAACTGTAGAACAATATTTTCTTTTTCACTAAACACTGCTATTGATGGAAATAGCATGACATCTGCCTCAAATCATCATTTAGTGCAGAAAAATAAAACCCAGCACCAAGAGCAATACTTCTTTAAAAAAAATACCCGGCAGTTTTCTACATTTCTCAGCAGGGCTAAGGCTTGTACTGAGTGGAAAAAAACAGGGCTGGGTGAACTCTGTCACATGATCCTCTCCAGCAGGGCTGGGTGAACTCTGTCACATGATCCTCTCCAGCGAGGCTGGGTGAACTCTGTCACATGATCCTCTCCAGCAGGGCTGGGTGAACTCTGTCACATGATCCTCTCCAGCGAGGCTGGGTGAACTCTGTCACATGATCCTCTCCAGCAGGGCTGGGTGAACTCTGTCACATGATCCTCTTCAGCCAATTACAGGTGTTTACAAGAAAAGATTGGCACCACAGCGCCACCCAGCTGGGAGCTTCAGCTAGGAGGACTGAATAAGCACCACTATTCAATAGGAAAATTCAAGTGCAACAAGAACAGCATAATGAAAATAGCATGACAGAAAAAGTGTTGCATCAACTAAATGTTAGTTACAGGAAATGTAGACAGATGCACGATCTTTAATATATTGTAAATAACAACAGAAAATGCTGGAAAAACTCAGCAGGCCAGGCAACATCCATGGAGAGAGAAATAGAGTTAACGTTTCAGGTCGAAACCCTTCAACAGAACTGAGAAAAAAGGCAGGAAATGAAACAGATTAAAAGGCCAGTTTGGGGGCTGGGAAATGGGGGAGGGGATGAAAGAACAAAAGGGAAGTGAAGAGACATTAAGAGGTATTCAAGACGAGACGAGATGGTGATAGGACAAGTAAAGAGACAAAAGATAGCTCAAGAGGAAGTGTGAAATGCGCTGGCAGAGTGAGAGACAGCTGCCATGTGGGAGAGAAAAAAAAAGGGAAAAGGCACAAACCAAAGGTGTGGATAAAAAATATATAAAAATGTAATAGGGGCCGAGGTTATGATCTTCTAGGAATGCCTACCATGAAGAATTTAATATATTGTAGATGGGTTAGTGCCTGTGTGAAAACAGCACACAGGAATGTAGTATGAATACATTAGGAGGAGGTAGAAATTAGTTCCCAAGGTGGAGGCCCAAGGATTGATAGAAATTGGCCCTTGGGCATCATCTACATACTTGGAGCGAGCTGCCAATGCCAGTCACACCTCCACAGGCAGCTCACCTGATGGGAGAAACCAATGTGGAGTCGTGGGATGGGTTTTCAAAAATTATACTTACTAGAATTCTGAGCGGGCAGGACCAATGCCTACTGCACTCATCGTCCACTAACTTTACAGAGGGGTCCTTCAACTGCAGTTAGGTGCCTTGAATATGTTAATTAGGGGCCTAACGCCTGAATACTATTAGCAGCCTCATCACCCTGAGGCACTTCCTTTAATGTCATGTGACCCTGTATCCCCAACGCACTCTCCTCTTCCACAGCACCGAGTCTACTTCCATTCAGAGTATAATTACTGCTGATTCTTTTAACAAAATGCATCACCTCACACTTACTGATATTGAATTACATCTGCTTTTTTTCACCCATTCCCCCATATCCCTTTGAAGCTTCCATAAGACTCATGAACGAATAATTTATTATTATTTATTACTGTTGTTTTATTTATTAATACTGTATTTCTATTAGTATTTTTATCATTGTTATGCCATATTTATTCCAATGTTGGGAGGGCTCGTGAAAAATCAACATTTCATTGTGCAGTACACACGTCTGCTGCATATATGACAAATAAAAAATTGATTTGAATTGAATTGAATTAAAGAATTAACTATACCTCCAAGTTTGGTATCATCTGACAATTCCAAAACCACTTCTTCTTGGCCAAAGGCGGGCAAAATACAGCCGGCGGGTCATATCTGGCCTGCCAATGGATTTAATCTGGCCTGCCGAGGCCTGGCTTCGGGGCCAAACATCTGACGCACCTGACCCCTAGCCTGACCTCAGCCCATGTAATGTCGGGAGGCGGGTCATTGCCTCCGAGGCAGCAGGGGAGTCCAGCAATGGGCCTTCGAGACGGGAGCTGAAGATACGGAGACCGGCGGCTGAGGTGGACAGAAGGCAGCCGTGAGTCGCAGATTTGGCCACGGCCACCCGGGTAAGGGCCTTTTATTGACGGCAGCGCAGCCCCTAAACCAATGGAGAGTGGTGAGTGTAGCAGCTGGGAAGGTGCAGATCCGTTACCCCGCCCCTCCCCTCCCCCAGCCCAGGCTGTCCGTCACTGACCATCAGGGACTAAAGGAAATCTGATACTGCCTTATTTAATTGCTGAGGAGAATGGATGTCAGGTAGCAGAATAACTGTTCTACTGAAGCATTGTGAGAGTTTGTATAAGACCACACGGTGTTTGAGCTCACTGTTGAGGAGGATGTGACGTAGATGTGACAGATTACAGCAAATCAGATTCATTACATATTATTATCATGTCACAACATCTTTGAAGCATCCCGAAATCAGGTTACATTTATCTAACCCCCCAGTGTTGGGGGTGACTGATGGATGATACCTGTTAACCAGTTATTAACTACCACCTAACTAATTAATGCAAAACTGATTTGTGTTTACTAATTAGCATTTTAATGATCTCAAATTTATTTATTGAACAACCAATAATTAGTAAATTAGTTAACAAATGTATTCACTAACTTAACACCCTCTGCTCATTAGGCAATTGGTGTGCAATTTAATTGTGCTCATTGCTGTACTAATTACACGGCTATTAATTAAAAGCTGCTGAGTGGCCTGCGAGGGACCTCCCGACCATTGCGCGGCCGGGCAGCTTAACGGGAACATTGGTGGGCGGCCCTCAACAGCTCACCAAAAACTTGTGACGTGGCCTTCCAGCCCAAATAATTGCCCACCCGTGATCTAGGCCTAAATCCAAGTCATAGATATTCAAATCATTGTGCCTGCCTGTTTTTTTTTTCTTTGGGGATTTCCTGTATCAAACTGACTGCATTACATTCCTGTTTGAAATGACGGGATGCTATAGGAATGAAGTATTAATAGTTCTGAAGAGGCTTATGGCAGTGGCTCCAATAATAAAGTTTCCTTCAGGGAAAGGGACTGCAGCTGTCGATGATGGTGACAGAGGCACGGTTGCTATCAGTGTAGACCAGGATGGAGAGGAGTCTCAACCTGCCCGCAGCCATGATCCACTCTTGTACTTCACGCTATTCAAAATGGGAGACTTGACAAGCCCAGGCCAAGACACAATACCAGATAGAACAAGCCCAGGCTAAGTGTCAGGATCGAAAGCAGCACGACTGGCAGCAAATATCTCAGAGACATGGTGAAATAAACAAGATAAATCAGTTTCATCTCATACAGAGATATGATGCTAAAGGGAAATTACAAAAGCAAAATACTGCGGAAGTTGGAAAGCTGAAATAAAAACAGAAAATGCTGGAAATACTCAGCAGGTCAGGTAGCCTACAATCATGTGACTGTGGAGCTCCTAATCAGA
Organism: Somniosus microcephalus; assembly: GCF_052327205.1. NCBI lineage: Eukaryota > Metazoa > Chordata > Chondrichthyes > Squaliformes > Somniosidae > Somniosus > Somniosus microcephalus. The sequence goes on from NC_141003.1 coordinate 28,454,116, forward strand.
CCCTGGAGCACGTCATTGCGCACTGCCCTCAGAGGAAATTCGCAGGCAGCCTACAAGATAGCCACGCTGTTACACCGGAAGCTTTGGCCTGGATATCTGACTTAGATACTGACATTTGATTTGCTTTGCAACTACCGTACGAAAGAAGAAGACGTCAGGCAGCATCTGACTCCGAACTCTGACAAAAGGTAATCGACCTGAAACGTTAACTCTGTTTCTCTCTCCACAGATGCTGCCTGACCTGCTGAGTATTTCCAGCATTTTCTGTTTTTTATTAAAGGGAAATGAAATGGAATTTGTGCTGCTACAAATTAAAAAGAGTGAAAGTTGTATCAATATTGAATTGCAACTTTGTATCAATAGTGAAGTATGGGATGTCCCTCTGGGAGTTGCTTGTATGATAAACAGCTACAGTGTAGAATTAAAATTGCGACACAGGAAAGAGCACATTTCTTTATCATAGAGTCAAAGGCCTAGAAACTCAGTATCGCCACGTTTAGGGCACTACAGCCGGGCGTTCGCTAAATTTAGCGCCCGGCGCAACTTAGTGCCACCTTCGCCGAAATTGAGTTGCATCGCCCCAAGAGGTTGCTGCTGCGCTAAAGCAGGCGATGCACAACTATCATAAGGCGCTAAGCCGGCGAGCCGAGGCGCTAACACCGAGGGCGGGCGCAGCGCAGGTGCGGCGAGTAGCTGATTGAAAGCAGACACGCTGGCGCCGGTCAGCTCTTAAAGGGGGAGGGTGGACTTGTTTGGCTGCCACGCCCTGCACACTGCAGCCCTGAAGCAAAGCCTGACCATTGCTGGATCATCATTTCTACGCCCAGGACCATGCAGAAGGCTAGGGAGCGAGCGGAGCGCTTCAGCGAGGGTGCCCTGAGGCTACTGGTTGGCGCAGTAGAGCGCAGGCGACCTGTCCTCTTCCCTGACAGTGGGAGGAGGCCGCTTCCCAGCGAATACCGAAGAGCCTGGAGGGAGGTGGCAAACAGGGTGACCTCCAACAGCGTGGTTGGCAGGACTCCTGTGCAATGCAGAAAAAAGTTCAACGACCTCACTCGGGTTGTCAGGGTGAGTACCCTTTCCACTATCCTGTTCATACCTGCATGTGCACCTCAGTTTCTGGCCAAAGGGACCTGAAAGCCCCAGTGCCCAGCCCTCATCTAAGAGCTATGGGACTCTCATGAAAATCACTTGCACATTCAGCACTTTACACACTGTCAGGGCTATGCCACCATGGGAGGCAGTGCAGGCAAGATGAGGGCTTGACACTGTCAGGGCTATTCCACCATGGGAGGCAGTGCAGGCAAGATGAGGGCTTGACACTCTCAGGGCTATTCCACCATGGGATGCAGTGCAGGCAAGATGAGGGCTTGACACTGTCAGGGCTATTCCACCATGGGAGGCAGTGCAGGCAAGATCAGGGCTTGACACTGTCAGGGATATTCCACCATGGGAGGCAGTGCAGGCAAGATGAGGGCTTGACACTGTACTTAGAGGCCGTCCTTTCTCTTGCAGGGCAAGCTGGCCCACAATCGCAGGCAGCAGCTATGGACCGGGGGAGGCCGACCTGACCTCAAAGAGCTCAGTGACCTGGAGCAGCGTGTGGAGCGCATTATGGCAGGCCGGCTGATTGGCCCCGTCGCCAGTGGAGATGCCGACCCTGTTCTGGACAGCAATGGTAAGGTCATCACCTTTTTGACCTCTCTCTTTCCACTTGTGCCTCACACCAGCATCCTTTGCCACTATCGAACCAATGCAGTGCATAGCAGCACTCATGCCTCCCTTGCTGCCGCCCTGTCCTCACTCTAAAGCAACTCTTGTGCCTCCCTGCTTTCAGATGCTGATTCGCCAGGTGAGGAGGCGGGCCCTCAAGCTGCCACTGTCAGTGATTCTGAATTCGAGGAGGAAGAAGAGGAAGCCGGCCCATCAGTGCCACCATCAGCCAAGGCAGCCCATGGCCATGATGGGGACATGTCTTCCCTAGAGGGGCGCAGGGGGGAAGGGTCTGAGGAGAGTGAAGCTCCAGGGCCCAGCAGGCTGCAGCAACGCGGGAGGGGTGGGGAAGCTCGGCGGCCTTCTCCCCGGAGGGTGAGTGCGGCCTCCAGTCCTGCTACGGTGAGCGCAGAGGAGGTGTGGCTCCTTGGTCAAATGGGCGCCCAGGCTGAGCGCAGGCACACTGAGCTCATGGCTGCAGTGGCAAGGATGCCTGACTCCATAGAGTCACTGGCAAGGAGTGCTCAGGAATTCGGGGCAGCACAGGCCAGGAGTCAGCAGGACGTCGCTGCATCACAGGCGGCTTCCAGCCAAGTGCTCAGTCGTGCCGTGCATTCACTGGCTGGTCTGATGCAGACACAGATCAGGGCCACATGGGCACTAACTGCTGCCACCCTCACTGGATCAGCCAGGCATCGCCTGGGCCCTCGCCGCGCTGCAGCAGCCCAGCAGTCTGTGCTTCAGCAGATTGCTGCGCATGCTGCAGTGCTGGCCCGTGCGAGTGCCAGTATATCAGCCGACCAGGGAGTGCCTGTGCTCTGTCAGGTTGGCAGCATTCCTGCAGCCAACACTGTCACTCCTCCACTGCAGCTGCCACCACCCGTAGGACAGACTGCTGCCGCCCAGGCAGAGTTGGAGCAGTCAGCAGCCGGGACCTCCAGGCCCAGAGCTGGTCCAGGCCGTCCCCCAAGGACATCTGCCGTCTCACCATCTGACCCTCAGCAGCCTTCCCCCAGCCTTGCTGCAGCCACTGGGGTCCCATTGAGGAGGAGCTGCAGGGCGGGAAGGGGCCATTCACGGAAGCGAGGCGGATCACCCTCACAGGGGAAAAAGTACAAGGTGTGGCCAAATGTTGTGTTTATATATGAAGGCTGAGAATGTTTTGTTTATATATGAAGGCCGAGACTGTTGTATTTGTTTTTTATGAAGGCCGAGATTGTGTGTTTGTTTTTTATATGAAGGCCAAGGATCATGGTCATTTATGTTTAACTGTTTTTTTCATTTTCTGAAGGTTGTGAGAGCCAGTTATGTCTCTGACTGTTTTTTGGGGGGTTTATCTTAATTAGTTTGTCATGTGGGAAGGGCACAGAGGTTTCACAGTAAAATATTTTCTTTAATCACATTGTCCATGTTTGCACTTTGAACTATTTGTTGCCTTGACCGGCTGAGGGCTTGCGGAGCAGCTCCATTCATGTTCTTTCATTGGCACAAGCCATTCCCTGAGAGGGGGCCTAGAACCGAGTTGCAATAAGCCGCCAACGGACGGCCCTTCCACTTTGTGCCTCCCTCCCGTCTTGGTGCTCCTCCTCCTCCTCCTCCTCCTCTGGTGGTCCTCCAATGTCTGCTGGCAGTAGCTGAGTCCTGAGGATAGCCAGGTTGTGCAGCATGCAGCACACTACAACGAAATGGGAGACTCGCTCAGGCGAGTACTGTAGGGCTCCTCCGGAATGGTCCAGACAGTGGAACCGTTGCTTGAGCATGCCGATTGTGTGCTCAATGATGTTCCTGGTAGCTTGATGGCTGTCATTGTATCGTTCTTCAGCAGGGGTGCTGGGCGCACGGAGCGGGGTCATCAGCCAGGTGCACAAAGGATAGCCTTTGTCCCCGAGAAGCCATCCTTGTGGGTGAGCCTGGGCTTTGAAAATGTCTGCCACAGAAGTCTGGCGCAGGATGAAGGCATCGTGGCTGCTGCCTGGAAAGCGGGCATTGACAGCTAGTATGAGCTGCCTGTGGTCACACACCAACTGGACGTTGAGCGAATGGTAGCCCTTCCGGTTGCGGTAATCCTCGGCATTCTCTAGAGGTGCCTACAAATCCACATGCGTGCAGTCAATGGCGCCCTGGACCATGGGAAGCCCGCTATTCCTCCAAATCCCATTGCACGCTCTTGCTGCTTGTCCAGGGTCATGGGGAAGGAGATGTACTGACGTCTCCTTCTGAAAAGGGCATTGGTCACCTGGCGGATGCAGCAATGTACCGCGAACTGGGAGATGTTGGCAATGTCCCCAGTAGCGGATTGGAAGGAGCCAGTGGCATAGAAGTTGAGAGCCACCGTCACCTTCACTGCCACCGACAGAGACGTCCTGCTCCTCAGCTGTGGCTGCAGATCTCTGCGAAGCAGGTGGCAGATCTCAGTGACCACCTCCCTTCTGAATCGCAGCCTCTGAACACACTGATCCTCAGACATGTTCAGATATGAGAACTGCTGGCGGTATACCCTGGGTGGGTAATGCCTCCTGTTCCAACGCCTGTTGGCCCTTCTCTGTCTGGCCATGACTGGCACTCTCTCATGGCGTCTCTGAGCCCTTTGAATGCAACGCAGCAAGCCAAAGTTTCCACCCATTGCAGCCCCCATTATATGTGGCGACTCAAGGCTATGGCACTGAAAGTTAAATCCAAGTGCAAAGCTCTGGCCTGAAGCCAGAAGTACCTGTGCGAGCGCTGAGTCAAAGCTCTCTCCCTTTGTGTCTCTCCAAATATCTGTCTCTCACACAGAAGTATTGCCACAAAATGGCTGCCACTTATAATGCAGGAAGAGTCCCCTTTAAATAGCGCCCCCCCACGTCCCGCAGCGACTGGGAACCGTTCCCCTCTACCAGTCACTGGGGGCGCCAGGCGCACAGAAGGGCGGCGCCACTGAAGTTCCGGTTCGGGGCGCACCAAGGGCGTTGCACCATGAAATGATGTCAGGATCTGTGCGCGCAGCTGAGCGGGCGCTGTGGTTTTGCGCCGCCACTAAATCTTGAGTGAAGTTCGCGAGAGGCGCAGATCACGCCACGCCCGGGCGCTAGCCGCTTAGCGCCCCACTTTTCCTCCTCCTAAGGTGCTAGCAGCTGGCGCTAACAACTGAATTTCTAGGCCAAAGAATTTTACAGTGTGAAAGCAGCCCATTCAGACCATCAGGTCTATGCCGTGGTTGTTCCACATCAGGCAGCTAGTCTAATCTCACTCATAGAATCATAGAATGGTTACAGCATGGAAGAAGGCCATTCGACCCATCGAGCCCATGCCAGTTCTCTGCAAGATCACTTCAGCTAGTCCCACCCCACCGCCCTAGCCCTGCAAATATTTTTCCTTCCGGTATTTATCCAACTCACTTTTGAAAGATAGGATTGAGTCTGCCTCCACCACCCTTTCAGGCAGTGCATTCCAGATCATAACCACTCTCTGCATAAAAAAGTTTTTTCTTATGTCGCCTTTGGTTCTTCTGCCAATCACCTTAAATCTGTGTCCTCTGGTTCTCAACCCTTCTGCCAATGGGAACAGTTTCTCTCTATCTACTCTGTCCAGACCCCTCATGATTTTGAACACCTCTATCAAATCTCCTCTCAATCTTCTCTGCTCTAAGGGCAACAACCCCAGCTTCTCCAGTCTATCCACGTAACTGAAGTCCCTCATTCCTGGAATCATTCTCTTAAATCTTTTCTGCACCCTCTCTAAGGCCTTCACATCCTTCCTAAAGTGAGGTGCCCGGAATTGGACACAATACTTCAGTTGAGGCCGAACCAGTGTTTTATGCAGGTTCATCATAACTTCCATGCTTTTGTACTCTATCCCTCTATTCATGAAGCCCAGAATCCTGTAAGGTTTTCTAACTGCTTTCTCAACGTGCCCTGCCACCTTCAATGTTTTGAGTACATATACCCCTAGGTCTCTCTGTTCATGCACCCCCTTTAGGATTGTACCCTTTAGTTTATATTTCCTCTCCTCATTCTTTCTACCAAAATGTATCACTTTGTTGAGATACCGCGGCAAACGTGGGAGTCAAGACCAGAGTTGATGGAACACAACTGCTTTAATTTACATCATGGCAAAACAAGTGCTTAAAAAGCCCGCGCAACCACTTAAATACTCCCCAGACAGGAAGTGCTCCCAGCAGCCTGTCCCTGCAGAAAACAAGTTGCCGGAGGAAAGGGCCCACGGCTGGGGTGGCTGCTGTCGGCAGTGCACCTGCGTAAACTGTCCGTGCCGCCGTGAGCGGATTATGTCCAATGGTGGCGTGTCGCCACAGAGCTCCCCCCAGAATCCGCTTAGGAGGAGTGGATGAGTCGTGACGGTGGTCTAATGGTTCTGCCAGAGCGGCTCTGAGTGGCCGCCGGTCTAGTTGGTGGGGCCGGGCGGTTCGCCGCCGGCTGTGCTAGCTTGCTGGCGGGACGGCCTCTAGTTGGAGGTCGGGCCACGGGGACCTGTTCCCCTGGTTCTGTGTGTGCTGGTTTGAGTCGGTCGATGGAGACCATTTCGACCCTGTCGCCGAGTCGCAGCTTGAAGACCTTGTCCCCGGTTTGTAGTACCTCGTACGGTCCGTCGTACGGGGGTCGCAGGGGTCCACGGTGTGCATCGTGTCGCACGAAGACGAAGCGTGCCTGCTGTAAGTTTGGCGGAACGTGAGATGCGAGTTCGCCGTGTCGGTTGACCGGAAGTGGGGCGAACTGTTGAGCAGAAGAGAAAGAGTTGAGCCGCTGCTGTTCGGCCGACCAAGGCGTGGTAGCCTCCGGGAGGAATTCGCCTGGTACGCGCAGCAGTTGTCCGTAGACTAACTCCGCTGCTGAGGACTGGAGGTCTTCCTTGACCGCGGTGCATAGGCCTAGTAGCACCCACGGTAGGCGGTCAGTCCAGGCACTGTCCTGCAGGCTGGCGTGGAGTGAGGCCTTGAGTGACCTATGGAAGCGTTCACACAGCCCGTTGGCCTGCGGGTGGTACGCCGTGGTTCGGTGGAGCGTCACCCCGAGGTTGCGTGCTGTGGCCGTCCAGAGTTCGGAGGTGAACTGGGCACCTCTGTCGGAGGTTATATCGGCCGGTACGCCGAACCTCGCGACCCAGGTGTTAACGAACGCCCTGGCGATGTCGGCTGTGGTGGTGGAGGTCAACGGCACTGCCTCAGGCCAGCGTGTGTAGTGGTCGACCATCGTGAGAAGATAAGTTTGGCCTTGCGATGGCGGCAGAGGACCGGCGATGTCGACGTGTACGTGGTCAAAGCGGCGGCTGGGTACCTCGAAGTCTCCCAGGGGTGCTTTTGTGTGCAGCTGCACCTTAGCCCGTTGGCAGGCGAGGCAGGAGTTGGCCCAAGTCCGAACATCTTTGCTGAGACCGCGCCAGACGAAGCGCTGGGAGAGGAGTTTAACAGATGCACGGGAACCCGGATGGGAGAGCCTGTGGAGCGCGTCGAAGATGCGGCGGCGCCAGGTTGCAGGGACGACCGGCCTGGGTTGGCCGAGTGAGACGTCGCAAGTGACTGCCGTGGCTTTGGGCCCGTGCGCGACCTTGGCTAGGCGTAGCCCTGGCAGGCTAGTTGCGCGTAATCGACCGCTAGGTGATTCGCGCAGATGGCGGGACGGGAAAGGCAGTCGGCGACAACGTTGGCTCTACCGGAGACATGCTGAATGTCCGTGGTAAACTCGGACACGGCCGCGAGCTGGCGTTGCTGCCTAGCGGACCAAGGGTCGGTGTTCTTGGCCATCGCATATGTGAGCGGCTTGTGGTCCACGTACGCGGTAAAGGAGCGGCCCTCCAGGAGGAACCTGAAATGGCAGACCGACAGGTGGAGCGCGAGGAGCTCGCGGTCGAAATTATAGTATTTGACCTCCGGGGGGCGCAGTTGGCGGCTGTAGAAGGCAAGTGGCTGCCACACGCCATTGACCCACTGCTCGAACACAGCTCCGACCGCATGGTCGGAGGCGTCGGTGGTGAGCGCGACCCGGGCATCGGCCCTCGGGTGCGCGAGCAGGGTGGCATCGGCGAGCGCGTTTTTGGTGGCGTCGAAGGCGGCTGACGTGTCAGCGGTCCAGACTATGGCCATCTTGCCGGATTTACCTCGAAGGGAATCGTATAAGGGCTTCATGAGGGCTGCAGCTCTGGGGATGAACCTGTTGTAAAAGTTTACCATCCCGAGGAACTCCTGGAGGCCCTTGATGGTTTTAGGGCGGGGGAATTGCTGGACGGCCTGCACCTTGTTGGGCAGGGGGACGGCCCCAGCAGGGATGATGTGGTGGCCGAGAAAATCGATCTCGGCTAGGCCGAATTGGCACTTCGCCGGGCTGAGGTTAAGCCCATGTTGGGCTAGGCGCCCGAACAAGATGCGAAGGTGTTCGAGGTGTTCCTGTTTGGAGGAGCTGGCCACAAGAATGTCGTCTAGATAGACGAATAGAAAGTTCAGGTCCCGGAGGACTGAGTCCATAAGGCGCTGGAAAGCCTGGGCTGCATTCTTGAGGCCAAAGGGCATCCTCAGGAACTCGAACAGGCCGAATGGGGTGATGACGGCCGTTTTGGGGATGTCCGCGGGGTGTACGGGGTCTTGGTGGTAACCGCGCACCAGGTCGACCTTGGAGAAGACGGTTCGTCCGGCCAGTCGGGCCGAGAAGTCCTGGATGTGCGGCACCGGGTATCGGTCAGGGGTGGTGGCGTCGTTGAGGCGGCGGTAGTCCCTGCAGGGGCGCCAGCCTCCGCCGGGCTTGGGGGCGATGGGGAGGGGCGAGGCCCAAGGGCTGCTGGAGCGGCGGATGATGCCGAGTTGCTCCATGGTGGTGAACTTGGCCCGCGCGATTTCCAGCTTGGCCGGGTCGAGTCTGCGGGCGTGGGCAGAGACCGGGGGGCCGGTGGTGGGGATATAGTGCTCCACACCGTGTTTGGCGGCTTTGGCCAAAAAGGTCGGGTTAGTGAGGGCGGGAAACTCGGCTAGTAGTGCCGAGTAGTCGTCCGTGGCTCTGGCGAGACAGTAGGTCGTCAGGCCGGCCAAACGGTCCGGGGTGACTGCACCAGGGATGGGGGCCATAGTGTTGATGTCGTCGAGGCGGTGCCTCGGAATGCCAACAAGGAGGCCGTGGGCGCGTAGGAAGTCGGCGCCGATGAGTGGGCAGAGGACCTTGGCTGTGAGGAACTCCCAGCGGTAGTGGCGACCTGCGAGGTCGAGCGTGACCATACGGGTGCCGTATGTGCGGATGTCAGAGCCATTGGCTGCAGCCAGCGTGACACCCCGTGCGCCGCGTTGGATTTCGAGGGCGGAGGCGGGGATGATGCTGTGCTGGGCTCCTGTGTCGCACAGGAATCGGCGGTTGGTGCTGTCGTCGGTGACGTACAGTAGGGGCCCCTTTTGCCCCGCGGCCATCGTGGGGGCCGGTGCGGGGGAGGGTTTGAAAGTGCACGATGGCGTGCAACGTTGGGCCCTAGTGCCAAAACGGGTGTGGTAGTAGCAGTGACCCGGAGTGGAAGGGCGGTCGGGCCTAGTGAGCCGGGGGGACCGCGTGGTCGTTGCCGTGAAGTCGGGCGCGACGTCGCAGGCGGTCTGCGCGGAGAGCAGCCAGTCGGCCTTTTCGGCTATCTCGTTCAGGTCCATGGAGCCAGACTCCACAATGAGCGGGCGGATGCTGGCGGGGAGCTGCCGAATGAAAAGCGTACGAAAGAGGGCGCCGGGTGTTTTGTCGTCCGAGAGGGACAGCATGTGGGAAAGCAGGTCTGATGGTGAAGCATCACCAAGGCCTGGGAGGTCGAGGAGTTGGCAGTTGCGCTGGTAGGAGGACGCCTGAAATTTTTTAAGAAGCGCGGCCTTCAGATGTTCGTACTTGCCTTCCTCTGGTGGATCCTGCAGCGCTGCCCAAACCTTAGGGACTGTGGCGCCGGTGAGAGAGGCGACGAGGTAGTCGTACTTCGTGGCGTCGACTGTAATGCTTCTCAGCCGGAATCTGGACTTGGCTTGAACGAACCAGGCCTTGGCCAGGTTCTCCCAAAAGTCCGGTAGTTTAACCGTGACTGCGTTTGTATCCGCCATGCTAGCTTAGGGTTCATCCTGGGCGTCGGGGTCACCAGTGTTGAGATACCGCGGCAAACGTGGGAGTCGAGACCAGAGTTGATGGAACACAACTGCTTTAATTTACATCATGGCAAAACAAATGCTTAAAAAGCCTGCACAACCACGTAAATACTCCCCAGACAGGAAGTGCTCCCGGCAGCCTGTCCAAGCGGGAAACAAGTTGCCGGAGGAAAGGGCCCACGGCTGGGGGCGGCTGCTGCCGGCAGTGCGCCTGCGTAAACTGTCCGTGCCGCCGTGAGCGGATTATATCCAATGGTGGTGTGTCGCCCCAACTTCGCACTTTTCTGTGTTAAATTTCAACTGCCACGTGTCCGCCCATTCCACCAGCCTGTCTATGTCTTCTTGAAGTCGATCACTATCCTCCTCACTGTTCACTATACTTCCAAGTTTTGTGTCATCTGCAAATTTTGAAATTGTGCCCTGTACACCTAAGTCCAAGGCCTAGAAATTCGGTAGGCTTAGCGCCGCTTTTGAGGCGCTAGAGGGCCTAGCGCCGGAGTTATGGCCAGTTTGGAAATTGAGTGGGTCCCTAAATCGGCGTTAGGCCGTTAGCGCTGCGCCGGCACCGATGACGTCATCGGTGTGCGCAGCGTCCCGGTTGCCATGGTAACCCGCCCGAACTCCGAAATTGACTTGCGGCCGCCTCGCCCGTGGCAGCCGCAAGCAACGTTCTGGCAGAGGTGCCTTACTGGACTTTGCGCCGGCGCATTAAAGGCCCCGCGGCGGCCGGCCGCTTTCCCGCCGGCCGCCTGGCCGCAGCTCCCTCCCCGGACTTCTCCCCCCCCGCCCCCCCCGGGACAGATGCAAGCCCGGCACTTGTCCGAGGTGCCGGGCTCATTTTTACAATGATTTTCGCGGGCCGCGGCCGGGTGCAGGCAGCTCCTCCTTAAGGGAAGGAGGGGGCCTGCACTTCCCGAACCTGCCGCACCGCAGCGGGCGCTGCAGCGCCGGAATAGCGCCGCAATTCAGCGTGTAGCGCCAGTTTTCAGGCGCAAACAGCTTTCAGCAGCGCCGGCAGCCGTTTGGGCGCAGAACTAGTGAATTTTTGGCCCGCCCAGCGCGACTTAGCTCCGGCACTAACTTCCGGCGCTAAAGCCGTCGCTGCGCCAAAACCCAATTTCTAGGCCCAAGTCATTAATATATATCAAGAAAAGCAGTGGTCCTAGTACTGACCCCTGGGGAACGCTCATCCAGTCCAAAAAACAACCGTTCACCACTACTCTCTGTTTCCTGTCACTCTGTTAGCTGTCACTCTTCTGCTCGCTCCCCCCATTTCCTTCCTTTTTATGAAGCAATTTAGCACCAAAGTCTTTCTTGATTAGAATCAACTGGCTTGAGGAATTAAAGTAATAAATACACAGAACTTTGGCCACAGTGACCCAACAACTGTGTGCAGAACCTGAGTTCACTTGCGGTGAACAGCACTATTCCAAACTGCCACTGATTGTTCAATTTCTTTAGCCAATATTGGACAGAACAAAAGTGTGAGATTTTCCTTGGCATATATCTGAGGGGACCAAGTGGTAAGTTGCGCTGGCACCGGGGTTGTAGTATATAGAAAAATGGCATGAATGTATTTTTTCCTCCTATATCTTTTGCATTCTTCTCTATATTTTCCTTTTAAGTTATTTCTCCTCCTCCTAAATGGGTTACTCGGCTGTGGAATTTGCAATTTTTTTCTTTTGCTTTCACTCTATCGTGCTCTGTAGATTTAATTGCATCAATCATCTTCACTATGAATCCTGGGGTAGCCCTGCCGCCGCAGGCATCTCTCGCTCTCGAACGCTGTCAATGGCAAAATTAAAGACATTGCAAACATAATAAAATAAAAGACTTTGACCAGTACATTTGTGACCAAGACTAATAAACACAGCACCACAGACAAATAGCAGGCCACCGGACCTTACTGTGCAGTGCAGAGGCCACAGCATCGTCTTTATGAATTCATGCTCCACAGAAGGGAGATTTACAGGCTGCGAGAGCGTCTTAGAACAAGGCAGTGGGAGGTCAATGGGCTCCACACAATTTTCAGTCCCCGTTCATTTTAATGATTGGAAAATCCTGCACGGTGCTCTGTCCCCTGTGCCCAAATTCCCAGTGTGCCATCCTGGCATATTGAGTTCCATCTTGGAAACACGGATTAGAAATATCGATCCTCATAAGCCTGGTCTGACTCTATGGGAGGCTCATAATTGAAATGCCCACTTGAAAGCTCCCCGTCCATTTTGTAGGTGACTGCTTCCATTTTGTTTCTTTTTTTCCTCCCAATGCATGTGGAACCTTATTGGTGATTATGTTTTGCGCTCTTACCATTCCACTTGAATGCTGAGTGGCAGGGCATGGCATTGTCTACGCTGAATGGCATAGTGAGGATCCTCAGAAACAGGGGGTCAAACCACAAATGACCCAGCGTGTGAGTTCATTTTGTAAGTCTTACTCATGGGTGGTACAAATTCTGTGATCAGCAGCCTCCTCCCAAATATTGTGTTTGCACACGTCTGATATTAAATGAGATTTGGCCAAATAGCTGTTGTGCTAAACTTGCGGTGAAGCAGATGAATTGCTATCTTTGCTGGAGTGTTGACATTATAAATTGTATGTTTTCTACGAAGCAACATGAAGTGACAGACATGCTTGATGACCCAATGACGTAATTACAGGTCTGATATTGCATGCAGGAGTCTGTGATGACAAGAACACGATAAAGCATCGTGCAGCAACATTACTTTGAAATAGGTCATTATTGGGTTTCGTTTCTAAGTAAATACCTAGTTTCTATTTACCGTAGGTGTGTGAAGGCATGCTATGAATGTTCAGTTGTTCATAATCTTCAAATACAAAGTATCTATTAATCACTAGAATGGCATTGCGACTCAAACCCGTTCCACCAGTACAACCTCCTCTGTTTACAAAAAGCTCATTCTTCTTTCACACAATGTGGGCAGTATATTATTGCAGAAGTCATAGTGCCCCTATCATTTATAGCGTAGCAAATGTGCCAAGAAACTGCTGCCCTGTTTAATCATTTAGCTTCTTTGATTCGGCACTTGGGCTACATTTTCTCCTGGAATCCTGCTAGCCTAGTCCAAAGAGCAAGCACAATTCAAATGCAGTGACTCTATATTTTCACCCTTCATTATTAGCTGCCATTTTGTATTACACAGCAAGATTTATTGTAGGCAGATTTTAAGAGAAATTAACTTAGGAAGGAACGGACGCAATGGTGCATGACCGTGAACCATCAGCACAGAGGATGGACATTTTTAGCACAGATGGCATCTGAAAGAATCAAGGGGCAGGTTCTGCCTAACTAGCTTCTTTAAACTTTTTGAGGAAGTGGCATTTCAAGTGGACTGTGGAAATCCCTACACTTGTTTTAGGTACACTTTCAAAAAGCTTTTGTCGCCAAGTTCTGTGTCAAAGTCCTGGGGGGAAAAATTTGGTTGCTTTGTGCCTCCCTTTAGCGCCCTAAGAGGGCTCTAACAGGGCAGAAAGCAACTAGCGCCCGGGCACGGCGCCACCACCGCTTCCCGTGAAATTCGGTGGGAGGTTAGCGGCGTGCTAACCATTAGCGTCCCGTGGTGCGGCACTGCTGGCGATGACATCATCGCCATGCGCAGCGCACCGCTCGCGCCCCGGCCGCAATCTTCGGTAGCGCCCCCTGACTTACCACCAGATGCTATGTCCGATGGGGTCAGGGGGCCTACCTGTAGCTGAGGCAGCGCTATTTAAAGGCGATATGCCGGGGGGAAAGTTTTGTTGCTGGGTATTGAGGTGTTCCGACTCCTGACAGCGCCAAGAAGCCGAGTAGTGGAAGTTTGGAGAACTACCCCCACTGACTAACTCAGCCACCGCGGGAGACTCGGACTCGGACTCGGCAACATTGCCGGGTATTGAGGTGTTGTTTTTGGAGTGAGAATTTTGCCGGTTAATAGAGAGTTCTGGATATTTAGGTGCCGTTTAAACGAGAGTTTCCTGTAAATGGTAAACCTTCTGAATTCACAGTCCCAGCATGGAACTTTGCCCAGCCGGTGTCACGCATCAGGGAATCAGGTGGGGCAGTCAGCAGGATTTTCCATCTATTAATCCTGCGTGACCCTCTGCCTGAATTTCTGGCACTTATTCCTGGGAGTTGAAACTCTGTGCCGGGAGTCGTGATTTAGTAAAATCTACTCTTAAAATCTTGTAACATCAGTGCAAAGTGAAACCACTTCACACCAATGCTGCAGTTACAGTGTGAATACAGCTTAAGTTACAAAGTCTGATTTAAATATCTGTATAATTCAAAATATATCATTGCAACATAAGGCCGTCATTTTACTTACTTTTTATTTTTAGCTTTCTATTTTTTAATGATCCTTCCTTTGGTTTTTGTGCTCTCCTGGACCTACCCTGGGCCTCACTCCACCCAGTCTGCAAAGTTCCTGACATGCCTTCTGACCACTAAACCCTGTTGTTCCTCAGCCTTCGCTTCCACTCCTCCTGCTTCACTGCCAGCAACTGCCCTGCTCCCTACCATCTGAACTCCTGCCTCCGCCCACCTCTGCGATATGATTTATGTGCTTGCTTTATTTGGGAGGCCATGCTCATTCACTGCCTGTGTTGTGTATAAGCAGGACAAGATTTACAATCATCAACATGGCTGAGTGCTGGTTATTAACCCTTAGACTACTGGCAGCTTTAGGGAATTCTGTGGTCCATGGAGCCATTTTTGAGAGCTTAACTCACAAAGTGTGATTCTGAAAAATCCCCTCATGGATTCCTATAATTCTACTGATGAATTAGCTGTACCTTTACTTCTGTAAAATTTATGTTATATACAACAAAATTACTTAAACAAATAAAAATTTTAAAAATTAAAAATAAGGATTACTCCTGCCCACCTCTTGGCTCTTTTTCTCTAGTCTTGCTAGCTTCTGTTTTCACAATGTTATCCTTTAAGGCAATGTTTCTTCTTACTTATTTTACTTTTAAGGACTCATTCTCCAAATGTGCACTCCCAGTGCCAAGCCTTGTATGTTGGCAAATCGTGGGAGCACATTCCTGGTGGGTGAGGCTTAGGGTTGCTAAGCCTCCTGCTCTGGGCGGGAGTCTCCCAAGAGCTGCTGCTGGTGACCTGGGAGAAATGGTTCTTTCATGCGTGGTTCACACAGGCACAGCACCCTGGCTGTCATGGCTTGCAACCAATACGCCTTGACTGGGCCCTGCTGGTCACCCCGCTCTCCGGAGCACACCGCTTCCTTACCGGTTGTGTGGGTGGTGGCTTTGGGGCCAGTGAAAATCACTTGGAAACTCCGTGAGTCCTGATCATGGAGAGAGAGAAACCTAAATGCGGGGGGGTGGGGGGGGGGGAGGGGGTAGAAGAGGGAAACACAAACTGGAGGGAGGGACAGTTCATGTCGGCCTGTGATGTGCGCTGTTGTATAATGTGTTTTATTATGGGAGCCAGGCAGCTTTGGTGCTTCTTCCTGAGGATTGAGCCTCACCTCCTTCAACTAAAAACAGAAAATGCTGGAAATACTCAGCAGGTCAGGCAGCATCTGCAAAGAGAGAAACAGAGTTAACGTTTCAGGTCGATGACTTTCATCAGAACTGGAAGATGTTAGAGATGGACAGCTTTTAAGCAAATACAGAGCCAGGGAAAAGGGGGAGGAGGGGGGGGGGGCAGGAAAAGAACAAATGGGGGAGGTTTCTTTAAAACAATATTTATCTTCCATCCAACATCACTAAAACAAATTATCTGATCATTATCACATTGCTGTTCATGGGATCTTGCTCTGCACAAATTGACCGCTGCATTTCCTACATTCCAACAGTGACTATACTTCAAAAGTGGCTGTAAAGCGCTTTGGGACGTCCTGAGGTCGTGAAAAGCGCTTTATAAATGTAAGTCTTTCTCACTTCCTTCCTTTGCCTTTCTTTCTTCTGCCTCCAGTGACCTGCAGTATATTCGGAAACTCAGATCTCAAGCCCTTACATGTATGGCTCGTTTTACAGCCAGTCAGGAGATTTCCGGTGACAACCCAGGGGAATGGGTGCTGCTGAAACAAGACGGGGGGTGGGGGGTGGAATAATTTCAACAGAAGGAAAATCGGGCGTTTTGCAGGCGTGCCCTCCGACTCACACAATTTCCCCAAATTGGCTGCACCCGGTGATTCAGTGAACCTTGTGCACAGGCCCAGGAAAATATCCTTTGATAGTTCAAGGGCTACGGTGGAAAAGTACAAATCACCTTACTATCGGCCTAATCTTTCATGTTCAGTGCATGCAAATATCCCTCTACATATTGCATCTGTTTATTCCAAAAGATTTAAAGGTATATTTTCACAATGGCTGCAGTGGTTGTGCAAGTGCAGGAAGGATGCTGGAGATCTAGTTGAGGTGTTTAAGATGATTAAAAGAATTGAAAGTGTAGATACTGAGAAACTATTTCCTGTGGCGGGGGAGTCCAGAACAAGGGGGCATAAGCTTAAATTAGAGCTAGGCCGTTCAGTTGTGATGTCAGGAAGCACTTCTTCACACAAAGGGGAATGGAAATCTGGAACGCTCTCCTGCAAAAAGCTGTCGAGGCTAGGTCAATTGAAAATTTCAAAATTGAGATTGATAGATTTTTGTTCAATAATGATATTAAGGGATATAGAAACAAGGCAGGTAAGATGAAGTTAAGGTACAGATTAGTATTGATGTAATTGAATGGCAGAACTGGCTTGAGGGGCTGAATGGCCTAATCCTGTTCCTTTATTCCCATGTTCCTAGATCTGAAGATTGGGTGAGCAGCCCGGTTCCTCCTGCCTGCAATTGTGTGCTAGAGTGCTTGTGCGTATTTTGTTTCATAGCCTCATTAAATCCGCAGAATGCATGCAAAAACATTGAAATGAATACCTGGCGCAGTTTCCTAGAATTATGCCTTTTATCTTCAAAGCCCTTTTTGAATGGGTACAAGGGAGGCTCCATGCACGATGGAGATCTTTAAAGAGGAACAGACTTTGTGGGGTTTTTTCTGGGAATATTACTCTACTTTTTTGGTACTGTGTTGTTTTTTTTTAGGAATCTTACAATATTTCTGGAATTTATTTTTGGAATACATTTTCGGGATGCAATTTTTAATTACTCATTATAGTAAGCTTAGATTGCCCTAAAATAGCAAGGGGGTGAAAATTACTACCCATTAGGTCACTAGAAGGCAGATTGTAAGTGCAGTGTTTCCAGGGCTTCAGTAGAACAGGAACAGATGAAAAAAAGGGGGCAAGTAAAAAGCTCTTCTAAGGGCTCAGCGAGTCATAAGGTATCTAGATGAAAATGGCAGAGTCCCTTGGCAGCAACACATTAAAGTGAAGCTAATAATAAGGGTTGGTTTGGATGCCCCGCAAATACAGTATTTTATGGTTGAACTGGTACCAGGGAGATAAAACAGGTGGACATGACATTGGATGATGAGATTAGTAATGAGATAAGTGCATTTAAAATAAAAAGAGGGGATATATTAAATAAACTAATCAAACTCAAAGAGGATAAAACCCCTGGTCCGGATGGATTGCATCCATGCATTTTAAAAGAATCTAGGGAAGAGATAGCAGAGGCATTAGTACACATATTTAATAATTCATTAGAAAAAGGTGTAGTGCCAGAAGATTGGCGGATAGCTAACGTAATACCTATAATTTAAGAAGGGGGATAGAACATGTCCAGGAAATTATAGACCAGTCAGTTTAACATTTGTGGTAGGAAAAATAATGGCATTCCTACTAAAGGAGACAATAGAAGAACATCTAGAAACCAAAAACATAGTAATGAATAGTCAGCATGGATTTCAAAAGGGAAAGTCTTGCTTGACCAACCTCATTGAATTTTTTGAAGAGGTAACAGAGAGAGTAGACAAGGGTAATGCAGTAGATGTAATTTATCTAGATTTTCAAAAGGCCTTCGATAAGATACCTCATAACAGACTGATGAACAAGGTCAGAGATTGCGGAGTCCGGGGACAAGTAGCAGAATGGATAGCTAGCTGGCTTCAAGACAGGAAGCAGAGAGTAGAGGTAAAAGGTAACTATTCACAGTGGCAGAAGGTGGGTAGTGGTGTTTCACAAGGATCGGTGCTGGGACCATTGTTGTTCACAATTTATATGAATGATTTCGACTTTGGAATCAAAAAGATAATTTCTAAATTTGGGGGTTACACCAAATTGGGGGGGGGGGATAGTCAATACTGAGGAGGACTGCAACAAATTACAGGAGGACATTAATAAATTTGCAGAATGGGCATATAATTGGCAAATGAATTTCAACACAGATAAGTGTGAGATATTACATTTTGGTAGGAAGAATAGGGAGGTCACTTATCACTTGGAGGGTGCGAGTCTAGGTGGGGTAGAGGAACAAAGGGATCTCGGAGTACAAATACACAAATCACTAAATGTTGCGACACAGGTTAGGAAGGCCTTAAAAATAGCAACCAAGCACTAGGGTTTATTTCTAGAGGTATAGAATCGAAAAGTAGGGAAGTTATGCTAAAGCTGTATCGAACCTTGGTTAGACCACACTGCGCGTAGTTCTGGTTGTCATATTATAAAAAGGATATAGAGGCACTGGAGAGGGTACAGAGAAGGTTTACAAGGACAATACCAGAAATGCGAGGGTATACACATCAGGAAAGGATGAACAGGCTGGGTCTCTTTCCTCTTGAAAAAAGAAGGCTGAGGGGTAACCTACTAGACGTCTTTAAAGTTATGAAAAAATTTGATAGAGTGGATACAGAGAGAATGTTTCCACTTGTGGGGAAGAGCATAACTAGAGAGAATCAATATAAGATAGTCCCCAAGAAATCCAATAGGGAATTCAGAAGAAACTTCTTTACTCAAAGAATGGTGAGAATGTGGAACTCGCTACCACAGGGAGTGGTTGTAACGAATAGTATAGATGCATTTAAGAGGAGGCTAGATAAGCATATGAGGGAGAAGGGAATAGAAGATTATGCTGATAGAGTTAGATGAGGAAAGAAGGGAGGAGGCTCATGTGAAGCATAAACGCCGGCATGGACTGGTTAACATAGAAACATAGAAGATAGGAGCAGGAGTAGGCCATTCGGCCCCTCGAGCCTGCTCCGCCATTTAATGAGATCATGGCTGATCATCCAAATTCAGTACCCTGTCCCTGCTTTCTCCCCATATCCCTTGATCCCTTTAGCCTTAAGAAATATATCTAACTCCTTCTTGAATATATTTAATGAATTGGCCACAACTGCCTTCTGTGGTAGAGAATTCCACAGGTTCACCACTCTCTGGGTGAATAAATTCCTCCTCATCTCTGTCCTAAATGGCTTACCCCTTATCCTTAGACTGTGACCCCTGGTTCTGGACTCCCCCGCCATCGGAAACATCCTTCCTGCATCCAGTCTGTCTAGTCCGGTTTGAATTTTATGAGTTTCAATGAGATCCCCTCTCATTCTTCTAAACTCCAGCGAATATAAGCCCAATCGACCCAATCTCTCCTCATACATTATTCCTGCCATCCCAGGTATCAGTCTGGTGAATCTACGCTGCACTCCCTCCATGGCAAGAACATCCTTCCTCAGATAAGGCGACCAAAACTGCACACAATACTCAAGGTGTGGTCTCACCAAGGCCCTGTACAACTGCAGCAAGACATCCTTGCTCTTGTACTTGAATCCTCTCGCTATGAAGACCAACATACCATTTGCCTTCTTAACCGCCTGCTGCACCTGCATGCTTACCTTCAGCGACTGGTGCACAAGGACACCCAGGTCTCGTTGCACTTCCCCTTCTCCCAATCTATTGCCGTTCAGATAATAATCTGCCTTCCTGTTTTTGCCACCAAAGTGAATAACCTCACATTTATCCACATTATACTGCATCTGCCATGCATCTGCCCAATCACCCAACCTGTCCAAATCATACTGGAGTTTCTCGGTATCCTCCTCAGAGCACACACGCCCACCCAGCTTTGTGTCGTCTGCAAACTTGGAGATATTACATCTAGTTCCCTCGTCTAGATCATTAATATATATTTGAATAGTTGGGGTCCTAGCACCGATCCCTGCGGTACCCCACTAGTCACTGCCTGCCACTCGGAGAAAGACCCGTTTATTCCAACTCTTTGCTTCCTGTCTGCCAACCAGTTCTCTATCTAAGTCAGTACCTTGCCCCCAATCCCATGTGCTTTATCTTTACACGCTAATCTCTTATGCGGGACTTTATTGAAAGCCTTCTGAAAGTCCAAATACACCACACCCACTGGTTCTCCCTTATCTATTCTACCAGTTACATCCTCAAAAAATTCCAGTAGATTAGTCAAGCACGATTTACCTTTTGTAAATCCATGTTGACGTTGTCCGATCCTGTCACTATTTTCCAAGTGCTCTGCTATTACATCTTTTATAATGGGCTCTAGCATTTTCCCCACTACCGATGTCAGTCTTACCGGTCTATAATTCCCCATTTTCTCTCTACTACCTTTTTTGAATAGTGGGGTTACATTAGCTACCCTCCAATCCATGGGAACTGTTAAGGAGTCTATAGAATTTGGAAGGTTGGGCCGAATGGCCTGTTTCTGTGCTGTATGTTCTAAGTAATCCTATGTACATGATGAAAGAAGGTATGTCATGAGAATCAGCAGGCACCTAAGCCACACTGCTATAACCGTCATTATGCCACTAACCAAATCTCCAGATTGTAGCACACCTACTTACCAATGACCAAGGTCAACTGCCTCTGCAGGCTCCAGGTCATCAGAAAGCCAGTTGCAGACCCTTGACATCTGCTACAAAGACATCTGCAGCCAACCTTCAAGGTAGGTTCAGCACTGCCAGTGGCGATCAAGATCACCAGTGCACCCAATGTTTCTGCCTACAGTTCATTCCAGGTTAGTGCTGCTGCATCAGCTAATGTGCTGTCAACACACAGATCAAACAGATACCCAATGCAACAGAAGCATAACATCAGCTGCCCCATTACTGCTATATTTGAGAAAGTACTGGGGGGTCGCTGATGATAGGCCTCCCATCTAGCAAGCAGGTTCTTGCTCTTCCTTGCCACCACCACATGCTCCCATCACCTATGATCTATGACTCACACAGTGCTACTTCCTGAAGCCTACTAACTACATCTCCAAGATGTATGCAGCTGTGTTGATACTTACAAATGTTGATGAAAGGTGATATGAGGAACTGACAGGCTTTCTTTCAGGTTTACAATGACGCAAAAGGATTAAATATTAAATTCTGGCTCCAAGACACACCTTCAAACAGAGATTGCCTTCCAAGATACTATGTGTGATGTTTGTGTGGTTGTGTGTATGCTTGTTTGGAAGTGAGTAAGAAAAGGGACAAGACATAAGGCAGGGTAGTACTCGCCAAAAGTTAGCGGAGTTCTGCTGATTTGCCGTTCCCTAATCCCTCCTATTGCAAGAATGTCCAAGGTGGTTTCCTCTCTGGGAATTAAGACCTTGTGATTTCTGAACACTTCTCCAATTCAGGACTGTTCCCTTGAACTAGGTGTGATCCTGCCATGGAAACAAAGGCATATTATCCAGAAGTTAACAGAGCACATACACAGTGACAGACATATGCCCAACCTGCAGTCCATTCTGAAAGTCAATATGTGACTATGTATCATGTAGATTGTATTGCAAAGATTTGATGTATGAAGCCCTTGGAAGATGTCAGTGTGTCAACATTTTCAATTGTAAGTTGCAGCTTTAGTGTGTGTCCTGCTGGTGTACTGGTATGCAATAGATGCTGTGAGGTTAGCTGTAAGATTTTTTGAGGTCTTGGCATGGGCAATCTGTAAATATGGAACAGATTGACAGGTTTTTAGCATGTAGTGTTAGGCCATCTATCTAGTACATGTTACTATTGGGTAGTCTCATTGTTTCAGGTTCCTTAAGGTATTCCATTTTATCCTGCATCTGTTCCAGATCCTACAATTACATTGAATCTGGCCACTGTCTCCTCCTAGCCATGGTGCACTGCGATCTGTTGGAGATGGTTCAAATGCAGCAGCATTTCCACTTCACCAGCCATCAGACAAGGGGGTTGGGTTTTGTGTCACTATGTTACTTGCCTACAGACTCTGTGTTCTACATCTACTTTGGAATTTCCTTCCCTTGCACTCCCCACCCCCACTCCCCCATGTAGCCTTTGGAAAGGCTAATAAACTGATTTCAGCCTTTGGAAGGACTCTAACACTTTTTAGCCCCACTTGATTTAAATGTTCCCAGAAGCCCTTTCTCGCCAGACGTCCCATTCACACAGGTGGCCCCTGGGCCAATCCACCCAGGGAAAGTGTTCACATTATTTGTACAAGCCGACATTGCCAAATCATGCAAGGTCAAGTCTTCTGCCAAAATGCACAAGGCAAATATTTGCCTTTTTAAAAAAAACAAGGGTTAGAAAAATAAAGATGAGACAAAAAGATAAAAGGTTAAAATAGAAGAACGTTTTCCATAAGAATAAAATTGTTTAAGTAAAGGCAATCTGGATGGCAAGAAAAGATAGAAAACTAAATTACAAAAATGAGTAACAAATTGACCCCTCTAAAAAGGAAGACTATAAGGCAAATGTATGTCCCTGTTTCAAATGTTTGACTTAGACTCTATGCAATTAAGTCACCAAGAGAGACTATACTGCAGGATAACACAACAAAATGGGTTATTTCAGGCAGTGTCCATTGAATGGAAATAATGTTTTTTAATGTCAGTATTATATTGGTTGATATAGAATAGAATCATAAAATGGTTACCGCACAGAAGGAGGCCATTCGGCCCATTGAGCCCATGCCGGCTCCCTGCAAGAGCACTTCAGCTAGTCCCACCCACCCCCCCCCCCCCCTTTCCCTGTAGCAACCTTGGTGCTGTGTTTAACCCCAAGATGAGCTTCCAACCACATATCTGCTCCATCACCAAGACCGCCTACTTCCAGCTCCATAACATTGCCTGGATCCACCCCTTCCTCAGCTCATCTCCTGCTGAAACCCTCATCCATGCCTTTGCTACCTCTAGACTTAACTATTCCAATGCTGTCTTGGCCGGCCACCCTACATAAACTTGTGCTCATCCAAAACTCTGCTGCCTGTATCTTACCTCGCTCTAAGTCTTGCTCACCCATCACCCCTGTGCTTGCTGACCTTCACAGGCTTCCGGTCCGACAATGCCTCAGTTTTAACATCCTCATCCTTGTTTTCAAATCCCTCCATGGCCTCAGCCCTCCCTATCTCAGTAACCTCCTCCAACCCTACAAGCCTTCGAGGTGTCTGCGCTCTTCTAATTCTGGCCTCTTGCGCATCCTGGATTTTAATCACTCCACCATTGGCAGAAGTGCTTTCTGCAGCCTTGGCCCTAAGCTCTGGAATTCCCTCCCTAAACCTCTCTGCCTCTCTACCTCTCTCTGCTCCTTTAAGATGCTCCTTAAAACCTACCTCTTTGTCCTTCTGTGGCTCAGTGTCAAAAATGTTTTTATTGATATCGCTCTTGTTAAGCGCCTTGGGACGTTTTACTACGATAAATGTGCTACATAAATGTAAGTTGTTGTTGTTATTTATTGTACAACAGAATTAAGGATTGTGTCCTGATTAAACAGCTCGATCCATGATTTCTGCTGCAATTTGGGCTTTCTCACAACACACTATAATCAGGCTCTCCACGAAAGGCCTCCAACCAATATTGTATAGTACTCTACCCATCGGCTGTCAAGACAAAGGGCAAAGGGAATTTTATCAGAAATATGCCTTCATCAGACCTGCTTGTATTTTACCTGCTTGTATTGTGTGAACCGCACCCTTTTGTTCCTATTGTGTGTATTGGCTACGCCCCTGTCTTTTGCCATATAAAGGTCTCAGGAGCTGCATGAGTCACTCACTACGAGACGAACCCGATGTGGGAAGACCTGCTATGCTGCTATGTTCTTAGTGATTAAAAGCCTTCAGTTGAATCCTTGTCTTTGAGTCATTGATGGCATATAAAAGGGCAAAGGGAATTTTATCAGAAATAGCTGTCAAAGCTCCTTTAAAAAAGTGTCTGTGCATTGGTTTAGCTATACCTTCACAGGAATAGATATAATAGAGACATTTTATAACATGATGCAGGGCAGACAACACAACTATCAAAGTCTCTTTCAACAGGCTGCCTGTTCACAATTCCTGTTAATTCATTTGATTACAATTTAAATCCGTGGTTTGAAACATTGAAAAAAAGAAAGACTTGTGGCGACACGCCACCACTGGACATAATCCGCTCACGGCGGCACGGACAGTTTAAGCAGACGCCCCCAGCCGGGGGCCCTTTCCTCCAGCAACTTGTTTCCCGCAGGGACAGGCTGCCGGGAGCACTTCCTGTCTGGGAAGTATTTAAGTGGATGCGCGGGCTTTTCCAGTTTCTCTTTGTCATGAGGTAGAATAAAAGCAGTTGTGTTTTACTAGCTCTGGTCTCGACTCCCACGTTTGCCGCGGTATCTCAACACTGGTGACCCCGGCGCTCAGGACGAATCCTAAGCTAGCATGGCGGATACAAACGCAGTCACGGTTAAATTACCGGACTTTTGGGAGAACCTGGCCGAAGCCTGGTTCGTTCAAGCTGAGTCCAGATTCCGGCTGAAACACATTACAGTCGACGCCACAAAGTACGACTACCTCATCTCCGCTCTCACCTACGCCACAGTCCCCAAGGTTTGGGCAGCGCTGCAGAATCCACCACCGGACGGCAAGTACGAACATCTGAAGGCTGCGCTCCTTAAAAAATTTCAAACGTCCTCTTACCAGCGCCACTGCCAACTCCTTGACCTCCCCGGCCTTGGTGACGCTTCACCATCAGACCTGCTTTCCTACATGCTGTCCCTCTCGGACGACAAAAACCCCGGCGCCCTCTTTCGCACGCTTTTCATTCGGCAGCTCCCCGCCAGCATCCGCCCGCTCATTGTGGAGTCTGGCTCCATGGACCTGAATGACATAGCCGAAAAGGCCGACCGGCTGCTCTCTGCACAGTCCGCTCGCAACGTCGCGCCCGACCTCACGGCAACGACCACGCGGTCTTCCCGGCCCACTAGGCCCGACCGCCCTACCACTCCGGGTCACTGCTACTACCACACCCGTTTTGGCGCTAGGGCCCAATGCTGCACGCCACCGTGTACTTTCAAGCCACCCCCCGCACCGGCCCCCGCGATGGCCGCGGGGCAAAAGGGGCCCCTACTGTACGTCACCGACGATAGAACCAACCGACGATTTCTGTGCGACACAGGGGCCCAGCACAGCATCACCCCCGCCTCCGCCCTCGAAATCCAGCGCGGCACACGGGGTATCACGCTGGCCACAGCCAATGGCTCTGACATCCGCACATATGGCACCCGCATGGTCACGCTCGACCTCGCGGGCCACCGCTACCACTGGGAGTTCCTCACAGCCAAGGTCCTCTGCCCACTCCTCGGCGCAGACTTCCTACGCGCCCACGGCCTCCTTGTCGACATTCCGAGGCACCGCCTCGTCGACACCAACACTATGGCCCCCATCCCCGGCGCATTTACCCCGGCCCGTTCGGCCGGCCTGACGACCTACTGCCTCGCCAGAGCCACGGACGACTACTTGGCACTCCTAGCCGAGTTTCCCGCCCTCACTAACCCGACCTTTTCGGCAAAAGCCGCCAAACACGGTGTGGAGCACTATATCCCCACCACCGGTCCCCCAGTTTCTGCCCACGCCCGCAGACTCAACCCGGCCAAGCTGGAAATCGCGCGGGCCGAGTTCACCACCATGGAACAACTCGGCATCATCCGCCGCTCCAGCAGCCCTTGGGCCTCGCCCCTCCACATCGCCCCCAAGCCCGGTGGAGGCTGGCGCCCTTGCGGGGACTACCGCCACCTTAACGACGCCACCACCCCCGACCGATACCCTGTGCCACACATCCAGGACTTCTCGGCCCGACTGGCCGGACGAACCGCCTTTTCCAAAGTCGACCTGGTGCGCGGTTACCACCAAGTCCCCGTACACCCCGCAGACATCCCCAAAACGGCCGTCATCACCCCATTCGGCCTGTTCGAGTTCCTGAGGATGCCCTTCGGCCTCAAGAATGCAGCCCAGGCTTTCCAGCGCCTGATGGACTCAGTCCTCCGGGACCTAAACTTCCTATTCGTCTATCTAGACGACATTCTCGTGGCCAGCTCCTCCAAACAGGAACACCTCGAACACCTTTGCATCTTGTTCGGGCGCCTAGCCCAACACGGGCTCATCCTCAGCCCGGCGAAGTGCCAATTCGGCCTAACCGAGATCGATTTTCTCGGTCACCACACCACCCCTGCTGGGGCCGTCCCCCTGCCCAACAAGGTGCAGGCCGTCCAGCAATTCCCCCGCCCCACAACCATCAAGGGCCTCCAAGAGTTCCTCGGGATGGTGAACTTCTACAACAGGTTCATCCCCAGAGCGGCAGCCCTCATGAAGCCCCTATACGACTCCCTCCGAGGTAAATCTGGCAAGATGGACGTAGCCTGGACCACTGACACGTCAGCCGCCTTCGACGCCACCAAAAACGCGCTCGCCAACGCCACCCTGCTCGCGCACCCGAGGGCCGATGCCCGGGTCGCGCTCACCACCAACGCCTCCGACCACGCGGTCGGCGCCGTGTTCGAGCAGTGGGTCAATGGCGCGTGGCAGCCACTTGCCTTCTACAGTCGCCAACTGCGCCCCCCCGGAGGTCAAGTACTCCACTTTCGACCACGAGCTTCTCGCACTCCACCTGTCGGTCCACCATTTCAAGTTCCTCCTGGAAGGCCACCCCTTCACCGCATACGTGGACCACAAGCCGCTCACATACGCGATGGCCAAGCACACCGAACCCTGGTCCACTAGGCAGCAACGCCAGCTCGCGGCCGTGTCCGAGTTTACTACGGACATCCAGCACGTCTCCGGTAGAGACAACGTTGTCGCCGACTGCCTTTCCCGTCCCGCCATCTGCGTGAATCACCTCGCGGTCGACTACGCGCAGCTAGCAGCGGCCCAGCTCACAGACCCAGACCTCCTCTCGGCGGCTACCAGCCTGCCAGGGCTACGCCTAGTCACGGTCGCGCACGGGCCCGAAGCCACGGCCGTCACTTGCGACGTCTCACTCGGCCAACCCAGGCCGGTCGTCCCTGCAACCTGGCGCCACCACATCTTCGACGCGCTCCACGGGCTCTCCCACCCGGGTTCCCGCGCATCCGTCAAACTCCTCTCCCAGCATTTCGTCTGGCGCGGCCTCAGCAGGGATGTTCAGACTTGGGCCACCTCCTGCCTCGCCTGCCAACGGGCTAAGGTACAGCTGCACACAAAAGCACCCCTGGGAGACTTCGAGGTACCCAGCCGCCGCTTCGACCACGTACACGTCGACATCGTCTGGCCCCTGCCGCCATCGCAAGGCCAAACTTATCTCCTCACGATGGTCGACCGCTACACACGCTGGCCTGAGGCAGTGCCGCTGACCTCCACCACCACAGCCGACATCGCCAGGGCGTTCGTTAACACCTGGGTTGCGAGGTTCGGCGTACCGGCCGACATAACCTCCGACAGAGGCGCCCAGTTCACCTCCGAACTCTGGACGGCCACAGCACGCAACCTCGGGGTGACGCTCCACCGAACCACGGCGTACCACCCGCAGGCCAACGGGCTTTGTGAACGCTTCCACAGGTCACTCAAGGCCTCACTCCGCGCCGGCCTGCAGGACAGTACCTGGACTGACCGCCTACCGTGGGTGCTACTAGGCCTACGCACCGCGGTCAAGGAAGACCTCCAGTCCTCGGCAGCGGAGTTAGTCTACGGACAACCGCTGTGCGTCCCAGGCGAATTCCTTCCGGAGGCTACCACGCCTTGGTCGGCCGAACAGCAGCGGCTCAACTCTTTCTCTTCCGCTCAGCAGTTCGCCCCACTTCCGGTCAACCGACACGGCGAACTCGCACCTCACGTCCCGCCAAATTTACAGCAGGCACGCTTCGTCTTCGTGCGACACGACGTGCACCGTGGGCCCCTGCGACCCCCGTACGACGGACCGTACGAGGTGCTACAAACCGGGGACAAGGTCTTCAAGCTGCGACTCGGCGACAGGGTCGACACAGTCTCCATCGACCGGCTCAAACCAGCACACACAGAACCAGGGGAACAGGTCCCCATGGCACGGCCTCCAGCTAGAGGCCGTCCCGCCAGCAAGCCAGCACAGCCGGCGGCGAACCGCCCGGCCCAACCAACTAGACCGGCGACCACTCAGAGCCGCTGCAGCAGAACCATCAGACCACCGTCACGACTCGTCCACTCCTCCTAAGCGGATTCTGGGGGGAGCTCTGTGGCGACACGCCACCACTGGACATAATCCGCTCACGGCGGCACGGACAGTTTAAGCAGACTCCCCCAGCCGGGGGCCCTTTCCTCCAGCAATTTGTTTCCCGCAGGGACAGGCTGCCGGGAGCACTTCCTGTCTGGGAAGTATTTAAGTGGATGCGCGGGCTTTTCCAGTTTCTCTTTGTCATGAGGTAGAATAAAAGCAGTTGTGTTTTACTAGCATGATAGCAAAATACTGCAGATGTTGGAAATCCGAAATAACAACAGAAAATGCTGGAAAAACTCAGCAGGTCAGGCAACATCCGTGGAGAGAAATTTGAGTTGACGTTTCGGGTTGGACCCTTCTTCAAAACTGGAAAGAAAAGAAACTAGATCGAAGGCAGGGCTGCGATCGGACAAAAGAATAAAAGAAACAAAAGAAGTAAAAGAGATTAGAAGCTAGACGAGATGGTAATAGGCCGAGATTAGGTGTAAAGTGTACTGGCAGGGCAAAAGATAGCTGCCAGGTGTGAGAGAGAAACAAAAGGAAAGGGGGTGGGGGGAAAAGGAGTGGAACAATTACAAGAGAAAATGAAATGGGGCCGAGCTTATGATCTGAAATTGTTGAACTCGATATTGAGTCCGGAAGGCTGCAGACTGCCCAATCGGAAGATGAGGTGCTGTTCCTCGAGTTTACGTTGAGCTTCCGTGGAACAATACAAGAGGCCAAGGACGGTGAGGTCCGAGTGGGAATGGAGCGGTGAATTAAAATGACAGGCGACCGGAAGCTTGGGGTCACCCTTACGGACTGAACGGAGGTGTTCCGCAAAGCGGTCATCCAATCTGCATTTGGTCTCCCCAATGTAGAGGAGACCGCATCGTGATCACCGCTCCATTCCCACTCGGACCTCACCGTCCTTGGCCTCTTGTATTGTTCCACGGAAGCTCAACGTAAACTCGAGGAACAGCACCTCATCTTCCGATTGGGCAGTCTGCAGCCTTCTGGACTCAATATTGAGTTCAACAATTTCAGATCATAAGCTCGGCCCCCATTTCATTTTCTCTTGTAATTGTTCCACTCCTTTCCCCCCCCCCCCCTTTCCTTTTGTTTCTCTCTCACACCTGGCAGCTATCTTTTGCCCTGCCAGTACACTTTACACCTAATCTCGGCCTATTACCATCTCGTCTAGCTTCTAATCTCTTTTACTTCTTTTGTTTCTTTTATTCTTTTGTCCGATCGCAGCCCTGCCTTCGATCTAGTTTCTTTTCTTTCCAGTTTTGAAGAAGGGTCCAACCCGAAACGTCAACTCAAATTTCTCTCCACGGATGTTGCCTGACCTGCTGAGTTTTTCCAGCATTTTCTGTTGTTATTTTGTGTTTTACTAGCTCTGGTCTCGACTCCCACGTTTGCCGCGGTATCTCAACAGACTTGCATTTAGATTGCGCCTTTCACAACCACCGGACATCTCAAAGAGCTTTACAGCCAATGAAGTAGAGTCACTGTTGTAATGTGGAAAATGCGCACAGCAAGGTCCCACAGTAATGTGATAATGACCAGATAATCTGTTGTTTTTTATGTGGGTTGAGGGGTAAATATTGGCCAGGACACCGGGGATGACTCCCCTGCTCTTCTTCAAAATAGTGCCATGGGATCTTATACATCCACCTGAGAGAACAGACGGGGTCTCGGTTTAACGTCTCATCCGAAAGATGGCACCACTCAGCACTGCACTGGAGTGTCAGCCTAGCTTTACGTGTTCAAGTCCCTGGAGTGGACTTGAACCCACAACCTTCTGATTCAGAGACGAGAGAGCGCTACCAACTGAGCCACAGCTGAGATGCAAGAACTAATCTGAGAATGCTGTGCTTGTGACATGACTGAATCAAGAACTTGCTGTCTGTATGCGTAGCCCTGATTATAATTTAAATCTGCAATTAGAAATATGTTGAGCTGTGAATGTCCATAGTGTGACACAGGGTATACACATATGGCTCCGAGATAGGGAGATAACACTATCACACCAATTCTCTTTGAGTGTAGCATCCTGCTGAGAACATGGGATTGGTAAATCTAACCTTTCATATCAGCAAAGCATCAGCATATTTTGTGCTCTGCTGCTAATTTTGTATTCTCTTTGGCTGTGTGTCACCATACTTTTGAGGTGCAGTACAAATATATTTCTCACTATATCCTTTCATTCCCAGTGTGTTTCTTTGCTGCTCCTATTATTGTCCTGGTCAAATAATTAGGAGGAGTGGACACGAATTATTAGACCAGGTATTTTAGATTTTTTAGTGCACCGTTTGAATGCCAAAATGCCTGGAATGATCTTATGTTCCTGGGAGTCTGCATGGTGCATTTAGTTGCTATGATTAGTCAACAACTCCATTATCTTTGTATCATGCGACTACTGGGATGGTAAGAGGTGAACTAGATGGTTCTTTTTCATCTAGCAATTCCTATGGTGCACTGGGTTAGACCCATGGTCCTGGGTAGGAATCATAGAAACATAGAAACATAGAAGATAGGAGCAGGAGTAGGCCATTCGGCCCCTCGAGCATGCTCCGCCATTCAATGAGATCATAGCTGATCATCCAAACTCAGTACCCGGTCCCTGCCTTCTCCCCATATCCCTTGATCCCTTTAGCCTTAAGAAATATATCTAACTCCTTCTTGAATATATTTAATGAATTGGCCTCAACTGCCTTCTGTGGTAGAGAATTCCACAGGTTCACCACTCTCTGGGTGAAGAAATTCCTCCTCATCTCAGTCCTAAATAGCTTACCCCTTATCCTTAGACTGTGACCCCTGGTTCTGGACTCCCCCGCCATTGGGAACATCCTTCCTGCATGTAGTCTGTCTAGTCCTGTTAGAATTTTATAAGTTTCAATGAGATCCCCTCTCATTCTTCTAAACTCCAGCGAGTATAAGCCCAATCGACCCAATCTCTCCTCATACGTCATTCCTGCCATCCCAGATATCAGTCTGGTGAATCTTCGCTGCACTCCCTCCATGGCAAGAACATCCTTCCTCAGATAAGGTGACCAAAACTCCACACAATACTCAAGGTGTGGTCTCGCCAAGGCCCTGTACAACTGCAGCAAGACATCCTTGTTCCTGTACTCGAATCCTCTAGCTACGAAGGCCAACATACCATTTGCCTTCTTAAGTGCCTGCTGCACCTGCATGCTTACCTTCAGTGACTGGTGCACAAGGACACCGAAGTCTCGTTGCACTTCCCCTTCTCCCAATCTATTGCCGTTCAGATAATAATCTACCTTCCTGTTTTTGCCACCAAAGTGGATAACCTCGCATTTATCCACATTATATTGCATCTGCCATACATCTGCCCAATCACCCAACCTGTCCAAATCATACTGGAGTTTCTCGGCATCCTCCTCACAGCACACACGCCCACCCAGCTTTGTGTCGTCTGCAAACTTGGAGATATTACATCTAGTTCCCTTATCTAGATCATTAATATATATTGTGAATAGCTGGGGTCCTAGCACCGATCCCTGCGGTACCCCACTAGTCACTGCCTGCCACTCGGAAAAAGACCCGTTTATTCCAACTCTTTGCTTCCTGTCTGCCAGCCAGTTCTCTATCCAAGTCAGTACCTTGCCCCCAATCCCATGTGCTTTAACTTTACATGCTAATCTCTTATGTGGGACCTTATCGAAAGCCTTCTGAAAGTCCAAATACACCACACCCACTGGTTCTCCCTTATCTATTCTACCAGTTACATCCTCAAAAAATTCCAGTAGATTAGTCAAGCATGATTTACCTTTTGTAAATCCATGTTGACTTTGTCTGATCCTGCCGCTGTTTTCCAAGTGCTCTGCTATTACATCTTTTATAATGGGCTCTAGCATTTTCCCCACTACCGATGTCAGGCTTACCGGTCTATAATTCCCCGTTTTCTCTCTACCACCTTTTTTGAATAGTGGGATAACATTAGCTACCCTCCAATCCATGGGAACTGTTCCAGAATCTATAGAATTTTGGAAGATGACCAGCAATGCATCTACTATTTCTAGGACAACTTCCTTAAGTACCCTAGGATGTAGATTATCAGGCCCTGGGGATTTATCGGCCTTCAATCCCATCAATTTCCTTAACACCATTTCCCTACAAATACTGATTTCATTCAGTTTCTCCCTCTCATTAGACCCTATGTTCCCCGACATCTCTGGGAGGTTATGTGTGTCCTCCTTTGTGAAGACAGAACCAAAGTATGTATTCAATTGGTCTGCCATTTCTTTGTTCCCCATTATAAATTCCCCTGATTCTGACTGCAAGAGACCTACGCTTGACTTCACCAATCTTTTTCTCTTCACATATCTATAGAAGCTTTTACAGTCAGTTTTTTTGTTCCCTGCAAGCTTACTCTCATACTCTATTTTCCCCCTCTTAATTAATCCCTTTGTCCTCCTTTGCTAAATCAAATACATTGGGGGGGAATTTAACCTAAAGAAAGGGTGGGTTTGGAGCGTGGGGATAGTTGAATTGTTAAAAATCAGAATCCCGACGTGAACCCGCCTCCAACTCGCCCACTTCCGGTTTTAACTGAAGCGGGATGGGGGCGGGCTGCCAACCCGCTGCCAGGAGGCGGGATGCCAATTTAAATATTGCAATCTTCTTTAACTTACATTTGTTTTTAACTGTAACTGGACGGGTTTTGCGCATCTTGTAAAACCCGGCAGTTACAGCAAGGCGAGGACTGCTGAATCCAGGAGGTAAGTGCCTTTATACCTACCCTCTGGATCCAGGGTCCCTGCCTAGCCCACCCCCTGCGATTGGAGACCCCCCTCACGAGGCCTTCAATCGCCTTCCCAGGCCTCCCCCACCCGCCCCAATCGATGAGTCTGAGGCCAGCCACGATCCTCTGGTGGCCAGCTCAATTCTCCTCCCCTCCGCCGATCCTCCAGAGGCCATGATATTCTTCCCTGCCCCGCTCCCCCACCCCCCCGATCCAACAACAACAACTTGTACTTATATAGTGCCTTTAACGTGGTAAAACGTCCCAAGGTGTTTCACAGGAGTATTATAAGACAAAAAATTTGACACCGAGCCACATAAGGAGAAATTAGGCCACGTGACCAAAAGCTTAGTCAAAGAGGTAAGTTTTAAGGAGCGTCTTAAAGGAGGAAAGAGTGGTAGCAAGGCAGAGAGGTTTAGGCAGGGAATTCCAAAGCTTAGGGCCTTGGCTATAGAAGAACATAAGAAATAGGAGCAGGAATAGGCCACTTGGCCCTTCGAGCCTGCTCCGCCATTCAATAAGATCATGGCTGATCTTCTACCTCAATTCCACTTTCCTGCACTATCCCCATATCCCTTAATTACCTTAATATCCAAAAATCTATCGATCTCTGTCTTGAATATACTCAATGACTGAGCCTCCACAGCCCTCTCAGGTAGAGAATTCCAAAGATTCACCACCCTTTGAGTGAAGAAATTTCTTCTCATCTCAGTCCTAAATGGCCGACCCCTTATTCTGAGACTGTGACCCCTGGTCCTAGACTCCCCCGCCAGGGGAAACATCCTCCCTGCATCTACCC
This sequence comes from Somniosus microcephalus, assembly GCF_052327205.1. NCBI lineage: Eukaryota > Metazoa > Chordata > Chondrichthyes > Squaliformes > Somniosidae > Somniosus > Somniosus microcephalus. The sequence continues at coordinate 28,487,755 of NC_141003.1, forward strand.
CGTCAAGCCCTTTTAGAATTTAGTATGTTTCAATGAGATCACCTCTCGTTCTTCTAAACTTCAGAGAATATAGGCCTAGTCTACTCAATCTGTCCTCATAAGACATGCCCCCCCATCCCAGGAATCAGTTTGGTGAACCTTCGTTGCACTCCCTCTATGGCAAGTATATCCTTCCTTAGGTAAGGAGAACAAAACTGTACACAATACTCCAGGTGTGGTCTCACCAGGGCCCTATATAATTGCAGTAAGACGTCTTTATTCTTATACTCAAATCCTCTTGTTATAAAGGCATGGCCACCAATGGTCGAGCGATTATAATCAGGGATGCTCAAGAGGGCAGAGGTAGAGGAGCACAGATATCTTGGTGGGGGGCGGGGGGGGCGGGGCATTGTGGGGCTGATGGAGATTACAGAGATCGGGAGGGGTGAGGCCAAGGAGGAATTTGAAAACAAGGATGAGAATTTTGAAATCGAGGCGTTGCTTAACGGGGAGCCAATGTAGGTCAGCGAGCACAGGGGTGATGTGCGAACAGGACTTGGTGCGAGTTAGGACACGGGCAGCTGAGTTTTGGATGACCCCAAGTTTATGTAGGGTAGAATGTGGGAGGCCAGCCAGAAGTGCGTTGGAATAGTCAAGTCTAGAGGTAATAAAGGCATGGATGAGGGTTTCAGCAGCGGATGAGCTGAGGCAAGGGTGGAGACGGGCGATGTTACGGAGGTGGAAATAGGCGGTCTTAGTTATGCTGTGGATATGTGGTTGGAAGCTCATTTCAGGGTCAAATATGACACCAAGGTTGCGAACAGTGTGGTTCAGCCTCAGACAGGTGTAAGGCAGAGGGATGGAGTCAGTGGCTAGGGAATGGAGTTTGTGGTGGGGACCGAAAACAATGGCTTCAGTCTTCCTAATATTTAATTGGAGAAAATTTCTGCTCATCCAGCAGTCTGACAATTTAGGGACGGTGGAGAAGTCGAGAGAAGTGGTATTGAGGTAGAGCTGGGTGTCGTCAGCGTACATGTGAAAACTGACGCTGTGTTTTCGGATGATGTTGCCAAGGGGCAACATATAGATGAGAAATAGGAGGGGGCCAAGGATAGATCCTTGGGGGACACCAGAGGTAACAATGCGGGAGCAGGTGATTCTCTTGCTATGATTAGATAGATAAGAATGGAACCAGGCGAGTGCAATCCCACCAAGCTGGACTACGGTGGAGAGGTGTTGGAGAAGGATGGAGTGGTCAACCGTGTCAAAGGCTGCAGACAAGTCAAGAAGGACGAGGAGGGATAGTTTACCTTTGTCACAGTCACAAAGGATGTCATTTGTGACCTTGATGAGAGCTGTTTCAGTACTGTGGCAAGGGCGGAAACCTGATTGGAGGGATTCAAACATGGAATTGTGGGAAAGATGGGCATGGATTTGATAGGTGACAACACATTCAAGGACTTTGGAGAGAAAAGGGAGTTTGGAAATGGGCGGTAGTTTGCAAGGATGGACGGGTCAAGGGTTGGTTTTTTGAGGAGAGGGGTGATGACGGCAGATTTGAGGGAGGGGGGGACAGTACCTGAGGAGAGAGAACCATTAACAATGTCAGCTAACATGGAGCCAGAAAAGAAAGTTAGGTGGTCAGCAGTTTGGTGGGAATAGGGTCGAGGGAGCAGGAGGTGGCTCTCATGGACAAGATGAGCGCGGAGAGGTCATGAGGGGAGATGGGAGAGAAACTGGAGAAAGATGTGATTTCAAGGCTAGGGCAGGGGAAACCTTAGAGGAAGTTTGGCCCGGTGGGCTAGGGGAAGGAAGGGAAGTGGCAGAGGCAGCTGAAAGGATGGTCTCAATCTTAGAGACAAAGAAGTCCATGAGCTCCTCACACTTGTTGTCGGAGGGGAGGGTGGAAAAGACAGGGGAGAGGGGTTTAAAAAGACAGTTAGCAGTAGAGAAAAGGAACCGGGGTTTATCTTTGCATTCCAGAATGATCCTGGAATAGTGAGCAATTTTGGCAGACGAGAGCAGGACCCGATAATTCTTTATGTGGTTCGGCCAGATCTGGTGGTGAATGGCTAAACTAGTTGCCCGGCATATCCATTCAAGTCTGCATCCCTTGGACCTAAGGGTGAGAAGATGAGAGCCATACCAGGAGGAACAGCCAGGGTGAGAGAGAGTAATTGTTTTAATAGGGACTAGGGCATCAAAGGTGGTGATCCTCCACAGGCCCCAATCATCCTTCACCCCCCCTCCCCTGATACTCCACAGGCCCCAATCATCCTTCACCCCCCCTCCCCTGATACTCCACAGGCCCCAATCTTCCTTCTCCCCCCCACCCCTATTCTCCGGAGGCCTGCACCGGCCACCACCCAATCCCTCCCTCCCTCCTCCTCTGTGCGGCCTAGTGCCGCAGGCCTACCCGCCCATAGCCAGCCACCCTCTCCATCTGGCTGGCTGCGGGTGGGAAACAGAGGTTTCAGATCCATATCAGGCCTTGCTGTTAAAGTCGGCAGGGACTGCGGGAAACCCGTTCTCCCAGGTTTCTCGCTTGCTTCGGAGCACCCCCACCGCCAACCCGCCTTCTGCATGAACACCCAGCCCAGTGATTCGTTAAAGATCTTCTTTCAGCCTTCGTTCTTGTTAGATCCGTGTATCTTAATGTTGTGTCCTTCAATAATCAGACAAAAGACTGCAGGAACGATCAACAGGTGTTTACTGAATGAGGGTTACTTTAGAACTAACTGTACAGATCACTACTCAGGGTTTATATACAGGTGTGGTCACTGCCGGTACTACAGTATACAGGAGCTGTAAAAAGTAGTTCTCCCCTTAAAGGTACATACATTACAATTCCTCCCCTTTTAGATTAACAGTACCATAACACTCATTTAACAATTAAATATCAAACTAATTACAATTAACACTTTTAACATGCAACATTAGCTGAAAATAGTCTATTTATAAATTCAGTCTTCCTGATCCTTTCTGGATAGTGCCTTTCCCGAGTGTCTTGCTCTTGGTGCGGAGGTGATTCTGGCCCCCTGTCGTCGGTTGGTTCATCAGCTTCCGATGCTACTGTTTCTGAGGTAGATGCAACCTGTACGTCGGGTTCCTCACCAGGTACGTATGGCCGAGACATGGGGTTGACTCGTTCCTGTGATGCTAGGATCTGGTCAGCATGGCGTCTCACAATGTTCTCCCCAAAATCCACTGTGTACATTAGTGGCCCCTGCCATGTGCATATCGTTCCTGGTTGCCATTTCTCTGTTCGGTAGTCGCGGGCCAAGACTGGTTGCCCTACATTGAAGCTCCTTGTTGGCTTCTCATTGATGTGCTGGAATTGCTTACTCTCAACATCTCTTCGTACATTTGGTCTGAGCAAATCCAGACGAGATCTCAACCTTCGGTTAAAGAACATCATGGCCGGGGCCTGGTTGGTGACTGCATGTGTCGCATTTCAGTAGGCTAACAGGAAATTGTCCACCTTATGCTGCAGTGGAATGTCGACATCGCACATGGCCTTTACTGCTTTTTTAAAGGTTTGTACGAACCTCTCAGCCAATCCATTTAAGGCTGGATGATACGGGGCGGATGTGTAATGCCTTACCCCATTCCTTTTCATAAATCTTCGAAACTCTTCGGACACAAACTGTGGTCTGTCATCAGAGCAAATCTGCTCTGGCAAGCCGTTCCTGGCAAAAATGGTCCGTAGGACTGCAATAGTTTTCTCCGTGGTGGTGGAGGACATTTTGATCACCTCAGGCCATTTCGAGTGCGCATCCACGGCTATTAAAAACATTGAGTCCATGAATGGACCAGCAAAATCAATATGCACCCATTGCCATGGAGATGAGGGCCACTCCCATGGGTGTAGAGGGGCATGTGGTGGTGCATTTTGGACCTTCTGGCATCCTGAGCAGCTCTTTGTCAGGTCCTCGATTTGCTGATCGATCCCCAGCCACCACACATAAGCCCTAGCAAGGCTTTTCATTTTCACCCCTCCCAGATGACCTTCGTGAAGCTCATTGAGCACTCTCTCCCTTAACTTGGGTGGAATTACCACTCGGGATCCACACATCAAGGTCCCCTGGCATACTGACAGCTGTTCTCTTCTGGATGAGAATGCTGGCAACAGTGAGTCGGCATGTGCTGGCCATCCCTTCACCGTCAAATCATATACCCGAGACAGCGTCGGGTCATTTCGGGTCTCCTTCTCTATACCAGCGTTAGTTACTGGCAAGCATTCAATTATAGTCGAATGAAATATTTCGACAGGATCCACTGCTGGTGCTTCCTCCGCAGTAGGCAGTGGCAGGCGTGATAGCCCATCAGTGTTTCCATGCTGTTTCGTGCCCTTATACTCGATTTCATATTGGTGCGCCCCTAGAAAAAGGGACCATCTTTGTAGCCGTTGCGCAGTCATCACCGGAAAGCCCTTCTTTGGATTAAAGATGGAGACAAGTGGTTGGTGGTCAGTCAGCAAGATGAACTTCTGCCCGTGCAGATAGTGATTGAACTTTTTCACTCCCCACACTAGGCTGAGGGCCTCCCTGTCAATCTGGGCGTAGTTATGCTCGGCTGAGGTTAGCGACCGAGACGCAAAGGCTACTGGCCTCTCCGAGCCGTCCGGGAATTTGTGCGACAGCACCGCTCCAATGCCATAGGGTGATGCATCACACGCCAACCGAATTGGCAGTGCTGGGTTGAAATGAGCCAACGCCTCTTTTGATGTGATCAATGCTTTGCTCTTCTGGAAAGCTCGTTTACATTCGTCACTCCACTTCCATGGTACCCTCGTTTGCAGTAGGGTGTTCAGTGGGTGTAGTATGGTAGACAAATTCGGCAAGAACTTATGGTAGTAGTTCACCAGCCCGAGGAACGACCTCAGTTGTGACACATTTTCCGGTGCTGGAGCCTTGACTACTGCCTCAATCTTTTCAGGGGACTTATGTAACCCCTCTTTATCAATAACGTGGCCACAATATGAGATCTGCTTCTGGAAAAACTCGCATTTGTGGCGATTAGCTCGGAGCCCATATTCCTTCAATCTAGTGAGCACCTGTTCCAGGTTGGCGAGGTGATCACTGTCATTTTCGCCCGTGACCAGGATGTCGTCCAAATAACACTGGGTCCCTGGAATCCCTTGCAGGACTTGTTCCATTGCCCTTTGCCAAATAGCCGGAGCTGATGCTACCCCGAACACCAGCCAGTTGTATTGGTAGAGACCTTTATGAGTGTTGATCGTGAGGTACTGTTTTGAGGCTTCTTCTACCTCCATTTGCAGGTACGCCTGGGCCAGATCAATCTTAGTGAAGCGTTTCCCTCCAGATAGCGAGGCAAAAATATCTTCAATCCACGGAAGCGGATATTGTACAGTGTGAAGGACTGGGTTCACTGTCACCTTAAAGTCCCCACAGATGCGAACCTACTTTGGTTCCCCAGGCATATTACTCAACGACCTCTCCATTACAGGAACGATGGGTGTAGCCCACTCGCTCCAGTCCACTTTGGACAGTACTCCTGAACGTTCTAAACCTTCCAGCTCTGCTTCGACAGCTGGGCGGATCGCATAAGGTACCGGTCTGGCCTTAAAAAACTTTGGGCTTGCATTTTCCTCTATTTTGATCATCGCTGTTATGACTTTTAGTGTTCCGAGTCCCTGCTGGAACACTTCTTGTGTGTCAGTTAGCATTTTTGACAGTCGTCCAGGTGTGACGTCGTCATCCTTTTTGGCATCTACAGTCAGTGCTTGTATGGAATGCCAATCTAGCTGTATCTTCCGGATCCATTCACGTCCTAGTAGTGGTGGTCCTCCATCTGGCAATACATAAAGGTCCATTTTTGGTGTTTCCTTGCCGTTATATATAACGTTCACCCTTATTTTTCCTTTGGGGTAGACTTTTTGCCCCGTGTACGTCTTCAAGACAATCTTTGTATCTCTCAAGGGTATATGTGAGAATAGCCGCTTGTAGTCCCTTCGGTTTATGACTGTTAGGGCTGATCCTATGTCCAATTCCATTTTCACTTGGACTCCTGCTATCTTGAGTGTGACCCAGATAGTTTGGTGATCCTCCGTTTTGATCACATTATGTAGTTTCAGACAACCCAGCTCCTTGCTTCCGGAGTCTGTATCACTTTTCTGTTCGTCTGAACTACTCTCCTTCACCTTATGTACCTTCTTGTACTTCTCCTGTGGAGATTTCTTGCTGCTGGTTTTCTTTCCCGATCTGCAGACTCTTGCTATGTGTCCTCCTTTTCCACACTGTCTGCACACTTTGTCCTTGAACCAGCAATCATTATGGTCGTGTGTTGTTCTGCCGCAGCGATAGCACTTCACTGTTCCATATGACATTTCATTTGTGCCATATTCTTGCGGCCTCCATTGTATCTCTGCAGCACCCCATGCTGCTGCTTCATGTGATACTGCAATGCTGAAAGCCTTGTCCAGCGTAAGATCCTTTTCTGATAGAAGCCGTTTCTGGGTTCCTTCACTTTGAAGCCCACACACAAACTTGTCCCTTAAAGTATCTGCTAGTCCCGTTCCAAACTGGCAGTGTTTCGATAGCTTGTGCAGTTCCGTTAAATACTCAGCATTACTTTCATCTTTATGCTGGTTCCTTTTGTGAAACTTAAATCTTTCTGCTATCAGCAGTGGTGTGGGATTTAAGTGGTCCTGTAGGATTGACACTATGTTTTCAAAATCCTTTTCCACTGGCTTCTCTGGGGTTACTAGGTTTCGTAGTAAGCCATACGTTTTTACACCCATTGAATTCAACAATACCAGCACTTTCTTGTCATCTGGCACTTCATTCGCCTTGCAGCATACTTCTATGCGTTCGATATATGTCGTCCAATCTTCGACTTCATTGTCGAACGCTGTGATACTGCCACTCTTCGGCATTTTTGGGTGTGGTTAGACTGGCTTAAATTGGCATCTCCCGCGCTTTCCTTTCTTCCCCACTGTGGTTTAAAATGGCGTCTCCCGCGCTTTCCTTTCTTCCTCGCTGCGGCTTAAAATGGCATCTCCCGCGCTGCTGCCAACGCCGCTCTCGGCGGTCCTCGTGGCAAATGGTGACGCCCTGTGGGTTTTGTGCGCTGCTCCTGCGCTGCTGCCAATGCTGCTCTCTGCGGTCCTCGTGGCAATGGCAGCGCCTCGCGTTTTCCTGCGCGCCTCTCTCCCCCGTTGACGCTGCTCGGCTCTTGAACACTGGCTGCGCTCTGCTCTCTCTCGTCTCTCTCCCCATTGACGCCGCTCGGTCCTGAACACCGGCTGCACCCTGTGCGCTCTGCCCTCTCTCTCTCCCCCGTCGACGCTGCTCGGCCTTTTTCTGTGCCGCTCGGTCGGCTCTAGCCGCCGCTGTCCGGGAATGGTCTGCGCAGTACCTGTTGCCAGCCCGTTTCGCTGGACCACCGTGACTGGAAAGCCAAGCCTGGCTCTCGACAGCCTCCCCTGCGATGCTCAAATCTCCGCTGGATGACTGGGTGGTTGCCCGTGGTCGACGCCCGTGCTTCTGGACTTGACCTCCTTCCACTGTTCTCCAGGAGTGAATCCCTGGGAGGTGATGCAGAGTTGCAGGTAGGTTCGAATTTGCGTCGTCGCCAATGTTAGATCCGTGTATCTTAATGTTGTGTCCTTCAATAATCAGACAAAAGACTGCAGGGAACAATCAACAGGTGTTTACTGAATGAGGGTTACTCTAGAACTAACTGTACACTACTCAGGGTTTATATACAGGTGTGGTCACTGCCGGTACTACAGTATACAGGAGCTGTAAAAAGTAGTTCTCCCCTTAAAGGTACATACATTACAGTTCTAAATCTTAGTTGAAACATGCTTGGGCAGTTTCAAACTTCTCCCTGGTGGTGGGAGGGGGGCAGAAGACAAAACTGCTTCTCATTTTGCAATCTCACCTAAACAGATAGCAAATCTGTTTAAGTTCAAGGCACCTGAAATGATCACCTCCCTTCCTCCATGCCAAATACAAGCACATACTCGCAGCTGCCTAGGAATGAATATTGGCATCACCACACTTCATGCCAATTCACTCACTGAAACTGTTGGGGGGAGAGGACACACATTTTACCACTAAATTATTGTGCTTCACAGCCATCCATCTTAAGATCATGAAAGTATATCTAAAAAAAACCAAAAAGAAAACTTTATTGTACCACTTACCCAATCACCATGAAGGTAATTTCAGAAGCACAGATTCATGAAAGAGCCTGGAATGATCTAAATGGAAAAAAAGCAGCGAAGGTTTTAAATTAAAAATCCTGGGGACTTTGTGGTGCAGAGAAATTAGATTTGAGTGTGGACTTTTCACCCTTTTGAAATAGAGTCAAATGCAGGAGGGTCGAAAGCCTGGACTTTCTGTGGGCTACAAGGGCCCTGTGTGATGTGAAATGAGTTTGTACAGTCTCAACCCACTTTCTCAGTGGACATTGGTGCACAGCAAAAAGCTGACCCTAATTTAATACTAATTGATAGAAAATTGGTAACCTCACTTAGAAGGCACAGCGTTACCAGTGTGACAAATGGAAATCTGTCCAGCTCAGTGGGATTCCCCTTGCTTGGTTCCACTATTACTTTAAGTAGAGTGAATGGAAGTTCAAGGATAAGGTGGATGATTGGGGGGGCGGTTTCACTTGGCAGGCAAGGGGAAGCAGCAGAAGCAGCTGAATGGATGGATTCTTTGTTGGTGACAAAGAACTCTATGAAATATGCACTTGTTGTTAGCAGTAAGGGTAGAGGGGGTAGGGAAGAAGGGTTTAAGGAGGCAGTTGGTAGTGGAGAAAGGAAGCTGGGTGTTATCTTTGCTACCCAGGGTGATCTTAAAGTACTGGATGGTTTTATCAGAGGTTTCAGTCGAGCTAGATGTGGTCCAGCCAGATCAGTGATGGATGGTTAAGCCAATTGTGCACCAGAAACACTGAAATCTGCACCCCTTGGACTTGAGGGAGTGAAGATGGGGGCCATACTGGGGAAACAACAGGGATGAGAAACAGTAAAGGGTTTGCTGGGGACAAGGGAGTCAAAAATGAACAAATCAACAACTGCAGATCTATTGTGGTAAACAGAGGGGCAAAGCTAGACGGTTGGGAGTCGTAATGTCATTGGTCATCCATAGGAGAGTGACTTGTGGTGGGGGGGGGGAGAAGAGTTTTTTCAAGTGACAGATGCAGAAGGAAATGGGGTTGGAAGAGGATAAGCAGATATAGGTGGTGAGCTATACAAGGAAGTGGTTAGAGATTGCCAATAAAGCCAGTATTTATTTGCATGATGGTTTGGCTTGGGTTGCAGCCAAGCTGCACATGGAGAGACTGTTTTCCTCCAACTGATGTTTGTTTTTCCATTGATAAAGGCTGCTTATGTGGTCCTGTGGAAGTAATCCAGGACACTTCGGACCTTGGGAGAACTCAGTAAAGCTAAACTGTCTCACCTTCTTGTCACCTGTCGTCCATGAGGAAGTTGATGAAATTGCTCGCTCTAGACAGCAATGAATCTGTGAATTGCTTTATCCACCTATACGTAGCTGTTTGACTTATGTTACAAAATGTCTCCGGTGGCAGCCTCGAATACCCTGAGGCATAGAAGCTAAGGCCAAGCAGTGCTTTCAGTGGAGGTGGCTGCAGAATGTACCATAACTTTGTGACAGCTTCCTTTGTAAAGCAGGGACTGCTCATAGGTTCAAATGTACCTCTGCCTGCAAACCCTGGGGTAGACTGTGCCTGCAGACTCAACAGTGTGGCCTTCCTTTGGTGCTCTTCCTCTTCTTCCAAGAAGCAAAGAGAGAGAGAAATCCCCAATGGGGACCCCATGGCTTAGCTGGTGAAAGCGTCTGTCTAGTAAACAGGCGATCCAGGTTCGAGTCCCAGCGGGGCCTTTCTTTCTGGGTAGCACGGTGGCATAGTGGTTAGCACTGTTGCCTCACAGCGCCAGGGACCCGGGTTCGAATCCGGCCTCGGGTGACTGTCTGTGTGGAGTTTGCACATTCTCCCCGTGTTTGCGTGGGTTTTCTCCGGGTGCTCCGGTTTCCTCCCACAGTCCAAAGATGTGCGGGTTAGGTTGATTGGCTATGATAAATTGATCCTTAGTGTTAGGGGGACTAAATACGTGGGGTTACGGAGATAGGGTGGGATATGTGTTGGTGTAGGGGTTACGGGGATCGGGTGGGATATGTGTCGGTGCAGGCTCGATGGGCCGAACTGGCCTCTATCTGCACTGTAATTTCTAAAAAAAAAAATGGCAAAAAGCAGATGGCAAAGTAGGTGAACACAGTTAAAAGAACAACAAAAATAACATAGTAAGAAGATTCTAATAGCCGCAGTATCTGAATAATTTGCTCTTTTAAACTTACTTTTGCTTTCAGGGTAACACCTGGATGTCAGTTTCATGATGCCTTGATTCAGACAAAATGAGACAGAAGTGATAGGAAATGGTGGGCGTTGTTCCCGTATCATTTACCACCTCATTTACATGCGCCCACCCAAAAGTGGGTGCGTGCTTATGCCAGAAATGATGGGTGGAAAATGGCGAAAAATGCGGAATGCAGTGTCATGGATTCCCATCTCATTTCCTGCCCAATCCATGCCCCAAAATTGGGTGAAATGCAGCAGAAAATCTGGCTTGTTACGGATACAGTTACAAATGTCACTATCTTCGACCGTCATACTTCTGTCCTATCACAAGAGGTAGCTTAATACCACACCAGCAGGGAATGTGGCTTTAAAATTTGCCTGACTTCTTTCAGTGGGAAGTTCTTTGGCTGTTTGCTGATCACACCATTGGGACAAACAGTGCCCTCGCTCACACAAGATCACATGATATCCCACACAACATTTTTGGCAAGAAAGCGCTGTTTTCGTGCATTTTTTACGATCTGAAGAAAAATAAGCCCTTTCCTATCAGTATAAAAATCGATTCTAACACTGAGAATGTTGCTCCTGATTTTGTATAATAATGTGCTTAAACATTAATCGCTTGTTCCAACAACTCATGTCCATAATTTGTGCAGAAAATTGCTTCCACAGGCGATAACATAGTAAGAAGATTGAACTATCTTTTAATTTGGAATACTGCATTCCACTTTGATGTGCGCATGGAAAATCTGGGTGTGGCAGCTTTAAAGGAAGCTTCAACAATTGCTATTTAATACACAAACATGCCTTGGGCTTCTCTTCATTCCCCGCTTTCTCTGCTGCCTGAAATGCAGGAGATTGCAGCTCTGTACGTGCTTTGTTTCCATCAGCACAGTGCAAGATGATCATTAAACACCAAGACAAATTATCTACCTAGGTTTTTTTTTAAAAAGCTCTAGAATGGAATAGGGCAATAGTGTTGGACAGTTCCAGATTCAGAGGACAACAAAAACATCCATCCAATTGGAAATTAATGCATCGACTGATAAAAGGCAGCTGTTCCCAGTAAAACAAACAACACTCACTTTGAAATAGGCTTTGGCTGTGTAGAGTTAAAGAATGGATCACTGCCATCAACTCGAGACAGGAATAGTGTTCTGGGTTGTAGGCTGGATTTTTCCCTTTGGTTGTTATCTTTAGAAAGCCAGTAAAACTGTCTCTCACAAAGCTATAGAACTTGCTGTTATACTGCAATTCATTCCCACATCACCAGAGGCGAAGGTCATTTTAATTTCTCATTATTGATTTGTTTGATGACTAGAAAATGTCTGCAGAGGTCAGTGAGCACTCGTGGCCTGTATGGCCATATGGGAAATTGGGATTGGGAGATTCCCCGAGTGTCCCAATGAATGGTTGCATTGCGCTGTATTATCGGCAACCCCCTTTTTCCAGTTCAAGCGGGCCCACTGCCCTCCCTCCAGGGTGTATCCTGACACTCTTACCCTGTCCCAGTTTAAGCTGGCACCCTCTCTCCCCATTGATCTTTTCTTCCTCCCCAGCCAAAGCACAAGTGCCAGCTTCTCCTTTCTTTCCCTCTTCCCATCATTTCCATCCATTGCCCTCCTCCCCTTTCACTGTTGTCAATTCTCCCCTCCCCTTCACAGCTGCCCATTGTCCCCTTCTCTTTCATTGCCCTCCATTTTGCCTGTCAGCTTCTCCTTGAGTCGGTAGCTAATGCATTAGAACTAATCCTTTTCTCCTCACCATACCACTCCCAGTGCTAATGGCAGGGATTGTGACCTCTAAGAATTCTTACAAACACGGAAGTTTTTACCCATAGTATACACTTACAGTATATAAGAGACCGTAATCTCCACCATTGGTGCTGGGAGCTCATAAAAAGGAGAGTAAGACTTGTTCTGGTGCATTAGCCACTGGACCTGGGGACAAGCTTTCCCTGTGACATTTTTTGTCAACATTTGTTGACTGGGGCCTCCCCGACATTGTAAATGGTGCCCTCTCCTTCCTTTCAAAACCTCTATCGCCCCTCTTTTAAAAAATCTGCCATAGACCCCCTGTCTTTACAAACTATCACCCCATCTCCAACCTTCCTTTCCTCTCCAAGGTCCTTGAACATGTTGTTGTCTCCCAAATCCATAGCCATCTTTTCCATAACTCCATTTTGAATCTCTCTAATTAGGTTTGTGCCCCTGCCACAGCGTGAAACATTCCCCAATCAAAGTCACAAATGAAATCCTGCATCAGTGACTTCACTTCAAAAGTACTCCATTGGCTGTAAAGCGCTTTGGGACATCTGGTGATCGTGAAAGGCACTATATCAATGCAAGTCTTTCTTTTTTGATTGTGACAACATGGCCAACCACAGCATCCTCCTCCATAACCTTTCTTCCCTCAGCTCAGCGGGATTGCCTTACACGGATCCACTCTTATCTATCCAATCGGACACAGAGATTCTCCAGTAATAGCTTCTCTTCTCACCTCCACACCGTTACTACTGGTGTGCCCCAAGGATTGGTCCTTGGCTCCCTCCTCTTCCTCATCTACATGCTGCTCCTTGGTAACATCATCTGAAGACACGGGGTCAGCTTCCACATGTATGCTGATGACACCCGGCTCTACCTCTCCACCACCTCCCTCATTTCTTCCACTACCTTTCTCTTCTCAGTCTGCCTCTCGGAAATCTAGTCTTGGATGAGCCACAATTTCCTCCAGTTAAACATTGGGGAGGTCAAAAGACATTGAGGAATCAAAAACAAGGGGACATAATCTTAAAATTAGAGCTAGCATATTTGAGGGAAATCAGGAAGCACTCCGTCACACAAAGGGTATTACAAATCTAGAACTCTCTCCCCCAAAAGGCTGTGGATGCTGGGATCATTGGAGCTTTCAAGACTGAGAGTGATACAATTTTGTTAGGTAAGGGTATCACGGGAAATGGAGCTAAGGTGGGAAAATGGAGTTGAGGTGCAGATCAGTCATAATCTAACTGAATGGTGGAGCAGGCGCGAGGGGCTGAATGGGCTACCCATGTTCCTATGTTTTACTTTATTCTCTTGTGCATCTACCTCTCTCTTTACCCAAGTATTGGCAGCTGTGCCTTCAGCTGTGCAGACCCCACACCCTTGAATTACGTCCTTAAACTCCTCTGCCTCTCCACATCCCTCTCCTCCTTTAAGAGCTTACTTAAATCCCACCTCTTTGACCAAGTTCTTGGTCAGAACTTCAGCTACAAAGATGCTATTTATTTATTTATAAACTACAACTGACAGCTACTTAAAATGCAGCAGGCTAATATTAGGACCTTCTGCTCACCACCACTCCAGTCTAAGAGAGGCTGGAGAGCTCGTTCGGTCACTAAGTAAAAGAGAGGTCAGGGACAGAAATCCTACAGAGTACTTCAAATGGAGCTTCAAGAGAGACCCTCCACTTAGCCACCCTAAAACTACTAAGGAAACAGACAACTAGAACAGAGCCAATCCCATGGGCAGATGCTCCTAACCAAATCCAGAAACAGCCCCCTTGGACATATATTCACAAATTATGACTGAAACCAATGGCTTACCAAAATCAGAGGCAGAACTGAGTTCTGTGGGCTTCATTGACGTTTGATAGAGTTCACATTCAAAAACCTAGTTAAACATTCTAATTCTGTTAAAACTCTGGTATCTGTTAAGATAATAGATTTTAACTTCATAAGGCACTTTATATGTCTCATGCCCATACATGAAGTGGCTTTCACTTTTGTCAGTAAGATTGACTTCTGAAAATCCTGTTGATATTCTTAAAAATGAATAGTTAAGCTCCAATAATTGTATTGATAAATCATTCCTTCATTTGTTTTTGGGGGACCTTGCTGTGCGCATATTAGTTGCCAAGTTTGACTATAAAACATAAATGACTTCTTCAAAAAGAATCCCCATTGGTTGTAAAGGATTTTGGAACATCTTGAGAAAATGACAGTACATGTTTTCTCTTTTAATAACCTGACGTGGAACTAGTTCAAATTTTTACCCCCTGGTCCTTTTGGCACTCTAACTATTAACAGAATAAAAATTCTATTAGTACCTTACCTCAAACCTATGAATACAGGTAACACTCAGAGTTTAGTTAATTTAATTACTGATAATTTAAAAAACAATTAATAGTATCGAGTTAGAGATAGAAATTTAGCCAAATTGTTATACTTTAGAATGGCTGCAGACCTAGGGAAATTCCAGTCTCCTTCAGACATCCTAGGTTTAAGTTCACACAGTGATCCAGAAGCAAATTATTACAATATTAAGGCCACTCAGGAGTTTCTCTATTACTGTATGAGCCCTAAACAACAATAGCAAACATATGAAATAGATGGTCAGTACAATTAACTGCAACAGTTAGTTTAGAGGACGGAATATATTTACTCCCAGTATCTAAAATGGAATAAATTATGAAGGACCAACGAACCAAACAAGATGTTATGTGGCCCCCGACAAATCTAATTATGTCTAATTCATAATTGCTAAAGAAAGATCTAGCATTTATATAGCGTCTTTCATGAACTCAGGACATCCCAAAGTACTACACAGCCTATTAAGTACTTTTGTCGTGTAGTCACCGTTGTAATGTAAGGGAACGTCACAGCCAATGTGCGCACAGCAAGCTCCCACAAACAGCAATGTGATAATGACCAGATAATCTGTTTTAGTGATGTTCTTCGAGGGATAAATGTTTGCCATGGCACTGGGAGAACTCCTCTGCTCTTCTTTGAAAAGTGCCATGGGATCTTTTACCTCCACCAGAGAGGGCAGATTGGGTTTGCTTTAATATCTGCTCTAAACATCTGCTCCATCTGTGCACAAGTCATTGAAGGTGGCAGGGCGGGTTGAGAAAGTGGTTAAAAAAGCAGATGGGGTCCTGGGCTTCATAAATAGAGGCATAGAGTACAAAAGCAAGGAAGTTATGATGAACCTTTATAAAACACTGGTTCGGCCTCAACTGGAGTATTGTGTCCAATTCTGGGCACTGCACTTTAGGAAGGATGTGAAGGTCTTAGAGAGGGTGCAGAAAAGATTTACAAGAATGATTCCAGGGATAAGGGACTTCAGTTGTGTGGATAGACTAAAGAAGCTGGGGTTGTTCTCCTTAGAGCAGATAAAGTTGAGAGGAGATTGGATAGAGGTGTTCAAAATCATGAGGGGTCTAGACAGAGTAGATAGCGAGAAACTGTTCCCATTGGTGGAAGGGTCGAGAACCAGAGGACACAGATTTAAAGTGGTTGGCAGAAGCAAAGGTGACATAAGGGAAAACAATTTTTTTACGCAGCGAATGGTTATGATCTGGAATGCACTGCCTGAAAGGGTGGTGGAGGCAGATTCAATTGTGGCTTTCAAAAGGGAATTGGATAAGTATCTGAAGGAAAATTTTTTTGCAGGGCTATGGGGAAAGGGTGGGCGAGTGGGACTAGCTGAAGTGCTCTTGCAGAGTGCTGGCACAGGCTCGACGGACCGAATGGCCTCCTTCTGTGCTGTAACCATTCTATGAATCTATTCTAAGATTCTAAAAGACGGCACTTCGACAGTGTAGCATTCCCACAGTACTGCACTGAACTATCAGCTTGGATTATTGTGCTCAAGTCTCTGGAGTGGGGTTTAAACCCACGACCTTCTGACCCAGTGGCAACAGTGCGACCACAGAACCAAGGCCGACACCTTCTTGAGGTCATTTAGTTTTCATTAACTGTTAACAGTTTATTTGTAGTTGCTACAAATTTGAGTTTGCCATTGATAACTTCTCAGATGTAGTGGCATCAGTGCTCCCATAAGCGATCTGAGTGTCTTATTTTTATGGAAGTTGACTCACAATGTTCTACAGTATATCTACTTGCACAATAGCGTAACCTGGGGTGTAACAATAGTACTCCCTTGTGACCGGAACTGGATATTTGTATCTTTTGTACGTGTACTTCTTCAAGCTGTTTGAAGGAAAATATTTGGAGAGACAAAGCTTGATATGAATCATTAAGTTGCGTGAACATACAAGAAAAGCAGTTATGATCAGATACAAGTAGATAAGTACTTAACTTCCTGTAAATAATTCAGAAATAATGAGCACTCTATGCTTCTCCATATCAATGAGTGATCTTGCTTGACTGAAGCAATCTCCTTTCGAACATCTTTCTCACAGTCTTTTGCTGGGTTCCATTGCTTTGCAGTTTTAAAATCCCATCTTGTCTGTGGTTATCTCTTGCTGTCAGAAAAAGAAAGCTTGCCATGTGTCCTGTCGAGTGCTCAGGGCCAGCAACTCCCTAAAAAATGGGTATGAGTTGTTCATTGAATACAGAGCCAAGTTACTTTACTTAAAGAAACATCAAAGCTAGCTCATTAGTACATTTTTTTGTTTTTATGGGATGTGGGCGTCGCTGGCAATGCCAGCATTTATTGCCCATCCCTAGTTGCCCATGAGAAGGTGGTGGTGAGCCGCCTTCTTGAACCGCTGCGGTCTGTGTGGTGAAGGTATTCCCACAGTGCTGTTAGGTAGGGAGTGCCAGGATTTTGATCTAGCGACGATGAAGGATCGGCGATATACTTCTAAGTCAGGATGGTGTGTGACTTGGAGGGGAACTTGGAGGTGGTGGTGTTCCCATGCGCCTGCTGCCCTTGTCCTTCTAGGTGGTAGAGATCACAGGTTTGGGAGGTGCTGTCGAAGAAGCTTTGGCAAGTTGCTGCAGTGCATCTTGTAGATGGTACACACTGCAGCCACGGTACGCCGGTGGTGGAGGGAGTGAATGTTTAAAGTGGTGGACAGGGTGCCAATCAAGTGGGCTGCTTTGTCCTGGATGGTGTCGAGCTTCTTGAGTGTTGTTGGAGCTGCACTCATCCAGGCAAGTGGAGAGTATTCCATCACACTCCTTACTTGTGCCTTGTAGATGGTGGAAAGGCTTTAGGGAGTCGGGAGGTGAGACACTCACTGCAGAATACCCAGCCACTGACCTGCTCTTGTTGCCACAGTATTTATGTGGCTGGTCCAGTTAAATTTCTGGTCAATGGTGACCCTCAGGATGTTGATGGTGGAGGATTCGGTGATGGTAATGCCGTTGATTGTCAAGGGGCGGTGGTTAGACTCTCGCTTGTTGAAGATAGTCATTGCCTGGCACTTGTGTGGCGTGAATGTTACCTGCCACTTATCAGCCCAAGCCTGAACGTCGTTGAGGTCTTGTTGCATGTGGGCATGGACTGCTTCATTATCTGAGGAGTTGTGAATGGCACTGAACACTGTGCAGGCATCAGCGAACATCCCCATTTCTGATCTTATGTTGGAGGTAAGGTCATTGATGAAGCAGCTGAAGATGGTTGGGCCTTGGACACTGCCCTGAGGAACTCCTGCAGCGATGTCCTGGGGCTGTGATGATTGACCTTCAAGCACCAGAACCATCTTCCTTTGTGCTAGGTATGACTCCAGCCAGTGGAGAGTTTTCCCCCCCAATTCCCATTGACTTCAGTTTTACTAGGGCTCCTTGATGCCACACTCTGTCAAATGCTGCCTTGATGTCAAGGGTAGTCACTCTCACCTCTCCTCTGGAATTCAGGTCTTTTGTCCATGTTTGGACCAAGGCTGTAATGAGGTCAAACCCAAACTGGGCATCAGTGAGCAGGTTATTGGTGAGTAAGTGCCCCTTCTTAGCGCTGTTGATGACACCTTCCATCACTTTGCTGATGATTGAGAGTAGACTGATGGGGCGGTAATTGGCCGGATTGGATTTGTCCTGCTTTTTGTGGACAGGACATACCTGGGCAGTTTACCACATTTCGGATACATGCCAGTGCTGTAGCTGTACTGGAACAGCTTGGCTAGAGGTGTGGCTAGTTCTGGAGCACAAGTCTTTAGCACGATAGCCAGGATGTTGTCAGGGCCCATAACCTTTGCTGTATCCACTGCGCTCAGCCGTTTCTTGATATCACGTGGAGTGAATCGAATTGGCTGAAGAATGGCTCCTGTGATGGTGGAGACCTCCGGAGGAGGCCGAGATGGATCATCCACTCGGCACTTCTGGCTGAAGATGTTTGCAAACGCTTCAGCCTTATCTTTTGCACTCATGTGCTGGGCTCCACCATCACTGAGGATGGGGATATTCTTGGAGCCTCCTCCTCCTGTCAGTTGTTTAATGGTCCACCACCATTCACGACTGGATGTGGCAGGACTGCAGAGCCTTGATTTGATCCGTTGATTGTGGGATCGCTTAGCTTTGTATCATCTCAGATCCCTCCCTCTTTAAAACACAACCTTTCGAGTATCTTTTTCCAAATCTGTTCTGTGGAAAAATGATCAAAATATGACTTGCACATTCTTTAACTTGCCTGTAAATGGGCTAATACAGTTCAAATATCATATAAACCACTTTGAAAATCTTACTGCAGCAAATGTTCTAACTACTGGTGCACAAAAGGTCAACATTCCCAGCAATACAGGCATAGAGGCCATGTGTAATTTTATGAGTGAAATGGGTGGGATAGCATAGGAATGGGCTAAATCTCCATTTATTTTAATACCATGGGATTCTGTGCGTGTTGAAGGTGCTGAATTGAAAGTTATATCACATCAAGGTGTATCCAGCTATTCCTGAACTGTTGTGACTCAAACATATTATTGTAGATATTCTGTTGATTATCTTGCTAACCATGCAATCTTTACATGCAAAAGCTAAGCAAATAGTTAGAACTTGCATTTATATATTTAATGTAGTAATAACATCCATTGACACTTCACATCTTGGATTGGATCAGAGTGGGAGGAGAAAAAGGGTTGTACCAAAAGCACAGTTGAAGAGGTAGGTTTTAAGGAAACTACAAGGTGGAAGGGTTGAACCAAGATACATGGTTCCAGAAAGTGGATGCAAGGTGGTGGAACAGTGATTTAGGGTGAGAGTTTTTTCCCAGAGATAACTAGGACCAATACTATGGAGGGATTCACAGATGAGTATGAGGATTTTCAAGTTGGACAGTAAGGGGAAGGGAGCCAATGGAGTTCGGTAAAGATGGTGGGGTCGATTTTCCTGGAGCCGTCAGGCGAGGTGTCAGGCATGTGGGGGGGGGGGGGGAAATCCCGAATTCGGGGGTCCCGACACCACCCCGCCCAAAACCCCGCTCCATGCAAGTTTCAGAGGCGGCGGGTACCCACCCCGCACTGGGACCTGCCGACCCCAGGTGGGAAGGGATTAGTGCCAATTAACTGCCTGTTAACAGGTAGTTAACAGGCAGTTTTTAGCCTAATCCCTATTTTGAGGGGTGACGTGTGGGATTCCCGACGGCTCCAAACCACGCCAGGTTAGAGCAGGCGGGCCGTCGGGTTGAAGGACTTGGAGGGGTCGCGATGTCGGTGTTCAGGTGAGTGATGGGTGCATGAGTGCAAAGGTAAGTGTGTTTGGTGTGTCTAAAGTTTGTAAAGAACTTTTACTTACCTGTACTCACCTTCACAGCCTTTCTTCCTGTAGGCGTCGGGAGCGCATCACTCAGCCGGCACTAAAAGCTGAACTCTTGACAGATGAAATTGCAGTCTGTGATGTCACCTGTTGCCAGGTGGCCCTTAATTGGCCTGCTGAGCCCGCTGGGCGGGCTCAACAAGGTCAATCAAGGGAAAATCACGCGGATTGGCCGGACATCGATGTAGGCGGGTCTAAAACCCGAAAGTTGTAGTCCCGCCTTCTTCCCCACAGCTTCGGGAAAATCGACCCCGGTATGTTCGGTGAATGAGACTCTTTACAGGCTAGAAGTTGGAAGCTTATGTAGTTTGAGAGATACACTGACTATTCATTCATTGATCTCTAGTAAGCTAAGCTTTCAACACTCGAACTGTTGCCAAAGTAATTTTAATTTAATTCATGTTATTCAAGTTGATTTAATGCAAGAAAACATAAGCAAGCTAAATACTGTATTGTATATTAAACCTTAGACACATATCAATCATTCCTACATTATAAGAAGGCTTATCTGGTAATTGGACTTCCCAACATACTGCAAGCACTGTGAATTTAAGTGTGAATTAGTGATGTTGTCATCATCATGGTATATATTAGAAGGTAGCTAATTAATTTAAGAAATGCAGCTGATCTAACTTTTGGAATACATAAAATAGCAACATTTCAAAATGCAAAGTTTCACTTGGCATGCATATAACATGCTGTCTGATTGCCAGGAAAAATAACTACTATATTCAAAGGTTTGTTTATTTAAAAAGTTACTGTAGATAAAGTTCTAATGTTCACATTTTATATTGTTTTGACATGTTATCTTACCCAATACTGTAAATGACTTCACTGGAGATTTTAGTATTCAGTACTTGTGTGTTGCTGGACAGGGGGCTGGGCTTACAAAATTGGGGATGGCACACTTTCAATGCATAGTCCTGCTGTCAATCAAAAATAAATTCTGGGAGTTATAGGCAGAGTGATTGCACAGACTGGTGCATTATGAATGTTTTAGTCTGGTAGCCTCTTCATTCGTTTGGGAAGCTCCATAAATTCTAGGTCCTGGTTTCTCAGAGACACAGGCTCCTAATGGAAAGCTTAGTAGAGACGCTTCAAATACACCAATGACACTGTACATATATACATACACACATTTTATTTTAGCTTTTATTATGTTACTATCAGCATTTCTAATGCTACATTTCCCAGCTTAATAAGGAATCAAGATAGTAGGCCAAAGGATATTTGGATATTTTGATCCTATGAGAGACAACATCATTCATGTCCGAGGCCAGGACCCAGGAGCGAGGGCGAGCCCAGCAGCGAGGTCAAGGCCCAGGAGTGGCGCAGCATGGACCAACAGCGGGGTCGGGGCCCAGGGAAGGTGCGGCATGGGGCCAACAGCGAGGTCGGTGTTAAAGCTCAAGAGTTTATTAACCTTGCTTGTATAACAATTAAAAGAGTACGCAGGAGACAGAGTTCAGTTAACAGCCATTACTTCCAGAAGAATCCCTTCCACTTAATGCACGCTATTTCCCATAGTGCATTGCACATCACAACTACGGTAAGCTATGTGGAACAATTCAAATACAATATTCAAAATACACAACATCTCCTCCCCTCTTACATTAGATGTCCCAATAGAACCACAAAATTTTAAAACACAATAACCTGTTATACCCATGGGGATTATTCTGGCCCAGATAAAGGATAAGTCCTCTGAACTATAAGTTCAAACGTATAGGGGCCCGCCGCTCTCTGGTAGGATACCGGCGGTCAACCTGGCTCTCCAGTTCATTGTCTCTCACAGGTGACGTCACCATAGGTGTAGGCGGCTGAGGTGCCTGTATACAGGTCTCCCTTGCTGATGAGATAGGGGCTGAAGCGGCTGCTTCCTCAGAAGGTGAGCCTCTCGGTGTAGAAGGCGGATGAACCACAGCGTCACCCAATGGCAGATAAACTGCTGTTGGTGGTTCAGTGGGTGTTGCTGCACTTCGTAGAAGCTGATCGGTGTGTCTCTTCCAGACAATGTCCTCAGGTGTCTGTACAGTGTAGGATACTGGACCAGTCTGTGCAATGACAGTAGCAGGAACCCACTTAGGTCCACCACTGTAGTTCCGTGACAACACATGTTCACCTGGACTGAAGACTCTGTCTTTGGAGCGTTGGTCACGTCGCTTGATCTGCTTGTCCTGCTGATACTGTACCACGTCTTTCACCTTTGGCGGTTTCAGCAGGTCGAAGTTGGTTCGTAGCTCTCTTTTGAGCAGTAGAGTGGCAGGTGATGTTTTTGTGATCGCACGTGGTGTGTTCCTGTAACTCAACAGGAAACTATTCAGGCGCTGATGAAGTGTTTCCTGGCCTTGCGATGCCTTTAGAGAGTGTTTCATGGTCTGAACAAACCTCTCAGCTAGACCATTGGTCGCAGGGTGGTATGGTGCAGCCCTGATATGTTGTACGCCATTCACCTGCAGGAATGTAGCCATTTCTTGTGACACCCACTGTGGACCGTTGTCTGAGACAAGTTGCATCGGAGATCCAAATCGGCTGAACACCTCACCTAACTTCTTGATGGCCTTCTCAGCGGTGGTGGACCTCATTAGAACAACCTCTGGCCACTTACTGTGCACGTCAACAGCCACCAGGAACATCCTCTCCTCGAATGGACCTGCAAAGTCTGCATGAATGCGGTGCCATGCTTCCTCCGGAAAGTCCCAGGGGTGAAGAGGTGCAAGCTGTGGCACATTACAAACTCTCTGACATGAGGAACAGGTTTTAGCTTTGTCCTCAATCTGTCCATCCATACCCGGCCACCAGAAGCAGCTCCTCGCTATTTCTTTCATATGAACCATTCCGTAGTGTCCGGAGTGTAGTTGCTGTAACACTGGTTTCCGTAGCGATGGTGGAATAACCACTCTCCTACCCCACAGCAAACATCCAGACTGCACTGACAGTTCATTTCTCCTTAAGAGATATGGTTTCAGGTTTGGGTCATCGCTGTCAAGCTTGCCCCTGATGATAATGTCCAGCACTGCAGACAACACTGGGTCGTTTCTGGTGTTTCGTCGGACCTGTGTCGAAGTAACAGGCGCGTTCTCCACCTGCCTAAAATAGCAGATATCCATGCTACTCATCATAGGCTTGGTGACAGGCAGTGGCAACCTGGAAAGACCGTCGGCGCTGCCGTGCAAGTCAGACTTGCGATATCTAATGTCAAAGGTGTGTGCAGACAACAGCAGCGCCTACCTTTGCATTCTGCTCGCAGCAAGTGACGGAATCCCTGTATGTGGCCCGAAGATGGTCGTGAGAGGGCGGTGATCTGTTAGTAGGGTAAACTGTCTCCCGTACAAATATTGGTGAAACTTGCGAACGCCAAAAACGATGCTCAGTGCTTCTCGTTCTATTTGGGTGTAGTTAGTTTCAGCTCTGTTCAAAGTCCTAGATGCAAATGCTATCGGCTTCTCTTCTCCGTTTGGCATGATATGAGAAATGACCGCTCCCACACCATATGATGATGCATCGCAAGCTAACTGTATTGGTAATGAAGGGTCAAAATGCGTCAAAGCCTCTGGCTTCAGGAGCGTGTCCTTTGCTGTCATGAACACCTCCTGGCACTTGTTAGTCCATTCCCACTTCTTGTCTTTACATAGCAACCAATGCAGTGGCCACAGCATCGAGGCTAGGTTCGGTATGAACCGTCCATAGTAGTTCAGTAACCCTAGAAAAGAACGCAGCTGGCTGATATTTTCAGGTGCTGGGGCAGCCACGATTGCCTTGGTCTTGGACGGTGCCTTGTGAAGGCCTGTGGCATCGATCACATGACCAAGGTACTCAACTGATGCCTGAAAAAAATCGCATTTATCCCTGCGAACTCTGAGTCCGTAATCCCTCAGTCTCTGTAGCGTTGCATTCAAGTTACGCAGATGGTCTTGGTCATCACACCCAGTAACTAAGATATCATCTAAGTAGCACTGGACTCCAGGTAATCCGCTAAGGATCTGGTCCATAGCACGTTGGAAAAGCACTGGAGCTGATGTAATCCCGAAAGGAAGTCGACGATACCTAAATAGGCCCTTGTGCGTCACAATAGTCAGCATTTCTTGTGACTGTTCATCCACATGCATTTGCAGGTAGGCTTGACAGAGGTCGATTGTGCTAAACTTCTGGCCCCCAGCAAGTCCCGCAAACAAATCATCAATATGAGGAAGCGGATATTGCTCCACTGACAATACAGGGTTAACAGATACATTAAAATCTCCACATATCCTAACTCCACCCCCTTTCTTGAGCACTGGTACGATGGGTGTTGCCCATTCACTCACGCTGACTGGTTCTAGTACTCCGCTTTCAACTCACGCTGACTGGTTCTAGTACTCCGCTTTCAACTAGGGCTTCTAAGTCAGCCTTGACTTTTGGTCTGATGGCATAAGATACGGATCGTGCCTTCATGAGCTTGGGTTTGCTATCCTGCTTAATATGAAGCTTCACAGTAATATCTTTCATGCTACCAAGTTCTCCATTAAAGACTTCTGCATGTTTCTTTAAGATGGCGGTTAGGCCTGGATCATTGTGTGACATCATATAGACTGATGACCAGTCTAATTTTATTCTCTCCATCCACGAACGTCCCAGTAGGGAGGGGTAGTCTCCTTTAACTACGTAGAGTGGTAACTTCCTAGTCTGTCCATTCAACTGAACTGTGACCTCAGTGATACCTCTCACGGTTACTCTTTCACCGGTATATGTCCTTAACGCTAGGTTAGCTGGCTGAAGTGGAAGGTGCTTTAATGTCTTTTTGCAGACTGTCTCTGACATAAGAGATACTGCTGCCCCGGTATCGATCTGCATTCGTACAGGCTGCCCCTCTAGCAAGGGTGAGACCCAGTAGCCATGCGAATCCCCAGCTACAGTCAGCACGTTCAGTGATAATTCCTCCTCTGAAGTGCCACTTGCCTCTGTTTTGTCCTATTCTACAGAGCGGACATGCTTCTTTGCCTTTTGTATGAATGTTTTTTTCCTTCCTTCCGTCTTTGACGTTTTCTCTGTGTCCTTTTTATTTCTGCATGCGCGCTGAATATGTCCCTTTTTACCGCAGCTGTGGCAATCCATGTCCACACACCAGCATGCAGATGCAAGATGCCCCGTTTTGCCACAACTGAAGCATGGCCCTTGGCTTTCTGTTCTTACTTTGTGCACTTTTTCTGTTGCACCCAACTGTTGAGCTTCCTTAGCTGTCAATTCCATGGAAATAGTGATTTCAATGGCCTTTTATAGAGTCAGATTACTCTCCGTTAATAGTCTCTTCTGTATGGCTTCAGTTCTCATACCACACACTAGCCTGTCTCTTATAGTATCATTTAGCACGTCATTAAACTCACAGTGCTCTGAAAGTCTTTTTAGTGCAGCTACAAACATGGTTACTGCTTCTCCTTCTTCCTGGTTACGCCTGTGGAACCTAAACCTCTCAGCTATGACTAGGGGTTTGGGTGAAAAATGCCCTTTTAGTAGCTCCACAATTTCGCTATATTGTTTAGTCCCTGGTTTATCTGGATGCACTAAAGTATGCAAAAGATTGAAAGTCTTTGGTCCCATCACACTTAACAATGTAGGTACTACTTTGTTCCCTCTAATGTCATTTGCTTGTGTGAAGTATTCAAATCGTTCTGTGTATGAGCTCCATTGTTCGACATTCTCATCAAACGGTCCAATGTTACCGATAATTCCAGCCATTTCCCATCTCTCAGGCTCCTAATTATCATTCATTAAGGATCCTTCCAATGTTGAACTCAACTAAAATCACTATCAGTTATTTAGTGCTTCAATTCACAGATCATTTCACAGTTGAATAAATGTCCTTCCTGATTTACTCACTGCTTTTCCTCCCCTTCCACAAGTCGTTAGTACCTTATACGTCGTCTCATCTTCCCGACATTGCAAGTTCCTTTCCTCGAGCCAGCCTCACTTTAATTAACTGTCCACGGCAAAATAAACAGTTTTAAAACACGTAAAACCCGACTATCTTCCGCACAGCAGAGCCACGTAAGTTCAGACGTCCTCGTCGCCACTTTTGTTAAATCTCGAGTTTAATAACCTTGCTTGTATAACAATTAAAAGAGTACGCAGGAGACAGAGTTCAGTTAACAGCCATCACTTTCCAGAGAATCTCTTCCACTTAATAATGCACTCTATTTCCCATAGTGCATTGCACATCACAATTACGGTAAGCTATGTGGAACAATTCAAATACAACATTCAAAATACACAACAGTTGGGAGGACCACAATGCATCCTACGAAACTCAGGCAGAGAGGACCTGCGGGAAGGAGGGAGGAGGACAGTAGGAGTATGTTTGTGTGTGTGTGCTAGGCCATTGTAGCAGAGCCTGGTCTCCAATCGTCTTGGATCCCCTTGCCATTGGACCAAGACCTTGCTCTGTCAAGCCCGTGTGGTAGCTGGTGTGCAACGGCCACCCCACGTTAAAAGAATTCACGCACAGGCATCTTCCACCCTTTAAAATGAAGTTCGGGACCTGGAACGTCAGGACCATCATGGACAACCCCAACAGTGACAGACCGGAACGCCGTACTGCTATCGTTGCCCGGGAGCTCAGACACTTCAACATTAACATCGCCGCCCTAAGTGAGACCCGGCGGGCAGGGGAAGGCCAGCTCAAGGAGCAAGGCGGTGGTTACACCTTCTTCTGGAAAGGCAAACCCGAAGAAGAATGCTGCCTCCATGGGGTAGGCTTCACCATAAAAATTGAACTGGTCGGGCGTCTCAGAGACTCCCCTAGTGGTATACCCCATGACTCTTCGACTCACCCTAGCCCGAAACCAGTGCGCTATGGTCATCAGTGCGTATGCCCCAAAACTGGAAGCCACAGACGAGACCAAAAAGGAATTCTACTGCAGCCTCGAACAATCCCTGTCCCGAGTCCCAACGGGCGACAAGCTGATCCTCCTTGGCGACTTCAACGCCAGAGTTGGAAAGGACACAGACCTCTGGAGAGGTGTGATCGGCAGAGAGGGGGTAGGGAAAGCCAACTCCAACGGTACCCTCCTCCTGTCGAAATGCTTAGAACATGGCCTCGTTATAAGAACATAAGAACATAAGAAATAGGAGCAGGAGTAGGCCAATCGGCCCCTCGAGCCCGCTCCGCCATTCAATAAGACCATGGCCGATCTGATCCTAACCGCCAATCTACTATCACAGAACCGTCTCCTGAATCTAACAGAATTAGACACATGAAATAGGAGCAGGATCAGGCTACATGGCCCCTGGGCCCGCTCCGCTACCCACAGGGCCATGACCGATCCGAACCTAGACTCATGTCCAAATTCCTGCCCGCTCCCCGTAACCCTTAATTCCTTTTACTTCTAGGAAACTGTCTATTTCTGTTTTAAATTTATGTAATGATGTAGCTTCTACAGCTTTTTGGGGCAGCATATTCCATGGACCTACCACCCTCTGAGTGAAGTAGTTCCTCCTCATCTCAGTTTTGAAAGAGCAGCTCCTTATTCTAAGACTATGCCCCTAGTTCTAGTTTCACCCATCATCGGGAACATCCTCCCCGCATCCACCCGATCCAACCCCTTCACAATCTTATATGTTTCAATAAGATCGCCTCTCATTCTTCTGAACTCCAATGAGTAGAGTCCCAATCTACTCAACCTCTCCTCATATGTCCATGCCCTCATCCCCGGGATTAACCGAGTGAACCTTCTTTGTACTGACTCGAGAGCAAGTATGTCTTTTCTTAAGTTTGGACACCAAAACTGTATGCAGAATTCCAGGTGCGGTCTCACCAATACCTTGTACAACTGAAACAATACCTCCCTATTGTTATATTCTATCCCCCTAGCAATGAAAGCCAACATTCCATTGGCCTTCTTAATCACTTGCTGCACCTGCATACTAACCTTTTGAGTTTCGTGCACCAGGACCCCCAGATCCCTTTGTACTTCAGTACTTTCCAGTTTCTTGCCATTAAGATAATAACTTGCTCTACGATTTATCCTGCCAAAGTGCATAACCTCACACTTTCCAGTATTGTATTCCATCTGCCAAATCTCTGCCCACTTACTTAGCCTGTCTATGTCCCTTTGCAGGTTTTTTATGTCCTCCTCACTCACTACTTTCCCTCCCATCTTTGTATCATCTGCAAACTTTGATATGTTACACTCGGTCCCCTCCTCCAAATCGTTAATATAGATTGTAAAGAGTTGGGGACCCAGCACTGACCCCTGCGGAACACCACTAGTTACTGATTGCCAGTCTGAGAATGAACCATTTATCCCAACTCTCTGCCTTCTGTTAGATAGCCAATCCTCTATCCATGCCAGAATATTACCCCCAATCCCGTGATTTTTTATCTTAAGCAATAATCTTTTGTGTGGCACCTTGTCAAATGCCTTTTGGAAGTCTAAATACACTACGTCCACTGGTTCCCCTTTATCCACCCTATATGTTACTTCCTCAAAGAACTCCAGCAAATTTGTCAAACATGACTTCCCCTTCATAAAACCATGCTGACTTTGTCCTATTAAATTATGATGATCCAAATGTCCTGTTACTGTCTCCTTAATAATGGACTCCAAAATTTTACCTACCACAGATGTTAGGCTAACCGGTCTATAGTTTCCAGCCTTCTGTCTACTGCCCTTTTTAAATACGGGTGTTACATTAGCAGTTTTCCAATCTGCCGGGACCTTTGCTGAGTCCAGGGAGTTTTGGAAAATTATTACCAATGCATCCACAATCCCTACCGCCACTTCCCTCAAGACCCTAGGATGTAAGCCATCAGGTCCAGGTGATTTATCCGCCTTGAGTCCCATTATTTTACCGAGTACCACTTCCTTAGTGATTTTGATCGTGTTTAGCTCCTCCCCCCCAATAGCCCCCTCTTTGTCCAGTGTTGGGATATTCTTAGTGTCCTCTACTGTAAAGACTGATACAAAATATACATTCAGTGTTTTTGCCATCTCCATATTTCCCACCATTAATTTCCCGGTCTCATCCTCTGAGGGACCAACATTTACTTTAGCCACCCTTTTTCTTTTTATATAACTATAAAAACTCTTACTATCTGTTTTTATATTTTTTGCTAATTTACTTTCATAATCTATCTTCCCTTTCTTAATCAATCTTTTTGTTATTTTTTGCTGTCTTTTAAAGTTTTCCCAATCCTCTATCCTCCCACTAGATTTGGCTACCTTATATGCCCTTGTTTTTAGTCGAATACTATCCTTAATTTCTTTACTTAGCCACGGATGGCTGTCTTTTCTTTTACACCCTTTTCTTCTCAGTGGAATATATATTTTTTGGAAGTTGTAAAATAACTCCTTAAATGTACACCACTGATCATGTATCGTCTTACCCTTTAATCTATTTTCCCAATCCACTCTACTCAATTCCACTCTCATACCTTCATAGTCTCCTTTATTCAAGCTTAGCACACTTGTTTGAGATCCAACCTTCTCACCCTCTAATTGAATATGGAATTCAACCATGTTATGGTCACTCATTCCAAGGGGATCCTTTACTAGGACATTTTGAATTAACCCTGTCTCATGACACAGGACCAGATCTAAGGTTGCTTGCCCCCTGGTCGGTTCAGTTACATACTGCTCAAGGAACCCATCCCTAATACACTCAATGAACTCATCCTCAAGGCAGACCTGCCCAATTTGATTTGTCCAATTAATATGATAGTTAAAATCCCCCATAATTGTAGATGTTCCCTTATTACAAGCCTCAACTATTTCCTGATTGATACTCCGTCCAACAGAGTTGCAACTGTTCGGAGGCCTATAGACTACGCCCACTAGTGTTTTTTTCCCCTTATTATTCCTTACCTCCACCCAAACTGTTTCAGTATCCTGATCTTTTGACCCAATATCATTTCTCTGTATTACAGTGATTCCTTCCTTTATTAACATAGCCACCCCACCTCCCCTTCCTTCCTGCCTGTCCTTCCTGATCGTTAAATAACCTGGTATGTTTAATTCCCAGGCATTGTCACCCTGCAGCCATGTTTCTGTAATGGCCACAAGATCATACCCATATGCAGTTATTTGTGCCATTAACTCGTCTATTTTGTTACGAATGCTACGTGCATTCAGATAGAGAACTTTCAAATATGTTTTGTGACACTTAGTTCCTGCTTTTGCCCTTTTTATTACTTTACCTTTTACTCCATACCTTCTGCCCCTTCCCCACTGCTACCTAAGTCTATGACCTTCTCTGTTGTCATTTTTATTATTTGCTCTCTAGGAACCTCCCCCCCACTAGTTAGTTTAAAGCCCTCTCTACAGCCCTAGTTATATGATCCACCAGGACTCTAGTCCCAGCACTGGCCAAGTGAAGCCCATCCCAACGGAACAGCTCCCTCCTGCCCCAGTACTGGTGCCAGTGTCCCAGGAAGCAAAACCCATTTCTCCCGCACCAGTCTTTGAGCCACGCATTTAACTCTCTAATTTTATTTGTCCTAGCCAAATTCGCTCGTGGCTCAGGTAATAATCCAGAGATTATTACCCTTGCGGTTCTGTTTTTTAATTTGACCCCTAGCTGCTCATACTCCTTTAACAGAACCGGCTTCCTAGTCCTATCTACGTCGTTTGTACCAACATGGACCACGACAACTGGATCCACCCCCTCCCACTGCAAGTTTCTTTCCAGCCCAGAGGGTAGGCAACACAGCCTTCGGGACTCTCGCTCTCGGCTGCAGAGAACTCTATCTATCCCCCTAATAATACTATCCCCTACCACTACAACATTTCTATTTACTCCCCCCTCTTGAATGGCCCCCTGTTCCACGGTGCTGTGGCCAGGTTGCTCATCCTCCCTGCAGTCCCTGCTCCTGTCCCCACAGGAAGTAAGAACCTTGAACCTGTTGGACAATAGCAAGGGCTGCGGCTCCTCCAGCTCTACCTCCTGGATCCCCATACCTGCCTCACTCGTAGTCACACCGTCCTGTCCCTGACCATGGGCTACATCTGAATTAATTAACTTCATAGGTGTGACCACCTCCTGATACACAGAGTCCAGGTACTTCTCCCCCTCCCTGATGTGTCGCTGTGTCTGAAGCTCAGACTCCAGCTCATCAACACAGATCTAGAGTTCCTGTAGCAGCAGACACTTGTCACAGACGTAATCACCGTGAGCCTCAATGGGGTTCACTGGCTCCCACATCTCGCAACAGTAACACATCACCTGCTCCATTCTATGTAATTAATTAAATTTTTTATTGTTAGTTATGGATGCCCTCTGCCCGATTTTAGATGCTAGCATCCCCTTTAATTAATTGGATTAAAATTAAATCAATCCCTCTAGTTACACCAGTTAAATGGTTTAGCAACAGTCACTCTGCACCAGAAAGGCCTTATTAACTACAACCCACTGAGTTAAAGTTTGAAAAGAGCACCTAACACCCCACTTACCCTAACTCACACTTACCCAAACTCACAGCACTCTTTGATGACTCGCACTCAGTGCTTGCTCGCACTAGGACTGGTCTTTTTATACTGTTTGTTTGTTCACAGCCAAATGAGTCACCCCTGCTGATTGGTTAGAAAACTGGTTTCCACTGCCTGCTGTGCCAATTTACTCCTACTGCAGTGTAACCTTGTTTTACTCTTCTTAACCAACAGAATCCCAAATATTTAACTTTTCCCCTTTACTTAAACTGCTTAAGTAATCTTATCAAGAATGATTTAAAGAGAAATAACAATTAAAGAACTCTCACACTTACCCAAACTCACAGCACTCTTTGATGACTCACACTCAGTGCTTGCTCGCACTAGGACTATAACCAAAACCTTGTTCCGTCAGAGAGACAAGTACAAGACTTCATGGCAGCACCCTCGTCCCAAGCACTGGCATCTGCTGGACTACGTCATCGTCCGAGCGAGGGACCGCAAGGACGTCCGCATCACCCACGCCATGACAGGAGCTGATGACTGCTGGACAGACCACCGCCTAATCCGTCCTGTCATCTCCATCAATGTAGCCCCAAAACAGCGGCGGCAACAGAAACAATGCCGCAGGAAAATTAACGCTGGAGCACTCAAAGACCCCGCTAAGAAAGCCCTATTCAGCCTGCACCTCACAAACAATCTGATGACTCCCAGTGATGCAGAGACACAGAGTGCCCACAGCATCTGGTCTGCACTCAAGGCCTCCATAATCAGCACCTGTGAAGAGACGCTCGGTCACTCAACCAGGAAACACCAAGACTGGTTTGACGAGAATGACCAGGAGATCCAGGAGCTAATAAGCCGCAAGTGCAAGGCATTTCTGATCTGGAAACAGCAACAGAACATGAGAGCAAGAAAGCAGCTCTACAGAAGCCTGAAGGCCGAGGTCCAACAAAAAACTCGCGACCTAAAGAACAGATGGTGGGTGGAGAAAGCGCAGGAGATCCAGCAGCTAGCCCACAACCACGACGTGCGTGGATTCTTTAGCGCAGTCAAGACCATCTACGGCCCAAGCACCCAAGGCCCTTCCCCACTGCGAGCCAAGAACAGAGAGGTACTCATCAAAGACAGGGAAGCAGTCAATGCCCACTGGAAGGAGCACTTTGAAGATCTCCTTAACCACGACTCTGTCTTCGACACGAGTGTCCTCAACTCCATCCCACAGCATGCTACCCGCCACCATCTCAGCACAACCTCAGCCCGGCATGAGGTTGAAAAGGCCATCCGACAACTGAAGAACAACAAGGCCTCAGGAGCAGATGGAATCCCCGCCGAGGCACTAAAGCATGGCGGAGAAGCACTACTGGCGTGAATTCATGAACTCATTTCTCTTATCTGGAAGGAGGAGAGCATGCCAGGGGATCTCAGAGAGGCCGTAATTGTGACCATCTTCAAGAAAGGTGACAAGTCCGATTGCGGTAATTACAGAGGAGTTTCCCTGCTATCTGCCACAGGGAAAGTCATCGCAAGAATCCTCCTCAATCGCCTTCTCCCAGTGGCTGAAGAGCTCCTCCCAGAGTCGCAATGCGGATTCCGCCCACTAAGGGGCACAATGGACATGATCTTCACCGCACGTCAATTACAAGAGAAATGCAGGGAACAGCACCAACCACTGTACATGGCCTTCTTTGACACTGTCAACTGTGAGGGATTATGGAGTGTCCTCCTCAAATTCGGCTGCCCTCAAAAGTTTGTCACTATCCTCCACCTGCTTCACGACGACATGCAAGCTGTGATCCTGACCAACGGTTCCACCACAGACCCAATTAACGTACGAACCGGGGTCAAGCAAGGCTGTGTCATCGCACCAACGCTCTTCTCAATCTTCCTTGCTGCAATGCTCCATCTCACCCTCAGTAAGCTCCCCACTGGAGTGGAGCTAATTTACAGAACAAACGGGAAACTGTTCAAACTCCGTCACCTCCAGTCCAGATCCAAGGACGTCCCATCCTCTGTCGTCGAATTACAGTATGCAGACGATGCTTGCGTCTGCGCTCACTCGGAGGTCGAACTCCAAACCATCGTAAACACCTTCACCGAAGCATACGAGAGCATGGGCCTTACACTAAACATCCGAAAGACAAAGGTCCTCTACCAACCTGCCCCCGCCACACAGTGCTGCCCCCCGATTATCAAAATCCACGACAAGGCCTTGGACAACGTGGACCATTTTCCATACCTCGGGAGCCTACTGTCAACAAGGGCAGATGTCGACGACGAAGTCCAACACTGCCTTCAGTGTGCCAGTGCAGCCTTCGGTCACCTGAGGAAGAGAGTGTTTGAAGACCAGGACCTCAAACCCGGCACTAAGCTCATGGTCTACAGGGCAGCAGTGATACCCGCCCTGCTGTATGCCTCAAAGACATGGACCATGTACAGCAGGCACCTCAAAGCACTGGAGAGGTACCACTAACGCTGCCTCCGCAAGATCCTGCAATTCCATTGGCAGGATAGGCACACCAACGTCGGTGTTCTTGTTCAGGCCAACATCCCCAGCATCGAAGCTCTGACCACGCTCAATCAGCTCCGATGGACGGGTCACATTGTCCGCATGCCCGATACAAGACTCCCAAAACAAGCACTCTACTCGGAGCTCCGGCACGGCAAGAGAGCCCCAGGTGGGCAGAGGAAATGCTTCAAGGACACCCTCAAAGCCTCCTTGAAAAAGTGCAACATCCCCACCGACACCTGGGAATCCCTGGCCCAAGACCGCACAAAGTGGAGGAGAAGCATCCGGGAAGGCGCCGAACACCTCGAGTCTCTTCGCCGGGAGCAAACGGAAGCCAAGCGCAAGCAGCGCAAGGAGCGCACGTCAACCCAAGCACCCCACCCACCCGCCCCTTCAACCACCGTCTGCCCCACCTGTGACAGAGACTGTAGGTCCCGCATTGGACTCATCAGTCACCTGAGAACTCATTTTTAATGTGGAAGTAAGTCATCCTCAGTTCCGAGGGACTGCCTAAGAAGAAGATTTGGAGCAATTTACCATTTGCTGAATCCCACTGTCGATTTGACTGTTTTCATACATGCCTAGTAGTTTAATTAGGTGTTTGTGCACTCACTCCTGATTGGTATGTTCCTTACCCGTTTGTAATTTATTGCTGTTTTATGAATAGGAATTATGAATAGGAAATATGAGCCAATCAGGTGCAACAGAAATTGCATATATAAAAAAGAAAGTAATCACCAAAACTTTTATTTACAGATAGATTTATAGAATATACTGCAACCATGCAAATACAGGATTAAGTGGAAAAAGCTTTCTGCACAGTAATTTAACATGTGGCGCAGGCCAAAGATTTTCTAATTTTCCATTGAATACTTCAGTTTTCCTGAACTGAGAAATAAAGTATGATTGCTACTGCTCTATAATCAAGTCACAAAAATACTGGAGTAATTGAAATTAATTTTCCAGTATGGCAATTTGTGGCTCAAGTTAAGTGTTACCAGTGTCCAGCAGTTACTGGAGAAGTATCAAAGCACGAACTGCATGCAAAACATCTTGAATCACCGTGGAATGAAAATGGGAGACTTTGGGCTGGAATAGACTGTACAGTAAAAAACCACAAACCATGACAACAGGCCAGAGTGAGCAAGTACCGCAGTCATATGCACAGTGAAATGAAGCAATGATTTAACACATGCATCGAGATAGGCTGGTACGTTTAGAACTGCAACAGCCATATACTGCCATTTTCAATCGCCAGTACAAATAGTTCCACGTTAAAATCAGAAAAGCTAATACTACATGTTAATTACATTCCACAGCGCTGATGCATTTAGAATAAAGCATTGTTTGGGGGGAATAATCTGGTGCATTTCATGGAAGTGCTCTTAGATTGTGAGAAATGTCTATGAGTAAACATGAGCGTCTCCACTTTCCCTCAACTTCAATGTCAGATCAATTAGGAGGAGAGTGACCTACAACCTCCAGGCACTGCACATTCCAAAGCATCCAGGCACAGTATTAATGAGGAGTGGAAAAATGCCTTAATCACTGCACGTTTGGCAGCAACACAGCTGGCGGGGGGCGGGGGGGGAGAGGGAAGAGTGAGAAGGAAGGTTAAAAGAAACTTACAGCCCGTAAGCTTTTGACTCGAATGCCCTTTACTCTAGTAGTATTCAAAGCCGCCACTGATTTTGAACTGCCAGTTACAAGATAGTACCGGCGGCACCCAGCTCAACTGTTATGGAACTAGTTCAGAAATGTCAATTTAAAAAAGTTTTAATGACCTGGGATAAAAAAAACTACTAAACATAAATCAAGCTCCAGATGAGAAAATCTACAACTAGATAAGCTTCAATGAAAGACTTTAAGCAGAGTACACTGTGGAAGTCCGTGCTGCACAGTCATCTTCAGTTTCCTGTAACTAATTTCCTGTGATAGATTGCAGATATGGAGTAAGTTGATCTATGCAACTTGAACTCATAGGGGTAGATTTTCCCGAACCTGTCGGGAAGAAGGCGGGACTTCCCCTTTCGGGTTTTTGACCCGCCTACTTCGATGTCCGGCCAATCCGCGTGATTTTCCCTTGATTGACTTTGTTGAGCCCGCCCAGCGGGCTCAGCCGGCCAATTAAGGGCCACCCGGCAACAGGTGACGTCATAGACTGCAATTTCATCTTTCAAGAGCTCCTGACAGATGAAATATCAGTGTTTCACAGCTGTTTGAAGCTGTGAAACACTGATAGTCCGAGTTCTAACCTGAGTCATTCTGCACAGACTCAGTTAGAACTCACACCGGCACTCAAAGCTGAAGGCTGTCACTTTTCACAGATCGCAGCCGTTCAGCTTTAAGTTCCGGCTGAGTGATGCGCTCCCGACGGCTACAGGAAGAAAGGCTGTGAAGGTAAGTACAGGTAAGTAAAAGTTCTTTAGACACACCAAACACACTTACCTTTACACTCATGCACTCATCACTCACCTGAGCGCCAACATCGCGACCCCTCCAACTCCTTCAACTCGACGGCCCGCCTGCTCTAACCTGGCGTGGTTTGGAGCCGTCAGGAAACCCACACGAAACCCCTCAAAATAGGGATTTGGCTAAAAACTGCCTGTTAACTACCTTTTAACAGGCAGTTAATTGGCACTAATCCCTTCCCACCTGGTTTCGGCGGGTCCCAGTGCGGGGCGGGTACCCGCCGCCCCTGAAACTTACGTGGGGCGGGGTTTTGGGCGGGATGGTGTCGGGACCCCCAAATTCGGGATTTCCCCCCCCCACACGCCTGAAACCCCGCCTGACGGCTCCACGAAAATCCAGCCCATATTTTCTAAGCAGGCATTTGGGACTAGAGCTCAAACATGATTTGTAATTTAGTAAGTTAAACTCAATACACAAAGGCCTGGATTGTCACGCAGGCAGATACAGGCTTAGTTGATGCACGAGTTTACCAGCGCAAGTATGTTATACAGTCATTCGGGATCTCAAATCATTTAATTTTGCTCTGTTAGCATTTAAGAATTTTAAATGTTACAAAAAAATATTGTTTATTAAAATGACTTGTAGCCCAGATATAAAGTGCAGGCTGGATCTCTCTCAACTCCTCCTACCCTCCACCCCACTTACAAACATACTCCCTGAATGGCATATGCAGTTGGCTTGGTTCTGCCCTTTGATAAATACTAAACAAGTTTTCCTGCAATAGAGCTTATTCTGAAAATCTGCAACACCAACTTAAGCTCATCAGTCATACTTTGTTACCCCTTTTCTGCTCATCTATGAGGACAGATATCCAAACATACAACCTGTGTGGGCATTCAAACTCAGCAGTCATAATGAGATAAACCGTATGTATCTCCATCATTAATCAGATGGGCTAAAGAATTATAGATTGAAGAGACGGTACTGGAAAGCCTTCATTTCTTTTAAATTCCAATTACTAACTGGGCCTTAACCCTGCTACATTTCTAATTTAGATAAGACCACAGAGGTTGGTACAGCTCAGACACACACATAGGGCTCGGTTTTGCCACTGTGGGCGGGCTGGGGCATGTCAGGTGGGATTTGTGTCAGGACCCCGACTCCGAAGTGAAGTGTTGAAAAATTGCAATTTTCCCCTAATTAGGCAATTGATTTCCAGCGTGTGGGAACCCCTGGTCCAATGAGTCTTTTCATACAGAAAGTCGCCTCCGATGACGTCATCAATGCTGCTCGATTTAAGGCCTGCAAGCAGCCTTGCTTCTTCTGGAGACTGGAAATGCTTTGGACATTGTATGAAGGACTTTATTTACCGACCATGTCCACCAGCAAGCAAAAGTGTGCACCTCGCTTTGATGAGCCCTCCCTCCAAGCTCTGATGCAGGGAGCAAGATCTAATAAGGAGGTGCTCTTCCCTTCCTCTGGGAGGAAAAAGCCACCCCAGCAGACTAAAGCTGTGTGGCTGCAAGTGGCCGAAGAGGTCAACTCAATATCGATGAGCCGCAGAACCTGGCTGCAATGCAGGAAGAGGTTTCATGACCTTCTGCGCACAGGAAAAGTGATTATGACTTTCCCATCACCCTTGATCTGATCCCCATCGCCTCTCCTCACCAGCACTCTGCTTTGCCAACTTCATCCTCCACATCCCACTTGACACTTACATGCCTGCACCCTTACCCATTCCCTCTCTCTCTATGGTCATTTTCACTTAACTATTTGACCATGCAGCCCTCACACTCTCTATCACTGTGATGCAATGACAACAACTTACAACACACAGGGAGGGTCCTTTGTCTCCTTCTAAGCATCTATGCTACGGATTCTCTACACTCACTCCTTCATTCTCACTCAAACTCCACTTGTGTTCCTCATTGCAGGAAAAGAGAGCTCACAATAAGAGGGAAAGAGTGAAGACAGGAGGAGGGCCACCCTCAGTAGCCCAGCTCACCGCCTGGGAGGAGGCGGCCCTGGAAATCGCCGAGATCGAGGAGGATTCCCAAGCTGGTGACAGAATAGTTTTCCATCTCTCTCATTGACATTGCATGAGTCACTGATAATTAATCTGATGCTCTAACAGATGGACTTATGATCATCTGCACTATTCAATGTGCATGTAACCTTGGCCTCACATCTCTGACTCTTTCCTTTACTCCCCCACAGGACCATCGAAAGCCCCTGTCCCCCACTGTCCAGGAGGAAGAGCCTGAGCTTCCAGACTCCTCAGAGGAAGCTGCAACCTCTGAGGGTGCAGCGTCAACAGAATTCAGCGCACCCAGCATCAGCGCAGACACTCACACCTCGGTGGGACCTTCGCGAGATAGAGTAGTGTTGGCACCTGGTGTCTCACAGCTCACAAGTGAGCATCAGCAGATGGTGGAGACAGGGACAGCAGTGGAGAGTCCTCGTCGGAGGGCACAGGACTCTCCCAGCTCGGCTCCGCTGCATGTCGACCCTGTGTCTCCGGGTCCATCCAGAAGAACAGCGGTGCTGGAACTCCAGGAACAGGTGCAGGAGTCTCTGGCAGCTTTTATATCCAGGGTCGCTGTGAGTGTGGAGCGAATGGAGGAGTCAATCACAAACATGAGCAGAGCCTTTGTGGAGGCAGTGGCGCATGAACGCATCATGAAAGGATGGCAACCTCTGTGGAAAGGATGGCTATCTCCGTGGAAAGGATTGCTACCGTAGAGAGGATGGCTACAGTAGAGGAGAGGATGGCTATGGCCATGGAGGAGCTTAGTCGCCAGGGTATGGAAAATATGGTAATTGTTCAGAATAGAATGACATTTCTTGAGGAGTGATGGTCAGCTATTGAGCATACAAACCAGACCTTTATGGAAGTCCTCTGGAGTAGGACTGCCAGTGCAGAAATGGGTCCTCATGGCCCCGCTGAAGTGCATCAAGGTGCTGCCAAGCCACTTGCTAGCTCTGAAGTGGGGCTGACCCATGAGAGGGAAGTTGGTGGCAGAGAAGAAGTAAGTGGGGGCTCCTCTCTAAGCACTCACATGACCATGCCACTGCTGAGCCCTCGGTCAGAGCCCCACCAGAGTCCTCACCCAAATGAGATTGGCATCTCAGCCCCTGCACAGCTGCAGGAGGAGCAGCAGACTGTTGGCGAGCCCTCACAGGTTCGCCACCCCAGAGGACGGCCGCCAAAGGTATCGAGGCAGGAGCAGCAAGAAAGTGAGAAAGGGGCCTCCACATCTACTGAAGCCAAAGAGGAAGCACCACATAAGAGCACGCGTAAGAGGAAGATAAATCACAAGTAGTCACAAGGTTAGTCACTTGGGTGCTGTGATGTTTTGTATTTGGATTAGCCGTCATTGTCATTGTATTATAAACAGATTTGATGGCAAACTGTTGAAGTTGTGGCCTGTGTCATTTCGCAAATGGGACTTTCACATTGAGGGCTTAGGGTGCCTTGCAATTGTCAGTATGGTGGTCAGAGTGATAGGAATCCGCAGGTTCTTGTCCATTGTCGATGCTCTGGTAAGAAGGTGCAAGACAAAAGTGTTTGATTGTGCAGGCTCACCAAATCTGGCCAAGATGAGTGTGTCCCTTGCATCCGGGCAGCAATGTTGTCGCGCGCTGGTGCCTTCTGGCTTGTGCAGCTTCAGG
Organism: Somniosus microcephalus; assembly: GCF_052327205.1. Taxonomy (NCBI): domain Eukaryota; kingdom Metazoa; phylum Chordata; class Chondrichthyes; order Squaliformes; family Somniosidae; genus Somniosus; species Somniosus microcephalus. Next base: position 28,527,557 of record NC_141003.1, read on the forward strand.
TGGGTGACTAGCAGCTTGGCACTCCTATTGGTCCTGCTGTTGTTCAGGGTTCTGCTGCTGCCGCGGCTGGTCTTCGTCCGAATCTGATGTCCAGGAGGAAAGGAATTAAATGGTCGCCATGCTTCTGGTATATGCCTCAGTTGGGGAAGCACTTAGTCAAGGTGGGGAGAGGGGTTTCCCAGGAAGTCACACTGAAGATGGGTGTCAGGCTCCAAACTTCCACAACACTGAGTATGCCTACTAAAAGTTTGCCCAGACCTGAGACAACAAAGTTCTGCCCCCTGCAAATGATCATTGGTGAAAACTCCTTTGTAATGGTGGAGCTGCAGCTGTTAGTAAGCAATCCAATTGTGAGGCCGCCAGGATTACCTGGCGTGTTCCAGCAGAGGCGTGCAGGACGGGGGAATGTCTAAAAATTGGAAAGGCCTCTCAAAATGGGATAATAGAGACAATTAAGTGGTTGTTAAGGGCCTTAAGGGCCTAGCCCGCCTCTTGGAGGCAGGATGGAAAGGGGTCAGAAAACACGCATGTGGGAAAATTGCTCGGAGGCGGGATGGATGCAGGATTGGGCCCACCTGCCATTTTTTGCAATTTTACCACCTCACACGCCTCAAAACCCGCTTCCTCGTGCTTAGCAAAATCGAGCCCATAGGCTCATTTGCTGAGGCTTGCAATAGCGTGTGTGCTTTGAGCATCCTACCCTAAAAGGGTATGGGTGAGGGCTAATGAAAATAATTCCAGGATATAAGGCTCCAAGTTTCCAGAAGGCATTCAACAAGGTACCACATAAGAGACTGTTGACAAAAATGAGAGCGCATGGAATTGGAGGAAACCTATAGGCTTAGATAAGGATTTGGTTAGGAAGGAGTTGGCAGCAGTGAGGCAGCAGAGAATAAAGAGAGCGGGACCCAAGGACAGTGTGGACCTGAAAGGAGTTGGCAGCAGTGAGGCAGCAGTTCAAATCCGGCCAATTCCAAAAGAACAGCAAAATCAAGGAGTCACAGGACAGCAGGTTCGTGATTGGTGGGTGAGTATTAGCGTTTTATTCTCTCTAACATAACTAGATAAACTAATTAATATAACTATAAATAATTGTGTGAATAAAGACTTTAATTAAGAGAGCAAGAGAAGCGGCCGGAGATAAAGGTAGGCCCAATTTTTAAGACTCTTAGGCTTAATAATTCGTTTGCTTTGCACCTCCTGTTAGCTCCCTAAGAGGGTGCTGACGAGGCGCAAAGCAACTAGCGCTCGAGCGCGGCTCCGTCAACACCTCCCACGAAATTCAGCGGGAGGTTAGCGGTGGCGGTAACCGTTAGCACCCTGCGGCACTGCGCCGCCGGCGATGACATCATCGCCGTGCACAGCGCCCCGCTCGCGCCCCGGCTGCGATCTTCAGTAGCGCCCCCTGACTTACCGCCAGACGCTATGTCCGACAGGGTCAGGGGGGCCTACCTGCGGCCGGGGCGGCGCTAATTAAAGGCGAGGTGCCGGGCGTCCATTTTTGTTGCTGGTCGCCTGCCCACACCTGCCCCCGTTGCCATCCCAGGCCTCCTGATCAGCCCCCTGCTGAGTACTGGCTGCGCTCCGTAAGCCCGGCACTTTTTTTGAGTGCCGGGCTCTTTTGCCGGTACTCCGATCCCTGGTGGCCCAGCTGGACCCCGGGTTGCGCTGCGCTGGGCCCATCCACTTTAAGAAGAGGAGGAAGGTCTGCAGTATCGCAGCCAAGTTAGCTCCCCAAAGGGGGTGCGACTCAATTTTCCCCCCTTAATCTTAAGTTTATTTCTGTAAGTTAATTTATAGTCTATTAAATAGAGGCAGGGCAGGGCACCTCAGTCACGTGGAATGTACATCCTGTGCCATGTGGGAAATCCAGGACGCTTCCCGTGTCCTGGACAACTACGTGTGCAGGAAGTGTCGTCGGCTGGAGGAGCTCGAGCTCTGAGTTTTAGAGCTTGAGCAGCAGCTGGCGTCACTGCAGTGCATCCGAGCGGCTAAGAGCCACGTGGATAGTATGTTTCAGCAGGTGTTCACCCCGCAGCTTAAGAGTGTGCAGGCAGAGAGGGAATGGGTGACCGTCAGGCAGACAAGGAGGACCAGTCAGGTAGTGCAGGAGTCCCCTGAGTACATCTCGCTCTCTAACCATTAAATACTGGTGAGGGCGATGGTTCCTCTGGGGAGTACAGCCAGAGCCAAGTCCACGGCACCACAGATAGCTCAGCTGCACAGGAGGGGGAGGGGGAAGATCGGGAAGGCAATAGTGGTAGGAGATTCGATAGTTAGGGGAACAGACAGGCGTTTCTGCGGCCGCAGATGTGACTGCAGGATGGTATGTTGCCTCTCTGGTGCCGGGGTCAAGGATGTCACCGAGTGGCTGCAGAACATTCTGAGCGGGGAGGGTGAACAGCCAGAGGATGAGGTCCTGCAGGCAGATTTTAGGGAGCTAGGAAAGAGATTAAAAAGCAGGGCCTCAAAGATAGTAATCTCTGGATTACTCCCTGTGCCATGAGCTAGTGAGTATAGAAATAGGAGGATAGAGCAGATGAATACGTGGCTGGAGAGATGGTGCGGGAGGGCTTTACATTCCTGGGACATTGGGACCAGTTCTGGGACCTGTACAGGCCGGACGGGTTGCACCTCAACAGAGCCGGTACCAATATCTTCATGGGGGAGGTTACTAGGTCTGTTGGGGAGGGTTTAAACTAATTTGGTAGGGTGATAGGCACCAGGATGTAGCATTAGAAAGCAGAAACAAAGTGCACAAAGGATTGGGAGAGACAGATAGCACTAGAGTAAGAAAGAGTACAGTATTAGGTGCGGTCAGACTAAGAGAGAATACAAGAAAGTCTAAGACAGGTTTACAGTGTATGTATGTGAACGCACGAAGCATGGTAAATAAGGTTGGTGAGCTGCAGACGCAAATAGCCACATGGGAATATGATGTTGTGGCAATAACGAAGACCTGGCTCAAAAAAAGGTAGGATTGGGTTTTAAATATTCCTGGATATAAGGTGTTAGGAAAGATAGGGAAACGAGGGAAAGAAAGGAGGTGGGGTGGCAGTATTGGTTAAGGAAAATGTTACAGTGCTGAAGAGAGGAGATGTCCTGGAGGGGTCAAGGACAGAATCTATTTGGCTAGAGTTAAGAAATAATAGAGGTGCCATTAGGCTACTAGGTGTATTCAAGAGGCCACCAACTAGTGGGAAAGATATGGAGGAGCAAATTTGCAGGGAAATTACAGAGAGGTGCAAGAACTATAGAGTAGGAGGAAGGAGGCATTGCTAGATCTGGTTCTGGGGAATGAGGTGGTCAAGCAGAGCAAATGTCAGTAGGGGAACATTTAGGGAACAGTGATCATAGTATCATAAGGTTTAGACTAGCTATGGAAAAGGACAGAAAGCAATCTAGAGTAAAAATACTTAATTGGAGGAAGGCAAATTTCAGTGGCTTGAGAACGGATCTGGCCTGGGTAGCTGGCCTGGGTAAATTGGAATCAAAGATTGGCAGACAAAACTGTAATCAAACAATGGGCTGCCTTTAAAGAGGAGATGGTTCGGGTACAGTCAAGATACATTTCCACGAGGGGTAAAGGTAGGGCAATTAAAGCCAGAGCTCCCTGGATGACGAAAGAGATAGAGAGTAAGATGAAGCAGAAAAAGAGCCCGTGTGACAGATGTCAGGTTGAGAATACCAGTGAGAATCAGGCTGAATAAGGGAAGTTCTGGGGGGAAGCGAAAAAGAAAATAAGAGGGACAAAGAGAGAGTATGAGAATAGATTGGCAGCTAATATAAAAGGGAATTCAAAAATCTTTTATAGACATATAAATAATAAATGGATAGTAAGAGGAGGGGTGGGGCTGATCAGAGACCAAAAAGGAGACCTACGCATGGAGGCAGAGGGCATGGCTGAGGTACTAAATGAGTACTTTGCATCTGTCTTCACCAAGGAAGAAGATGCTGCCAAAGTCATAGTGAAAGAGCAGGTAGTGGAGATACTGGATGAGATAAACATTGATAAAGAGGAGTTACTAGAAAGGCAGTCTGTACTTAAAGTTGATAAGTCACCAGGACCGGATGGGAGGTTAAGGAGGAAATCGCAGAGGTACTGGCCATAATCTTCCAATCCTCCCTAGATATGGGGGTGGTGCCAGAGGACTGGAGAATTGCAAATGTTATAACCTTGTTCAAAAAAGGGTACAAGGATAAACCCATCAACTACAGGCCAGTCAGTTTAACCTCGGTAGTGGGGAAGCTTTTAGAAACGATAATTGGGGACAAAGTTAACAGTCATTTGGACGGTTTGCTCCTGGGCAGGACTGGGGCCGATGTCCTAGGGGGAGTGTTTGCTAGTGCTGTGGGGGAGGGTTTAAACTAAAATGGCAGGGGGTTGGGAACCTGTGCAGGGAGACAGAGGAAAGGGAAACAAGGATAGAAGCAAAATACAGGAAGGAGGAAAACAAAAGTGGCAGTCAGAGAAATCAAGGGTTTAAATCAAACATGGCCACAGTAAATAATAATTCTAAAAGGTCTAAGAGTGTTAAAAAAACAAGCCTGAAGGCTTTGTGTCTTAATGCGAGGAACATTCGTAATAAGGTGGATGAATTAACTGCGCAAATAGATGTAAATGGATATGATGTGATTGGGATTATGGAAACATGGCTCCAGGGTGGCCAAGGTTGGGAATTCAACATCCAGGGGTATTCAATATTCAGGAAAGACAGGCAAAAAGGAAAAGGAGGTGGGGTAGCATTGTTGGTTAAAGAGGAGATTAACACAATAGTAAGGAAGGATATTAGCTCTGATTATGTGGAATCTGTATGGGTAGAGCTGAGAAATACCAAGGGGCAGAAAACATTAGTGGGAGTTGTATACAGACCCCCAAACAGTAATGCGGAGGTTGGGGATGGCATTAAACGGGAAATTAGAGATGCGTGCAATAAGGGCACAGCAGTTATCATGGGTGACTTTAATCTACATATAGATTGGGCTAACCAAATTAGTAACAATACTGTGGAGGAGGAATTCCTGGAGTGTATACGGGATGATTTCCTGGACCAATATGTCGAGGAACCAACTAGAGATCAGGCCATTTTAGACTGGGTATTATGTAATGAGAAAGGAATAATTAGCAATCTTGTGGTGCGAGGCCCCTTGGGGCAGAGCAATCATAATATGATAGAATTCTTCATTAAGATGGAGAGTGAAGTATTTGACTCAGAGACTAGGGTCCTGAATTTAAATAAAGGAAACTACGATGGTATGAGGCGCAAGTTGGGTAGGATTGATTGGGGAATGTTACTCAAAGGGTTGACGGTGGATAGGCAATGGCAAACATTTAAAGATCGCATGGATGAACTGCAGAATTTGTTCATCCCTGTTAGGCATAAAAATAAAACAAAAAGGGTGACTCAACCATGGCTAACAAGGGAAATTAGGGATAGCATAAGATCCAAGGACTGGACATATAAATTGGCCAGAAAAAGCAGCAAACCTGAGGATTGGGAGCAGTTTAGGATTCAACAAAGGAGGACAAAGGGATTAATTAAGAGGGGGAAAATAGAGTATGAGAGTAAACTTGCAGGGAACATAAAAACTGACTGTAAAAGCTTCTATAGATATGTGAAGAGAATAAGATTGGTGAAGTCAAGCGTAGGTCCCTTGCAGTCAGCATTAGGGGAATTTATAATGGGGATCAAAGAAATGGCAGACCAATTAAATACGTACTTTGGTTCTGTCTTCACAAAGGAGGACACAAATAACCTCCCAGAGATGTCGGGGAACATAGGGTCTAATGAGAGGGAGGAACTGAATGAAATCAGTATTTGTAGGGAAATGGTGTTAGGGAAATTGACGGGATTGAAGGCCGACAAATCCCCAGGGCCTGATAATCTACATCCTAGGGTAGTTAAGGAAGTGTCCCTAGAAATAGTAGATGCAATGCTGGTCATCTTCCAAAATTCTATACACTCTGGAACAGTTTCCATCGATTGAAGGGTAGCTAATGTTACCCCACTATTCAAAAAAGGTGGTAGAGAGAAAACAGGGAATTATATCGGTAATGGGGAAAATGCTAGAGTCCATTATAAAAGATGTAATAGCAGAGCAGTTGGAAAACAGTGACAGGATCGGACAAAGTCAACATGGATTTACAAAAGGTAAATCGTGCTTGACTAATCTACTGAAAATTTTTGAGGATGTAACTGGTAGAACAGATAAGGGAGAACCAGTGGATGTGGTGCATTTGGACTTTCAGAAGGCTTTCGATAAGGTCCCGCATAAGAGATTAGCGTGTAAAGTTAAGGCACATGGGATTGGGGGCAAGGTACTGACTTGGATAGAGAACTGGTTGGCAGACAGGAAGCAAAGAGTTGGAATAAACGGGTCTTTTTCCGAGTGGCAGGCAGTGACTAGTGGGGTACCGCAGGGATCGGTCCTAAGACCCCAGCTATTCCCAATATATATTAATGATCTAGATGAGGGAACTAGATGTAATATCTCCAAGTTTGCAGATGACACAAAGCTGGGTGGGCGTGTGTGCTGTGAGGAGGATGCCGAGAAACTCCAGTATGATTTGGACAGGTTGGGTTATTGGGCAGATGCATGGCAGATGCAGAATAATGTGGATAAATGCGAGGTTATCCACTTTGGTGGCAAAAACAGGAAGGCAGATTATTATCTGAACGGCAATAGATTGGGAGAAGGGGAAGTGCAACGAGACCTGGGTGTCCTTGTGCACCAGTCGCTGAAGGTAAGCATGCAGGTGCAGCAGACGGTTAAGAAGGCAAATGGTATGTTGGCCTTTGTAGCGAGAGGGTTCGAGTACAGGAACAAGGATGTCTTGCTGCAGTTGTACAGGGCCTTGGTGAGACCACATCTTGAGTGTTGTGTGCAGCTTTGGTCACCTTATCTGAGGAAGGATGTTCTTGCCATGGAGGGAGTGCAGCGAAGATTCACCAGACTGATACCTGGGATGGCAGGAATGACGTATGAGGAGAGATTGGGTTGAATGGGCTTGTACTCGCTGGAGTTTAGAAGAATGAGAGGGGATCTCATTGAAACCTATAAAATTCTAACAGGACTAGACAGACTAGATGCAGGAAGGATGTTCCTGGTGGCCGGGGAGTCCAGAACCAGGGGTCACAGTCTAAGGATAAGGGGTAAGCCATTTAGGACAGAGATGAGGAGGAATTTCTTCGCCCATAAAGTGGTGACCCTGTGGAATTCTCTACCACAGAAGGCAGTTGAGGCCAATTCATTAAATATATTCAAGAAGGAGTTAGATATATATCTTAAGGCTAAAGGGATCAAGGGGTATGGGGAGAAGGCAGGGACAGGGTACTGAGTTTGGATGATCAGCCATGATCTCATTGAATGGCGGAGCAGGCTCGAGGGGCCGAATGGCCTACTCCTGCTCCTATCTTCTATGTTTCTATATGTGGATTAATTAAGGAAAGCCAGCACGGATTTGTTAATGGCAAATTGCGTTTAACTAACTTGATCGAGTTTTTTGATGAGTTAACAGGGAGGGTCGATGAGGGCAATGCAGTTGATGTGGTGTATATGGACTTCCAAAAGGCATTTGATAAAGTGCCACATAATAGGCTTGCCAGCAAAGTTGAAGCCCATGGAATAAAAGGGACAGTGGCAGCATGGATACAGAATTGGCTAAGTAATAGGAAACAGGGAGTAGTGGTGAACGGTTGTTTTTTGGACTGGAGGAAGGTATACAGTCGTGTTCCCCAGGGGTCGGTACTAGGACCACTGCTTTTCTTGATATATATTAATGACTTGGACTTGGGTTTACAGGGCACAATTTCAAAATTTGCAGATGACACAAAACTTGGAAGTATAGTGAACAGTGAGGATGATAGGGATAGACTTCAAGAGGACATACAGGCTGGTGGAATGGACGAACACATGGCAGTTGAAAATTAAGCAGAAAAGTGCTAAGTGATACATTTTGGTAGGAAGAACGAGGAGAGGCAATATAAACTAAAGGATACAATCTTAAAGGAGGTGCATGAACAGAGACACCTAGGGGTATATGTGCACAAGTCATTGAAGGTGGCTAGGCAGGGTGAGAAAGAGGTTAAAAAAGCATACGGGATCCTGGGCTTCATAAATAGAGGCATAAGTGTACAAAAGCAAGGAAGTTATGATGAACCTTTATAGAACACTGGTTCGACCTGAGCTGGAGTATTGTGTCCAATTCTGGGCACCGCACGTTAGGCCGGATGTGAAGGCCTTAGAGAGGATGCAGAAAAGATTTATGAGAATGATTCCAGGAATGAGAGACTTCAGTTACGTTGATAGACTGGAGAAGCTGGGGTTGTTCTCCTTAGAGCAGAGAAGGTTGAGAGGAGATTTGATAGAGGTGTTCAAAATCATGAGGGGTCTGGATAGAGAAGCTGTTCCCATTGGCGGAAGGGTCGAGAACCAGAGGACACAGAGTTAAGGTGATTGGCAAAAGAACCAAAGGTGACCTGAGGAAAAACTTTTTCACGCAGCGAGTGGTTAGGATCTGGAATGCACTGCCTGAAAGGGTGGTGGAGGCAGTTTCAATTGTGGCTTTCAAATAGGGAATTGGATAAGTACCTGAAGGTAAACATTTTGCAGAGCTACGGGGAAAGGGCGGGGAGTGGGACTAGCTGAAGTGCTCTTGCAGAGAGCCGGCACGGGCTCGATGGGCTGAATGGCCTCCTTCTGCGCTGTAACTATTCTATGATTCTATTCTATGGTAGGAGACAAAGAGTGAGGATAATGGAGATGTACACAAATCGACAGGACGTGACTCATGGTGTCCCCCAGGGATCTGTACAGATTTTCACTATATTTATAAAGGACTTGGATGAAGAAACAAAAAGCTGTATATTTAAGTTTGCAGCTGACACCAAGCTAGGTGGCACTGTAAATAGTGTAGATGGGAGCAGAAAGTTGCAAAAGGACAGTAAATAGATTCTTAGTGAGCAGAACTGTGGCAGATGGGGAGTTCAATGTGGGAAATTATGAGGTCATCCCTGTCAGAGCTCAGAGAACAGACAGGGCTCACTCTCGCAGATAAGGACCGTCTCACCCCCAAACAAGTCCTGCCCCCCAACAAGTTCCCAACCTCCCATCCCCCCCACCCCCATAGGTGGGGCAATGTGTGTCGTTAATAGGTTTACTGGGTATGAAGTGAATAGTGTCAGGACTTCGGGATTTCGTCTTGTCCAATGATGTCACTTGCCGCACACGCTTTCCGAGTAGTCAACCAAGTCTAGGGGGAGGAGAGGGAGAACATGGTGCGAGTGTAAAGAGGGTGGGGGTGGCGTTGGAAGAATGTGATCCGTCTTCCCATCTGAATCACGTTGACGCTCTTGCCACCTCCTTTAGACCTGGATCATAATCTTCTCTTAACCCCAGTGTTCTCCCCCACACCCTGCGAGTTCCTGACCTTCTCTCCCCACCCTGCGAGTTCCTGACCTTCTCCCCCCACCCTGCGAGTTCCTGACCTTCTCTCCCCACCCTGCGAGTTCCTGACCACCTCCCCCCACCCTGCGAGTTCCTGACCTTCTCTCCCCACCCTGCGAGTTCCTGACCTTCTCCCCCCACCCTGCGAGTTCCTGACCTCCTCCCCCACCCTGCGAGTTCCTGACCACCTCCCCCCACCCTGCGAGTTCCTGACCTCCTCCCCTCACCCTGCGAGTTCCTGACCTTCTCCCCCCACCCTGCGAGTTCCTGACCTTCTCTCCCCACCCTGCGAGTTCCTGACCACCTCCCCCCACCCTGCGAGTTCCTGACCTCCTCCCCTCACCCTGCGAGTTCCTGACCTTCTCTCCCCACCCTGCGAGTTCCTGACCTTCTCTCCCCACCCTGCGAGTTCCTGACCTCCTCCCCCACACCCTGCGAGTTCCTGACCTCCTCCCCCACACCCTGCGAGTTCCTGACCTTCTCTCCCCACCCTGCGAGTTCCTGACCTTCTCTCCCCACCCTGCGAGTTCCTGACCTTCTCTCCCCACCCTGCGAGTTCCTGACCACCTCCCCCCACCCTGCGAGTTCCTGACCTCCCCCCACCCTGCGAGTTCCTGACCTTCTCCCCCCACCCTGCGAGTTCCTGACCTCCTCCCCTCACCCTGCGAGTTCCTGACCTTCTCCCCCCACCCTGCGAGTTCCTGACCTTCTCCCCCCACCCTGCGAGTTCCTGACCTTCTCCCCCCACCCTGCGAGTTCCTGACCTCCTCCCCCACACCCTGCGAGTTCCTGACCTTCTCCTCCCACCCTGCGAGTTCCTGACCACCTCCCCCCACCCTGCGAGTTCCTGACCTCCTCCCCCCACCTTGCGAGTTCCTGACCTCTCTCCCCACCCTGCGAGTTCCTGACCTTCTCCCCCCTCCCTGCGAGTTCCTGACCTCCTCCCCCCACCCTGCGAGTTCCTGACCTTCTCTCCCCACCCTGCGAGTTCCTGACCTTCTCTCCCCACCCTGCGAGTTCCTGACCTTCTCTCCCCACCCTGCGAGTTCCTGACCTCCCCCCACCCTGCGAGTTCCTGACCTCCCCCCACCCTGCGAGTTCCTGACCTTCTCTCCCCACCCTGCGAGTTCCTGACCTTCTCTCCCCACCCTGCGAGTTCCTGACCTTCTCCCCCCTCCCTGTGAGTTCCTGACCTCCTCCCCCCACCCTGCGAGTTCCTGACCTTCTCTCCCCACCCTGCGAGTTCCTGACCTCCCCCCACCCTGCGAGTTCCTGACCTCCCCCCACCCTGCGAGTTCCTGACCACCTCCCCCCACCCTGCGAGTTCCTGACCTTCTCTCCCCACCCTGCGAGTTCCTGACCTTCTCTCCCCACCCTGCGAGTTCCTGACCACCTCCCCCCACCCTGCGAGTTCCTGACCTTCTCTCCCCACCCTGCGAGTTCCTGACCTTCTCTCCCCACCCTGCGAGTTCCTGACCTCCCCCCACCCTGCGAGTTCCTGACCACCTCCCCCCACCCTGCGAGTTCCTGACCTTCTCTCCCCACCCTGCGAGTTCCTGACCTTCTCTCCCCACCCTGCGAGTTCCTGACCTTCTCTCCCCACCCTGCGAGTTCCTGACCACCTCCCCCCACCCTGCGAGTTCCTGACCTTCTCTCCCCACCCTGCGAGTTCCTGACCTTCTCTCCCCACCCTGCGAGTTCCTGACCTTCTCTCCCCACCCTGCGAGTTCCTGACCTTCTCTCCCCACCCTGCGAGTTCCTGACCTTCTCCCCCCACCCTGCGAGTTCCTGACCTTCTCTCCCCACCCTGCGAGTTCCTGACCTTCTCCCCCCACCCTGCGAGTTCCTGACCTCCCCCCACCCTGCGAGTTCCTGACCTCCTCCCCCCACCCTGCGAGTTCCTGACCTTCTCCCCCCACCCTGCGAGTTCCTGACCTCCCCCCACCCGGCGAGTTCCTGACCACCTCCCCCCACCCTGCGAGTTCCTGACCTCCTCCCCCCACCCTGCGAGTTCCTGACCTTCTCTCCCCACCCTGCGAGTTCCTGACCTTCTCCCCCCTCCCTGCGAGTTCCTGACCTCCTCCCCCCACCCTGCGAGTTCCTGACCTTCTCTCCCCACCCTGCGAGTTCCTGACCACCTCCCCCCACCCTGCGAGTTCCTGACCTCCTCCCCCCACCCTGCGAGTTCCTGACCTTCTCTCCCCACCCTGCGAGTTCCTGACCTTCTCCCCCCTCCCTGCGAGTTCCTGACCTTCTCTCCCCACCCTGCGAGTTCCTGACCTTCTCTCCCCACCCTGCGAGTTCCTGACCTTCTCCCCCACCCTGCGAGTTCCTGACCTTCTCCCCCCACCCTGCGAGTTCCTGACCTTCTCTCCCCACCCTGCGAGTTCCTGACCTTCTCTCCCCACCCTGCGAGTTCCTGACCTCCCCCCACCCTGCGAGTTCCTGACCTCCCCCCACCCTGCGAGTTCCTGACCTTCTCTCCCCACCCTGCGAGTTCCTGACCTTCTCTCCCCTCCCTGCGAGTTCCTGACCTCCTCCCCCCACCCTGCGAGTTCCTGACCTTCTCCCCCCACCCTGCGAGTTCCTGACCTCCCCCCACCCTGCGAGTTCCTGACCACCTCCCCCCACCCTGCGAGTTCCTGACCTTCTCTCCCCACCCTGCGAGTTCCTGACCTTCTCCCCCCACCCTGCGAGTTCCTGACCTCCTCCCCCCACCCTGCGAGTTCCTGACCTTCTCTCCCCACCCTGCGAGTTCCTGACCTTCTCTCCCCACCCTGCGAGTTCCTGACCTCCCCCCACCCTGCGAGTTCCTGACCTCCCCCCACCCTGCGAGTTCCTGACCTTCTCTCCCCACCCTGCGAGTTCCTGACCTCTCCCCACCCTGCGAGTTCCTGACCTTCTCTCCCCACCCTGCGAGTTCCTGACCTCCCCCCACCCTGCGAGTTCCTGACCTCCCCCCACCCTGCGAGTTCCTGACCTCCCCCCACCCTGCGAGTTCCTGACCTCCCCCCACCCTGCGAGTTCCTGACCTTCTCTCCCCACCCTGCGAGTTCCTGACCTTCTCTCCCCACCCTGCGAGTTCCTGACCTCCCCCCACCCTGCGAGTTCCTGACCTCCCCCCACCCTGCGAGTTCCTGACCTCCCCCCACCCTGCGAGTTCCTGACCTCCCCCCACCCTGCGAGTTCCTGACCTCCCCCCACCCTGCGAGTTCCTGACCACCTCCCCCCACCCTGCGAGTTCCTGACCTCCTCCCCCCACCCTGCGAGTTCCTGACCTTCTCCCCCCTCCCTGCGAGTTCCTGACCTTCTCCCCCCTCCCTGCGAGTTCCTGACCTCCTCCCCCACCCTGCGACTTCCTGACCTTCTCCCCCCACCCTGCGAGTTCCTGACCTTCTCCCCCCACCCTGCGAGTTCCTGACCTCCCCCCACCCTGCGAGTTCCTGACCTCCCCCCACCCTGCGAGTTCCTGACCTCCCCCCACCCTGCGAGTTCCTGACCACCTCCCCCCACCCTGCGAGTTCCTGACCTCCTCCCCCCACCCTGCGAGTTCCTGACCTTCTCCCCCCACCCTGCGAGTTCCTGACCTCCTCCCCCCACCCTGCGAGTTCCTGACCTTCTCCCCCCTCCCTGCGAGTTCCTGACCTTCTCCCCCCTCCCTGCGAGTTCCTGACCTTCTCCCCCCACCCTGCGAGTTCCTGACCTTCTCCCCCCACCCTGCGAGTTCCTGACCTTCTCCCCCCTCCCTGCGAGTTCCTGACCACCTCCCCCCACCCTGCGAGTTCCTGACCTTCTCCCCCCACCCTGCGAGTTCCTGACCTTCTCCCCCCACCCTGCGAGTTCCTGACCTCCTCCCCCCACCCTGCGAGTTCCTGACCTCCTCCCCCCCCGCACCCTGTGAGTTCCTGACCTCTTCCCCCCCCACCCTGCGAGTTCCTGACCACCTCCCCCCACCCTGCAAGTTCCTGACCTCTTCCCCCACCGAGTTCCTGACCTCCTCCCCCACCCTGCGAGTTCCTGACCTCCTCCTCCACCCTGCGAGTTCCCAACCTCCTCCTCCACCCTGCGAGTTCCCGACCTCCTTCCCCCCCCAACCCTGCAAGTTCCTGATCATCTCTCCCCCCACCCTGCAAGTTCCTGACCTCCTCCCCCCACCCTGCGAGTTCCTGACCTCCTCCCCCCACCCTGCGAGTTCCTGACCTCCTCCCCCCCCACCCTGCGAGTTCCTGACCTTCTCCCCCGACCCTGCGAATTCCTGACCTTCTCCCCCCCACCCTGCGAGTTCCTGACCTTCTCCCCCACCCTGCGAGTTCCTGACCTCCTCCCCCCACCCTGCGAGTTCCTGACCTCCTCCCCCGCCACCCTGCGAGTTCCTGACCTTCTCCCCGACCCTGCGAATTCCTGACCTTCTCCCCCCCACCCTGCGAGTTCCTGACCTTCTCCCCCACCCTGCGAGTTCCTGACCACCTCTCCCCACCCTGAGTGTTCCTGACCTTCTCTCCCCCTCCCCACCCTGCGAGTTTCTGACCACCTCCCAACACCCCCCACCAACCCTGCGAGTTCCTGATTTCCACTCCCCACCTCCGATCGCCTCTCTCCCCCCCCGCCTCAGATTCCCCCTCTCCCACCATCCGCTGGCGACCAACGGATCCCATGACCTTCTCCGCACAGAGCTGAGGAAAGCGTGGCCCACAGTGCAGGCCGCAAGTGCGGCACCATTGGGTAGTGTGCATGCACGGCTCCGGTATACCCCCTGCATGCACAGAAGGCCACCAAGATGTTCCTGCAAATAATCACAGGAAAGAAAGATAAATCAGAGTACTTTCTAAATGGTGAGAAGCTAGGACTGTGGATGAGCATAGATTTAGGGGTCCAAACACAGAAATCACTAAAAGCTAGTGGACAAGTACAAAAAAATGTAAAAGGCTAATGATTTTTTTTTTCCATTCATTCACAGGATGTGGGCATCACTAGCATGGCCAGCAATTATTACCCATCCCTAATTGCCCTCCCCTAATTGTCCTCGAGAAGGTGGTGGTGAGCTGCCTTCTGGAACCACTGCAGTCTGTGTGGTGAAGGTACTCCCACAGTGCTATTGGGCAGTGAGTTCCAGGATTTTGACCCAGCGACAAAGGAATGGCGATATATTTCCAAGTCCGGATGGTGTGCAACTTGCAGGTGGTGGTGTTCCCATGCAGCTGCTGCCCTTATCCTTCTAGATGGTAGAGGTTGCAGGTTTGGGAGGTGCTGTCGAAGGAGCCTTGGCGAGTTACTGCAGTGCATCTTGTAGATGGTACACACTGCAGGCATGGTACGCCGGTGGTGGAGGGAGTGAATGTTTAAGGTGGTGGATGGGGTGCCGATCATACAGGCTGGTTTGTCCTGGATGGCGTCGAGTTGAGTGTTGTTGGAACTGCACCCATCCAGGCAAATGGAAAGTATTCCATCAAACTCCCGACTTGTGTCTTGTAAATGGTGGAAAGGCTTTGGGTAGTCAGGTGAGTCACTTGCTGCAGAATACCCAGCCTCTGACCTGTTCTTGTAGTCACAGTATTTTTGTGGCTGGTCCAGTTAAGTTTCTGGTCAATGGTGACCCCCCCCCACCAAGGATGTTAATGGTGGGGATTCAACAATGGTAATGCCATTGAATGTCAAGGGGATATGGTTAGACTCTCTTGGAGAGGGTCATTGCCTGGCACGAATGTTACTCGTCACTCATCAGCCCAAGCCTGGATGTTGTTGAGGTCATGCTGCATGTGGGCATGGACTGCTTCATTCTCTAATAGAATGTTGGCCTTTATCTCAAAAGGGCTGGAATAAAAGTGGTGGAAGTCATGTTATAGCTGTAGAGCTCTGGTTTGACCCCATCTGGAGAACTGCGTTCAGTTCTGGGCATCACCTCAGGGAGGATACATTGGTCTTGGAGGGGGTGCAGCACAGCATTACCAGAAGGATACCAGGGCTAAACAAGTTAAATGACAAGGACAGGTTGCATAGACTAGGCTTGTATTCCCTTGAATATAGAAGATTAAGAGCTGATATAATTGAAGTGTTTAAGATGGTTAAAGGATTTGATAGGGTAGAGAGAAACCTCTGGGAGAGTGCAGAACAAAAAAGGGGGCATACCTTAAAATTAGAGCTAGGCTATTCAGGGGTGATGTCAGTGATGCGCTATCAATTACTCATAAGAGAGTTAAGAGAGTAACCAAAGGCTTTTATTAACAAAAGAACGAAGGTCTGCCTCGAGTGGTCGACCGGTCCAGAAATACAAAGGGCTGGGGAGCAGTCACCTTTATACTAGGACTTGTGGGAGGAGTCAGCTGAGGCATGTCCAGGCATGTACACAGTGGAATACAAACAGTGGTTTACCACAGTCAGAAAGCATTTCTTCACACAAAGCATAAGCGGAATTCCTCGAAAAAGCTGTTGAGGCTGGGGGTCAATTGAAAATTTCAAAAGATTGATACATTTTTGTTCGGCAAGGGTATTAAGGGTTACAGAACCAAGGCAGGTAAATGGAGTTAGGACACAGATCAGCCTTGATCTAATTGAATGGAGGAACAGGCTCAAGGGGCTGAATGGTCTACTCCTGTTCCGATGTTCCCAAGTTAACACAAAACTTTCTTGGAAGCAAGATTGGAGAGAACATGTGCATATCCTTTAAAATGCTGACAGAGATGAGAGGGGTCTGTGGGAGAACTTAGGTACGAGTGATCATGTAAAATTTAGATTTGCAATGGAGAGGAGCAAGGAACAATCAGTGGAACTTCTAAACTGGAATAGGGCTAACTTCAATGGGACGCGAAAGCATCTAGCCAGGGTAAAATGGAACTAAAGACTGACAGGAAAAACTGTAATGGAACAATGGGTGATCTTTAAGGATGAGATGTCCCAAGTACAGGCTGGGTACATTCCAACAAGGGAAGGGTAAGAGAACCAAAGCAAGGGCTCCTTGGATGACGAGGGAGATAGAGAAGATGTTGAAACAAAAAAAAGAGGGTGTATGATGCATGTCAGGTGAATTCAAGGGAGAATGAGACCAAATACAGTAAGTTGAGAGGGGATGTGAAGATGAAAATAAGATTGGCAAAGAGAGGAGTAGAATGGCGGTTAACAAAAGGGAACCCAAAAATCTTCTACCGGCATTTGAACATTAAGCGGGTAGTAAGAGGCGGGGTGGGCCCTATTAGAGACAAAGGTGGTGATATATGTTTAGAGGCACAGGGCAAGGCTAGAATACTCAATGAGTACTTTGTATCAGTGTTTACTAAGGAGATGGATGCGGACAAAATATCGGTAGAAGTGGAAAAGGTAGAATCAATGGAAGGGGTGAAAATTGATGGACAGGATATACTAGAAAGGCTGGGTATGCTTAGAGTGGACAAGTCGCCTGGCCTAGATGGCTTGCATCCCAGGTTGCAAAGGGAATTGGGGGAGGAGATAGCGGAAGGGCTTGCCATAATTTTCCAATCTTCCCTAGATGCAGGGGAGGTGCCAGAGGATTGGAAAGTGGCAAATGTGACACCATTGTTCAAGAAAGGGTGCAAGGACAATCCTAGTAACTACAGTTTAACATCAGTGGTGGGTAAAGTTTTAGAAACAATAATCAAGGAAAAAATTAATGGCACCTGGAGAGGTTTAAGCTAAGGAGAGCCAACACGGATTTGTAAAAGGCAGATCGTGTTTGACTAATCTAATTGAATATTTTGATGAAGTAACAGGGAGGATTGATGAAGGGAATGCAATGGATGTTGTCTACATGGATTTTTGTAAGGGCATTTGACAAAGTACCACATAAAAGGCTGATTAACGAAATTGAGGCTCATGGAATAGGTGGGTCAGTGGCAGCTTAGATAAGGAATTGGCTTAAGGACAGAAAACAGCAAGTTGTGGTAAATGGCTGTTTCAGACTGGAGGATGGTAGACAGTGGTGTTCCCAAAGGGCCACTGTTTTTTGATATAAATAACCTGGATATTGGAATACAGAGTAGAATTTCTAAATTTGCCAATGACACCAAACTTGGTTGTGGCAAACAGTGATGATACCAATCGACTGCAGCAGGACATAGAAAGGCTAGCAGAATGGGCAGACGGAATTTAATAGAGAAGTGTGAGGTGATGCATTTTGGCAGAAGGAACAGGGAGAGGCAATATACACTTAATGGCACAGTGGGACCTGGGAGTTAATGTGCATAGGTCCCTGAAGGTGGCAAGACATATGGAGAGTGGTTAGCAAAGCATATGGGATCTTGGGCTTCATAAATAGAGGTATTGAGTACAAAAGTAGAGAAGTTATGCTGAACATTTATAAAGCACTGGTTAGGCCACAACTGGAGTATTGCATCCAGTTCTGGTCACCACACTTTAGGAAGGATGTGAAGGCCCTCGAAAAGGGTGCAGAGGAGATTTACCAGAATGGTTCCGGGAATGGGGGATCTTGGCTACAAGGACAGGTTGGAGAAGCTGGATTTGTTTTCATTAGAGCAAAGGAGGTTGTGGGTGATTTGATAGAAGTGTACAAGATGATGACGGATTTGAATAGGCTAGATGGGGAAAGGCTGTTCCCACTAGTTGATGGTACAAGGACTAGGGAACACAGATTGAAGGTTTTGGGCAAGAGATAAGGGGGGGGGGGGGGGGGGGGGGATGTGAGGAAAAACTTTACGCAGCAAGTGGCGAGGACCTGGAACTCGCCGCCGACGGAAGTGGTGGAAACGGAGACACTCAATGTTTTCAAGAGGAGGCTGAATAGGCACTTGAGGGAAATAAACTTGCAGGGCTACAGGGATAGAGCGCAGGAATGGGACTGACTGGATTGCTCCACAGAGAGCCGGCACGGACTCTATGGGCCGAATGGCCTCCTCCTGTGCCATTATGACTATGGCTTTTGCTCAATTATCTTTGGCGTTTGGGGGATATTTATACAGAAGGCTTTCCCTTCAGGTAATTAAATAGATAGGGCAGAGGACACAAGAGTATATGGAAGGATTGTGTTTGATAGGCCAAATAAATAATGTCTTTCCCCATACCAGTTTCCTTTCTATACATTCAAAAAGAGTCATTTTCTGAAGGTTCAAATTTCAACTTTATTTTCTCAAAGAAAAATGGCAAATCTGGTATCTACAAGTTGTATTTCTCATTTTCTTTACAATCAAAATACTTTAAAGAATTTATTAAACTCTGGTAAGGACAAGATTCAACATAAGCATTTGCTCTTTTGAGTCATCACAATTTGACAAAACATTAACATTTGTGATACCTATTAGCTTAACTAGTTCAGCATCTCAAAATTCTGAATCTAAAGTCGGCATCCCTTCTAGAACTTCAAACACTTCCAATTTAAACAGATACAACAAATATATATCTTTAAAATTATTGGTAACTTCAGGTTTCAAAGTTTATATTTGAATTTCTCTCAACTTGTTAAACAATGAAACATTAAACAAAGTGAACATATTAAACAGATGAAGTCTTTTTAAAAAGTTAAGTTATCCAGAGATTTTAAACTGAATACAAAAAGTGTGAAAAAATTAAGTTTACTAAAGTTAAGCTGTCAACAAAAAGAAGCAAATATTAGGCAAAAAAGGCATTCCATTACTGAATGGCACGATTGTTTTAACCACTCTTTAAATCATCTCTTTGCTGTTGCGGATGGCACAGCACAGCACCATGCTGAAAATCATGCCAAAAATCTGGAGAAAGGAAACAAAGTGTTACTATTTTTGTTCCATAACTGAAGTGAAACGTCACAATCGAGCTATCTATTCCAAAAGCTGGTGTTGAGCCTGCATTACTTACCATTACAATTCCAATGCCAATCCCAACTGCCCCAATGATGTAAAGCTTCGTGTTGAATATATCTTCAATAGCCGTCAAGCATGACTGCACACAAAATCAAAAATTACAAGAGTTTATTTAATTTAAACTTGAGGCTGTTGTAC
This sequence comes from Somniosus microcephalus, assembly GCF_052327205.1. Classification (NCBI taxonomy): domain Eukaryota; kingdom Metazoa; phylum Chordata; class Chondrichthyes; order Squaliformes; family Somniosidae; genus Somniosus; species Somniosus microcephalus. Next base: position 28,546,945 of record NC_141003.1, read on the forward strand.
ATTTATCACTTTGGATAAAGCTGTGTTTCACATGGCTATCCAGAGAGCATAATTTAAACTGTATGCACATTAAATATATCGAGAGGTTTTAAAAAAGTCTTCAGTAGGGCATACACCTCTCCACAAATCTTATTTTGCGTTACAATTTTTGGTTGCACTTGTGTCAACACATCTCTACATTACAATAACACTTCAAAAGTACTTCATTGGCGGTGAAGCGCTCGAACATCTGGAGGCTGTAAAAAGTGCAATATAAATGCAAGTTCCTTCTTTAATATGTCCCATTGTATATTGTTGTGTCAACATTTCCCATTCAATCTTGCTGTGTCAATATATATTCAATATATATATATTATATATATATATACACACACACACACACACAAAATTTACTCATACCTCCAAAAAAAAAGTTAGCTATACGAACAGAAAAATCTAACAGCAAGTGGAAGGACTTAATTTGCCCACAAGCCAAGTCTCCTGAGAGATAAAGCAGATGAAGCACTTTTAACTCAAGGAATGTTCAAATAAACTCCACCCTCTCTAAATTAACGTGGAAACAAGTACACCTGCAGAATTTGTAATATGAACATTAGGACAGGAAAAAGTGGAACACGTTTCAGGAAAAGTCAAGGCAGCCATTCAGCCTATCCAATCTCATGCTTCTAATATTTCATTCCTGCCTGGAATCCAACTAGATTTCAAACTTCTCTAAAACCTTTGACTCCACAATGTTTTTAGCAGTAGGTCATTCCAAAAAATTACCAAACGATTTTAAAATGTACTTTTTCCATTTAATATTCACATGTATTCATACCATGACTAACCTTCAATATTCTGGATCAATGATTTGATTTAATATATATCTCAAATGAGGAGCCCTTTAAACATTCTTTGTAGACTGCAGAACTTAAGCGTGTTTAATTTTGCTCAAAACTCATCCGATTTGCCCTGGGCATCATTTCTTTTGGTTCTTCTCTGGACCCGCCAACTCACAAAGCTGCAACTCGGAACTTGAGGCTCAAACCATTTCATGTATTTTGGGATTACAAATGGCGCTGGGAAATACTGTTCAACAAAGCCCTAAGCTACATGTAACAAGCTAGGAACAGTTGCTGAGCTGGGTCAGCATGTCACACATGCTCATGCTATGACAATTTGTCACAATGTGCATTTAAAAGGTTGGTGTGCTGGCAGTAGATCTGGAGATCCAGGTAAATGTAGATCTCTGTTGCCAAAACAAGGGTAGGTCAGATGTTTCACATTGCCAAGCACATACAACAGTGGGACAACTGTAATTTTACTGTTACCTGCACTTCTGCAATGCAAATTCCTTAAAATTAAGCTACAGGACATTCCATCAGAATATGGCAGTCTCCCTTCACCCCATTGAGTCTTTGGGATTTGAAGTGTTACCATGATACCAGAGAGTATTTTTTCCTCCCTAAAGATCAACAGTGGAACTAGTTTTAAATCATTTATTACGCATTAGTGTTAGGAACAGTACTATCAAACAAAAAAAATAGCAAGTGTCACTGCTGAGTTTGAGTCAGAGCATTAAAAATCCTAATCCACTTCTAGGACATTATTATTCCAGCACCACCTCCTTGTTCAGAGTGGAGTCAGATTATTTTAGATGAGAAAGGCCCAGACTGCTCAGTAATTCTCAAGTTTATTTGACTAAACTAAAAGCATAGCTAATATTAACAGACTGTTGTTTGGGATCAGGTGTCTTAACAGATCACCCTCATTAGACTTTGCAGCCAATTGTACTGCACCTCTATGCTTTACCAGCAGATGACAATCAAGTGTGGCTGTTTTGTTAATCTAATTGGATTGGCAGTTATTTGGTGAAACTGAGAGGTGGGGCGGTATTTTAACCTAACTCGCTGGGTGGAAAAACCACAGGATCGGTTTTACACCTTACCCAAAATTACTTATGGACTTCAATGGAGTAAAATAGGGCAGGGTGCAAAGCCAGCAGTTACACCCATTCCAGTCAGTTTCCCCGATGGGCGGGTTAAGGTAAAATTGTCCCCGAAATATTTCCTGCTTCAGGAGAGCACATTTGTTTTTAGCCATCTACCTCTTGACCCACCAGTACCCTCATTTGCAGTTTAATAATTCTGGTTGAGTAGGTGGCTTTAGGTAGGCTCTTCAGAGCCACATATAACAAAACAGGCACTTATATTTAATTATTGCTTTTAGTAGAGAGCAAGTTCCCTACAGGAAATTAAGTTTAAAAAAGCTACTGTTGATGTATAAAAGTACAAGTTTAAACCTATACTGTATCACACAAACCAAAATAAGGAAATCAAATCTTAATACCTGTCTAGTAAGCTCTCCAGTTATATCTGTAGATGGGCAAGTATCTCGAATAAGCACTTCCAGTGTTCCTGCCATTCCACAGCAGTTCAGCTAAAATAAGAATTTCTCAGAAACATTATAGAAAACAACTTCTGTGTTACATAACTAGCACAAAGACAACATATCAAGTTTAAAATTTTCAATTGCACGTAAATTCTCATTTTTGGAAAGCAGCTAATACCATTTTAGTTTAGCATTCAAGAGAACCAAAGCTGCACATTACAACACAGGATTTACAAGAGAAGTGACATCCGTCCAACCACAAGTATTTCCACATTTATTATTAAAATCGCTTAGTGCCACGATCCCCTCCGAGTTTAGACGACTAATTACTCAAACCTCACTACTGTATTTGAGCCTCAAATCATTTATTGCTGTAATCCAGTTCTACCCACCCAGCACAAGCATAGGCAGACACATGAAACGTACACAACTGCGTACTTTATTTTGCAGGGTGGAGCTAGTCCAGTGAGGGGTCGATGATCAAAGTTCTGTCAAAAAAGCCTATGCCGAGAGATGCAAGTGTGTCTCTGCTACATGTGGTGGCATCCCTGCACATTCTTTAATTGACCCCAGTTGTTGATCCAGATGTTGCACCTGCACTAGAACAGCCATTGCACGACATACCATTAGCCCCATGATGCAACTTGGAGATGCTAGGACTGCAAATGTACTCCAGTTCTTCTGCTAAAGCTCATACTCATCTTTTTCAGAGGTTTATTCTCTCCCCTCACCAGCTAATATTACATTTGTCCAAAATTTTCCACTCAGTATCTCCAATGTTGCCCTTCAGCAACTTCAGATTTTCAAAACCTTAGAGCCAATTCTGAAACAAAACCTCAATTTGCACCTTACCATGTCCTGTATATACAGGTACACTATCCCTTATCCGAAAGCCTTGGGACCAGCTGAGTTTCGGTTTTCAGAAGGTATTTTAAAAGACTGGGAAATTTGGGGGGGTGGGGGAAGAAAGAATATCGGACGGGCCGCTGTATTGTTGGGTTCACTCTCCCAGTACCTCCTTCACACTGCCCGGCTCGGCCTGCAATCTCCTACCCAGGAGGGAACTCTGTGACCCTCTGCCCTGCTCAAGTCGTGCGCCACTCTGGTCATGTCGTGCGCACGACTTACGCTGAACGAAAAAACTTCGGTTTTGAGAGGTTTTCGGAAGTTCAGATAAAGGATAGTCTACCTGTATTTTCAAAAACACGAGCTCTGCATTCTTGGCATTTGCCCTTCAAGAACGTGAATGTTACTCATTTAAAGATCAAAAAGGACATTGCACATTCAGTAGCTTTAAAATAGCCAGAAATGCAACATTTCCAATACAAGATAAAGTGAAACTGTGTTTTTGGGGGGGGGGGGGGGGGGTGGGTGTGTTGGTGAAGGTGGAGATGAATGAATTTTAAAATATTTTTCAGTGGTACTGGAACTTCAATTGACAGGCCATTTTTAAATTGGTGAAAATTGGCATTGTACTCTACTTAAATTACAGAGAAGGTCTGATTATCATACTGAAATAAATGCTACCTTACAGTCATGATTTTGAAGTGATGGTGGTTGCCACGTTATACAGCCCATAATCTAGATAAAATTTGGGGAGTATTTACATTGCTTTAGTGTTGATGCAAACTATTTTTCTTCTCACTGAAAGTACAGCTTGAATGCAGGGTTCAACTTGAGGTGGGGGTTTCACTGCACTGCACCCCAAAGCCAGTTCAGGCCTCAACATGGATGTATACTACATATAAGTTTAGTCAACGTGAAGGCCAAACCACACTGCACAGACACTGATCTTGTAATGCAAATGCACCTTTAGGAGAGATATATAGATATCTGAATAATAGAAGAACTGGAGATCACAGTTACAAATCAAAAAAACTGATTTATCAGGAGATTAATAACTTACTCCTTTCTGCATTGCAATTAAAGCTGTTTTCTTGCTCTCGTCCTTTGTAGCGAGGTATTCATTATACAGAGATTTATAGAACTCCTTCACTTCATCAGTGACCTGCATGATGCAATTAGAACATGGTGATTTATTCAAAGTACCTGTACAATTATGGAGACTGGTCAAAATGTGAGGCAAGCCAAAACAGTTGCCTACTGTATTATAGATACTGCAATCAAAAAAAAATTGGTTGCTTTACAACCTGAAGACAATTTGATCACAGCCAAAAAAGCAGAAATCTGAGGAAGAGTTCAGTACCCAAAATAGCATTGTGTTCTCTCGACAGATGCTGCCTGATCTGCAGTGTTCCCAGCATTTTGTTTATCTCAGATTTCCAGCATCTGCAGTATTTTGCTTTTCAAATCACAGCCAAGTTTAATTAAAAACAGTTTAAACCTCATTATGAATAGAATACAGATGAGACGTTATAGATGATAAATGTATAAAGCAAAACAAGGTTAAAAAAAATCCCTGTAGTCTTCAATTTACTACACCTATTTACAACATCCTGCAGAAGTGAAGTGATAGTATAAGTTTTTTAATAATTGTGAAACTAGTTCAATTTTTTTTATTTTTAAACTTCCTGGTCCTTTTCGGCACTCAAATATTGAAAAAATAAAAATGTTATCCGTACATTACCTCCAACCAATGAAAACTGTAATACTCAGGTTTTAGTTTCATTATGGATAATTTTAAAATAAATTTGTGTGGGGTACATAACTTTATGTTTGGTAGTCTCATAATTTATTCAATTTTACTGGGATTAAATGTCTCATTTAATTCTGTCCTCGACCCTGTTCCAGTTAATTGTGCCAACCATCTAGTTCAAAGGTTTCTTTGTTGTTTAGGGCTCACAGTAACTGAGCAACTGCTGAGTGAACTCCAGGTTGTAATAGTTCGCTTTCAGATCACTGAATTTTTATAATTTAAAAGAAAGTGTGAAGGAGATTGGAATTTCCCTAGATTCATAACAAAAACCACAGCAAGCCTTCTAGTTTGCCAATTCAGTGAGTTTAAAAAAAAATAAAATAAAAAATGGGTGCAGAGAGATGCTGGAAAAAAAACACTTTTAAGTGAGGGAGAACCAAGTGGTTCCATGGGCTATACATTGGCCTCCCACTTTTGGTTCTAAATTCAGCTCAGACTAATGGTGTGAAAGCTCCTTCTCTCTCTGCTGTCTATAAAAAAAAAGAGTCCCAACATGGGAGAGCTTGGACAATCTCAGTCCAGTTCCTAATCGTTCTGGACCAACAGCCCCAACCTCAGCAATTTGGCAATTTTAAGAGAGGTTGTTGGATGATTGATGTGGGAAATAGAAAAATGGCACCTGCCCCAACAGATTCGGGGCACATTGTCATGGTGCAGTAGAGGAAGTTTAACTATGTCAAACCTGGAAGTGGCTGGTGACAATGGGTGCCTGAAACAGGTTGGTGTTCAATTCCCCAGTACCAACCTCGCTTACTTTGATCAGCACAAAAAGTAATAAAGCTATCAGACAGGTTTAAAGTAGAAATAGATCCATACCTTGTCCTTATTCAAAAAGCCCCATATTCCAGCTGCTATTTCAACTGCAAATATGATTAGGAGAAACAAGAAGAACTGAAAGAGAAGAGTGTTAGATTATTACATATGAACTATATAAAAATAAAATCAGTTTATATTGCCAAGGATGCATTCATACTATAACTAGCGTCTAAAGGCAAACCACTTTGCATCAATGCTGCAGTTATAGTGTGAATGCAACCTTAATCCAGAGTCAGGTCCTGACTGGAAAGCAATGGAGCGAGACTCTCTGGAGGAGGCTCCCCAACTCTGCTTCACTTCAAAATTAATTCAGGGCTGGTCACCCAATTTATACTCCAGAAATTTGGTGTTGATGTGAAGCAGAAACCAACCGACCCCAACACTAAACTTGTAGTGTGAATGCACCATTATTCTTGGCTTGGATCATGTAATTGAAGAAAATGTTAGTGGTCAGAAATCTCCAGCAAAGAGAGTATTTCATTTTAGTAAAGTGCAAGAAAAATTTCTGTTGACTCAATAGCAAACAATGTATGAAGTCCAATGCAAAGAAATATCGGGATACTCAGTCATCAAAACACTTTCTAAACACTGCCCACCCCCCAGATATTTCTCATCTGGTACATTGTTAAAAGCCCTGGAGCGAACTCATATTCCTTACAGAAAGTTTACCACGCACTTGATGTTTAAACAATTTCCTACAGTAACTTAAGATTTCTGCAGACACTTCAAAGCTACTTTTATTGGCCCAGATGAGTTCACAGAAACCACAATGCAGGATCAGATAGACAGACGGGTGGAGGCTGAGTTGCAAGGGAGGAAAGAACAACGGAAGTGAAAGGAGCAGCTTCACTAGCCTGAACCCTCATGTGCTTTCAATTAACAGTAGTGGAAAACATGGCAAGTTCAATCTTTTATTAAATGTACTTTGAAGTTACCCTCCAGTTACTTCTCAACCTTCAGAATAAACTTACTTTTCACTGTTGAAATCACACGGGACATTTGTCAAGACAGGTTACTTACTGATCTCATTGTGACCTGGGTAGGGCATTGATAGTTGGTAAGTTGAAAGCAGCCAACTGAGTCTCCGAATAGGATTTTCTCCCCTGAGCCTTCCACCTCTGAACAGATACTGTATTGCAAGTAATATTAACTCGAAGTGGGCAGTCTTCACTTGGAGCTTTACAAATGTATTGTCAATCTGTTCAACTGTGGAGGCATGGCATCACATCAGTACCAGGTTGGACTGTCTGGACAGACTTTTGGGACTGTGATAAAAAGGGGAAGGCCATTCTGGTCTCCCTCAATGCAAGTTAAGCATATGACATATATTCAAACAGTTTTCCTTTGTGTTTGAGTTCCTCCTGCCTATGTGCAGGATGGAAAGGCCAAGGTGGATGGTGGAAAAAGGGGAAATGATTCAGGCGGGTGGGCTCAAACTTGCATCAGTTTAATATTGGAGTACCCTGCGAGGTGGAAAGTTGGCCCATTGGTGCACATGCCACTCTGTCGAAGCCCCTCATGAAGGCTTGGATTAAGCAGTTGGTGAAGACCAAGCTTGGTACATCAGTGGTTGGCAATTCACCAGCTGAGCGATGTAGGCCCTTCTAACACGGTGAAGGCAGATATTCTTTGTATAGCAAATGACGAAACAGACCTGGGACAACAAGTGGTGGAAGATCTTATCTGAAGGCTGGGTAGTAGCACACATGCCCTTATCCCTACTACAAAAGGGTTGCAGAGAGGCAAGCAACTGGTGCCGAAGGACTGCACCTCTTGCATGTCCATTCAATGGGGTATAGTGTTAAGCGTGTGTCCATGCTGTGGTCAGGAGGATGGCAGCAATGCACTCAGGTTTTATGATGGAGATGTGCTGCTCACCTTACCACTTGCAAGGAGTTTTCAGTATCTGCTGTCCACCAAGAGAGTTTGAATCCATGCTCATCAGTTGTCTAACAGGCATCCAGTGATTATCCTTCTTGGCTGCAGTGAGTCTTTTCGGGGATGAAGTGGCTCCAAGATGATACACTTGGTGGTGCAAACTGATATCCAAGTCAACACTGTGGCAGATTTGGTAATTCAATACCTGAACCAGGCAGGTCCACAGTACCAAAGGGAACTGTTGATAATTGACCAGCTAATCGAGCTCCCTAGTGGAACCCAGAAAGGTAGACCTGTTGCGAAGGGCCTGGATTCATTTCCACTAGGCTCCAGATAACCATTAGGTCAATGCCTTAATGGGTAGCATGGTTTTAGCTGGACAAGCAGTAGAAAGCTTAGTGATGGGCTGGTAGAGTATGGTTTTAGTTGGCTAACTCCAGTAGGACCTGAAGCACACTTGGGAGTCCCTAAGCCTCGTTACTGCCAACCTGTACCTAAGCTCCCTGTACAGTGCATAGATAACTGGGATGTCTGTATGGGGAAAACCACACACTCTGTATTGGGCACACAGAAATTCAACCTATGTGGATTTGTCAGTAGCTTGGGTTTGAGACTCAGCCCTATCCTAATCATTTCTACACATCTCAGACCAAAGTTAAAAAAGGTATGACTATACCTTTAACTTCTATCATTTAAACTGCACGTACACGTGTGTGTAAAACTGTCCTGTATGCAAGAATGCTTCTGCTCATAGGACAACGTTACTAGATCATTTACACCATGAATTTCTACTTACACAGCCAAGCATGCATGTAGATTCCTGAATTGCACCACAACATCCTAGGAACCCAACAATCATCATCAACGCACCAGCTGCAATCAGGATATAGACACCTAGAAGGAAATGCATAAATCATTTGAGTGACAGTAGGTGCATGGGAAGGTGCAAGTCACACACCATCCCGACTTGGTCATATATCGGTGTTCTTTCATGGCCCCATGGTCAAAATCCTGGAACTCCTAACCCAATAGCACTGTGGGAGCACCTTAAATCATACGGACTGCAGCAGTTCAAGAAGTAGGCTCACGCCACCTTCTCAAGGGCAATTAGGGATAGGCATCAAATGCTGGCCATGCTAGCGATGCCCATATCCCGACAACAATTTAAAAAAGTGCACTAAAGTCAAGTAATGCAACTCCCCAGTTCGAGTTTGTATCAGGTTCGGTACAACTCCGGCCAGGTTAAAAAGCCGCATTTTAAAGTGCCCAGACAGCCCATCGGAAAGTTCAGACAGCAGTGTCTACTTTCTTCTAACATTAACCACTGGGGAAATAACACTTTGTGCATGCATCCAAGCAGCTGTGTCCAGATTTCCTTTGCGGCTGAGCTCAGTGCAACTCGTGACTATGTGAAGCAGGAGTTAACTAGTCAACTGACTGCACATCACATGCAGAGATACTGGTCTGAAACCAGTAACTGCAGGCTAATGTTTTGTTATTTTGAATTATATTTACATACTTACAGCTACCATACACATTCTAAAATGGATTGCCTATTTCTATCATCAGACGGCACTATGTACAAGTCAAAAGGTATTTTGTTTGATCAACATTTTTGCAGTTCCAAGAATTAATCTCAGTACAACCACTTCATAAAATGTCCCCAAAATTAAAAACTACTGTCAAAGCCAAAGCCAAACTGTACTTCCTGCATAACACAATGAGAAGTACAATTTAGCATGTTGCTGTAAATGATTAACATTTTCCACAAAGCCTTTCTTCAACAAAGAACAGTAAAGTCTAATGTACAAGATTGCTCTATTTTTAGCAGTTGCAAATGTTTCAGCCATTACCATTAAAAATCAACTACAAACCAATGGAACATAGGAACAGGAGTAGGCCATTTAGCCCCTCAAGCCTGTTGTGCCATGCAATTAGATCATGGCTGATTTGCAACCAACTCCTTATACCTGCCTTTGCCCCATATCCCTTAATACCTGTGGTTAACAAGAATCTATTAATCTCAGATTTAAAATTAATTGACCCATCATCAATTGCTGTTTGCAGAAGAGTTCCAAACTTCTACATTATTTGCATGTAGAAGTGTTTCCTAACTTCACTCCTGAAAGGCCTGGCTCTAATTTTTAGGCTATGCCCCTTAGTCCTATACTCTCCAACCAGCAGAAATAGTTTCTCCCCATCTACCCTAAATATCTTGAAAACTTTGATCAAATCACCCCTTAACCTTCTAAATTCCAGGGAATACCTTAGTTTAATCTCTCCTCATAATTTAGCCCTTGGAGTCCAGATATCATTCTGTTAAATCTATGCTGCACTCCCTCCAAGGCCAATATATCCTTCCCAAGGTGTGGTGCACAGAACTGCTCACAGTACTCGAGGTGTGGTATAACCAGGGCTTTGTATAGCTATAGCATAACTTCCACCCCCTTGTATTCAAGTTCTCCAGATATAAAGGCCAGCATTTCATTAAACTTTGATTATTTTCTGTACCTGTCCCAAGACATTTTAATGATCTATGTACATGGACCCCCACTGTTTCTAGCTTTTCACCATTTAGAAAGCACTCCGTTCTAACCTTTTTTAGGTCCAAAGTGGATGACCTCATTTGTCTACATTGAAATCCATTTGTCAGTTTTGCCCATTCGCTGAAGCTATTAATATCTTTGTAATTTTATGCTTCCATCTACACTGCTTACAATGTGTTGTCAGCAAACTTAGACGATTGGATAGAAAGCCACATATCCAAGATGTTAATAAATACAGTGAATAGTTGAGGCCCTAACAGATCCTTGCGAGACACCACTAATCACATCCTGTCAATTAGAGTACCTGCCCATTATCGCTACTCTGTCTCCTGCCGCTCAGCCAATTTCTGAACCAGGTCATTAATTTGCCTTCGATTCCATGAGTTTCAACTTTAGCTAACAGTCCCTTATGAGGGACCTTATCGAATGCCTTCTGGAAGTCCATATAAATAACATCCATAGACATTCCCCTGTCCACTACTTAGTCACATCTTCAAAAATTCAAATCAGGTTTGTCAGGCATGACCTACCCTTTACAAATCCATGCTGGCTCTCTGATCAGCTGAAAATTCAAGGTGTTCAGTCACACTATACTTCTAGTAATTTCCTGACAACAGAAGTTAGGCTAACTGATCTATAACTCCCTGGTTTCTCTCACCTTTCTTAAATAACAGCATGACATGTGCACTTTTCCAATGTAAAGGAGCGGATCCCGAATCGAGAGAACTTTGGAAGATTATAGTTAGAGTATCTGAAGTGTTCTCCCCTACTTCTGTTAAAACCATCTGGTCCTGGGAATTTCTCACTTTTTAGTGCCATTATTTTCTTCATTACTGTTATTTTGCTTACGTTAATTTTGGGGAGGCCCGGTCCCTGATTCAATATTAGCTTTCTTGGGATGTCCGGCATGCTATCCTCTTCCTCTACTGAAAATACTGACGCAAAGTAATTATTCAACATGTCTGCTATTTCTTATTTTCATTGACAATATCACCATTACCAGTTTTCAAGGGCCTACATTGTTCTTGACCACCCTCTTTTTCCCCCAATATAATTGTAATTTTTGTGTTGATTTTGTTATCCCTTGCAACTTTATTTTCGTACTTTTTTTGCAGCTCTTCCCATCTGTTTTGTCACCTTTTCTTGTTCTATGCATCTCTCCCAGTTGCCAGGATCTGCACTAGTTTTTACATTTTGTATGCTTTTTTCTTTTGGTTTTATGTTGTCCCTTACCTCTTTAGTCATCCACAGCTGATTGCTTCTTTTTTTTTTATATAAGTAGTGCTCTTGCTCCTTAGGGGTATAAACTGGTTCTATCACCTTAAATTCTTTTTTGAACACCTCCCACTGATTTGTCATTTTACCCATTAACAGATTTGCCCAGTTTACTGTGGACAGTTTCTGTCTCATCACATTGAAGTCAGCCTTGCCTAAATTTAGAATCTTAGCAGCAGTTTTGCGGTTCTCCCTTTTAAACGCTACGTTGGACTATGTTATGATCGCTATTAGATAAATGTCCAGAGTTAGGCTGTTAACTAAATATGGCTCATTACTACAGGAAACTTTGGTTTATCCAGAGGTTAACTGTCCGGAATGCTCGATCCACCGGCAAAAATCAGGAGCCATTTCGTTAGGTTATTTTTCTTTTCGTTGTTTTTTTCCCCCCACCAGTCAGGCTCTGCAAGGTCTCGCTGAAGCTGTTGCTAAGCTAGAGACGCTTGCAAGGAACAGCTGACTGTTTAGAAGCTGTTGCTAAGCAACAGGGTTTGTTGCCAGATACGGAGCTGTATGTTTCAACATTAGCGCTGGTTTGCCCGGCAGTTTTGATGGGACGGCAACAGCTCGGTCCCATCAGTGCTGGATATCACAAAGTTTCCTGTAAATCTAATATGGCCTGCTCATTTGTTGGTTCTAGGACATATTGTTGCAGAAAACTATCCTGAACACAATCAGGGTATTCACTACCTTTCTGACATGAGCTAGTCTGCTTATTCCAATCTATATGAAAGTTAAAACCCCCCATTTAAAAATAAAACCATCACAGATGATCAGGGTTAGGTCACACCTTGCATAAACTACAACTGTAAACATTTACAAAACTAAAAAAAATAAAATTTAAAAAAATTAACATAAAACCACTGCGGTCTAGTGTAGTGAAAGGAGTAGACAGATAGTAGGGCGATTCCATGGTTTGGCACTCCCAGGAAGCACATCTTGGGTGCGCAGCTGATGATTTTCCATCCATCCATTCATTTAAATAGTTGGAAAGTCATGGGCTGCACGCCTGTGATTTCTCAGGATGTGCACATTCTAAGTGTTGGCTTGCAGAATCAACCATAAAAACAAAGTGTTCCCTTGCTCCCATACCATTGAGACCAATGCTTCCACGGGGAGGCTTGTGCACTCAGGCAAGCTTGTATACCAGATACATTTGCAAACATATTTAGGTGGAAGTTAAAAACTGCACATTTTTGGAACCTCATCTTTGTTATGGGGGCTTGCCTGATGACAATAGTTTTTACGTACTTTCGAACTTAGTTTTCAGCTGGTCTCATGCAGCAGTTCTTTTTATTGGTCAATTATCTACTTAGCCTAAAATGTCTCCCCCCCCAAAAATGCAACAAGTGAAAGAGGCCATTTTGTCCATCTCTTCATAGAAACCTACAACTCTCCCATCACAGCATCCAGTTCTAATCTTTAGCCTGCACTATCCTACCCAGAAGCCTATTCCCAATATTAAGTCAGTGTGTGGGAGATGTTTCCTAATACTCCTAAACATGCCTTTTGCCAATTTGCACCATGTTCTGTAGCCTTGGCTGAATTTGAAACATTGCTCCAGATTAACCCTTCTATTCCACTTATAAATTTTATATAGCAGAGATTCCCTTTCATTCACCTCCGAGCTGAAGAGTTCATCTTTTTCAAAAAACTTTTCTTTATAAATCAGTCCTATTGACACAAGGAATCTGCCTTGAGGCTCTATGCCCTTCAGGCTTTGAATGTTCCCTTGTGGTTCAGTCACCAGGGTTGAACACCGCACTCAGTGCAACCTGATCACAGCACTATACAGCTTCTACATGCTAGACTTGTACTCTACTGATTTAGTAACATGGCTCAGCATTGTTTGCCTGGCTTAATGCTGCTCCGCAATGAATGGATGTAGTGGTGCAAGGTCAGGTCTCTAACCAGGTGGGAGTTGGGTATTGTGTAACTATCGCGTCCCTGGACCATTGGTATACTGTCCCCGCCAGAATTTCCGGGGTTAGTCATTGGAAGCCCAGAGTGCAGCAGGCAAAATGTTGGGTGCTGCTGCAGGATTCGAAGGCCTGCAGCATTTTAAAGGGAAATGCAATTCCTGCTGCTAATCTTTAATAGGCTGAATGGCGACATGTGCATCTCTGTATGCCCTCCTAACAATTTCAATGTGTCAACTTTGTTTGCGGAAGACTGAATAACAAAAGGGAACTATTACACACAGAGGAGGGCCCTCAACCAATGTCCTCCTACCAGGAGACAGCCCTAGAGATTCCAGGCATGGAACCCACTGAGAGGGGGTGGGGAATCAAGAGTCCCGCTGTCTGCTCAGTTAGTACGAGCAACCTTCTGCTCTTTCTTCTCACCTTATTCACTCACCAAGTGCCTAGCGCCAAACACAAGCACAATTCTGCTGAAAAATAGATCCGAAAGGACATCAAGGATTGCATTGTAAACCTTGTTCCTCTAGTGTTCCACAGAAAGCAGAGCCAGGGCCTAGTGCTACTGAGCAGGCCATCACCTCACAACATGCAGCACCACTCAAGTTCAGAGGCATCAGGGGCGACCGACAAAGGAAAAGCTGGTGTGGACCTTGGACACCCATTTGTCCACCAGATTCAATTTTCAAGCGCCCTGCACTTCCACCCAAAACATGTGGAAGTTTGCACATGTAGCCTTGTGATACAATCATAGAATGATGCAGCACAGAAGGAAGGAGGCCATTTGGCCCATCACGACTATGCCAGCTCTTTGAAAGAGCTATCACAATTAGTCCCAGCCCCCTGCTCTTTTCCCCATAGCCCTGCAAAATGGTTCCAATTCAAGTATTTAGCCAATTCTCCTGTGAAAGTTATTATTGAATCTGCTTCCACCACCCTGTTCCTGCACCCCTTTTAAAATTGTACCATTTTGTTTATATTGTCTCTCTTCATTCCAAAATGAATCATTTCACACTTCTCTGCATTAAATTTCATCTGCCAGGTGTCTGCCCTTTTCACCAGTCTGTCAATGTCCTCCTGAAGTCTGTTACATCATTCACACTATTTACAACATTTCAGAGTTTTGTGTCTTCTGCAAACTTTGAAATTATGCCCTGTATACCCAAGAATGTCAAGGCCTTAAGAGTGGGTGCAGAGGAGATTTCCTAGAATGGAACCAGGGATGAAAGTCATTAAGGTAATTAATGTACATCAAAAAGAGCAGTGCCCATAACACCAACCCCTGGGGGGGGGGGGGGGGGGGGGGGGGGGGCACCACTACATACTTCCCTCCAATCTGAAAAAACTTTTCACCACTACTCTCTGCTTTCTGTCCCTTGGCCAATTCTGCCACTGTCCCTTTAATCCCATGGGCTTCAACTTTACTAACATGTCTATTATGTGGTACTTTATCAAAAGCCTTTTGAAAGTCCATATATACACATCAACCACACTACACTCATCAATCTTCACCATTACTTCACCAAATAACTCAATCAAGTTAGTCACATATGATTTGCCTTAAACAAATCCGTGCTGACCTTCATTTATTAACCCAGATTTTTCCCAAGTGTCAATTAATTTTGGCTTGGATTAATGTCTCAAAGTTTCCCCACCACCGATGTTAGGCTGACTGGCCTGTAGTTGCCGGTTTATGACTCTCCCATATCCAAGGAGAATTGGATGATTGTGGCCAGAGCCTCTGCAATTTCCACCCTTGCTTCCCTCAGCAACCTAGTATGCATCTCATTCAGACTGGGTGACCTTTCTACTTTGAGCGCTACCAACCTTTTAAATAACTACTTTATCTATTTTTATATTATCCTATCCAAATTGTCTACTACCACCTCCTTCCTTTATTGTGGCATTGGCAGAATCCTCTTTACTGAAGACAGATGCAATGTATTCATTTAGTACCACAGCAATGCCCTCTGCCTCCACATGATCATCTTTTTTGGTCCTTGAATGGCCCACCATTCCTTTGACTACCTTTTTACTATTTATATGTTTATAATACTTTTGGGTTTCCTTTTAGGTTATCTCCTAATCTATTCTCATACACTTTGTCCCTCATTTCCTTTTTCAGCTCTCCCTTGTACTTTCTGTATTCAGCTTGGTTCTCTACTGAATTATGAACCCAACATTTATCGTAGGCCTCCGTTTCTGGTTTCATTTTAATCTCTATCTTGAGTCATCCAGGGAGCTCTAGCTTTGGATGCCCTTCCTTCCCTCCCAGGAATGTGTCTTGTCTGTACCTGAACTATCTCCCCTTTGAAGGCCTCCCAGTGCTTATTTATTGTTTTACCTGGCAATTTTTGATTCCAATCCACCTGGGCCAGATCCCTATTCAACTCACTGAAATTAGCTCTCCTCCAGTTTTCATCCTAGATTTTTTCCTTGTCCTTTTCCATAACTACTATAAACCTAATGATAGTGATCACTGTTTCCTGAATGCTCTCCCACTGAAACATGCTCCACTTCATTCTCCAGAACTACATCCGGCACCGCTTCCTTCCTTGTTGGGCTAGAAACACTCTGATAAAGTTCTCTTGTAAAAATTTCAGGAATCCTCCCCATCTTTGCCATTTACATTGTTATTTTCCCAGTCTAGATTAGGATAATTGAAGTCCCCCATTATCAGTACTAGGCTGATTCACCTGAAAATTTGCTCCTCCATCTCCTCCCTACTATTTGGTGGCCTATAGTATACACCCAGCAGCTTCTCGATTGTTCCTTAATTCTAACCAAATAGATTCTGTCTTTCAACCCTCCAAACATCATCCCAAATAAGTTGAACAAGTTCTATTGTCTAACGTAGTATAACCCATTTTGAATGGCTGCTGTCCATTTAAACAGGACCGTAACAACCCATTTGTAAATAGTGTAAAGAAAGCTATTTCTGAGTGAGTGACAGGAGTGCTTTCAGTTCTGAAAAATCTTAGACAAATAAATAAGTGAAATGCTCAATTTGTGTCAGAGCTGATGGAAAGGGGCTACTGCAACCTTTTAAAATAAGTCTTTTTTCAGAGCCAACTTTCCAACACGAGCTCATGTAATATTATTACACAGGTGTAAACTCAAACCACTGTGCACTAATTTGAGAGTTGTCATCTACACAAAGCTTTAGAAAATAAAGCCAAAGATGTCCTGCTTACTACAGAAGATGATGCAAGTTACATCTGTGTGTAGTTTAGGTGACCTGCGAATGGGAGTTACAATCGAGTGCAATCTGAGTTTTTTTTTTTGGCACTATTCCAAAATTCACAACATTTTAGCCTGGTTTTTCCAAATCAGTCAGTGCCGGCATTAGAACAGTACCCATTGAAGGATCCAATTTTTATGTCTTGTGTAAGTCATGCAATAGGAATCAAATATAGATGAACTCTCTTCTTCTCCCCCTCCAAGATTTGATATCTTACCTATATAGAATGTAGAAGGATGGTTTTCAATTTCAAATATGTCCTTTGTTTGTGGATCAAAACGAAGCCATAATCCAATTGCCAGGACTGCAGTTCCTGCAAGCTGAGATATAAGAGAAACAGATCAAGTATTATTGGACTAGTCACACTTCCAAAAACAATTCCACCATCTTAGACATTTAACTCGTGATTTGCATTTCGTTACTTGCCAGCCTGGTGATTTTTCATTCACTTTAAATGGATGAGAAACCACAAGCTGAGACGTACAGAAGCAGAAAACTCTGGCCTTATATTTTTCCTTAGAATCAGGAATAGCAAGTCAAAAAGGATACAAGATAATGCATTTCCATAGGTAGTATATTTAAAAGGCCGATTTATAAATTGCATGTGTTTGCACTATTACATGTACAAGTATTCCATTTATCGGTCACATTGTGCCTGGTTCTCAAGCTCATCCATGCTTTCACCAGTTAGTCAATGACAGAAGTGGTTGAGATCAACACACATTTTAATGCAACTGCAACAGGGGAGCAATATACATTTACTTGTTTTTGCAATTGCATCATGTTGTGCGCTCAGGTTTAGTTAGGTAACTGCGCAGTACTTGAGAGGCACTTATTTAATTAACTAACTTAGTGAATGCAGAGAACAGGTCATTAAGCAAATTTATTATCCATGAGGAACACCAGCGATCCATTAGTGTTTGAACAGTGAACTATGTCAGCCATGGCTCAGTTGGTAGTACTCTTACTTTTGAATCTGAGAGTCATGGGTTTAAGCCCCATTTCAGAGACTTCAGCCCATTATCCAGGCTGCCACTTCAGTGCAGTACTGAGGGAGTGCTGCACTGTCAGAGGTGGTGTCTTTCGGATGAGATGTTAAAAAACCGAGACCCTGTCCGCCCTCTCGGGTGTATGTAAAAGATCACATGGCACTATTTCGAACTACTGCAGGGGCATTCTCTCTGATCAATATACACCTCAAAACAGATAATCTGGTCATTATCACATTGCTGTTTGTGGGAGCTTGCGGAGGGCAAATTAGCTGCCATGTTTCCTACATTACAACAGCGACTACACTTCAAAAAGTATTTCATTGGCTGTAAAGCACTTTGGGATGTCCTAAAAGGCACTACATAAATGCAAGTCTGTCTTTCTTTTTAATTGTCAGCAAGAAAAATCTTTTAATTTTTTTTTTTTTTTTTTTAAAAAGCAGTCCAAGCTTAAATTAGCAGAAATACGACTGCAGGTAGTCAAAGCTGTAGTAAGAGAGAACTTTGACTCAAAATAGGGAGAAGACAAATTAATGGCTTTAGATACAAAAACTGACCAGCTTTACCAGACATACAATTTTTATACTTTATGATGCAGTATTATATTTCATATAGCTACAAACTTTGAAATGTAACACATGCACCATAACGGGACTAATCAAGAAAGTGTTTGACTGTCATTCTTGACATCTTGGTCAAACCATTCCTTTACAACTAATCTTTCCTCCCCCAAGATGTGTCAAAAACATGCAAAACTGGAACAATTCCACTTGTCATCTTAAATTGGCAACACGAGAACCATGAAGCACAGAATTTCAAGTACAATGACGATAGAATGTAGATGGATTATAATTCTGGTTTCCAAGAAGATACTAAAACGATGTGCTACAGATTAAAACCTTTTGTTTAGGAGAGTCATCAGAAATCTTCAGGTCCCTCATCTAATAATCTGAACAACGATGCCACCCACAAGACATTTAAATTGTGACTTTCTAAAGCTTGCCATCACCTTACATTTCCAGAAGAATTTTGGATCTATGTTTTTCCCTTCAAGATCCCGTGTGTGGTTCAGTGACGAAGGCGACCTTGCACTGTTAGTGGCTTGTGGCATGGATTATGAGAGAGAGAGAGAGAGAGAGAGAGAGAGAGAGAGGAGCCTCAAGTATCAGCAACAGTGCATCCTTTATGCCATATCTTGTACAGTAGATATAGCTAGGCTCCCTAGGATCAGGCTTCAGATATTTGCATGCTATCTGCACATACTCTGCCTATTGGACATAAATTCATTCCCATCTTGCTTAAACATATTTTTCCTGACCAGCTACACTTAAAAATCCCGACTTATGCTGTATATTTTAAAAGTTACAAAACTTTTCCCAATTTCACCTCATTTTCATGAGTAAGAGAATCCAAATTCTGGGATATTTTCTCCTCTCCTCCTTTCCCCTCCCCCCCCCCAAAAAAAAACTGTTTAAGGAAAGTTACTGAATTAAACAGAGACAAGTTAACACCAGTAAAAAGACAGATATTAGCCCAAACTTTTGCTCTGAACGGTTTATGGAAGATCAGCTGGCTTGCGTCAAGTGTTTAAAATTTCTCCTAGCCAATCCCCCAGGTTGGTGAGAAGAATGACGTTTAAAAAAACAAAACAAAAAAACAATTATCTTCAAAAGGAAGTGACTGCACATTTTGCTTAGAGAAGCTAAAGTAGCAAAACTGGATTCTTCTGCGGCTTCCATTTTACAAAGAGATTATGGATCATTTTTTAAATGATTTCAATTACTTCAATAAACTCTCATCTTAGTCCGTAAGCATGTCCCTGAACTTCCGGTCACTTTAATTCACCGCTCCACTCCCACTCTGGCCTCTTGCACTGTTCCAATGAAGCTCAACGTAAGCTCGAGGAACAACACCTCATCTTTCAATTAGACACTTTACAGTCTACTGGACTCAACATGGAGTTCAATAATTTCAGACCATAACCTCTGCCCCTATTTTTTCCACATGGCAGCTGTTGATGATTCTGCCATTCCCATTTCACCTCATCTAGAATCATCTTTTGTTTCTTAACTTGTCCCATTACCATCTGCTTTTGCCTTGCACCATCATCCCTTTTGTCTTTTAATCACTCCTGCCTTCCACCCTATCACAGACCTTCCCTTTTGTTCTTTCCTGCCCCCCGCTTAAAATCTGTTACATTTCTAACTTTTTCCAGTTCTGATGAAAGGTCATCACATCAACCTGAAACGTTAACTGTTTCTCTCTCTCTACAGATGCTGCCTGACCTGAGTATTTCCAGCATTTTCAGTTCAGATTTCAGATTTCCAGCATCCGCAGTATTTTGCCTCACATTAGAATACAGGCCAACAATCACTGAAAGCCAACTAAAAATTACTGACTGCACATAAGGAGCCTTTAAACAACAACATTTAGATATAATGATGATGTAGCTCTAGTCATAATGGATTCCTGTTAGCAAAGCAACTAGATTACATATTGACACCGGCTATTGACTAACATACAAGTCATTGAACTATTACCACACATTGCCTAAAATACAGAAGCAATCTGTAATCTTACATGGGCAGTAACAAGAACGTGTTCTGGAAAACAGAAGAGATTTACATAAGTTCCGTGAACTGTCTGAGAGCTAAAGTACAAAATGAAGTTGACGATTAAATGACAAGGGTGGAAAAAAAACTGTGGCATTTCCCCCAAAAAAATTAAAGTTAGAAATAAAGCATTGAAAGTGAGTATCTTCAGACCCCAATTTGGAATGTTTCACATTGCAGTTCGGAGTTTTTATGCGGGCTTTTCATAAGAGCATGTACTGACAGCCTACATTCGGTATCTTTCAACACATTCTGCAGTGCAATCGCTTACTGGGTTCTAATCTGCACCAACTCCCAACTCATTTTTGGTTTTACTACCCTGGAATACAGGCAAAACTGCTTTCAAGAACTGGGAGGCAGGCTGCTGTAAAAATAAATTGCTGGTACAGTGATTTCTCCATTGTTGTGCCCACATGGAAGTACAGCACAATGATGATTTCCACAATTTGAAGGTGACTCAAATTTTGGCAATTTTACAATTAAAGTGATATTTGAAAAGGAACTGTACCCCACCCTTGCAAAGTGAATCAGCTCATTGGATTTCTGGCTTCTGGAATTGTACCAATGTGGCAGCAGCACTGTCAAAAGACAAACTCAGAACATTATTCAACCCTCATGGGAAAGTTGTTCTGGGCAAAATGAAGCAATAATTTGGTCCCCTAGCTACTGAGAACCAATATTTATGGTGATGTAATTGTTTGGGTGTGGGGCAGGAAAGGAACTGGGTAGGGAGATCAGAAGGCATAAATAAGTATTTTAATTACACTGGATCATCTGCTGGGACCAGGAGTGGTTCTTGATGTTTATTGGGATCCCACCACAGTCTAGACACAACAGTGCTTTGCCCCATTGCTCGAATACAGAAAATTGAAGGGGGGGGGGGGGGGGGGAAGAAATGTCATGTAACTAAGGATCATTAAAATTGGTTTTTAATTTGACAATTTAAAAATCAGAATCCACTTTAAGTGTGAAGCAGGAGAAAACTCGAGGGGGAAAACTGGACCACCCACCCTGGGAGGAAAAAACCAGTAAATTTGAAGAAAATATAGTATTTGTATTGAACATCTCTAAAATTCCAGAATAATGTAGAGATCACAGACACTTATTTGACAATGAACCTAAATACTCCAGTGACTAATGCATAAAATGGAATTCAAGGACAGATCCCCCCCCACCCCCAGATCATCCAAGGAACTTGCATTATGAGGAATTCCGAAGAGGAGTGTTGTACAGTAAGCATTCATTCCATTAACCATACATCGTTATTTCTTCAATGTTCCATTCTCTTCCCCCCCCATTATTTGTGATTAATATTTTTTTCTTGCTTCCTATGGGTTTGCAGTTGATACTAAAGAGGTTGTTTTATGCAGTCAGTAAACACTAGCTGAGCACTTCCATGCTTCAAGCTCACTGAAATGGGAAAACTAGCTGGTGGCCGGGAATGCCAGAACAGGAATCCTGACAACATTTCCAACACCAACCTCCCCATTCAGCATAACCAGACACTAAGCCACACCATATTTCCAGACTCTGCCTCCTGAAATTCTCCCTATGCTTCACACCACAGGACCCCATTCCTTCTAAGCCCAAGATTGTTTCCCCTTACCCCACCCCCACAATCTTGTTAGATCACAGGATCCCTCCATTTCCAATGCTCCAACACCAAAGATCCACCCTCCCAATTTTGGCAGACCAGACAAACTTCCCCCCCCCATCCCAGGACCTCTTTCCCAGTGTTCCCAAATATCTGGGACCCTAATGTTTCCAGGTCTTGCGCTCCTCTTCCCCATCATGACCCCAGCCTTGCATCAGGGTCTTTTCACTCAAACCCCCTCCATCCTCAAGTAGTGGAGTTTGAACCATGTAGCAAGGAACTCCGCAGAGCAACGTGGAAGCATAATTCAATGTTTACTTCGTATGGTTAAGAAAAGTTCCATGCTATTTGCTTCAGTAGCTCAAAAATCATAGATACATGTACACCATGGAGTATGCTATTCCACATAAACCAATGCCAGAACTTAGCAACAGCCTCACTTTTTGGGCCAAAGTCACACCATGGTGGCAACAATACAGTTGAGACAGAGGGCCCAAAAGGGGTCAGATGGAGGTCACACCAAATTGCTTCAAGTCTCCATCCGCCTCAATGCTACCAGACCCGAACCCCTCTTCATACTCACAGATCCCAAGACCCTTCTAGAGAGACTGTAGTGATTATGGTATAGCAACCCAGAGGCATGGAGATCAAATCCCACTATAGCAAATTGTGAAACGGAATTCAATAAATCTGGTATATTGCGGTTGACCATTGTCCTAATCTCCTTCAGGAAAATAAACCTGTCAATCCTACATGATCAAGCCTACACACAACTCCAGTTGCACACTACGTAGTTGATTCTTAATATGGTCTGTGGTGGTCTCCAAGCCACATGGCTCTAAATCAATCACTAAGAAGCAAGATGGCCTACCACGAGGGCAACTAGGAATGGGCAATAAATCTGGCCTTGCTAGTACTGCTCACATCACAATAAAAAAATTCAGTACTTCCACAGCCAGAGTACCACATCTCACAAAACTCCAATCTTCTCCCAAAGATTGGGACTCTCCTCCCCAATACTCCAAAATCCCAGCATCATCTCTGCTACTCCTGGTGCTTCCAGAACCCAAGACCACCCTGCCACACTCCAGAAAGGCCTTCTCCACTGTCGCAATCTAAAGATTACCCTCAAATAAATATATAAATATCTTTCTTTCCTTCATAGCCACTACAATTTCCTGTTTCCTACATGCTGCCAGCAGCCTCTCTGCAGCATATTTTCCTCCTCGTGATTCTGCTAAATCTTAAGTTTCCATCAGCCAATCCCCAAACCTTCCCTCTCCACCCATCACACAGCCAACTTCATACTCATGTAACAGGCTCCCAACACAACCCCATATCCCCTGGAAACAGCAGGTCTTCCATCATAACATTATACCCACACTTATAATAATCCTTCACCCCTCATCAAACATACCCTTAACTGCCCCTGGCCTGGACACTGGCAGAACATCCCTGCTCTTCTTTGAATTGTGTCATGGGATCTTTTACCACCTGATGGGGCTCTGTAATGTTTCATCTCAAAGACAGCACATTGCAGAATTCCCTTGGTACTGCACTGAAGTGTCAGACAAGATAAGTGCTCAAATCTCTGGAGTGGGACTTGATCAACTGCAAATTCATTCTATTTACCCAATCAGCTGATTCTAACATGCGCCTCCCAGCCTTGATCCTCCTGACACTCAGTCTAATGAGTGTGACTTACTTTATTCTTTAAATTTTAAGTTAGAGATTTCCCCATTTAAAAATAATCTACTTCCTTTCTGTAAACATTTATTCCTCCTACCCATTGAAGCCTGAATTTACAGCTCAGAGTAGTACAGTTTAATGTGAATATAAGTCCATTCCAAGCAGAAGGAAGAGATTACAACTGTTTACCCATGGACCAGCAATGGTGGGCAGGTAGCCAGGGGGCAGTCTTTGATTCCATGAAAAAGTCACTTGAGCCTAGATTGTAGGACTTGAAAACTAGCGATAGCGGCATTCCCCCCCTCAGACAGCAAGAACAAACATATCACACTTTCCTCCCCCCACACAGACAACTACCACAACACTGAAGAACACACAAAGCAGCCACCCCTCCATCACATACATTGGAGTCATCACCAAGATGCAATTACAGAGCAGGCTCTTACCATGGGGTCAAGTCTAACTGGAAAGTCCACACTGTGGATCCCAAAAAGACTACATCATCTTGTCTGTCTCTCCTATAGAGGGCCAATATTGTACAGGCAGCTAGTGAACACACTGTCATTCTCCATTTTAACATTTATAGAGCTACACATCAATCCAGTTTAAAAATCACCTGGCACAGAACATATGGTGCTTATAACATGCATCTACAACTTAAATACAAATATTTACATATTTTATACAATGTGTGTGAAATATTTTCCATTAAGTACCATAAATATATTTAATTTATAATTTCACATCAACTTTTAACCAAAACTCCCCTCATTACTAAACCCATGAAGTTCCAAGCTTTTCATATACATCTAATTCTCCATTCATTAACTTCATCGATACATAATTTCCACATGTACACAATTTAAACTATTTTACAATTTAACTCACCATTCACTATTATATTGATAGAATAATCCTTCAGCCTTATAAACACTGTATCCTCCAACTTTCCATGAGCAACACAATCAAAGATCCATCAACATTAAAGGTTGTGCACATCGCATGCACTTCTTGCAATGCTTCTCATTCATGCTTATGGTCAGTTATTTATCCAAAAATGTATTCCAATGTAGGCAAATCTCTATTCCTTACCTCTAATTGGCTGATTCTAACACATCCCGGGCCCTTCCAGCCGAGTCTTCCAGACTTGTTCCTGGCCTTCTACCCAATCAAACCTCCTTCCTCCCTGTTGCCACTTCCACCACCACCTGCATCAGCCTGGTCTGATCAGGCCGCTTTCCCAACTGAACCTACTTCCCATCACACGTCCTGTTGCTCACATCTTAATATCTTCTGTTATTTTCCAGTTTGGACTCTTGCATGTACAACTATGCATCAGGCTGCACATTTGTTCCTTCACTGTCCCCAAGCCCCCCCAGTCTACCAATCAGACCTCTTTCTCCACCCGCCACGTTCCCAACATCCTTCCAGTACTGAGGCATTGGCCAGCTGCTAGTGCGTTTTAATGAATTAACATTTAGTTCTTAGGTCAGTGGGAAGTGAAAATGCAAGTTTACATCATCCATTCCACCATGTTTCACCCTCCCCCTAAACTTGCCAGGCCATTACCCACCCCCACTTCAGATTTGCACACTGCAGTCCCCAATCCTCATCTCAGCACTCCATTATCACTAAACCTACATCATCTCCCCCAACTATTACATGTAGGTTGGCGGTGTGTAGTGTAACATCAAATATCTCCCCTACCATCTTCCTTTGTATCCTGAGCTTCAAAAAAAGTCAGATCCAAAATTTAGTAAATGGCTGGAAGTTGGAGATCTGCCAGTATTTGTAAATTCCAACATGCTCATCATAGGTGGCATTTATAGGCCTATAGCCACTGCAGTATGGTCACTTGGACTTCAGTAAATGGGCGTTTGAAATATTTACACTAACAATGGAAAACATCTTAATATATATTATATATATTTTAAATAAACCGAGTAGCAACATAGATCACCATTCCAGATAATACATAATACTATGACAGGTCTGACTTGGCATTGAGAGAAACCAAAATAAACGTCTGTGGTTAATTTATCAGGAATCGTCCATTTTATACAATGTATTAGAAAGGTAGAACGTCAGTCAATGTTAACTACACAGGAGAGGATGCAATGCCCAACAATGATTGCCAACATTAGGAACAGTGAGCTGTTGTTGCACAAAGTTACTTGGATACATGCCAATTAACTCATGCTTACTGGTAGAGGACAGCAATAACCCTTAATGTGGGGCAATTTCAACTCTGAGAAACATGAATAGGAACTACTAGAAACATAGAAAAATAGGAGCAGGAGTAGGCCATTCGGCCCTTCAAGCCTGCTCTGCCATTCAATATCATGGCTGATCCTTTATCTCAATACTATATTCCCACTCTCTCCTCATACCCCTCGATGCCTTGTGTCTAGATTACTACATTAAGCAACCCAAGTGTTGGAAGGTGCAAAAGGGCAAAGATCGAGATAGACAAGGGAAGGTTTTTAAAAAGAGTTCACAATCATTGAAATACAACATAAAAAGCCATGCTGCCTCTCCCCCTGCAAAGGTTTAATTGGTAAATGCAGCAGATTGTACTGATGTACCACAGACCTGAAGAGTTCCAAGTGTGATCTCCATCCTGTGACTAAAGAAAGTAGAAAAAAGAGCAAAGGCTCTTGTTTACTATCCAGCAACCTATAACCCTGGAAAGAGATCACGTGGTGTCCACAAGTTTGCTTAAAGCCTTCCACGACTGCTGGGCACCGCAGGATATTGGTCCTATCATTGGCCACAAAGATCAAATTTTAATTTAAACCACATACAATTTTAGTTTGGATAGACCACTCATATTACTGGTAGTGAGTATTTTAGTATGCTGTAAACTGGTTTCCATTTCACAGGAACATAAAAATAGCAGTATAACTCCAGTCCTGAATGAGGAGCACAGCCCGGGGAGCAATTCCCAACCATTTGGGTTCGACACCATTTGGTCAAACCTGGTTTAAAATCTGTTCAAAAGGACATTTTATGAAAAAGTTAAATTATATTTAACGTTGAGTGAGTACATTCTCACTGTGAAATTGAAGAGCAAAAAGTGGAGCTCCATGCATCTGTAAATCACAGAGCTCTCATATTCCTAAGCATATGATTCAGGTACTACAAAAGCGGGTGCCATCACCCAGGTGGCTTCCAGATACGCCTCCTCATTCCTAGTAAAAATGGACTATTTGCACAGGCAAGCCCACAATTCCTGCAAACTGAAATGTGAGGTGATCTGCGTGAACAATAAACTCCTTATATTGCTGATAAGCTCATTGTAAATAGTACCAGCTGCCTTGTACTCTCCTAATCTCTCCAATTGACAGCAAAACATTCTGGCAGGTCCTATATCTCTACCTGTAAATTACTAGCTTTATTATTAAGTAATATTAACAGAAGCAATAGCAGCAGATTTCACTAATTACAAAAACTTACAGCCCCAGTTCCAAAGCAATAAAAACTCAAAAGTCCTGAGGGTCTCCATGATGTCACTTAACTTGGATTAGCATTTGTATTGCAAAATTTATACACAAAGATTGGTTATTCAGGAAACGCGCCCAATAGTTATTTTGAAGTAGAAATTCACTCAAGAGCCTAGTTACGTTATTCCATGTTCTGCAGAAATCTGACCCGATAGAAGAGCATCAAGTAAAATATAACCATCACTCAAGAGGATTCAAAGGCATTGCTCAGAAATTGGTTTCCCGCCATCTACCCCCTTTTACGACAAGGCCATCTGTGAAGGCTTTGCTAGCAAGACAGATTGATAGTACAATCATATATGATTAATTTGGTTCCCTTCTTGTAGCCAGTGATCAATGTTAAATGTTTTTGTTGCCTATGTGGATTTGCCAATTAACACTCATTAATGCTAAGGAACATTAACACACGTGACAACATTTAGGTATCTACCCAGTTTGTTCCCAGTCAGCAGTAAACACATTAAAGCAATTGTCACTTACAAAAATCTCATTAAAAATGTTAAAACTGATCTTAGACCAATATAAGTGCAGCCTTATCATGCTTTAATGTTTCTGATGTCCTACCAGCTATACAAACATCAAAGGTGTAGCAGCAGGATACAATTTTTTTTAACCTTCCAAGATTTGGGGGATTTAAAAGCAAGTGATGTTTGTATAGGTGGTAGGATATCAGAAACATTACAGCACAATAAGGCGGCACTTATACTGGTCTAAGATCAGTAGCTATAGATGGGGCTAGCGTCTGGTTATACCTTGCGAGATTGCTCAGGGATCTGCCTTGATTCCAAATCATAAGACTTAACATTTTTTATGAGATTTTTGTAAGTGATAATCACTTTAATGTGTTTACTGCAGACTGGGAAAAAACTGGGTAGATACCTAAATGCTGTCACATATGTTAATGTTCCTTAGCATTGAGAGTTAACTGGCACATCCACATAGGCAACAGAAACACTTAACATAAGAAATAGGAGGAGTAGGCCATTTGGCCCTTCGAGCCTGCTCCGCCATTCAATAAGATCATGGCTGATCATCTACCTCATCTCCACTTTCCTGAACTATCCCCATATCCCTTGATTCCCTTAATATTCAAAAATCTATCAATCTCTGTCTTGAATATACTCAACAACTGAGCCGCCACAGCCCTCTGGGGTAGAGAATTCCAAAGATTCACCACCCTCTGAAGAAATTTCTCCTCATCCCAGTCCTAAATGGCCAACCCCTTATTCTGAGACTGTGACCTCTGGTTCTAGACTCCCCAGCCAGGGGAAATATCCTCCCTGCATCTACCCTATCAAGCCCTGTAAGAATTTTGTATGTTTCAATGAGATCATCTCTCATTCTTCTAAACTCTAGAGAATATAGGCCTAGTTTACTCAATCTCTCCTCATAGGACAATCCCTCCATCCCAGGAATCAGTCTGGTGAACCTTCATTGCACTCCCTCTATGGCAAGTATATCCTTCCTTAAATAAGGAGACCAAAACTGTACACAATACACCAGGTGTGGTCTCAATGATCACTGGCTACGAGAAGGGAACCAAATGTAATGATAGAAAGTGTAACAAATGATCCTCACTCAATCCCTTTGACACATGGATCCCACACAAAAAAAACAAGTACAATGCAGTTTAGGCTCCCCCTCCCCCCTTCTTCCTTGTTTGCAGCTAACCGATAGCTGCTGTAAGCAAACTGAGTGAATTATGAACCCAAACCTAGATCTTTATTCTCGGGTGTCTCCAGTCAGCATACTTGGATTTAAAAATTAGCACCCAATCGTTATAAATAACTCACTATAGAATATGTGGGATGCCAAAAAGGCACTTCTATCACCTCAGAAGATAAGAAATAACCTGCTGTCAGATCAATGGTTAAATCAAGATTCAGTTACAAATGAAATGATCTACAGAAGCAAATAGACATAACAAGATACAAGAAAGGTGCAACACTTAAATACCCATTTGCTAGAAAGTTGCCTTTTTAAAAGTGTTCTTGGGACGTGGGCAACACTGGCAAAGTTGCATATACGACCCATCCCGGGTTGCCCTGAATAGGTGGTGGACTGTCTTGGCTTTTTTTTTTAAACAATTGATTAGTGTGCTAGGCCATTTTAGCAGGCATTGAGTGAACCATGTAGTGCTGAACTGGAGTCATGTGTGGGCCTGACCTGGTAGCAGTGGCATGTTCCTTCCCCTCCCCCACACCACAGAATATTAGTCAACCAGTTGGACTTTTATGACAATCTGGCAGCTTTCACACTCATTTTTCTGATGCCAGCCCACAAAGTTATTGAATTCCGATTCCCAACATTTGGGATGCTAGCCCATTACCAGTCAATGGGCAGAAAACGCATGCTCAAGGCAGGACGTTGCATGTGGATGATGTGCCACAGAGCTCGAATTGCCTTTTCCTTTGCCAATATTGAAAGTAAACGGCTAGAACGACGTTTCTTTTTTTTTTTAAAGTAAACAAAGACGATAAGCGAGCTGGGAACAGCAGCAAATTGTCTTCATGTATCTCCTGCCCCTCGCCAACTGGATTTCACACCCGAGTGTCAATTTGTCAAGGTGTGTACGAATACTCCATTCCAGCCACCTTGGTTGTTAAAATCACCAGGCCATCCTTCAATACTGGTAGACTGACTTCTCTATTTTAAATTTAAAGAGTTCAATTCAACCTCAATTTGTTCTTTAAAATTAAAAAGTCCCCTTTTCCTTCATGGAAAGAATTGTTTGTTCATTTATGGTTACGTGCAGTCAGCTTCTCTCAAAATGTGATAAGTTTCGGTTTTGTTTTCCCCGACAGTTAGGGGCCAATGTGTGTGCAGTGAGGGAGGAAAAGAAACAGATGCAAATTATGAAACCACCTGATATTTCTCCAAGATGTTTGCATATCTGCAGGGTTGACAAAATCTATTCTCTCTAGTTTCCAAAAAAAAGTAGGATGAGGGAAAGATATCAATATTGTGCAACATAAAAAAGGGACTGGAATTTGTGTGTTATGTTAATCAATGCTAATTTTTGTAAAAACACCTTGTGTGCATAAAACCCCCTCAAGATCAGCTATTTTAAGGTTGAGAATGTGCAGAAATGCTAATTCACTATTACACCATGACATTTGGGCTACAGAAACAAAGTTCTGAGTTCTATCCAGCATTAAAAAAAAAGCTGTCATCTTTGGAGAGGAAGTAGCTAGTTACTGTACACAAATGCCCTAGAATTGGGCTCTTCTGCAAAGAAATGTTAAACATTTGTCTGGAACTCCATGGTTTACTATTTAATGAAATAATGGATAAATAACTGCACTAATATTCAAAAAGATCAACTTCAGTGCAAACCTTGGTGACGCTTTCTTTTTTAAAAAAAATATACAGTACATGGCTCAACTCTTTGGCACGAAGTGTTCAGCATGCTTGCTCAAAATGGAAACCAAAGAAAAGGTTGACTTGTCAGAATGTCATACAATGAAGCACTACCATTTACATGGTGCATTTATAAAGAAACAAATAATTCATCCAAATGGGGCACAGTCTTTGGCAAAAGAAAATCTTCTAGCAAAAGAACTAGAGTGAAGGCACTTCATAGAGTCAAGAGCAGACATTTGACCCTCCCTCTTTCCTTGGTTTTAAGAGATATTTCTCAAACACAAATATACACGCACACAGAATATATTTATATAGCATCTTTAACTGAGGAAAATGTCCCAAGGCACTTCACGGAAGCGTAGACAGAAATTGATACTGAGCTAAAGGTGGCGATATTAGTAGGGGTGACTAAAAGCTTGATCATAGGTTAGGTTTTAAGGAGTGTCTTAAAAGGAGAGTGTGATGGAGAGGTTTAGGGAAGGAATACCACAGATTAGGGCTTATATGGCTGAAGGCCTGGCTGCCAATGGTGAAGCAAACAGAGCAGGGAATGCACAAGAGGCCAGAGTTGAAGGAACAGAGTTCTTGGAGGAAGTCACAGAGGCATTTGAACACAAGGATGAGAATCTTAAAATCAAGGCATTAGTGGATCAGGAGCCAATATAGGTCAGCGAACACAGGGGCGATGGATGGAAGGAGAGAGAGGCCGGCCAGGAGAGCATTAGAATAGTCAGTCTGAAGGTAACAAAAAGCATGGATGAGGGTTTCAGCAACAGATGAGCTGAAGCAGGGACAGAGACAGGTGGTGTCAGAGGTGGAAGTAGGAGGTCTGTGTGATGGAGAAGATTATAGGGTCGGAAGCTCATCGCAGAGTCAACAGGGCGCCGAAGTTGCAAACAATCTGGTTCAACCAGAGATAGTGGCCAGGGAGGGAGATAGAATCAGTGGCGAGAGAATGGAGTTTGCAGCAGAGTCCAAACCCAATGGCTTCAGTCTTCCGAATGTTTAATTGGAGGAAATTGCAGCTCATCCAGGACTGTTCTGTTGAACAAGCAGTCTGACAACACAGAGGTAGTGGAGGGGTCGCACTGGATGTGGTCAGCATATATCTGGAATTGACATCATGTCTTTGGACATAGAGGGACAGAAAATAGCACACCCCCATTAAGTGATAATTAAGTCATTAGTCGAGCAACAGGAGTTGTTACTTCACAGAAACGCCTTACTGAACACCCTGGGCACTTAATTAAAAATCAGCCAAGCACACAAAAGCAATTTGAAATAAAAACAGAAAATGTTAGCAATCAATTGTTATAACAATCATGTTTACTTAATGAAGTCAGGAGTTTGTAGTCAAGGCATTCAGCAGTCTGCTGAACATTCCTACTTTTGAGCCAACCTGAACCCTCCATCTGTAAACAAGTATTTCCACACTTTAACTGGTGAGGACATGCTCTCTCTCATTGTAACAGCCATGTTTGCTTTTAACACTCATTCACCTGGAGATTCTAAGCAGATACCAGCACATCTCAGACTAATGTGAACTATTTTCCACTTCACAAGCAAATAAGTTTCCGGAACTTAGGAAAGTGGGAGCAGTAAGTTAGTCAGAGCGGAGCAAAGTTCGCGAAAATGCTACATCTCACTGATGGTCTCGGACAATAACAAATTCAGATTGGCTTAAAAATAAACTTTCCAATTTCAAATTGTAGAGATTTAAATTCGACAGTTCTTTTTTTTTTAAAAAGCAAAGCGGTTGGCCACACAGAAACCAACGAATGAATGCCTTTGTACGCGGTTACATTTTAATTGCCAAACACAAAATCCAAGCCAAACAAACTCTTTTGTTTTCCTTTGAGCAGTCGGTCTGAACATTACTTTTTCCAACACAACAATAAAAAAAAAGACGAAACTTACCCAGAACAGGAAATTAAACCCAAACAGTAGGTACTTAACGCACTTCATGCCACCGTGCACCATTTTGATGCTGGAAGAATGGATAGTTTGCAGAGATTTTCTTTGCCTAAGCTGCGGATATTCCCCCGACTCCAAGTGTTGTGCACTCCACGCCGCTCCGAGGATCTAACAAACAGACAAGTGTGCGCAAGCGCGGAATGTGACCTCGCCCCAATTGCCTAGAGATTGCTTGCAGGTGTAGAAGGCGGGGGCGCGCTGCGTTGCGCTGCGCCCGAGTGGCTCGGGCTGGTGCTGTAGTGGCGCCGGGGCAGCGCACGGTATCGTGTGCAGCGTAAGTCACCGTGCTCAGGTAGTGGGGCGGCGCCGCTGACAGTGTGCGCGCGCGCTGGCGGTGCAAGTTCCCTTTTGTGTGCTTTGCCCCCGCTGGTGAGACAGAATGAAGGCGCGGCGGCTGACGTCTTTCATGGCGGATCAGAGTTTGGTTTCCATGGAGATTGCAGGACTTGTTTTGGTTCAGTTCTGAGATCTGCGGTATATGGTGTGAAGGGCGGGCTGGGTTTGGGGTGACTTTGGAAAGAATTGCGAGGAGGAATTAGTTGAATCATCATCGAATGGTTACAGCACGGAAAGGAGGCCCTTCGGCCCATCGAGCCCATGCCAGCTCTCTGCAACTGCACTTCAGCTAGTCCCACTCCCCCGCCCTTGCCCTGTAGCCCGGCTAATTTCTTTCAGATACTTATCCAGTTCCCTTTTGAAAGCCGTGATTGAATCTGCCCCCACCACCCTTTCAGGCAGTACATTCCAGATCTTAACCACTCGCTGTGTAAAAAAGTTTTCCGCATGTTGCCTTTGGTTCTTTTGCCAGTCACCTTAAATCTGTGTCCTCTGGTTCTTGACCCTTCTGCCAATGGGAACAGCTTCTCTCTATCTACTCTGTCCAGACCCCTCATGATTTTGAACACCTCTATTAAATCTCCTCTCAATCTTCTCTGCTCCAAGGAAAACAACCCCAGCTTCTCCAGTGGAATCATTCTCGTAAATCTTTTCTGCACCCTCTCTAAGGCATTCACATCAGAATTGGACACTACTCCAGTTGGGGCCGAACCAGTGTTTTATACAGGTTCATCATCATTTCCACACTTTTGTACTCTATCCCTCTATTTATGAAGCCCAGGATCTCGTAAGCCTTATTAACTGCTTTCTCAATCTGCCCACTGACTCCCACAGTTACCTGGACTACACTTCCTCTCATCCCACTTCCTGTAAGGACTCTATTCCATTCTCCCAGTTTCTCCGTCTCCGCCGCATCTGCTCTGACAATGCCTCCATCCATACTAGTGCTTCCGATATGTCTTCCTTTTTCCTCAACCGAGGATTCCCCTCCACCGTGGTTGACATGGCCCTTGACCATGTCCATTCTATTTCCCACACTTCTGCTCTCACCCCTTCCCCTCCCTCCCAGAACCATGATAGGTTTCCCCTTGTCCTCACCTTTCACCCCACCAACCTCTACATTCAACGTATCATCCTCCGCCATTTCTGCCACCTCCAGTGTAATCCCACCACCAAACCCAGCTTCCCTTCCCCCCCCCCTTCAGCATTCCGAAGGGACCGCTCCCTCCGCGACACCCTGGTCCACTCCTCTATCACCCCCAACAGCCCTTCCCCTTCGCCCGGCACCTTCCCGTGCAAGCGCAGGAGATGCTACACCTGCCCTTTTACCTCCTCCCTTCCCACTGCCCAGGGCCCTAAACACTCCTTCCAGGTGAAACAGCGATTTACTCGTACTTCTTTCAATTTAGTATACTGTATTCATTGCTCACGATGCGGGCTTCTCTGCACTGGGGAGACCAAACGTAGATTGGGTGATCGCTTTGCGGAACAACTCCGTTCAGTCCGTCAGCGTGACCCCGAGCTTCCGGTCGCTTGTCATTTTAATTCTCCACTCCACTCCCACTCTGATCTTTCCATCCTCGGCCTCTTACACTGTTCCAACAAAGCTTAACGTAAGCTCGAGGAACAGCACCTCATCTTTTGATTAGGCACTTTACAGCCTTCTGGACTCAACATCGAGTTCAACAATTTCAGACCATAACCTCGGCCCTTATTTTTCTTTACTTTTTTTCTTTTTTCCTCTCACATGGCAGCTGTTGCTGATTCTGCCATTGCCATTTACACCTCATCTAGGGTCATCTTTTGTGTCAAAACTTGTCCCATTACCATCTCCTTTTGACTTGCACCATCATCCCTTTTGCCTTTTAATCTCTCCTGCCTTCCATCCTATCACAGACCTTTCCTTTTGTTCTTTCCTCCCCGCCCCCTTTCCCTGCCCCTGCACGTGCTAAAAACCTGTTACATTTCTAACTTTTTCCAGTTCTGACGAAGGGTCATCGACCTGAAACGTTAATTCTGTTTCTCTCTCCACAGATGCTGCCTGACCTGCTGAGTATTTCCAGCATTTTCTGTTCTTATCTCACCAGCCTGTTTGTCTTCCTGAAGTCTATCACTCTCCTCCTCACTGTTCACTATACCTCCAAGTTTTGTGTCATCTGCAAATTTTGAAATTGTGCCCTGTACACCAACATCCAAGTCATTAATATATATCAAGAAAAGCAGTGGTCCTAGAACGACCCCTGGTGAACACCACTGCATACCTTCCTCCAGTCTGAAAAACAACTGTTCACCACTACTCCCTGTTTCCTATCACTTAGCCAATTCCGTATCCATGCTGCCACTGTCCCTTTTATTCCATGGGCTTCAACTTTGCTGGCAAGCCTATTATGTGGCACTTTGTCGAACACCTTTTGGAAATCCCAGTACACTACGTCAACTGCATTACCCTCATCAACCCTCTCTGTTACCTCATCAAAGAACTCAATGAAGTTAGTTAAACACGATTTGCCTTTAACAAATCCGTGTTGACTTTCCTTAATTAATCCACACTTGTCCAAGTGACGGTTAATTTTGTCCCTGATTACTGTTTCCCCACTACCACGGTCAAACTGACTGGCCTGTAGTTGCTGAGTTTATCTTTACACTCTTTTTTGAACAATGGTGTACTCTTTTGAACAGTACTTTTAACAACTTTGACTGTAACTAATAAAACTTTAAATGAAACTTAAACAAATCAAATTAAAATTGTGTTGGCCGGGTTCTTGAACAATGGTGTAAACATTTGCAATTCTTCAGTCCTCTGGCACCACCCCCCGTATTTAAGGAGGATTGGAATATTATGGCCGGTATCTCCGTGATTTCCTCCCTCAATTTCCTCAGCATCCTATGATGCATCCCATCTGCTCCTGGTGATTTAACTACTTTTAAGTACAGCCAGCCTTTCTAATACCTCTTTATCAATTTTTTATCCTATCAAGCAGCCAGGTTCAGGGCACCATGACTGGCTCTGCTGCACAGAAGGGCGGGAAAAAGAGGGATAGGGCTATAGTGATAGGGGATTCAATTGTAAGGGGGATAGATAGGAGTTTCTGTGGCCGAGACCGAGACTCCAAGATGGTATGTTGCCTCCCTGGTGCAAGGGTCAAGGATGTCTCGGAGCGGGTGCAGAGCATTCTGAAGGGGGAGGGGGATCAGCCAGTTGTCGTGGTACATGTAGGTACCAACGATGTAGGTAAAAAGAGGGAGGAGGTCCTACAAGCTGAATTTAGGGAGTTAGGAGCTAAATTGAAAAGTAGGACCTCAAAGGTAGTAATCTCTGGATTGCTACCAGTGCCACGAGCTAATAAGTTTAGAGAGAGTAAGATAGATAAGCTAAATACGTGGCTTGAGCAGTGGTGCAAGGGAGAGGGATTTAAATTCTTGAGGCATTGGAACCAGTTCTTGGGGAGGAGTGACCTGTACCAAGGGGACGGTCTACACCTGAACTGTGAGGGAGCCGATGTCCTCGGGGTAATATTTTCTAGGGCGGTTCGGGAGGATTTAAACTAATTTGGCAGGGGGATGGGAACCTAGGTAGTGGAAAAGAGGGAAGTCATATGAAGTCAGAAATAGATGGTAGAAAGGTGAGAAGCAATAAGCAAAGGAGAGAAACACAAAGGGCCAAACTAATTCATAATGAGAGTGTGAAAAAAGCAAGCCTGAAGGCTTTGTATCTTAATGCTAGAAGCATTAGGAACAAGGTGGATGAATTAGTTGTGGAAATAGAGGTAAACAAGTATGATTTGATTGGGATTACAGAAACGTGGCTGCAGGGTGGGCAAGGCTGGGAACTTAACATCCAGGGATATACAATATTTAGGAAGGATCGGCAAAAAGGTAGGGGAGGTGGGGTAGCATTGCTGGTAAAGGAGGGGATTAATGCAATGGAAAGGAAGGATATTAACTCGGATGAAACGGAATCTGTATGGGTAGAAATGAGAAATAGCAAGGGGAGGAAAACGTTAGTGGGTGTGATATATAGGCCTCCAAATAGTAATATGGAGGTGAGGGAAGGCATAAAAAGGGAAATTAGAGAAGCGTGCGATAAGAGCACAGCTGTCATCATGGGTGACTTTAATTTACATATTGATTGGACTACCCAAATTAGTAAAAATTCTGAGGAGGAGGAATTCCTGGAATGTTTTCGGGACGGTTATCTGGACCAATATGTCGAGGAGCCGACTCGAGATCAGGCCATTTTAGACTGGGTATTGTGCAATGAGAAGGGACTTATCAGCAATCTTCTTGTACGAGGCCCCTTGGGTCAGAGCGATCATAATATGATCGAGCTCTCAGTCGAGATGGAGAGGGAGGAAATTGAATCAGAGACTAAGGTCCAGAACTTAAATAAAGGGAATTACGAGGGTATGAGACGGGAATTGGGTAAGATTGATTGGGTGGTGTTTCTGGGGGGATTGACAGTGGAGAGACAATGGCAAGCATTCAAAGATAGAATGGAAGAATTCCAGAACATGTTTATACCGGTTTGGCATAAAAATAAACCTAAAAAGGTGACTCAACCGTGGATAACGAGGGAAATTAGGGACAGCATAAAATCAAAAAAAAGGGCATATCAACTGGCAAAAAAAAGCACCAGACCGGAAGATTGGGGGCAGTACAGGATACAGCAAAAGAGGACAAAGGGATTAATCAGGAAGGGGAAAATAGAATACGAAAGTAAACTTGCAGCAAACATAAAGACAGACTGCAAAAGCTTTTATCGGTATATCAGGAGGAAAAGACTGGTAAAATCCCAAGTCGGTCCCTTGCAGTCCGATTCGGGAGAATATATAATGGAGAATAAGGAAATGGCAGACCAATTAAACTCATACTTTGGTTCTGTATTCACAAAGGAGGACACAAATAACCTCCCAGGAATATCGGCAAACATAGGGACTAATGAGAGGGAGGAGCTGACAGAAATTAGTATCTCTAGGGATATGGTGTTGGGTAAGTTGAGGGGACTGAAGGCCGACAAATCCCCGGGGCCTGATAAACTACATCCTAGGGTACTTAAGGAGGTGGCCCTGGAGATAGCAGATGCTCTAAGGATCATCTTCCGGAATTCCATTGACTCGGGAACAGTACCCGTGGATTGGAGGGTAGCTAATGTTACCCCAATATTTAAAAAGGGGGGTAGAGAGAAAGCAGGGAATTATAGACCAGTAAGCCTTACATCGGTTGTGGGCAAAATGCTAGAGTCCATTATTAAGGATAAAATAGCGGAGCACTTGACAAATGGGGAAAGGATCGGACAGAGTCAACATGGATTTACAAAGGGTAAATCGTGTTTGACTAATCTGCTGGAATTTTTTGAGGAAGTAACTGGTAAAATAGATGGGGGAGAGCCAGTGGATGTGGTGTACCTTGACTTCCAGAAAGCCTTCGATAAGGTTCCACACAAAAGATTATCATGCAAAATTAAGGCTCATGGGATTGGGGGCAAAGTATTAACGTGGATAGAGAACTGGCTGGCGGATAGAAAACAGAGAGTTGGAATAAACGGCTCGTTTTCGGAGTGGCAGGCAGTGACCAGCGGGGTGCCGCAAGGATCTGTCCTGGGACCCCAGCTGTTCACAATATATATAAATGATCTGGATCAGGGAATTGGATGCAATATTTCCAAATTCGCTGACGACACTAAACTAGGAGGAGGGGTGGGCTCTGATGAGGATGTCAGGAGGCTACAGTGCGATTTGGACAGGTTGGGGGAATGGGCGGATACGTGGCAGATGCACTATAATGTGGATAAATGCGAGGTTATCCACTTTGGGGGTAAAAACAGGAGGGTAGATTATTATCTAAATGGCAATAGATTGGGAGATGGGGAAGTGCAGAGGGACCTGGGTGTTCTTGTGCACCAGTCACTGAAGGAGAGCATGCAGGTGCAACAGGCGATCAAGAAGGCAAATGGTATGTTGGCCTTCATATCAAGGGGGTTCGAGTATAGGAATAGGGATACCTTACTACAGCTGTACAAGGTGCTGGTGAGACCGCATCTGGAGTATTGTGTACAGTTTTGGTCGCCCCATCTGCGGAAGGATGTTCTTGCCATGGAAAGAGTGCAACGGCGATTCACCAGGCTGATACCTGGAATGGCGGGAATGACCTACGAAGAGAGATTAAATAGTTTGGGCTTGTACTCACTGGAGTTTAGAAGATTGAGAGGGGATCTCATCGAAACATATAAAATTATGGCAGGCCTGGACAGGCTGAATTCAGAGAGAATGTTTCCAATGGCCGGGGAGCACAGAACCAGGGGCCACAGTCTAAAAATAGCGGGCAAATCATTTAAAACAGAGATGAGGAAGAATTTCTTCACTCAAAGAGTGGTGAGCCTGTGGAATTCCCTGCCACAGAGGGCTGTGAAGGCTAATTCAATAAATATTTTCAAGAGAGAATTGGATATATTTCTGAAGGCTAAGGGGATTAAGGGTTACGGAGAAAAGGCGGGGACGGGGTACTGAACTGGTAAGATCAGCTATGATCTCAGACGAAGATCAGCCATGATCTCATTGAATGGCGGAGCAGGCTCGAAGGGCCGAATGGCCTACTCCTGTTCCTATCTCTATGTTTCTATGTTTCTATCTCCACTACCTCCTTCTTTACTATGTCCATGGCAGCATCCTCTTCCTTGGTGAAGACAGATGCAAAGTACTCATTTAGCACCTCAGCCATACCCTCTGCCTCCATGCATAGGTCTCCTTTTTGGTCCCTAATCAGCCCGACCCCTCCTCTTACTACCCTTATACTATTTATATGCCTATAGAAGACTTTTGGATTACCTTTTATGTTGGCTGCCATTCTATTCTCATACTCTCTCTTTGCCCCTCTTTTCTTTTTCACTTCTCCTCTGACCTTTCTACATATAGCCTGATTCTTAGATGTATTTTCAACCTGACATCTGTCATACGCGCTTTTTTTCTGCTTCATCATATTCTCTATCTCTTTCGTCATCCAGGGAGTCCTGACTTTAGTTGCCCTGCCTTTCCCCCTAATGGAAATGTACCTCAACTGTACCCAAACTGTTTCCTCTTTAAAGGCAGCCCATTGTTCCATTGCAGTTTTGCCTGCCAATCTTTGATTCCAGTTTACCCGGGCCAGATCCATTCTCATCCCACTGAAATTGGCCTTCCCCCCCCAGTTAAATGTTTTTACTCTAGATTGTTCCCTGTCCTTTTCCATAGCTAATCTAAACCTTATGATACTATGATCACTGTTCCCTAAATGTTCACCTACTGACACTTGCTCCACTTGAGCTATCTCATTACCCAGAACCAGATGCAGCAATGCCTCCTCCCTCATCGGACCGGAAACATACTGATCAAGAAAGGATAATTGAAGTCCCCCATTATTACTATTCTATAGTTCTTGCACCTCTCTATAATTACTCTGCAAATTTGCTCCTCCATATCTTTCCCACTATTTGGTGGTCTATAGAATACACCTAGTAGTGTAATGGCACTTCTATCATTTCTTAACTCTAGCCATATAGATTCTGTCCTTGACCCCTCCAGGACATCCTCCCTCTTCAGCACTGTTAACATTCTCCTTGACCAATACTGCCACACCACCTCCTATCTTTCCTGAACACTTTAAAACCAGGAATATTTAATACCCAATCCTGCCCTTTTTGAGCCAGGTCTCAGTTATTGGCACAACATCATATTCCCATGTGGCTATTTGTGTCTGTAGCTCATGTACCTTGTTTACTACGCTTCATGCGTTCACATACAGACACTGTAAACCCATCTTAGACCAGCCTGTATTCTCTCTTAGTTTGACCTCACCTAATACCTTACTATTTCTTACTTTAGTGCTCTCTGCCAATCCTTTGAACACATTATTTCCTCTTTCTAATGTTACATCCTGGTGCCCATCCCCCTGCCAAATTAGTTTAAACCCTCCCCAACAGCACTAGCAAACCTCCCCACGAGGATATTGGTTCCGGCCCTGTTGAGGTGCAACCTGTCCGGCCTGTACAGGTCCCACATCCCCCAGAACTGGTCCCAGTGCCCCAGGAATCTAAAGCCCTCCCTCCTGCACCATCTCTCCAGCCATGCATTCATCTGTGCTATCTTCCTATTTCTATACTCACTAGTGCGTGGCACCGGGAGTAATCCGGAGATTACTACCTTTTGAGGTCCTGCTTTTTAATCTCTTTCCTAGCTCCCTGAAATCTGCCTGCAGGACCTCATTCCTATTTCGACCTATGTCGTTGTGGTACCGATATGGACCACAACCTCTGGCTGTTCACCCTCCTGCCTCAGAATATTCTGCAGCCGCTTGGTGACATCCTTGACCCTGGCACCAGGGAGGCAACATACCATGACGATAGCAAAATACTGCAGATGTTGGAAATCCGAAATAACAACAGAAAATGCTGGAAAAACTCAGCAGGTCAGGCAACATCCGTGGAGAGAAATTTGAGTTGACGTTTCGGGTTGGACCCTTCTTCAAAACTGGAAAGAAAAGAAACTAGATCGGAGGCAGGGCTGCGATCGGACAAAAGAATAAAAGAAACAAAAGAAGTAAAAGAGATTATAAGCTAGACGAGATGGTAATGGGCTGGGATTAGGTGTAAAGTGTACTGGCAGGGCAAAAGATAGCTGCCAGGTGTGAGAGAGAAACAAAAGGAAAGGGGGGGGGGGGAAAGGAGTTGAACAATTACAAGAGAAAATGAAATGGGGGCCGAGCTTATGATCTGAAATTGTTGAACTCGATATTGAGTCCGGAAGGCTGCAGACTGCCTAATCGGAAGATGAGGTGCTGTTCCTCGAGTTTACGTTGAGCTTCCGTGGAACAATACAAGAGGCCAAGGACGGTGAGGTCTGAGTGGGAATGGAGCAGTGAATTAAAATGACAGGCGACCGGAAGCTCGGGGTCAACCTTACGGACTGAACGGAGGTGTTCCGCAAAGCGGTCACCCAATCTGCAACATACCATCCTAGAGTCACATCTGCGGCCACAGAAACGCCTATCTGCTCCCGTAACTATCGAATCCCCTACCACTATTGCTTTCCTACTCTTCTTCCTCCTGTACAGCTGAGCCACCTGTGTGGTGCCGCAGACTTGGCTCTGGATATACTCCCCAGAGGAACCATCACTCTCACCAGTACTCAGAACCGAATACTGGTTGGAGAGCGAGATGCACTTGGGGGACTCCTGCACTACCTGCCTGGCCCTCCTCTTCTGTCTGGTGGTCACCCATTCCCTTTCTGCCTGCACATTCTTTATCTGTGGGGTGACCACCTACTGAAACGTGCTATCCACGAAGCTCACAGCCTCATGGATGCACCGCAGTGACGCCAGCTGCTGCTTAAGCTCCAAAGCCCAGAGCTCGAGCTCCTCCAGCTGATGACACTTCCTGCACATGTGGTTGTCCAGGACATGGGAAGCGTCCTGGAGTCCCCACATGGCACAAGAGGTGCATTCCACGGCACTGAGCTGCCCTGCCATGTCTTTACTTAATAGACTATTAACTAGAAACACTTACCAGTTACTTCCCAATCTGCTCCTTCCCTGGTTGTGACATCACTTTAGCTGTTTTCGTTGGAGGTTCTCTGCCTCTTCGCCACTGCCGCTGCTCCGGTCTGTGCTCTCTCTGGGTCTCCCGCTTGATTTATACTGCGCCTCCTCGGTTAATCTATATATATAAAGCGGTTCTTCTGTCTGTCATTCCGTCTGTCTGTCTGTATTAAATAAACTCAAAAGTTATAGAGCGTACCTACACGTGTGTTACATCGAAAGAAAGCTTACGATTCCAGAACCGTCATAAGCGTATTTACTTTTCGGTCGGACAAAAATTGTTCGCGCGTTATGCAAAAAACCTTCAAAATTAAACTCATTATCTGCTAAGTAGCATTGATTGACTGACGTCAAGGTCGACC
The DNA here is from genome assembly GCF_052327205.1 of Somniosus microcephalus. NCBI lineage: Eukaryota > Metazoa > Chordata > Chondrichthyes > Squaliformes > Somniosidae > Somniosus > Somniosus microcephalus. The sequence continues at coordinate 28,589,635 of NC_141003.1, forward strand.
AATCCTGTGCCGGCACGATTGACCAATCCTACAGTTCAGTCGCCTGATGGTTGGCCAATCGCTGCATCTGTGGGCGGGACTAATGCTTTTCAACTCAGGCATCGGGCAGCCATTGCTTCACTACTTCCAGCTCAAAATCTGCTAATCCAGCTTCGAAAAAGATAGTATCTCTTTTAAAAATTACATAACATTTACCAAAAACGTTTTATAAGTACTTTCACTTTCATCTTTGAAGCTATTAAAAGGTAGAAATGTTGCCCAGCAGCAGATTCACACAGGGACAGACAGACAGGCCCCAAAGCCTGGGACTCGATTTAAACCGCCCGGCCCAAAACAGCCCTGGCAAAGCCGGGCTCCCCCAGCTAGTATATATATATTTAAACAGTTTCCTTCACTTCTTGCGAAATACAGTTCATTGGCAGGGCGCTGATAGAGTCAGCCCTCATGTAGTCATGGGAAATGCATCCTCTGCTCTATCTCACCTTGCTTCTTTCATTCAAATGCCTGATTTATGAAGAAATCATTGCCAAAATGAGTTTCTTTTTCCAACTATTGCAATGTGTGGGAATAATTGGAATACCTTGAAAGTCACATTGAAAAGTTTGCGGGATGAAGATATTCCTTAGACCAACATTTCCAAGCTAAACAAATGTGGCTTGAAATGGATCAACAAGACAGACTTTAAAAAAAGGGTAGATTTTCCTTGGTGTTCTGATTAGCAGTGACCTTTGCACCAGATCATGTTCACTTTTACATCTGTTGTACTTTCTGGTGTCACTTCTGCCAGATGTTGCATTTAAATCCCAGGTGTTGGTGAGGATGTTGCACTTTTTCAAGGAGTCTTTGAGGGTGTCCTTGAAGCGTTTTCTCTACCCACCTGGGGTTCTCTTGCCGTGTCGGAGCTACGAATAGAGCGCTTGCTTTGGGAGTCTCATATCGGGCATGCGGACGATGTCGCCCGTCCATCAGAGCTGATTGAGCGTGGTCAAAGCTTCGATGCTGGGGATGTTGGCCTGAGCAAGAACACTGACGTTGGTGCACCTATCCTGCCAATGGATTTGCAGGATCTTGCGGCGGCAGTGTTGATGGTACCTCTCCAGTGCTTTGAGGTGCCTGCTGTATATGGTCCATGTCTCTGAAGCATACAGGAGGAGGGCGGGTATCGCTGCTGCTCTGCAGACCGTGAGCTTGGTGCTGGGTTTGAGGTCCTGGTCTTCAAACACTCTCTTCCTCAGGCAACCAAAGGCTGCACTGGCACACTGAGGGCGGTGTTGGACTTAGTCATCGACGTCTGCCCTTGTTTGACAGTAGGCTCCCGAGGTATGGAAAGTGGTTCACGTTGTCCAAGGCCTCTTCATGGATTTTGATAATCGGGGAGCAGTACTGTGTGGCGGGGGCAGGTTGGTAGAGGACCTTTGTCTTATGGATGTTTAGTATAAGGCCCATGCTCTCGTATGCTTCAGTGAAGGTGTTGACAATGGTTTGGAGTTCGGCCTCAGAGTGTGCGCAGACGCAAGCGTCGTCTGCATACTGTAATTTGATGACAGAGGATGGAACAACCTTGGATCTGGACTGGAGGCAATGGAGGTTGAATAGTTTCCCGTTTGTTCTGTAGATTAGCTCCACTCCAGCGGGGAGCTTACTGAGGGTGAGATGGAGCATTGCAGCCAGGAAGATGAAGAAGAGCGTTGGTGCGATGACACAGCCTTGCTTGACCCCAGTCCGTACGTGAATTGGGTCTGTGGTGGATCTGTTGGTCAGGATCACGGCTTGCATGTCGTCGTGAAGCAGGCGGAGGATGGTGACAAACTTTTGAGGGCAGCTGTATTTGAGGAGGACACTCCATAATCCCTCACGGTTGATGGTGTCGAAGGCCTTTGTGAGGTCAAAGAAGGCCATGTACAGCGGTTGGTGCTGTTCCCTGCATTTCTCTTGTAGTTGACGCGCAGTGAAGATCATGTCCATTGTGCCCCTTAGTGGGCGGAATCCGCATTGCGACTCTGGGAGGAGCTCTTCAGCCACTGGGAGAAGGCGATTGAGGAGGATTCTTGCGATGACTTTCTCTGTGGCAGACAGCAGGGAGACTCCTCTGTAATTACCGCAATCGGACTTGTCACCTTTCTTGAAGATGGTCACATTTACGGTGTCTCTGAGATCCCCTGGCATGCTCTCCTCCTTCCAAATAAGAGAAATGAGTTCATGTATTCGCGCCAATAGTGTTTCTCCGGTATGCTTTAGTGCCTCGGCGGGGATTCCATCTGCTCCTGAGGCTTTGTTGTTCTTCTGTTGGATGGCCTTTTCAACCTCATGCCGGGCTGGGGTTGTGCTGAGGTGGTGGCGGGTAGCATGCCGTGGGATGGAGTTGAGGACACTCGCGTCGAAGACAGAGTCTCAGTTAAGGAGATTTTCGAAGTGCTCCTTCCAGTGGGCACTGATTGCCTCTCTCTCCTTGATGAGTATCTCTCCGTTCTTGGCCCGCAGTGGGGTAGGACCTTGGCTGCATGGGCCGTAGGTGGTCTTGACTGCGCTAAAGAATCTATGCACATCGTGGTTGTCGGCTAGCTGCTGGGTCTCCTGCGCTTTCTCCATCCACCATCTGTTCTTTAGGTCACGAGTTTTTTGTTGGACCTCGGCCTTCAGGCATCTGTAGAGCTGCTTCCTTGCTCTCGAGTTCTGTTGCTGTTTCCAGATCAGGAATGCCTTGCACTTGCGGCTTATTAGCTCCTGGATCTCCTGGTCGTTCTCGTCGAACCAGTCTTGGTGTTTCCTGGTCGAATGACCGAGTGTCTCTTCACAGGTGCTGATTATAGAGGCCTTGAGTGCAGACCAGGCGCTGTGGACACTCTGTGTCTCTGAATCACTGGGAGTCGTCAGGTTGGTTGTGAGGCGCAGGCTGAATAGAGTTTTCTTAGCAGGGTCTTTGACTGCTCCAGCGTTGATTTTCCTGCGGCATTGCTTCTGTTGCCGCAGCTATTTTGGGGCTACGTTGATGGAGATGACAGAGTGGATTAGGTGGTGGTCTGTCCAGCAGTCGTCAGCTCCTGTCATGGCACGGGTGATGTGGATGTCCAACTCTGGCATTAAAGTCGCCAAGGAGGATCAGCTTGTCACCCGTTGGGACTCGGGACAGGGATTGTTCGAGGCTGGAGTAGAATTCCTCTTTGGTCTCGTCTGTGGCTTCTAGTGTTGGGGCGTACGCACTGATGACCGAGGCGCACTGGTTCCGGGCAAGGGTGAGCCGTAGAGTCATGAGGCGTTCGTTTATTCCACAAGGGGAGTCTCTGAGACGTTCAACTAGCTCATTTTTTATGGCAAAGCCGACCCCATGGAGGCGGCATTCTTCTTCAGGTTTGCTTTTCCAGAAGAAAGTGTAATCATTGCCTTGCTCCTTGAGCTGGCCCTCCCCTGCCCACCGGGTCTTACTTAGGGCAGCGATGTCTATGTCGAAACATCTAAGCTCCCGGGCAATGATAGTAGTACGGCGTTCTGGTCTGTCGCTGTTGGGGTTATCCATGATGGTCCTGACGTTCCAGGTCCCGAACTTCATTTTAAAAGGTGGAAGATGCCTGTGCATGAATTCTTTTAACGTGGGGTGGCCATTGCACACCAGATACCACATGGGCTTGACAGAGCAAGGTCTTGGTCCAATGGCAAGGGGGTCCAAGACAATTGGAGACCAGGCTCTGCTACATCGGCCTAGCACACACACACAAACATACTCCTACTGTCCTCCTCCCTCCTTCCCGCAGGTCCTCTCTGCTTGGGTTTCATAGGCTGCAGTGTGGTCCAGGAGCGAGGACGAGGGCCAGGAGCAAGGACAGGACCCAGGAGCGAGGACAGGACCCAGGAGCGAGGTCGGGACCCAGGAGCGAGGACGAGGCCCAGGAGCAGGGACGGGAGGAGCAGCGAGGTCGGGACCCAGGAGCAAGAGCAAACCCAACAGCAAGGTCGAGGCCCAGGAGTGGCGCAGCGTGGACCAGCAGTGTATTTAAATACGTTGGTAATAACAGGGTGACACCTTACGTTGGGCTGGATTCTGTGGTCAGAATGGAACCAACGGCACCAGGCATTCATTACACTTACACTTGACCACAGGCTTTCTATGGGCTTTTGCACTGGAACTTACTGTGATTGGCTAGCCATTTCGGCACAGCGCCCTCTGCACGGGATCTTGGATCTGTGTGAACCAATCAAATTGAAGAATTGTTACTGAGCAGCAGAGTCGGAACTCAGAAGTGCAAGTTAGAACAGTTAAATCAATGTCAAATCATGTACAGAAAGTGAAATAAAGAGAGGTAAAGAAAGATGGGTTTATGAAAAAGAAATAAAAGAGACAAAAGTTTAAAAAAATTTAAATCACCAACAATAATTTAAATTTGAAGGAACGAGACTGCACACTTGTAAAAGTTAATTTTCAGTGCCAGAGAGGTTGGTTGGCAGTCATTCAGACTTAGCACGCCGTTATAAATTTACTTACACTGCAACTTTTTCTGGCAAGTTTAGTGTGCATCTATCATGTAAGTACAGCTACTTCACGCATTGCATGTATTTCAATGCTGAGTCTCTCGGTGAGATACCATTATCGCACAGTTTCTGGAGGAGCAAGGCAACTCGGACGGCAAATTTCTGATTTCCGCGTTTAACTGCACATGTGCGGTTGCTGGAAGTTGCTGTCCGATTTACACTTTAATAATGGTGAGCGCTGATAGTCTCACTGTTACTTTTACCCCAAATTCCAGGCCATTGTATTTTCTGTCATTACCACCTCATTTACACTGGGCATTAATCATGCCTCTATAAAACTGGCCTCCAGTGTTGCTAGGCAATAAGTTAAAAGTGGAAGAGAATGTAATGAGGAAATTAGATACAGTAAAAAAAATCTTGTAAAACCCTCAGCATTTTTTTCATTTTTGCTGACAACTGCTTCATTGGTGGCCATCTTCCTTGGTCCAGGGCCTAAACTCTGGAATTCCCTCCCGAAACCTCTTTGCCTCTTCACCTCTCTCTCCTCTTATAAGAGACTGCTTAAAACTTACCTCTTTTACCAAGCGTTTGGTCACCTGCCCTAATGTCTCCTTTGACTCAGTGTCAAATTTTGTCTGATTATGCTCCTGTGAAGTGTCATGGGACATTTTACTACGTTAAAAGGTGCTATATAAATGCAAGTTGTTGTTGTGCCTTGTGCTGTGGGGCTCACATGTTTGTCCCCTCCCCAATTCTAAAGAGGCCATAATGTGTTTCTTCTTGAAAATGATCCTTTATCTGCTTTTTAGAGGAAGACAAGGAGGAGAAATGAAGGGAAGAGAAGTTGGTCGGACACCACAGGTAGTGTAAGGCACCCACCTTGTGATATTTGCACTCCAGAATATATAAACCCAGGTGCTCCCAAATCCAGCTCACCCAGGAACATCCCTTGTGGAAGGTGTATTTTATAAGGGAAGACATCAATGAGTTATGCCACATGCTGCAACCTAACCTGCAGCCCATCTCCACCATAGGCAGTGTATTAATGGTGGCTGTGAAGATCAGCAGTGCACTGAGTTTGTACGCTACAAGGTCATTTCAGGCTGCCTCAGGGGAAATTGGTAACATCAGTCAATCAGCTGTGCACCAATGCATCAAACAAATCACAATTTCCTATATTACCACAGTGACTACACGTCAAAAGTACTTTATTGGCTGTAAAGTGCTTTGGGACGTCCTGAGGTTGTGAAAGACATTGTAAAATGCAAGTCTTTCTTTCAGATACATTGTTTGCTAGAGCAAACCAGTTCACTTTCCCCTGGATAATGTGCTAGCTTGACAGGGCACTGCAAATTTAGTGTGACTGGATTCCCCAAAGTTCAAGGAGTTATGCATTCCACCCACATGGCAATACATCATCAGGAAAGGATTCCACTTGTTCAATGTTGTAAGATTGTAGGGATACTAAATCCCATCCAATATGTAAGGAATATTTTATCTAAATTTCTGATATTCATGTCTATACACATTATAGGGTAATGGAACAATCTTTGGCCTTCTCCCTAACATGTACACAAAGGAAACTGGACTGGAAGCTACTATGCACATCTAAGGTTTATAAGATGCTTCAATTAGCTTGCCATCTTATATTACTCAGTGCCAATCCTTTTAAGAGTTATGCATTGAGTCAATCCTTTGTCAGAATTGCAGTGCAACACTTGAGTAAAATTAGTTAATGACTTCTTGCCAGCCATCAGACAGAGATGCATCAACTAATGCTTTATTTAACAACATGGAAGTTTACACAACTAATACCATCACAAGGTTGATCATTGTTAATTACAATAAATATACTTTGCCCTGTTTTATTAATTGACAGAGAGTAGATCTTCTTAAACACCTGGTGTATCACAATATTTAAGCAGTATGGATTCTTTTGACTACAGTATGAGATTTAGGTTGAATGTCCAAGATAATATTATGCCTTAACAAGGTTAGGATTACAGTATGTATTCTACACATGACTGGTAAATCTCCAGCATTCAAGTGTTCAGGCTATCCTGCCATGACATGAGTACAAATGTGGCCTGGAAATTCCTGGGGCCCCGCTCTGCCAGGGTAAGCACAGTTGACTGAGAAATGCCGGCTGAAATTGTAAGCAACTGAACTTGTCCGAAATGTTCGGGTTAGCATTAAATAATGTTGGTGGGACAAGGCCGGGTGCTCTGCCAGGGGGGCAGATGTGACGGGGAACCCTAAAAATTCAGGAAAGGAGTGGAACAAGGTCGCAATTTCCCTATTTAAAGAGCTCTGTGCAGTTAAAGGGCTAAGCAGGCTCATGGAAGATGGACTGAACTGACTAAAGCTAAAGAAGGAAAAAGGCATGTGTCAACATTTTCGGGGACTGGTGTGGAAGTGTTTCTGGCCCAAATTAGAGAACTGAGGGATGCTTATTGTTTGGGTACCAGGAAAGAAGGCTCTCACATGCAGCAGCACAGGCCACGTTGAAGGCGGTGGCTAAAGCTGTGAGTGGGACATTTATAGCCCAAAGGAACCCCTTGCCATCTCAGGAGAAGTTTAATGACCTCATTAGGTCAGCAATAATATTTGTATTTTCAAATAAATAACAGGGCAGACAATGTCAATGACCTTTTGCCAGTTCTGAGGAAAGGCCATTGACCTGAAACACTAACTCTGTTTCTCTCTCCACAGATGCTGCCTGACCTGCTGAGTGTTCCCAGCAGTTTCTGTTTTTATTTCAGATTTCCAGTATCCGCAGTATTTTGCTTTTGCATTTATAGCGCCTTTAACATAGTAAAACATCCCAAAGCGATTCAAAGGAGCGTTATCAAAAAAAAATTGACACCGAGCCACATAAAGAAATATTGGGGCAGCTTGGTCAAAGAGATAGGTTTTAAGGAGCATCTTAAAGTAGGAAAAAGAGGCGGAGAGGTTTAGGGAGGGAATTCCAGAGCTTAGAGTCTTGGCAGCTGAAGGCATGGCCGCCAATGGTGGAGCAATTAAAATTGACGATGTTGAAGAGGCCACAAATGGCGTGCACAGAGATCTCGGGTTATATAGGGCTGGAGGAGATTACAGAGATAGGGAGGGGCGAGGCCATGGAAGGATTTGAAAACAAGGATGAGCATTTTAAAATCGAGGCGTTGCTTAACCGGGAGCCAATGTAGGTCAGCAGGCACAGGGGAGATGGGTGAGCAGGACTTGGTGTGAGTTAGGACATGGGCAGCAAAGTTTTGGATAACCTCAAGTTTATGGAGGGTAGAACTAGGGAGGCCGGCCAGGAGTGCATTGGAATAGTCACGTCTAGAGGTAACAAAGCACACAATGCCAGGGAATACCAGGCTACTGGAGGATGATATGCCATTATCCAATGTCCATATTTGGCTTCCACTCTACCCTGGCAGTTGAGAGTGGAGATGTGGGAACCTCTTCACTAGCTACTACTTTCCTCAAAATAAACCCACAAAGTAGCTGGTTACAATAGAATGCTGCTCAAGCACACCAAAGTTAACTACATTTTGTTCTCCTGAGACTGCAAGGGGTATGCTGCAAGTCCCCTCACCCACCCCATCATTCACCCTCTCGCATAGCAGCTCAGAGACACATATATGAGGAGGTACAGGTTCAGTAGATAAGGAATTGACAAGGACAAGCACAAGGAAGCCAGAGGATGTAGATGAAGAGGTGGAGCCCGGTGTAGTTGAGGAAAGGTGTAAGACAGGTCAGTATCTGGCTGCAGAGAAAACAGATGATGATCTCAGGGGTCTTGCCAGAAGTGTCAGCTGTGGGTCAGTTCGTAGCACTCTTGCCTCTGAGTCAGAGGTTGTGGGTTCAAGTCCCACTCCAGAAATTTGAGCACATAATCTAGGCTGAAGGTAGCAGGACAGGTAGATAAGGTGGTTAAGAAGACATACGGGATACTTTTCTTTATTAGCCGAGGCATAGAATATAAGAGCAGGGAGGTTATGCTTGAACTGTATAAAACACTAGTAAGGCCACAGTTAGAATACTGCGTACAGTTCTGGTCACCACATTACAGGAAGGATGTGATTGCACCAGAGAGGGTACAGAGGAGATTTATGAGGATTTTGCCAGGACTAGAGAATTTTAGCTATGAAGAAAGATTAGATAGGCTGGGTTTGTTTTTTTTGGAACAGAGGAGGCTGAAAGAAGACTTGATTAAGATATATAAAATTATGAGGGGCCTAGATAAAGTGGATAGGAAGGACCTATTTCCCTTAGCAGGGAGGTAAATAACCAGGGGAAATAGATTTAAAGTAATTGGTAGAAGGAGTAGAGGGGAGTTGAGGAGAAATGTTTTCACCCAGAGGGTGGTGGGGGTCTGGAGCTCACTGCCTGAAAGGGCGGTAGAGGCAGAAACCTTAATCACATTTAAAAAGTACTTGGGTATGCACTTGAAGTGCTGTAACCGACAAGGCTACGGACCAAGAGCTGGAAAGTGGGATTAGGCTTGATAGCTCTTTTTCAGCCGGCACAGACACGATGGACCAAATAGCCTCCTTCTGTGCTGTAAATTTCTATGATTCTATGACACTCCAGCACAATATTGAGGGAGTGCTGCACTGTTGGAGGTGCCATCATTCGGATGAGACTTGGAACCAAGACCCCGTCTGCCCTCTCAGGTAGACGTAAAAGATCCCATGGCACTATTTTGAAGAAGAGCAGAGGAGTTCTCCCCAGTGTACAGGCCAACATTTATCCCTCAATCAACACTGCTAAAATGGAGTATCTGGTCATTATCTCAGTGCTGTTTGTGGGACCTTGCTGTGTACAAATTGGCTGCCATTCTTCCTACGTTACAATAGTGACTACACTTCAAAAGTATTTCATTGGCAGCAAAGTGCTTTGGAACGTCCTGAGGTTGTGAAAGGCGCTACATCAATGCAAGCCTTTCTTTTTTATTGAAGAGCAGGATGCTAGCAGAGCATCAGGCACATAGAGGTTCTGTGTGACAAATGGCTGGGATAGCAGTGGAGTCCACTGCACGAGCTCATGCAAGTAAATGCTTGCTTTCCTGGCAGTTGCCATAATGCTTTCATTTTAAAGGCAGTCCACCGAGCCTTCACTCTTTTTGCCAGAGAGACAAGTGCCTGGGTGAATCCTAGGAGGTCGAAACTACCCTATACAATCTGGTGACACCAGGGCACCAGCTGAACAGTCCTTAGATGTTGCCCATTCTGTCACCAGAGTCATCATAGAGCATGTTATTGAAAATCGAAGGCACTTCAGGTGCTCGGATAGGTCTGGGAATGCTCTACAGTATAGGCCATCAGGGGCTCAAGGATAGTGGTGGTGTGCTGCACAACTTTGCCTTACAAACAAGTGTCCTCACAGAGGCCTGGGAGGAGGAGGGCTCCAAAACAGGAGTATCAGGCAGATGCTGCCGAAAACTTGGTGCTGCAGCAGACCCTGCAGGCGTTGTCCAATGGTCGTAAGACATGCATGCTAAATGGTCTTTGATGGTGTCTTGCCCTTTAAGCTGCTGTAGACATTCACATCCTATAGCAGCACACTATGTCCCACCCCACCCAATGGTGAACACCTAATCAAATGTGGGAATAAATGCTGGGAGCCTACCTAGATTCTTCAAGTTAAGTTGACTCTGGAAATTTGCCATGGTTAGTGGCTAGTGACGAATTTCCAACAATAATCCCGCCAAAGAGGAAAACTTAGGCAAAGAAAGCTAGAGAGTCTTTAGACAGCAAATTTAGAATCATACACCTTGGGCTGGATTTTCTGAATGGGAAGCTTTTGGAGGTGGGTCTCCCACTTGTCGGGTGTCAGTCCCGCCTCCATCAGCTTCTTGCCAACCAGCGGGATTTTCTACTGATTGACCTTGTAAAGCCCGCCCAGCGGGCCAATTAGGGGGAAGTCAGTGACAGAGCACGTCAACGTATGACGTGTCATCTGTCAAGAACTTTTGAAAGAAGAAATGTCATCGTTTGACAGCTCTGTGAAGCTTCAAACACTGACATTCTGTGTAGTTTGATGAGGGACTCATCAAATCTTTCTACTTTGCAGAAATCAGCTGGCTGTTGGATCGGAGGATGCAACAGTCAGTCTGTGATCTCTACAATGGAGATGTCGGGGACTCCGACTCCACAGCGGCTGAAGACTGTAGGTAGAAACAAAGGTAAGTTAACATTTTCTAACACTTTATACTCACCTCACATACTTATCACTCCACACTTGCACCCATCACTCACCTCTACAGCGCACTTTCAGACCCCGCAGACCTCTTATTTGCCTCCTACGCCCCGGCGGGGTTTCCCCTGGTCAGGAAGCCCGCACTTCAGGATGAAAAATGGGGCTAATCCTATTTTCTGCCCATTAACTACCTGTTAACAGGCAGTTAATAGGCTTTAATCCCTTCCTGCCTCCAAGGAGACGGGACCCGTGGCAGGATGGCTTCCCGCCTCCTGGCAAGAGGGCTTGGGGGCGGGTTTGCCACCCGCCCCCGAATTCTGCAACTTTCCCAGCAGTTCCGCCTCCATACCCGCCTCCTCGGGGCTGAGAAAATCCAGCCCCAAGTTTCCTAATACAGCACCCTCCCTCTGTGTGCCACTGATGCATACATGTCAAGGAGTCCTGGGGCAGGTGGGCAGGGGGGGGGGGTGTATGTTACCCCCTCCTCCCTTCCTCTCTCAACCTTCACCCTCTATAGTACCAAGTCCTCCATAAATAGATGATAATCCAAGTATATTTAAAGACTTTGACATTAATAAGGTGGAGATACTAGACAGGCTTAAAGAGCTCAAAACAGAAATCCGTGTAGACAGATGGTATTTATCTGAGAGCAGCAGTTAAAGTAGAATTTCTTAAACACAAGTACTGACGTCCTATCTGCTTTCCCCAAGTGTTGTGTAACTTCCATCTTATCCGGTTCAATTTTTAGAATTTTGCAAGTACTGGGCCATACTCAAATAAGGTCAAAGAGTAGTTTATTATTTTTCAGAAACGATAACAAATATGCGTTGCAATGTAAACTTTGAAAAATATTCGTCCGAATCCTCCCATTAACAGATACACAGTTCTTTCACATGTTCAGTTTTTGAATTTAGAATCTCTTCTGGTCCAATTTGTCAGCACTGTTTTGATCAGGTTCTGACTTCTCTCCTCTTCACTCTTCCAGCTCCCAATTTCAACAAACTGCACTCTTCTGATTTCCCCAAAGAGAATCAAAAGGGACATTACCTTTATTAAGCTCTATCCCAAAGGCAGCAGGCGGCCTATGTCCTGGTTTCATGATCAGAAGGTTAAGGCCACAACCATTTCTCAATATGTTCTGGGGTTTTGTATTTAAGGAATGAAAATAAATAATGGAAATAAACAGGATGTTGGAAAGATACTTTGTTGGCAGTTTATTTCTTGCAATGTTCTGCTATGGCCCAATGCCAAGGAGGAGCTGCAGCAATATAGCCAGGGTAGTGGGAAGGAATCAGGAGCAGCACTAGCAGCACAATGAGCTCAGCGGGGAGGGAGGTCCACTAGCGAGGGAGCATAACCAACCCAGCAGCAAGGGAAGCCCAGGGGGAGGGAAAGGGGGACAGCATAGGCAGAGCAAAGGGCAGGAAGCTTGGGCAGAATGGGACAGCTCAGCAGGGAGGCTAACAGCAAAGATGACAGCAAGGCTAGTGGGGGGGAAGCAGAAATCTTAGCAAAAAAATCGACAAAGATAAACTTACCCACACTAACAAGGAAAAGCACTAGCCTGGAAGCACTTGCTGGTAAATCAGATACCGAAGAAACAGAATTGAAGAAGGTCCGCAAAAGGCTAGAATGTGCTTAAATTTGATGAGTTAAAATGGCTATACCTTATGTTATCTCCGACTGTACCATCTTCTACTTTACCTTCTGTCCAAGAGCACCGCATAGAAGTTTTGTTCTAATTTTCCTTGCCTTTACCATTTTAATTTGTTATTTTAACTAATTCATGTTGGGAAAAAAAAGTTTGGTTGGGCCAGCCTACTTGGAATTTTAGTAGTGTCATCCTTTAAGGGGAGAGATTTGTATGAATCCAAGTAGGGTTAGGCTTTTCGTGCCCTACAGTTCCACTGGCCTACTACAAAATAGGACCCCTGCCCAAAAGTAAATAAGGAATTAGATTTGTGAAGTGCCAACAGTTACCATGAGGGAATAATTGAACAACGGAGAGGTTTCACTGGATTGGATTTGAACTAATGTTGTACCCCAATTCAAAAAAGGTGACAAATCTAATTCAGGACCCTATAGATCCCCATTATTTTTTGATCAGTAACATGCAGCAAATATCAGAAGTAAACTTGAGTATTATCTACATAACAATAACCTAGTAATTAGCCACAACATGGGTTCAGATTCTGCTTTACCAATCTTAAATTGAGAATGTGGCAACCCATATGATGTGGTACATTTACTTTCAAAAAGCCCTGAAAAAGTTCTTCACCACCAAAAACAATGACTTGTCATTCATCTCATGCATTGTTTTCAAAATTAACTGCTGTGTTTGCCGACATAGCACTTGTACTTCTAAAGTTGTAAGTGCTTCAGGATATCCTGAGGATGTGAAAAGATGCTATATATTTGCAAATTCATTCTTTCTACACCCAATTACCAACATTAGGTAATCACGTGAAATGTACATTAACAGCCAATTGATGTGACACTTAAAAAAAAAATGATACTACAAGTGGAGAGCAAACTACAGAAATTTGCACACTGCCCATGTATTGGGCCATTTATGTAAAGGTATAAATTAGTATAAGTAAAGACATAGTACTGGAGAAATTAATGGGACTAAGTGCCGACAAATCCCCTGGGCCTGACGACCTGCATCCCAGGGCTAAAAGAGGTAGCTGCAGAGATAGTGGATGCACTGGTATTAATCTTCCAGAATTCCCTAGATTCTAGAACAGTCCCCAATGATTGGAAGGTAGCAAACATAACCCTGCTATTTAAGAAAAGAGGAAGAGTAAAAACAAGGAACTATAGGCTAGTTAGCCTCACATCAGTAGTAGGCAAAATGCTAGAATCTATTATTAGGGATGTGGAAACAGGGCACTTAGAAAATCGTAATATGATTAGGCAGAGTCAACATGGTTTTATGAAAGGGAAACCATGTTTGACAAATCTGTTATAGAGTTTTTTGAAGATGTAACTAGTAGGATGGATAAGGGGGAACCAGTGGACGTAATGTATTTGGATTTTCAAAAAGCATTCGATAAGGTGCCACACGAGGTTATTACACAAAATTAGGACTCATGGAATTGGGGGTAATATATTAGCATGGATTGAGGATTGGTTAATGGACAAAACAGAGAGTAGGAATAAACAGGACTTTTTCGGCAGGCTGTAACTAGTGGGGTACCGCAAGGATCAGTGCTTGGGCCTCAGCTATTTACAATCTATATCAATGACTTTGATGAAGGGACTGAGTGTAACATATCCAAGTTTGCTGATGATACAAAGTTAAGTGGGAAAGTAAGCTGTGAGGAGGATGCAAAGAGGCTGCAGAGAGATATAGACAGGTTGACTGAGTGGGCAAGAACATGGCAACTGGAATACAATGTGGGGAAGTGTGAAGTTATCCACTTTGGTAGAAAAACAAAAAAGCAGAATATTTTTTGAATGGTGAGAGACTGGGAAATGTTTGCATTCAGAGGGGCCTGGGTGTCCTTGTACATGAATCACGGAAAGTTAACATGCAGGTACAGCAAGTAATTAGGAAAGCAAATAGTATGTTAGCTTTTGTTACAAAGGGATTAGAGTATAAGAGTAAAGAAGTCTTACTACAATTATACAGGGCATTGGTGAGGCCACAGCTGGAGTACTGTGTACAGTTCTGGTCTCCTTACCAAAGGAAAGACATACTTGCCTTAGAGGGAGTGCAACGAATGTTCACGAAACTGGTTCCTTGGATGAGGAGATTGCCCTTTGAGGAGAGATTGAGTAGACTAGGCCTATATTCCCTAGAGTTTAGAAGAATGAGAGGTAATCTAATTGAAACATATAAAATTCTTAAGGGGCTTGACAGGGTTAATGCTGAGAAAATGTTTCCCCTGGCTGGGAAATCTAGAACACGAGGTTGCAGTCTCAGAATAAGGGGTCGGCCATTTAGGACTGAGATGAGGAGAAATTTCTTCACTCATAGGGTTGTGAATCTTTGGAATTCTCTACCCCAGAGAGCTGTAGAGGCTCAGTCGTTGAGTATATTCAAGACAGAGGTCGATAAATTTTAGGGAATTAAGGGATATGGGGATAGTGCGGGAAGGTGGAGTTAAGGTAGAAGATCAGCCATGATCTTGTTGAATGGTGGAGCAGGCTCGAAGGGAAAATGGCCTACTCCGGCTCCTATTTCTTATGTAATGGAAAATTTACATAGTGATTAATAGCATGACAGTTTAAAGAAATGCTTCAAAGTGAACTTAAAACACTTTCTAATTTAATGTGTCAAAACTAAAGAGTATAACAAAATTAATTTGTGCTAAATCTGCTTGTTTGGAACGTATTACTGATTTCAAGAGTGAAAATTGTGATATTGAACAATTGTGAGTAAACTTTTATATGTGAATAATAATTCAGAAGTTCACTGTTGCATTTTATGGCCTCTTCTGAATTGCTTAATGTATGACAATATTGACACTGCTTCCTACATGTCTTCTGTATAAAATAATTTCTTGGAAATCAGTTTTCAGTAAACTTGTGGTAATGATATTGCAATCATAAATCTTTGAGAATGAACTTTTATATATCACTATAACACATCCTCAAGATGTGCTGTTTGAAATTAAGTTGTAAAATAGATGTTGTGCAAAATGTATGGTTCCTAGGTTGCATACACAAGGGAAAGAGTGGAGGGGAGACTGATAGACTAGGATCCTGAGCTGGAGAGAACAGAGTTCAGGTCAAGAGTGTGTGATGTGGAGCACAAGGTTTGTTGTGGAGAACACAAGAAAGCAGAATCTAGAGCTAGAGTGAGATGCTGTCAAACCTCAGGGAATGAGCCCCAGTGCTGCCAAACCCCAGGTTCACCCCTCTCTCAGTGCTGTGAAAGTGTAGCAACCCCAGTGCTGCTAAACCTGATGGCTTTCTCCTAGTGCTGCTAGATGCAAGATATTTACTTCCAGTCATCCTCATATTGCCTACCACCTTACTGTGTAATATTGGCTTTATAAAGGTAAGAATTAAAATTGAGTACATAGCTAAAGGAATGTATAATCAAGGTCACAGATTTAGTTTTCATGGGAAAATGGACAGAGTCGGAGATTACCAAATCAACTGATTAATAAGATTGAATGGCTTGCAAACCTGAATAGAATAGATAGTAGCCGACAAATGACTGTTCACTATACTATTTATGCATATGAAATTGGGAGATAATTACCTTCCAGTCATATTAGCCCATTTTTTCTTATTTTACATTCACAATTTGCAAATATGATGCTTAGTTGTACATATTGGCCCAAAAACTGCTCTGGCAGGCCAACAAACGGTGCCCGCTGTTAGTTAGACATTTAATGCCCGTTTAATGGTGATGATATTTTGCCCTACAAGTTGCAAGTGTGAGATGGAAATGTGCAATGCCCGCTGCAGGGCATCTGTGATCTGTGTGAACGGGGCAAGCAATTGTGTATCTCCTTAACAAATCAGATTGAAGGATTCTGAAATTAACAGCGCAAAGGCTGAGAAGGAAGTAAAATTTAGAATAGTGAATTCAATGTCAAATCAGGTACAGAAAGAGAAATAAAGAAGGAGAAAGACAAATTAAATTGACAGGGGAAAAAAAGAGACAAAGAAAAAGTAAAAAATGTTTTAATTTAATTAGAAAAAAACTCCCACAACAATTAAAACCTGAAGGAATGAGACTCCACATTTGTAATGAATCATTTTCAGTGCCAGCGAGGTTGACTGGAAGAAATGAACACTTATCGTGTCGTTAAAAGGGTACTTAGATTTGAAATGACTTGACTTAACTTTCTGTGGGGAGTTTAGTTCATATCTATCATGCAAGTACAGCAACTTCACGCCATTGAATGCATCTGAATAGGGAGCCAAACAGCAAGATACTGTTTTAACGAAGCTAATGGTGGAGCGGCGCAACTCCGACAGCAACTTTTTGATTTCCGTGTTTAATCGTGCATCTGCCCTCGACTGAAGTTGCTGTGAAATTTGTGCATAAATAACAGCGAGCGCTATTAGCCTCGCCGTTATTTTAACAGCAAACTTTGGACCATTCTCTCTGTTTAATGGCTAAAGGATATTAAAACATAAACATGTTAGGGATTGTTGGAAGCATGTGTATGAATCCAATATCTTTGTAATTAATAGATTTCCTGAAGATGAGTATAGCAGCCTCCTTCGGTGCATGAAGGCTTCCATGCAAGGATTTTAAAGCATCCTTTGCAATAAATCAACAGTAGTCAGTTTTTTATGTGAAATTAAAGCTACAGTATACATAGTATTACATAGTATTTACAGCTCAGAAACTGGCCATTTGGCCCAACAGGTATTCAGTATTTTTTTAAAGTGGGATATACTGGATATGGATAAAATGTCGTCAGCAGATGAACTCTGAATAGACAAAAAATGCAGAAATGTTTATAATGTTACTAGTGAGCACATCTCAAATCTAAGTAAAAATGTTAGTTTTGTTGCTAACCTATTTGCTCCTTTGCTAACACAAAGAAAAGTTGTCTCCATGGAGATGCTCTAACTGGAGAGAACATTACAAATGGTGCAGTTCACACAGCTTACATAGATTCATTTGCTGAACCTGGATTAAGGTACCAGAGTTCTGTATAAAAAAAAGTCCTTTCTCTCACATTTTTCTATTCTAAAACTAGTTTATTTTACAGCAAATGACATAATTGTAAAGCAGCCAGTTACAATAAAGTAGCTCTCTGTAATCGATGCAAAGTTGCTGATGTATATGGGTAATTAGCCATTGATTTTGTCCTGGGCCACTCTAATTCTGGCACACATAACAAATGTCTACATAACATGATTCCAAAACACTTCTGGACAAATTGTGCATCCAGTTTAAAACATTTCCTGTGTACTATGACATAATTATCTTAGGAATGCTAAAGTACTTAGACACTCAACTAAGGTAAATTGCAACAACTACAAAAACTTGTATTTATACAGCACCTTTAACATAGTAAAGCGTCCCGTGGTGCTTCACAGGAGCGTTATCAAACAAAAGTTGACACCGAGCCACATAAGGAGATATTAAGGCAGGTGACCAAAAGCTTGGTCAAAGACGTTTTAAGGAGTGTCTTAAAGGAGGAAAGAGAGGTAGAGAGGCGGGGAGGTTTAGGGAGGGCTAAGGGCCTTGGCAGCTGAAGGCACAGTCACCAATGGTGGAGTGATTAAAATCAGGGATGCTAAAGAGGCCAGACTTAGAGGAGCGCAGATATCTCATGGTGGGTGGGTGGTGGTGGGGGGTGCGGTGAGGTTGTGGGGCTGGAGGAGATTATAGAGATAGGGAGGGGCAAGGCCATGGAGGGATTTGAAAACAAGGATGAGAATTTTAAAATCGAGGCGTTGCTTAACCGGGAGCCAATGTAGGTCAGCGAGCACAGGGGTGATGGGTGAACGCGACTTGGTGCGAGTTAGGACATGGGCAGCAGAGTTTTGGATGACCTCAAGTTTATGGAGGGTAGAACGTGGGAGGCCAGCCAGGAGTGCATTGGAATAGTCAAGTCTAGAGGTAACAAAGGCATGGATGAAGGTGTCAGCAGCAGATGAGCTGAGGCGGGATTGAATCCAATGATGTTCCGGAGGTGGAAATAGGCAGTCTTAGTGATGGTGCAGATATGTGGTCAGAAGTTCATCTCGGGGCCAAATATGACACGAAGTTAGTGAACAGTCTGGTTCAGCCTCAGACAGCTGTTAGGGAGAGGGATGGAGTCGGTGGCTAGGGAATGGAGTGTGTGGCGGGGACCAAAGACAATGGCTTCAGTCTTCCCTATATTTAGATGGAAGAAATTTCTGCTCATCTAGTACTGGATGTCGGACAAGCAATCTGATAATTTAGAGACCATGGAGTGGTCGAGAGAAGTGGTAGTGAGGTAGAGCTGGGTGTCATCAGCGTACATGTGGAAAATGAGGCTGTGTTTTCAGATGATGTCGCCGAGGTGCAGCGTGTAGATGAGAAATAGAGGGGGCCAAGGATAGATCCTTGGGGGACCCCAGAGGTAATGATGCGGGAACGAGAAGAGAAGTCATTGCAGATGATTCTCTGGCTACGATTAGATAGATGGAATGGAACCAGACGAGTGCATCTCCACCCAGCTGGACGATGGTGGAGAGGCGTTGGAGAAGGATGGTGTGGTCAACCGTGTCAAAGGCTGCAGACAGGTCTAGAAGGACGAGGAGGGATAGTTTACCTGTGTCACTATTTTCAAACAGTGGACGAATGTCATATGATCAAATATCACATGATCGAATGTCACTCGATTAAATGTCATGTGATCAAACCTCCAGGAATATGTCTAACCACAGTTGGCGATCCTGGTGGTGCAGGGCCTTGCAAAATTTACCCTACTCTGTATTACATGGTATATAATGTTCCTTTCTTTATAAAACATGGTATCATTCTACTTACTATCAGCAGAAGAATGGAAAATCCCCGGTAATATAAATGTTTTATGTTGGTACACACTTCATGTCTGCCATGCAGTGTTTAATGAGGATGTATGTGTCATACATTAAAAAAAGGAATAAAGAAACAAAGACAGCTACTTGCAATGTTGAGATAACTCTCCAAAAACAGAAAATACTGGAACCACATTGTCTTCAGCCCTTAACTAACCTCATAAACAAAGCCAGAGTCTGATCTCCAATCTGAACAGCAATTAACTTTGCAATGTACTCGCTAGTGATTACTTAATGTTAATTATACTTGGGACACTTAGGCCTAGAAATTCAGTTTGGGGCGGCCAGCTGGCTAGCGCCCAAAAGTTAGCGCTGGGCGTGGAGCCATTTGCGACCGTCAGATATTCGTCTTCTGCGCCCCAATCCGGAACCGGGCGCTATTCCAGGGTGTGCCCGCCTCCGCTTGGGGCGCTGAAAGTGAATTTCAGCGCTCTTGGCGCCGCTGCGCCAGCCGCTGCGGAGCGGCAGGCTGCGGTACTGCAGGCCTCCTCCTTCTCTTAAGGGGGAGCTGCCTGCAACGGGGAGATCGCCGCTGGAGAGTGCCGGCAAATGAGCCCGGCACCTCGGAGAAGTGCCGGGTTCGCGGAAAGCAGCCGGCAATGCCGCGGGGGGGAGGGGGGGAGGAGGCCGGGGAAGGAGGTGCGGGCAGGCGGCCGCCGAAAAAGCGGCCGGCCGCACCTCCACCTTAAAGCACCCCACTAAGGCTAGAGTACGGCCCCGATTCCTGGTCGCTGTTTGCGTCCGCTGCGGAAGAGGCGGCCGCAACTAAATATGGGGATCGGGCCGGTTTCGGGGCGGAACCGGGGCACTGCGCACACCGATGACGTCATCGGTGCCGGCGCAGCACTAACGGCTACCGCCGCCAATACCGCTGCGCTGAATATCAGCGCAAACTCATTTTTGGCGCAGAAGCCCTCTTTAGGCGGTAACTGGCCGCAAAGCTGGCAGCGCCTTAATGAATTTCTAGGCCTTACACTTTAGGAGTGGAATAATGCATTATGTGTTACGTGGCATAATATTCCTGTCCTCAACCAACATCACTAATAAAAGAGATTATCTGGTCATTATCACATTGCTGTTTGTGGTAGCTTGCTGTGCGCAACTGGTTGCCGCAATTCCTAAACTATAAGTGACTACACTTCAAAAGTACTTAATTGGCTATAAAGAATTTTGTAACGTCCTGAGGTTATGAAAGGCACTATATAAATGCAAGTCTTTCTTCCTTTCCCTTGTAAAACAGTGCATCCTCTGACTTACTGTCAACAGGGCCATGGGGGATTTGTGTATATATTTTAAAAGGCCCATGTATGAACTGCATTGCTCAACCACCGGTTATCTTCCAACTCAGTTGCTGCATAGAAACATAGAAACATAGAAGATAGGAGCAGGAGTAGGCCATTCGGCCCCTCGAGCCTGCTCCGCCATTCAATGCGATCATGGCTGATCATCCAAGTTCAGTACCCGGTCCCTGCTTTCTCCCCATACTCCTTGATCCCTTTAGCCTTAAGAAATATATCCAACTCTTTCTTGAATATATTTAATGAATTGGCCTCTAGTGCCTTCTGTGGTAGAGAATTCCACAGGTTCACCACTCTCTGGGTGAAGAAATTCCTTCTCATTTCTGTCCTAAAAGGCCTACCCCTTATCCTTAGACTGTGACCCCTGGTTCTGGATTCCCCGACCATCGGGAACATCCTTCCCGCATCTAGTCTGGCCAGTCCTGCCAGAATTTTATAAGTTTCAATGAGATCCCCTCTCATTCTTCTAAACTCAAGTGAATACAAGCCCAATTGACCCAATCTCTCCTCAGATGTCATTCCTGCCATCCCAGGTATCAGCCTGGTGAATCTTCTCTGAACTCCTTCCATGGCAAGAACATCCTTCCTCAGATAAGGCGACCAAAACTGCACACAATACTCAAGATGTGGTCTCACCAAGGCCCTGTACAACTGCAGCAAGACATCCTTGTTCCTGTACTCAAACCCTCTCGCTACAAAGGTCAACATACCATTTGCCTTCTTAACCGCCTGCTGCACCTGCATGCTTACCTTCAGCGACTGGTGCACAAGGACATCCAGGTCTCGTTGCACTTCCCCTTCTCCCAATCTATTGCCATTCAGATAATAATCTGCCTTCCTGTTTTTGACACCAAAGTGGATAACCTCACATTTATCCACGTTATATTGCATCTGCCATGCTTCTGCCCAATCACCCAACCTGTCCAAATCATCCTGTAGTTTCTCGGCATCCTCCTCACAGCACACATGCCCACCCAGCCTTGTGTCGTCTGCAAATTTGGAGATATTACATCTAGTTCCCTTGTCTAGATCATTAATATATATTGTGAATAGCTGGGGTCCAAGGACCGATCCCTGCGGTACCCCACTAGTCACTGCCTGCCACTCTGAAAAAGACCCATTTATTCCAACTCTTTGCTTTCTATCTGCCAACCAGTTCTCTATCCAAGTCAATACCTTGCCCCCAATCCCATGTGCCTTAACTTTACATGCTAATCTCTTATGTGGGACCTTATCGGAAGCCTTCTGAAAGTCCAAATACACCACATCCACTTATCTATTTTACTAGTTATATCCTCAAAAAATTCCAGTAGATTAGTCAAACACGATTTACCTTTTGTAAATCCAAGTTGACTTTGTCTGATCCTGTCACTGTTTTCCAAGTGTTCTGCTATTACATCTTTTATAATGGACTCTAGCATTTTCCCCACTACCAATGTCAGGCTTACCAGTCTGTAATTCCCTGTTTTCTCTCTACCACCTTTTTTGAATAGTGGGGTAACATTAGCTACCCTCCAATCCACGGGTACTGTTCCAGATTCCATCGAATGTTGGAAGATGATCAGCAATGCATCTTCTATTTCTAGGGACACTTCCTTAAGTGCCCTAGGATGTAGATTATCAGGCCCTGGGGATTTATCGGCCTTCAATCCCATCAATTTCTCCAACACCATTTCCCTACAAATACTGATTTCTTTCAGTTCCTCCCTTTCATCAGACCCTATGTTCCCCGACATTTCTGGGAGGTTATTTGTGTCCTCCTTTGTGAAGACAGAACCAAAGTATGTATTTAATTGGTCTGCCATTTCTTTGTTCCCCATTATAAATTCCCCTGATTCTGACTGCAAGGGACCTACGCTTGGCTTCACCAATCTTTTTCTCTTCACATATCTATAAAAGCTTTTACAGGCAGTTTTTATGTTGCCTGAAAGCTTACTCTCATATTCTATTTTCCCTTTCTTAATTAATCTCTTTGTCCTCCTTTGTGGAATCCTAAACTGCTCTCAATCCTCTGGATTACTGCTTTTTCTGGCCAATTTATATGTCCTCTCCTTGGATCTGATGCTATCCCTAATTTCCCTCGTTAGCCACGGTTGAGTCACCTTTTTTGTTTTATTTTTATGCCAAACTGGGATGAACAAATTCTGTAGTTCATCCATGCGGTCTTTGAATGTTTGCCATTGCGTATCCACCGTTAACCCTTTGAGTGACATTCCCCAGTCAATCCTACCCAATTTGCGCCTCAGACCATCGTAGTTTCCTTTATTTAAATTCAGGACACTAGTCTCTGAGTCAACTACTCACTTGGGTAAGCTAGGAAGGTTGAGGTTTAGAGAACTAAGGTTAGAATTGAGAACTAATTCTAATTAAGGTTAAAATTGAGAAATAATTTGAAAACCATGGGACCGATTTTCATCCCCTCCACTGGACAGGAATGGAGTGGTAGCACAATAAAAACTACGGTGCAGCTCTTACTGCCCTATTCTGCCATGATTTTGGAGTGGGTTGGGAATTAGGCAAGCAGCGCTCCTGCCAAAAGGAGGCAAGTCCCTACTTAATAAATGGAAATTGGGGCCTGATGCAATTTGAGCTCATTGTGGGCGCACTGCGAGAGCTCGCCCAGTGGAATTGTATGTAGCGGCTGCTCCGCAAATGCTGCTGGTAAGGAACTGCAGCAAGTCTTGTGGAGCAGAAAGAGCATGGATGTTCCTCCCGGCCCCACAAAAACCATCACAGCCACTGCAGGTTTCTCCGCAGTGCCTCTGCAAGCTTTGCTCCGCACAGGTTTCCCACGTGACCTCACGCCACAACAGTTGCCTGTCCATGATGGAAACCCACAGACAGCTCGTCTATCCAGTTAAAATGAAGCCCAATTATGAATATGGTTTGGGCCTCTCACCAATGACATTGGGAGCGCATCCTGATTGCTACGCCCAGCACATGCCTGATGTCCACCTACAATGAAAATTGGCCCTAATCTGTTACATAAGCATGAATTCTGAACTGAGTGTTAAGAGACCAAAATTAGAAGTTTTAATAATTCATATCCTGTGGTCTGAAGTTCAAAAGCCAGCTGCTGTTTACAGTTTTGAGGAAGAGATTTCTTGGAAACCTGTTGAGTTTCTTTTGAAGTAAGGCTTTTGAAAGTTTACGAGGGCAATGATGTTATTTTGTGGTTATAAGTGATATTTGTTTCATAGTCATAAAAAGCACAATTAATGTTAACTATCACAAACTGTATTATCTTCCACCACTGCCATATTTCTCTCTCTCATGTGCCCTCATAATCACAGGTGAAGAAGTCACTCACAAGATTACAAAGAAGCCGTCTTTGTCATGGCATGTTTGTCATGCATGTCTCTTCGCCGGGAACAAGCGGAAGCCAAGCGCAGGCAACGGAAGGGGCGCAAGTCAACCCAAGCACCCCACCCAGCCGCCCCTTCAACCACCATCTGCCCTACCTGTGACAGAGACTGTAGGTCCCGCATTGGACTCATCAGTCACCTGCGAACTCATTTTTAATGTGGAAGCAAGTCATCCTCGGTTCCGAGGGATTGCCTAAGACTGCCTAAGGATGTTTGTTTTATAGAATACTATTTTTTCCAGTAGAGTTCTGAAAAATCATTATTTGAAATAATTTAATGCTCCTGCTAAAAGAATGGACAGAGGACTGTTTTACAACTGTGTTAAGTGCTCATTCACTAGTGTTGGCAACATTATTTTCTGGGCTCATGTCTCTGACATAACCGCTCCAGTATTTTGTATGTTCCATTTTCCCTCTCAGAGCCTCTTGTATCTCCCTACTTCTCTGAAATTCTGCATTTGCTCCATGGTGCTAAAATCTTTATGTGATGGAAACTGAGGTGCGTATTGCTAAAAATAACATTATGTGGAATTTCCAACAGAGAAACAGGCCATTCGGCCCAACTGGTCTATGTCGGTGTTTGTGCTCCACACGAGTCTCCTCCCATCCTACTTCATCTAACCCTATCAGCACATTGTTCTATTTCTTTCTCTCTCTTGTGCTTATCTAGCTTCCCCTTAAATGTACCTGTGCTATTTGCCTCAACTACTCCATGTGCGTTCCACATTCTAGCCACTTTCTGGGTAAAGAAGATTCTCCTGAATTCCCTATTAAATTTATTAGTGACTGTCTTATAATGATAACCCCTAATTTTGGACTCCCCAACAAATGGAAAAATAAATTTCTACGTTTACCCTATCATAATTTTAAAGGTCTCGAACAGGTCACCTCTCAGTTTCCCGTTTCTTTCCTGATAGGTAGAACCTTTTAGTTCTGGTATCATTCTTGTAACTCTTTTTTGCACCTTCTCCAGTGCCTCTATAGGCAATGGTACAGTAATTAAATTAGCACGACACAAATTCAAAAAAAGTTTATAGTCACTGTTGTAATATAGGCAAATCCGGAAGCCAAATTGCGCACAGCAAGGCCCCTCAAACAGCAATGAGATAAATGAGATAATCTACTTTAGTGATGTTCCTATATTGGCCAGAGCACCTGGAAAACTCCCCTTCTCTTCGACTAGTGCCGTGGGATCTTTTATGTCCACCTGAGTGGGTAAATGGGGCCTTGGTTTAACTTCTCATCCAAACGACGGCACTTCCCACAGTGACGTGCTCCCTCAGCACTGCACTGAATTGTCAGCCTAGATTATGTGCTAAAGTCTCTGGAAGGGGGGTGGGGAGCACAAAACCTGCTGATTCAAAGGCAAGAGTGTTATCACTGAGAAAAGGAGCAAAGAATCCCACAGTTAAGAGAACTAAGATAATTAAGAAATGACAATGGGAATACAGTATAATAAAAAGGCTAATAAAAGTTTATTTACTGTAAGAAACACTTTAAGAAAAAGAAGCTCCACCAAATAAAATGATGTGTAATGTGAAAGCAATCAAGCAAAGTGGGAATAACAAAATGTTCACTGTGTAATAAAAACACAACTCTAGGTTTACTAAGTTGTAACAGCACTTTTGAAAACAGGTTGCTAATTCCCCTGCCATTAGGATTATATATGGAGGCAGCCAGGGCAAAGCAACATGGAGAGAAAGTTGACAAAGGGGAAGCATAAAATGCCATCCAGAATCACATTAGCAATTAAATAATTAAAATGTAATAAACAAGTTAATTAATTAAATAAAATGGGCAATGGCGCAGGCTTCTCCCAAATGAATTAATTAAATAAATGCAGGCTTCTTGTTTTCTATTGGTTGGGAGCAGGAGTTACTAAACTTGGCAATAAATCAATTAATTAGACTGCCGTTCTCAACGTGGGCTGCTGGCAAATTAATTAATTAAGAATTACAGCAACCTCAGAGAATTAATTAAAAGTGGCATCAGAGAAAGAAGAGTCGGTTTGGCTCAGTTCAGCAGCAAAAAGTAATCAAATTAGGGTTTCTTAAAGTGGGCTTCTGTTTAATTAATTAATTAAAAACAGATGAATTTTTATTGCCTTCCATGGAGAACAACAGTGAGAGTAGGCGGTGGGAACCTTCAGGAAAGTAAACAGGATCAGGACCACTGGAAGGAGGACGAGAGGCCACCAGGGAGTGAGGGCAGGCACCAGGGAGCCTCAGGAGCGGTTGAGGGAGAGAAGAGGTATTGAGGACAGATAGCCCCAGGAGGAAGCACGCAGAAGGCCCAAGACTTTAAATAAGGTCACATTTCCCTGCAATAGAACAAGAACTGCACTGTAAAAGTAATTCATTGGCTGTGAAACACTATGGGACTTCCCGAGCTTGTGAAAAGTGTTCTATAAACACAAGTTCTTTCTTTCTTAAAATAAATAAGGTAAAAGAAAGTGGAATTTAAACAGGCTGGTTTAAATAGACTGTGTCCTTAAATACATTTAAATAGAAGTAAATACAAATAAACTTGCCTGCAGTGCGACCTAGACAAACTGAGCTGAGAGATACAGCCTGCATGAACAGCAGCCTTACCTAGTGTTGGGAGGATACAAGCGTAAGTATAAATAGTAACACCCAGGTGTTATCGTAGGTGAGACAAATTCATTAAAAACAAGAAGTGTACGTTCTATACTTTGGGTCCAGTGTCCACATAATCAGTTTGTCTATCAGTATATCAGATTTAAGGGAGTTGGCTAAAATGTAGCCCATCTATGGGACTGCCGCATTAGTGATTGTTCATTTCCAATTGTAGAAAACCTGAAACACTGTTAACTAAGGTTGAAGCTCATGGAATTGAAGGCAAATTATTGGCCTGGTTAGGAAATTGGCTGAGCGGCAGGAGACAGAGAATAGGGATAATGGGCAGGTACTCTAATTGTCAGGATATGATCTGTTTTAGGGCCTCAACTATTCACCATATTTATTAACGACTTAGATGATGAGATAGAAAGCCACATATCCAAATTTGCTGATGACTCAAAGATAGGCAGCATTGTAGATGAAAGCATAAAATTACAAAGGGACATTGATAGATTAAGTGAATGGGCAAATGTGAGGTCATCCACTTTGGACCCAAAAAGGATAGAAGAGGGCACTTTCTAAATGGTGAAAAGCTATAACCAGTGGAGGTCCAAAGAGACTCGGGGGGGTCCAGGTAACTAGATCATTAAAATGTCATGAACAGGTACAGAAAATAATCAAAAAGGCTAATGGAATGCTGGCCTTTATATCTAGGGGACTAGAATACAAGAGGGTAGAGGTTATACTGCAGCTATACAAAGCCCTGTTTGGACCATACCTGGAGTACTGTGAGCAGTTTTGGGCACCACACTTTAGGAAGGATATATTGGCCTTGGAGGGAATGCAGTGTAGGTTTACCAGAATGATACCTGCACTCCAAGGGTTAAATTACGAGGAGAGATTACACAAATTAGGTTGTGTTCCCTAGAATTTAGAAGGTTAAGGGGTAATTTGATCGAAGTTTTCAAGATATTAAGGGGAACTTATAGGGTAAATAGAAACTATTTCTGCTGGTTAGGGAGTCTAGGAATAGGGAGCATAGTCTAAAAATTGGAGCCAGACCTTTCAGGAGTGAAAGTAGGAAACACTTCTACACACAAAGGCTGGAATTTTCTTGTGGGGGGGGGGTGGTCAGCGGATGGGATCGGTGGTGGGTTGGGTGTGAAATTTGATTTTTTGGACAGCGGGTCAGGAACCCGCTGCCATCCCACCACAATGTGCCTTTCCCAATGGCGCATTTGTGATCTCGGCTCGGACCCAACCCGCAGAGGCGGGCGACCCAATTAAAGCAATTATTGGCTTATTGACAAACCCTCAATAATGGTTTTAACCTTACTTTTTAACTACTCGCCCATGGGGTCCACGCTGCTCGTGGACCACGTCTGTTAACCTGAGGTAGGAGCTGAATGGCCATTGAATCAGCTGATTAGTTGACAGCTTGAAATGTGCTATAAAAGCTCCCACCTCACAGCTGTTCACTTTCCAAGTGCAGAAGCTGTTGCTTACACCATTTGGAACACAGATTTAGCTTTATGCAGGCTGCAAGTGCTTGGAGCAAACTCTCCATCCAGTGTCACCTCATTGGATAGCATAAAATCCAAGGAGAGGACATACAAATTGGCCAGAAAAAGCAATAATCCTGAGGATTGGGAGCAGTTTAGGATTCAACAAAGGAGGACAAAGGAATTAATTAAGAAAGGGAAAATAGAATATGAGAGTAGGCTTGCAGGGAACATAAAAACTGACTGTAAAAGCTTTTATAGATATGTAAAGAGAAAAAGATTGGTGAAGTCAAGCATAGGTCCCTTGCAGTCAGAATCGGGGGAATTTATAATGGGGAGCAAAGAAATGGCAGACCAACTAAATACATATTTTGGTTCTGTCTTCACAAAGGAGGACACAAATAGCCTCCCAGAAATACCATGGAACATAGGGTCTGGTGAAAGGGTGGAACTGAAAGAAATCAGTATTTGTAAGGAAATGGTGTTAGGAAAATTGATGGGACTGAAGGCCGATAAATCCCCAGGGCCTGATAATCTACATCCCAGGGTACTTAAGGAAGTGGCCCTAGAAATAGTAGATGCATTGCTGGTCATCTTCCAGAACTCGATAGACACTGGAACAGTACCCATGGATTGGAGGGTAGCTAATGTTACCCCACTATTCAAAAAAGGTGGCAGAGAAAAAGCGGGGAATTATAGACCGGTAAGCCTGACATCGGTAGTGGGGAAAATGCTAGAGACCATTATAAAAGATGTAATAGCAGAGCACTTGGAAAACAGTGACAGGATCGGACAAAGTCAACATGGATTTACAAAAGGTAAATCATGCCTGACTAATCTACTGGAATTTTTTGAGGATGTAACTGGTAAAATAGATAGGGGAGAACCAGTGGATGTGGTGTATTTGGACTTTCAGAAGGCTTTTGATAAGGTCCCGCATAAGAGGTTAGCATGCAAAATTAAGGCACATGGGATTGGGGGCAAGGTATTGACTTGGATAGAGAACTGGTTGGCGGACAGAAAGCAAAGAGTTGGAATAAACGGGTCATTTTCCGAGTGGCAGGCAGTGACTAGTGGGGTACCGCAAGGATCGGTCCTAGGACCCCAGCTGTTCACAATATATATTAATGATCTGGACGAGGGAATTGGATGTAATATCTCCAAATTTGCAGACGACACAAAGCTGGGTTGGAGGGTATGCTGTGAGGAGGATGTCGTGAAACTCCAGTACGATTTGGACAGGTTGGGTGATTGGGCAGAAACATGGCAAATGCACTATAATGTGGATAAATGTGAGGTTATCCACTTTGGTGGCAAAAACAGGAAGGCAGATTATTATTTGAATGGCAATAGATTGGGAGAAGGGGAAGTGCAAAGAGACCTGGGTGTTCTTGTGCACCAGTCACTGAAGGTAAGCATGCAGGTGCAGCAAGCGGTTAAGAAGGCAAATGGTATGTTGGCCTTCGTAGCAAGAGGGTTCGAGTACAAGAACAAGGATGTCTTGCTGCAGTTGTACAGGGCCTTGGTGAGACCGCACCTTGAGTATTGTGTGCAGTTTTGGTCACCTTACCTGAGGAAGGACGTTCTTGCCATGGAGGGAGTGCAGTGAAGATTCACCAGGCTGATACCTGGGATGGCAGGAATGACGTATGAGGAGAGATTGTGTCAATTGGGCTTATACTCACTGGAGTTTAGAAGATTGAGAGGGGATCTCATCGAAACCTATAAAATTCTGTCAGGTCTGGACAGACTAGATGCAGAAAGGATGTTTCTGATGGCCGGGGAGTCCAGAACCAGAGGTCATAGTCTAAGGATAAGGGGTAAGCCATTTAGGACTGAAATGAGGAGGAATTTCTTCACCCAGAGAGTGGTGAACCTGTGGAATTCTCTGCCACAGAGGGCGGTGGAGGCCAGTTCATTAAATATATTCAAGAAAGAGTTGGATATATTTCTTGAGGCTAAAGGGATCAAGGGATATGGGGAGAAGGCAGGGACAGGGTACTGAATTTGGATGATCAGCCATGATCTCATTGAATGGCGGAGCAGGCTCGAAGGGCCGAATGGCCTACTCCTGCTCCTATCTTCTATGTTTCTATGTTTCTATTGGAAC
Organism: Somniosus microcephalus; assembly: GCF_052327205.1. Classification (NCBI taxonomy): domain Eukaryota; kingdom Metazoa; phylum Chordata; class Chondrichthyes; order Squaliformes; family Somniosidae; genus Somniosus; species Somniosus microcephalus. The sequence continues at coordinate 28,619,631 of NC_141003.1, forward strand.
AACCTCTCTCACCATTGACAGATTGCTCCTGTCATCTCAACTACACCTGCCATCTATTCCATCAGCATAGGCACCGTTTATACTGTTTTGCTTTGGTCCTCAGAATCTGACCATGATCATCCCCAACACCAGCAGCACCAGGCAGACCAGCAGCACCAAAAACAACATCAACCTTCTCTGCAATCAACTGATGCTGCACAGGACAGAGGGCATCAGCACCCGACCACATTGCTGCCCGGGAGGTCAGGGTTGGCCTCACCATGGCCAGATTTACTTCACTTGATGCTGTACACCCTGGCTGCAACATGATGCGCCAGGTTGGCACCACCCCACACCAACACCATAAAGCATCGCTACAATGTCCAAGCCATTCCTTTCACACCGCCATTGTGGTGGGTACCGTTATGTCTCACCATTCACTGCAACTCACTAAGCCACTTCCAAAGGTGCACGCAAATCGGTCCAAGAACGCAAAGTGTTGAAAATAAAGGTTTCAATATTTGACACCACATTAACAGAAACATGACATGAACATTGGATAAAACACCCAGATTGCACTAGGATGAGGGTGAGTGTGAGGGGTGGCTAGTGAGATGAGGATGTGATAATGTAGATAGAGAGGGATGGGCGGAGGTGCAAGGTAAGTTGGTGTGAGTAAGGATGTGCAGGAGTAGGGTCGGGAAGGCAGAGTGATGGGGATGTGATGAAAGACACAGCAGGAGGAAGGTCAGTGTGAGCTTGTACTGACATTTCCTGATCTAATGAGATCATTGAAAGGTTTGGACCACTGCACCTGTGGTGTATGTAACCTGTTCCACCTTAAGAGAACTACCTTAAGAGATGTACTACTTTCTCTTGGCTGCTGTATACTGTAATACCGGTGGTGACCACACCGGTATATAAGTGTTGTGTAGGGATTTGCTGGGCAGTTCAGCCCTGACCTCCGAATAGTAAAGACCTGTTAAAAGTTATTCTTGTTGTCTGTGTCCAGTGATTGATCCTAAGCATAACTGGAACACACAGACTCAACAGTGGCGACGAGTCCGATCTTACCCTGCGGCAGTTTTACATCCAAGGCAGCTTCGTCCTCAGAACGGGCGTCGAGAAGAGGCATCTGCCCTCATCATCCTGCTGAGCACCATCGCACGGGAGGCATCGAGAACCCGGGTTAAAAAGAAAAAAAAAATTCTGACCACGAAGCCCTCCATCAGCGACAGGCAGTGATCATCCCTTCTACCACGGTGGTGGGTAAGCCGATCAGCGACACGAGCAGAAAGTCGGCCGCGTTGGCTGTGGAGTAGGGGAGGGAAAACGGAGGAATAAGGGCGGAGAACTCGACCACGGCCGGTAAAAAGGGCCGGGCTGCAATCGAGACCGAGAGGCGCAGCGACTGGGGCAGCTTAAGGCACGAGAGCCGCGGAGAACTCAAACGCAGCCGGTGTAAAGGACCGGGCTGCAAGCAGGGCTGCGAGGCAAAGCAGCGTCGGGGAATTGAGAACCGCTGGGGAGGCGAGAACGGCAGCAGCAAGGCAATCGCCATTGCAGCCAGCGGGGGAAGAAGGCAAACGCGGGAATCTGCCATTGTAGTCGGCGGGGGAAGAAGACGAGCGCGGGAAAGACCGCCAAGCGCGGGAAGCCGCCATTTTAGTAGGCGGGGGAAGAAGACAAGCGCGGGAAGCCGCCATTTTGAGAAAAAGAAAAATTTAAAAACTTGCAAGGATGCCTAAACATGGGAACATTAATACCTTTGATAGCGATATCGAAGATTGGACCACGTATGTAGAACGCATGGAAGTTTATTGTAAAGCAAATAAGGTACCAGATGATGAGAAAGCACTAACCTTATTAAGCTCAATGGGTGCGAAGACATACGGGCTATTGAAGCACCTTCTATCACCAAATAAACTGGCGGATCAGACTTTCGCGAATATTGTTACTGTCCTGAAAAATCATTTAAACCCCACGCCGCTGATGATAGCGGAACGATTTAAATTTTACAGAAGAACGCAGCTGAAAGACGAAAGCAACGCTGAATTTTTAATTGAACTGCGTAAGCTATCGAAGTACTGTCAGTTTGGAACAGGACTAGCAGATGCGCTGAGAGATAAATTTGTGTGTGGATTGTTAAAAGAAGGAACACAAAAGCGACTGCTTGAGGAGAATGATCTTACGCTTGATAAAGCTGTCACTATTGCAGCATCGCAAGAAGCCGCAGCGAGAGGCACGGCGGAAATGCAGCTACGGTCACCGGAACTCAGCACCAATCAAATGGTCTTGGGTACAGTAAAATGTTATCGTTGTGGAAAGACAACGCACGATCAGAACCAGTGCTGGTTCAAAAATCAGGAATGCAGAAAATGTGGCAGGCTTGGTCACATAGCTAAAGTATGCCAGTCAGGAAAGAAGACCAGCAACAAAAAGTCACCGCAGGAAAAGTACAGAAAGGTACACAAGGTGACAGAGAACAGTTCGAACGAACAGAAGTCAGATTCAGACTCCAGCAGTAATGAACTGGGTAGTCTAAGAGTACACAATGTTGGTAAGGAAGCAGACCTCCAAACAATTTGGGTCACACTTCAGATAGCAGGAGTCCAAGTGAAGATGGAATTGGACACTGGATCGGCATTGACGGTCATGAATAAGCAAGATTACAAGAGGTTATTCCCACATATTCCCCTACGGGATACGGAGATTGTATTGAAAACATACACGGGGCAAAGAGTATACCCCATCGGGAAGATAGAGGTAAAGGTGGTCCACAAGGGCAAAGAAAGCCGAGGAATGGACTTATATGTGCTACCTGAGGGAGGTCCACCACTACTGGGACGGGAGTGGATTAGGAAAATAAATATGGACTGGCATTCCTTAAAAGCACTAACGGTAGATTCCGGTAAAAAAGATGTCAAACCTAAACGATTGTCCAGAATACTGGACGATGCTAAAGAGGTGTTTCAACAGGGACTGGGAACACTGAGAGGAATTACGGCAAACATCAAGGTTGAAGAACATGCAAACCCGAAATTTTTCAAAGCCAGACCGGTACCTTATGCGATACGACCTGCTGTGGAAGCTGAGCTGGAAGGGCTAGAACGTTCAGGAGTACTGTCTAAGGTAGACTGGAGTGAGTGGGCCACGCCCATTGTTCCCGTCATGAAGCGTTTATCGAGCAACAAGCCGGAGGAACTGGGGAAGGTTCGCATCTGTGGAGATTTCAAGATCACTGTTAATCCGGTGCTTCACACGGTGCAGTATCCGCTTCCGCGGATTGAGGATATCTTCGCTTCGTTGTCTGGCGGGAAACACTTCACCAAGATAGACCTGGCGCAGGCGTACTTACAGATGGAAGTTGAGGAAGAATCACGCCAGTATCTCACGATCAACACGCATAGAGGCTTGTACCGGTATAATAGACTGGTTTTTGGAGTGGCATCGGCTCCAGCAATTTGGCAGAGGGCCATGGAGCAGGTATTACAGGGAATTCCAGGCACACAATGTTACCTGGATGATATTCTGATTACAGGAGATGATGACGAGGAACACCTTGCAAATTTGGAACTGGTGCTCACCAGATTGAAAGAATATGGACTTCGAGTTAATCGCCAGAAATGTGAGTTCTTTCAGAAGAGGATCTCGTACTGTGGTCATGTCATTGACCAGGAGGGGCTTCATAAGTCTCCTGACAAGATCGAAGCTGTTGTGAAGGCTCCCGCTCCGGATAATGTATCCCAGTTGAGGTCGTTCCTAGGGTTGATTAACTATTACCATAAGTTTCTGCCAAATTTATCCACGGTGCTGCACCCGCTGAACGCTCTTTTGCAGAAGGGAGTACCATGGAAGTGGAGCGAGGACTGTAAGAGGGCCTTTCGCAAAAGCAAGGGATTGATCACCTCAGAGGAAGTGTTGGCTCACTTCAACCCAACGCTGCCTATTCGTTTGGCTTGTGATGCTTCTCCATATGGTATTGGGGCAGTACTCTCACACAAGTTGCCAAATGGCCTGGAGAGGCCACTTGCGTTCGCACCCAGATCATTGACCTCCGCTGAGCGCAACTATGCTCAGATAGATAGGGAGGCTCTCAGCCTTGTGTGGGGAGTAAAGAAGTTTAATCATTACCTGCAGGGCCAAAAGTTCACGCTTCTGACAGACCACCAGCCGTTGGTATCCATTTTTAACCCTAAGAAGGGTGTTTCGGTGATGACAGCACAGAGACTCCAGAGATGGTCCCTTTTCCTAGGGGCACATCAATATCAGATTGAATTCAAAGGTACAAAGCAGCATGGTAATGCTGATGGGCTGTCGCGCCTGCCACTACCTATAGAGGAGGAGGCACCGACGGTTGACCCTGTTGAGTTATTTCACTCGACCATCATCGAATGTTTACCAGTCACCAATGCAAGTATTGAAAGAGAAACCAGGAACGACCCGACACTGTCCCGGGTCTACGAAGTGACAGTGAAGGGATGGCCAGCACATGGTGATCCACTGTTACCGGCATTCTCAGCAAGATGAGAACAGCTGTCCGTCTGTCAAGGAACATTGATGTATGGAACAAGGGTGATTATTCCTCCTAAGTTAAGAGAGAGAGTTCTAAAGGAACTGCATGAAGGTCATCTGGGGGGAGTCAAGATGAAAAGCCTTGCTAGGGCTTATGTGTGGTGGCCGGGTATCGACCAACAGATAGAGGATCTGACGAAAAGCTGCTCAGGGTGCCAAAAAGTGCAAAATGCACCTCCGATTGCACCGCTGCATCCATGGGAATGGCCTTCAACCCCATGGCAACGTGTACATATTGACTTTGCTGGTCCTTTCATGGACTCCATGTTTTTAATTGCGGCGGACGCACATTCTAAATGGCCAGAAGTGATTAAGATGACTACCACTACCTCGGAAAAGACGATCGCGGTGTTAAGAATGATATTTGCGAGAAATGGATTGCCAGAACAAATATGTTCAGACAACGGACCGCAGTTCATGTCAGAAGAATTCCAGGGATTCATGAAGAAGAATGGAGTGAAACATTATACCTCTGCCCCATATCATCCGGCTACAAACGGGTTGGCCGAGAGATTTGTACAAACGTTTAAAAAAGCAATAAAGGCCATGAGCGAAGATCAGATTCCACTACAACACAAGGTGGACAAATTCCTACTGGCATATCGAAACACCACTCATGCAGTAACAAACCAAAGTCCTGCCATGATGTTCTACAACAGGAGGTTGCGGTCCAGGTTGGACTTGTTAAAACCAAATTTGCGGAGGGAAGTTGAAAACAAACATTTCCAGCATATAAATAACAAGACCACTCGGAGTTTCGAAATAGGACAACCAGTGTTAGCCCGGGACTATAAAAATGAGAAATGGCAATCTGGAACAATTCGGGCCAGACAAGGACCCCTGATGTACACGGTAGATATTGGTGAAAATGTAATATGGCGTCATGCTGACCAACTGGTAGAATCGAGAACAATGGTCGAACCCATGGTTACGGCAGAGACAACCGTGAAAGAAGTTAGTGAACCTGAAGCATCTACCTCAGAAGTGAATGTACCTGATGATGATGTCCAATCCATAAGAGACCAACTAGATGAGTCACCCCAGCAACGAGAATCAGAGACCCCTGAAAGGCGTTATCCAACTCGAATCAGGAGGCCTCCTCAGAGACTGAATCTTTGAACTGTTTTGCATGAAGTTGTATATATATATATGTTATTATGTTATGTTAAATGGGGATATAACTGTTAAGCTAAAAAGGGAGGATTGTGGTGTATGTAACCTGTTCCACCTTAAGAGAACTACCTTAAGAGATGTACTACTTTCTCTTGGCTGCTGTATACTGTAATACCGGTGGTGACCACACCGGTATATAAGTGTTGTGTAGGGATTTGCTGGGCAGTTCAGCCCTGACCTCCGAATAGTAAAGACCTGTTAAAAGTTATTCTTGTTGTCTGTGTCCAGTGATTGATCCTAAGCATAACTGGAACACACAGACTTAACAGTACCCAGGTCCTCCTGACCACATCCCTGCTTGTGACCGCCTCTGCAATGTGCAACCAGGCTGTGTTGGTCTCCTGGGGAGGTCTCTTCACCCATGGGAAGGGAAGAGGACCTCCCTTTGTGCTCGGACTCCCTCTATAAGCATATGGAGGGAGTTATGGGAGAACCTGGGTGCAGCCCTGGACCTCTGTGCAGTGCTTGTCAGTGTTTGCAGCACCTCAATGCTGTAGAACACTGACAGCACAAACATCAAAAGTAAAGTGGCCATGGACCCTTTAAGGAAACCGGCTCAAGATGCGTCATGAATGACATCACCAGACCCGCTCCATCTAATTGGGCGGGAAATGCGCTTGGCGGGCTTAACATGCCCCATTGAGGTAAGTTCATTTTGGACAGCAGGATGGAGCCAGCAGCGGGGCTGCGACCCGCCACTAGCTACACCAGACTCGCCAAGATGAGCAAGATCTCGACCAAAGGGTGGTAGAAGTTTGGAACTCAGTTCCACAATTGGCAATTGATGCTAGATCAATTATTAATTTTAAATCTGAGATTGATAGATTTTTGTTAACCAAAGATATTAACAGACATGGGGCAAAGGCAAGTATATGGAGTTAGGTTGCAGATCAGACATGATCTCATTGATTGGTGGAACAGGCTCAAGGGGATAAATGGCCTACTGTGGCGGTACCACCGGTTGTCCCTTACATTGAGATACATAATTCCCTTTAACTTACCTTACTGTATGTGTCTGTTACTATACTCAGGTTTCTCTCCTGTACTCTGACGTCATGACATCAGAGCTCGGAACCTTCCAACATTAGAGCTCGGAACCTGCTGGCAGTTGAGCTCGGAAACTTCTAGTCAGTCCTCGTGGAGTCCCCGCTGGGACAAGACCTATACCACGGTGCTCCTACAGTCAGTCATCTTACCTGATGTAATTAGTCTGTTCCTGTAAATAAACAACTTGTTAATAGTTCGTCAAAGTCAAACTCTCTTATTTAGTGGCGATCTACACGAACCGCTACATTGGTGACCCAACGACGTGAGTACAGGAGCTCATCAATTCCTACACTACAATTGGTGACCCCGTATCCGTGAACGATTTTCACGGAAGCAACGCGCAGCCTGACTCTCGTCTTCACAGAAGACGACCGACGAACAATCGACGAACACCAATCGCTACATTGGTGACCCAACGACGTGAGTACGGGAGCTCATCAATTCCAACACTACAATTGGTGAACCCGTATCTGTGAACGATTTTCACGGTAGCAACGCGCGCCTGAACCTCGTCTTCCCACAAGACGACCAACGCACAACCGACGAACAACCACGGAACAGCAACCGCCTCACTCCGCCAAAGGCGACCCCGTCTTTGCGAACGTATTCGCAAGGTAAGCGCAGCCTGGAGCAGATCCCGTTTGACACGGACAAACCTCAACCGGACCCCGTTCGTTTTTTTGTGAGCAATTTTCACAAAAGAAGCACGCCATGGAAGCACCAGCCGTTTTGCTGTCGCTACCGCAATCCAGGGGGCCACAGTCTCCCTCGTGCTTTATACCGGTAGAAGCCCCGTTCGACGAGAACATCGATGCGGCGCCGACCACGCACTTGCTCACGGTCCCCGTACTCGTCTTTCCTACCGCCACACGGATCGTCCGCCTCTACGTCCACAGCGACAGCAAGTATAAATCTCTCCAAGTGCGGGGTACAGCATGTTCGGGCCCACAAAATCAGAGCGCGCCCTGCGGGGATACCACGAGGACTCACCCCCACGAAACACGAGGACGCACTCCTCGCGCACGAGGACCCATCCCTCGCGAACCACGAGGACCTACCCCTCGTGAAAAACGACGTCTCCTTCTCCGCCGACGACGCACCAGCCCTTCAACCTGCTGGTTGTGTTACCTACTACATGATTCGGCGTGAACAAAAGGCGTGCCGCCCTCCCGGCTGTTTTCTCCTAAATCTACAACTGTTAAAGTGTTGCCGCCCTCCAGGCAGAGTTAACTCCTCCTGAAAGCAACAACAACCTGGACCGTTGCCGCCCTTTCTCCAGTTTTCCCTTTGACAAACGCAAACCTCTACTGACGCTGCACTCATCGAGGACGGGTCCAACGGGCATCCTGCGGCCACGTTCGGCCACGTAAAAGTTGCTGGCCTCACCGATCACTGATCAACGCAGCAACTCTTCACCCTCTGTTGTGTTCACGTCGTAGCACTATGGCACGCACCGTTCCGCATGTTCCCTCCTGAAGGTTTCGCTCACCTGTCGGCGAGTTCACTCACCTCGCCTGTCAAGTCCTTCTGGAACGTTCGTTTGGCGTTCCTGCAGAGTTCATTATAACAAGGACTTGTTCCAATATCAACAGAGTCATCGCCCGCGTCCGCCCAACTTGCCCGTCACTCTGACAAGGCCTGCTGTTTCGCACGTCTCCACGGTCTTTCGCCTGACGGATACACTTTATTCGCCACGACGCGCGTACGGATCCCCTCACGAGCAGCACCTTCGGAACTCGCTCACCAAGCCGAGACAGCACGATCGCCGAGACCACCAGCTCGTCAGACCATCTCATCCTTGGACTTTCGTTAAAGCGAATTCTGGGGGGGCCTATGTGGCGGTACCACCGGTTGTCCCTCACATTGAGATACATAATTCCCTTTAACTTACCTTACTGTATGTGTCTGTTACTATACTCAGGCTTCTCTCCTGTACTCTGACGTCATGACATCAGAGCTCGGAACCTTCCAACATTAGAGCTCGGAACCTGCTGGCAGTTGAGCTCGGAAACTTCTAGTCAGTCCTCGTGGAGTCCCCGCTGGGACAAGACCTATACCACGGTGCTCCTACAGTCAGCCATCTTACCTGATGTAATTAGTCTGTTCCTGTAAATAAACAACTTGTTAATAGTTCGTCAAAGTCAAACTCTCTTATTTAGTGGCGATCTACACGAACCGCTACACTACTCCTTTTCCTATGAAAGTTCATCCTGTGCATGTATGTGATCAATAACTCACAGGATATTTTGAATCCCAACAGAGCCATGGAAATTTCTGTTTTATACATTGGCCCAGAAATTCGGGTCGGGGGCTTCCCGCGGGTGCAAGCCCCCGATCTGCACTTACCTTGCGCGCCGGCCGTTGAGCTTTGGGCTCCCGTGGAATTCCGATCCGGGGCCTGGTCCAGCTGCCGGTGCGCAGTGCTTGCGTATCCCAGGGGCGCAGTTAGTTCGATGCGTCCCCTGGGATCACGTGGGCCATGGGGAGCCAATCGGAGCAGGGAATGCTCCATTCATAAGTCTGACAGGAAGTGCTGTCAAGACTTATAAATACTATGGCCCCAAAATAGCACTAAACCTTCAAATAATTTTTTTTTTAAATCACATTTTTTACATAAACTATAAATTACATGAAATAACTATTTTAAACAATAATTTAAATGGTTGAAAAAAATAATTTTATTTTCTAACAGGGCTAAAAATAAACTTACCTTGCTTTAAAGTATTTAAAAATAATAAACCTGTGGAAAAAATGTTTTAATTTTAATTAATTCACCACTTACCTTGTAAAAAGCAGGCCTTACGCCTGCTTTTTACATTTCTAAATTCTGCAGGCTTACGTTCCTGGAGAAACCTGCAAAAAAAAACTAAGTTTGCTGCGCACGCGCAGCCTCCCCCGCGCACGTGTTCGACCTCTGAACCTCTTCGTTCAGAGGAACGGAAGTGCCGGTTTCCCATGCATGCACAGTGCATGCAGGAAACCGGCACTTCCATCGGGCCTACGGGTGAGTACCCCATGCGTACTCACCCGTGGAGACCCGAATTTCTGGGCCATTATCATTGGTGGCTATCCAAGTGTGCATTGCATAAAGGTGTAGTACGTTTACACCTTAACTAATAAGCACTAGTTCTGCCCTGTTGGACTCACTAGCTCCTTTTGAAAATCCATGTACGCGTCTGCTATTGATCTTTTTAAATTCACATTAAATTAAAACAGGAACACTACAGTAACCAAGAGCTCTCTGAGGTATTTTAGCCTTCTACACTTACCCTCTTAGAGTTTGTACTCAAACCAGCTGTACTGCCACATGTCCGTTTGCCTACAAATAGCTGTGAATTGTGGAAATAAATTGGTTCCAAAACAGTGGAAGTTATTCAGATTTGCGGAATAATACTTTCACAAATTCCAACATCTGGCATTTTCCCCAGTCCAAGAATGGAGAATGTGATGCAAAAGGAAGTCTTTAATGAGAAGTGGCATTCTTGACAAAATTAGAAATTTCACATCCTTGCCGAATTGCAAAGTTTTTGAAAAGGGCCCCTTTTTTTGACGATTTCCATAACAGCAGCACTCAAACCAGAAGCACTGTAAATGAAGAATAAGCAACATTGTGTCAAGCCAGAAATAGTTTACTGAGCAAATCTACATTTGAACTCCAAAAACTCAAGTGTTGCCATCTTCCTGCTGAACTCGCTAAAAATGACCTCAAAGCACATGTGAATTGAAATGCAAGCATTATTTCCAACTGTTTCTAACAATTATTATGCTGCTAAGGAATCATAGGGAGACTGTAAAAGTTAAAAATGTATCCACATTTCAGCAGTGTGTACTGAAACTACAGATATGCATTACATGAAGCCCTGAAACACAGGGGAGAGCTCAATGAGCATATGGTAATTCAGGTGATGAGCATTAAATGTTTTTTTAAATTCATTTATGGGATGTAGGTGTCACTGGTAAGGCCAGCGTTTATTACCCATCCCTAATTGCCCTTGAGAAGGTGGTGGTGAGCCGCCTTTTTGAACCGCTGCAGTCTGTGCGGTGATGGTACTCCCACAGTGCTGTTAGGGAGGGAGTTCCAGGATTTTGACCCAGCGACGATGAAGGATTGGCGATATACTTCTAAGTCAGGATGGTGTGTGACTTGGAGAGGAGCCTAGTTTAAAAAGCATTTACATTTCATTAATTTACTAGGACTAGGTAAGACAGTAAAATTAAGCATATTGAATTATTTCGTTTTTTTTATTATGTGGATATTTGAGTTAGCTGGAAAATGGTCAAGACTGATTAAAATTTTTGAGTAGTCACCTAAATATAGCGTTCAGCCGACATCACTTGTGATTAACGCTATCCCTCTCACTGAGCTTACACCATCAAGGCATATGTTGTAAAGGACGATGTCCACATATAACCTTGAAGTGTACAGCATCTTCCTTTCAACTGTGGACTAAGAAACTTGGAGGAGGGTAGTTAATGACCCACCAAATTTCCAGCAATATAGTTGCCTCTTAGTTAAATTCAACTTAGATCAAAGATAAACATGAGGGTGGTGGGGGGGTCGAGTTTCCGCTTGTTTCTGCTAGTTATATCAAAGGAATCTGGGCAGAATCGGCTGAACAAGTGCAAAGGATCAGGGAATTTTAAACAGAAATGAGTTACGCCCAAACCCACTTACTTTTGTGTTTTCCGCGATCTTTTATACTAGTTCAAGATTCAATTCATTCGAATCAGGCCCCCTCCCCGCCCCCCCCCACAAACTGGCCACGCCCCCAGGTCGAAATTGCGAGATTCCACCGATTGCACTGGTTTAGGGAGGCTCTTCAAATTGCGCTCATTTTCTGAGGCGCACAGGCACTAGTCGGCATGTTTTATAAGTTTTTCCATATCAAAAATTATTTCATTTACTAAGAAACTGATGAGTGTACACCAATAAAACTATTAAATGGTTCAGTATAGTTTTTTTTAAAGTAATTTTCAGTGATTTTAAGTCAGGTTACTCACAAGTGGAGCACTGGACACCCTTATTAAAATACATATTTTTGCTGATAAACCCATTGTCAGCTGTATTAAGAAAATTGCACCAGGTTACTGCTCTTAAATACGTCAAGGGATACTTTTTCAAAGGCAAAATACTGCGGATGCTGGAAATCTGAAATATAAACAGAAAAAGCTGGAAATACTCAGCAGTCAGGCAATATCTATAGAGAGAGAAACAGAGTTAACGTTTCAGGTCAGTGACCTGACGTCAGGTTCAGACGAAAGGTCATGGACCTGAAACGTTAACTCTGTTTCTCCAAGGAATACTTTTTAATGGAAAGGAAAATAAAGAAACAATTAAGTTCTATTTCGCTGGCTGATTGCACTGGTTCACAGAAGATTTTAAGTTTATGATTATGCAAATCAATTTTAGCGAAAACTTGAAGCCTAACCTAATCAGCACAATTTCAAGCGCATTTTGGGCGTAATTTCCCGATTGCACTCAAAGCAGAAACTTTATGTCGAGTTGTTCTAGGCCCCCAGTTTACATGACAACTTCATTTTCACTTGTGTGTTTAATCAGCTACAATAGAGGCTGTTGTAGTGGCTCTGGAGTTGTCAGCTTTGATGGCCCGTAATTTGCGGTCAGCAGTGAAGCGACAGCGATCGCAGCTGACCTAGAAGAAAGCTGCCCAGAGAGATCTCGCAATCTCTGTGGCGAGCTTCCTCGACGTGATGGTAACGCTGTCAACAGGGTATCGCCAGTGCGATGCAGCAGTGACATCATCGAGCTGTCTAAGCAGCCAATCACATTGAAGAATTCTCATGGACAGCAAACCAGGAAATAAAAAGCATTGATTATCTCCACTTTTTAAAAATGTTACAGAGAGTGAAATAAAGATTGAGACATACACATGGGGTTAAGGTAGAAGCTGAAATATCATGAACAAACTTTTTTTTTTAATCTAGTAATTTTTATCACAATGAAGAAATTTGACATTCCAAACATTTAAAATTAGTTTTTCAGGGCCAGTACGGTTATTTAGCAGTCAATACACTGTTAAAACTCCAGTTACACCTATTCCAACAAGGCTTAACATTTAATGGGGCGTTTAACAGCGATATTAGTGTGGGAAAGCTTAAGTTTTCATCAGTTCCATTGATTTCACTGAATGCCAGCTATGGGGTTTGGGGGGGGGGGGGGTTCCACAGCGCAGCCTGTGTCAGAGTAGTGAATGACTGACCACAATTTCAGGATTTCCATGTTTAGCTGGGCATGTGCTAAATCCTGAAGCTACGGTCAGTTTCGGAGGGATAATGACGGCGAACGCTGACAGTTTGTCGGCAATATCCACCACAAAAGTTTACTAAGGCCACTCTACTCAGATTTAATACACCCTTAGTTTCCCTAGAGGAAATTCCCTTGCAAGAGGTTAGCATTTGGCAGTTAGTAAACACAAGTAATAAATATTTGCCATTGACCCTGTAAGTGTGGTATCATCTGCATTCTTACATGATAAAGTACTGCTGTTTGTAAATCGGGAAACAGTTGCATATTTGTGGTAAATAGATTAACGTATCAGAATGATGTTGTAATTGACTGTCAGTGCTTCACCCCATGTGCCAATTTGTTCATGTTTCACAAGAAAAATCAACTTTATTCATTGGGATTAGAGATTGCCAGAAATTTCCAACCTCATGTTTTAAAGTTTTAAAACAGAAAGGGGGAGAAATTAGGTATAGCCCCGTTTGGGGTGCTAGTCCTGGCGATGCGCAAAGTTTAGCGCCAGGCGCAATTTAGCACCACCTGCCGCGATATTGGGTTGCAGCGCCCCTGAAGGTGATTGCGGCGCTAAATCAGGCACTGCACGATACTCTTAAGGCGCTAACCCAGCGGTGCAAACCAATTTCGCAGTGGCGGGGCGCAGCGCAGGTGCTGTCAATAATCACTTTCCCCGAGACACACTGGCACCGGCCAGCTCTTAAAGGGGTGGGTCATCAGCCACGGGCACAGAGGATAGCCCTTGTCCCCGAGAAGCCAGCCTCCTGGGTGAGCCGGGGCCTCGAAAAGCCAGCCTCCTGGGTGAGCCGGGGCCTCGAAAAGGTCTGCAACAGAAGTCTGGCGCAGGATGAAGGTGTCGTGGCTGCTGCCTGGGAACTGCGCATTCACTGCGAGGATCAGCTGTCGGTGGTCACAGACCAGCTGGACATTCAAGGAATGGAACCTCTTGCGGTTGCGGAACTCCTCCGGATTCTCTACAGGCGCCCGCAAAGTCACGTGCGTGCAGTCAATGGCACCCTGCACCATGGGGAAGTCCGCTATTGCAGCGAAGCCCTCTGCGCACTCCCGCTGCTTGTCCGGGGTCATTGGGAAGGAGATGTACTGCCGCCTCCTTTTAAACAGGGCATCAGCCACTTGACGGATGCAGCAATGCACCGCAAACTGCGAGATGTTGGCTATGTCCCCAGTTACGGCCTGAAAGGAGCCGCTTGTGTAGAAGTTTAGGGCAACAGTCATCCTCACAGCCACCGACAGAGATGTCCTGCACCTTATCTGAGGCTGCAGATCTGGCTGAAGCAGGTGGCACAGCTCAGTCACCACCTCCTTTCTAAAGTGCAGCCTTCTGATACACTGCTCCTCCGACATGTTCATGTAGGAAAACTGCTGTCAGAAAACCCTGGCAGCGTAAGGTCTGGTGTGGCGACGTCTGTTGGTCCTCCTCCATCTGGCCATGCCTGCCCCTCTCTCCCTGCGTCTCTGTGCCCTTTCCAGATGATTCAGCAGCAGGACGTTCCCCTCCAATGCAGCCCCCATAATAAGTGCGCAAAGAAAGTTTTGCCATTGGAAATGCTCACCAACAGCAAGGTGATGGTCAGAAGGCTGAAGTTCCTCTGCCAGCGCTGGCTCAGTGGTGAAATGGCTCGCAGTGTGCAGCCCAGCAACTCTCTGTAACTCTCGAAGAAGTTGTGAGCCAAAAAGGCTGCCGCTTTTAAACCACACCAGTGCCCTTTAAATAACGCCCCTCCGGCCCGAGAGCGACTGGGGAAGGCGCCAGGTAAGCTGTCCTTATTAGCGCCAGACGCTACGGAGGGGAGCGCCACTGAATTTCCGGTCCGGGGCGCCCAAAAGGCGTTGCACACTCAAATGACGTCATGATCTGCCTGCGCCCGTTAGCGGGCGCTAAGATTTAGCGCCGGCGCTAAATCTATGCTCAATATGGGGCGAGGCGCTGGGTTCACTGCGCCCGGCCGAAAATTGGCTAACGCCCCACTTCTCGGTCTCTTTAGGCACTAATTGGAGGCGCTACCAACCGAATTTCTCCCCCAAAATGTTTGGAATGCAAAGCAGGTTGATCAACACCTTAAAAGAGGAAAAGACAGGTTAATACAAAAGCAAAATACTGCAGTTGCTGGAAATCTGAAATAAAAACAGAGAATACTGGAAATACTCAGCAGGTCAGGCAGCATCTGCGGGCGAGAAACCGAGTAAACGTTTCAGGTCGGTGACCTTTCATCAGAACCGGAAAATGTTAGAGATGTAACAGTTTTTAAGCAAGGGCAGAGCCAGGAAAGGGGTGAGGAAAGAACAAAAGGGAAGGTTTGTAATTGGGTGGAAGGCAGGAGAGTTTAAATGACAAAAGGCAGGTTAATGTTTGGGCATGGCCATCAGTGTGGCCATCAGAACTGTGTTCTGAAATTTTGGTTCAATGATATTGACTCAGCCTTATCCTGGCTGAAGCTACTTAAAAATAAAAATTGCTTACTTAAAATAGTTAAATTAGCATACCCTCAATCCAGATAATCCCCTTCCAGCTTCTAGGCTGCCATAGGGGCCGTGTCAGAGACAGGTGCAACAATGAGCCAGTTTTATCGAATGCACTGTGGGTTTGAATTATTGTAATTATCTACCATAGAAGATTTCAGTTGACAAGTTAATGTGCTGGAGCTGGGGTTAGATTTCCCAGTGAAAGGAACTGCATCCTGTAAAGTTGTTTAGAAGTCTGTACAACTATTTTTATTCTCATATTTTAAATATCTGTGATCCTTCTTGGAGGTGTTATTTTTGATTTGAGACGAAGAATTATAAAAGGCTTCAAAATGCTGAACAATGTACCAAAAGTGTTTAAAATTAAAATTTCTGGAGGGCCATGTTTTCAGACTCTGCCAGAAGTAAATTCCATGCCTTCAGCTGTCAAAACCCCTTAATTAAATTCATCACTCTGCTTCTGAATTTTTCTTTTGTACTTTCCCCTACAATAAAAGTTACTGAGTGTTGGGTATACCAACAGTTTAAGTTATGACAAGCTCATGCTTCACTGTACTTTCAGTGTAAATTCTTGTCTCCATGTGTCATAAAGCCTATATTGAGGGATGTCAACTTTTTCGGGACTGTGTCACTTTCGTGAAACTATTGGTCAGCTTCTACTAGTTTTCTAGATTGGCATGCAAGTTATTAATTCCTCCAACTCCATGACATTTCCCAAAACATGGGAGAAGGTCACAGACTTCTTCAATCCAATACTTCACATAAAAAAGGCAACACAAAATGCTAGGAAATATTTTAACAACTCTAAAAAGGCAGCAAATAAGAAGTTAGCATTTAGCCAACAAACTCACCTGGAAACAGGAGAAGTGCCAATCATGCCTTGATCACTTACACCCGCTGAGGACAGTGGGGACATATAAATGGAAAGGTTGGAGGGCACAATGTCGAATGAACCATCATTGAATAAGGCAAGTATTTATTTTAATCTAATAATTAGAAATCCTGATATACAATTTATAGTGCCTTAACTTTACACGCTAATCTCTTATGCGGGACTTTATCGAAAGCCTTCTGA
Source organism: Somniosus microcephalus (assembly GCF_052327205.1). Lineage (NCBI taxonomy): Eukaryota > Metazoa > Chordata > Chondrichthyes > Squaliformes > Somniosidae > Somniosus > Somniosus microcephalus. The sequence continues at coordinate 28,636,223 of NC_141003.1, forward strand.
AAGTCCAAATACACCACATCCACTGGTTCTCCCTTATCTCTTTTATCAGTTACATCCTCAAAAAATTCCAGTAGATTAGTCAAGCACGATTTACCTTTTGTAAATCCATGTTGACTTTGTCTGATCCTGTCACTGTTTTCCAAGTGCTCTGCTATTACATCTTTTATAATGGACTCTAGCATTTTCCCCATTACCGATGTCAGGCTTACCGGTCTATAATTCCCTGTTTTCTCTCTACCACCTTTTTTGAATAGTGGGGTAACATTAGCTACCCTCCAATCCATGGGAACTGTTCCAGAGTCTATAGAATTTTGGAAGATGACCAGCAATGCATCTACTATTTCTAGGGCCACTTCCTTAAGTACCCTAGGATGTAGATTATCAGGCCCTGGGGATTTATTGGCTTTCAATCCCGTCAATTTCCCTAACACCATTTCCCTACAAATACTGATTTCTTTCAGTTCCTCCCTCTCATTAGACCCTATGTTCCCCGACATCTCTGGGAGGTTATTTGTGTCCTCTTTTGTGAAGACAGAACCAAAATATGTATTTAATTGGTCTGCCATTTCTTTGTTCCCCATTATAAATTCCCCTGATTCTGACTGCAAGGGACTGCAAGAGTTAGCATTACTGCAATAGCCACTTTGATTTGGTGGCTCAGCCCTTGATATGGAGAGTGGGGAGAAGGTCAGGGGTCAAGGCCTTGGTTTCCTGTCCAGGTGGGAATAAAAAAAAACATACTTTTGCAGAGATAGTCTGGAAAATGTGGTAAGGGCGACAGACACAAGAAATAAAGTTTTCTCCTCAACCGTCATGCTGATCAAGCTTAGAGAAATTTCTGGTCAGAAAAGTTATATTTAGCCAATAAACAGGGACAGTCTGGCATGTTTTATTATTTTCTATGTTACAAGGAGTGTTAGCAATAAGGTATAATTGTTATTCTGTTTATTTATACGTTTAAAAAAAAAAAAATCCGCCTGTTGATTTATAATCTGGCCTGGTCGCACTATAGTGTTCATTAGATCCACCTTTCAAAAGATTGGAGAAGTGCATGTGGTGGCACATGTAAGATCTCAGTATCTAGTTCAGATAACAGATGGTTTTCATTGTTATAATCCCAGGTCATGTTACTGTAGGGCTAGATATTAAGCAGTAAAGGTAAACTCCTGATCTTAAGGGAAGCAGGATATGCTTATGAGAGAGACTGGTGACACTGAACCTGAAGGAATATCTAGTGCAGACCCAAAATTTTTAACAGTAATATTCTCTCATCTATCTGGGTTCCCATCCATGTACTTTGGCAGCAGTTAGATCCTGAATATCAACTGCTTTTAGAACTATGCATGCCTCTGCTTTGCATTGAGGTGTGACTATTAGCTAGATCGTAATGTAAGTTCCCTCCAGCTTGCAGATAACAGCTAGCAATAACTGACCTTAACTCCCTTTGTGGGAGCTGTTTTCAGTAATAAGGAACTAAAATCAATATTCTATTAGAGGCCAAAATAAATTTGGCCGGGGGTAGAAAATCCAGCAAGGGAGAAGCTCATAAAGGGCTACAGCTCACCATTAAAAAGGGAAGTTACCGAATTGTTCACAATGGTACCTTGGACACACATGAGCAGCACTGCTACTTTTGGTGCTGAAGAATTTATGTCCTGCTGCAGGAAATGCACTAAAGTTGGGGGGCCTTTTTTCGGGGCTGAAGATCACTCTTAAGTAAAAGCACAGGTACAGGTTGCATAGAGATGTCACTGGAGTCATCTAGCTCCCTTGCATTTGGCTCCAAATAAAGAAAAAAATTGCTGACATCAGAAGGAAGGCAATGGTAACTACTCCTCAATTGTACTCACATTTTATGTGGGGGGCCATTCACCATGGACCAACCCTAAGTTGGGAAGTCCTGCACTTTCTGGGAAGTACCATTTCAAACACTGTCTCAACCATTGTCCTTTTGTCTGCACTCTTCCCTTGTACCAAAGCTCCAAGGCACACTTTTCTTGAAGGTGGAGGTAGCCATTGCTGCTGAGGTACAGCAAACAGATGCTGAGAGATCCAGGCTAAGGTACACTTTAGCAGTTCAGGGGTTTCTCTGTGGGGTCAGCGATTGTAAATGCAGAGGATAGCCCCTGCTTATGTAGCAGCCATTCCACCTAGACTTTCTTCTCTTTCAAATGATACTGTGGACTACTGCACAATGATCCATTATGGCTGCTTCCTGGGTAATGGCTGCTGATGTACATGAGGATATATTTGTGGTGAAATGCCACTGAACAATAATTGAAGACAAACTCTTCCTGCTTTCCAAAGTCAAAGTAAAAGTAGGAGTAAGAAGTAAATATAGACATCTTCACCACTACCTTCAGGGATGAGATTTTGATGTGTTCGGAGATGTTATGACTGTTAGCACAACAAACCATATAAAATCTTTCATCCACCTTGTACGTCCTCAGTGTGCAAGAGATGGTGCAGGCAAATGTAGAACCCTTGAGAACTTGCTTAATAATAAAACAAATTAAATGTGTATTTATGTTCTAACCTGAATAACAGTTTGATGTTTTTTCTTTGCTGAAATGGGATTAGAAAATCAGTACGTGGATCTCAATACGAAAATCCCATTTGTAAGGCATATATTGCAATCTTATTTTACTTCTACATCTGTGCAGGCTGCACCTGAGCATGAACTATCTCCCATATGCCTCATCAATCATAATGTGCCCCAACAGATGACATAGCAGATGTTTGCATTCCTACCAGAAAGGTTTTTTTAAAAATAAAATAATAGTGCAACGATCAAATGTTATGTATCACATGCTCAGCGTAATCCCGGACCAATAAGCATTACCAAACTACATAGGCGTTGACTGAGGTGCAGCTGCTGTTTGATCTTACCCAGCCAGAAATAGACAAGGACCGTTCACACTTTAACTACAGATTGAATCTAAAAATAAAAACCCTTGGGAAACACCTCAAGCTTTGGATTAGAACTGCAAATTGATTTAAAAATGTGCATAGGAATTTAGGAACACAGGAACAGGAGTAGACCATCCAGCCCCTCGAGCCTGTTCTGCCATTAAATTAGATCATGGCTAATCTGTATCTTAACTCCATCTGCCTGCCTTGGTTCTGAAATCCTTAATACCCTGGCCTAACACAAATCTATCAATCTCAGTTTTGAAATTTTCAATTGTTCTAGCCGTAACAGCTTTTTGGGGGAGAGAATTCCAGAGTTCCAGATTTCCACCACCCTTTGTGTGAAGAACTGCTTCCTGACATCACCCCTGAACGGCCTGGCTCTAATTTTAAGGTTATGTTTCCTTGTTCTGGACTTGCCCCACCAGAGGAAATAGTTTCTCTCTATCTACCCCTTCAAATCCTTTAATCAACTTAAACGTATAGTTTGCTATTTATTTATAACCAAAGAAACATTCCCTTATTGCTAGAAATAACATTGCAGTATCACAACTCTGTTTCTGATCTTTAATATTATCTAATAATCAGTCACAGTACAGGATGTTTCCAGGTCTGTATAAATCCGTGCTTTAGGGATTCATTATACCCTCAAAATTACCAGTGGGTAAGTAGCTCCTCTGGAGTCAATGCCCCCAGCTAAACAATGGGAAGAGCAATGGCTTCGGTATATTTTCATTTTCAGTGGCTGGGTGGTAATCCTGCGGACCTCATCACTCGCCCTTTAAAGAACTTGGCTTTGCTTTCACCTCTCTCCCACCGCTCACAACAGGACCTTTCATCAGCTTCCTCATTTGCCAGGTCATTCTACCATTTCTGCCAGCTACAATATCATCCCACCAGCGAGCACGACTTCCCCTCCTCTCCCCTTTTCATTTTGTATTGGAATTGTTCCCTCTGCAATATCCTTGTTCACTCTTCCACTACCCCAACCTCCATCTGCCCTTCCCTTGGCACCTTCTTGTGCAACTGCAACAGATGCAACACCTGTCTATTTACTTCTTCCCCATCACTGTCCAGAATCCCAAACACTTCTCCCATGTGATACAATAATTTATGTGTACCTCCTCCAATCTAATATACTGTATTCCCTGCTTAAGATGTGGTGTTCTCTATATTGAGATCTAAAGCAGGTTAGGTGTCTTTTTTGTCAAACATCTCTGTTCTATCTGTTCTGAGCTCGCTCCCCACCAGCTATTTCCACTCTGAAGCTTCTGTCTTTTGCACCCTACACCACTTCAACAATGCTCAATGCAACTTGCAGGAATATAATCCTATTTTGCACTCTGTAGGCTGACCAGTTACTATAGTAACATCAGGTCTTGTATTCTCCATTTTCTTTACAGCAGCGGACACTGTTCCCGCTAAGGTGCATGCATGGCCACGCAGTAATCTGAAAGGTCCCGTGCAGGCTGTTCACTGGCTTTTACATTGTAAATGCTGCGCATGCGCAGAAATTTAAAGGGACTGCATGTTTAAAAAAAACAGGCCGTGCAGAACAAAGCCCAGCTTACAGGGAACATTGGCAGTGGGTGGTGCTGGTGTAGGCGGGCCTGTTGGTGTACAGGGCAAGTGAAAGCGGGTTGACTTTTGGGCAGATACTCTTTGTCAGGACACAGTACTGCCGGGGGTCACATTGATGATTATGATATATTCTACTTCTAACTCTCTAAAACAAATACCTTTTATTGATTATTTGTGGCTCATTAAAACAGATCAAATGGTTATGTCAGTTTCATTTTGATTATGGTGACAATTCTGTGGAAATGCCCGCCAGGTGCTAGTAAAGTTAGCTCATGTCATCCACAGGGAGATGTACAGGGCAATATCTCCTTTTCTTTTATCGATAATTGTCTTAATTAATCTTTCTTTGCTCCTTTCCCCTTCTGAAAACCTCAACAGCTTCCTGGAGTATAGGGTTTGATTGATGCATGTCGCTTTCTATACCGTGTTCAAGTAGCCATTATTCTTGTGTGAGACTTATCAGTGAGTGGCAATAAGCTGTTTGATCTTGGAGTGGTGAGGGCATTACAGCCCAACTCATCCAATATCCACACAGCAGCAGTCACGAGTGGGAGCCCTGGGCAACTTTCCCCTTCCTTCCAAACCTTGGACGCTGAGAGTAATTGTAGTGCTGCTCCCATTGTCCCAGCTAGCTCGGTAAAGACCAGGAATTGAATCATGGATCTGTCATGTTTATACAACCCAACTATTCACTGAATAAACTCCTGAGCCACTGGGGAAGGCAATATGACAATGACCTTTTCATACATTTCTTGACTTCAATATTCTCATGTCACCAGGGTTCTAGCTATATGACTCCCACCCCATTAAAACAAATTCCCCTGAAGCAGTGAGTTCTTTTCCCTATTGGTAACATCAGGCAGTCCTCCATACTCTCCCACATTGATCATCAAATTCTCAAAGTTTTGTATATTCTAAAAGCTTGCATTGTTATTTTGAGAGAAAATCTCTGTTCTCTGTCCAATTTCATCACTATTTCAACCACCAGGAAGCCCTTTCATCCTTCAACAGACCTGAATAATACTATTCCATGTTTATCTTCCAGACACAACATGGATACCAACACAATGGCCAGAATTTTAATTTGGAGACAGGTAGGGAGCGGAAGCAGGGGTTGCATTGCAAGGGAGAACGGATTTCCCTCAGGCCCTGCCAAGTTTAATGGCAGGGCCTGATTACCATTTTGAATCTCTGTTTCCTGCTTGCAGCCAGCCAGATCGAGAGGCTGGCTGACTGGCGGGCCGGTAGGCCTGCGGCACCAGGCCGCAGAGAGGAATGGGGGAGGGATCGGAGGTGGATGAATCGGAGGCTGGAGGAGGGAGGCCCAAAGGCCAGAGGGGGGAATCGGGGGCTGGGGCTCGGAAGGCGGGAGCGAGGAATCGGGGGCCGGAGGGGGAAGGTCGGAAGGCCAGAGGGGGGAATCGGGGGCTGGAGGGCGAAGGCCAGAGGGAGGATCGGAGGTCGGAGGGGAGAGGTCAGAAGGTCGGAGGGGGGAATCGGGGGCCGGAGGGCGAAGGCCGGAAGGCCGGAGGGAGGATCAGAGGTCGGAGGGGAGAGGTCGGAAGGTCGGAGGGGGGAATCGGGGGCCGGAGGGGGAAGGTCGGAAGGCCGGAGGGAGGATCGGAGGGGGGAGGTCGGAAGGTCGGAGGGGGGGATTGGGGCCAGGGGTCGGAAGGCCAGAGGAGGATTGGAGATCGGAGGCCTCGTGGGGCGGGGTGGTGGGGGGGGGGCGGAGGCGAAGGTCGAGGGGAGATCGGAAGGGTCGGAGGGGAGGTGGGGATTGGCAAAGCACGAACCCTGGATCCAGCAGTTAAGTAGAAAGGCACTTACTTCCTGGATCTAGCAGTCCTCGTCTCCCTTTAGCTGGCAGGTTCCCCGAGGCCTGGGAAAACCACCTGCCCACAGTTAAATTTAAAATGGTGGATCACCATGAGGCACAGAGCCTCGTTACGTGCCAACCACCTCCTGCAAGTGGGTTTGCTGCTGGGATTCAGATTTTTAGCTCTTTACCCTCCCACCCGAACCCAACCCACTGTTTTTTTGGGGTTAAAATTCTCCCCAGTATGACTAACAAGTTTCCAATGGGTTCAGCATGATGTTCTAGAACCCTCAGAAGCAATGCTCCATGAGTCTGTATACCCCTTTTGGAAATTCAAGCTAAACTTTCCGTACACTGTTCCACAGTATTTACACCCCTGACGCCTGGTGCCAATTGGTACCATTTTCCAGGACAGTTTATCTCCATATAGTGATCTGCTTTGGCATCAAGAATAGTTCCGGAATGACTGATATCAACCAAAGCTCAAGATTGAAACCACCAGAACTGAATTTCTTGCTATTGACATTAATGGGAGATTTTATTTATTCATTGCAAAAGCATTTAAAATCATTTCAGAAAGCTGTACAAACGAACTCCAAGAGACACGTGGGCAGAAAGTTCATCCTCTTTTTAGCTTTCTGTTTACCGATTACTTTCTTGATTCAAGGTGCCTACGGTCAGTCTTGAGTCAAAATGAAATATGCTGAGTGTTTCCTGGTGGTATGGAATGTATTTGCAACTGATAAGTAATTTAAACCTTTTCCACTCAAGTGACTAAATCTGTATTTCACTGGATGAAAAGGGGTTAAAGCCTTTGAATGTTTGTCTGTGGGGCTCCTCACATGGATCGCTTAGAATTTTATGCAATGCCAAAAACAGATTCTTGATTAGCACAATGGACACCACTCTCGATGTCAGGAGCAGCTTTAACTGTGTGCAGGTAGACTTGTGCTGCTAAGTAGTCCTGGAATCTCCTCTCTATGCAAACACAGTTGAGAGTGAAATAGTTATCATGACCTTGACATGGTGTACTGTACTAAAACAAGAGCGTTTGTTGTGTATATAGTGCTTCTGTTTATTAAGTTGGGAAACTGTTAAAGCTGGGAATGAACAAAGATCTGATTTCTCTCTGTTGCATTAGGATGTGTACTGAACCCAAATTCTGGATTTTAATAATCCAAAGTCCATTCAAGACTTGAATATTACTCTCACATCTGGGGAGACTTCTCCAGCACCTCTTTCAGATAAATGAAAACACTTCAGCCTAATAGACAAACCTTGTCTCACCTTTAGCCTCCAACTGTCATAGTCTTTTTTGCCTTTATCAATGCTACTTTGTTCATTGATCCTCTCATTGATCCTCTGAACATTGATCCTTCTTTCTTACGACCTCAAAACTGTGGAACTCTTAAAGTCCTTCCTTCAATGGTCACTTAAAATATTTTAAACCTCAAAGTTTGTGTTATCTAAGCAGCACATTGTTGATTCATCTTGTCTTCTTTCTTACTCTTTTCAACATTACTGGCATCTTGCACTAGGAGCTTTGACTCCAATACAAAAAAAAATAAAAGGCCAAAATTTGGACAGTATTAAGAAAAAAACACAATTGGGCTGATTCAGATTCAGAATGGCCTGTTGCTTTAAAAAGTGGCACTGTACAAATACAGTGGGACACTTTGTTGTTTTGCCTCTTCTGTGCATCTGGGGTGCCAGCTTGAAAATGATGGGAATGATTTTGCAGACTGCTGTGAGCTGTTGTGGTTGAATGGAAGCAACTGACAGCTGGACTTTGAATTTACACGCGAGACTCCTTTACTGTTCCTAAATTATGTGCAACTTCATGCAGAGTTGGGAGCCGGGTATTTTGTCAACGATTTTCCTGGTTTGAAGTAGAGAAGTCACCTGTGGATCTGGGCACTAACTTTTCACCCTGGGAGGGAGAATTTAACGTTACCATTATATTTCGGGACTGCTTCTATTTGAAGTGCTTCCGCAATGTCCTGCTTGCCTTGCACTGGAATTTGCCCTGTTCACATAATGTCACCAATCGGTTGGGACCGTAAAAAAAATTCTGCAGAGCTATGCACGCACAGTTATTGAAAAGGCATGAATGCAACCTTAATTTCCTGGCTGTAGAACCAGTTCCCAGTGTCAGGTAAAGGCCCATACAAACCAGCAATGCAAAAACCACCGTGGTCGCCTGACAGCCAAGAGAACCACTGAAGCTGTCTCTTGAGCTGCTGCTCCATAACACCAGAGCCACCAGGGCCGCCTCACTTATATTACAGCACTGCTGCTGAAGTGAGGGATGCCAACAGCAGTGCTGTAATATAAATGCATCATACCTCTCGATGCCTCACCTCGGTGGCAGGATTGGAAAACAATTTGAGGCAATACTAATAATACTCGCACTAATCTATCAATGTTGGTTAACTCTGATGGTAAATTTATGGTACATGACAACACTGTGACCTTGAATTCATCAAATGCAATATCTTGGAGCTAAGCCTGTGTCCTACCTCTGTAGCATAGATCAGCCATGATCTAATTGAATGGCGGAACAGGCTCGAGGGGCTGAATTGCCTCCTTCAGGTCCTTTATTCCTATGTTTACTGGGGCACTAGCTTATGGTGCCTCCTTAATGGAATTCCTTATCACAAAACCTTGCTTGTTATCACCAAATATTAGTGTTTTGGGAGCAGACTGATTTAGGATTACTAGTTTGTTTGATGACAGGGAAAGCAGCCAGCTCCAAGTTGCAGTTAGCTGTCAGCTCAATTGGAATTTGTTGCACGTATGACATTTATCAAACTTGGGATTAAAAGATGATCTAACCAAGAGAAGGTGACACATTCTGTGGCTCTGTGAGTGTGTGATAGTAACTTCACACTTTGAAAAAACATACTGTGATTCTGAGACTATTTCTATAATTGAATTTGAAAATGTACATTAATAAAGTTATTTGTGCACTGAAAGTGATTAAATACTTTCTAACTGGAAACACCAGTTTCACTGTTCTGTCAGATATATTTCACTGTTCATTCTGGGTTAAAGAATAGCAAACTGGTGTTCAGAATTTTGCTGTTTCAAGGTAGATGTTTCACTACAAATGAAATGTAATTTCATTGAGTTACATGATAAATTAATCAGAGTTATTTCACTGTCAACAATGTTCCCCTGTTTTTGTCAGTCTTGGCTCAACGATAAAACTCTCATTCTGAGTCCGAAGGTCATGACTTCAAGCCCCACTGCAGCTACTTGAGCACATCATCTCGGCTGATGCTTCAGTGCAGTACTGAGGGAATGCTGCACTGTTGGAGGTGCCATCTTTTGGGTGAGACATTAAACCGAGGCCCTATCTGCCCTCTCACCTGATGTAAAAGATCCTATGGCACGATTGGAAAATGAGCAGGGGGCTTCCCTAGGTTTCCGGGCCAATAGTTATCCCTCAACCAACATTGCTAAATCTGGTCATTTATCTCATTGCTGTTTGTGGGATCTTGCTGTGCGCAATTTGACTGCTGTGTTTCCCTACATTACAACAGGGACTGCACTTCAAAAGTACTTAATTGGTTGTGAAGTGCTTTGGAACTCCCTGATGCCACGAAACATGCTATATAAATATATAAATTCTTTCTTTCCTTCTTTGCGTTTCATTGCATTATATTATTATTTTCATTTTGCGTTCTGGCAGCGGTGTGTGTCACAAGCTGACTTGCTAGCTAGAAGAAACTAATTTAGATATTAACTAAGTTAGAGAGTTATCTACAGCACAGGCTGATCAATCGCCCATACATATATCCAATATATGTGTGTGTAACACCGAACCCTTTGGGAGTTGGGAATCAATGACAGACATCTTGGAGGGAGTACTTCTTTTTATAAAGTACTTACCTTTTTATGTTATGGTATTTTTACCTGGTATTTCTTTGAAGTTTGTTTTTAATGATCACTTTTAGCACCACCGTAGATATCCTCCCTTGATAGAATCTCCCTTCCTGCTATGCCACTCAGGTGGTGTTAGTTACAGGGAGCATCTGGTTCCATTACAAACAACAGGGAGGGATGACTTCAGACTAGCCTGAGGGCTGTTCCAGAGTCCTGGGAAATCATATTACAGGCTACAAATCCATGGTAACATTCCCCTGATGACAGAAGAGGGGTGTCGCAGGGAGGGGAGGGGGGTGAAGGGAGCTTACCCAAAGGTTGACCACAGCTGGAGTACCATGGGCAGTTTTAGGCCCCACACAGAAGCAGGATGTTGAGGTAATAGAAAGGATACAGCTCAGATTCACTAGGATGCTGCCTGGTATGAAGAAATACAAATACAATGAAGAATTTGAAAATCTGGGGCAGTTTTCATTAGATCAGAGGGGGTTATAGTGTGAATTGATAGGGGTGTTTAAAATTATGAGGTGGTGGGACAGAAAACATAGAAAGAGACTGTTTCCAGTGGTTGAGGGGACATTGATATAAATGTAAAGGGTTGCGAGACTGTGGGATGTACTATCAGCATTAGTGATTGAAGCAGAGACCATGTCAACATGTAAGAATAGGTTAGATAGATGGTTGAAGGAAGGGGGAATAAAGGGATATGGGATTAGGACTACTACTTATGTGGACGATAAACACCAGCATGGTCTGGTTTAGCTGAATGGTCCTTTTCTGTGTTGTAATTTGTATTTACCTCTATGTAAGGATGATATTATCTGTGGTTACACCCTCTGACCAGGGAGCATTGAGAGGTACAGGTAGGGAGAAAGGACCCTAAGAAGGACTCCGTGTTGCAGAAATGAGCACAGGGTAAACCTTCACATTAAAAGCATTGTACCTTAGGGATTTGGTGGCCCCCTACAACACACTCCGGCACTTGCTCTTCCTCCATCCTTCTTCCTTCAGTTCGCCGCCTCTTGCGGCCTCCTGTCGACTGCAAATACCCACTGGCACTTTTTGCTTCCTAACCAGCTGCTTCTCTTCACTTCCCTCCTCCTCTTTACTGCCTCTCACAGTTCTGCTTACTTTGGTCCAGCTTATCTGGACTGCTTTGGGCCCCACTGTCAGTTGTCCCAGATTTGTCTTCACCATTCAAGCCATAATTCCACCCAGCCTTGCTGCCCCCACCCGATTGTATTGCTCTCACCCTGAATGTTCTGGGCCTTGAGTCTTCATTCCATTGCTGCAGCCTTATTCTTTTTTTTTTACTTACCTCCCCTGCTTATCCTTCTCTTCCCTATCCTGCTCTGCATCACAATCATTTTTGTTTAACATTTCCTCCAGCGCTCTCCAGCCTCTTCCTGGTCCCATGCTTCAATCTCAGTCACTTTTTTTTCAGCCTTACTCCCTAAACAATCTTTTCCTTTTTCCCATCCCCTCTGTTCACCCTCAGCCAACTGTTTCCCCCCACCCTAGCACTTCACAATCCCATTCTTCATCTACACTCCAACCTCAGTCCCATAGCCTCATCCCACTTCCATCCACTGTTCACTCTCCTGCTCCCTATCTGAGCCCCAACCTCAGCACTCATAGCGTCCTCCTTCTCCCTATACCAGTCCCACCCTAATCCCCATTACTTACTGATTCTTCAGCCACTTCAGGCCACCATGCCTTTCCAGGTCCTCCATGTTGAATCCGTGTGTTAATGGAGACACGGAATGCATGAGTTGGTTTAACAGGTGTTTACTGAACAAAGTCTGGAGGTGAACTAAAAGATACAAGACACTATACAGGCTTATATACCCGAGTGGTCACTACCGGTATTACAGTACACAGGGGCTCTTAAAGGCACATACACCACAATTCCTCCCCTTTTAGATAATTAGTACATAACATTTCAAGTAATCATTAATTAACATGTTTACAAGAACAATAATCTACACATTTGCTGCAGTTAATCAATTATAAGTCAGTCTCTCTGGAGGCTTCCTGACTCGGTCCGGATAACGCCTCGGTGGTGTAGTAGTTTTCGGTGGTGTAGTAGGTTCTTTTGGCAAGGTCGATTCGGCTTGAATGCCTGTGTCAGGTTCATCTGGTTCTAGTATCACCGGATCGGAGGTAGATACTATGGGTATCTCTGCTTCATCATTGGGCGTATAGAGTTGTGGTGTAGGTTGTCCCTTTTCGGATGACTCTATGATCTGGTTAGCATGGCGCCTTATTATGCTTTCTCCAATGTCCATGGTATACATCAGCGGTCCTAGTCATGTGCAAATAGTTCCAGGCTGCCATTTCTCGGTACGGTAGTTCCGGGCCAAAACTTGTTGACCTATCTGGAAGGTTCTAGTTGGCCTTTCATTCATGCCTTGTAATTGCTGGTTCTCTACGTCCCTTCTGATGTTTGGCTTGATCAAATCCAGCCGGCATCTTAGCCTTCTATTGAAAAACATCATGGCGGGAGTTTGGTTTGTAACCACATGTGTTGCATTCCTGTATGCAAACAAGAAGTTATCTACCTTATGCTGTAGATTTATGTCTTCATTACCCATGGCCTTTATGGCCTTCTTGAAGGTCTGGACAAACCTTTCAGCTAATCCATTGGTGGCGGGATGGTATGGGGCGGACGTGTAGTGCTTAACCCCATTGTTTTTTAAGAACTTCCTGAATTCTACGGACACAAATTGCGGTCCATTATCAGAACAGATCTGTTCAGGCAGCCCATTCCTGGCAAATATGGCCCTTAATACTGTGATGGTTTTTTCCGTGGTGGTGGAGGACATCTTTATTACCTCCGGCCACTTGGAGTGTGCATCCACCGCGATTAAGAACATTGAGTCCATAAATGGACCAGCAAAGTTGATGTGTACCCTTTGCCATGGAGATGAGGGCCACTCCCATGGATGTAGAGGGGCTTGTGGTGGGGCGTTTTGGACCTTCATGCATCCTAGACAGCTCTTGGTCATTTCTTCGATGTCTCCATCGATACTTGGCCACCACACAAACGCTCTGGCTAGGTTCTTCATTTTCACTCCACCCAGATGCCCCTCGTGAAGCTCCTTTAGCACTTTATCCTGGAGTTTGGGTGGAATCACCACTCTGGATCCACACATCAAGGTTCCTCGGCACACTGACAGCTGTTCTCTTCTTTGCGAGAATGCAGGCAACAGTGGTTCGCCATGTGCTGGCCATCCCTTCACCGTTAAATCGTAGACTCGTGAGAGAGTCGGGTCATTTCTCGTTTCCTTTTCAATGGTAGAATTTGTTACTGGTAGACATTCCACTATGGTTGAGTGGAACATCTCCACTGGGTCCACTGTAGGTGCCTCTTCTACCGTTGGCAACGGTAGGCGCGATAAACTGTCAGCATTCCCATGCTGTTTTGATCCTTTGTATTCTATGTCATATTGGTGTGCCCCTAGGAAAAGGGACCACCTCTGTAGCCTTTGCGCTGTCATAATGGAAACGCCCTTTTTAGGGTTGAATATGGAGACGAGGGGTTGATGGTCAGTCAACAAGGTAAATTTTTGTCTGTGTAGGTAATGGTTGAATTTCTTCACTCCCCACACCAGGCTGAGTGCTTCCCTGTCGATCTGGGCATAGTTACGCTCAGCTGAGTTCAATGAGCCTGACGCAAAAGCTATTGGCCGCTCCGAGCCATCAGGGAATCTATGCGATAATACCGCTCCTACGCCGTAAGGGGATGCATCGCACGCCAGTCTGATTGGCAGTGATGGGTTGTAATGAGCCAACACTTCCTTGGACGTGATCAAGCCTTTGCATTTATGGAAGGCACGTTTACAGTCTTCGCTCCATTTCCAAATTACTCCCGTTTGTAGCAGTGCGTTAAGTGGGTGCAGAACAGTTGACAAGTTTGGTAAAAATTTATGATAGTAACTTATCAATCCCAGGAACGACCTTAATTGTGAGACATTTTCAGGTGCTGGGGCTTTTATGACCGCTTCAATTTTTTCAGGTGACTTATGCAACCCTTCTTCGTTAATTATATGGCCACAATATGATATTTGTTTCTGGAAAAATTCGCACTTGGGGCGATTTGCTCGTAGGCCCCGTTCTCTCAGCCTAGTGAGCACCTGCTCCAAATTGGCAAGGTGCTCATTGTCGTTTTCTCCTGTTACAAGGATGTCATCTAGGTAGCATTGAGTCCCCGGAATCCCTTGCAGGACTTGCTCCATAGCTCTTTGCCAGATAGCTGGAGCTGATGCTACTCCGAAAACCAGTCAATTGTACTGGTACAGGCCTTTGTGTGTGTTTATCGTGAGATACCTTTTAGAGGCCTCCTCAACCTCCATCTGTAGATATGCCTGTGCCAAGTCAATTTTGGTGAAATGTTTCCCTCCAGATAGTGAGGCGAAAATATCTTCTATCCTCGGAAGAGGATATATCGTGTGAAGGACCGGGTTTACAGTCACCTTGAAGTCCCCACAGATGTGAATTTTTCTCTGTTCTTCAGATTTATCATTATTCAACGTTTTCTTCATGACCGGGACGATGGGTGTTGCCCACTCGCTCCAATCTACCTTGGATAACACGCCTGCCTTTTCCAAATTCTCCAGCTCTGCCTCGACTGCTGGACGAATTGCGTATGGCACCGGCCTTGCCTTAAAAAATTTGGGAATTGCCGCATCTTCCACTTTTATTGAGGCGGTGACGCCTTTCAAGGTTCCTAGTTCTTGTTGAAACACTTCTTTGGCGTTGGCCAAGATGTCTTTTAATCGTTCAGGTATGACGTCATCATCATTTTTTTTCTTACTGGTCACCGTCAGTGCCTGAATGGAGTGCCAGTCTAAACGTATCTTCCTGATCCATTCACGTCCCAACAGCGGTGGACCACCACCTTGCAGAATGTATAAATACAACTTCTGTATTTCCTTGCCGTTGTATACAACAGGCACCCTTATTTTCCCTCTGGGGTATACTTTCTGCCCCGTATATGTCTTCAAGATAATGGATGTGTCTTTCAAAGGTATATGCGGAAATAGCCGCTCGTAATCCCGTCGACTTATGACGGTCAGAGCTGATCCTGTATCTAGCTCCATTTTAACTGGGGACCCCGCTATCGTGAGGGTAACCCAAATGGTCTGGTAATCTTCTTTGGCAATTACATTATGTAATTTGAGAGAGCTTAGTCTCTTGTTTCCGGAGTCGCTATCACTCTTCTGGTCTTCGGAGCTACTGTCCGTCATCATTTGTACCTTTCTGTACTTTTCCTTATTGATTTTTTTTCTGTCAGTGGATTTTTTGTTTCCAGATCGGCATACACGTGCAATGTGTCCCATCTTTCCGCATTGCCTGCATGCTTTGTCCTTGAACCAGCAGTCCCTCTGGTCATGGGTGGATCTGCCGCAGCGATAACATCTCTCGAAACCCCGTGTCATTTCATGGGTGCCGAAGTCCTGTGGTTTTTGCTGTATCTCTGCAGCTCCTCTTGCTGCTGCTTCGTATGATACAGCCACACTGAAAGCCTTGTCCAGTGTTAAATCTTTCTCAGAAAGTAGCCTTTTCTGTGTTCCTTCACTTAGGAGACCGCAGACGAATTTGTCTCAAAGAGAATCTGCCAGTCCTGCCCCGAATTGGCTGTGCTTTGACAGCTTCCTTAATTCGGTGAGGTAATCAGCGTTACTTTCATTCTTGTGCTGATTCCTCCTGAAGAATTTGAATCGTTCCGCTATCAGCAGCGGTGTTGGGTTTAAGTGCTCCTGTAGGGTATCAACAATCTCCTTAAAATTCTTGTCCATCGGTTTGGCTGGAGTGATTAAGTTTCGTAACAGCCCGTATGTCCTTGCGCCCATTAGATTTAGAAGTACCGATGCCTTTTTATCATCCTCTATTTCATTCGCTGTGCAATATACCTCCACTCTTTCCACATATGTGGTCCAATCCTCTATATTACTATCGAAAGCAGTAATATTGCCAGTCTTAGGCATCCTGAAAATCAAAAATGGCGCCTCCTGCGCTTTCCTTTCTTCCCTGCCGAGACAAAATGGTGCCTCCCGCGCTTTCCCGCCGCTGCCGCTGCTGACAACGCTGTTCTCCGTGGTTTTTATCTACACAGATATTTTTAATAGTTGGAGACTCGTTCCCGTCGGACTCTCTGGGACTTTCCCCTCCCTCTGCTTGGTCCGAACGTCGACCTGCTTTGCAGCGCCGGCAGTCTCCCGAGTGCTCCACCCTCCGTCTCTGTTTGCCTCCGCCTTCCGACTCGCTGCTCGGCCCCGCTGCAGAGCCACCCGATCGAGCCCCAGCCCGCCGCCGAGGAAGGATTAGTGCAGTACCTGCCACCAGCCCGGCTAGCTGGTGAAACCACAGTTT
Organism: Somniosus microcephalus; assembly: GCF_052327205.1. Taxonomy (NCBI): domain Eukaryota; kingdom Metazoa; phylum Chordata; class Chondrichthyes; order Squaliformes; family Somniosidae; genus Somniosus; species Somniosus microcephalus. Next base: position 28,652,796 of record NC_141003.1, read on the forward strand.
TTTTTCTTTTTTTTTCTTCGACCTTCGTCTGAGGAATCGATCTCCTTGAGGTGCTGCCGAATTGCAGGTAAGTCCATTTCCAATTCGTCGCCACTGTTGTATCCGTGTGTTAATGGAGACACGGAATGCAGGAGTTGGTTTAACAGGTGTTTACTGAACAAAGTCTGGAGATGAACTAAAAGATACAAGATGCTATACAGGCTTATATACTCGAGTGGTCACTACCGGTTTTACAGTACACAGGGGCTCTTAAAGGTACATACACTACACTCCACAAACACCACCAGAATGCGCAAAATCCTCTAATCAGCCTCCCACCTTCAACCTCAACCTGAAAGAAAGATAGACTTGCATTTATATATTTATGTAGGAAGTGACATGAATCAACTGAGCAGCCTGCGGGTGGCGCTGTCCAGGGAGAGTATAAATACTCGGGCACGGGCCCAGCTTGCGCAGGACATTCTTAACAGGAACTAGTGAAGGACACAACTCGACCTCCATGTTGTAAAACAGTTGATTAAAGCTTTGTGTGGTGTATGTGCCTTTAAGAGCCCTGTGTACTGTAATGCCGGTAGTGACCACTCGGGCTATATAAGCCTGTATAGTGTCTTGTATCTTTTAGTTCACCTCCAGACTTTGTTCAGTAAACACCTGTTAAACCAACTCCTGCATTCCGTGTCTCCATTAACACACAGATACAACAGTGGCGACGAATTGGAAACGGACTTACCCGCAATTCGGCAGCACCTCAAGGAGATTGATTCCTCAGACGAAGGTTGAAGAAAAAAAAAGAAAAAAACTGTGGTTTCACCAGCTAGCTGGGCTGGTGGCAGGTACTGCAATAATCCTTCCTGGGCGGCGGGCTGGGGCTCGATCGGCTGGCTCTGCAGCGGGTCCGAGCAGCGAAGGCGGAGGCAAACAGAGACGGAGGGTGGAGCACTCGGGAGACGGCCAGCGCTGCAAAGCAGGTCGGCGTTCGGACCAAGCAGAGGGTGGGAAAAGTCCCAGAGAGTCCGGTGGGAACGAGTCTCCAACTATTAAAAATATCTGTATAAATAAAAACCGCGGAGAACAGCGTTGTCAGCAGCGGCAGCGGCGGGAAAGCGCGGGAGGCGCCATTTTTTCTCGGCAGGGAAGAAAGGAAAGCGCGGGAGGCGCCATTTTTTTTCAGGATGCCTAAGACTGGCAATATTACTGCTTTCGATAGTGATGTGGAGGATTGGCCCACTTATGTGGAAAGAGTGGAGGTACATTACACAGCGAATGAAATAGAGGATGATAAAAAGGCATCGGTACTTCTAAATCTAATGGGCGCAAGGACATACGGGATGTTACGAAACTTAATCACTCCAGCCAAACCGATGGACAAGAATTTTAAGGAGATTGTTGATACCCTACAGGAGCACTTAAACCCAACACCGCTGCTGATAGCGGAACGATTCAAATTCTTCAGGAGGAATCAGCACAAGAATGAAAGTAACGCTGATTACCTCACCGAATTAAGGAAGCTGTCAAAGCACTGCCAATTCGGGGCAGGACTGGCAGATTCTCTTTGAGACAAATTCGTCTGCGGTCTCCTAAGTGAAGGAACACAGAAAAGGCTACTTTCTGAGAAAGATTTAACACTGGACAAGGCTTTCAGTGTGGCTGTATCATACGAAGCAGCAGCAAGAGGAGCTGCAGAGATACAGCAAAAGCCACAGGACTTCGGCACCCATGAAATTACACAGGGTTTCGAGAGATGTTATTGCTGCGGCAGATCCACCCATGACCAGAGGGACTGCTGGTTCAAGAACAAAGCATGCAGGCAATGCGGAAAGATGGGACACATTGCACGTGTATGCCGATCTGGAAACAAAAAATCCACTGACAGAAAAAAAATCAATAAGGAAAAGTACAGAAAGGTACAAATGATGACGGACAGTAGCTCCGAAGACCAGAAGAGCGATAGCGACTCCGGAAACAAGAGACTAAGCTCTCTCAAATTACATAATGTAATTGCCAAAGAAGATTACCAGACCATTTGGGTTACCCTCATGATAGCGGGGTCCCCAGTTAAAATGGAGCTAGATACAGGATCAGCTCTGACCGTCATAAGTCGACGGGATTACGAGCGGCTATTTCCGCATATACCTTTGAAAGACACATCCATTATCTTGAAGACATATACGGGGCAGAAAGTATACCCCAGAGGGAAAATAAGGGTGCCTGTTGTATACAACGGCAAGGAAATACAGAAGTTGTATTTATACGTTCTGCAAGATGGTGGTCCACCGCTGTTGGGACGTGAATGGATCAGGAAGATACGTTTAGACTGGCACTCCATTCAGGCACTGACGGTGACCAGTAAGAAAAAAAATAATGATGACGTCATACCTGAACGATTAAAAGACATCTTGGCCAACGCCAAAGAAGTGTTTCAACTGGAACTAGGAACCTTGAAAGGCGTCACCACCTCAATAAAAGTGGAAGATGCAGCAATTCCCAAGTTTTTTAAGGCAAGGCCGGTGCCATACACAATTCATCCAGCAGTCGAGGCAGAGCTGGAGTATTTGGAAAAGGCAGGCGTGTTATCCAAGATAGATTGGAGTGAGTGGGCAACACCCATCATCCCGGTCATGAAGAAAACGTTGAATAATGATAAATCTGAAGAACAGAGAAAAATTCGCATCTGTGGGGACTTCAAGGTGACTGTAAACCCGGTCCTTCACACGATACAGTATCCTCTTCCGAGGATAGAAGATATTTTCGCCTCAGTATCCGGAGGGAAACGTTTCACCAAAATTGACTTGGCACAGGCATATCTACAGATGGAGGTTGAGGAGGCCTCTAAAAAGTATCTCACAATAAACACACACGAAGTCCTGTACCAGTACAATCGACTGGTTTTCGGAGTAGCATCAGCTCCAGCTATCTGGCAAAGAGATATGGAGCAAGTCCTGCAAGGGATTCCGGGGACTCAATGCTACCTAGATGACATCCTTGTAACAGGAGAAAACGACAATGAGCACCTTGCCAATTTGGAGCAGGTGCACACTAGGCTGAGAGAACGGGGCCTATGAGCAAATCGCCCCAGCACCTGAAAATGTCTCACAATTAAGGTCGTTCCTGGGATTGATAAATTACTATCATAAGTTTTTACCGAACTTGTCAACTGTTCTGCACCCTCTTAACGAACTGCTACAAACGGGGGTAATTTGGAAATGGAGCGAAGACTGTAAACGTGCCTTCCATAAATGCAAAGGCTTAATCATGTCCAAGGAAGTTTTGGCTCATTACAACCCATCACTGCCAATCAGACTGGCATGCGATGGATCCCCTTACGGCGTAGGAGCGGTATTATCGCATAGATTCCCTGATGGCTTGGAGCGGCCGATAGCTTTTGCGTCACGCTCATTGAACTCAGCTGAGCGTAACTATGCCCAGATCGACAGGGAAGCATTCAGCCTGGTATGGGGAGTGAAGAAATTCAACCATTACCTACATGGACAAAAATTTACCTTGTTGACTGACCATCAACCCCTCATCTCCATATTCAACCCTAAAAAGGGCGTTCCCATTATGACAGCGCAAAGGCTACAGAGGTGGTCCCTTTTCCTAGGGGCACACCAATATGACATAGAATACAAAGGATCAAAACAGCATGGAAATGCTGACGGTTTATCGCGTCTACCGTTGCCAACGGTAGAAGAGGCACCTACAGTGGACCCAGTGGAGATGTTCCACTCAACCATAGTGGAATGTCTACCAGTAACAAATTCTACCATTGAAAAGGAAACAAGAAATGACCCGACTCTCTCACGAGTCTACGATTTAACGGTGAAGTGATGGCCAGCACATGGCGAACCACTGTTGCCAGCATTCTCGCAGAGAAGAGAACAGCTGCCAGTGTGCCGAGGAACCTTGATGTGTGGATCCAGATTGGTGATTCCACCCAAACTCCAGGATAAAGTGCAAGGAGCTTCACGAGGGGCATCTGGGTGGAGTGAAAATGAAGAACCTAGCCAGAGCGTTTGTGTGGTGGCCAGGTATCGATGGAGACATCGAAGAAATGACCAAGGGCTGTCTAGGATGCCAGAAGGTCCAAAACGCCCCACCACAAGCCCCTCTACATCCATGGGAGTGGCCCTCATCTCCATGGCAAAGGGTACAAATCGACTTTGCTGGTCCATTTATGGACTCAATGTTCTTAATCGTGGTTGATGCACACTCCAAGTGGCCGGAGGTAATAAAGGTGTCCTCCACCACCACGGAAAAAACCATCACAGCATTAAGGACCATATGTGCCAGGAATGGGCTGCCTGAACAGATCTGTTCTGATAATGGACCGCAATTTGTGTCCGAAGAATTCAGGAAGTTCTTAAAAAACAATGGCGTTAAGCACTACACGTCTGCCCCATACCATCCCGCCACCAATGGATTGGCTGAAAGGTTTGTCCAGACCTTCAAGAAGGCCATAAAGGCCATGGGTAATGAAGACCTAAATCTACAGCATAAGGTAGATAACTTCTTGTTTGCATACAGGAATGCAACACATGTGGTTACAAACCAAACTCCCGCCATGATGTTTTTCAATAGAAGACTAAGATGCCGGCTGGATTTGATCAAGCCAAACATCAGAAGGGACGTAGAGAACCGGCAATTTCAAGGCATGAATGAAAGGCCAACTAGAACCTTCCAGATAGGTCAACAAGTTTTGGCCCGGAACTACCGTACCGAGAAATGGCAGCCTGGAACTATTTGCACACGACTAGGACCGCTCATGTATACCGTGGACATTGGAGAAAGCATAATAAGGCGCCATGCTGACCAGATCATAGAGTCATCCAAAAAGTGACAACCTACACCACAACTCTATACGCCTAATGATGAAGCAGAGATACTCATAGTATCTACCTCCGATCCGGTGATACTGGAACCAGATGAACCCGACACTGGCATTCAAGCCGAATCGACCTTGCCAAAAGAACCTTCTACACCACCGAAAACTACTACACCACCGAGGCGTTATCCGGACCGAGTCAGGAAGTCTCCAGAGAGACTGACTTATAATTGATTAACTGCAGCAAATGTGTAGATTATTGTTCTTGTAAACATGTTAATTAATGATTACTTAAAATGTTATGTACTGGTTGTCTAAAAGGGGAGGAATTGTGGTGTATGTGCCTTTAAGAGCCCTGTGTACTGTAATGCCGGTAGTGGCCACTCGGGCTATATAAGCCTGTATAGTGTCTTGTATCTTTTAGTTCACCTCCAGACTTTGTTCAGTAAACACCTGTTAAACCAACTCATGCATTCCGTGTCTCCATTAACACACGGATACAACACTTTATTTAACACTTAGACCAAGTGCCTAGTAGTTTTCTTACATCAGGAAGCATGACAGCCAATTTGCACACAGCAAGATGCAACATACAGCACTGTGATAATGATCAGATCATCTGTTTTAGTGAACATTGTTTGAGGGTTAAGTACAATACTGGAATGTCAGCCTAAATTCTGTGTTCAAGTCTCTGGAGTGGGACTTGAACCCCCAACTTCTGATTCAGAGGCGAGAGTGCTGCCCACTGAGCCATGGCTGACACCTAAAATGTAATGTTTGGACCATCACTTCTCATCCACTGCATCCTTTGATTTACTGTGAGCAACACCATAAAAGATCTACCAGTTTTTAATAATGTGTACAGAGCAGTACACAGGGTTTATTTTATTACATTTGTTTTGTAGACATTGGTAGCTGGAATGTCCAATGTGATTGTTGATGCCCATGGATTAAAGACTACGGGGGCGATTTTCTGACGCTGGAGGAGGCGGGTTTGGAGTCGGGAAAGGCGGGAAAATTCGAATTACTGATGTCAGGTCAGAAACCCGACTCCAATCCGCCTCAGCGGGATTTTGCCAGTGCCGGTTTTGGCGGTCGGGAAACACTCCCGCCTCCAGCTGGTCATAGCGTTAATTAACCACTGCAAATGCTTGTTAAGGGCCTCTCTAATCCTATTTTGAGAGGCCCTCTTGAATTTGCCAACATTTTGCAGTGCTTCACGCAACTTCTGAACCATGCCAGGTAAACCTGGCGGGTTGACTCGTGGGTGGCCTCCTCACTGCTGCAGGTCTAACAAGACATTGTTCACTGCAGCAAGGCTTACTTGCAGGTGCCAGACCTTGACTTTAAAAGGTCTCTGAGCACTTTTAGAAGGCCTTCCGAAGTCAGAGGTGCTACAGCTTGACTCCATCAACTGTGGGGCCTCCTGGGAAGAACCTCGCCCCTCTTACAATGAGTGCTTCCCCAGAGGAGGCATCTGCAAGCAGAATGGGAAACATTCATTTCCTTACACCTTGGAGCTCAGATGAGGATGAGGATGAGGAGGATGATCTGGAGGAGGAAGAGCAGGAGGAGGAGCAGCAGGAGGAGGTCAGAGCACCGGTGTTTCGACCAGCGGCAGTGGCAGCACACGAGTACATGGCTGCCAGGGATGAACTTATCATGGCCAGATTTGTATAGGTTGGCCAAGTTGGCACATGTCCTCGGCTCCATGCCAGGACTTCATTGACAATGGACATGACTCTCTGGCCTCCTTTCAGTCAGGCCACCAACCTGACAACGCAAGTGTGGCGCTGCCCGCAATGTGGAGCTGCCTAAGGCTAAGTAACAGATGGCATAACACCAACATTTTGGCATCAAATCATGTTAATGCTTTCCAACAGGGATGGCATTTCATCAATACACAGAAACAGTCTCCCAATCTGCACACAGATCTGGAGGTTATATCCCTTGCCAGCTGCACCCACACAGCCTTGGTTTCTTTGGCAGTCCTCTTCCTCCGAGATGAGTGGAAGAGCATCTCCATGCTAGTTCTCACCCCCTCAAACAACATTTGCAGCGCCTCATCTGAGAGCCTCGGGTAGGCCCTGGCCTTGGAATTGGATATTTGTATCTCAAAAGCTGTTGGAGGTGGTGCAGGAGAAGCAGAAATGCTGTGGAATGAGCCAAGGGAGCAAGAAGCCATAAAATCAGACTGGAAAAGTGCTGTCAACGGAGGCGAGTTTCTGTCCCAAAACACTAATTGAGCAAGGGCATCCCACACCTCTGAAATCAAGTGGCCAATCATGGGAAAATCTCAATTTTTTGAAACCTATCAGTGGAGGCGAGTTTCAAACCCACCCAGACTGAAACCTGCCTCCAGTGAGAAAATCGCCCCCCAAGTTGCAATAATTTCAAGTTTAATCAGAGGTTCATTCTGCAGAATAAAACAATCAGGATATGTTGCAGGAATTGAATTCACGATAAATATACTGCGAAGGGTATTTCTTTGTTGGCACCTTATTAAATAATTTTTTTGAAGAAAGTGTCATCGGATATGTAACACTTATTAAAAGTCGCATAGCATGAACAAGGATTCACAAGTGTGGCCCATCACAATACTACATGCAGTGGAAAATAAAATGTCAGATGCAAAATGCAGGCAGTGAATTTGATTATACATAATTTAATTCAACTGGATCACAGCCAAGCCACCACGAGTGATACTATTTGGGTGTGTGAGTCAGACTTGGGAAAAATTATTCGCTGGAAATATGTCCGGAAAAAAAAGTTTCAACAGCAACATCAGTACTAAGTACAGGATTAGCAGATAAACTTTAAAAATGTGCTTCAATATATATACAGCAGCTGTATGTATACTGAAGCACATTTTAAAAGTTTATCTGTACATCTATTTAGTTGCAATCTATCGATAGTCTACTGGTACAATAGTTTGCATTTCATGCCCCTCACATTGCACTTTGGTCTTTGACGTCACAGTTTTTGGAAATTTCAAAATTTCTTACTGACAAACTCAAATATCCAGGGCTAAAGGGTTTCAAACATAACAAAAACATTTTAAAAATAATTATTTCACAATAGAATGATTAAACTTGTTCTAACATAGTTTCAAACCTTAATCTACATTGCTGCATGCACCGCCTATCCATCCCCATCAGACCCACACCCCAGCCCTCTCCAGTGCTCTTAGACCTCAGCGCTTCATGCGCCCAGATCCCTCCAGTGCCCCAATCCTCCCATTACCTTCCCACAGACCCTTGTACAGTCAGTTCTCCCAGATCCCCAACCTCCCCAGTTCTCATGTATTCCAGACTCCTCCTAAAGTGCTCCCAACCCAAGTACTCACCAAGCACAAACCTCTCCGCCAGTGTGCCGTGGTTTCATAGCCCACTTATGAATACCCCTATGTCCCATCCCCTCGTCCCCCCTTCCTAAAGTCAACAGTCCTCCCAGGGGCCACACAGACATAAATGCCATCTACTGGTCATAGACTACTGATGCTCCCACACTCCATGATTACTCCCATGCACAATGCTCCCTCATCTCCCTCTCAGACTAAGGTCCCTTTCATTCTCTCCCATATTCTAACCCCAATACCTTGATTCCTCCTGGCTACACTCACCTACTCCCTTCTCAGTTCCACCTTCCCTCTCAGATGCCCATCTTGGCTACTCTCTGACATTCTCTTCCCACCCTCAACTCCCTGGCAACTCCCATCTTCCTGGGTCTTAAAATAAAAAGGTTAATGCTTGCCCATATATAGTGCACAGAGGAATGTAGTACAAGGGCACTAAACATTCATAACCCCAACATCATTGATTGTTAAACATAGCCCCAATGACATTTGTACAGAGGATTGACATTGGAACTTCATTACTATAGGTGAATTGACAACAACTTGCATTTATATAGGGCCTTTAACGTAGTAAAACATGCTTCACCGGAGCATTATCAGACAAAATTTGATGCCGAGTCACATAAGGAGATACTAGGCCAGGTGAGCAACAGCTTGGTCAAAGAGATAGGTTTTAAGGAGCATCTTAAAGGAGGAGAAAGAGGAGAGGTTTAGGGAGGGAATTCCAGAGCTTAGGGCCAAAGCAGCTGAAGGCACGGCCGCCAATGGTGGGGCGAAGGAATTAAGAAATAATCTGCATCTAATATATGGAAAATGTCTATGAAAATCATAAACCTTCAAATATATCGATCAGTGACAATTTTTTTGGTTAAAATAAATTAGAGGGATATTTGTGATGACCCATGAATCCTCTGAGTTAAAAGAGCCTGCAAAATCTATATAATGGTTGCAAGTGCAAGGACTCATTAGAAAAGAAGTTTTGTGTGCTGGAACCTTGTTTGTGTAATGCACAGCTACAGAGAGGGGCGCAAAATAAGTTATAAAAGAAACACTGGCTTTTCTAAAAATGCATGCTAGTCCTTGGAATAAATCACTCCTGAATGAATATGCTAAATCTGGAACGTGCCATTTTAATCTCCCAATGTTTTTCTAACAGACTTCTGCCTTGAAGCGTTCTTTCCAATTCTGAAAGTTTTAGGCTGTTTGACCACAGAGTAAGCATATGAAAATAATTGAGCAACAGACTTTAAGAGCCTCATGACTCATTAGCTTAGAAATTGCCGTCAACATCTGGGGAACGAAATTGGGTTCAGCAGCGCCTGTTTTTTGGGTGCTACGAAGCCCCTTCAGCATCCGAAATGATGTCCGTGGCGTGCACGCATACTTCCGATGGGAAGTGCACCGGATGCCATATTTTTAAAGTCCGCCGGCAGCATGCAGAGCAGGCAGATCATTGTGTCAATCAGCTGCTATTTTGGAACTCCACGCTCCAGCCTACACCCTCTCTTAACCTCGCACAGCTGAACACGACGTTAAGCAGCATGAAGGACCTCCCACCAGTGCTATTTAAAGGGATCATCAACTACTACAGGTTAGTTGCTGCTTTATTTCTTCTGGCTGTTGCTGCAATTCTGTGAGGTTTGGGCGCTTTCTATATTTGGTTAAAGCTTCAATAGTGTACAGGGAGTGGTGTGGTAGGTGCTGAAGTACATCTTTTGCTAACGTAAAGGCTTCTACATGGACCACTTGCTCCCAGACATGGGTGGACTAGTAGGCCTTCCTCTTAGCATGACTGGGAGAATGAAGAGAGGCCAAGCTGCTAGAAGAGGGAGGAGGAGGAGGGACAAAAGGGCTATCCTCTGTACTAGCTGTATTTCAAACACCACGGCAAACCAAAGCGTAGCTGCTGGCGACAAGGGTTATCCGCTGACGACATAGCTCATGACTCCAGTCCACAACCCATGCACACGTGCACAGCAGGTGATGTAAGAAAACTACTAGGCACTTGGTCTAAGCGTTAAACAAAGCTTTAATCAACTGTTTTACAACATGGAGGTCTAGTTGTGTCATTCACTAGTTCCTGTTAAGAATGTCCTGCGCAAGCTGGGCCCGTGCCCGAGTATTTATACTCTCCCTGGACAGTGCCACCCGCAGGCTGCTCAGTATTATTTCATAAGTATTTCTTTCATGAATGTCTGATTCATGTCAGCAGGCATACAATGAAAGACATGCTGCCACAAGGAATCTGATACAGTAGACCATTGGTGTCCTGAAGCAACTATACCGCTGCCTGGACCGCTGTGGAGGAGCCCTGCAGTACTTGGCTGAGTGGGTCTCAAGACTTTTGGTGTTGTGCATGCTACACAACTATGCCACCATGAGGGAACAGCTATTGCCACCACCTATCAGGCGAGAAGCTGAGGAGCAGGAGCACGAGAAGGAGGAGGAGGTGGAGGAGGAGATGGCGGAGGAGGAAGGGAGGCTGCAACCTAGAACGCCCCTTTCTACCCGGGCTTTATATGAACAAATAATTAATGAGCGATACCAGTAACCTCAACCCCAATTCCCCATTCAACAACAGTCCCACACTCCTTACCTTTCCTTTGTCACTGACCATCACATTGTCCTCTTTCCACAATGCAAAAATAAATGCACGTTCCAATCCAAATTTATAAATTAAATCATGCCATAGTGCATACAAAAATAAAGTAATCATCCTTGCGCATTGCCTTAGTGCCTCTTCCGTGTGTCTTTGCCTGTCCTAGAGCTCCTACGAGGTGCTTCCCCAGTGGCTACAGCATGGCTGGTAGAAGGCTGGTGACTTTCAGTGGTGAGGACTGCAGGTGGCCTTGGAGAGCGACCTCGAGCAGCTCTGGACCTAGAAGGCCTGGCTGCAGCAGTCTGGGCTGGCTGGAGACAGGCAACAGCAAGGGCACTGGCGGAGTGACAGGAGTGGGAGCAGGAATGCTGTCATCCGGAGAGAGTACAACTCCATGGAGCCACAGCCACTCTCCCGGGGCAGTGCCTCTGCAATCCTAGTACTCCATTGGTAAGCAGTTTGCTGGACTGCTGTGATACCCTGCAAGCCCCTTTGGACAGTGGTTTTCAGAGCCATGATGGCAGCAGTCTGAGCTTCCATGCTAGCAAGCTGAGCCTACATGACAGCAGTCTGAGCTTCCACTGCAGCTCTCAGATGTTGGGTGGCTGCTGCTTGTGCTGCAATGGGAGCTGAGACATCAGCCATCAGACACTGCATCGTGGTTGGTTCCACAGGTGTACTGATGGATGTAGCCACCATTCCATGTTGAAAAGGATGGGCTCCAAGCTCTGCAAAGCCCTGTGCCAAGTTGGTGCCAGACTCCTCCATGCTCCTTGACATTGAATGCAAGCTTTCTGGCCGTCATTCCAGTCCATCAAGCATTTGGTTGCGTACACCCATCAGCCTTCTTCTGCAGGCTCAAATTCATCATCTGAGTCCTCTGCAGCAGAACTAGTGTGTGACCTCACCCTCCGGTGAGCTGGCACTTGCGCTACCCTTTCCTCCTGCCCTGTCTGCAGCGCACTTGTGCCGGATGTCTCACCACGTGAAGAACCCACCTGTATCCTATCCTCTAAATTACGTGCAGTACCAGTATCTGAGCTGATGGCTGCGAGTGTGAAATCAAGTGATGGTGTGTCTTCATCTTCACTGTCTTCTTGCTCTTCCTCCACTGCCTGGGCAGGTTGCAGTTCCTGGGTAGCTGAAAAAGTGCCAAGTGTACAGTTGTGGTGAGGGGAGAGGAGAAAGTAAGAAGTCCATGTGACATGAATCTTCTCATTCATGTGGAAATGACATGAAATGATACTGGGCAGCCTGCTGGTGGCACTGTCCAGGGAGAGTATAAATACTCGGGCATGGGCCCAGCTTGCTCAGGACATTCTTCAACAGGAACTAGTGAAGGACACAACTAGATCTCCATGTTTGAAAAACAGTTGATTAAAGCCTTGTTTAATACTTAGACCAAGTGCCGAGTAATTTTCTTACGTCACCATGCTTACACCATCAGCAGCTTGTAAGTCAGAAGAGATTGTGGGATGAGGGAGAAGTGAGATGAGAGAAGGAGGATTAGTTATGCGGATACCCTTATCTTCAGTAGCTTCAGCCCCGCCGGTGGCCACGGCCTCAGCAATAGCCCTTCCCATAATGGCCAGCACTGTCTCCTCCATGGGGGTATAGAACATGTAGGCGCGTCTCTCCCCCTCCGGTTAATTCCTGCTGCCTCTGGTTGTATACTACCTTCTCCTGCAAGAGAGAGGGACGTGTGTCAGTGAGTGTCGTGCAATCAGTTTGGGTGATGTGGCTGTCATGGTTGAATAGCTGGCAGTGTGTGCAAGCTGTGAGATGTGGGGTTGAGGCTTGCAACAGTGCTAAGTGTGTGAGGGTGAGGTGAAGCTATAAATTTTACGTATGAGTCCTGATTGATAGAGATTGTTGGTAGGTGATTGATGGGGGTGTGGTGAATTGAGCAGTGGCTGAGGCTAGTGGTGCAGTTGGTAGGATATGGCATTTGAAGATGCATTCACTGACTTTGACCACTCGTGTGAGATCATTAAACCTCTTCCTGCACTGCATCAATGTTCTTGGAGCTATACTCCTGGCATTGACCTCCGTAGCCATCGCTTCCTACCTTCTGAGCAAGTGTTTGGAGGGCTTCCTGCCCCCATCTCTCCTCTGTTCCACCTCTTCAACCAAGACCTCCAGGGCAGCGCCCGAAAACCTAGGTGCCTGCTCTCTTCCATTGCCAGCCATTCTTCACTCTTTCCCAGGTCAGATTCACTTGTAGAACGACTCCCAGCACCTATTCCAGCCACAATGCACCTCTCTTTAAGAGGTGCAGGCCAACTTTAAGTAGTGCAGGCTAGCTTTAAGTACTTCTAGGCACTAATGATATTGGGCCCCTTACTGATGCGCGCAGCCAATGAATAGCGTGGGGAGCATAGCTGCACACAGCAATCACGATAATGAGCAGGCAGCACAAAGTTTGCATTACAGTGAACGGGCGAGGGTTAATCACACATAATGATCCCTGCGCCTGTTTTTGGGGGCTAACCAATTTAACCTCCAAACCTTTAAACTTTAATTCTAGTATACTGTATTCGCTGCTCACGATGCGGTCTCCTCTACATTGGGGAGACCAAACGCAGATTGGGTGACCACTTTGCGGAACACCTCCGTTCAGTCCGTAAGGGTGACCCCGAGCTTCCGGTCGCCTGTCATTTTAATTCACCGCTCCATTCCCACTCAGACCTCACCGTCCTTGGCCTCTTGTATTGTTCCACGGAAGCTCAACGTAAACTCGAGGAACAGCACCTCATCTTCCGATTAGGCACTCTGCAGCCTTCCGGACTCAATATCGAGTTCAACAATTTCAGATCATAACCTCGGCCCCCATTTCATTTTTTCTTGTAATATTTCCACTCCTTTCCCCCCCCCCTTTCCTTTTGTTTCTCTCTCACACCTGGCAGCTATCTCTTGCCCTGCCAGTACACTTTACACCTAATCTCAGCCTATTACCATCTCGTCTAGCTTCTAATACCTTTTATTGTCTCTTTTACTTCTTTTGTTTCTTTTATTCTTTTGTCCAATCGCAGCCCTGCCTCCGATCTATCTTCTTTTCTTTCCAGTTTTGAAGAAGGGTTCGACCCGAAACGTCAACTCAAATTTCTCTCCACGGATGTTGCCTGACCTGCTGAGTTTTTCCAGCATTTTCTGTTGTTATTTTAAACTTTCATCAATGCTCGCCAGTACTATGTGGAGTGCATTGTAGTGCGGAATTCCTACCTGGTTTGTGCATGGCCAAATTACTGAGGATATCGTACATTATTTTGCCTAAGCGATGTGGTCCTTGCATTGCAATCTGACTTGCTTGATGCTCTTGTGGTTCTGTGCATGCCTGTGCATTTGTGGTTCTGTGCATGCCTGTGCATTTGTGGTTCTGTGCATGCTCATGCATTAGTGACTAAGTAGAGAGACAAGACACGACAAAACAGATTTTCCTATAAATACTGCCCAATTTAGTGCCCTCCCAATTTTCCACCACCACTCCCTGGCATATTTAAATGAACCGGTAATTACGTGGTGATGTCCTGCTTGCCATCATTACCATTTAGTTCACGGCCAGTGACAAAGCCTTTTTTGGTTGTCATCTTAGCTTGTCAATCCACTTAGTTGAGAATCACTAAAAATGGGCACTATGAATTTCTGTGGGACTCTCTCCATCTCCTGCTGTAAATTTGGCGGAATCCTCAAAACGTAAAGAGCTAAAAATGGGCAACTATGCCATTTTTTCAGGGTTTCCACCAAAGTTATGGCGGGAGATCGGGAGAACGCTGGTAGAAGTTATCCCCCAAGATTTCTAACATAAGAAAACATAAAAAGTAATTAAATTTACCAATTTTTGTTTCCATGAACGTTATTGTTCAGAGACCTGTACCTATGTTAGAAACCGGGGAATTGGGTTTTGTTGCTTGTCTGCCTATCTCATTCCCCTCAGTCTGTACTGGGCTCAATAGAATCAGACAGGGAGGGTGGGCTTTACAACCAGGAAGTGAGGGTTTGCTTCATAAGTGACCAATATCGCTGTCAAGTCATCAGAAGAATTCTCGTGAGTTTTTCTAATTGAACATACCAAATACAGATACAGTTTACTGACTGGAAATCAGGTCATGGGGAAAAAAGAACCACTCAGAATACCATCCATTATCATTCGCGATGCTGCTAGTGCCTTTAAACGGGTGAACCACTACTTCTCTCAAGGTCAATTTAATTTGAAAATTCTGGACACAGCTCTCCTCCCTCACCCATACTATTTCCCAATTTCTCCATTATGTTGCACTCCAAACTCCCTACTCTCTGTTATTTTTCCCAGTATCCCCTCCCCCTGTGCAATGTTTCCCAGCCCCTCTCGCCCTTCACCCTTTCCTTCCTGGATACCCATTGTGCTGTATCACTCTTGAATCCCACTATGTTCTACTCCCTGGCTCCCTGGCTCCCTACCTCCGAGTATACTCGATGCTCTGTTCCCCATACTGCTGTGCCACTTTACCGAACTCCGCCACCCTTCACTGTGCTGTATTCAAGAATTGCTGTTTAATTTAATGAGGTAACATTAAAGTAAAGCCAGTTTTAAGTTATACAAAAAACAATTACTTAGTAAAAGAAACATCTGGCTTCCAGCTTCAAAAAAAGCTCTTTAAAAACTTTTTTTCTTGTAGGCCCACAACTTTTGTTTTTTTAGACTTGAAGAAATGCTCAATGCTCTGAAACAACACCAGCTCCTGCTGGACAGTGGTTTTGTGGTCTCTGCTGATGCAGAGTGGTTTTGGGTGTGTATCAGCACAACATTGGTTATTTAACAAAAACAACTTGAATTTTTAGTGCTGCTCACATCAGGAGGATGACTCCGAGTGACTTACAATAAGGAAAACAATTGGATAAGATTGGGAAAGAGGAGTGGAATGGAAAGGCTGGGACAAGGAACCAAAGGCATGGTCGACAAGGTGGGTTTTAAGGATAGGAGTGTGGGACTCGGTGCAAGTGAGGACATGGACTGCAGCGATTTGGAAGAGTTTAATGATTATCAAGGGTTGATGTGGGAAGGTCAGATAGCAGAGCCTTGGACAAGTCAAGCCTTGAGGTGACGGACTAGGCTCAGTAGCAGAAGGAGCGGTATTGGCAGAGGCGAGCAATGTCATGGAGGTGGAAGGAATCAGTTTTGGTGACAGAACAGAGGACATTTTGAGCTCAGAGTGGAGCAGGATGCCAAGATCCCACTCAGCTTCCTGACTGGGCTTGAGATGGAAACCGGGCGGCTTGATCGAATTGAGGCCAGAGGCATGGAGATGCTGACAGGAGCCCTGATTGCTGGACTTTTCTTCTCACCCTTGCGCCCAAAAAAATTTTGCACTGCAAATTGCTGGAAGTGCAAGTTGATAATGAGGCCAACAGGGCATCTGGGACCTTGGTGAATGATGGAACTGACAGTCTATCTCCTTCACCAATGAGGCTTAAGGATAGAGAAAGAAACAGAAGGATAATGGAGAAGGAAATAAGGAGAATTAGAATCAAATTGTTTACAGAAAGAGAAATAAAGAGAGGGGAAGAAAGATTGGATTAAGAGAGAGAGAAAAAAAGGGACAGAAAGGAAATGTAAGAAAAACATTTTTTAAAAATTTAAAATTTAAAAAACCTCTAGGAACAATTTACTACCTGCAGGAAAGAGACTCCACAGTTTCAATTGTTCCCTTTCTGGGCTGTAAAGGTTGAGTGGTGTTGCAGGGACATATATCTCGTTATTAAAAGGGTCCATATGTCATTAAGTACCAGTCCTAACTTTCTGCGACTAGTTTAATTTATTTTAACAGCATAAATGTAGCAATTTCTTGAAATTCACGGGAAGATTGATGGCGAGCTGACGGTTTCATGGGGCTAATTTGTGGTGATTCGCAACTCATGGGTATCTCTTCCTCACCACAAATCACTGGGTTATTTACACACTAATAACGGCGAGTCCATTAAACTTGTCATTATTTTCCTAGCAAATTCTGGGCCAATATGGGAGTGCTGCAATATGCTTCCATGTAATTTACATTGGGGGTGAATTTCTGTCGCGGTTCTTCCACTTTTTTCCAAGATTTTTCAGGGATTCCTCCACAGCTCTTCTGCCAGAGAGAACCCTCGTGGAAATTAAACCTCATCATAAATAAGAAAGGGTTTGTAAAACACTGCTTAATGAAGATAGGGCCATTTTAGTAGAATGTTGCATCCTAAATGACGCCATGAAATTAATAATTTTCATGACAGCTTACTTTAATAAGCAAGTCCTTCATTACTGTTTGTGCACTTAGTAATGCTTATGAGCCTACTTAATGTTAGCAGCACTTTTTAATACATTTTTCATTAACAATAAAAGGGTGATTTTAACCCTAAGAATGGGTGGGTATGGATTGGGTGGGAGTAAAAAGTAAAATATTTAAATCTGAGCCCAACAAACCTACTTCCAGTTTAAACAGAGGCGGGATTGGGGGCCGGGTGACCAATCTGCTTTCAGGAGGCAGGTCAGTCACTGAAATCTTTAATTTTATATTATTGTTATTTTTAACTAATTTGGCTAGGTTTTCCGGGGCTCGGGAAACCCGGCAGGTAAAAGGAGGCGAGTAGGGCCAGACTCATAAGGTGAGCGCATTTAAAGCACTTCTTGTGGGCAGAAGAGGCAGCGGCATTTTCTCTAGGCCCAACAGGCAAATCACTTCACAGACCCTGTGATCAGCTGAACCCCTCTCCGTCTTCCCCACGATTTCCACCCGACCTCTATGATCTCACCCCCTCCTGCCCCCCAGTGATTCCTCACCCACAGTCATTCTGCCATGATTTCCCCCACCCCCGCAATCTCTCCCTCCCTGCGTCCCTCCTCTCCGCTCGCTGACAATGGCCTTGTGCCACAGGCTTTCCTGCCCGACAGGCAGCCAGCCTGTCAATCAGACTGGCTGTTGGGCGGGAAATCTGCAGAAAAATCTTAAAAGGCGTCTTGCTGTTAATTGTAGCAGGATGTCTGGGAAACCCTTACTTCCAGGTTTCCCATCCGGAATCCTTCCCCACTCTCTCCACATCACCGAGTAATTTTCGGGGGCCTAAGTGTCTACTTGACCTCTTGTGACATTAATCTCATTCAGATCATGGGGTATATTTTATGATTTAATGTTCCCAGTGCATATCAGGAATTGGGGCGTGAAAGTCAGCGTGTCCAATTCCGTGCACACACAAAGAATTGGACAGAAGATTGCTTGGACCACAAATTCGCCGCACTGATTTCCACCCCCGGATTTCAGGATATAGGCTCCCATTGTGAAAGCTCTGTGCCAACAGTGCGGTTACAAATTTCAAGTCTATACTAGATATTCTCTCAGGTTCAGTGTCACCTATCTCTCCCATAAGTGGATCTCGCTTCCCTTACGATCAGGAGATTACCTTTACTGTCCAATGTTTAGTCCTAGGATAAGGACACTCAAGGGCTATAACAATGAAACCCATTGTTGTATGAGCTGGGTACTGCAAAACCACTCATCCCACCATACGCACCTCTCCAATCTTCTGAAATGCTGCCCGTTAACACTGTAATGAGCTGAGGCCGAATATAAATTAGCAAACTGTTTTATTTTCTAAACAATAACAACTTGCATTTATATAGCACCTTTAATGTAATAAAACGTCCTAAGGTGCTTAACTGGAGCGTAATTAGATAACATTTGACACCGAGCCTCATAAGGAGATATTAGGATAGGTGACCAAAAGCTTGGTCAAAGATATAGGTTTTAAGGAGTGTCTTAAAGGAGGAGAGAGATGCACATGAGAATATCATTTCAAGAAAAAGAAACCAGAAACTGTAAAAGCAGCAGAGAAGTAAAAAGGGCTAACCTGATACCTGATCTTTAATTGTTAACGAGGCTGGCGCCCATGATGTTACCCTTTGCTGATAAGGAATAATGTAGGGCGGCGGGCAGAAACTGTACAGACATTAGGTGATTGCAAATGCATTACCATAATGTTTAGGTGATCATGAACACATTACCGTGATGTTTACTTAGCTGTAACCCATTCAGTAAAATGTGGCTTTTCCAGCTCAAACTGCCAGGCCAGGAAATCAAATTAAAAGTATACATGCACAGCTCAGGATTGGCTCAGAATGTACGATGTGTTAATGCTTTCTCAATGCAGGTATAAAAATGTAGCACGCTGTATGAGAAACTGCTTGCTCTGTTGGATTCGTCAGACTCTTGCAGGAGTCGGTGCCGATATACCAGAGTAAGACTCCGCGGATAATAAATCGTTTGAATTCTCCAGTTGCATTCGACTCAGTGATTACTGAACCAGACTGAGGGTAAAAGAATCCATTCTATCATTTGGAGTCAGAAGTGGGATCTCAATGGACAGTCACCGAGAGTTCGCGAACTAGGAGCTGAATCGTCTCGGACATGGAGGGAGGAAATGGGCCCCCGATGTGAGTAATTTTTGTACTGCCTCGGTTTCCCTCCGATTCCGCCAGTCTGACGACGAGTCGGCCAATCGCTAACTCCCGTGTGGTGTCCCGCCGAGATCCAGGTCAGTCTGGCGAATACTGGAAGAGATAGGTATTAGGTCAGTGATCGGATATCACTGAGGGTCAGTGATTGGATATCACTGAGGGTCAGTATATGTACTGAGGGAATAACTAGGAACTGTGTAAACTTAGTAATAAGTACTTGTGTCAGGTAAAGCGTCGACCTTGTATATCACTTGGCCCGCCTAGGCTCTGAACAAGTTTAACACTGAGGGTCAGTATACGTACTGAGGGAATAACTAGGAACTGTGTAAACTTAGTAATAAGCACTTGTGTCAGGTAAAGCGTCAACCTTGTATATCACTTGGCCCGCCTCGGCTCTGAACAAGTTTAAAACGCGACTGTGTAAAGTTCACAAGGGGAGTAAGATGGGCAATTGTTTAGATACCACGACTGAATCGGGTAGCGCCTTACAGACCCTTTGTGAACAACATCCTGACAAAGCGAAGCAACTCAGACAGTTGTCGGGAGGATTAAATAAGAAATTAGGAAGTGATCAATGGCCACTAGGAGGAACTAAGAATCTAGATGCCGCTAAAAAGGCTCAAGAACTAATTTGGAAAAGTAACAGGGGTACCACAGCCAAATAACTAATTGCCCTATGGAGACAGTACTGCCAGGAACTGAAAGAAACTTCCTTGTTAGCAAGCTGGCAGGATAATGCCTTAAAATTAGGAATAGGACTTACCGGAGGAGGGGTAGTCAAATCAGTAGCGGTATTGAAAAAGGAATGCGCTCATGAGAAACGCTCAAAACAAGAGTCTGAAAAGACCATGAGCGAGCCTGGAAAGGCTGATAAGAGTGGATTACATAATCCAATGGTTGGCCTTGCCTTGACAGAGGGAGATGGTGATGATGATTTGGGCGAATGGAATCACAGGGCTCATGTTGTTCCCCGCGCTCCCCCCGTACGTTAACATTTATCCCCCGGTGGCACCACCCGTACCAACTGCACAAACCCCCGCGCCGACACCTCAAGTATCTGCCAGTATTGTTTCCCCGCCGCCGTCACTCACGGTTCAGATGAACAGTCCCCCGCCGGTCCAGATGGGAAACCAACCACCGGGTCCCCAGTATACTGACCCCGTAGCTTTCCATACCCGACACAAGGGAAGGAGAAACCCACTTCCCCCACCTTTAGATAGTCCAGTAGGGACGCGCAGACGAAGAAGAAAGAGACAGATGGTGCTGAGTAAGAAATCAAACAGTCAGGAACAGAGTTCCCTAGAGGCTCCAGACTATAGTGATACTGACAAGGGAGATTCGGGAGACGACTGGTCATCCCTGGAATCAGAATCCGATACCGAGAGACCCGCCAGGCATAAACCGATACCCCGACAGTTGCCGGTGAGACAAATGCCTAACCCTGCCTTTAACGCGAATACTCCAGTGGCCGCCGATAACCCCCGGACCATAGGTATCTTCTACCCCTGGAAACCTAACGAGATAATGGCTATCTTAACCGGGATGCCAGATAGGAAGAAATCCCCCACCTTGTTTGTAGATTTCCTCCGGACTACTATACTCATCTATAATGCTGAATCAAGAGACTTATGGGCGTTGGTACAGCAGATCTTGACTCCCGCCGAACATGCAAGGTTTTTGGTTAACCTAGGCTTTGCGGACCATGCCGCATTAGAGGCTCAAAACGCACAGGGTGATGCTCGTGAATGTGCCATACTCACTGCCCTAACCACTACCCTGCAGAAGCCCATTGATATATCCAAGGTGTTGGATACTAAACCACGAAAGGGCGAGGGAGCAGAGGAATTTCTAGAGAGATTCTCTGAGGTGTATCGGAGTCAGTCAGGAGATGCTAATTACCAGAACGGAGCAAACTCGCCACAATACTGTGCTATTCTGATAAATTGTCTACCAACCTCGGTGTCTGAAGCAATTAAGACTAACAATATGGACTGGTCAGAGAATAGTCCCAG
Source organism: Somniosus microcephalus (assembly GCF_052327205.1). Taxonomy (NCBI): domain Eukaryota; kingdom Metazoa; phylum Chordata; class Chondrichthyes; order Squaliformes; family Somniosidae; genus Somniosus; species Somniosus microcephalus. Next base: position 28,674,045 of record NC_141003.1, read on the forward strand.
CCAGATGGCCAGGGCAGTGAAATATTATTGGAAAGAGAGTAAGAGTCAGGAGAGTCAGCCCCAGGTCAAAGTCAAGACCGAGTATGTGATGAAAAAGGAAGAGCCAAAGCCCACCCAAGATGTGATAGGATATTAGACGGAGCCCCAGTACTGCGTCCCAGGGTGGGTTGATGGACAGGGGTACAGATATATCAGCCACCCCAACGGACCGACCGCCCCTAGTTATGGCCCACCCTACGCTCCCCCAAGACAAAATTTCGGCGATAGAGGAAGAGGAGGGAGGCAAGCAGGGTCAGATACTTGTTTCAACTGTGGCCAGCAAGGCCACTGGAGCAGGGAATGTCCCTCCTGAAGACAAGGAAGAGGGGGCCATATGCAGGGACAACGGGGAGGTTGGCAGGGAAATCGGGGACGAGGAAGATATACAGACTCCTCCCAGAATAATCCGTTTCCCCAGTACTGACTAGCCAACCTCGTGGTGAACGGGTTCCAGTCGGACGAGGAGCCCGTTCTATCACTGCTGATCGAAGGGAGCCGGCATACGTTTCTGGTAGACACCGGAGCTGCTATGTCATCTGTCCGATCAGAGCTCAATCTCCCTAAATCCGGGGAAACACAAAGCCTGTCTGGATTCCAAGGACAAGTGTGCCAGTACCCAATATCAGAGCCAGTTGAAGTAGCATTTCGAAATGAGTCCGTAAAACACCAATTCGTAATCACAGATGGGCTGGATTGCAATCTCATGGCCAGAGACCTGTTATGCGCATTTCAATTAAGAAGCATTGTACTACTATCAACCCAGCATGTTTTCTCACAGAACCACCCCTCGAACAAACAGACCCAGGACATGATTGTCTATTTTTAATCAAGGAGGATACCTCTGTCAGGGATGATCTATCTGATGCCCCAATGCAGAGTCCTGACACAACCATGTATGTAGATGGAAGTGCGTCCGTCAGTCCCCTTGGGAAAAGACTTTCTGGATATGCAATCGTAAATCAGGACAGTAACACTTTGGAGTCTGCTGCCTTTGAGTTTCCGTATTCCGCCCAACAAGCAGAACTGTTCGCATTAATACGAGCTTGTATCTTAAGGAAGGACTTAAAGGTTAATGTTTATACAGACTCGAGATATGCCTTCGAAGTGGTTCATGATTTCGGACAATTATGGAAAAACAGAGGGTTCCTAACCTCTGCAGGAACACAGATATCCCATCAGAAATTAGTATCTGACTTACTACAAGCCCTCATGCTACCAAAACAGATCTCCGTGATAAAGTGCTCCGCACACACAGCAGGACAAACCCCTGTAGATATAGGGGATAGATGCGCAGACCAGGAAGCTAGGGAAGCGTCCCAGGAACAACGAGTGGTTGTGCCTAGAATGATGAGCCAGACTAAAAGCTCAAATAAAAGCAAGCCTCCCTCGGAAAAGCCAATGCCAACCATCCAAGACGTCATTAAGTTACAGGAGGACGCTCCTGACTGTGATAAGGGACTGTGGAAACAGCTCGGTTGTACATATGATTGTGTGTCTAAATTATGGGTCACCCCTGCCGAGCAAACTTGTATGTCAGATGAGCTAGCATTATGGGTTATTGAATGTATACACTTTGCAACTCATTGTGGTGCCAGAGCAACTAGTGACACGTTGTTAGCTACATGGTGGCATCCTAGATTACAAGCTCTGGCTCAAGGTATTAGCAGCCGCTGCCTCATTTGTCAGCAGCATAACCCGAGAAAAGGCATACCTTGCGAAATGGGTAAGACGCCGTTACCCACGGGTCCCTTTGAGACCCTCCAGATGGACTACATTGAGTTAGAAAGGTGTCAGTGTTACAAATATGTACTGGTTATTGTTGATGTATTTAGCAAGTGGATTGAGGCCTACCCGACTACGGATAACAAAGCCTCCACTGTTGTAAAAGTTTTAATGAGAGAAATTATTCCCAGGTACGGAATTCCAAACCGATTAAGTTCAGACAACGGCCCTCACCTCGTGGGTCAGGTAACCAAGGAATTCTGCGCTCAAATGGGCATCCAACAGCAGCTACATTGTGCTTACAGGCCACAGGCCGCCGGACTGGTCGAGCGGGCTAATCAGACCTTGAAAAATAAACTTGCCAAATTACAGGCCGAGACGGGAACTACGTGGCTCAAATTACTCCCCGTGGCCTTGTTCCAAATACGTACTACCCCGGCTGGTGCAGCAAGGTTGAGCCCTGCTGAAATCATATATGGCAGACCTCTCAAAACCCCGTGGAACCAGGAAGTCCCAAAGACTGTCCACTTTCACCACATGACGGCAGAAATGACTAACTATATTTTGTCGTTAACCAGGGCATTGAAAAGTTTGCACTCCCGGTTACGCGCTGCCTACATCGACCTCCCCCTATAGTCAGTCCGTCCAAAATCGAGCCCGGAACGTATGTATTGATCAGGAATTGGACGCGAAGAGGACTGGAACCTCGTTGGGAAGGACCCTATCAAGTCCTACTCACCACCCCAACTGCTGCCAAAGTAGAGGGAAAGAGTGCTTGGGTCCACCTCCACCACTGTAAAATTGTCAGTAATGCTATGCCTAAAACTTAAAGAATGCTAACCTCTCTTGCTTCCAAGAAATCTCTCCTTAAACAGACGTGCCGCGCCGACTGACCATGCAGACGCCCCCGTGGATCCTCTCCATCAGTGTCCTGCTCACCCCTGGAATAACTCAACAGCCCAGAAGAAGGACATGCCGGCGGAACCAACCCAAGCGGATACACCATCTATGCCCAGGAGACGTGCTTTGGTGCAATGATGATAACCCAGGCGGGTTCGGGAAATGGAACGTGATCAACTTGGACACCTACATTGGGCTTATTAGACAGCCCCACCACTCGCTAGTGCTGAGAAACGAACACAGAGGAACATTGCCATGCTATTGGACTGAGTGCAAATTTGATTACGTTTGCCGACGCCAGGCGACCAAGTCTGTTACTGCAGGACCATGCAGTATAACTACAGACACCAAAGGACAGAATCGTTGTCTGAAGTTGCCCTCTATTATGAGCAGCTTTGACTATTTTAGGTTAGAAAGTATCCTCACCAAGAAACGTAAACGAGATTTCCAACACATTTTCCCTAAAGAAACCCCGACGGGCAACCTATTCCTCCAGACTCACGCAGCCCTATACTCACCAGAGTCAATTGTTTGTTATCCGCCCCTGACTTCTGTGGAGGGGATGTTTGCCCCAACCCCGGTTATTGTTCCCCCGGACTTTCTTTTAGATGCTCACCTCCCCCCTCCCACAACCAATATAACAATACCCTATACCTTAACCCCGCCCGCCAATTGCCTGAAACTAAGCAGGAACCCTGGTGGCTATGAGAATTGTTGGAATGGGACGGGCTATGGTTGTAGGTCAGTATGGGTTAAACATAACTACACCTGCTTGGTGACACGCTGCCTCCACCATCAATGTACGATAGGACCTGACACCGGTAGCTGCACATGTGAGCAATCCGTATGTGTGTCAGTAACCGAAGGAGTGCAAGTTTTATGTGGAGAAGGGAATGGAACAAATCTGAAGGTAGGGGGGGAAACCTTTATGCTAGTAGAAATAGCTAGTACCCAGCCTGCTGATACCCTTGAGATCCAAGGCCTGGACTATTTCCTTCCCCCGAGCCATTTAAGCACAAGGCGGAAACACATATCCGTGATATATACCAAACCAGGCTACTTTTTCTTGGGCCAAGGAAAAGCCACTAATTTCATGGTAATAGGTACCGCCCCCCGGACTGTAGCCATCGCTACTCTAACCCCTACCACAGTACCTTGCCCCTCCTAATGGACATCCCACCGAAAAATAGTAGTCAGGGCAGCCTCGAAAGAGTTTTGCTCCAAATGGAAAGATCCTGAATCCCTAGGAGGACACGGAACCTCTGTAGGATATGGATTTGCTGGCCTGTTCTCTATAGGCTATACTGGAGCCTATTTGGCCGCTAATAACCGGAACTACCTTATCTGTGGTCTCACCATCCTGGGTAATGCTACCATGGGGGCCCTCGATGCAGTCACTAAAGAATTGTCGGAACTCAGGTTATTCACTATGCAGAACAGATATGCCCTAGACTACCTGCTGGCCCGAGAAGGTGGTGTCTGTGCAATAGTAAAAGGTAAATGCCTTATGGGAGTCCGAGACCAGACAGAGAACATCACCCGCTTTATCACTAAGATAAGGGAACAGATGGATAATATGAAGGAAGCAAGTAACTGGGGAAACTGGGGATTTGGAGGATGGTCTGACTGGTTGATAAATATGGCCATGTACTCAGTAGCTGCCATCGTCTGTATTTTCGTTGGACTAGCAATCATGAAATGTGTGTTAGGAAGGATGCAGCTAGCTTTGGAGAAAATAGGTGGCCCGAGGATGGTAGTAGTAAGACAGGCCAGTGAATGTGAAATGAAGGAAGTAAAGTACGATGATAATGAAGAATTTGATCGACTAAATAAGATAGACGTACCCGAATAACGGTTGGTTATCATAGAATGATAAAAGGAGGGAATGAGAATATCATTTCAAGAAAAAGAAACCAGAAACTGTAAAAGCAGCAGAGAAGTAAAAAGGGCTAACCTGATACCTGATCTTTAATTGTTAACGAGGCTGGCGCCCATGATGTTACCCCTTGCTGATAAGGAACAATGTAGGGCGGCGGGCAGAAACTGTACAGACATTAGGTGATTGCAAACGCATTACCATAATGTTTAGGTGATCATGAACACATTACCGTGATGTTTACTTAGCTGTAACCCATTCAGTAAAATGTGGCTTTTCCAGCTCAAACTGCCAGGCCAGGAAATCAAATTAAAAGTATACGTGCACAGCTCAGGATTGGCTCAGAATGTACGATGCGTTAATGCTTTCTCAATGCAGGTATAAAAATGTAGCACGCTGTATGAGAAACTGCTTGCTCTGTTGGATTCGTCAGACTCTTGCAGGAGTCGGTGCCGATATACCAGAGTAAGACTCCGCGGATAATAAATCGTTTGAATTCTCCAGTTGCATTCGACTCAGTGATTACTGAACCAGACTGAGGGTAAAAGAATCCGTTCTATCACACAGAGGCGGAGAGGTTTAGGCAGGGAATTGCAGAGCTTAGGGCCTAGACAGCTGAAGGCAAGGCTGTCAATGGTGGGGTGAAGGAAATTGGTAATGTGCAAGAGGCCAGAATTAGAGTAACGCAGAATTTTTGGAGGGTTGTAGGGCTGGAGGAGGTTTCACAGAAAGGAAGGGGCAAGGCCATGGACAGATTTGAACACAAGAGTGAGAATTTTTAAATCGAGACATTGCTGGACTGGGAGTCAATGTAGGTCAGCAAGCATAGAGGTGACGGGTGAACGGGACTTCGCGCAAGTCGGGATACGGGCAACACAGCTTTGGATGAGCTGAAGTTTAGGTAGAGTGGAAAATGGGAGGCTGGCCAGAAGAGCATTAAACAATAAGTGAATGAACAGAGCAACATTTATAGTAAATCTTTACTTTACTTCAGCTTAATTCTGTAGCATTCAGATTATTTGGAGGGTGGAATTGGGAAGCTGTCAAAACAAATAAGTTTGGCTTGGGGTGGGATTGAATGGTATTGGAATCATTTAGTTTGGTTGGATGGTAGAACAGGAGACTGTCAGAATCAATCAGATTGATTAAAGGATGGGACAGAATCCTATTAGAACCAATCAGATTGCTTGGAGGTCCAAGCTGGGGCCTGAAAGAAACAGTCAGAGGCTACGTTCTCCCATTGTTCTTTGTGTTTGAACTTGAGGGAGAAAGGTTTTAAGATGAGCTGACAGATCCTGAGCGCCACAGTTACAGGTACGTGTATTTAGTTTTTGTCCCAAAAGAAGTTATATATAACAAATAAGCTATTAAATGGCAACTTTTAAAACCTTTTTCTTTTCCTAAAATGAGCATTCTTGGCGGTTGTCTTATATGAAGGTGCATTTTCTCCAAAACTGCTTATAGTCTCTTTTTTGAGATAAGGAGGATGGTTCCTGGAGTGGATGAATTAACTAGCTTTATTTAAAGAAAGAAAGACTTGCTTTTATATAGTGCTTTTCACAGCCACCAGATGTTCCAAAGCGCTTTATAGCCAATGAGGTACTTTTTGAAGTGTAGTCACTGTTGTAATATAGGAAACGCGGCAGCCAATTTGCGCACAGCAAGCTCTCACCAAAAGCATTGTGATAACGACCAGATAATCTATTTTTCTGATGTTGATTGAGAGAGCAGACAGAGCCTCGGTTTAACGTCTCATCCGAAACCCAACCCCGGCCCAGCACGAAAGCACCTATTTAACCGCGGCGGGTAACCCGCTCTGGAGAGGTGGGTCTGTCGTTGTAATATGTACATGAGACTCCGTTCCTCAGATTGTGGGAGCCATTTGGGTTTCATGGCTGCGGACCAGGTTTCCCAGGGCTTGAGAAACCCGACAGCTAAAGGAAGGCTGGAGCTGCCAGATTCAGTAGTAAGTGCCTCCCTCCTCGCTGCTGTGCTCCAAGTCCCCCCACCATGCTCCGATCGCTTCCGATTGCCGGGGACCGACCCCAGCGGAGTAAAAAATGCTAATGAGGTCCTGCCATTAAATTCGTCAGGACCTCCGCGTTCCCAACATTTTGGGATTTCCCCACCGCAAACACACGCCCCTGCTCCCTCCCCACTTCCCCGTAACTATCAGGGCCAATGTGTCACTGAACTTACAGAATTGCCAGGGTTTGGAAATAATATTGGGAAATGGGGTTGGTGCGGTGATGAGTTTTACTTAATTTTTTAAAAATTACAGAGACTCCCAGGTTTTGTACTTTACACAATGTAAGACTGTGATCTGTGATGCGGATTGTTGGGAGCTGCTTTTGTGTGAGTGCAGTGCCAGGCTATGTTTTGCAACTTGGTGAAAGCTGTTTTCAGTTTGCTTATATGCTTGTGGTGGCGGCTCCTTTGTTACCATGCAGTAACCATGGACAGATTCTGTACTGTCCATATTAGATGGATATTCGGAGGAAAAGGTGAGGAATGACACTCATGAACAAGAATATAATAAATTGCAAACCCCAGACTGATGGCAGTCACTTAGATCCACCTGAGGGCACATAATTCAGCTCGCTGTGCCATTTCTGACAAACCACATTTTACTGGACTTTAATCTTATTTTAATGATTGCAACAAGTGATGAATTTTATATCCACTACAAGCAGCTTCGGCAGCACCTCCCAAACCCACGGCCTCTGCCACCTAGAAGGACGAGGGCAGCAGGCGCATGGGAACACCACCACCTCCAAGTTCCCCTCCAAGTCACACACCATCCCGACTTGGAAGTATATTGCCGTTCCTTCATCGTCGCTGGGTCAAAATCCTGGATCTCCCTCCCTAACAGCACTAACCACACGGACTGCAGCGGTCCAAGAAGGCGGCTCACCACCACTTTTTCAAGGGTAACTAGGGATGGGCAATAAATGCTGGCCTTGCCTGTTGAGTCTGTGTGTTCCAGATATACTTATTTTAAATAACTGGACACAGACAACAGGAAAAACTTAAACAGGTCTTTACTACTTGAAGGTCAGGGCTGAACTGCTTTACAAATTACTACACAGAGCTTATATACCGGTGTGGTCACTGCCGGTACTACAATATACAGTAGCAAGAGAAAGTAGTCCATCTTCTTAAGGTAGTTCTCTTAAGGTGGTACAGGTTACATACACCACATTGCCAGTGACGCCCACATCCCAGGAACGAATGAAAAAATAGGATCAGAAGAGCAACTGTTAATAATAAATGGACAGTTAACAGAGGCTTTAAGTTGTTTATTCCCATTGCGTCTGTGAGCTGGCTCCCTGAGTTTACACTACTAAATCTAGTTGTCTTATGTTGGCAGCAGAGTAGACCTACTGCACTTTCAGTGCAACTCCTTCTTTTGGTGTGTCATGAGGCCTATATTCAGGACTGTTTAGAGCTGTCAGCTTTTTCAAGGCTAAATCAGTTTTTCCGAGTTTTGGTTGGCCTGTATGAGCAATGTTAATGTTCCACGGTTACATTTAGATTGAGATTCCAACTTTGAATGCAAAGGACATCTTCAGGCCTTCAAAAGCTGAACCCGAAATGCAAATTTATTTTAGCACTCATTCCTTGCAGCCATACTTTCGAAAGTCAGTTAGGGGTGGAGTAATCAAAACCCTCTTAGTTACCTGTTTGCCCAGGCGAAACATCATAAAGCATGAATTGCTTTAGAGGGCGGATGGCAAATAATGACCATGTACACTCGTTAATACACAAATAATTGATGGAAACTTAAAGCAATATTTGCTCAGTGTGATTCATTTCCTGTGCATTCAAATGATAAAAATTGCTGCTTCATCATAGAAATAAATGGGACCGAGTTTTCAGCTTTCAAGGCTCAATATGTAACCAGTGTTGTCTCAGATCTATTAAGATCTTCTGACCCGTGAGGATAATGAACAACATTTTCTTTAACATCTTACCGTACATTTGTACAGCTCTTTATCATGTCCTCAGGATGCCCCAATGATTTACTTTTGACATGCACTCACTGTTGCTATGCACTCACTGTTGCTATGCACTCACCAGCCCATTATTTTGCACAAGCAAGCAAGGTCCCACAAACAGCAAATGAGATGAAAGACCAGGTAAATGATTCTTAGTGGTGTTGGTTGAGGGAGGAATGTTGGTTGGGAACACTGGGCGAACTCCTTCCTACTATACAACAGTGACTACACTTCAAAAGTACTTAATTGGCTGTAAAACGCTTTGGGACGTCCTGAGATTGTGAAAGGCGCTATAGAAATGCAAGTCTTTCCATCTTTCTTCTATCCAATCATGCATTGGGAATCTTTTATATGTACCTGAATAGGTAGGCAAGGCCTCAATTTAATTTCCTCAGGCAGCACTTCCAACAATGCAGTATTCCCTCAGTTACATACTGAAGTGCCAGCCTAGATTAAATACTTGAACGGGACTTGGACCTATAACCCTTGTAATTTAGCAGGAAGAGTGTTACCGATTAGGCATTGACCATTGTACATGTGCTGGTGCTAGCTTTAGAGCTAGAGCTATCTACTCCAGTCTCAGTTCCCTGTCCTTTCCTTGGAATAAAGCAAGCTGAAGGAACTTTAGGGTAAACTTTTCTCTGATAATTTTAGTAAAAAGGTAAATTAATATACGGCTGAGGAAAATATATCCCTTCATGATTTCACCTGTACATTAGGACTTGTAACTCCAGTGGTATTTCTCTACACGAGTGCTATCTGAAAGACCGTACCTTTGAGAATGGAATACTCCCTCATACTGCACTGGAGTGTCAGCCGAGATATATGCTGAAGTCCTCGCATGGGGCCAAGCCGACACCTGAAGGTTTATTGCTTGGAAATAAACTTTTGCAGATCTCCAATAATGTTTCATAATTATTTTTCAAAACATCATAGAAAATGGCTGTTTTTGCACCTTTTCCATCTAAAGGTAAGTTCACAGGCCCCACACTCCCAGCGGGCACCACACTCGAAGGGAGCATGGGCTGGAGAATCACCAGTGCAGATTCAACTCCTGCTCTGTGCTGTGCTGAGCTGAGCTAGGGCCACAGTTTGAGGTGCTACAATTGGCCTCGATACTCCTGGACCAGGGGAAGAAAAAATCAGCCAACCTTTTTGTTCCTGATCACTATCCAGACTCTTGCTGGAAAGTGGACATGTGTAGATGTTGACTGAGGGCAGGATTTGGCTCGCTGTGAAGTCCCCATGGCTAAATAACCCACCCAACATTCACTGTCTAGGCTCACACATGCACAGGATGTCTGAGAGTTATCGGTGCCCATGGAATTGTATTTCAGCAGTAGGCAATGCCTTAAAGAGACACATGGACATATGGAAATTATGGGCAGAAACAGACCAGCTGGTCCATTAAGCCTGCCCCACACCATGATGGCTGGAGCTTCATAACGAGGCACTTACTATCCCATCCCCCACACACTCCTTCCAATGCCCCCCCCCCCCTCGGAGAGGCAAAAAGAAACCCAAGACCAAAAAGGAAAGGAAATCTGGATAACGCCTCTCCGACCACCTCAGGCGAGCGAAACCAGTCCAGGAGATCACATGCTTCTGTTAACTGTTCAATCACTTATCTTTCATAAGATGCGATCTCCGCTCCAGCAAGAACCTGCCCAGCTCCTGCTTGAAGGCATGCGGAGACTCAGGGTTACTAAGATTTTAATGGTTGCCACCAAAGCTGCTTGTCCAGTTGGAGGTGCAGCATGCTTCACCGATTTGCCAGTATTTATGTTGGAATAAATGAGAGTAGATTTTCACTTTTGGTGGCGGTGGAAAACTGGCAGTAGTTGATCAGCCGCCCGTTATACATCCCGTTGGATTGGAAAGGAAAATCGGGAGAGATGTACAATGGCTGGTCGATCCGCCACTGCCAGTGTTCTGACACTGTCAAAAGTGATACTCTACCCCATTACCGCTGAAATTTGTTGCATGTACCAATTGGAAATACGTGTCCATGAGTTTGATTGAGATTCTGAGACTGGGATTGAAACGCAGGCTTTGCTCAAAGTTCCAGCTCCCTATTAGAAGACATACTGTGCCACCCAGGTGAATGTAGGTCAAGGTTTGTGATTTCTGAACATCTTAAAGTTTGTAATGTCAGCTTGGTTCAGTTGGGTTGGAAACACGCTTACCTCTAGAACAAAATGTTGTGGGGGCAATCTTTATATTGAGTGTTAATTGGACGGAAGGTGCGATCACTCCGCCCACACGAAGGAATCGGTGTCAGGCCTGCGCCGTTTTCATGGACAGGCCTCATTTATAATTAATAGATGAGCTGCTATAGCAAAATGCGCTCCCGAGAGGCAGTGCGCTGATTGGGAGGGCGAGAAATCCGCCGGGGCGGCTGTGGCAGCCTGTAGCACCTTAAAGGGGCGGTGCTTTTGGTGGCGGTTTCGGAGAGCGATACTGTGGAGGGTGACAGATGCTGAGACACATTAGTCAGCAGGCATGGACAAAGGAGGCAGGGCTTGTTAATGCTACAAACATCATTCCTTGGGATCTGGCTGTGCTGTAGGAAAAAAATGTAATGATTTGTCCAGGACTGTCAATGGTGACACTCCCCATCACATCTCTCTTACTCTCGGCATAGCCCTGCATGACATTATTTGAACCCCACTGACATCTTTTCCTTTCCTGCTTTCCATGCTCTCCCCAAGTTAGCATGGTTCATTTCTCTGCAGCTCTTTTCTGCTTACACTCTCGTACTCAACACTTCCCATTGCCCTTATAACTACTTCCCCCTCTTGGCCCTTGTGAATCATGAAGGTAGCGGGGTTGTGTGAAGGAACCCACAAGGCGTGCATGCAGTCATTGATGCCCTGGACTTTGGCGAAGCCAGCAACCTGTGCAAGCCCCAGAGGCCTATCTTGCTGCTTCCAGTTGTCTGTGGGGAAAGTAACGAAAGAGCTTTGTCTATTCCTTCCTTCTACCGTTGCTCCACCTCCTCTTCCTGCCAGAGTGGGCTTACCAGAAGGTTGTGATCTTCTCGCCTGCTCAAAGGAGCAGGTTAATATTAGGGCCTGGCGGAAAAGCAGCGTGAACACAACCATTATTTTAACTGCTCCCCACCCGCCCGGTTTCTGGGAGTTAAAACCGGGGCCTCAATTGCAGTACTGAGGGAGTGCCATCTTATTAGAAGTGCTGTCTATCAGATGAGATATTAAGCCAAGGCTCTGTCTGCTTATTTAAATTGATGCAAAATGTCCCATGATGCTGTTTGATTCAGAGCAGTGTCTGGACCAGTATATTCCTTGACCAACAATGCCAAACAGATGGGCATTACTGTTTGTGGGGTCTTGCTGTGTGCAGATTGGCTGTCATGTTAACCTGAGTAATAATAGCAACTGAATTCAAAAGCAGTTTGCGTGAACTTCTTAAGGTGCGATTAGGTGCTACATAAATGCAAGTCTTTCCTTCTAATGTTCTGTAGCAAGCTGCATGATACTGTAGCTGTGAGAAATTAATAGCAGTCTGGTTAAAAACTGTTTATTGTTTCCTTCTCTTACAGCATATTGTAATTAATGCCCCAAGCACTTGCATTCCTGCGACCTATTTAATGAATTATTTGTAGGTTCCGAAAGGGGCACTTTAAATGGAAAGTATGTTCCCTGATATGTGTCCTGGAGCATTAGGTTTTAAACAAAAATGGCTGTAACTCCACCAATATTAGTACAGCCTGAGGCAGCCAACACTTTTGTGCAAAATTAATTTTGCTGACAGACATTTGATTTGTCTGATCCCACTCCACCTGACCTCACTACAATTATTTCTTTGGATGAATTTTTCCTCACCACAGACCCATGCGATCATAAGTATAAATAAGGAAGGCCATTCAGTCCATCCTTCAAGGAAAAACTCACTGCCCTTCATCACCATGTTCAACTGTCTCTGAAATGACTCCAAGTTGTTTATGTCTCCACTACGCCCACCCAGAAGTCCATTCCAGGTATTGATCGTGAAGAACTTCCTGACTTCTGTTCATCAATTTGAAGCAATACTCTCTTGTCAAGCTCTAGCTTTCCTGTTTCTATACAATGCATCGTCTTGTTTAGGTCCTCTCAGTCACATTTATTAAGGTGTAAGGGCCCAAGTTTCTCCAGTCTTTCCTCATAACCCTGTCCTTTGATACTAAGCCTGGTGGTGCCTCTCTGCCTCCAAGGATTGAACACAATCCTTGTATCTTGGTGAACTGCACACATTACTTAAAGTGCAGTCTGATCAGAGCTCTATACTGTTTTAGCAACACGATTCAGCATTCCTTTTGCCTTGTTAACTGCTACGCCACAGTAACTGGACACACTGCAGACTGAAGGCTGCTAACGCCGCTAGATTTAACATTTTCTCAGCAGCATGCACTGGAATTTCACACAATGTCAGTTCTAGGATTTACATTCACAGGGTTTAAAAGATTTTAGATGGGATTCAATTAACCTTTTCCCCTCACTAATACACAGACTTAATCTGAGAGGAAAAACTTGTTTACAAACAGCTGGAGGTCATAATTAGAGCTTTGTAATCACACCGCCTGACTGCAATAATTGTAGGAAAGAACATGAGCTTTATTAGGAATTCAAAGTATCCAGAGATGTATTGTAATTCGTGAATTTGTGCCGTCGACTAAATTTTGGGATGCTTCACAGTACTTTTTCAATATCGTGCTCAGGGTGGGGTGGGATCCTTGGCCAAGTGTGGGAGCCAGTTATGTGATGGAAGCAATTGTGCCCACTAGCAACAGCTGAGTGGGATCCTCACAGAGATGCTATTGAGATTGGTATACGTGCAATCATTTTACTTTTAAACCCGTCACCACTGAGCTTTTGCTGCGCTAATGCCTTTGTCAAGCGGCCTTCCTGTTTTCCCCAAACCATGGTAGTAACTCTTTAGCACTGACATGAAAAGAAAGGGACGTTTGATCCTCTACAAGCATTGCTATTTTACTGCTCCCAGCAGCCCTAAACGATAGGTTGTGTTGCTCCTTGCTACACACAGTAGGCAAATTCCACCTTTGGTATTTTTGGATCAGAGATAACTATTGGGTGAATTTAGCTGCCCATGTATGGATTGCAGGATGCCTGTGCTGACAGGTTGCTTGACATTAACCTTATTTCTACCTAATTAGTGTTGAACAGAGGCCCCCCCAGGGCTATCCCTTTTCAACGCTCTTTTTCAGTGCTTGCTGTAGAGAGTACGCTGACATTGAGACGTATGTATCACCTCACAGTATAATTAAGGCCTCTCTTTGTGACAGTGCCCCAACAAAATACTCCTTGAAGATAATGCCACAGTTTTGGACAGTCAGCATTGTTAAAAAAAATCACAGTCACATCATTGGAGAACACATGTTAAAAAGGACCCCACTGGCTTTGGGCAGCTGTCCTTGCCGCCTGCTCAGGAGATCAAGTTAAGGAACAAACCTTTCATAAGAACATAAGAAATAGGAGCAGGAGTAGGCCATTCGGCCCTTCGAGTCTGCTCCGCCATCCAATGAGATCATGGCTAATTTTCTCCCTCAACTCCATTCACCGGCCCTATCGCCATATCCCTTGATACCCTTACTAGTCATAAATCTATCGACTTCTGTTTTGAATATACCCAATGACTGAGCCTCCACAGCCCTCTGGGGTAGAGAATTCCAAAGATTCACCACCCTCTGTGAAGAAATTTCTTCTCATCCCAGTCCTGAATGGCCTACCTTTTATCTTGAGGCTGTAGCCCCTGGTTCTAGACTCCACAGCTAAGGGAAACATTTGTACGATAGCAAAATACTGCAGATGCTGGAAATCCAAAATAACAACAGAAAATGCTGGAAAAACTCAGCAGGCCAGGCAACATCCATGGAGAGAAAATAGAGTCAACGTTCCGGGTGAAAACCCTTTGTCAAGACTGAAGAAGCACAGGAAATTAAATAGATTAAAAGGCCAGTGGGGGCTGGGAGAGAACAAAAGAGAAGTGAAGAGACATTAAGAGGTATTCAAAACGAGACGAGATGGTGATAGGAGTAGTGGAGACAAAAGCCAGCTCTAGATTAGGTGTGAAATGCACTGGCAGAATGAGAGACAGCTGCCATGTGGGAGAGGGAAAAAAAGGGGGGAGGGCCAAAACAAAGGTGTGGATAAAAAATATAAGTAAAAATGTAATAGGGGCCGAGGTTATGATCGGAAATTGTTGAACTCGATATTGAGTCCGGAAGGCTGTAAAGTGCCTAATCGGAAGATGAGGTGCTGTTCCTCGAGTTTACGCTGAGCTTCCGTGGAACAATGCAAGAGCCCGAGTACAGTGAGGGCTGAGTGGAAATGGGGCGGTGAATTAAAATGACAGGCGACCGGAAGCTCGGGGTCATCCTTACGGACTGAACGGAGGTGTTCCGCAAAGCGATCACCCAATCTGCGTTTGGTCTCCCCAGTGTAGAGGAGACCACATCGTGAGCAGCGAATACAGTATAATAGATTGCAAGAAGTACAAGTAAATCACTGTTTCACCTGGAAGGGGTGTTTAGGACCCTGGACAGTGGGAAGGGGGGAGGTATAAGGGCAGGTGTTGCATCTCCTGCGCTTGCATGGGAAGGTGCCAGGCGAAGGGGAAGGGGTGCTGGGGGTGATAGAGGAGTGGACTAGGGTGTCTCAGAGGGAGCGGTCCCTATGGAATGCTGAAAGGGGAGGGGAGGGGAAGATGTGTTTGGTGGTGGGATCACTTTGGAGGTGGCGGAAATGGCGGAGGATGATCCGTTGAATGTGGAGGCTGGTGGGGTGAAAGGTGAGGACAAGGGGAACCCTATTGTGGTTCTGGGAGGGAGGGGCAGGGGTGAGGGCAGAAGTGCAGGAGATAGAACGGACACGGTCGAGGGCTGTGCCAACCACGGTAGAGGGGAATCCTCGGTTGAGGAAAAAGGAAGACATGTCGGAAGCACTGGTGTGGAAAGTGGCATCATCAGAGCAGATGCGATGGAGACGGAGAAACTGGGAGAATGGAATAGAGTCCTTACAGGAGGCGGGGTGGGAGGAAGTGTAGTCCAGGTAGCTATGGGAGTCAGTGGGCTTGTAGTGAATGTTGGTCAATAACCTATCCCCAGAGATGGAGACGGAGAAGTCGAGGAAGGGAAGGGAAGAGTCAGAGATAGACCATGAGAAGGTGAGGGAAGGGTGGAAATTGGAGGCAAAGTGAATGAAATTGTCTAGTTCAGGGCGAGAGCAGGAAACGGCACCGATACAGTCATCAATGTATCGGAAAAAGAGGTGAGGGAGGGGACCCGAGTAGGACTGGAACAAAGAGTGTTCCACATATCCCACGAAAAGGCAGGCATAGCTAGGACTCATGCGGGTACCCATAGCAACTCAAATCAAACCATACCCAAATCAAAGGTGTTGCTATGAGTACCCGCATGGGTCCTAGCTATGCCTGCCTTTTCGTGGGATATGTGGAACACTCTTTGTTCCAGTCCTGCTCGGGTCCACTCCCTCACCTCTTTTTCCGATACATTGATGACTGTATCGGTGCCGTTTCCTGCTCTCGCCCTGAACTAGACAATATCATTCACTTTGCCTCCAATTTCTACCCTTCCCTCAGCTTCACGTGGTCCATCTCTGACTCTTCCCTTCCCTTCCTCGACTGCTCCATCTCCATCTCTGGGGATAGGTTGTTGACCAACATTCACTACAAGCCCACTGACTCCCACAGCTACCTGAACTACACTTCCTCCCACCCTGCCTCCTGTAAGGACTCTATTCCATTCTCCCAGTTTCTCCATCTCCGCCGCATCTGCTCCGACGATGCCACCTTCCACACCAGTGCTTCCGACATGTCTTCCTTTTTCCTCAACCGAGGATTCCCCTCTACCGTGGTTGACACGGCCCTCGACCATGTCCGTTTATCTCCCGCACTTCTGCCCTCACCCCTGCCCCTCCCTCCCGGAACCACAATAGGGTTCCCCTTGTCCTCACCTTTCACCCCACCAGCCTCCACATTCAATGGATCATCCGCCGCCATTTCCGCCACCTCCAAAGTGATCCCACCACCAAACGCATCTTCCCCTCCCCTCCCCTTTCAGTATTCCGTAGGGACCGCTCCCTCCGAGACACCCTAGTCCACTCCTCTGTAAGGTTCTCAAAATTTCTGCACAACCCCAGAACAGAAGGAAAGGTCATTTTTTAAGTGATTTTGGAACATCACAGAAGAAATCTGTAAAAAGGACAACAGTGTGGTTGGGCCAAACAGAAGGATTTCAAAGAGTTTAATTTAAGGAAGAGATTTTTGGACTGGTTTCAGAGTTATTGGGCAAAAATGATTCAAATCAAAATCCCAGGAAGATTTGGCTGGTTTAAAAAGACATGTTCAGACTTATAGGAAAAGGCTGCGACAGGAATGTGGGATTGACCTCTGCAGAGGAACAGTTTGTGTATTCAAAAGTAGCCAGACTGTCTGGGAGGAACAATAAACGAAACTCAGCCCCTATCTGGGAATTTGTATTCAATCAATAAATCAGTGAAAACTCCAGCCTCACCTAAAACCCAAAGCCCATTAAAACCCATGCATAAAAGAACCTGCACAGAATTTGAAGGCCTTACAGGAAATCTAAGATTAAAAGGCTGTTTGAGACATTCAAAACCATTTTACACCTTCTTCAACTACTCAGGAAGCTATCCCAAAACTAAATCAAGTGGCCCTTAACGAGCCAGCCAAAAATCTAACAAGATTAGCAGGTTTCATTTTCATATAAACTAAAGACCTGTCTCCACAAGAAAGCAGTTCATTCAATGGGTTCGATCAGTACAGTTTGGACAGACACAGAAAAAGGCACAGCTCATTCGAAAGACATCAACCTCGGGACAACAGAAGGAGAACAGAAGGAATCGCAGCAACCAAGGGCCCCACGAAACAAATAACCAACAATATTACCAACAACTAGGTAATATTGGGCCACCGCGACCAACAAGAAACCAACCTGGAAGAAACCGAAGATCTGCAAGTTTTTCCCACTCTACAAACTATTCCTGCGTTTGGTGAGCATTTCCTGGTCCTCTGGAATTCAACCTAGTTAGTATAGTGGGATTGGGAGGGGTAAGGTATTTTTGTCTATTGTCATTCTCTCTCGCATATTCCGAAGTGTTCTCCCTTTTAGAGTAATAAGATTTATTGTGTTGTGTATATTTTCTTGTCTCAAATAAAATCCAAGTTCTTTTCACCAACTCAGTTGTCTGTTGCAATTTCAACACAACCCCCAAATAAGTCCAGGTCTAGAACCAAGGGAGTGGGAGCAATTCGAACCGCTCAAAGGAGTCAGAGGTGAAGCTGACACACACACACACACACACCACCCCCTACAGAACGGTGACCGCGGCAGGACTCCGGCAACAGGGGTGCGATACAGTAGACAATGGTTTGGATGAGCAAACCATGATGCAGGAAAGGATTTCTGATTATGTGTTCAGTAAGGTGAATATCACGAAGAAGTGGATCACCACACTGTTAAGGGCTGGGCATCCGGTAGATGCCGCAGCTAAGTGGACAGAAGGGAGGGAGCACAAGAAATCCCTAGAGAAGGCAGTCTGGTTGATGTGCTTTAAAAAGCAGGTCCAGCTTCTGGACAGGCTCGTTGCAGCACAGGCAGCCGAGTTGAAGGAGTCAGCCCTGGAGATCCAGGATAAGGCTCTAGCAGGGGAAAAGTTAATGGTAGCATTGCAGGCCCTGAATCAGGAAAGGGTACATTTAATGGGAGAACATAAGGCCAAGTTGGAATACCTACAGTGCCAGGTCACCGAAGCCAAGGGTAATGAGTTGAGGTTGCGGGAAAAGAACGCCCGCCTGGCAAGGCAAGTTAGAGAGCAGGAGGAGAAAGTAAACGAGGTAAAGGCAGCTTACAAGCTAGCGAGTGAAAAGGGGTTTGAAGATGCAGATCATGGCCACTGCAAGGAACAGATAGAAAATCTGAGCCTGGCCCTGAGGAAGGCAAAAGGCATGGTGTGCCTCATAAGCCTGAAGGCAGGCCAGGCGGATTTTATAGGGAACGAGTGGAGAATGGTTCAAACATCATTGGTAGTGCCCAGGGACGACTCGGTTGAGGAACAGGAGGTCTCACGACCGCCACCCGTAGCGCCAGGTTTTAGCGAGGTCTGGCAGCAAGGGGGGGTGGAGTCAGGGGTGGGAGCGGAGGTGGAACAGCCCCTGCCAGAGAGGCCGGAGCCGGGACTGATGTGCCCAGCCCGGCATCGGAGGTTCGGCCCACCCGTCAATGGCGACAACGAGGGACCCCTCTAAAACTAGTTCGTATTACCCTACAGCACCCAACAGCTTAGGGCTATGGTGAGCCATATCCCAAAGCTCTCCGAAAAGGGAGACCCCTCGATCCACTTCAGGGAAGTAGAGCAGGCAGCCAGCGTCAACGACTGCGATGGTGCTGAGCAGGCCAAAATGCTGCTATTCTCCCTGGAGAGTAGGCTCCTCCAATCCCTCTCTGACGAGTGTAAGAAGGGGCAGAGCGGGTACGAGGAGCTCAGGGATGAAGTTCTGGAGGCCATGGGGATGAATGAGGGAAGTCCTTTCTCCCATGTGGAGAAGACCGTCCAGCTCACAGGGGAAACCCCGCAGGCTTTCGCGGACAGGTTATGGCCGGTTTATAGGAGCGCCTGTCCTGGGGCACCTAATCGGGCATTCCTGAACCAGGGTCAGCTGGCCCATTGGCTCCGTTGCCTGGTGGCAAACAGCTTGCCACAGGTCCGGGCCAAGGCGGAAGTCTGGTTCGACCCCAAGAATCCCCAGACCACCAAACTTACGGTGATCAGACAGTTAACCCTAGCCTATAAGAATGGTAGGGGATCCGATGCACACCCACCTAAGGGAAAGGTGCATGAGGTAAGGGTAGGAAGGAGTGGCATCAGGAAGGGAACAACCCTTCTAGTGCTAAGATGAATTGTTATGGGTGTGGGAAGGACGGCCACTGGAGGAAGGAGTGCAAAAACCCTTGGAAAGACAACAAGGGAAAGAATTCCACAGCCCCGGCCTAAAAGGCAGAGGCAGGAATCCCTCCCACCACGGTCGAGTCATTTTTGGCCACCATGATGTCCTTATTGACTGGCCACGGGAGAGTAGCAGCCGCTACCAGTGCTCTGACCCCATCAGCCCCATCCAACCCACAGCCATGACTAGAGCCAGTGCAGCCTGTTTACCTGTGTTCCCTTCGGTACGACGAATGGAAGAAACCCCTCATGGAGATGGAGGTAGAAAGGGTGAAGGGGACCTATCTATTGGATACGGGGGCATCATGCACCGTGGTCCATTCAGATAACCCCACCACCTCGCCTCTATCTAACGGGGTCCCATACAGTCTGTCGGGGTTCACAGGCAAGGAACAGGCTGGCTCGTTTTCCATCCCGCACGCCATTTGGTTAGGACCACTCCACTCCAAGTGGACCTGTGTCCTGATGAGATGGGAAGTAGAGGGTGGAAGAGAGGTCCTGGGAGCCGACTTTATTGTAGGCCACGGGATCCTGGTAGATTTAAGGAATCATTGCCTATGGGGGGCAAGTACAGGAAAGGACGGCGAGTTAGTAGTTATCCCAGGTAAAGAAGGGAAGGGGACCCTGTGCACCATGAAGCCCAAAGAGGGTTATAACCTCAAGCTCATGGTCAGTAACAGCCCAAAAGAGTTCCAGGCATTTGTGCGCACCCACCTAGCCACATTTGCCACGCACAAACACAACTGCGGGAGGGTCAACGGGTTCGAGGTCAGCGTAGACGGGGACCCCATGTCTCTTCACTTCTCTTTTGTTCTCTCCCAGCCCCCACTGGCCTTTTAATCTATTTCATTTCCTGTGCTTCTTCAGTCTTGACAAAGGGTTTTCACCCGAAACGTTGCCTCTATTTTCTCTCCATGGATGTTGCCTGGCCTGCTGAGTTTTTCCAGCATTTTCTGTTGTTATTAAGGGAAGCATTCTCCCAGCATCCATCCTATCAAGTCCTGTAATAATTTTGTATGCTTCAATGAGATCCCCTCTCATTCTTCTGAATTCAAGAGAATACAGGCCTAGTTTACTCAATCTCTTCTCATACGACAGTCCCGCCATCCCAGGAATCAATCTCGTGAACCTTTGTTGCGCTCCCTCTATGGCAAGTATATCCTTCTTTAGGTAAGGAGACCAAAATTGTACACAGTACTCCAGGTGTGGCCTCACCAAGGCCCTATATAATTGGAGTAAGACTTCTTTACTCCTGTACTCAAATCCCCTTGTAATGAAGGCCAGCATACCATTTGCCTTCCTAATGGCTTGCTGCACCTGAACATTCACTTTCAGTGACTCATGTACAAGGACACCCAGGTCCCTTTGAGCATCTGCATTCCCCAATCTTTCACCATTTAGGAAATACTCTGCCTTTCTGTTTTTTCTACCAAAGTGGATAACTTCACATTTATCCACATTATATTCCATCTGCCATGTTCTCGCCCACTCACTGAGCCTGTCGAGATCCCCTTGAAGCCTCTTCACATCCTCTTCACAACTGACACTGCCACCTAGTTTTGTATCATTGGCAAATTTGGAAATGTTACATTTCAGCTCCTGGCAGCTCCAGGGTGGGTAAGTAACTTGGGCCATTTTAACTGGTCACCAGCCTGGTTTCTGCCGGATGGGTAGGGTTAAAATTGTGCGCCCCCCCCCCACTTCCCCACTGCCCATACTGTAAGAAGCCAGAAAGATGTAACAAAAACTTGAACATAAAATATATGGAACATTACTACAAATCCCATATAAAGAAGGAACTTAACTTGGAACTAGATCCTTGTCACTTCTCTTAAAACATCCCAGCCATTAAATTACTTCTCGAAGTGCAGTCACGGTTTCTATAGCAGAACAACAAAATTGAGGATCTGCACATAAGCAAAACCACTTTTGCCACAGCCATCTCCATCCGGCTACATCTGTTTTTCCTTTCCCAGTACAGCTGCTTTCTGCTTCTCAAAGTTTGTAAGCAAGGCAGTTACCAGCGGCACTCCACTTCCTCTGATCTGGATCAATACATGTTCCCCGAATGGAGCCAGAAAACAGAATGTACCTCATAAGTATATAATAATAAAAATGAGTTCTCAACTACCAAATTTTTAATAACGTTATAGGTAAAATTGGCGGAAAGGTGTATCTGTCCAAATGTCGAAGGTGTGTCTGTCCAAATGTTAGCTTTCCACTCATGAAGGGCTTCCCAAAGCCATTTTTAAAATGACGAGATGTCCTCTTAATTGTCTGGGCCATCCTCAGGACCCAGCGTGTGACCCCTGCAAGCTCCAATAGTTGAAACTGGGTCTTTATGATTCCATTGTGAATTCACAGCTCCCGGTCCTCCTGCAAGTCCATGGGATCCCCTCAGAAATTCAACTCCTATGTTACAATTTTGGAAGTCTTGTTGTTAAAACAGAAATTCCATTGAAATAAGAATGCATGATTATTTTCAGGAAAATAGGAACAGGAGTAGGCCATTCAGCCCCTTGAGCCTGTTCAGCCATACAATTAGATCATGGCTAATTTTTATCTTAACTCTATTTACCCACCATAGTTCCATGGGGGAGAAATTCGGTATCGCCCTGTTTGGGGCGCAATTATCGGCCGGGCGCAAAGTTTAGCGCCTGGTGCTAATTATCACCTCCGATTGCAAACTTGGCTTCTATCGCCCCTGGAGGTGATTAGAGCGCTAAATCAGGCGCTACACACCTCTCTTAAGGCACTAACGCCGAGGAGCAAGGTGCTACCTCAGAGCGCTGGCGAAGCTCATGTGATGTCAGTCAGCAATGGAACACAGACACACTGGCGCCGGCCAGTTCTTAAAGGGGAGGGTCGATCTTGCTCTCCATCCACACCCTGGTCACTGCAGCCTTGAATCTCGGCCTGGAGAGACCTGTACATCAATTCTGCTGGAAAGAACAATGGAGAGGCTCAGTGAAAGATCTCAGAGTGCAGCCCCCATAGTCTCTTCTAAATCGATGCAAGGAAGATCAAATCAAAATGAACCTGCAAAGTGCTGCTCAGTACCCAAAACTCCTTCACACAGCATTGAATCTCTCCAGAAGTCTCTCTCTCTCTCTCTCTCAGAATGCGTGGTGCAAAAATGTTGCCGACAAAAAAAGGCAGGAAGTGGCCGCCTTTAAATAGCGCTCCCCCAGTCCCTTCCCGACTGCAAAACGCTCCCCTCAACCTATCGTTGCTAGCGACAGATGGTAAGGTAGAGGGCACCACTCAATATCCGGTTCGGGGCGCTACCGGGGTGTTGCACGCTCGATTGATGTCATGATCTGCGGGCACAGGAGATCGTGGCGGTAGTGTTTAGCACCGCTGCAAAATGTCTGGTCAATTTTGCGAGTGGTGCAAACATCGCCGCGCCCGGGCGCTAGTTGCTTTGTGCCCCATTAGTGCCCTCTTAGGGTGCTATCGGGAGGCACAAAGCAAACAAATCCCCCCCCCCCATATCTCTTATTACCCTTTCCTTGCAAAGATCTTAATTTTGAAATTTTCATCTGTCCTAGTCTCAACAGCTTTTTTGGGGGGAGAGTTCCAGATTTTACACAGTAATCACAGAGCATTAAATATAGATCACTTTTTCATTAATAAAGTACGATAGGCCACATTTGTGATGTTGTAAGCTACACAGTGTTTGTAATTTCAATCCTGCAAAGTCTTATACATTAAATCGAAAAACTGCCATAGCTAGGCACCATTACTAGGCTTTGCCATCCCTACTCTTCTGAATGACACTGAAAACCAGCTATTGCCCATACGTCTGCTTATTAGATACATTGAAACATTAACACCACAGTCATATCCTAAGGAAAATGTAAACGAATTCCTACGATCATAAAAATGTAATCTCCCTCCTACATCCTAGAAACTGCTGTTTCTCCAGAGCCAATAACCATTATTGTCCTTTGACTCTCCCACCCATACACCAATATATTGAAAATCTGTTTATTATTGCATATTGGATTGAAATTTGCTGTGAAACGTATTTGTTAGAGGTTATGTTTCTTATTGTTCTTTTTCCTAGGTTAAATCTTATTTCTTAACCACTCTGGCTGTACTTGAGACCCTGAATTACTAATTAACTCTAACCCAACTCCCATTTAAATTCCTAAACAAGGCCTGTCCCTCCTTCCTCCATACATTCTTAAGCCCTCAGATCAAGGAATCTTCTGGATCAGCAGCAATTACCACCAGCTATTGTCTTGAGCAGTCTGCATTGAATATAAATGCCCTATCCTCGTGCAGTTTTTGATGGATTCCCCTTTCAACTGTTTCTTTGTATATTCATTGTAAAATCCCAGTCAATTTGTTTCTTCTGTGAGTTTGAAGCAGTGCACTACATTCGACTGTAACTCCCTTTGCTTTTTTGCAAATTTTTAGCCAAAGTTTAATCTTATATTTATTCTGATTCAGTAGTGTGTTAAGGGCTGATCTCCTCAGATCTGTAAACCATCAACTCAAACTTCCTTATGGATCTTTGAACCCCGGGTGCAGACTATATGTTTGAAATGTTTGTCTTTTCCTTATAAAAATTCCAAGATGTGTCAAGTTGAAGCAGTGATTCCACCAATCCTCCACAATCCGCACCTTTTCTGTTGAGCAGTTCACACATATCAATAATAAAGGAGGATATAAACGGGGGAATTTTTTAAGTTTGTACTCCTCAAGGGGAGCCTTGCCTACTGGGAGTGAGTATTGGAAAACTCACAATCCACAATTTTCCATCTATTAATTTTGATGGACAGAAAATTATGGGCAGCACATGACTGAATTTCCGTTATATGCTTCTGCCTGGCTCGGCTCTCTGCTGGGACTGTGAACTTGGAAAGTTAACCCCAAGAACTTCACAATACAGGGCACACCCACATGTGTATGCCACCCTGTGTCCACGATTAGTGTTTGCTTGGATTGCTCTAGAATGTTCCTGAAATATTTTCTGTGCTTATGAGGCCACGGGGACCTTGTGTGCATGCCTAGCGACCCGTGCAGGTCCCTGCCACATTGGTTCATTATCCAGCGCCCAATAACAGGTAAGTAAAGCGAATCGTGGGCCTAATCTTGTCTGTTGCCTTTATCCTTTTGGACTGCCAAGCTCAGAAATACCCTGAACCACTGCTCGACTGAAATCATTGAATTAATAACTTTAAACAAAAGAGAAGAATCTTGAAGCTCCTCACCATGTGATTCTGTGAATCATCAGAATCATACATGTGTTTTTTCTAAATGGGTTTACAATTTTGCTACTCATAGTCTACTGAGGAAACCTTCCCCATTTATTAACACTCATCAAATGAATAGTATTGCTGACAGTTACCTTTGTGTAACTTTTGGTAATTGTGCAACACAATGGACTATAACATTGTCCTTTTAGCCCCAAACTGTTGGTAAAGGCCCAGTCCTCGCTTCATCCTGTAAGGGTGTTACATGAAACTAGCATTAAACTGAGAAGAGAGAGGCTGAAAAGATGGTTTAGATTTAACTATTTTACACAGAAGGTGGTGAGTGTATAGAATGAACTGCTCGGTGAGGCAGTGGGGACTGATTGGATCCACAAATTCAAGAGTAAGTTGAATAAATAAACCTGGAGAAACATTCAATAGAGGGGCATGAGATGTACCATGGGCCAGGATATTTCCTAGGCCCAGGAACTGGTCAGATGGGCTGTAGAATTTAAGTCACTTGGACTGCTAGGAACTTTCTGGCCTGTGAGCCATAATGAGCACTGAACCTAGATTCAGAGTCACAGTTGTGATCTGCTTTCCCTCCTTAATTCTTATTCATCTTAACATAGCAATCATAATGCCTGTAACATTACTGTTCAGAAAAAATAATTTCATTTCTTTGGCCTTGCTGTGATCAGAACCAGTTTCTCAAAGAGAACATTGCAAAGAGAACAGAGTAACCCAGTTTAAAAATTGAAAATGTCCCAGGAACGGTGAGGAGCTTCAAGATTCTTCTCTTTTGTTTAAAGTTATTAATTCAATGATTTCAGTCGAGCAGTGGTCCAGGGTGTTTCTGAGCATTGCAGTGAAAAAGGATAAGGGCAACAGACAACATTAGGCCCACAATTCGCTTTACTTACCTGTTATTGGCTGCTGGATAATGAATCAGTGTGGCAGGGACCTGCACGGGTCGCTAGGCATGCACACAAGGTCCCCGTGGCCTCATAAGCACAGAAAATATTTCAGGAACATTCTGGAGCAAGCCAAGCAGAAAGGACAGTCGGCCTGGGAACTTTAAATTACGCATTGATTCCTGTCAGCAAACACTAACAAGTGGACACAGGTTGGCATATACATGTGGGTGTGCCACTGGAGTGTACATGACCAGAAAAAGACAGTGGCAGTCTGCCTTACCCCCAGCAGTTTGAGAGCCAGCATACCCAAAATGTTTGCTTCTTTTCTGACCTCACCTCTGGATGAACTTTTTAATGACACATTACAAACCACAAGACTCTCCGTCAGACGGTTTTGACCTACTTTCCATCTTGGAAACAAAGTCTTGTGAGGAATAAAATTCAACATTTGTACACACATAACATCATCTGCAACTTAGTAACTTTGTAGGTTTGTGTTAAGTCTGTGTGTTCTAGTTATTGTTAATAAGAATCACTGCACACAGACCATAAGAATAATTTCAACAGGTCTTTACTAGTCGAAGGTCAGGCTGAACTGCCCAATAAATCATTACACAGCACTTATATACCGGTGTGGTCACCACCGGTATTACAGTATACAGCAGCCAAGATAAGTAGTGCATCTCTTAAAATAGTTCTCTTAAAGGTGGAACGGTTACATACACCACAATCCTCCCTTTTTAGCTTAACAGTATATATTCCCCATTAACATAACATAATAACATATATACACAACTTCATGTAAAAACAGTTCACAGATTCAGTCTCTGAGGAGGCCTCCTGATCCGAGACGGATAACGCCTTTCAGGGGTCTCTGGTTCTCGTTGCTGGGGTGACTCATCTAGTTGATCCCCTATGGATAGGACATCATCATCAGGTATATTCACTTCTGAGGTAGATGCTTCAGGTTCACTAACTTCCTCCACGGTTGTCTCTGTCGTAACCATGGGCTCGACCCTTGTTCTCGATTCTACCAGTTGGTCAGCATGACGCCGTATTACATTTTCACCAACATCTACCGTGTACATCAGGGGTCCTTGTCTGGCCCAAATTGTTCCAGATTGCCATTTCTCGTTTTTATAGTCCCTGGCTAACACCGGTTGTCCTATTTCAAAACTCCGAGTGGGCTTGTTATTGATATGCTGGAACTGTTTGTTTTCGACTTCCCTCCGCACATTTGGTTTTAACAAGTCCAACCTGGACCGCAACCTCCTGTCATAGAACATCATGGCAGGGCTTTGGTTTGTTGTTGCATGGGTGGCGTTTCGATATGCCAGTAGGAAATTGTCCACCTTGTGTTGCAGTGGAATCTGATCTTCGCTCATGGCCTTTATTGCCTTTTTGAACGTCTGTACAAACCTCTCGGCCAGCCCATTCGTAGCTGGATGATATGGGGCAGAGGTATAATGTTTCACCCCATTCTTCTTCCGGAATTTCTGGAATTCCTCTGACACGAACTGTGGTCCGTTGTCTGAACATATTTGCTCTGGCAATTCATTTCTTGCAAATATCGTTCTTAGCACCGCGATCGTCTTCTCCGAGGTAGTGGTAGTCATTTTAATCACTTCTGGCCATTTAGAATGTGCGTCCACCGCAATTAAAAACATGGAGTCCATGAATGGACCAGCAAAGTCAATATGTACACGTTGCCATGGGGTTGAAGGCCATTCCCATGGATGCAGCGGTGCAATTGGAGGTGCATTTTGGACGTTTTGGCACCCTGAGCAGCTTTTCGTCAGATCCTCTATCTGTTGGTCGATACCCGGCCACCACACATAAGCCCTAGCAAGGCTTTTCATCTTGACTCCCCCCAGATGACCTTCATGTAGTTCTTTTAGAACTCGCTCTCTTAACTTAGGAGGGATAATCACCCTTGTTCCATACATCAATGTTCCCTGACAGATGGACAGCTGTTCTCGTCTTGCTGAGAATGCCGGTAACAGTGGATCACCATGGGCTGGCCATCCCTTTACTGTCAATTCGTAGACCCGGGACAGTGTCGGGTCATTCCTAGTCTCCCTTTCAATATTTGCATTGGCGACAGGTAAACATTCGATGATGGTCGAGTGAAATAACTCCATCGGGTCAACCGTCGGTGCCTCCTCCTCAGTAGGTAGTGGCAGGCGCGACAGCCCATCAGCATTACCATGCTGCTTTGTACCTTTGAATTCTACCTGATATTGATGTGCTCCTAGGAAAAGGGACCATCTCTGGAGCCTCTGTGCTGTCATCACCGAAACACTCTTCTTAGGGTTAAAAATGGATACCAACGGCTGGTGGTCTGTCAGCAGTGTAAACTTCTGGCCCTGCAGGTAATGATTAAACTTCTTTACTCCCCACACAAGGCTGAGAGCCTCCCTATCTATCTGAGCATAGTTGCGCTCAGCGGAGGTCAATGATCTGGATGCAAATGCGACTGGCCTTTCCAAGCCATTTGGCAACTTGTGTGAGAGTACTGCTCCAATACCATAAGGAGAAGCATCACAAGCTAAATGAATAGGTAGCGTTGGGTTGAAGTGAACCAACACTTCCTCTGAGGTGATCAATGCCTTGCTTTTGCGAAAGGCCTTCTTACAGTCCTCGCTCCACTTCCATGGTACTTCTTTCTGCAAAAGAGCGTTCAGCGGGTGCAGCACCGTGGATAGATTTGGCAGAAACTTATGGTAATAGTTAATCAACCCTAGGAACGACCTCAACTGGGATACATTTTCCGGAGCGGGAGCCTTCACAACAGCTTCGATCTTGTCAGGTGACTTGTGCAGCCCCTCCTGGTCAATGACATGACCACAGTACGAGATCCGTTTCTGAAAGAACTCACATTTCTGGCGATTAACTCGAAGTCCATATTCCTTCAATCTGGTGAGCACCAGTTTCAAATTTGCAAGGTGTTCCTCATCGTCATCTCCTGTAATCAGGATATCGTCCAAGTAACATTGAGTGCTTGGAATTCCCTGTAATACCTGCTCCATGGCCCTCTGCCAAATTGCTGGAGCCGAAGCCACTCCAAAAACCAGTCTATTATATCGATACAAGCCTCTGTGCGTGTTGGTTGTGAGATACTGGCGCGACTCTTCCTCAACTTCCATCTGTAAGTACGCTTGCGCCAGGTCTATCTTGGTGAAGTGTTTCCCGCCAGACAATGAAGCAAAGATATCCTCAATCCGCGGAAGCGGATATTGCACCGTGTGAAGCACCGGATTAACCGTGATCTTGAAGTCTCCACAGATGCGGACCTTCCCCGGTTCCCCTGGCTTGTTACTCGATGAACGCTTCATGACGGGAACAATGGGCGTGGCCCACTCACTCCAGTCCACCTTAGACAGTACTCCTGAACGTTCTAGCCCTTCCAGCTCAGCTTCCACTGCAGGTCGTATCGCATAAGGTACCGGTCTGTCTTTGAAAAATTTTGGGTTTGCATGTTCTGCAATCTTGATTTTTGCCGTAATTCCTCTCAGTGTTCCCAGTCCCTGTTGGAACACCTCTTTAGCCTCATCCAATATTCTGGACAATCGTTCAGGTTTGACATCTTTTTTTCCGGAATCTACCGTTATTGCTTTTAGGGAGTGCCAGTCCATATTTATTTTCCTGATCCACTCCCGTCCCAGAAGTGGTGGACCTCCCTCAGGTAGTACATATAAGTCCATTCCTTGGTGTTCTTTGCCCTTGTGTACCACCTTGACTTTTATCTTTCCGATGGGGTATACTCTTTGCCCCGTGTATGTCTGCAATACTATCTCCGTATCCCGTAGGGGAATATGTGTGAATAACCTTTTATAATCTTGCTTATTCATGACCGTCAACGCCGATCCGGTGTCCAATTCCATCTTCACTTGGACTCCTGCTATCTGAAGTGTGACCCAGATAGTTTGTAGGTCAGCTTCCTTACTCACATTGTGAATTCTCAGACTACCCAGTTCCTTGCTGTTGGAGTCTGAATCCGAATTCTGTTCATCCGAACTCTTCTCAGCCACCTTATGTACCTTTCTGCACTTTTCCTGCGGTGACTTTTTGTTGCTGGTCTTCTTTCCTGACCGGCATACTTTAGCTATGTGACCAAGCTTGCCACATTTTCTACATTCCTGATTTTTAAATCAGCATTGGTTCTGATCGTGTGTTGTCTTTCCACAACGATAACATTTCGCTGTACCCAAAGCCATTTGATCTACGCTGAGTACCGCTGCCTTCAGCTGCATTTCCGCAGTGCCTCTCGCTGCGGCTTCGTGCGATGCTGCAATAGTGACAGCCTTATCAAGTGTAAGATCATTCTCTTCAAGCAGCCGCTTTTGTGTTCCTTCTTTCGACAATCCACACACGAATTTGTCTCTCAGTGCCTCTGTCACTCTTTCCCCAAACTGACAGTATTTCGCTAGCTTACGCAGTGCAATTAAATACTCCGCGTTGCTTTCCTCTTTCAGTTGCGTTCTCGCATAAAATTTAAATCGTTCCGCTAACATCAGCGGTGTGGGGTTCAAATGATTTCTCAGGACAGCAACAATATTAGCGAAAGCCTGATCCGCCGGCTTAGCTGGTGATAGAAGATGCTTCAATAGCCCGTATGTCTTCGCACCCATTGAGTTTAATAAGGTTAGTGCTTTATCTTCATCTGATATTTTATTTGCCTTACAATAAATCTCTATGCGTTCTACATACGTGGCCCAATCTTCAACATCGGCATCGAAATCGTTGATGTTACCACGCTTAGGCATCCTCGCAATCTTCTTGAGAAACAAAAAGAAATTTTTCTTTTTTTTTAAAATGGCGGTTTCCCGCGCTTGTCTTCTTCCCCCACCTACGAAAATGGTGGCTTCCCGCGTTTGCCTTTCTCCCCCGCTGGCTGTAATGGCGATTGCCGTATTGCTGCGTTCGCCCTCCCCAGCGGTTCTCAAATCGTGCCTCCCAGCCCCTCTTGCAGTCCGGTCCTTTCCCCCGGCTGCAGCTGAGTTCTCCGCGTTTTTTAATTTTTTTTTAATTATTTTCTCCTGCGCCTCGCGGCCTCGGTAGCTGCCCGGCCTTTTTCCCCGGTCGCGGTCGAGCTCTCTCTCGATGCTATTGCGTCTCCCAGCCCGCTTGCAGCCCGGTCTTTTACACCGGCTGCGTTTGCCTTCACCGCGGCTCCCGTGCCTTACGCTGCCCCAGTCTCAGCGCCTCTGGCCCCGACTTCTGTCCGGCTCTTTTCCCCGGCTGTGGTCAAGTTCTCCGCCCTTATATCCTCCGTTTTTCCCTCCCCTACTTCACAGCCAACGTGGCTGACTTGCTGCTCGTCGCTGATCGGCTTACCCACCACTGTGGTAGAAAGGATGATCACTGCCTGTTGCTGATGGAAGGCTTCGTGTCAGGATTCTTCCTTGCTCTTCAGACCCGAGACTTTTCTCAGCAGGATGATGAGGGCGGATGCCTCTTCTCGACGCCCGTTAAACTGCCTTGGATACATCTCTGCCGCAGGGTAAGATCGTCATCATCGCCACTGTTAAGTCTGTGTGTTCTAGTTATTGTTAATAAGAATCACTGCACACAGACCACAAGAATAATTTCAACAGGTCTTTACTAGTCGAAGGTCAGGCTGAACTGCCCAATAAATCATTACACAGCACTTATATACCGGTGTGGTCACCACCGGTATTACAGTATACAGCAGCCAAGATAAGTAGTGCATCTCTTGAAATAGTTCTCTTAAAGGTGGAACGGTTACATACACCACAGTTTGAGTCACATGCTGTATAAAAGGGGAAGTAAACCAGGGCTAAATGAAAACAGTGACAGAATGTCGACAGGGAACCATGATGACTTCATCCACAAGGCATCCCAGTAACTCAAGCTCCTCTAGTCTGACCTTAGGCTCTGTACACTGGGATTTGTATAGTCTGGTTTGGATTTTCCAGTACTTAATCATGAGGGCAAACCATTGAAGGATATTCCACAGAATTGTCGATTTTTTTCTACTGTTGAGAAATTGAGGTGAATGTTTGTCACCTTGACGACGGAACATTACTAAGTTTGAAAAGACCAGATGGCGAATTAAATGAAGGCGTTAAGTTTGGACTTTCAAAGCTATACATTGTTGAAGAACGGAAGATCGAGGGGCGGTAAGGAGTTGGAATGGAATGAATCTTGCTTTCAATAAAGAAAAGAAAGACTTGCATTTATATAGCGCCTTTCATGACCTCAGGACATTCCAAAGTGCTTTACAGCCAATGAAGTAATTTTCAAGAATAGTCACTGTTGTAATTTAGGAAACGTCTTAGCCAATTTGTACACAGCAAGGCCCCACAAACAGCAATGATAATGACCAGATAATCTGCTTTAGTGGTGTTGGTTGAGGGATAAATATTACCGGGAAGATGTCCCCTGCTCTCCATGTCATAAGATTTTTTTATGTCCACCTGAGAGGGAAGACGGGACCTAAATTTGACATCTCATCCAAAAGACGGCACCTCCAACAGTGCAGCACTCCCTCAGTACTGCACTGGAGTGTCAGCCTAGGAGCTGTGCTCAAGTCTCTGGAGTGGGACTTGAACCCACAATCTTCTGACTCAAAGACAAGAGTGCTACCCACTGAGCCATGGCTGATAGTATAGTGAAAATGTAGGATAGAGACGTGAAAGACTATGTATTTGTTGCTTAGAAGGAAAAAAGAGGAAACGTTAGAGGAGCACTGATAACGATCAGTAAATAAAATAGAGGTAAGTCAGAGATGTGAGGGTGAGTGCCTATCAGATAACAAACATTGTCATGTATCCTGTCTAGGGGTGTGAGAGAGGTGTTAGAAGACTGTCCCCAGATATGGGAGCAGAATTCAAGTCTTGGATGGAATTGGGCTTTGTATAGTGTTAAAAGCTGTTGAGGGGGGAAAAGTGCTTGGCAGGAATGATGAAACCAATGGAGATGTGGAAAGCCAATTGAGTCAGAGTGTACAATAATGATCAGTACCTTTTAGTCACTCTGTTACCTTGACAAATGATGGGCTTCTGCCACAGTGGAAAATACCGACAAAGTATCTGCTCCCAGGTTACCTCAGAGCAGTGGTTCTAATGTTCTAAACCCTTTATAATCTTCAGGATTATGGGAAAATTTAACAGACTATATACTCCATTCAACAATTAGATATTGCAAAACATTATTTAGTCACTGTGCTTCATGAACCATTACACATAAGAAGCCAATAATTGTTTATCTGACTGTCAGGGCCCTGGGGATTCACTAACTGAGACACTGCTGAAGAAAACAATGAACTAGTTTGTACTATCACAGTTATCAATATTACCACAGATTGCAGTAAACACCCCCATGATGTACAATTATTGGTTGCAATATCAAAATAATAAGTTACATTTATATATATCACAAATGTATACAGTACATTACAAAGTGGCAATGCACATACATCATGTACTGAACTAAATATAACAAGTGAAATATACAACGTATGCTGAGATTGAGCAGACTCCCTCAGTACTGAACTGAGGTGTCAGTCTACATTATGTGCTTAAATCCTTGATTGGGGATGAATCTAGGACTTTCTAACTCAGAGGCAAGCGCTCCGCCGCTGAGCCAAGCTGACAATGCATGTGACCATTTCACTGAAATTGCACTGTGGGATATTAGCATCACTTGGCACAATGGGCTTTCACCTCACGTATAATCTATACGACATTTGTCCGCTCATCGCTGAAGTTCATTTACAGCACTTACATATATCACCACCTACTGGTGACTTGAAGTAATTGTATCAACAATAATCATGTTTATAGGAAATTCTTTTGTCCGCAATGTTAACAGATTTAAACCCATTTAAAATAAATCTGTAACATTAAATTAGCAGACAAAGGAATTTCATATCAACGTAATTATCAATACTCTAATGTTTAAAGAGCCCAATTTCAGGGCTCATAGAATCATAGAATCATAGAATGATGCAGCACAGAAGGTGGCCATTTGGCCCATCGCGCCTGTGCTGGCTCTTTGAAAGAGCTAACCGATTAGTCCCACTCCCTGTTGCCTTGAAATTTTTCCCCTTCAAAGATTTATCCAATTCCTTTTTGAAAGTTATTTTGAATCTGCTTCCACCACCCTTTCAGGCAGTGGATTCCAGATCACAACAACTTGCTGTGTAAAAAAAAGTCCTCATGTCACCTCTGGCTCTTCTGCCAGTCACCTTCAATGTGTGTGCTCTGGTTACCGACCCTTCTGCCAATGGGAACATTTTCTCCTTATTTACTCTATCAAAACCCTTCATGATTTTGAACACCTCTATCAAATCTCCTCTTAACCTTCTCTGTTCTAAGGAGAACAGCCCCAGCTTCTCCAGTCCCTCCACATAACTGAAGCCGCTCATCTCTCGTACTATTCTAGTAAATCTCTTCTGCACCTTCTCTAAGGCCTTGATATCCTTCCTAAAGTGTGGTGCCCAGAATTGAACACAATACTCCAGCTGAGGCCTAACCAGTGTTTTATAAAAGCATTTAGCATAACTTCCTTGCTTTTGTATTCTATTAATAAAGCCAAGGGTCCCATATGCTTTTTTAACAGCCTTCTCAACTTGTTCTGCCACCTTCAAAGATTTGTGTACATACAGCCTCAGGTCCCTCAGTTCCTGCACCACCTTTAAAATTATATAATTTAGTTTATATTGCCTCTCCTCATTCTTCCTACCAAAATATTTCACTTCACACTTCTCTGCGTTAAATTTCATCTGCCACGTGTCTGCCCATTTTACCAGTCTATCTATATCCTCCTGGAGTCTGTCACTATCCTCCTCATTGTTTACTACATTTCCGAGTTTTGTGTCATCTGCAAACTTTGAAATTATGCCCTGTATACCCAAGTCCAGGTCATTAATATATATCAAAAAAAGCAGTGGTCCTAATACCAACCCCTGGGGAACATCACTGCACACTTCCCTCCAGTCTGAAAAACAACTGTTCACCACTACTCTCTGCTTTCTGTCCCTTAGCCAATTTCAAATCCACACAGCCACTGCCCCTTTAATCCCATGGGCTTTAATTTTGCTAACAAGTCTATTATGTGGTACTTTGTCAAATACTTTTTGAAAGTCCATATACACAACATCAACCGCACTACCCTCATCAACCCTCTCCATTGCTTCATCATGAACTCAGTCAAGTTAGTCAAACATGATTTGCCTTTAACAAATCTGTGCTGACTTTCATTAATTAGCCCATGCTTTTGCAAGTGCCAATTAATTTTGTCCTGGATTATTGTCTCTAAAAGTTTCCCCACTGCCTGTTGTTGTCGGGTTTGTCCCTCTCCCCTTTGTTGAACATTTGCAATCCTCTAGTCCTCTGTCCCCGCTCCCATATTGAAGGAAGATTGGAAGATTGTGACCAGAGCCTTCGCAATTTCCACCCTTAATTCCCGCAGTTACCTAGGATGCATCCCATCCAGACTCTTCTACTGAGAGTACTGCCAACTTTTTAATTATCTCCTCTTTATCTATTTTTATCCTATCCAATATCTCTACTACCTTATGCTTTACTGTTACATGGGCAGCGTCCTCTTCTCTAGTGAGGACAGATGCAAAATACTCATTTAGTCCCTCAGCCATGCTCTCTGCTTCCACAAGAAGATCTCCTTTTTGGTCCCAAATTGGCCCAGCCTTCCTCTGACTACTGTTTTTCTATTTATGTGTTTATAAAAGACTTTGGGGTTCCCTTTATGTTAGCTGCTAATCTATTCTCATACTCTCGCTTTGCTCATCTTATTCTCCTTTTTTTTAGATCTCCTCTGTACTTCCTGTATTTATTTTGGTTCTCTATTATACTATCAAACAGAATGGAAAAAAGGTTTGATAAATTAAAACTTGGGCTTAATTTTCTGAGGCTCTGCTCCTGGTGCAGAGTCTCACTCAAAGGGAACTGGGTGCGGAGGTCATTTATATCAATTTTACTATATATTATCCAGTGATCCAGTGAGCTGGGTTGTCGGAGATACTGGGCAGGATTTTCATTGGGCCGTGGAGGTGGGATTGGAGGCGTGTGGGGGGTTAAAATTGCAAAAACTGGTGGGCGGGCCCAACCCCGCCTCCAAGCAATTTTCATTAATTCGTGTCTAATGGTCCCGTCTCCGTCCCGCCTCCAAGAGGTGGGATAGGCTGTTAAGGCCCTTAAAAGCACTAAATTGCCTCTATAATGCCATTTTGAAAGGCCTTTGCGATTTTAACCCTTTTCCCACATGAAGCATGCCTGTTCTGAAACACGACGGTGAAACCTGGCGGGAAAACAATTGGATTGCTGACTATCAGCTGCAGCTCAACCATTAAAGAGGAGATTTGATCAGCCATCATTTGCAGGTGGCAGGACTTTGTTGTCTCAGGTCTGAAGGATCTTTTAGAAGGCATAACCACAGCTGTGGGAGTTTGGAGCCTGACACCCATCTCCAGTGTGACCTCCTGGGAAACCCCTCTCACCATCTTCACTGAGCGCTTCCTCAACTGAGGCATATACCAGAAGCATGGGAGCCATTTATTTCCTTCCCTTCTGGACATCAGATGAGGACGAAGGCCAGCCGTGGCACTAGCAGAACCATGAACAACAGCAGCAGCACCAACAGCAGCACCAACAACAGGAGCGCCAAGCTGCTGCTCACCCACCTGAAGCTGCACAGGCCAGAAGGGGCCAGCGCATGGAAGCCCGTCGGCGCAGGAGATACCCCCCAAACAGGGTCTACAGACACAGGGTCAGCTACCTCAACATGTCTGAGCAGCAATGCCAAAGGCGGCTCCAACTTTCGAGAGAGGTAGTGGGTGACATCTGCGCAATGCTGCAACAAGACCTGCAGGCCAGGGGACCAGGTGGACAACCTTTACCAGTGGCCATCAAAGTCACCACCGCACTCAACTTTTTTGCCTCAGGGTCATTCCAGGGATCAGCAGCGGACATCAGCGGTATCTCCCAGGCGGCTGCACACACTTGCATCACGCAGGTAACCGATGCCCTCTTTGCCATCGCGCACAATCACATCCATTTCACCAAGGATCAAGCAAGTGTCACGGCGCGTGCGGTTGGATTAGCTAATCTGGCAGGCTTTCCAAGGGTGCAGGGCATCGTTGACTGCACACATGTGGCCCTTAAGGCACCCCATCGCAATCCAGGTATTTTTGTCAACCGCAAGGGCTTCCACTCCCTTAACGTTCAGCTGGTGTGTGACCACAAGAAGGAGATTTTGCATGTTTGTGCCAAGTACCCTGGCAGTTGCCATGACTCCTTCATACTGCGTCAGTCTAGTGTGCCTCCGCTATTCAGTCCGCCAGGTCAACTTAACGGATGGCTACTTGGAGACAAGGGTTATCCCCTGAAGATGTGGCTAATGATGCCGTTGAGGAGCCCATCCAACGAAGCTGAGGAGAGCTACAACTCCAGCCACATTTCCACCAGAGCCATAATGGAGCAAACCATCGGTTTGCTGAAGATGCGCTTCAGATGCCTGGATAGATCAGGTGGAGCCCTGCAGTACTCAGCAGCCAGGGTCTCCAGAATCGTCGTGGTTTGCTGTGCACTTCACAACATGGCACAGCGTCGTGGCTTGCAGATTCCTGAGGACCAAGTGGCTCATTACATATCCTCCTCAGATGAGGAGGAGGAGAGCGAAAACGAACATCTTGCAGAGGCCCATCAACCAGCAGCAGCAGTACGCGAGAACATTGCTGCCTGGGATGCAAGGAACGCACTCATCCTGGCCAGGTTTGCTTAGCCTAGCCAATCAAGCACTTTCGCCTCACAGCTTCTTACCTGAGCATCGACAATGGCCAAGGACCAGCGGATTCCTAGCAATTTGACCACCATACTGACAATTGCAAGTAATCCTAAGCCCACAATGTGAAAGTCCCATTCGCAAAATGACACACGCCACAACTACAGCAGTAGCCATCAGATTTTTTAAATTTACATTATTCATGTGATGGCTTTTTCACAGAAAACATCAAATTTCACCCAAGTGACTACCCTTGTGAGTATTTGTGCAGTATCTTTCTCTTACGCGTGCTCCTACTTGGTGCTTCCCCTGTGGCTTCAGCAGATGTGGAGGCCCCTTGCTCACTTTCCTGCTGCTCCTGTCTCAACACCTTTGGCAGGCGTCCTCTGGGATTGTGAACCTGTGAGGGCTCAGCAACAGTCTGCTGCTCCTGTGGCTGTGCAGGTGTTGAGAGGCCGATCTCAGTTGGGTGTGGACTCTGGTGGGGTTCTGACCGAGGGCTCTGCAGTGGCATGGAAGTGTGAGCGCTTGGAGAGGAGCCCCCACTTCCTTGATGTCTGCCACCAACTTCCCTCTCATGGGTCAGGTCCCCCTCAGTGCTTGCAAGTAGCTTGAGAGCACCTTGCTGCACATCAGGGGGGGCCATGAGGACCCGTATCTGCACTGGCAGTCCTACTCAGAAGGACTTCCATGAAGGTCTGGTTTCTCTGTTCAATAGATGACCATCGCTCCTCCAGAGATGTCATTCTATTCTGAACACTCTCCATGTTTTCTGCACTCTGGCGACTTATCACCTCCATGGAGGTTGCCATCCTTTCCATGGTGATGCGTTCATGCGCCAATGACTCCACAAAGGCTCTGCTCATGTTCGCTATGGACTCCTCCATTCGCTCCACACCCACAGCGACCCTGGAGACAAAACCTGCCAGAGACTCCTGCATCTGTTCCTGGAGTTCCAGCACCGCTGATCTTATGGATGGCCCAGAGGCAGAGGGTCGACATGCAGCTGAGCCGAGCTGGCAGAGTCCTGCGCCCTCCAACTAGGACTCTCCACTGCTGTCCCTGTCTCCACAATCTGCTGGTGCTCACTTGTGAGCTGTGATACATCAGGTGACAACACTACTCTATGTCCTGAAGGTCCCACCGAGGTGCAAGTGTCTGCGCTGGTGCTGGGTGCGCTGAATTCTGCTGATGCTGCGCCCTCAGAGGTTGCAGCTTCCTCTGAAGAGTCTGGATGCTCAGGCTCTTCCTCCTGGCTAGTGGGGATGGGTGCTGTCGATGGTCCTGTGGGGGAGTAAAGGAAAGAGTCAGAGATGTGATGCCAAGGTTACATGAACATTGCATATTGCAGATGATCATAAGTCCATCTGTTAGAGCTTCAGAATCATTATCAGCGACTCATGCAATGTCAATGAGAGAGATGGAAATCTATTCTGTCACCAGCTTGCTGTGATGCACCCCTCTGTCCGTCCCCCAGTTGTGCATCTTCCTCCACTCCTACGATCTCCAGGACCGCCTCCTCCCAGGGGGTGAGGTGGGCTACTGAGGGTGGCCCTCCTCCTGTCCTCGCTCTTTCTCGCTTATTGTGAGCTCTCTTTTCCTGCAATGAGGGAGACAAGTGGAGGTTGAGTGAGGATGAAGGAGTGAGAATGAAGGAGTGAGTGTAGAGATTCCATAGCATAGATACTTAGAAGGAGACCAAGATGGAGTGAGGTGGCAAAACCAAGGGCCCTCCCTGTGTGTTGTCAGTTGTTTTCATAGCATCACAGTGATAGGGAGTGTGAGGGCTGCATAGTCGAATATTTAGGTGAATGTGACCATAGAGAGAGAGGGAATGGGTAAGGGTGCATGGATGTCAGTGTCAAGTGGGATGTGGAGGAAGAGGTTGCTAAAGCTGAGTGCTGGTGAGGAGAGGCAATGGGGATCAGATTGAGGGTGATGGGAAATCCATACTCACTTT
This sequence comes from Somniosus microcephalus, assembly GCF_052327205.1. NCBI lineage: Eukaryota > Metazoa > Chordata > Chondrichthyes > Squaliformes > Somniosidae > Somniosus > Somniosus microcephalus. The sequence goes on from NC_141003.1 coordinate 28,713,430, forward strand.
TCCAGTGCGCAGAAGGTCATGACATCTCTTCCTGCACTGAATCCAGGTTCTGCGGGTTACTGATAATGAGTTGGTCTCCTCTGCCACCTGGATCCACACAGCCTTGGTCTGCTGGGGAGGCTTCTTCCTCCCTGAAGAAGGGAAGAGCACCTCTTTATGAGCTCTTGCTCCCTCAACTAAAGCCTGCAAGGCAACGTCATCAAACCTGGGAGCAGACCTAGGTCTCTCGCTGGCCATTCTGCCTCCAGGTCCCTCTAACATGAAAAGCCAAAAGGTTGGCAGTCTGCAGAAGAAGCAAGGCTTGTTGCAGACCTTAAATGCAGCAGCAATGATGACGTCATCGGAGGCAACTTTCAGGCTGGAAAAACTCATTTGCCAAGGGTTCCCACACGTTGGAACTCAATTGGCCAATTAAGTTAAAATCGCATCAATCTCCCACATCGATTTAGATTCGGGTGGATAACACGAAATGCGGATTACAAGACCCCAGCCCGCCCCTGAATTAAAATCCAGCCCACTATCTTTCGGTGAAATGTTAAACCATGACCCTGTCAGGTAGATGTAAAAGATCCCACGGCACCTTTTTAAAGAGATGCTGGGAGTTCTCCCAGTGTCCTGGCCAATGTTCATTCCTTAACCAACACCACCAAAACAGATTAACTGGCTCTTCCTCTCACAGTTGTTTGCAGGACCTCCATCATTAGCTCCCTCTGCTGGATTCATATGCAATTAAATAATATCGCCTTAAATACCTCAGTCGTGTGACGTTCTAAATGTGAGTGTGTCCTCAACTTGTAATGCTACTGAATGCAAAATACATAACATGAAAGCGATTCTATCACCTGATATGACAGTGAGGGTAGAAAGCCCAAATGGCAGAAATGGTAGCCTTCAAAAGGGAATTTTATAAATACTTGAAGGAGAAAAAATTGCAGGGATAAGAGGAAAGAGCGGGGGGGCGGGGGGGGGGGGTGGGGACTAACTGGGTTGCTATTCAAAAGAGCCGGCGCAGACTCGATGGACCGAATGGCCTCCTTCTATGCTGTACTATTCTATGATTCTATGAAAGTGTCTAAAAATTATTGTATCATGCTTCCCATTCAATGCCTACCTTTTGTTTTTCTGATTTAGATTTTTTTTTAACTAAAAACACTTTTCCTCAGAAAAAATACAACAGGAGTAATATTGTGTAGCACTGAATATTATTGAATATTAACACCAAAAGTCAAGCCAAGTGGAACATTACAAGACAGCCAAGATCCAGCTGAAACAGGGATATAGGGTTAGATTTTATTATGCAGTATGGATGTCAAAAAAATGAGACTAAGACTACAACAATTCACATCTTACCATCACCAGGCTAATATTGTGCAGAGAAAGGCAGTAAAAACCAGCATTAGTGATGGGAGTTTTCATGGTCAGAATGTGACATCTAAAGTAATCAAGGAAGTAGACTTGCAATCTAAAAGGATTAAAGTGCACACGCGATTTCCCAGAAAATAAGGTTAACTCGCATTCACCCATCACCCTTGTGCTCGCTGACCTACATTGGCACCTGGTTAAACAACGCCTCGATTTTAAAAATCTCATCCTTGTTTTCAAATCCCTCCATAGCCTCGCCCTTCCCCATCTCTGTAATCTCCTAAAACCCCACAATCCTCCGAGACATCTACGCTCCTCTAGTTCTGGCCTCTTGACCATCCCCAATTTCAATCGTTCCACCATTGGTGGCCATACCTTCAGCTGCCAAAGCCCTAAGCTCTGGAATTCCCTCCCTAAACCTCTCCGCCTTTTATCCTCTTATTACTCATTTAAGACACATCTTAAAACCGACCTCTTTGACCAATCTTTTGGTCACCTGTACTAATATCGCCTTATGTGGCTCGGTGTCAAATTCTGTTTTATAACGCTCCTGTGACGCACCTTGAGACGTTTTACTACGTTAAAGGTGCTATATAAATACAAGTTGTTGTTGTTATTGCTCTGTAACTATGGTGACAGATACAATGAATGAGATGTTTCAATTAAATAGGATACATTTAATGAACACCATAATGTAATAGGCCATTACTGCCTCTATGGTTATTTATTAAAGGTTTCCTTAAATATTGTTTTCCACAATGTAAATTAAATCTATTTTTGCCTGCTTTAATTATTGAATGAAACTAAATCACAAGGCAAAGAGGAAATTTATTAACTACAAACACATCACTTATGCAGTCCCTTTAGGCCTCATACTTTTCCCTATATCCTCCAAGCTCTATCATATTCAGGTAACATCTGAAATATTCCTAGGCATCCCAGCTCATAACTCAGATATCCTGAAGTGATTCTTAATCAACATTTGGTCAAGGATGAAGCATAATTTCCTGTATTTCACTTTGTCACTGTCCAGTCCCACCTGATTAGATTATAACCCCATCATCATCCTATAATAATCACGTGTCATTGTGTGATATCAAGAAAGAAAGAACTTTTCCTGGTATTTCCATGAGCCTTCTCCAGTGGGATATTGGCAGAATCACTGGAGAAATGGTATAACTGGTTAAAAATGGCTGTTTATGTTGTTTTGATGGGGGTTCCCCCAATCTCCCACTAAAGTTAAGGCAGGAGATCAGGGCAACACTGTGGAAATTAAGGGTCCTGATATTAATATATAGAATCTTATCACATCCTCAGGACATCCCAAAGCCCTTCACATAAATGAATGACTTTTTGAAGTATAGTCACTGTTGTTATGCCGCACAAAGGCAGCCAATCTGTGCAGAGACAAGAGCCACAAACAGCAAATCAGATGATAGTCCAACCTGTGCTTCAAAAATATAAACAGAAACTGCTGGAAATACTCAGCAGGTCAGGCAACATCTATGGAGAGAGAAACAGAGTGACCGGCCTGAATTTTAAGTGTTTGGTGGGTTGGGAGCAGGGGGCCGTGGAAGCGGTTAGGAATGGGTTTCCCGCAGGCCCTGATTAATTTAACGGCAGGGCCTAATTAGCATGTTTCCTCTGTTTCCCGCCCTCAGCCAGCCAGATTGTAAGGCCTGTGCAGGTAGGCCTGTGGCGCTAGGCTGCAGAGAGGAGGGAGAAAGGGATTGCGTGGGGAAGGGGGAGGTCCGGAGTCTGGAGTCTGGAGCAGATCGGGGGCCGGAGGAGCAGAAGCGGGGTGGGTCCGGAGCAGATCTAGTGGAGGAGGCTGACTTCAGTGGGATAAATCCAGATTCCCACATTCCCTCTGCTGGAGGGACAGGCTCTTCCACAGCAGAGGCCAGGATGACTGGCACCCAATTTAAAAGTAAAGGGGGCGAATGATACTCTCTTTAGACAAGAGGGAAATGGCTAGGCAAATAAAAGCACCTGTAAAAGTCATTCTGTATGCTTGCTTCTCATGTCCTTTCACATTTCAGCTCGGCTATGAACGACAGCGCAGTCTTCAGTGCTGATTCATCGGAGCTGAGGAGGGATGTTTGTCTCCTCCCCCAGGCTCTACCCCGCTTTTGGAGGCAGCATTGTAATATAAATGAGGTGTTAGATCCGTGTATTTTTGATGTAGTGTGTCCTTCAATAACTAGACACGAGACTGCCGGAACAATCAACAGCTATTTACTGGATGAGGGTTACTCTAAAACTAAACGTACAGATCCCTACTCAGGGTTTATATACAGGTGTGGTCACTGCCAGTACTACAGTATACAGGAGCTGTAAAAAGTAGTTCTCCCCTTAAAGGTACATACACTACAATTCCTCCCCTTTTAGATTGACAGTACCATAACATTCATTTAACAATTAACACTTTTAACATGCACATTAACTGAAAATAGTCCATTTATAAATTCAGTCTTTGGGGCGGCTTCCTGATCCTTTCTGGATAGCGCCTTTCCTGAATGTCTTGTTCTTGGTGCGGAGGCCCCTTGTCGTCAGTTGGTTCATCAGCTTCCGATGCTACTGTTTCTGGGGTAGATGCTACCTGTGTGTCGGGTTCATCACCAGGTGCGCAAGTCATGGGGTTGACTCGTTCCTGTAACTCTAGGATCTGGTCGACATGGCGTCTCACAATGTTCTCCCCAACATCCACTGTGTACATTAATGGCCCCTGCCGTGTGCATATCGTTCCTGGTTGCCATTTCTCTGTTCGGTAGTCGCGGGCCAAGACTGGTTGCCCAACATTGAAGCTCCTTGTCGGCTTCTCATTGATGTGCTGGAATTGCTTATTCTCAACATCTCTTCGTACATTTGGTCTGAGCAAATCCAGACGAGATCTCAACCTTCGGTTAAAGAACATCATGGCCAGGGTCTGGTTGGTGACTGCATGTGTCGCATTTCTGTAGGCTAACAGGAAATTGTCCACCTTATGCTGCAGTGGAATGTCGTCATCGCACATGGCCCTTACTGCCTTTTGAAAGGTTTGTACGAACCTCTCAGCCAATCCATTTGTGGCTGGATGATACGGGGCGGATGTGTAATGCCTTACCCCATTCCTTTTCATGAATCTTCGAAACTCTTCGGACGCAAACTGTGGTCCGTTATCAGAGCAAATCTGCTCTGGCAAGCCATTCCTGGCAAATATGGTCCGTAGGACTGCAATAGTTTTCTCCGTGGTGGTGGGTGACATTTTGATCACCTCAGGCCATTTCGAGTGCGCATCCACGGCTATTAGAAACATTGAGTCCATGAATGGACCAGCAAAATCAATATGCACCCATTGCCATGGAGATGAGGGCCACTCCCATGGGTGTAGAGGGGCATGTGGTGGTGCATTTCGGACCTTCTGGCATCCTGAGCAGCTCTTTGTCAGGTCCTCGATTTGCTGATCGATCCCCGGCTACCACACATAAGCCCTAGCAAGGCTTTTCATTTTTACCCCTCCCAGATGACCTTCATGTAGCTCATTGAGCACTCTCTCCCTTAACTTGGGTGGAATTACCACTCGTGATCCACACATCAAGGTCCCCTGGCATACTGACAGCTGCTCTCTTCTGGATGAGAATGCTGGCAACAGTGAGTCGCCATGTGTTGGCCATCCCTTCACCGTCAAGTCACATACCCGAGACAGTGTCGGGTCATTTCGGGTCTCCTTCTCTATATCAGCGTTAGTTACTGGCAAGCGTTCAATTATAGTCGAATGAAATATTTCGACAGGGTCCACTGCTGGTTCTTCCTCCGCAGTAGGCAGTGGCAGGCGTGATAGCCCATCAGCGTTTCCATGCTGTTTCGTGCCCTTATACTCGATTTCATATTGGTTCGCCCCTAGAAAAAGCGACCATCTTTGTAGCCGTTGCGCAGTCATCACCGGCACGCCCTTCTTTGGATTAAAGATGGAGACAAGTGGTTGGTGGTCCGTCAGCAAGGTGAACTTCTGCCCGTGCAGATAGTGGTTGAACTTTTTCACTCCCCACACTAGGCGGAGGGCCTCCCTGTCAATCTGAGCGTAGTTACACTCGGCTGAGGTCAGTGACCGAGACGCAAAGGCTACCGGACTCTCCGAGCCGTCCAGGAACTTGTGCAACAGCACCGCTCCAATGCCATAGGGTGATGCATCACACGCCAACCGAATTGGTAGTGCTGGGTTGAAATGAGCCAACACCTCTTTTGATGTGATCAATTCATTGCACTTCTGGAAAGCTCGTTTACATTCGTCATTCCACTTCCATGGTACCCCCGTTTGCAGTAGGGTGTTCAGTGGGTGTAGTACTGTAGACAAATTCGGCAAGAACTTATGGTAATAATTCACCAGCCCGAGGAACAACCTCAGTTGTGACACATTTTCCGGTGCTGGAGCCTTGACTACTGCCTCAATCTTTTCAGGGGACTTATGCAACCCCTCTTCATCAATAACATGGCCACAATACGAGATCTGCTTCTGGAAAAACTCGCATTTGTAGCGATTTGCTCGGAACCCATATTCCTTCAACCTAGTGAGCACCTGCTCCAGGTTGGCAAGGTGAGCACTGTCATTTTCGCCCGTGACCAGGATGTCGTCCAAATAACACTGGGTCCCTGGAATCCCTTGCAAGACTTGATCCATTGCCCTTTGCCAAATAGCCGGAGCTGATGCTACCCCGAACACCAGCCGGTTGTATTGGTAGAGACCTTTATGAGTGTTGATCGTGAGGTACTGTTTCGAGGCTTCTTCTACCTCCATTTGCAGGTGCGCCTGGGCCAGATCAATCTTAGTGAAGCGTTTCCCTCCAGATAGCGAGGCGAAAATATCTTCAATCCGCGGAAGCGGATATTGTACCATGTGAAGGACTGGGTTCACTGTCACCTTAAAGTCCCCACAGATGCGAACTTTCTTTGGTTCCCCAGGCGTATTACTCAACGACCTCTTCATTACAGGAACGATGAGTGTGGCCCACTCGCTCCAGTCCACTTTGGACAGTACTCCTGAACGTTCCAAACCTTCCAGCTCTGCTTCGACGGCTGGGCGGATCGCATAAGGCACCGGTCTGGCCTTAAAAAACTTTGGGCTTGCATTTTCCTCTATTTTGATCGTCGCTGTTATGCCTTTTAGTGTTCCAAGTCCCTCCTGGAACACTTCTTGTGCGTCAGTTAGCATTTTTGACAGTCGTCCAGGCGTGGCATCGTCGTCCTTTTTTGCATCTACAGTCAGTGCTTGTATGGAATGCCAATCTAGCTGTATCTTCTGGATCCATTCACGTCCTAGTAGTGGTGGTCCTCCATCTGGCAATACATATAGGTCCATTTTTGGTGTTTCCTTACTGTTATATACAACGTTCACCCTTATTTTTCCTTTGGGGTAGACTTTTAGCCCTGTGTACATCTTCAAGACCATCTCTGTATCTCTCAAGGATATATGTGAGAATAGCCGCTTGTAGTCCCTTCGGTTTATGACTGTTAGGGCTGATCCTGTGTCCAATTCCATTTTCACTTGGACTCCAGCTATCTTGAGCGTGACCCAGATAGTTTGATGATCCTCCGTTTGGATCACCTTATGTAGTTTCAGACAACCCAGCTCCTTGCTTCCGGAGTCTGTATCACTTTTCTGTTCGTCTGAACGACTCTCCGTCACCTTATGTACCCTCTTGTACTTCTCCTGTGGAGATTTCCTGCTGCTGGTTTTCTTTCCTGACCTGCAGACTCTTGCTATGTGTCCTACTTTTCCACACTGTCTGCACACTTTGTCCTTAAACCAGCAATCATTATGGTCGTGTGTTGTTCTGCCGCAGCGATAACACTTCACTGTTCCGTATGACATTTCATTTGTGCCATATTCTTGCGGCCTCCTTTGTATCTCCGCAGCGCCCCGTGCGGCTGCTTCGTGCGATACTGCCATGCTGAAAGCCTTTTCCAGCGTAAGGTCCTTTTCAGATAAAAGCCGTTGCTGGGTTCCTTCACTTTGAAGCCCACACACAAACTTGTCCCTTAAGGTATCTGCCAGTCCCGCTCCAAACTGGCAGTGTTTCGATAGCTTATGCAGTTCCGTTAAATACTCAGCATTACTTTCATCTTTATGCTGGTTCCTTTTGTGAAACTTAAATCTTTCTGCTATCAGCAGCGGTGTGGGGTTTAAGTGGTTCTGTAGGGTTGACACTATGTTTCCAAAATCCTTGTCCACTGGCTTCTCTGGGGTTACTGGGTTTCGCAGTAAGCCACACGTTTTTGCACCCATGGAATTCAACAATACCAGCGCTTTCCTCTCATCTGGCCCTTCATTCGCCTTGCAGTACACTTCTATGCGTTCGACATATGTCGTCCAATCTTCGACTTCATTGTCGAACACTGTGATACTGCCACTCTTCGGCATCCCTGGGTGTGGTTAGACTGGCTCAAAATGGCGTTTTCCCGTGCTTTCCTTCTTCTCCGCTGCGGCTCAAAATGGCGTTTTCCCGCGCTCTCCCTTCTTCTCCGCTGCGGCTCAAAATGGCGTTTTCCCGCGCTCTCCCTTCTTCTCCGCTGCGGCTCAAAATGGCATTTCCCGCGCTCCCCCTTCTTCTCCGCTGCGGCTGCTCGGCCCTTGAACACCGGCTGCGCTCTGCGCGTTTCCCTTTCTTCCCCGCTGATGCTGCTCGTCCCTTGAACACCGGCTGCGCTCTGCGCGTTTTCTTTCGCGCCTCTCTCTCTTCTCCCGTCGACGCCGTTCGGTCCTGAACACTGGCTGCGCCCTGTGCGCTCTACCCTCTCTCTTCTCCCGTCGACGCCGTTCGGTCCTGAACACCAGCTGCGCCCTGTGCGCTCTACCCTCTCTCTTCTCCCGTCGACGCCGCTCGGTCCTGAACACCGGCTGCGCCCCGTGCGCTCTACCCTCTCTCTTCTCCCGTCGACGCCGCTCGGTCCTGAACACCGGCTGCGCCCCGTGCGCTCTACCCTCTCTCTTCTCCCGTCGACGCTGCTCGGCCTTTTCTGTGCCGTCGGTCGGCTCTAGCCGCCGCTGTCCGGGAAGGGTCTGCGCTGTACCTGTTGTCAGCCCGTTTCGCTGGACCACCGTGATTGGAGAACCAAGCCCAGCTCTCAACAGCCTCTCCTGCGATGCTCAATCTCTGCTGGATGACTCGGCGGTTGCTCGTGGTCGACGCCCGTGCTTCTGGCCTCAACTTTCTTCCACTGTTCTCCAGGAGCGAATCCCTGGGAGGTAATGCAGAGTTGCAGGTAGGTTCGAACCTGCCTCGTCGCCACTGTTAGATCCGTGTATTTTTGATGTAGTGTGTCCTTCAATAACTAGACACGAGACTGCAGGAACAATCAGCAGGTATTTACTGGATGAGGGTTACTCTAAAACTATACGTACAGATCCCTACTCAGGGTTTATATACAGGTGTGGTCACTGCCGGTACTACAGTATACAGGAGCTGTAAAAAGTAGTTCTCCCCTTAAAGGTACATACACTACATGAGGCAGCCTACTTTAAAACTAAATTTATTCCCTTCCTCAGGAGGCAAACTGCTCCCAGCAGCAAAAGTAAATACCTGCTGCTGCACTGATTGCCCTCAGGTCCACTTTGTTTTATACTTCAACAGAGCTCTCAGTGCTGAACTGTGCAAACATCAGGTGTTTGTGGCCGGAGGAGCATGGAGTGGGGGGCGGAGGGGGCGGAAGGTCTCGTGGGCAGGATCGGAGGCCTGGGTCGGGGGGGGAGGGGGGTCTCCGATTGCGTGGGGTGGGTTAGACAGGGACGCTGGATCCAGGATGTAAGTCTAAAGGCACTTACCTCCTGGATCCAGCTGTCCTCTCCTTCCATTAGCTGGCGGGTTTCATGAGGCCTGCAAAATCCGACCAGCTTCAGTTAAATTTAAAATGGTGGTTAAATCTGAAGAACGGCAGCCTCATTGTAATATTTAAATGGGTGACCCTCCTCCTGGGAGTGGGTTGGTTGTCTGCCCCCCGTCCCGCCACCATTAAATCTGGAAGTGGGCGGGTGGGAGGCATGTTCTGCTCAGGATTCCGATTTTTAACACTTTAACCTCCCACATGATCCCAATCCACCCGATTTTTGGGTTAAGAGTCCCCCCAGTGTTTCAGGTCGATGACCTTTCATCAGAACTGGAAGAAGTTAGAGATTTATCAGTTTAGAAGCAAGTACAGAGCCAGGGAAAAGATCATAACCACCACTCCCATTTTCTCAGACAGCAGGTGTTTGTAATGGTTCTGCTGTAACCATTTACACCTCTAGACCCGACTTTTGTTTCTTGACTTGTCCCATTACCACCCCCTTTTGCTTCGCCCCATCACCCCTTTGTTATTTAATCTCTCCTGCCTTCCACCCCATCACAGATATTCCCATTTGTTATTTCCTCCCCTCCCCCCATTATAAACTGTTAAATCACTAACTTTTACCCGTTCTGATGAAAGGCCATCGACCTGACATGGAAACTCTGTTTCTCTCTCCACAGATGCTGCCTGACCTGTTGAGTGCTTCCGGCATTTTCTGTTTCTATTTCAGATTTCCAGCATTCGCAGTATTTTGCTTTTATTTCTGTGTTCCACTCTTTGACCTAAACAGCAATGTAGCCAGGCTTGGGCAGTGTACACAAATGAGTACATGTCTCATCCCTTGGGGCAGTAAATCAGTTGTTGGGTGTGTGTGTTTGTGTTGGCCAGAATATTGTTATGTTCCAATCATTCTTGTTCTTCATACTGCTGATTCTGGCTGCAGCTCATGCTTACCATTGCCGTTTCATCCTGGATCAAGCTCGGTGCTACAACTAGGAAGTCCTAGTTATGCAATCAATCAGAAATTCCTGCCTGCAACACAAAGTTCATTAGCTTCAAGTACTAGGTGCAGCCTGGGCAGGCAGTGAGCAGCACTTCAAGAGTGCCCTCTGTGAACTGTGGGGAGGAATTTGAGGAGCAGAGCATGCCAGTGCACTGGGAGAAGGAGTTGGAGGGGCAGAATGTATCTGTGAACTGGGAGAAGGAGTTGGAGGGGCAGAATGTATCTGTGAACTGGGAGAAGGAGTTGGAGGGGCAGAATGTATCTGTGAACTGGGAGAAGGAGTTGGAGGGGCAGAATGTATCTGTGAACTGGGAGAAGGAGTTGGAGGGGCAGAATGTATCTGTGAACTGGGAGAAGGAGTTGGAGGGGCAGAATGTATCTGTGAACTGGGAGAAGGAGTTGGAGGGGCAGAATGTATCTGTGAACAAGGAGAAGGATTTGGAGGGGCAGAATGTATCTGTGAACTGGGAGAAGGAGTTGGAGGGGCAGAATGTATCTGTGAACTGGGAGAAGGAGTTGGAGAGGAAGAATGTATCTGTGACCTGGGAGAAGGAGTTGGAGGGGCAGAATGTATCTGTGAACTAGGAGAAGGAGTTGGAGGGGCAGAATGTATCTGTGAACAAGGAGAAGGAGCTGGAGGAGCAGAATGTATCTGTGAACTGGGAGAAGGAGTTGGAGGGGCAGAATGTATCTGTGAACTGGGAGAAGGAGTTGGAGAGGAAGAATGTATCTGTGACCTGGGAGAAGGAGTTGGAGGGGCAGAATGTATCTGTCAACTAGGAGAAGGAGTTGGAGGGGCAGAATGTATCTGTGACCTGGGAGAAGGAGTTGGAGGGGCAGAATGTATCTGTGAACTAGGAGAAGGAGTTGGAGGGGCAGAATGTATCTGTGAACTAGGAGAAGGTGTTGGAGGGGCAGAATGTATCTGAGAACTGGGAGAAGGAGTTGGAGGGGCAGAATGTATCTGTGAACTGGGAGAAGGAGTTGGAGGGGCAGAATGTATCTGAACTAGGAGAAGGAGTTGGAGGGGCAGAATGTATCTGTGAACTAGGAGAAGGAGTTGGAGGGGCAGAATGTATCTGTGAACTGGGAGAAGGAGTTGGAGGGGCAGAATGTATCTGTGAACTGGGAGAAGGAGTGGGAGGGGCAGAATGTATCTGTGAACTGGGAGAAGGAGTTGGAGAGGCAGAATGTATCTGTGAACTGGGAGAAGGAGTTGGAGTGGCAGAATATATCTGTGAACTGGGAGAAGGTGTTGGAGGGGCAGAATGTACCTGTGAACTGGGAGAAGGTGTTGGAGAGGAAGAATGTATCTGTGACCTGGGAGAAGGAGTTGGAGGGGCAGAATGTATCTGTGAACTAGGAGAAGGAGTTGGAGGGGCAGAATGTATCTGTGAACAAGGAGAAGGAGTTGGAGGGGCAGAATGTATCTGTGAACAAGGAGAAGGAGCTGGAGGGGCAGCATATATCTGTGAACTGGGAGAAGGAGTTGGAGGGGCAGAATGTATCTGTGAACTGGGAGAAGGAGTAGGAGGGGCAGAATGTATCTGTGAACTGGGAGAAGGAGTTGGAGGGGCAGAATGTATCTGTGAACTAGGAGAAGGAGTTGGAGGGGCAGAATGTATCTGTGACCTGGGAGAAGGAGTTGGAGGGGCAGAATGTATCTGTGAACTAGGAGAAGGAGTTGGAGGGGCAGCATATATCTGTGAACTGGGAGAAGGAGTTGGAGGGGCAGAATGTATCTGTCAACTAGGAGAAGGAGTTGGAGGGGCAGAATGTATCTGTGACCTGGGAGAAGGAGTTGGAGGGGCAGAATGTGTCTGTGAACTGGGAGAAGGAGTTGGAGGGGCAGAATGTATCTGTGAACTAGGAGAAGGAGTTGGAGAGGCAGAATGTATCTGTGAACTAGGAGAAGGAGTTGGAGGGGCAGAATGTATCTGTGAACTAGGAGAAGGAGTTGCAGGGGCAGAATGTATCTGTGAACTAGGAGAAGGTGTTGGAGGGGCAGAATGTATCTGTGAACTGGGAGAAGGAGTTGGAGGGGCAGAATGTATCTGTGAACTAGGAGAAGGAGTTGGAGGGGCAGAATGTATCTGTGAACTGGGAGAAGCAGTTGGAGGGGCAGTATGTATCTGTGAACTAGGAGAAGGAGTTGGAGGGGCAGAATGTATCTGTGAACTAGGAGAAGGAGTTGGAGGGGCAGAATGTATCTGTGAACTAGGAGAAGGAGTTGGAGGGGCAGAATGTATCTGTGAACTGGGAGAAGGAGTTGGAGGGGCAGAATGTATCTGTGAACTGGGAGAAGGAGTGGGAGGGGCAGAATGTATCTGTGAACTGGGAGAAGGAGTTAGAGAGGCAGAATGTATCCGTGAACTGGGAGAAGGAGTTGGAGAGGCAGAATGTATCTGTGAACTGGGAGAAGGAGTTGGAGTGGCAGAATATATCTGTGAACTGGGAGAAGGTGTTGGAGGGGCAGAATGTACCTGTGAACTGGGAGAAGGTGTTGGAGGGGCAGAATGTATCTGTGTACTGGGAGAAGGAGTTGGAGAGGCAGAATGTATCTGTGAACTGTGGGAAGGAGTTGGAGAGGCGGAATGTATCTGTGAACTAGGAGAAGGAGTTGGAGGGGCAGAATGTATCTGTGAACTGGGAGAAGGAGTTGGAGGGGCAGAATATATCTGTGAACTGGGAGAAGGTGTTGGAGAGGCAGAATGTATCTGTGTACTGGGAGAAGGAGTTGGTGAGGCAGAATGTATCTGTGAACTAGGAGAAGGAGTTGGAGGGGCAGAATGTATCTGTGAACTGGGAGAAGGTGTTGGATGGGCAGAATGTATCTGTGTACTGGGAGAAGGAGTTGGAGAGGCAGAATGTATCTGTGAACTGTGGGAAGGAGTTGGAGAGGCGGAATGTATCTGTGTACTGGGAGAAGGAGTTGGAGAGGCAGAATGTATCTGTGAACTAGGAGAAGGAGTTGGAGGGGCAGAATGTATCTGTGAACTAGGAGAGGGAGTTGGAGGGGCAGAATGTATATGTGAACTGGGAGAAGGAGTTAGAGAGGCAGAATGTATCCGTGAACTGGGAGAAGGAGTTGGAGTGGCAGAATATATCTGAACTGGGAGAAGGTGTTGGAGGGGCAGAATGTACCTGTGAACTGGGAGAAGGTGTTGGAGAGGAAGAATGTATCTGTGACCTGGGAGAAGGAGTTGGAGGGGCAGAATGTATCTGTGAACTAGGAGAAGGAGTTGGAGGGGCAGAATGTATCTGTGAACAAGGAGAAGGAGTTGGAGGGGCAGAATGTATCTGTGAACAAGGAGAAGGAGCTGGAGGAGCAGAATGTATCTGTGAACTAGGAGAAGGAGTTGGAGGGGCAGCATATATCTGTGAACTGGGAGAAGGAGTTGGAGGGGCAGAATGTATCTGTGAACTTGGAGAAGGAGTTGGAGAGGCAGAATGTATCTGTGAACTAGGAGAAGGAGTTGGAGGGGCAGAATGTATCTGTGAACTAGGAGAAGGAGTTGGAGGGGCAGAATGTATCTGTGAACTAGGAGAAGGAGTTGGAGGGGCAGAATGTATCTGTGAACGAGGAGAAGGAGTTGGAGGGGCAGAATGTATCTGTGAACTGGGAGAAGGAGTGGGAGGGGCAGAATGTATCTGTGAACTGGGAGAAGGAGTTAGAGAGGCAGAATGTATCCGTGAACTGGGAGAAGGAGATGGAGAGGCAGAATGTATCTGTGAACTGGGAGAAGGAGTTGGAGTGGCAGAATATATCTGTGAACTGGGAGAAGGTGTTGGAGGGGCAGAATGTACCTGTGAACTGGGAGAAGGTGTTGGAGGGGCAGAATGTATCTGTGTACTGGGAGAAGGAGTTGGAGAGGCAGAATGTATCTGTGAACTGTGGGAAGGAGTTGGAGAGGCGGAATGTATCTGTGAACTAGGAGAAGGAGTTGGAGGGGCAGAATGTATCTGTCAACTGGGAGAAGGTGTTGGAGAGGCAGAATGTATCTGTGTACTGGGAGAAGGAGTTGGAGAGGCAGAATGTATCTGTGAACTGGGAGAAGGAGTTGGAGAGGCAGAATGTATCTGTGAACTGGGAGAAGGAGTTGGAGAGGCAGAATGTATCTGTGAACTGGGAGAAGGAGTTGGAGGGGCAGAATATATCTGTGAACTGGGAGAAGGTGTTGGAGAGGCAGAATGTATCTGTGAACTAGGAGAAGGAGTTTGAGGGGCAGAATGTATCTGTGAACTAGGAGAAGGAGTTGGAGGGGCAGAATGTATCTGTGAACTAGGAGATGGATTTGGAGAGGCAGAATATATCTGTGAACTGGGAGAAGGAGTTGGAGGGGCAGAACGCTCCTGTGGACTGCGGGGAGGGATTGGAGGGAAAGACTGCACTAAGCAATGGTACCAGTGGTCTGGTTAGGGACTGCTGCAAGCCGCTCAGAAAACAGGTGAGTGCCAGTTTTTCCATGATTATTGTGAATGCTTCTTCTAGTCCCACAAAAATCTTGTCACTTGCATCCATGCCTCATCCCTCAACTGACTCCCACCCCCACCCCCCTCCAACTCATTAGTTCAGGTCGGCTTCATGGAGAAGCCACCAGAGTTTCACTCCCCCCCGCCCCCCCACAACTGGCCAGCTGCCTATGAGTGCTGAAACAATGCTTCCAGCTCCGCCAATTGTAAGCAAATGAAGCCCAGACTCAGGTCTCCCACTCAAGACACCTTTGTGAAAATTGCCCCATAGTCACTGAAAGAAAGCGAGAAAGAACTAGCACTCATTTAATGTTTTTTACATCCTCAGGATTGCTCAAAGTACTTCACAGCCAACAAATTACTTTTGAAGTGTGGTTACTGCTGCTATGTAGGCAAACATGACAGTTGTTTTTCACACAGAAAGGTCCTACAAACATCAAATGAGATGAGTGACCAATTAATCTGTTTTTGGTGGTGTCGGTTTACTGAAAGCTATATAACCTCCTGAGCTTCACTCTACACAAACTCCAACCCATCCAGAAGTACGCTGCTCGCATCCTATCCCTCTCCTAAGTCCTGCACACATACTCTCCCAGTCCTCACTGAACTCCATTACCTCCCCATCCTTAAAACACTTTGATTTCAAAATCATCGTACTTGTTTATAAACCCTGCCGTGGCCTCACTCCACCCTACGTCTGCAACCTTCTCCCGCCCTACGTCGCAGCTCCCACCCTTCACTCCTTTGACTCTGGATTATCATGCATCCTTCCCTACCTCTTCTACAGCATCTGTGGAAAGCTCTTCAGCCATCACAGCCCTGCATTCTGTCATTCTCTTCCTAAACCCTCTGCCTTGCCGCACATCTTTCCAATTTTACGCCTCCCAAATAAGATGCCCCTTGTATTTTCCAATCAACACCTTCAAAGTCCCCCCTTTGGCCATAATACCACATGTGGGGGCACCCACCACCATATCTCACTGGTTAGGCTGTTGTTCAAGATGGTGGCCATAGAGCACTAGATCCTCAGGTAAGTCAACCAACAACACAATATCATCTGTGAACAGGAACACTTTCAAAAATGCCTGAAACAGACACTCCAAGTCCACCTCTTATTATGCCATCGAACACATTGTTGATTAAGACATTGAATAGGGTCATGACACTAGAAAATCTTGCCTCAATCCTCTTTCAAGAGAGACAGACTCACGTGGGTCTCTCATCTACCTTTACACAGCTCTTGGAACTGAGTACACATCCCAGGGAATCCAAGATTTTGCCATGTAGTCCCATAGATTCCAGCTTCTCCAGGAAGACTGCATGAGGTACTTGGTCAAAAGTCTTGTAGAAATCACAAAGCATGTAAGTGGGATTTCCTGAGCCTCTGTAATCTTTTATAAAGACCACAATCTGCCCTACACATTTCTCACAATAGCAGCATCCAGCCCATTCATTTCAGACCATCTAATATTTGTACCATAACAACTTGAAGAATCACCTTAAAAACCATTGATAATTAACGAGATTCCTTGGTAATTTCAGTCTCACTAGGGTCTCCCTTCCTGTAGCTGGAAACCACAAGTTTGCTCTGGAATACCATGGATGTGCATGTCTCAAATGGAATCCTATCCAGCAGGTTCATATGGACAACTTCAAGGTGAGTTGATGCTTCCTAGTGCTGTTCTCCAAGCCCATCGCCATTCGCCCTCTTCTCACCCAGAGCAGCTTTTAGGAACTTGTGTTGAACAACATCCTTGCCTGCAGCCCTGCCATTAGCTAGAAGACAAAGTGTGGAATCCAATTCCTCTCATTGAGCTGGTTCATGAAGGCCTATTTGTGCAGCACACTGCAATCATTTTTCCAATGTCCATGCCAAATGGCCTCCTTCTGTGCTGTATGATTCTATAACCCTTGCTCTAGGAAGGATTGTTTACTCCACAGAATGTTTATGAGATATGGCATTTGTTTTCTCTTACTGATCCTGTTATTTCTCTTTGCTTCATTTGTCCAATGACTGAAAACTGAATGATAAGCAAACATTTTAGCGAGGTTGGGAAATAAACAAAACAATAGATACTGAAATCAGATATTTAACCCCCTCCTTTTTTACCCTAACCCTACTGAAATGTCTCCTTTCAGTTTCCAGTTCCGATGAAGAGTTATGTAGTGTCCGGGTATCAATAATACTCGGACTGCAGGAGAACAATAAAACAGGTATTTTACTGAACAGAGGGTAACTCTTTTGTTTCTGAACAGAGGGTACTCTTTTATTTGGACCCAAAAAAAACCCCAATTCAACTGTAAATAAACAAAAGTTCAACTAAAGCTTAACAAATCAAATTAAAATTTGGTTTTCTGTGTTGATGATGCACTCCAGTCCCCGCGGCGCCCATCGGTCGCGGAAATACTCAAGCGCACCGGCGGACACCGCGTGCTCCATCTCCAGGGCCACCCGGGCGCGAACATGGCCGCGGAAGAGATGCAGGCAATCCGGCTGGACGACCCCCTCGACCGCCCGCTGCCTGGACCAATTGATGGCTCTTTTAGCCAGGCCCAGGAGCAGGCCCACAAGGAGGTCCTCCAACCTGTCCGCTCCCCTCCGCACCGGGTGACCGTAGATCAAGAGCGTGGGACTGAAGTGCAACCAAAAATCGAGGAGCAGCCCCTTCAAGTAGTGAAAGAGGGGCTGCAACCTCTCACAATCCATATAAACGTGAAACACGGACTCCTCCAGGCCGCAAAAAATGCAGGCGGCCTGGGAGTCCGTGAACCTACTTAAAACCTTATTGCACGGGACCGCTCCGTGCAACACCCTCCAGGCCAAGTCCCCGATGGAACAAGGGAGGACTCCCGCATAGAGAGCCCTCCATTGGGGACCTCCGCTACCGCCGGTCGGCAAAACGCCACGCCAAGGCGTGTCCGGACGGTAGACGAAGATGGCAAAGTGGAAAGTGTGCAGGAGCAGCCCGTACAGGAAACCCCTCCGCGCGGAATGAAAAGGCACGGAGGGTACTTCCTCGAGACGGCTCAAGTTGTGAGGCACCGGTTCCCGAGGGGAGTTTCGGGGCCGGGCGCCGATGAGGAATTCCGTCCGAACGGGGGTAAGCTCGGACGGGATCGCCCCACGTGCTTGAGCCGCCTCGATACACCTAGTGGAGTCGGGGCCCAGTGCCGCTTTTACCGATTCGATGGTTTCGACCGCGAGCCGGACGTTGGCCCAGGACAGGCGCCGCGCCAGCTCCTCCGGCGCCATCCAGCCCGCTCCTCCGCCATCGAGCAGGTCCCCGACTCTGGTCACCTTGCCAGCCACAGCCCTACCCTCCGCCAGCCGCCCGAACCCGTGTTCGTGGAGGTGCGGATTCCTGAGCAGCGGCTCCCGAAGGAGAGCCGCCGCTCCTGACGGGGGAGAGCTCCGCCTGGAAGCGACGTAGTTCCAAACCCATAGTAGTTCCTGGTAGAAGACAGGCAGCTCCCGCAGGCCGGCACGCCTGCTGCCCACTTTCGCAAACAGGAGCTGCGTGTCGTAATTGAGGCCATGCAGCTGGCGGAAGAAAAACGTCGCCAGCGCACACCATCTCGGAGGATTCTCGACGTACAGGTATCTCTGCAGCGTCTGAAGACGGAAAGTCGCAGCCTGGGTGCGAAGGCACACCAGCGCCTGACCGCCCTCCCTAAGCGGGAGACACAGAACCGCGGCAGAGACCCAGTGCTTCCTTTTGTCGAAGAAGTCGATGAGCTTCTTCTGAATCTTGGCGACAAACGCAGGGGGAGGGATCAAAGTGACCAACCGGTACCACAACATGGCGGCCACCAGCTGGTTTATGACCAGCGCTCGACCCCTGTAGGACAACACTCGGAGCAGTCCTGTCCAGCGTCCTAGGCGAGCGGTGACTTTGGCCTCCAGCTCTTGCCAGTTCGCCGGCCAAGCGTCCTCGGCAGGGCTAAGGTAGACTCCCAAATAGAGGAGGTGCGTGGTGCTCCAGGCGAAAGGCCTGAACTCCTCCGGCAGGGAGTCCACCCGCCACTGACCCACCAGGAGTCCGGAACATTTCTCCCAGTTGATCTTGGCGGAGGATGCGTCCGAGTAAATCTGCTGGCATTCCCGCATCCTCCGCAAGTCAGCGGGATCCGTGACCATGAGGAGCACGTCATCGGCATAAGCCGAGAGGACCACCTCCACGCCCGGCCCTTGCAGAGCCAGTCCCGTCAACCTCTTCCGCAAGAGGCGCAGGAAAGGCTCCACGCAAATGGCATATAACTGACCGGACATGGGGCATCCCTGACGCACCCCCCTCCCGAAGCGAAGGGGCGCCGTCAAGGACCCGTTAACTTTAATCAGACGCTCCGCGGCGGCGTACAGAAGTCGGATCCGGGCGGCGAAATGCGTCCCGAACCCGAATGCGCGCAGAGTCCCGAAGAGATACTCGTGATCCACCCTGTCGAACGCCTTCTCCTGATCCAGGGAAAGGAAGGCGACCAACAGACCAGCCCTCTGGGAGTGGTGGACCAGGTCCCGGACCAGATGGATGTTATCGTGGATGGTCCGGCCCGGGACCGTGTAGGACTGGATCATGTGGGCCAGCACGGTGCCAAGGCGAGCAGACATGGCCCTGGCAAAGATTTTATATTCCGTGCTGAGGAGGGAGACCGGGCGCCAGTTCTTAAGGAGGCGGAGATCGCCCTTCTTAGGCAGCAGGACAATGACCGCCCTGCGCCAAGAGAGGGGCATCTCCCCGGTCGCCAAACTTTCCCCCAGGACCCGCGCGTAGTCGCCCCCCAAGACATCCCAGAACGCCCTGTGGAACTCCACGGTCAGCCCATCCAGCCCCGGGGACTTTCCCCTAGAGAGCTGGCGGAGGGCGCCGGTCAGCTCCGCCAGACTTAGCGGAGGTCAACTTCAATTACTGCCGCGGGTTGTTCCGCAACCCCCCCCACGGGTAGGGTCTCATCCCCATCCCCGGGAGGCACGTGCTGGACAGACACATCTGCCTCAGCCTCCCGAGGGACAGGCGACCCCTGCCGATCGCTGGTGATGACGACAGCGCTGGGGGGGCGGGGGGGCGCAGTACCCGCGGCGGGCAACGACTCCCCCTGCTCGGAGGGACCTTCCTCCTCCCGGTCCTCCTCCTCATCCAGGGGGTCGCGCCTTCTTTTTAGCACGGAGGGAGCGAGGGAGACCTCCATGTCTGCAAAGGCCTCCTCCTCGACTCCCTCCGGCGGAGCAGGTTTGTCGGGTTCCTCGGGCCCGAGCCCGGCCGCAGGTATTGGCATTACCGCTGCGGCGGTTGCGGCCACAGGCTCGGGCACGGGGCCCCTCCCGCTCACATCTGCCCTGATCAACTCCGCGAGGTGCGCGGGTGTAAGGGGCTCAAGGGGCAAGGGCTCACCATCCACGGGGGGACCTGCCCTAAGGTGCTTCTTTTTTCCCCGCGCCTTCTTTCCGGCCGGACACGCTCCCTCCCCCCCGCCGGAGGCCTTGGTGGCATCGGCCCCCGACGTCAACCGCGCATCAGACGTACTTGACGCGCGGGCAGATCCGGGGGGAAGGGCGGCGGCGGCGGCGCCAGCCTCGGCCGCACGAGATGATCCGGCGGCCTTGGAGGCAGGGCAGTTCCTCCTGATGTGCCCCACCTCCCTGCAGGCATGGCACCTCACACCGTCCAAAAGGCGCGGTAGGCGGTCCCCTCGTGGAGGACGACGAACGCCCCTTCAGTGTCCTCCTCCCGCGCCAGCTGGATAAACAGCTGGCGCCGGAAGGAGAAGACGTGGCGAAGGCTGGCCTCCCGGAAGCCGAGCGGGATGGGCGGGATCCCCGACCTCACCTCCCCAAGTTGTCGCAAATGGGGAAGGAGGAGCTCACCAGGAACATAGGGCGGGACGTTGGAAATAATGATCCTCTGCGCGGTGGCCTCGAGAGGATCCACCGGCAGGAAGGTCCCGCCCACGGTGAGCCCCTTGGCGACAGCCAGGGACACCGCCCGCTCCGACCCCAGGAAGAACACAGCCTTCCCATACATTTTCGAGGCCGCGACGATGGCTGAGGGGCCGACAACCCCAGCCATGGCCTTGACGCAGGCCTCGATGGTCATAGTGGGGTGAGTGTAGCTCTTCACCCCAAGCTTTTTTGTTATTAATCGAAAAGGTGACGGGGCAGCAGGAACAGCGGGAGCAGCTGTGGCTGTGGCTACCACTCTCGCATAGGTCCCGGCTGGCCCCGCCACCGGCGAAGATGCCGTCGCCATTCTGGGGTGCTTTTTTTAAGGGCTACACTCACCCCAAGTCACAGGCCTGAAGGTGTTAATGGCCTCGGTGTATATATATATTTTTTTGTCCTCTATTGAGCAGAGGGAGCTGATTAAAATGAGGACACACCTCTCTCCTTATTGATTTAAATTGGGAGAGGAGCCCTCGCCCTCGCCCCTCTGCTCAATTGGCAATTAATAAAATAGATGAAACTAAGGTGCCTTAGAAAGACAGGCAGAGAGAGACAAAGAGAGAGAGAGAGGTGGGGGGGTGGGAAGGAGGGAGGCCGCAAAGGGCAGTGTTGCCACTCAGGATGGTGGGTGGGTGTAGGCAGGGTTGCACTCTCCGATGGAAAAAGTCTTTGGTGATGGTGGTCTTCTGGCAGGGGGAGAAGACGTCTTCACCTGGAAAAGCTGGAGAAGCCCAGGCTTAGTCCTGCAACAGGTCTTAACGATGTAATTAAATTAAATTAAGGACTTCACCTTGGGCAGCTCCAAGCTCTCCCAGGGCAGGCAATAGAAGGGATGCTAATTAGTGGTGTGTGTGGCCTAGCTTTTAACAAGAGCACACACACTACACCCCTTGATGATCCGGCCTTGCTTCTTCTTTTCTCCCCCCACCTAAAATACAAAGTCTTGGGAGAGTGCCCCAAATAACACCCACCTGTAGATGTTCCGGATGAAGTTTTCTTCCCTCCTTTCAAGCAGTTGGTTTCTCTCCCCTCTCTCCCTCTCCTGAAGTGGAGGCCAATTTGGGGAGGCAGTGATAGAAAGGCCTCTCCCCTGGTTGATGTTGATGTAGGCCTCCTTTCTCCTTCTCCTCCTCTGTCCTCTCTCTCCAGGCACCTCAGTTGATGTAATGATGGTGGAGTTGGTGTTGGTGGTGGTCCAACGTTCTCCTCCTCTTCCTGGTCAGGGGACCACCACTTTAATCCACTCTCCAAAGTCTGGCTGCTCCCTCTGCTCGTGCTTGCAGCTGAACAGAGGGTAACTTAAGACTGAAATACAGAAGCCTGCTATGGCTTTATATACAGGGGTGGTCACTGCCGGTACTGCAGTATAGAATCAGTTCTTCTCTTAAAGGTACATACACAACAATTTACACCCAAAATGTTACTCTGTCGCTTTTCTTTGCTGGTGCCGACAAACCTGCCATGTTATCACCAGCACCTTCTGTTTTTTGTTTCATTATAAAATTACAGATTGTTCCACCTGCACTGTCATCATTCCACATGTGACATTCCCATGGGGCTCCAGTGGGCGATACCAGACAAAAGGTGGTCTGATAAACTGGTATGTAATGTGCTTTAAGTTTGGAGTGTTAAAAAAATATCCACTGCCCGATATAAGTGTTTATTTTCATAGATGTTAGTTCGGTACAAGCAGATAAAGGGCTGCAAACTGACGGCGTGCCTGTTAACTATCAACAGAAAATGCTGGAAACACTCGGCAGGTCAGGCAGCATCGTGGAGCGAGAATCAGAGTTAACGTTTCAGGTCGATGACCCTTCGTCAGAACTGGAAAAAGTTGGAGAAGTAACAGGTTTTTAAGCAAGT
This sequence comes from Somniosus microcephalus, assembly GCF_052327205.1. Lineage (NCBI taxonomy): Eukaryota > Metazoa > Chordata > Chondrichthyes > Squaliformes > Somniosidae > Somniosus > Somniosus microcephalus. The sequence continues at coordinate 28,735,869 of NC_141003.1, forward strand.
GCAGGGGCTGGGAAAGGGGGGAGGGAGGAAAGAACAAAGGGAAGGTCTGTGATAGGATGGAAGGCAGGAGAGATTAAAAGACAAAAGGGATGATGGTGCGAGGAAAAAGGAGATGGTAATGGGACAAGTTAAGAAACAAAAGATGGCTCTAGATGAAGTGTAAATGGCACTGGCAGAATGATCGACAGCTGCCATGTGAGATTATTGATACTTATTAATGATTTAATCTTATTCTGTGCAGATACCTGTACTGGTTACTTGACAAAATATATTACAGTAAATATAGGGAGATTTTGAATTGGACCTTTTTAAACTAAACTAATGTAGAAAATCCCATTTCCCCCTCACAACTGTGTAGATGGAACAGCTCCTTTGATCTTATTGGACACTAATGCAAAACATAAGGGCTGTGGGTTGCATTCTCTCATGCACGATGCTTTATTTGGCCCATGAATTATTGTCAGTATACAGGAATCTTTTTCTCAGCAGGTCAGAACTGATGAAGGGTCATCGAACAGAAACGTTAACTCTGTTTCTCTCTCCATGGTGCTGCCTGACCTGCTGAGTGTTTCCAGCATTTTCTGTTGTTGTTTCAGATGTCCAGCATCCACAGTATTTTGCTATTGTATTAGTGTGCCTGCTAACTATATTTGGAAACTTTTGGCAATGGAAGCACTTAAACCTCAGTATTACTGTCAATCGTAGGGCTAAAGGAGCAGCAGAGTGTGAACTAAACTGTACTCCCTTCTCTGTTTACATAACACTTCCTTCTTTGGAGGGAGGAATGGCAGGGGTGGGGGGTGGTGGAGGGGTGGGGAGGTGGGGCTCAAAGTCCTTAACAGCACTTTATATCCTTCCTTAGATATAAGTTTCAATGTCTTTTGTGTGCCTGTGAGGTTTTCAGTTTTCAGTGATCCACACCAACATGGCATCACAACAGGAAGTGCCTAACTATTTTTTTAACAAGGAAAACAAATTGATCACAGAGATTGGTAAAACCAATAGGTCTTCAAAAGCTCCTTACAGATGGGTCCACTGAATGATTCCTTTTAATGCAAGGCTTTTATATTGTCCTGGCCAATATTTGCCCCTCAACCAACATCTGTAAACTGACTAACAACAGAAAATGCTGGAAAAACACAGCAGGTCAGGCAACATCCGTGGAGAGAAATTTGAGTTGACGTTTCGGGTCGAACCCTTCTTCAAAACTGGAAAGAAAAGAAAATAGATCGAAGGCAGGGCTGCGATTGGACAAAAGAGGCAAAAGAAACAAAAGAGTAAAAGAGACAATAAAAGGTATTCGAAGTTAGACGAGATGGTAATAGGCTGAGATTAGGTGTGAAGTGTACTGGCAGGGCAAGAGATAGCTGCCAGGTGTGAGAGAGAAGCAAACGGAAAGGGGGGGGGAAAGGAGTGGAAAAATTACAAGAAAAAATGTAATAGGTCATTTCATTGCTGTTTGTGGGACCTTGCTGTGTGCAAATTGGCTGCTGCATTTCCTGAATTACAACAACGACTACACTTTTAAAATACTTAATTGGCCGTAAAGCACTTTGGAATGTCCTGAGGTTGTGAAAGATACTATAAAGATGCAAATCTTTCTCTCTTTACTACCATTAAAGTTCTTGACATGCAACTTAGAAGCCAGTGGAAATACCACTAAAGCAATTGTTGTTCAGTAAAAACATTCATAACTTTGACTTTATATGTAAGGTTTATAAGATAATGAAGTCTGTGCCCGCATGCAATAAGACCTGGATGACATTCAGGCTTGGGCTGATAAGTGGCAGGTAACATTCGCGCCACACAAGTGCCAGGCAATGACTATCTTCAACAAGCGAGCGTCTAACCATCGCTCCTTGATATTCAACGGCATTACCATCGCCGAATTCCCCACCATCAATATCCTGGGGGGTCACCATTGACCAGAAACTTAACTGGACCAGCCACATAAATACTGTGGCAACAAGAGCAGGTCAGAGGCTGGGTACTCTGCGGCGAGTGTCTCACCTCCTGACTCCCCAAAGCCATTCCACCATCTACAAGGCACAAGTCAGGAGTGTGATGGAATACTGTCCATTTGCCTGGATGAGTGCAGTTCCAACAATACTCAAGAAGCTCAACACCATCCAAGAAAAAGCAGCCTGCTTGATTGGCACCTTAAACATTCACTCCCTCCACCACCAGCGTACCGTGGCTGCAGTGTGTATCATCTACAAGATGCACTGCAGCAACTCGCCAAGGCTTCTTCGGCAGCACCTCCCAAACACGCGACCTCTTCCACCTAGAAGGACAAGGGCAGCAGGGGCATGGGAACACCACCACCTCCAAGTTCCCTTCCAAGTCACTCACCATCCTAACTTAGAAGTATATCGCCGTTTCTCCATCGTCGCTGGGTCCAAATCCTGGAACTCCCTCCCTAACGACACTGTGGGAGTATCTTCACCACACAGACTGCAACGGTTCAAGAAGGCGGCTCACCACCACCTTCTCAAGGGCAACTAAGGATGGGCAATAAATGCTGGCCTTGCCAGCGATGCCCACATTCCATGAATGAATTAAAAAAAAGATTGGGACTGATTTTGCAATCAGGCACTCCCAGCGAGGAACGATACTTGCAGGTTCCACAGGTTTGGAAATCAAAGGCATCCAGCGCATGGCTTTCTGGCACGTTCCTCACCTGCCTCCCTGTCAGCGTATCTTCTCACCTGCCTCCCTGTCAGCGTATCTTCTCACCCTGCCTCCTGGTCAGCGTATCTTCTCACCTGCCTCCCTGGCACGTTGCTCACCTGCCTCCCTGTCAGCGTATCTTCTCACCTTGCCTCCCTGTCAGCGTATCTTCTCACCTTGCCTCCCTGTCAGCGTATCTTCTCACTTGCCTCCCTGTCAGCGTATCTTCTCACCTGCCTCCCTGACACGTTGCTCACCTGCCTCCCTGTCAGCGTATCTTCTCACCTTGCCTCCCTGTCAGCGTATCTTATCACCTTGCCTCCGTCAGCGTATCTTCTCACCTTGCCTCCCTGTCAGCGTATCTTCTCACCTGCCTCCCTGTCAGCGTATCTTCTCACCTGCCTCCCTAACACGTTGCTCACCTGCCTGCCGGTCAGCGTATCTTCTCACCTGCCTCCCTGTCAGTGTATCTTCTCACCTGCCTCCCTGTCAGTGTATCTTCTCACCTGCCTCCCTGGCAGTGTATCTTCTCATGGGGAGCGCCCGATTACACAATCAGCTCTCACCTTCTATCTCTGAGTTAGTAATCCAAAGTATTTTTGATCCATATAGTAGTTTTAATGAACACCAGCTCTAGTTGTGATAAAGAAGACTAAATTTGCATTTATATAGCACCTCATCGTGTCCTCGGAATGTGCCAAAGCACTGCATATCCAATGAATTACTTCAGAAATGCAGTCATTGTTGTTACCTAGCTTAACAAAATAATCTTCTGATCCTATTTCATTCTAATTTACTATAAAAACAAGATACTTTTGAATTAGCTAAACCTGATTTTTCTGATGAAAATATTCACATATGCACATTCCATAAACAGCTCGTTATTTAACGCTGAAATAAAATACAATAAACAATTGTTTCTCTGACTTTTCTGCAACATCCCGTTTCAACATTCAAATATTTTGTGGACAAAACCTTGTGTTAATCAATGCTGTCATATTGTATCTGTTGGAATACATGTACTTTAATATTAATTGCCTGCAGTTTCCTTATTAATTGACACTATAGGCTTGATTTTGTCAATGGGGAGCTTTTGGAGGCGGGACTCCCACTTTTTGGGTTGTAGTCCCGCCTCCATCGACTTGTGGCCAACCCACGCTATTTTCCCTTGATTGACCTTGTTAAGCCCGCCCAGCGGGCTCAGCAGGCCAATTAAGGGACACCTGGTTACTGGTGATGTCAGCGATTGACATTTCATCTGTCAAGAGCTTTTGACAGATGAAAAATCAGCGTTTGACAGCTCTGTGAAGCTATCAAACACTGACAATCTGTCTTCTAACTTGAGTCCTTCTACTCAGACTCAGTTAGAGAGCTCTCCAGACCAGAAAGCAGAGGCTGCAGCTTTTGACAGTTCAGCGGCCATTCTGCTTTCTGTGCCGGTGAGCTGAGGGACTCCCGAGAACTGAAGGAAGGAAGCCTGCAGGAGAAAGTAAAGGTATTAAAACACTTTACACTTACCTCACACGCTTACACATGCACCCATCACTCACCTGCACAATGGACATCTCGAACCCTCCAACCTCTGCAGACCGACGGTCTGCCTCGCTAACTTGGCATGGTTCAGAGCCATCGGGAAGTCCACACTTCAGGGCTAAAAATAGGGATTAGGCAAAAAACTGCCTGTTAACTACCCGTTAACAGGCAGTTAATTGGCACTAATCCCCTTCCCGCCTTGGGGAAGCGGCTCCCAGCACGGGTCGGGTACCCGCCTCCTGGGACATTGGCAGGGAGGCGGGTTGGGGGGCGGGATGGACTCCTGCCCCCCGATTCTGCAATTTTCCCACCACTCCTGCCTCCAAACCCGCCTCCTCGGGGCTTGGAAAATCGAGCCCTATGTATCAGAAGATAAATAAAGATGGAAAGCAGCATACATTTTCTGTGCATAAGGATGGAGTTTATGAGCTTGAGCTTCGGGTGTGGAGTTTTGTACACCAGGAATGTATTTGGGAATTCAGGCACAGAGTTCAATTGGTCGGAATTGGCCTGACTCTGAACCCAAATTCTCAATGGACCAGATTTTGCTGTAGCAGGGCCTCTAACGGCGTCCGCACGTGCCCCTGCACACTTCAGCTCAAAAAGATTTTGCCCACTATGTTGCTGAAAGTGCGAGATGATGACAGCACAGTGAGGGAAACAGGGCATTTGGGACCTGAGTGAATAGGGCCACCAACTGTGTATCTCCTTAACCAATGAGATTTAAGGATTGGAAAATAAACAGCAAAGGACTGAGAAAGAGGGTGAATTAAGGGGGATGAATTTAATGTCAAATCAGGTACAGAAAGAGAAATAAAGAGAGGGAAAGAAAGATTGGATTAAGAGAGAGAAAAGAGACAGAAAGGTAAAGTAAGGGAATCATTTTCTTAATTTAAAATTTGACATTTAAAAAATCTCCTAAAACAATTCACAACCTGAAGGCATGAGGCTCCATACTTATAATAGTTCATTTTCGGTGCCAGAGAGGTTGATTGGCAGTCATTAACACTTATCACATTGTTAAAAGGGTTTGTAATAAATAACTAGCCCTAAATATCTGAGGTGGGTTTAGTTTGTATCTATCGTGCAAATGCAGCAACTTTATGACATTCAATGCATATCAATAGTAAGGCAGACAGCGAGATGCCGTTTCTGTGAAGCTAATGGTGGAGCGGCGCAACTCGGACAACAACTTTTGGATATTGGCATTTGACCGCGCATCTGCCTCTCTCCTGAAGTTGCTGTACCATTTACGTATAAATAACAGAGAGTGCCATTAGTCTCACTGTTATTTTGACAGCAAAATCTGGTCCAATATGTGTTCCTGATGGGTGAGGCACATCATCAGGAGTGCAAATTCATGAAATCTATCCAATAGTGTATACTCTAACTCTGTGATAAATGATTTTACTTCATGCATTTCAGTTTACACGATGAGTATTTTATTATATGGTGCAAGTCAGAGTGCCCAACCTGCCGCCCCCAGAGCCCTCGCAATCCAAATTTCGAAACCCCGGTACCTCAGTCCTATTTCTGCTTATATTTTGTACTTGTTGGTTTTGTGCTGTTTGACTTTTGTGAGCTTGGTGGTTTGGAAAGAGCTGTTCTTAGTGCTGTTGTCTAATTGGTAGATAAATCCTAAATCAAAACATCAAGATCTATTAGTTGCAGCATCTTTATATGCGGTACTCAGAACTCCATGATATTTATGTATGGCCCATGGAGTCAAAAGCTTTGTCTGTGATTTTACTGTATGAGCTGTTTTATTTACAGACTTTGAATTATGTCCTAATGACCATGTTCATTACTTGGAACATTTATATTTTTTTATGCTACTGCCTTTGCATTTCTGACAGGTCCAATTTAACTATGCAGCACTGATAAACTACCCGATGCGGAATGACAGACTCTCAACCTGACAGAGTCTTGGGTGGCAGTTTTGCTGGTGCACTCTCTGGTAAGATATCTTTGCAGCAAATACAGACATAGTCCATTCCGTAACCCACACTTCCTGGTACATTCTGGTTCGCCAGGCTCATTGAATGGTGGAACAGGCTGGAGGGGCTGAATGGCCCACTCCTGTTCCTATGATGTACCCCTTCATATTACATTATAGGTTAAATGGTGAATTTTCATATATGTATAAGTGCTCTTGCACAAATGGTACAATCTTCTGATATTAAGGCATACAGCTTGCACATACTTCCATGCTGGTTTCATGGTTGTAGCACTTGAGGTGCCTTTGAGTGGCACCAAATGATGTCAACGTTGGAAATGGTAGTGGGCAGTAGCATTTGGGACAGCTTGTCATCTCTGCCTCCCTAACAATAGAACCATTGAAATATACAGCACATAAGAAGTTAATTCATCCCATCATGTCTGTGCCAGCTCTTAGCTAGCAATTCAAAACTAATCCTACTGCCCTGTCTTCTTCCAATAGCTTTCTATCTTCCGCTGCTTCAAATATTTATCCAATTTTCCTTTAAGAGATGCAATGGTCTCTTGCCTCAAACCATTCTCTATGGCAAAGCATTTCATGCTCCAACATTTCTCTGTGTAAAGAAAATTCCACTGATCACTTGCCGCACTCTCTTAGTGACAATTTTAAATTAATGGCCCCCTCGGCGCGCAGTTCCAAACCAGAAGAAATAGTTTTTACCCAATAACTCCATGAAAACTCATTATAATTTTTAAAAACCCTATTAAATACTCTCTTAGCCTTCGCTCTTCTAGTGAAAATAGTCCAAGTTTCTCAAGTCTCTTGTCATGATCATGGTTTCCCATCCCTGGCATCATCCTGATGAATTTACACAGTAAACTTTCTACGGCTCAATGCTTTTTCTACAACAGAGTACTCTAATTGTGGCCTTACCAATGTTTTGTACAGATTTGTCATTGCATTTTTAATCTCGTACTCTATACCTCCACTTATTAAAACCAAAAGTGTTGTTGGCTTTTTTTTTACAGCTTTACCTATCTACACTCACACTTTCAGGAAATGATGTATCAGAACCCTTTGACGCCTCTGTTCCTTCCTCTCACACCCTTCAGTATCTTTCCATTAAGTGTACACTCTCAATCCTTGTTTTTCATCCCAAATTGTGTTACATCAATTATCCGTATTAAATTTATTTTTCCATGTTTGCCCATTCTGCAAACCTATGTCTTCCTGAAGCCTTCTATGGTCCTCCTTGCTGTTTGCCAAACCTCCTATTTTAGTGTCATCAACAAATTTCAAGATTGTGTTCCCTATAACCAAAACCAAATAATCTATACATACCGAGAACCAAATCACAGGTCCCTGAGGTACACCACTTCCAACCCTTCTCCAATCCAAGCAACACCCATTTACCCTGACATCATGTTTCCAATCTATTATGCAGCCTTTTATCCCTGCTGCTGCATTTTCTCTTCTACCATATGCCTGAATTTTTCCAGCAAGCCTCTCGTAAGAAACCTTATCGAACACCTTCTGAAAATCCATATACACTCCATCGACAGTTCTTTTTATCTATTCACAGTCACTTCAACAAAAAACTCTATTAAATTTGTCAAACACGACTTTCCTTTAGCTAAACCATGCTGACTGTCCTTGATTAATCCATGGCCATTTAATTTGAGCCAGATCCCTTGTTCTCTTACTGAAGTTTGCCTTTTTCCAGCCCAGCACCCTGCTCGTTGACTCTTCCTTATCATTTTCTATTCTTACATTGAACTTAACGACATTGTGTTTGCTGTTTCCCAGTTAATCTCCTTTTCTCACATCAGTTTTTTCCCCTGCTTCCTCTCCCAGAACCAAATTAGGCATTGCTTCTTTCTTTGTTGGATTAGAAACATATTCATCTAGGAAGCAGTCCTATACATATTTTAAAATGCATTCCCACTTTGACCACAAGCTTTATCTTTATTCCAGTCAATCGTGATAGATAAAATCACCCAATATTATTGCCCTGTTGTCCTTGCACATCTTTCTGAGCAACAACAACTTGTATTTATATAGCACCTTTAACAGAGTAAAATGTCCCAAGGCGCTTCTCAGGAGTGTCATAAAACAACATTTGACACCAAGCCACACAAGGAGAAATTAGGGCAGATGAACAAAAGCTTCGACAAAGAGGTAGGTTTTAAGGAGCATCTTAAAGGAAGAAAGAGAGGTAACGAGGCGGAGAGGTTTAGGCAGGGAATTCCAGAGCTTAGGGCCTAGGCAACAGAAGGCACAGCCACCAATGGTTGAGCGATTATAATCAGGGATGCTCAAGAGGGCAGAATTAGAGGAGCGCAGATATCTCGGGGGGTTGTGGGGCTGGAGGAGATTACAGAGATAAGAGGGGACGAGGAGGCCATGGAGGGATTTGAAAACAAGGATGAGTTTTTTGAAATCGAGGCGCTGCTTAACCAGGAGCCAATGTAGGTCAGCGAGCACAGGGGTGATGGGCGAATGGAACTTGGTGCGAGTTAGGACACAGCCAGTCATGTTTTGGATGACCTCAAGTTTACTTAGGATAGATGGTGGGAGGCCAGCCAGGATTGCTTTGGAATAGTCAAGTCCAGAGGTAACAAAGGCATGGATGAGGGTTTCAGCAGCAGATGAGCTGAGAAAAGGGCGGAGACGGGCAATGTTATGGAGTTGGAAATAGGCGGTCTTAGTTATGGTGCGGATATGTGGTCGGAAGCTCATTTCAGGGTCAAATATGACACCATGGTTGTGTACAGTCTGGTCCAGCCTCAGACAGATGCTCGGGAGAGGGATGCAGTCGGTGGCTAGGGAACGGAGTTTGTGACGGGGACCCAAGACAATGGCTTCAGTCTTCCCAATATTTAATTGGAGGAAATTTCTGCTCATCCAGTACTGGATGCCGGACAAGCAGTCTGACAATTTAGAGACAGTGGAGGGGTCGAGAGAGGTGGTGGTGAGGTAGAGCTGGGTGTTGTCAACATACATGTGAAAATAACGCTGTGTTTTTGGATGATGTCGCCAAAGGGCTGCATATAAACAACCCACAGATGTCTTCCTCCATCTCATGGCCATTGTTTGGTGGCCTGTAATGCACACACAGAATTGTACCATTTCCTTCCCTAGTTCATAACTCTCGCGACATGGATTCTGTCTTAACACCACACTCAGGAGTCTCCTGTTCTAGTGCAGTGATAGAATCCTTTAATAACACCGCCATTTAATTTCCTTTTTCCCTCCCTATCTTTCCTGTAAATGTTATAACTATAAATGTTATGTGCTCTCCAATCCTAAGCCATATCTCTGTTGTAGCTATATAGTTATTAATGCTTCAAACGCTCTCATTTTGTTTCGAATGCTTTGTGCATTTGTATACATACTGCTCAATTAAGAACAGTGTTCTACAACAGCATTTTTATTTCTCACTCATTCATAGCCCCCTTCTTCTCTGATAATTTTCCTTACTAGTTCTTTCAGCCAAGCCTTCAGCTTCTATTCCAACAACTTTATTGATCCTGCTCCCCCGCCTCCCTGGGCTCAAACCGAGACTTTCCGCACTCCTTGTGATATTAGTTTAAATCCTCCGCCACTGATCTATTTACCTCCAAGGACATTGATCCCATTCTGGTTCAGGTGAAGGTCTTCCCTTGTTTCCGAGCTCATTCCAGTGCCCAAGGGATGTGATCCTTGGTTTTTTGGGGCTATTTCCAATAACTTGGGCATCATAACATTTATTTAAAAAATGATATGCCTGGTTGAATATCAATACTGGAGCCCAGTTAAGAGATCAGAAGATTGTTTGTTGCACATTCTGTCAATCCACATTATAATGAGCTCTATAAGTGTTGTGCAACAAACAATAAAAAGTCAGAACCTCTGTGGGATGCCAACAAAAAATATCTTACAGGTAAAGGATAATTGAAGCACTTACCAATTAATTGAGTTCCTGACAGAAATTATTTGGAGTCTGAAATATCTCCCAGTCTCATTACAGAGCTTACAGGAAAAAAATCTAGGCTTTAGAAGCTGGCTGCTTCTTTAATTCTGGTAAATCTGTCAGTGTGTTTTATCCAGTTTCCTTCCACTGTTTCCTTTTGGCCAATTAATACCGTGGAGTTTCTATTGAATCTGATACTGTAATTCTACAAACGGATATAACGTGCAAAGTTCCCCCCCCAACCAATTTTAATGTTGATTATTCCACAGTTCCTGCCCTGTATAAATTGGACAGTTTTCACAAGAAGGCATTTAACAGCTCTTGGAGGTCATCACTCCTGAAGTGCAGAACATGTTGATTTAAACATTGTTTTGAAGTCAGTTTCATTCTGGACCTTGTCTGTCTCCCAACAGGAGCCAAGGTAACTGCTGCTTGTCCCTCAGCCCTGTGCAGGGCGGCAAGGGCCGTTCAATGGGGGATATTTACACATCACTCAAGACAGCAACATTGTAGAAATAGGACAGGCGAGAAAGTCAAAAGGGAAATGGACGAGATTACTTGTGTTAACCATTTATTATTTGTAGAGAGGGCGGTGGGAGAGAAAGGGCAATGATAATGATTTTGGACGGTGCTTTGTTAATTGTCTTTCTCTCTGGTTCATACAGATGGTGAGCGGTTACCTGTCGCTGCTTCTCGCCTTCGCGTTGATGCCCCAGTCTCAAGGTATTGAGAGCCGTTCAACTTCTAATGCTGCAGATTATTGAGTCTTAAGTAATCATAATATTGACACCAATTGCCTAACTCTTCAAAACAGGCCTCTAACACCGGAGTGCTGAACTAATTGATCCCGTTTCACTTCCAACTCCTCGGGTGCATTGGGCTAAGAATGTATTATTTCCAACAGGTTTGGTACCTTTAAGGAGTAGCCATCTTAAAGTGTCTGGAGAATTTAGTGAGACTGCAGTCCTGAACAGAAGTAGCGGTGTAGCTAGACAGTCGCCACAGTGAGAAGGTGAAAGTGAGAATGAGTTGCTCTTTGTTGTGTCTACTGTACAGGACAGGGGAGACTATCGCTCGCTGCGGCCAGGGACAAGCCGAGCCAGGATGCTCGGTGCAGCCTTTTCGGGGAATATCGCATCCAGACTTTCGATGGGAACTTTTTCGAGTTTCCAGGACACTGCAGTTACAAGCTGGCCGGCGACTGCTTCAAACGCTCGTTCTCTCTTTTAGGTATTTCCATCATACTGTTCGCTTGCAAACGTTAGATTGCAGTTTATTCAGGTTTGCATGAGATTGACTTTCAAATCACCGTCTCCGTGGTAATGTTTGATAAGTGGCACTTACTGTACTTTTCAGGTAACTACCAGGCTGGAAAACGGAAAAGCATTTCTTTGTATCTGGGAGAATACTTTGAAGTCACTGTAACTTTAAAAGGAGAAGTGTCTGTGAGAAAAAAAAGGTAACACTTATAGGTAATTTGCTATCTAATGCAGCCGTGCTCTGGGTACAGTGCCCCTGCTCTGGGCGCAGTATCTCTGCTCTGGGCGCAGTGCCCCTGCTCTGGGCGCAGTGCCCCTGCTCTGGGCGCAGCATCTCTGCTCTGGGCGCAGTGCCCCTGCTCTGGGCGCAGTGCTCCTGCTCTGGGCGCAGTTGCCCCTGCTCTGGGCACAGTGCCCCTGCTCTGGGCGCAGTGCCCCTGCTCTGGGTACAATGCCCCTGTCTATACTTTAGTGATTGATGACCTGATGAGACAGTCAATTCCTTTTAACCTCCCAGATTTTTTTAAAAACGCAAGTTTAAGGCTGCATTTCCGCAGCCAGTTAGTGATGCTTTGCATCCACACTGAACTGGCAGAGTCAGGGCCCGAGCTGCCTGGAGCACAGTGAAGTGAGGTTCTCTGAAGGGCACACTGTTTGGTTTGATACCATGTGTAGTATGAATGTATGATTTAAATTTCTATGATTCTATAAATCCAGTGGACTCTCAAAACTGATTTACAACATGCTCTTGGGCCCTTGGACACTTGATAAAACTGATTAAGTGAGTGGGGACTCTCCCCTCTCAGCTCACGACTTTTAGAAGACAAGCTCTGTCCATTCGTGTATCCAGGAATGTGTAGACCTGACCTAAACAGGACAGTTGAGATTCCAGCCAGACAGGGGCCAAGCAATCTAAACCAAGTTCTGTCTGGTTGGAACCCTGGTTGAGTCTAGTTGTATCTGCAGTGTAAGTGCACCCTTAAAAAGTGCTTTGTACCTGGGGGGCAGTTAAACTGCAATTGGGGGGGGGGCGGCATAGACAAACAAAGAGGTGATCTCCTATGTACTGAAATCTCTGGGCATCAGTAGTGTTATACTGACACAGGGCAGAATTTTATCCTAACTCGTTGGGCATGAAATCCACGGGATCGGGTGGAATGCTGGTTTTACACCCCGCCCAATGTAATTCTTCATTGACTTCAACGGAGAGTAAAATTGGCCAGGGTGTAAAACTAGCATTGCACCCGAACCCGTCAGCTTCCCGACGTGTGGGTTAGATTGAAATTGCTCCCTTTGAGTAGATGCTGAATACATAGTATATAAGAGCAACTCCAGAGACTATTTCATGTTTAACTACAATGTTCTCGCAGTTTGTAAACTTAAGTCTATTTTTGTTGTTTTACTAGGGTCTTGCTGCCTTTTGCATCTCACGGTGTGTTTATAGGGACAGAAGCAGGCTACTATATCATATCCAGCAATGAACATGGGTTCACAGCCAAGATCGACACCAGTGGAAATGTGGTCATCATGTTGTCTAAAAAACATTTCAGTCAGACATGCGGACTCTGTGGCAATTACAATGATTTTCCTCAAGATGATTACATAACTCAAGAAGGTAATGTAATAATTATTAAGGAGTAATCATATGCTTTTCAAACATTTGTCAGTGGAAGCTCATTACCAATATTAGCGTGCTCCTAGGGACTTCCTGTAAATATTGTTATCCGGGGTACCCCCTGTAAATATTGTTATCCTGGATACGCCCTGTAAATATTGACACACTCCTCAGTAATCCCTAAAAGTATTGGCTTGCTTTCAGCTACCCTTTGCAAATATTGGAATGCTCCCGGAGATTCCTGCAAATATTGAGAGTCCCGGGAACCTCCCGCACTAATTGACACATTCCTGGGAATCTCCTGCAAATACTGACATAGTCCCAGGGACCTTCTGCAAATATTGGCATGCTCCCAGGAGCTCCCTACATTAATTGACATGCTCCTGAGGATCCCCTGCAAATATTGATACACTCTTGGCTACCTCCAAGGGACATCTGCGAATATTGATGCGTTCTAAAGGATCAGCTGAAAATATTGAAACTGTCTTGTGGATTCCCTGTAGGTATTCACATGGTCCTGGGGAGCATGAACAGAGAGACCTGGGGGTGTATGTGAACAAATCATTGAAGGTGGCAGGGCAGGTTGAGAAATCAGTTAAAAAAGCATACGGGATCCTGGGCTTCATAAATAAAGGCATAGAGTACAAAAGCAAGGAAGTTATGATGAGCCTTTATAAAACACTGGTTCGGCCTCAACTGGAGTATTGTGTCCAATTCTGGGCACCGCACTTTAGGAAGGATGTGAAGACCTTAGAGAGGGTGCAGAAAAGATTTACAAGAAGGATTCCAGGGATGAGGGACTTCGGTTACATGGATAGACTAGAGAAGCTGGGGTTGTTCTCCTTAGAGCAGAGAAGGTTGAGAGGAGATTTGATAGAGGTGTTCAAAATCATGAGGAGTTTAGACAGAGTAGATAGAGCGAAACTGTACCCATTGGCGGAAAGGGTTGAGAACCAGAGGACACAGATTCAAGGTGATTGGCAAAAGAACCAAAGGCGACATGAGGGAAAACTTTTTTATGCAGCGAGTGGTTAAGATCTGGAATGTACTGTCTGAAAGGGTGGTAGAGGCAGACTCAATCATGGCTTTCAAAAGGGAATTGGATAAGTACCTGAAGGAAGAAAAATTGCAGGGCTACGGGGAAAGGGCGGGGGAGTGGGACTAGCTGAAGTGCTCTTGCAGAGAGCTGGCATGGGCTCGACAGGTTGAATGGCCTCCTTCTGTGCTGTAACTATTCTATGATTCTATGAAAATATTGACACTGCCCTAGTGATCTCTGCAAATATTGACAGACTCCTGAGGATCCTCCTCCTCCCACCCCTGCAAATATTGACATGCTCTTGGAGATTTCATATCCCAACTTCCAAAAGATAAATCCAGTTACTCAAAGTAAAGCAATGTTTTTGTAACAGAAGACATTCTTTATTTGATTTTTCAGGGGGTCCCCAGGTGCATGTTATCCCGGGTCCTCCCTGTAAACTTACTGGAACGTGGCAGTTAGTGCAGGAGGTTCCCGGGAATCTCAATATTTTCTGATGATCCTTAAGAATGCATCAATATTCACAGAGGTCCCTTGGAGGTAGCCAAGAGTGCATCAATATTTGCAGGGGATCCTCAGGAGCATGTCAATTAATGTAGGGAGTTCCTGGGAGCATGCCAATATTTGCAGAAGGTCCCTGCGACTATGTCAGTATGTGCAGGAGATTCCCAGGAATGTGCCAATTAGTGCGGGAAGTTCCCGGGAATCTCAATAATTGCAGCAACAGAAGTAATGTGTGAGTAAATCAACAAATACATAAATGTGGTGACTGGTCTGATAATGCTGGGGAGCAGAGGAGACCCCTCAAGAAGCCCGCTGGGTCCCAGTTTGAAAACCTGTACTCTAAATAACAACTGGGTTAAGATGCACACAGCCCGCAGAATTCATTTGAAATAATTGATGTGGCTAAAACAAACTCCACTCAATAGACGCCACAGTTCTATGCACTCACTAATTAGAGAGCTGGAGTTATCGGCAACGTGAAGCCTGCAGGGTAATAAGCATTAACACAGCTCTCATCTGCTCCCTGCTCTCTTTCTGTTTCTTCAGCATCATTAGTACTTTTTGTAGCTTGTTTCTAAAATGACTCACACTTCTTGGTGGTATTGTAATAATAATAATAAAGAAGATAATAATGATTGGCTTTTTAACAGCACCTTGTAGTGTTTATATATTTAAATTTGCACATAGATGTAGCGATTAACCTTTGCGCAAATGTGACAAATGCGAGTTCCTTTTTCTTCTTTCAATGGCTGGTGTATATTAAATAAAATCTGGTGTAATGATCAACTCAACTGAGGTTGTAAATTTGGCCTGGAATAAAACAAAAGTCACATTGGGGGTGGGTGTTAAATTTAAATGGAGAGTATTTTTAAAGCATCTTACCTTGGAAGTCAGAATTACTGTTTCAATGACAGTCAGGAATGGGTGGGTCAATAAATTTTAATAATGCGGGCTAGAGTTGTAGTAAGAGTTGGAGCTTTTTTTTATTCATTCCTGGGATGTGGGCGTCGCTGGCAAGGCAAGCATTTATTGCCCATCCCTAAGCCAGTGCTAATCACAGAAATCACAGAAACCCCACAGTGCAGATAGAGGCCATTTCGGCCCATCGAGCCTGCACCGACACATATCCCACCCTATCCCCGTAACCCCACGTATTTAATCCCCCTAACACTAAGGGTCAATTTATCATAGCCAATCAACCTAACCTGCACATCTTTGGACTGTGGGAGGAAACCGGAGCACCCGGAGGAAACCCACGCAAACACAGGGAGAATGATGCAAACTCCACACAGACAGTCACCCGAGGCCGGATTCGAACCCGGGTCCCTGGCGCTGTGAGGCAACAGTGCTAACCACTATGCCACCGTGCTGTTGCTGTAAAAGAAAGAACTTACATTTATGTAGCACCTTATCACACCTCAGAGCACTTAATTTAATAAGTTACTTTGAAGTTTGTTATGTAGGTAAATACATCAGCTAATTTGAACTCAAAGATCCACAAAACAGCAAATGAGACAATGACCAGTTAACCTGTTGCTTGGTGGTGTTGATTGAGGGAGGAAAGTTGGCCAATACATTAAAAGGCTCCCTGCACTTCTTTGAATAGTATCATGGGATCTATTACATCCACATGAACAGGCAGATGGACATTCGTTTAATGTCCCATCTGAAAGACGGCACCTCTGATGATGCACCATTCCTTTGGTGCTACACTGAAGTATCGGCCTAGATTATATTTTCAAGTATAACAACGGAAAATGCTGGAAAAACTCAGCAGGCCAGGCAACATCCGTGGAGAGAAATTAGAGTGACGTTTCGGGCCTAACCCTTTTTCACGTGCTATCGTTATATTTTCAAGTCTTTGATTGGTGTTTAAACCCACAATCTTCTGACCTGGAGACAAGAATGCTGCAACTGAGCAAAGCTGAAACAATGTAATATGAGATTATCTCAATTGACAGTCTCAGATAGAACGAATAGTTAAGAATTACAGTTACAATAGAGAAGGAAAGTTTAAACAGGGCTGAAATGAACGGGTAAGAGATTAATGGGGATCATATTCACTTGCTAATTAGCTTTATTTGTGTGGATGGCCCAGGATAAATTGTCACATTTGTACTGTTCAAGGAATTTAAATGAGATTACTTTTTTTTGGAACAGTAAAACATTGAATTCTGACATGTTTTACCAGAAATAGTATTCATAGTTCTTAAATTTAGCTCTTTAAGAAAATGGTTCCACTGTGCTATTGTGTCAGAAAAGGCTTGAAGTGATAAACCTTGGGATGTTAAAAGTTCCTATGATGATTAAAACCACTGGGTTTTCTCTCAGGTTTCCAGGTGGAGAACAGCTATGATTTTGCCAATTCTTGGGCAATGCACGGCGCTGAGGAGCTGTGCAGCAGAGTGTCTCCCCCCAGCAAAACCTGCAACATGTCCTCTGAAGCCATAAATGATGTGAGTTCACATAAATTAGAAATCTGCATTTCAATAAAAATATCGAATCAAAGAATCTTACAACACAGAAGGAGACCATTTGGCCTATTATGCGTGTGCTGGCTCTTTCGAAAGAGCTATCCAATTAGTCCCACTCCCCGGCTCTTTCCTGTTCGTTATCTGATCTGTACAAACATGACTGGAAATTGACAGATACAGTGATGCAAGATTCCTGTTTGATTACTCATTGCCAGTCAATGATTATATCTTCTTAGACATATATTTATTTACACGTATACCTTTTTATTTGTTGCACAGACTTATTTTAATTAACTGTATTTTTTTACTAGTTAAAATACCCAGGATTCTACGGAAGCCTGTTCTCACTTCCCTATCAATGGACTTTTCCAGCACACGGGATTATCACCACTGAAAATGTTAATCTGACACACTGGAATACTTATCTACAGACATATGTAGAAAGATTGAAAGCTCGCTCTTCATTACAGGGCTCCTTTTGCTCCTGAAACGTTGTCCCTAATAGTTACAGTTTTCACTTTATTTTTGAAGTTTAAAGTTAAACTGACAGTAATAAAGCTTCCATCTTATGGTAGTATTAGCTTTTGTTACAGTGTTATGGCGTGCGAGCTCAAAACTGGTAATTGCCGATAATGGCTGACGTGCTTCAGAGGAAGAGGGAGAGAAAGAATGAAAGCGTGAGTGTGAGAGAGAGAGAGAGTCAGAAAGAATGCTTATACAATAAAGTAAACTTTTATTTGGATATAGAACTTGATGGAAAAGTGCAGAATGCTCAAAACAAGCCAGACGTTCAGAAAATGTAAGGATCATGTGGATCCTGAGCCATTCATTGCTAGTTGTGAGGATGACACATGCCACTGTGAAGGAAGGAATTGTCACTGCCAAGTATTTCTGGAATATGCAAGGTCCTGTGCTCAGAAAGGTTCACTCCTCGATGACTGGTCTACAGAAAGTGATTGCAGTAAGTACAGCACAGATAACTTACTTTTCTTTGTGATTTCCTTACGATTGTGATGCAATTATTAAAGATCTATTTCAATTAGAAGGAAATATTACATCATATTTCAAATGTTTTGCATGGTAGATGGTTAGCTCCTTTTGAAATTTGATGTGTTTTTAATTTTACATTGATATTCCTATTTGTCTTTACTTGGTGCCATACAAGTAAGTTACTTTATAAGGTCATTATATGAAACACATTGTGACTACACTAATAATAATAAACTGGAAAACAAAGTCAGCAGCGATATAGATCTGTAAACTGAAGTTATTCTGATTCAGTCACTTAAACAAATCCTGTACAGGTTAGATTGTTAGTTTATGTGAGTCTCTATAACGATGGTATTTCTGCTAATAAATACATACATGCACCAAAGAAAAACTTTTTCTAAAGTTTAGGTGCAGTCCCAAACTGCAGATTTTACAAGTAAGTCCCACTGAAGGTAAATATTTTATCCAAATAGAATGGAGGTCACCAGCCTTAATTTTAAGGATCTCGCACATTAAGAGCTGTATCGGAAACCTGGTAAAACATGATAATGGACCAGCACACAATACCTTGGAAGCTGTGGGGTAGATAATGGTTAGGGGTGGTGACTTTCCAGATGTTTTTCAACTTATGTTGTCTGATGTAAATGCACTTTTTATTTTAACAAGTACTGAAATGTCCGACTGGAATGGAATATCAACCATGTGTGCCAGCCTGCGTACGAACGTGCAGGAGTTTAAATATCAATCAGCTGTGTCATGAACAATGCATGGATGGCTGCACTTGCGAAGGTGATTGTTTTTGCCCATTACATTTCAGACGTTTAGCGAGAGCACTGTATTGCATGAGTATTCTACGCATTCTGATACACTGTTTGGATTTCAGATGGGAAAGTACTGGATGGGGACACGTGTGTAGCTTCTTCGGAATGTTCCTGCATGCACATGGGAAAACAGTACCCTCCAGGTTCCAGTATCTCCCAGGACTGCCGTGCATGGTTAGTATTGAAACTAAAGTCTGTAATGATCACCGTTGAAAGTTTAGCTGCGGGATGCATCAAACAAGCTGTTACGAGTGCCAAACAAGCAATGTTTGCCATAACAACAGAGAGTGCTGGAAACACTCAGCAGGCCAGGCAGCATCGAGGCGAGGAGAAACAGTCAATGTTTCGGGTCGAACTCTTCGTCAGAACAGTTCTGACGAAGGGTTCGACCCAAAACATTGACTCTGTTTCTCCTCTCCTCGATGCTGCCTGACCTGCTGAGTGTTTCCAGCACTTTCTGATGTTATTTCAGATTTCCAGCATCCGCAGTATTTTGCTATTGTGTTGTGTGAAGCAATGTTTGCCATTCACTGGGTGAGATCCACCTCAAGCTTAGAAAAGCACCCCCACCCCCATTCACTGCACATTTTCCTATTTCCTACCAGTCATCCTGTGTCCTCTCTGAGCGAGATTGCAGATTAGTGTTGAATTAGGGGACAGTGGCCACATTCCACACAAAGAGAATTACATTTAAATGTTGAGTTTTTAAACAAGTTTTTAAAAAAATCACTGAGATGAAAGAGGGTTAAACTGCTCATGCGCTAGGCATTGAAGTTACTTTACCAAAACTGAAGACATTAAGCAATTACAGTAGTTAGTTTGTCTGGTAATCAACAAATGGCTGACACCCATTGTGTTGCAAAGTCCCTCATCCCAGGTGTTCAGCAGGGCTAGTCTGGCACAGGCCCTTTTTTCAGGTTGTGAACACAGGACAATAAAGTAAGGAGAGAAATACACATTGACAGTCAGGTTTTTAAAACAGAAAGCTGCTAGGGCAGGATTTCGCCTAGACTCAGAAGGTTAGGATGCAGGAAAGGTATTTAAAAGGTTTTTTAAAGTCAAGTAAGATGAGCCACTAATGTGGGGTAGCATAGCATGCTCATTATTTTGTGTTATTACATGAAGACAAGTCATACCGATTGAATGTTCACTTACTGTCTGAGAACTAAAACAACAATGTTTTGTTCTGGTCTTGTCTTGTCAACGCATGAACAGTTCATCTACGTAAAGATTGGATAAGCACACGATAGCGCATATGAAGAACACAATATCCAGTTCATATGTCAAGGGTGGCACTTTGTTACAGCTGCTGGGTTACTCTATTGTATAAGTAGATGATGGGCGGTGTAAGTCAACTCCAGCAAGGGATGTGGGAGCTGCTGCAGGGCCTGACTGACACCACTGAACTTGAGAAGGTACCTACACCAAACCTGCATTTGTAACAGGCAGTTTTGCACTGTAGGACCTTGTTCACTAAGAGCTGGATTGAGATTGTAGAAATCAATTTCATAAAGGACCTTTACAACAGAAAGACAAGGGCCTAGAAATTCAGCTGTTTGCGCCAGCCGTTAGCGCCAGATTTCCGGCGCTATCCACTTAGCGGCCGGGCACCGCCGGATCTGCGCCTACGCCAAAATTCAGCTGGGCTTTAGCGCCGGCGCAAAGTGTTAGCGCCCGCTCAGCTGCGCGCGCATCTTATGACGTCATTCCGTCGTGCAACGCCGTTTGTGCGCCCCAAACCAGAAATTCAGTGGCGCCCGGCCGATGTGGGCGTGGCGCTGCTAAGAACTGTGAAATGGAACTCAACAGAGGCCCTGTGGGATTCGGGGAGCAGTAATTAAAGGGCACATCCACTCACCCATAAAAGCCAGCCATTTCGCTGCAATGACTTTACTGCTTTGGATTTCTGCACAGAGAGCAAGGCACAGAGATTACTGATTTCGGACACCATAGGAGAGGTATTTTTGGCTTCTAGCCAGTGCTTTGACATTTGCATCCTTGTGATTTTGCTGTTTGGAACTTTGTAATGGGGGCTGCATGGGGGGCCAACCCTCAGTTGCTACATTTTGTGCGAAGGGCTCGCAGACGCTTTGAGAGAGGGCCAGGCATGCCTAGACGCAGAGGGGCCATTAGGCGTCGCCAACGTAGGCCTTACCCAGTCAGGCAATACCGGGAGCAGGTCTCATATCTCACCATGACTGCGGCGCATTGTGTTAAGAGGCTGCGCTTCAGAAGGGAGGTGGTTGGAGAGATCTGCCAGCTGCTTCACGCGGATTTGCAGCCACAGCTCATGTCCAGGGCGTCTCTCTCGGTGGAAGTGAAGGTCACGGTGGCTCTCAGCTTTTATGCAAGCGGCTCCTTCCAAGCCACTGCTGGGGACATTGCGAACATCTCCCAGTTCGCCGCGCATCGCTGCATCCGACAGGTCACCGAAGCACTTTTCGCGAGGAGGCACCAATTCATCTCCTTCCCCATGACCCAACACAAGCAGGAGCAGCGTGCAGTCGGATTTGCCAGGATCGCGGCCTTCCCCATGGTGCAGGGCGCCATTGACTGCACGCATGTGGCTATGCGGGCACCTATCCACAATGCCGAGCAATACAGCAACCGGAAGGGCTACCATTCCCTAAATGTGCAGCTGGTGTGTGACCACAGGCAGCGCATCCTAGCTGTCAATGCCCGCTTCCCAGGAAGCAGCCACGATGCCTTTATCCTGCGCCAGACTACTGTGGCTGACATGTTCCAGGCACAGCCTCCACCAAGGGGATGGCTTATCGGGGACAAGGGCTACCCTTTGTGCACATGGCTCATGACCCCGCTCCGCACGCCCAGGACCCCAGCGGAGCTGGCACACAACGAAAGCCATCAAGCCACAAGGAACCTAATAGAGCAAACGATAGGCGTCCTCAAGCAACGGTTCCGTTGCCTGGATCGTTCGGGCGGGTCTCTTCAGTATTCACCGGATAGAGTCTCCCAGTTCGTCGTGGTGTGCTGCATGCTCCACAACCTGGCTATCCGCAGGACTCAGGCACTGCCACCTGACATTGCCCCACCACCTCAGGAGGACGAGCAGGAGGACCCTGAGGAGGAGGAGCACCAGGCCAGGAGGGAGCGACAAGGTCCAAGGGCCGTCCGCCGGGGGCTTATTGCTCGACACTTCTAGGCCCCCTGTCAGGGAATGGCCTGGGCCACTGAACGCAGCTGAAGGCAGCCGCTCCGCAAGCCCTCAGCCGGTTAACCCAACAACCACTTGAAACATGACACCTGCACATGGTGAATAAATAAACATCTTTATTTCAAAAACTCAGGGCCCTTCCCACATGGAAGAGCAAAACAGAGAAGACCCCCAAAAAACAGTCACAAACTTCTGTCACTCCCAAAACCTGGGGAGGACTAACAAAACATCAACATCCAAATGGCCTTCCTCACTGGCCTAACAAAAACAAGCCCCCCCCACAACACAAACACCCCCATAAAACCAAACAACATAATGCCCCCCAGAACAGAAGCCCCCGCATCACCCAAACCCTCGCTCACCACACTCTATTCGGTGTGGCGAGAGGGCGAGTCCGTCGACAGCCGTCTTTTGCCCCGGCCCGTCCTGCTGCTGCGCCTCAAGCTGGGCCGTGAGGCTGTGGCGAGGCTGGGGGAAGGATCTTCAGGGCGACAAGGCGTCTCGCCAGATGCCCTTGGGGGTCAGCCTACACGAGGGCGGGCCCGGGAGGGGCCGGCTGGTGGCTGCTGCAGCTGTGGGTGGCCCTCTTCACTGCCTGCAGCAGCTCCTTGCACCCTGGCTGGGGGAGTGGCAGGCTCGCCTGCACCAATGGGGACAAGGTGGGTGATGCCAGGCGCGCGCTGCTCGCCAGACACACGTGCACTCGGGCGGCCTGGCCGGGGAGCAAGCGCGCCAAACTGTTGGTCGCCAGACCGGTGTGCGGCAGCAGGGCGGCGGCTGGCCTGGCGACGCCTCTGCGCCAGTGCGAGGGTGGCAGAAGTCAGTGCCCCAACTGCGCCGGCATGTGCCCGCATCTGCAGTGCCATTGTCTGCCCAGCACCTCTCAGCTGGCGACTGGCATGCTGCGCTGCCTCGAGTTGTTGCACCCCCCTCTCATGCGCTGCCACAAGGAGCTCCACCCCCCTGGCGTGCGCTGCTGCGATTTGCTCCAGCCCCCTGGCCTGGGATTGGCCGAAAGCCACCACACTTTGTGCGAGGCTTTCGATGGCGTGAGGCATCTGTGCCACCACCTCCATGAATTCGACGTGCCGCCGCTCCGACGCCGCCGACATCTCGTCCAGGAGGCGCACCTCCTGGGTGACGTCCGAGTCCGGACTGGAGGGCGCCTCCACCCTCTGGCCAGAAGGCTGGCGTGCCGCCGGAGCCTTGCCGCGTGCGGCCACGCCACTGGGAGCAGGTTCTGCCCTCCCCTCCACCACCTCCCCCCTCTGGGCAGAAGGCTGGCGTGCCGCCGGAGCCTTGCCGTGTGCGTCCATGCCACTGGGACCAGGTTCGGGGCTCCCCTCCCCCGCCTCCCCCTGGCTCTCCGGCACGCCAGACGTCTCCCCTTCATTGCCATCTCCTGGAGCGGAGGAGGGTTCCCCCGAGGTGGCGCCTTCCTGCTGCTCCTCGACGTCCTCCTCCTCCGAGGGCCTGGCTGTCTGGGCTTCAGGGAGCACCTCCTCCTCACCAGCTGAAAGCAGGAAGGCACAAGTGTAGCTTTAGAGTGAGGACAGGCCGACAGCGAGGGAGGCCGCATTGGTGCATTATGCGCATTTTTCGGCCAGTGGGGAAGGATGTAGATCTGATGCGCGAGGGCAAGGAGAGAGGTGCACCCGGTCCTGTCCTTACCAGTGGGTTCCAGTATAGGGTCGGCGTCGCCGAGCGCCACAGGCCCAGTCACCGGGTGACGCAGGAGTCGGGCCACCCTCTCTTCCAGAACCGCTAGCTCCTGGTAATCGCGAGGGCCTCCACCAGTGACACGCAGGCTCCTGGCGTTCCTCGCCAGCTTGGCCTGCAAGAGAAAGGAGGGCGTCTAAGTACAGTGTGGTGCCCCGTTGGTGTGTGTGAGGCCTCACATGGTGGAATAGCTTGGACAGTGTGGTGCCCTGTTGCTGTGTGTGAGGCCTCCCATGGTGGAATAGCTTGGACAGTGTGGTGCCCTGTTGCTGTGTGTGAGGCCTCCCATGGTGGAATAGCTTGGACAGTGTGGTGCCCTGTTGCTGTGTGTGAGGCCTCCCATGGTGGAATAGCTTGGACAGTGTGGTGCCCTGTTGCTGTGTGTGAGGCCTCCCATGGTGGAATAGCTTGGACAGTGTGGTGCCCTGTTGCTGTGTGTGAGGCCTCACATGGTGGAATAGCTTGGACAGTGTGGTGCCCTGTTGCTGTGTGTGAGGCCTCCCATGGTTGAATAGCTTGGACAGTGTGGTGCCCTGTTGCTGTGTGTGAGGCCTCCCATGGTGGAATAGCTTGGACAGTGTGGTGCCCTGTTGCTGTGTGTGAGGCCTCCCATGGTGGAATAGCTTGGACAGTGTGGTGCCCTGTTGCTGTGTGTGAGGCCTCCCATGGTGGAATAGCTTGGACAGTGTGGTGCCCTGTTGCTGTGTGTGAGGCCTCCCATGGTGGAATAGCTTGGACAGTGTGATAAGTGCAGAAAGAGCTATTGATTAACATGCAAGTGCCATTGCAGCGGCAGGAGGGCTGGGCATTAGACCTTTGATGTCCCTTTGGCCCTAATGGGAGGTGCACATGCAAGGATGAGGGGGACACTGGAAAGGGTACTCACCTTGACCAGCCGACATAGGTCATTGTATTTCTTGCGGCACTGGCCCGCACTCCTGGGAACATTGGAGTTGGAGGAGACCCTCCGGGCAATTTTGGTCCACGCCTCCCTGAACTGGCTCCTGGGAGCCTTCCTGCCACTAGCCGGGCACACGACCCGTCTTCTCTTGCGTACCCCATGAAGGAGCACACCCAGCGCATGGTCAGAGAACCGCTGGGCTCTTTCACGGGCCCTCTCCATTACCTCCAGGCGTTGATTTGGTACACAACCAGTCCTGAGGCCTAGTTGCAGGGCTACAGCATGCAGGGCGTGGCTGCAGTCAAAGTTGACCCTTCCCCCTTTAAGAGCTGGCCGGCGTCAGGGTGTCTGCTGACACTCACCACATGATCGCACCTGCGCTGCGCCCGGAATCGGCGTTATCAGGCCGCATCGCCGGATTAGCGCCTGAACACAGGGTTCCAACGCCTATTGCAGCGCTCGGCCAAAAAGTTGGCCAAATCTACTGAATTTCGGCGAGCTCGCCTGCACTTTCCGGCGGCCGCTAAATTTGCCGAGCGCCCGACTTTAGCGCCGCAATAGCGTCCGAACTGAATTTCTAGGCCAAGAGGTTTTAATTCCTCAGTCTAGGTTGAATGTGAACCCAGAACCCAAATATGTAAGGCCAGTGTCCAACTCAATGCACCATCCTATTCCTCCTGCCCTCCTCTATTCCTGCCTCTGCCCTAGACTGTTGCAATATATGATTAGCTATATACGCAGATGTTATATTGTACCTTATCTATCCACCCTATGTCAATGACTACTTACCCAGATGTTATATTGTACCTTATCTATCCTCCCTATATCAGTGACTATATACCCTGATGCTATGTTGTCTCTAACTTAGGTACCCACGTACATTTTGTAATCATCTGGTTATAGCTGAGCCAAAGAGATTAGGAAGCAGCCAGGTATAATGCTGGTATATGCTAAGATATCTCTGATCTCAGAAGGGTAGGGCAGCGCTAAGAACGGTACAATTTGTCTTGGTGCCTCAGGGTTATGGAGTGGAAAAATCAGCCAGGTTTTGCACTCCTGATCTGAGGAACAATGTCTCAGATAGGAAAGAAGGATGGGAGGAAATTTGCAAAATAAAGGAAAAATCTGTACTTAAACGTTACAGCAACCACTAACAATGGATTTTAGTGTTTCAATGTTACAGTAGCATGAATACTCTTGCCAGGTGTATTTCACTATCGGACAACTCCTGCGCTTTAATTCTTTGTATGAAATGTGAAGTTGTAGGTCCCAATATTCCTCTATTTTTATGCCCATCTCTTGGATGTAATTTGGGGGGAATGGGTGCAGAGGCACGGTGCCCATTTTGCATCTGTACTGTGCTGCCCAATATTCTCTTTGGTCTCCAAGTTACACTGTGCCTGAAGCAGACTTTAACTTACATGAAAATCCCAATTTGATGATGTTATCACTACCTTTCCTCTCCTTATACCAGTTTTGTATTTTACTATGTGCCTACTTTTATTTTACAGCATTTGCAGCCACGGAAAATGGGAGTGTAGCAATGAGGAATGTCCAGGTGTGTATTTTTTATATAATGGAAACAGTAACAATAAGAATCAGATCAGTTTACGAGAGACAAATTTTCTTCAAAATTCCCTGTCATCAAGGGTGTAGTTAATAAGTTGAAGTTTGAACACACAGTTAATCTGTTGGTATCGCTCCCCCTCCACCCACCCTTCCCGTGGACTAGCGGCTCTAGTTGCAGATATCTCACTTGCAGACATCAACATATATGCTGAATTCTGTCCTCTGAATTAGCATTAAAAGACCACAATGGTGATTAATGGCTCTAACTCCCTCCCGTTGAGTTCCTCACAATGATGATGCTGAAATAGATGTTCACACAATTACATACCTTGCACAAATCTACCTACGTTTGTGTAGTGGGAAACACTGAGTTACATCTAGTTTCAAGAGAACAATGTGCATTGAATATACAATTATAAACTGAAAAATCTAGCTGAAGGGCCAAGGTCTTCGTACAAGGCATCACCAAGAAAGAAGTTCTATTTATATAATGTTTAAATATACCCCTAAAGTACCTCAACCAATATCACTAAAACTGATTGTCTGGTCATTATCACATTACTGTTTATGGGACCTTGCTGTGTGCAAATTGGCTGCCGCGTTTCCCTACATACAACAGTGATCACACTTTAAAAGTACCTCATTGACTGCAAGTCATTCTTTCTATTCTTTCCTACTTTTCATCTTTCTTTCTTTCTTGCATTCTCACTTTCTCATTTTAAAGTGCGAACACTATTGCCAGGTAGGGAAACATGTCAGCCATTTTGTTCACAACAAAGTCCCACAAGCAGCAAATTAGATGATTGACCAGTTAATCTCTTTTTAGTGGTGTGGGTTGAGGAAGAAAGGTTGACTAGGACACTGGGAGAAGCCCCTACTCATCTTCACATGGCATCGTGTGATCTTTTACACCCAATTAAACAGATAGAACATTGGTTTAATGTCTCATCCAAAAGGACAGCACTTCTGGCAATGCAGCACTGCATTGCACTGGAATGCCTGTCTAGATTATGTTCCTAAATTCTGGAATTGGGCGTGAAGTCTCAACCTTCTGCCTTAGAAGCAAGAGCACTGACAACTGAGCCAGGCTAATGCATAGATTAAAAAGTCTGGAAGGGAAGATGAGATAAACCAAGAAGTAGTGATCAGGTAATGCCAAGCTTGGGCTATAGAAACCTGTCAATTGTAATAGGGACAAATAACCGATGGAGGTAAAGAGCTCCACCACTTTCAAATCATGACACAGAATGCACATGAAGATAAATTAATTAAATAAAATATACTTGATATTAAATGAAATACAACATTGTATTAAGGATTATGCCAGCAAGCCAAACCAATGTTGTATAACATCTAACTATTTTTGCTTTTAGGTGAATGTTTTGTCATTGGACAATCGCACTTTAAGAGTTTTGATGATAAGTATTTCACCTTCAGTGGGATGTGCCAGTACTTACTAGCAAAGGACTGTGAAGAAAACACATTTTCAGTCTTCATTGAGAAAGTGCAGGTACAGCAGATCGACATTTTTACACTGTTGAATGTTAAACAATGCCATGGTTAGCAGCAATATTCAGTGCTTTGAACTCTCTTGCCCAGTGTGCAGATGACCCAGATGCAGTTTGCATAAGATCGGCTACACTGAAGTTCCAAGAGCTGACAAACATAATTATTAAACTTAAACATGGCGGTAGGATTTCAGTGAATGGTATGGACATACAGCCACCACTAATTCAAGGTTTGCACTTAATTATTACCTATAGTAACTATGCATTATAAGAGACTAAGGCTGGAATTTTGCTGGTGCTCAGAGGGCGGGTTCAGAGGTCGGTCCGCTGTCAAAATAGAAAAGATTGACAGCGGGTCGGAATCCCGCTGTCAACCCGCTTCCATGTCAGTTTCCCAAGTGCCGGGTTTGTCTGCGCTTTACAGACCCGACACCAAGCGGCGAGGGAACCAATTGACACAGTTAAGAGCTTGTTAAAAGGTACTTAAACAGCATTTTACCATGTACTTACCATTTCCCCAACTTTTTGATGAGTTTCATGACAATCGGGGATCACATCAGGTAAGTAGGTTGGGTTTTCAATGACTCTCCATTGCTCTGAATAGGTGACAGCTGCAAAAGTGATATAAAAGCTACCATTTCACAGCTGTTCACTTTCCAATGTTAGAAGCTGGAGCCTTCAGGATTTGGAATACACTTTTCAGCTTTATGCAGGTTGGAAGTGTTTGGAGTAAATTCTCTATCCACTGTCACCTCCTTGGAGCAAGCTCTCTCACCATTGACAGATCGCTTCTGTCATCTCAACTTCAGCTGCCATCTATTCCGCCAGTGTCGGTACCCTTGAAAAAATCTCACCTTGGTCCTCAGAATCCCACCACGATCAGCACCAACACCAACATCACCAGGCACACCAGCATCACCAACAACAACATCAACCTTCTCCACAATCAACTGATGCTGCACAGGATACAGGGCATCAGCACCAGACCACATTGCTGTCCAGGAGGCCAGGGATGGCCTCACCATGGCCAGATTTACTTCACTTGATGCTGCACACCCTGGCTGCCATATGATGTGCCAGGATGGCAGCACCCCACATCAGCATCATAAAGCATCCCTACAATGTCCAAGCCATTCCTTTCACACGCATCACCATTGTGAGGGGTAACGTTATGTCTCACCATTCATTGCAACTCACTAAGCCACTTCCAAAGGTGCACACAAATCTATCCAAGAAGGCAAAGTGTGAAAAATAAAGAGTTCAGTGTTTAGATAGCTCTTTCAAAGAGCTGGTATAGGCTCAATGGGTTGAATGGCTTCCTTCTGTGCTGTATCATTCTATGATTCTATATATATGGTTTGCATATATATGGTTACATCAATGTTTTGATACACAGTGAATGTGTGAAAGAGTATTATACTGTATATAATTGAATACAGTATTTAAATGGATGAGTGTGCTTATGCATCCATATTATGCCATCTACTGTCTTCACAGGGCAAAGAAAATCCAGTGGAATATTAGCAGAATCGAAAGAGCACTACACATCTGAGAATCAACTATCACCCCCTCCCCACCTTTTGAAGCAGGCACCAGTGCACATACACACACTATGGGAGCAGTGGTTGTGATACTGATGACAAAATACAGAGTGAGGCAGTGAGCACAGGTGGGGAATTGGTAGCAATGCTAGGGGTTGAAGAGGAGACTTCACTTACACAGGCCACTAGGTACAGATCAGAGCCCTCGCTTGCTAAGTGGGTCCACTTTGAAATGGGGTTAATACAGAGGCATTGTATTAAGCAGTACCTTACTCCCCTACAGACAAAACTGGAAGGTGATCTGAGAAGTTTGGAAGAGTCTGACACCCAATTTTGTATGAGTGACACTACTAGTCTGCATTGTAGTCAGTCATTGAGCATGTAATATCTGCAATGGTATCAACTGTGGAGACTTACACAAGCCACAAGCACAGTAAGGGTACCTCTCATGAATGATCCCACTGCTACTATGGAGGCTTTAACCATTTGGAGAACAGTTACAGGCAGTTGCAGCTACCCCAGGTTGGCACTGCATTTTTAGGTACGCCTGGTGCTGCTCCTGGCATGATCGCCTACACATCAGGTAAAATAGTGGGGCTGATTTTAACTCTTCCAGCCCGACAGAAACCAGGCAGGCGGGCGGAGGGGCTGATTTACCCGCACCGATCACATTGCCTTTCTGCGGGTTGCAATCTAAACCAGCTTTTCTGAGCAGGCGGAAGGGACACACGCCTAATGTACAGATCGGGCTTCAACGACGTCACTGGGACCTGACTGCAATTTTAACCCAAAGCCTACGCAGAGAAGCTGTTGTGACTTCTCCGCCAGGTAAAAGGAGCCTGGGCCAGAGCTGGCCCAGAAAGTTAAGTGGATTTTTTTTTTAGTTTCCAAGGCCTAGAAATTCAGTGGTGTTAGCGCCCACTTAGCGCCTAAAGAGGTCTTTTGCGCCGGCGCTGTTGGTAGCCTGGAATTCAGTGTAGCGCAAATGGTGGCGTTAGCCGGTAGCGCTGCGCCGGCACCGATGACGTCATCGGTGTGCGCAGCGCCCCGGTTCCAACGCGATGCCGGCCCGACACCCAAATTCAGTTGCCGCCGCCTCTCCCGTAGCGGGCGCAAAGAGCGTTTGTAAAACGGGGCCTTGCAGCTCCGAGAGGCCGGGGCGTAAAGGTGGAGGTGCAGCCGGCCGCTTTCCCGGCGGCCGCTTGGCCGCACCTTCCTCCCCGGACTCCCACACCACCCCCCCCGCGGCATTGGTCTCTGACCCCCGCGAGCCCGGCACTTCTCCGTGGTGCCGGGCTCATTTGCCGGGGGAATCCAGCAGCGATCTCACGGCTGCAGGCAGCTCCTCCTTAAGAGAAGGAGGAGGCCTGCAGTACCCCAGCCTGCCGCACCGCATCGGGTGGCGCTGCGGCAGCTGGACGCCTGAAATTGACTTTCAGCGCCCCAAGTGGAGGCGGCCAAACCCTGCAATAGCGCCCGCCTCCGTCTTGGGGCGCTGCAACTGAATTTCAGGCGGGCGCTACGGGAATCCGGGCGTGCGCTAACTTTCGGGCGCTAAAGACCTGGCGCGGCGATAGCGAATTTCTAGGCCCTTGTGTCTTAAGAGGAACTGGAGTGCTCCTCTGGATCCCACAAGGAAACCATGGGCCTCTCCTGCTCTAGGCTTCCCTCCCCCAACAACAGGCCCTCCCGTCCTCCTCCCAACCACTTATGCCGGGGACCAATCCTTCGAGTCCTTGGTGGCAGCACCTGAACACCCACTCCCATCTGATGGCCAGCCACCGCTTCCCACTGGGTTTGGGCAGGAGCCTGATGGGGCCGATGCAGATGAGGCCCGGGAGTTAATGTCTCCCCGGCCTCATGCTGCGGAAGCCATGATGGTTTGCTGTCATGGAGTGGGGAGGGGGAGGAGAGTGGGGCTCGAAGGGAGTAGGGAAACCAATGGTGGCTGTACTGGAGCAGGGATTTGTGGAGGAAATTGGGGAAAGAAAGTCCCACATAGTCATTGGGAACCCATATTAATAGAAGAGGAAAATGGAGCTTCCCAGAATTCAAACAACAAAGGAAAGCAAGCTAGGCAGAGGGAAGTAAAGCAAGAAGGAGCCTGTTCCCTGCTTTAACTACTTTCCTTTTCTTTCGACCAGTTAACAGAACTGAACAGTAACTGAAAAGGTTCCTTCATTATACAAAACCCTTAGGCCGCGATTTCGCCTACCGAGGCGGGCTCAGTGCGACCGAGGTAGGTGGCGGGTTGTGACCCCGCTCCCGGCTCCATCCTGCTCTGTGAGAAGAATTTTCCATTGATTGGGCTTGTTAAGTCCGCCCTGCAAGGTTCCCGGCCAATTAAAAGGAAGCAAGTCTGATGACGTCATTTTATGACATGTCATCAGCTGGTTTCCTTAAAGGGACCATGTCCACATTCTTGACAGTTGTGCTGTCAGTGCTCTACAGCATTGAGGTGCTGCAAACACTGACAATGACTGCACAGAGGTGCACGGCTGCACCCAGGCTCTCGCATAACTCCCCCCATATGCTTACGGAGGGAGTCACAATACGCAGGGAGGTCCTCTTCCCTTCCCATGGGTGGAAGAGACCTCCCCAGGAGACCAACGCAGCCTGGTTGCACATTGCAGAGGAGGGCACAAGCAGGGATGTTGCCAGGAGGACCTGGGTGCAGTGGTGCAAACCTTTCAATTATCTCATTAGATCATGAAACATTAGTACAAAGCCACATTCACCTTCATCCGAATACAAAAAGAAAATACTGCAGATGCTAGAAATCTGAAATAAAAACAGAAAATGCTGGAGAAATTCAGCAGGTCAGGCAGCATCTGTGAAGAGAGAAACAGAGTTAACGTTTCAGGTCGATGACGAGTTCTGACGAAAGGTCATCGACCTGAAACGTTAACTCTGTTTCTCTCTTCACAGATGTTGCCTGACCTGCTGAGTTTCTCCAGCATTTTCTGTTTTTATTTCACCTTCATCCTGCTGTGCTTCTCATCACATCCCCATCACTCTGCCTTCCCTACCCTACTCCTGCACGTCCTTGATCACACCAACTTACCTTGCACCTCCACCCATCCCTCTCTATCTACATTATCACACCCTATCTCACTAGTCACACCTCACACTCACCCTCATCCTAGTGCAATCATACCAACTAACACACAAGGGAAGGCACTTGGGTGTTTTAGCCAATGTTCATGTAAAGTTTCTGTTGATGTGTTGTCAAACATTGAAACCTTTATTTTCAACACTCTCTGTTCTTGGGCAGATTTGTGTGCACCTTTGGAAGTGGCTTAGTGAGTTGCAGTGATTGGTGAGACATAACGGTACCCCCCGCAATGGAGGAATGGCTTGGGCATTGTAGGGATGCTTTATGGTGCTGGTGTGGGGTGGTGCTAACCTGGCGCATCATGTGGCAGCCAGGGTGTACAGTGGCAAGTGAAGTAAATCTGGCCAAGGTGAGGCCATCCCTGTCCTCCTGGGCAGCAATGTGGTCGGGTGCTGATGCCCTCTGTCATGTGCAGCATCAGGTGATTGCGGAGAAGGTTGGTGTGGTTGTTTGTGCTGCTGGTGTGCCTGGTGTTGGGGTTGATTGTGGTTGGATTCTGAGGATGAAGGTGAGACAATATAAAAGACACCCATGTTGATGGAATAGATGACAGAAGCATTCTGTCAATGGTGAGAGAGTTCTTCCAATGAGGTAAAAGTGGATGGAGAGTGGAAAGTGGAAAGCCTGCAGAATCTGTGCTGGAAATGGACTGAGAAACAGCTTGTGGCTGAGGAAAGTGATGATCTGCCAGGTGGGAACTTTTACTGTACATTTGAAGCTGTCAAGTAATCAGCTGGAGCAATGGCCACTGAACTCCTGCCTCAGGTTGACAGCCGTGGTCCCCGAACAGTGTGGCTCCTGTGGTCATGCAGTTAAAGTCAAAAGGTAAGTTAAAAAAAACTAGATGCTAATGATTTTAATTGGGTCGCCCGCTGCTGCTGGTTGGGTCT
The DNA here is from genome assembly GCF_052327205.1 of Somniosus microcephalus. Taxonomy (NCBI): domain Eukaryota; kingdom Metazoa; phylum Chordata; class Chondrichthyes; order Squaliformes; family Somniosidae; genus Somniosus; species Somniosus microcephalus. Next base: position 28,769,083 of record NC_141003.1, read on the forward strand.
GCTCAGCGTTGATAGACCCGAGATTGGGAAAGGCGCGTTGCGGCGGGTTCCTGACCCGCTGCCAAAATAAAATATTTTCCCACCCAACCCGCCACCGATCCTGTCCGCTGACTCCCCGGAAAATCTCGGCCTATGAATATAAGTCTGACTTAAAGAGACAGGGGGCAAGCTGGTTGTTTTTCACAACAATATTTTGTTTAAAATTACATTGTTGTTTATATAATTACATTCATTCTGGTTAACATATTTTCTTGTAGGTGCTCTTCGTATTCAGCACACTGTTCTGTCATCAGTTCGGGTGATCTATGATGAAGATTTTCAGTTTGACTGGGATGGGTACGGAAAGATTTATCTAAAGGTACGCCCTGAAATATGCAGAAGTATATCAGATTCTGCATGGCTCTGACACTGAATTAACTTTCAGCTTCTTTCTTTAGCTGGGTGCCATATACACGGGTACAACCTGCGGCCTGTGTGGAAACTTCAATGGGAATCAAGGAGACGACTTCCTCACACCATCCGGACTTGTTGAAACGGAGATGGTCAACTTTGGGAACTCCTGGAAGATCAATGGAGGCTGTGCTGACTTGAAACAGATAAACGCCAACCCATGCAATTTAAATCCCAAGAGAGGTAACTGGGTTTCCATACATTTTGGAGAAGTCTTGAATGTGCTTTGTTTAATTCAACATGGATATTTAAATATTCTCGCTGGCAATTTGGCTGAGTGCAGAGTGAAAAATAAGGATATTAAACCAGTCTAAAGGATAAATTCAGAGCTCCTGTGCCCTCAGCGGGGACCCATATTTGAACGGAAAATTGGTGTTGCCATGTCATAGCCCGACCTCTGACCTGCACTCTCTTCGAACGTGGCTTCCTGCTCGGAGTGTTGGATCTACCCTTAGATTAGATATTTAGCATACTTAGCACAGAAAACCATCCATGCTGATCTGCATTACACTTTATTGTGTGAAAAACTAAAAAGACCATTTCACAACAAGCCTTCATTTTGGCTATGACTATAATAGCGCAACTTGAAGTATGTCCAAAGATTTATGTGGGTTTTGTAATGCTGTTAACCACTGGCATCTACTGGGATATTTTAAGGTTCATTCACTTCCAGGGGAGGTGTTTTCTGGTAAGGCAGAATTACTAAAGCTGGGTTTCCTTTAGTGCTTTTTAAAAAATTGAGATATCTAAGATTAGAAATAAACTCTTAAGTATTACTGTGGCATGATTATCCCTTCCCTCTATGAATAAAAAGCCAGATAAATAAACTTTAAAAGAAGAGTTCAGTCAAGCAGCACTCCCCTTGTCCTGTAGCCAGATGGAAGCTCGACCCATGGGGACTAATCTATGAGGACATATGTAAACATAGTCACATGCTTTATTGAAACAATTGCTCTTATGGAAATAATGACTGTGTGTTGTCACCATAACCAAGTGAAGAAAGCAGGAGCTAGAAACTCCAGAGTTTAAACACAACAGTATGTGTCTCCTAGCCCTCATTATTATTCAGTTATAAGATATCCAATCCTTATTCATTTATCATTATGCAGCACACCTGTTGTTCGTAATAAAACAAGCAAAATAGCAGTGAGGCTTTTGTTGTGCTTCTCTAAAAAAAACTCTGAGAAGGGCACAAGTAATGTTTGACCCATGTGACTAGCGTGCTCAGTATGCTAGAATACCAGTAGAGATCAAGCTGCAGCCTCTGGTGCTACAGATAACTGGACTGTTGCATACCACAGAACTCGTAGGCAAGACATCAACTTGCATTGTATCTTTTATTTAAAATATTGTTGCAGTACAGCACAATTAGTCCTGCATTATAATTTCACAGACATCTTCAGCATGCGTGCATTTAAGTGTCGATAAATAAATAGAGTTGTCCATTTACAATCAGATCCCTTTAGTTTTATTCACTGTAAAGATGTTCTCTATATCAAGTGAACGCCACCTACACTAGTCTGTATATAGCCGACACATGCCTCTACTTCTAGTGCCACCTCTGCTACATTATCTTTAAACCTATCTGGTGCCGCAGTGCCAATTAAGTCACCACCCAACTGCTAGCAAAGGTTAAATCACTCTCATATTGCATCACATGGAAGCTACGGGTCTTCTTGACATCCAAAAATCATCTGGAATCAGTTAGCAAGATCAGTCAGATCAGACTAAGCTGCGTATCCAATCAGAGGTTGGTCAGTTCATCTCCTATCACCATGGCTTGACCACCTGAATGCACATCAGAATGTCCTTCCTGTTACCCTGTACCCTAAGAATGACTATCGTGTCTACTGCTAGTCACTTAAAAGTTCATCCTCTTACAATATGCACTGATGATCTATTTCACCCAAACAATAGTCTTCTAGATGTCCAGGTACTCGAAGCTATATTAACTACATAAGGATCCGTTCAGTGAATCTGCACTCCCAGCAGGGCAGCTTTGATCAATGAGAGTGGAAGTCAAAGAATAAGAGCCCGATCTCTGACCTGTGTTCTCGTTGAGCAAGGCTCCCTAATGCATGCAGATTGCTGAATTTACCTTTACCTATCCTTGCCCATTCAGGATACATTTCAATTAAAAGAAAAGTTTCAAATGTGATCCTTAGCTATCCAATAGATTATTTCTTCCATTGTGAGCACCGAGTAAAACCACTGTGATTCTCTATAACCCTAATATCTGTAAATTGTCACTAACACTATCTTCAGACAGGTATTGCCATCCACTCCAGATCAACTATAACATCCAACATACTTACAATATTTCTCACTAACTGTTAAGTTCCTTTCTTCCAGAGTTGTCAACCAGACTATCAATCTAAGGTAAAACAGAAAAAGCTGGAAACACACAGCAAATCAGTCAGTATCTGTGGAAGGAACAATCAGTTGATGTTTCAGGCTTGTTCCTTCCAAAAGGGAGCAAGCCTAAAAGATTGATTGTCAGTTACTTCCACAGATGCAGACTGATCTGCTTTGTGTTTCCAGCTTTTTTCTGTTTTTATTTCAGATTTCCAGCATTTACAGTACTTTTCATTTGTCAAACTATGGTAATTAGTTTAGATTACCATGGTTCTGGTGAAATTAGAAATTATGTTTCATAATTATACACATTGAAATTGATACATCAAGAGTATGGTAATTTAGTGGTTATGTTACTGGACTTGTCCAGTGATTTGGACAATTCAAATCCACCATTAAAAAAGTCCCCCAAAAATAAACTAAATAAATCAATCTGGAATAAAGAGCTATTGTCAGTACAAGTGACCATGAAGCTGTCGCATTGTGGTAAAAACCCAGCTGGTTTATTAATGTCCTCTAGGAAAGGAAACCTGCCGTCCTTACCTGGTCTGTGACCACAGTCCCACACCAACGTGGTTGACTCATAACTGCCCTCTGAAGTGGCCTAGCAAGCCACTCAGTTGTATTAAACCTCTACAAAGAATAAGAAGAATAAAACCACATGGACCTCTTGGTGACGGCCCAGGCATTGAATCAGGACACGACGAAGCCCAGTCGACCCTGAAAAGTCCTCTTCACTATCATCTGGGAGAGCTGTCCCACAGGTTAGTCAAGCAACATCCTGATATAGTTATACTCACAGAATCATACCTATCTACTGCACAGTTATTGTGGAGACCAAATCCCGTCTTCACACTGAGGACATCTTCCATTATGTCGTATGGCACTACCACCATGCTAAGTGAGATAGATTAAGAAAAGATCTGGCAGCTCAAAACTGGTCATCCATGAGGCGCTGTTAGTCATCATCAGCAGCAGAATTGTATTCCACCACAATCTATAACCTCATGGCCCGGCATATCCCCCACTCCTACATCACCATCAAGCCAGATGACCAACCCTGGTTTAATGAGGAGTGTAGAAGAGCATGCTAACAGCAGCAACAGGCACACCTGAAAATGAGGTGGTAATCTGTTGAAGCTACAAAACAGGACTGCATGCATACGAAACAGCCGAAGCAGCATGGTCTAGACAGTGCTAAGCAAACTCACAAGCAATGGATCAGGTCAAAGCTCTGAAGTCCTGCCACATACAGTCGTGAATGGTGGTGGACAATTAAGCAACTAACGGGTGGAGGAGGTTCCATGAACATCCCCATCCCCATCCTCCCAGCTCGTCAGTACAAAAGACAAGATTGAAGCGTTTGTAACAATCTTCAGCCAGATTGAGCCAAACGGATCAACTTCGCCACCTCCTCCTGAGGTACCCAACATCACAGATACCAGTCTTCAGCCAATTCAATTCATTCCGCGTGACATCAAGAAATGGCTGAATGCGCTGGACACAGCAAAGGCTATGGGCCCTGACAACATCCTAGTATAGTGCTGAAGACCAATGCTCCAGAACTAGCCGTACCTCTAGCCAAGCTGTTCCAGAACAGTTACAACACTGGCATCTACCAATAATGTGTAAAATTGCCCAGGTATGTCTTGTCCTCAAAAAGCAGGACAAATCCAACCCGGCTCCAATTACCGCCCCATCAGCCTATTCTCAATCATCAGCAAAGTGATAGAAGGAGTCATCAACAGTGCTATCAAGCGGCACTTGCTCACCAGTAACCTGCTCACCAATGCTCAGTTTGGGTTCTACCAGGACCACTCGGCTCCCGACCCCATTACAGCCTTGGTCCAAACATGGACACGAGCTGAATTCCAGAGTTGAGTGACTGTCTTTGTCATCAAGGCAGCATTCGACAGAAATGTGGCACCAAGGAACCCTAGTAAAACTGAAGTCACTGTGATTCGGGAAAATTCTCCAGTGGCTGGAGTCATACGTGGCACACAGAAGATGTTTTTCGTCGTTGGAGGCCAATCATCTCAGCCCCAGGATATCGCAGCAGGAATTCCTCAGGGCAAATATCCTTGGCCAAACTATCTCATATAGGGTCAGAAGTGGGGCTGTTTGCTGATAATTACACAGTGTTCAGTTCCATTTGCGATTCCTCAGATAATGAAGCAGTCCATGCCTGCATGCAGCAAGACCTGGACATCATCCAGGTATGGGCTGATAAGTGGCAAATAGCATTCGTGCCACAAAAGTGCTAGGCAATGCCCATAACCAACAAGAAAGCGTCTAACCACCTCCCCTTAACATCAGTGGCAGTACCATCGACAAATCCACCACCATCAATATCCTGGGAGTCACCATTGACCAGAAACTCAACTGGACCAGCCACGTTGATGCTGTGGCTACTAAAGCAGGTCAAAGGCTGGGTATTCTGCAGCGAGCATCTCCTCTCCTGATTCCCAAAAGCCTCTCCACAACCTAAATGCAGAAGTCAGGAGTGTTATGGAATACTCTCCACTTGCCTGGATGGGTGCAACTGCAATAAGATTCAAGAAGCTCGACACCATCCAGGATAAAGAAGTCCGCTTGATTGGCATAGCATCCACTCCCTCCACCACTGGTGTACCATGGCTGCAGTGTGTACTATCTACAGGATGCACTGTAGAAAGCCACCAAAGCTTCTTCAGCAGCAGCCCCCAAACCTGCGACCTCCACCACCTAGAAGGAGAAGGACAGTTGGTGCTTGGAAACACCATCCAAACATGGACATATATCACCATTCATATTGCATCGTTGCTGGATCAAAATTCTGGAACTCCTTACCTAACAGCATTGTGCGAGTATCTTCATCACACGGGCTACAGAGGTTCAAGAAGAAGGGCCACCGCTACCTTCTCAAGGGCAACTAGGGGTGAGCAATAAATGCCGACCTTGCCAGCGACACCCAAATCTCAAGAATGATTTTTTTTTTAAAGAAAATGAAATGGATACAAAACCATTCTCCCAGTATTTAATACAAATGTTAGTCTGTTGCAAGGGATGACCAGAGTATCTCAAATTTTTGACCTTGTGGAATCACTAATGTACACATCTAATTTGCTATTATAACTATAAAAATATCAGAAATAACTTTATTGTAAAGCTTTATATCTATGAATGAGGTTGAGCGAATTAACCAGTGGTTAACTTAGCTTAACTTAAACTGACCCAAGCTAATAATCCTCAATGCCAGAAGCAGGTCTTAAACATCCTCTCCCTCACCAAATAGTTTAGCATCTCATTTTGTTCTCTGCAGAGAAATGGATACTAGCATCCTCATCTTTTCTGAGGTACAGGGACTTGAAAGCACAAGGTATGGTACTCTGGCCTTAGGGGAAATGATACAAAAGAAACTTTTCAAATTCTACCCATCTCCCTGATTTAAGCAGCTTTCAGCACATATTTCCTTGTATTCTATCAGGCTTTTAGCTGTGCGCTGGACCAGACTGATGTGGTCTGTATTTGATTTAACTTTCTGATTTTAATGGTGCAATTTTTAACGAAGCTTTTTCTCTCTCAAAATTAGATTGTGTTTCTGTAAATGTACAGTCTCAATCTCACGCTCATTAACCTTGGGTTATCACCTACAATTGCATTCACACTGCAGTGTTTGTCTTGCTGATTCCTATGGGCTTCAGTATTTTAGGGATATCTTTATTTGTAGGAAATACATCAGGTACTGACAGCATGCTGACGCTAAATGTTGGAACTGACACTTGTATCATAGAGCAGGGGGGTGGGGGGAGGACAACAGGTTAAGTCCCACTCTGCTCAAATTTCCAACCTCAGTCACACTGACAGAGACTGGGCAATGGCTATGACACTTTCGCAAGTGTGTCTGTCTGAAGCAGTGAAGAGATAAGGGACCTCACAAGTCATTGAATGGCCGTAAGAGAATGGCCGTAACATATGCTAATTATAACACTGAAATGAGTTGAAGTTTCGGGAAAATCCACTGAAGCTGCTCTGTCATGCCACCTTGTCATTACGATGTCATGGCCAAAGAAAAATACAGGTAAATTCACCAATTGATGAGGAGCCACACTTAAAGGGAACACAGGTTGGAGAATCATCGCAACAGCCTTGTAGCTTAAGCTTTGAACCGTACATTCCCTTTTAGTGTGGCTTGTTATAGGAATGCAGGGCGGCTGAATTTATTTTTATTTCCATTAGTGATATTCTCAACACGTGATAAAAAAAATATTAATATTTAAGACATTAATATTTATTTACTGCAAAGTTTCACTTCCTACTACTACAAAATATAGGTAAACACTGTGATGGGGTTAATATACAGATCAGTCATGATCTAATTGAATGGTGGAAAAGGCTTGAGGGGCTGAATGGCTTACTCCTGTTCCTATGTAACGTTATGATACGTGTCTCTCAGGACCTGTGTCACTGCTTGCAGAATAATAGAATCCAGCCCCAGATGTATTGGGATACATTTTTTGTCTTCTTGGATGGTAATAGAACCTGTTCAATTGAAATCAATGGAACGAAAATCTGATCAGTTCTATAACAAGTGGACAATCTGCTCTGCCAGAACCAGAATGCGGTGAAGACAAAAAGTTTACCCCATTATTTTTCAGTAAGACTATCCCATCTCATCACATGGGGAGCCTGTATCTAGTGTTTGCCAGTCAAAACAGCTCTTTTTGTCATGTGTTATGAAGCTAAATGGCCAAAACCAACAACTGCAATGATCACGACAACAGAAAAAAGATTGGTGGTGGTAACACAAGCTGTAACCCGCATGGCAAAACTCCTGGCCACTCACACTGTCGTGCAGGACCTATACTAGCCATTACTACAGTCTTTTAACCACTTCATGGTGGGTAAAGCATTTGTTCTAATTATTAACCATAATTGAGGGGAGACTAATTGGCACAGTGCCCTTTCATTTCTGGGATTTTGATTCAAATCTTACCCAGACTGATGGAATGACACTCTCCATTCAATGTAAATGTTCTTTATGAAATGAATTTGTGCAGTTTTAACCTCATTTTTATTGGGCATGGTTTGACACTAATTAAGCCACAACTGTTAACCTTACTTGGGGGCCATAAGGATTTCTGGTGAAGTTGATGGAAAAATTCACACTAGGGCATCGCTCCAGCTAAGATAGCAAGTTGGAACAGAGTAAGGGGAGCTTTGCTCTGTAGCTGGCAGTGTTATATGTGACTCGGGCGTGCCTGATGCTGAGTGAAAAATTGGAAAGATTCCCACATTGGTATCTTTGACGTTGAAGGGTACACATTCTACACCCCAAATTTTTAAGCACAGGTAATGATGGGGAATTAACATTAAAAAGGAAATATAAATAGATTGTTCCTTTACTGTTAGTGTTTCCTGTTGTTCAGGTGTTTTCTTAATATTGAGCTGTAAGTATCTCTACAATTATATTTCGTGCTCGCAAGCCATTCAAAGGACTTTAAAAGCAAGCTTTGACCAAATAGCTTATCAATCAAGGCAAAGTTTGTAAGCAAATCTTAAAATGGCTGCATAAACCTTGGCTTCCTGTTGGCCTAATGGCTTCTTTTTCATTCCATAATAACGGAAGGGCATCTGTGGCCTTTAGCCATTGAATCCTCCCACAGTATGTCGAAAAGGAAGTGTTATGATGCCCCAATGTTGGGTAAAATTGCACTGTGTGATATTAGTTAATACAGGTATGAAATTTCGCTGTCTAGTCCTTAAAACAAAGGCACTATGGCCTAGAAATTCAGTGGCCTGCGCCACCAGTTTGCGCCCAAAGAGGGCACTCAGTGGCTTTTGCGCCACTGGCCACACCTACCGCGATATTTAGCGGGGCGCTAATGGCGGCGTTAGCCTGTAGCGCTGCGCCGCCACCGATGACGTCATCGGTGTGCACAGCGCCCCGCTACCGCCCCGATGACCATATTTGGTCGCGCCGGCCTCTTCAGCGCCGGCCGCAAATAGCGACCGGTACACAGGGGCCAACCTGTGGCGGTAGTGGCGCTAGTTAAGGTGGAGGTGCGGCCGGCCGCTTTTTCGGCGGCCGCCTGCCCGCACCTCCGTCCCCGGCCTCCTACACCACCCCCCCCTGCGGCATTGCCGGCTGTTTCCCGAGAGCCCGGCTCATTTGCCGGCACTCGCGAGCGGGGATCGCGCTGTTGCAGGCACCTCCCCCTTAACAGTGGGAGGAAGGCCTGCAGTACCGCAGCGTGCCGTGCCGCAGCGTGTGACGCTGCGGCCCTTAGCGCGCCGATATTCAGTTTCAGCGCCCCAAGCGGGGCGCGGGAAGCCTCGTTTAGCGGCCCGCTTCCATTTGGGGCGCAGAAACTGAATATCCCGATGGCGCAAGTGGCTCCGCTCGCAGCGGTAATTCCGGCGCCCAGGCGAGCTTGGCGCCCCAAACTGAATTTTTAGCCCATGTGTTGAATATAATGCAGGCGAAGACATTTCATACGAATGCCTGAATCTGGCTAAGTGATGCTCCCCGGGGTCTTTAGGCACTTTGGTGAAGTGGGGGGCGAGATGTTCTCACTTGTGCCTTAGGCCGTTTACTACATTTAAGGCACTGTAAGCTGTTGTGCTATGCAGCATCCACCAGGCACTTGATAAAGTTGCTCTGTGTGAAGTAAGGAGACAAGTCATGTCTTTTACTGAAGTTATCATTTGTGTTACATAAGAACATAAGAAATAGGAGCAGGAGTAGGCCAATCGGCCCCTCGAGCCTGCTCCGCCATTCAATAAGATCATGGCTGACCTGATCCTAACCGCCAATCCACTATCACAGAACCATCTCCTGAATCTAAGAGAATTAGACGCACGAAATAGGAGCAGGATCAGGCTACACGGCCCCTGGGCCCGCTCCGCTACCCACAGGGCCATGACCGATCCGAATCTAGACTCATGTCCAAATTCCTGCCCGCTCCCCGTAACCCTTAATTCCCTTTACTTCTAGGAAACTGTCTATTTCTGTTTTAAATTTATGTAATGATGTAGCTTCTACAGCTTTTTGGGGCAGCATATTCCATGGACCTACCACCCTCTGAGTGAAGTAGTTCCTCCTCATCTCAGTTTTGAAAGAGCAGCCCCTTATTCTAAGACTATGCCCCCTAGTTCTAGTTTCACCCATCATCGGGAACATCTTCCCCGCATCCACCCGATCCGACCCCTTCACAATCTTATATGTTTCAATAAGATCGCCTCTCATTCTTCTGAACTCCAATGAGTAGAGTCCCAATCTACTCAACCTCTCCTCATATGTCCATCCCCTCATCCCCGGGATTAACCGAGTGAACCTTCTTTGTACTGACTCGAGAGCAAGTATGTCCTTTCTTAAGTATGGACACCAAAACTGTACGCAGTATTCCAGGTGCGGCCTCACCAATACCTTGTACAACTGAAGCAATACCTCCCCATTTTTATATTCTATCCCCCTAGCAATGAAAGCCAACATTCCATTGGCCTTCTTAATCACTTGCTGCACCTGCATACTAACCTTTTGAGTTTCGTGCACCAGGACCCCCAGATCCCTTTGTACTTCAGTACTTTCCAGTTTCTTGCCATTAAGATAATAACTTGCTCTACGATTTTTCCTGCCAAAGTGCATAACCTCACACTTTCCAGTATTGTATTCCATCTGCCAAATCTCTGCCCACTTACTTAGCCTGTCGATGTCCCCTTGCAGGTTTTTTATGTCCTCCTCACTCACTACTTTCCCTCCCATCTTAGTATCATCTGCAAACTTTGATATGTTACACTCGGTCCCCTCCTCGTTAATATAGATTGTAAAGAGTTGGGGACCTAGCACTGACCCCTGCGGAACACCACTAGTTACTGATTGCCAGTCTGAGAATGAACCATTTATCCCAACTCTCTGCCTTCTGTTAGATAGCCAATCCTCTATCCATGCCAGAATATTACCCCCAATCCCGTGATTTTTTTTATCATAAGCAATAATCTTTTGTTTGGCACCTTGTCAAATGCCTTTTGGAAGTCTAAATACACTACGTCCACTGGTTCCCCTTTATCCACCCTATACGTTACTTCCTCAAAGAACTCCAGCAAATTTGTCAAACATGACTTCCCCTTCATAAAACCATGCTGACTTTGTCCTATTAAATTATGATTATCCAAATGTCCTGTTACTGTCTCCTTAATAATGGACTCCAAAATTTTACCTACCACAGACGTTAGGCTAACCGGTCTATAGTTTCCAGCCTTCTGTCTACTGCCCTTTTTAAATAAGGGTGTTACATTAGCAGTTTTCCAGTCTGCCGGGACCTTTGCCGAGTCCAGGGAGTTTTGGAAAATTATTACCAATGCATCCACAATCCCTACCGCCACTTCCCTCAAGACCCTAGGATGTAAGCCATCAGGTCCAGGTGATTTATCCGCCTTGAGTCCCATTATTTTACCGAGTACCACTTCCTTAGTGATTTTGATCGTGTTTAGCTCCTCCCCCCCTTTAGCCCCCTGTTTGTCCAGTGTTGGGATATTCTTAGTGTCTTCTACTGTAAAGACTGATGTAAAATATTCATTCAGTGTTTTTGCCATCTCCATATTTCCCACCATTAATTTCCCAGTCTCATCCTCTAAGTGACCAACATTTACTTTAGCCACCCTTTTTCTTTTTATATAACTATAAAAACTCTTACTATCTGTTTTTATATTTTTTGCTAATTTACTTTCATAATCTATCTTCCCTTTCTTAATCAATCTTTTTGTTATTTTTTGCTGTCTTTTAAAGTTTTCCCAATCCTCTATCCTCCCACTAGATTTGGCTACCTTATATGCCCTTGTTTTTAGTCGAATACTATCCTTAATTTCTTTACTTAGCCACGGATGGCTGTCTTTTCTTTTACACTCTTTTCTTCTCAGTGGAATATATATTTTTTGGAAGTTGTAAAATAACTCCTTGAATGTACACCACTGATCATGTACCGTCTTACCCTTTAATCTATTTTCCCAATCAACTCTACTCAATTCCGCTCTCATACCTTCATAGTCTCCTTTATTCAAGCTTAGCACGCTTGTTTGATATCCAACCTTCTCACCCTCTAATTGAATATGGAATTCAACCATGTTATGGTCACTCACTCCAAGGGGATCCTTTACTAGGACATTTTTAATTAATCCCGTCTCGTTACACAGGACCAGATCTAAGGTTGCTTGCCCCCTGGTTGGTGATTCAGTTACATACTGCTCAAGAAACCCATCCCTAATACACTCAATGAACTCATCCTCAAGGCTGCTCTGCCCAATTTGATTTGTCCAATTAATATGATAGTTGAAATCCCCCATAATTATAGATATTCCCTTATTACAAGCCTCAACTATTTCCTGATTGATACTCCGTCCAACAGAGTTGCCACTGTTCGGAGGCCTATAGACTATGCCCACTAGTGTTTTTTTCCCCTTATTATTCCTTACCTCCACCCAAACTGTTTCATTATCCTGATCTTTTGACCCAATATCATTTCCCTGTATTACAGTGATTCCTTTATTAACATAGCCACCCCACCTCCCCTTCCTTCCTGCCTGTCCTTCCTGATCGTTAAATAACCTGGTATGTTTAATTCCCAAGCATTGTCACCCTGCAGCCATGTTTCTGTAATGGCCACAAGATCATACCCATATGTAGTTATTTGTGCCATTAACTCGTCTATTTTGTTACGAATGCTACGTGCATTCAGATAGAGAACTTTCAAAGATGTTTTGTGACACTTAGTTCCTGCTTTTGCCCTTTTTATTACTTTACCTTTTACTCCATACCTTCTGCCCCTTCCTGACATGCTCTGGTTTTTAATTTCCCCACTGCTACCTAAGTCTATGACCTTCTCTGTTGTCATTTTTATTATTTGCTCTCTAGGAACCTCCCCCCCACTAGTTAGTTTAAAGCCCTCTCTACAGCCCTAGTTATATGATCCGCCAGGACTCTAGTCCCAGCACTGGCCAAGTGAAGCCCGTCCCAACGGAACAGCTCCCTCCTGCCCCAGTACTGGTGCCAGTGTCCCAGGAAGCAAAACCCATTTCTCCCACACCAGTCTTTGAGCCACGCATTTAACTCTCTAATTTTATTTGTCCTAGCCAAATTCGCTCGTGGCTCAGGTAATAATCCAGAGATTATTACCCTTGTGGTTCTGCTTTTTAATTTGGCCCCTAGCTGCTCAAACTCCCTCAGCAGAACCTCCTTCCTTGTCCTATCTATGTCGTTGGTACCAACATGGACCACGACAACTGGATCCTCCCCCTCCCACTCCAAGTTTCTCTCCAGTCCAGAGGAGATGTCCTTAACCCTGGCACCGGGCAGGCAACACAGCCTTCGGGACTCTCGCTCTCGGCTGCAAAGAACTCTATCTATCCCCCTAACGATACTATCCCCTACCACTACAACATTTCTTTTAACTCCCCCCACTTGAATGGCCCCCTGCTCCACGGTGCTGTGGCCAGGTTGCTCATCCTCCCTGCAGTCCCTGCTCCTGTCCCCACAGGGAGTAAGAGCCTCGAACCTGTTGGACAAGTGCAAGGGCTGCGGCTCCTCCAACACTACCTCCTGGATCCCCGTACCTGCCTCACTTCTAGTCACACCATCCTGACCCTGGCCACGGACTACATCTGAATTAATTAATCTAATTGGTGTGACTACCTCGTGATACACAGAGTCCAGGTAACTCTCCCCCACCCTGATGTGTCTCAGTGTTTGAAGCTCGGTCTCCAGCTCTTCAACACGGAGCCGGAGTTCCTCGAGCAGCCAACACTTACTGCAAATGTGATCACCGTGAGCATCAATGGTGTTCACCAGCTCCCACATATTGCAGCAGCAACACATCGCCTGATCTCCCATTCTATGTAATTAATTAAATTTATTAATATTATTCTTAAATATCCTCTGCCCCGATTCTAGATGGTGTATATCACACCTTTGAAACTATTGATGCGCTATCAATTACTCATAAAAGACGGAGAGTTAGGAGAGTAACTAAGGCTTTTATTAGCAAAGAACAGAGCATGCCTCTCGTGGTTGACTGGGTTCCAAGAAGGCAGGGGGCTGCAGAGCGGTCACCTTTATACCTGGGCCTGTGGGTGGAGCCAGGGGCGGAGCCAGCAGAGACATGCTGAGGCATGCATAGGTACAACAGTGTGCAACAACAACAACAACGGTGAACAACAATAACAGTGGTTTACCACAACTATAAACCAAATAGATTTTAGCATAAAAGGGAGAAATACTCACCAACCAATCACTTACCTGCTTTCTGGTGACGTCACACTTGGATTACTATTTACTTCTCTCCTTCCCTCCGAGTTCAGAGATTGGAGACTGGTACGCCTTACCTGGTCTCTGGGGCCTTTTATACCCCGCTCTGCCGCTCAGGTTTCCCGCCGACGCTGTGAGGCCTTACCTGGTCTCTGGGGCCTTTTATACCCCACTCTGCCGCTCGAGATTCCTGCTGACGCTCTGAGGCCTTACCTGGTCTCTGGGGACTTTTATACCCCGCTCTGCCGCTCAGGATTCCCGCCGACGCTGTGAGGCCTTACCTGGTTTCTGGGGCTTTTATAGCCCCGCTCTGCCGCTCAGGTTTCCCGCCGACGCTGTGAGGCCTTACCTGGTCTCTGGGACTTTTATAGCCCCGCTCTGCCACTCAGGATTCCCGCCAACGCTGTGAGGCCTTACCTGGTCTCTGGGGACTTTTATACCCCGCTCTGCCGCTCAGGTTTCCCAGGTGCCTCAAGCATGGATGGAATCAATAGTACCCATTTCTAAAGTTAGATACATAGAAACTTGGAAGATAGGAGCAGGAGTAGGCCATTCGGCCCCTCGAGCCTGCTCCGCCATTCAATGAGATCATGGCTGATCATCCAAATTCAGTACCCTGTCCCTGCTTTCTCCCCATATCCCTTGATCCCTTTAGCCTTAAGAAATATATCTAACTCCTTCTTGAATAGATTTTAATGAATTGGCCTCAACTGCCTTTTGTGGTAGAGAATTCCACAGGTTCACCACTCGCTGGGTGAAGAAATTCCTCCTCATCTCTGTCCTAAATGGCTTACCCCTTATCCTTAGACTGTGAACCCTGGTTCTGGACTCCCCCGCCATTGGGAACATCCTTCCTGCATCTAGTCTGTCTAGTCCTGTTAGAATTTTATAAGTTTCAATGAGATCCCCTCTCATTCTTCTAAACTCCAGCGAGTAAAGCCCAATCGACCCAATCTCTCCTCATACGTCATTCCTGCCATCCCAGGTATCAGTCTGGTGAATCTTCGCTGCACTCCCTCCATGGCAAGAACATCCTTCCTCAGATAAGGCGACCAAACTGCACACAATACTCAAGGTGTGGTCTCACCAGGGCCCTGTACAACTGCAGCAAGACATCCTTGCTCCTGTACTCGAATCCTCTCGCTATGAAGGCCAACATACCATTTTCCTTCTTAACCGCCTGTTGCACCTGCATGCTTACCTTCAGCGACTGGTGTACAAGGACACCCAGGTCTCGTTGCACTTCCCCTTCTCCCAATCTATTGCCGTTCAGATAATAATTTGCCTTTCTGTTTTTGCCACCAAAGTGGATAACCTCGCATTTATCCACATTAAACTGCATCTGCCCAATCACCCAACCTGTCCAAATCATACTGGCGTTTCTCATCATCCTCCTCACAGCACACACACCCACCCAGCTTTGTGTCATCTGCAAACTTGGAGATATTACATCTAGTTCCCTTATCTAGATCATTAATATATATTGTGAATAGATGGGGTCCTAGCAACGATCCCTGCCGTACCCCACTAGTCACTGCCTGCCACTCGGAAAAAGACCCGTTTATTCCAACTCTTTGCTTCCTGTCTGTCAACCAGTTCTCTATCCAAGTTAATACCTTACCCCCAATCCCATGTGCTTTAACTTTACACACTAACCTCTTATGCGGGACCTTATCGAAAGCCTTCTGAAAGTCCAACGACACCACACCCACTGGTTCTCCCTTATCTATTCTACCAGTTACATCTTCAAAAAATTCCAGTAGATTAGTCAAGCACGATTTACCTTTTGTAAATCCATGTTGACTTTGTCCGATCCTGTCACTGTTTACTAAGTGCTCAGCTATTACATCTTTTATAATGGACTCTAGCATTTTCCCCACTACCGATGTCAGGCTTACCGGTCTATAATTCTCCATTTTCTCTCTACCACCTTTTTTGAATAGTGGGGTTACATTAGCTACCCTCCAATCCATGGGAACTGTTCCAGAGTCTATAGAATTTTTGAAGATGACCAGCAATGCAGCTACTATTTCTAGGGCCACGTCCTTAAGTACCCTAGGATGTAGATTATCAGGCCCTGGGGATTTATTGGCCTTCAATCCCATCAATTTCCCTAACACCATTTCCCTACAAATACTGATTTCATTCAGTTCCTCCCTCTCATTAGACCCTATGTTCCCGACATCTCTGGGAGGTTATTTGTGTCCTCCTTTGTGAAGACAGAACCAAAGTATGTATTCAATTGGTCTGCCATTTCTTTGTTCCCCATTATAAATTCCCCTGATTCTGACTGCAAGGGGCCTACGCTTGACTTCACCAATCTCTTTCTCTTCACATATGTATAAGTTATGTGTAAATCAGAACAAGTTGCAGTTTGATGGATTTCAGAGTACTGAACATTTAATGCTGGTAAACTGGAATCTTTCTCCTTATTGTTAGTGACTAATATGTGTGCATTAAAGAGAATTGTTTCCAGACTACAAGCAAGTGTGAAGTTTTCTCTCAGAATTAGTGCTTTTTAGAACCCCCCCTAGGTCCCAAGCACAACATTCATTTCACCGTTGAAATAATTTGTGTGCTTTTTGCCTCTTGTTTTCTATATCATAATCACATAACCACCATCTCCTTTCCCCCCTCCATTTGTAATGGGGTTAATTTTAGGCTAATTCCCCTGGTGAGGAACTGACGGAACTGGGTGCAATGCTGGTTTTTCACCATGCCCGATGAAGTCAGTGGAGAGTAATATTGGGAGGGCTATAAAACCATCATTGCACCCATCCTGTCAGTATCCCGCCAGGGGAGTTAGGTTAAAATTAACCCCAAACATGTTTGGAATTGCTATTCTAGAAACAAACCTTACAAAGAATCATCATCACAGTATAACATTTGGGTTTCAGCACAGTATGCTGAGGAGATGTGCTCTGTTCTGCTGTTAACCGAGTTTGAGCCATGCCACCATGAGGTGAATCCTGCACCATTCCTCAAGATCTGTCACTATGATGTGTGTGCCTGCTCCAATGGCAATGAATGCCTGTGTTCTGCTGTTTCCAGTTACGCTGCAATATGTGCCAAGAAAGGGGTACTTATTAACTGGAGGTCCCCAGACTTCTGTGGTAAGTGATTTTTGCTCTCCCTTTTACTTTATTTTTTTTAATGAAAAATCAAACGTTAACTCACCGTTCAGTGCAGTACTGAAAGGAGTGCTGCATCGTCAGAGGCACTGTTCTCTGGACAAGGTGCTTTGTTTGCCTGATCAGGTGGAAGTTACAAAATCCTGTGGCAAGGAGGAGTGAATTCGCCAGGTGTCTTGGTCAAAATTCCTCCCTTAACCAACACCATCAAAAACAGATTAACCGATCATTCATCTCGTTGCTGTTTGTGGGATCGTGCTGCATGCAAATTTGGCTGCAGCATTTGCCTACGTAACAATAGTGACTGCGATTCAAAAGTAATTTGTGTGAAGCATTTTGTGATGTTTCTCAGAGGTGCGATAAGTATGCTATATAATAAATACACCTGTCTTTTTCTTTCTTTATTGAAACTTTATTACGACAGAAATGACTTGCCCTGATGGTCAGAATTATGAACAGTGTGGCACCCCTTGTAACCAGACCTGCAGATCGCTCTCTAATCCAGACTCGGACTGCACTGAATTTTGTCTTGAAGGATGCTACTGTCCCCCCAGTCAGTATGTCAATGAAGATGGGCAGTGTGTGCCCAAATCAGAATGCTCCTGTTACTTTAACGATGAAATCTACAAACCACATGAGGACATAACATTTGAATACACTATGTGGTAAGCTACCTGGAATTGATAACTGTAAATACTGTTTAAAAAAAAAATCCATTATGTTAGCAATATTAACTGGAACTTCAAACAGAATTCTATCAGCACTTCAGTGACCGAAGTCTCGGGACACATGCAACTTTCAATAGTTCAAGTGTACAGCTGGATGGACACAGCACCAATCCCTGGTGGTGATAATGGGGCAGACCTTCGGGTTGGGTGCTGAGTGGGTATGATATTGGCTGTGTGCCCACCCAACCAGGCAATCGTTAACAGTTTTGTGACGAGCTGCGGGTGGGACTGGCATGCACCGGACATACTTTGCCCATTTCTCCTTGACAGTTGTAACCGTAACCGTGGTCCTACAACAGGCTTGGCAACCCGAGTTGTATATTTAAACAGCCTCCTACCTGTTTTGGCTGGAAGTGGTGGGCACCCATTTCAAGGCCTGCCTGAAAGTTGATTCAGGCGGGAAAATGGGTGCACAAGATCCCCATCAGGTTTTCAACTGCTGGTCGCCCGTTCTCCAGGTGAGTAACGGGTGGCCGCCAGTTGAATGTTTCCCTCAATGAGTCTGTATGATGCACTGGTACAGTCACACCTGGAGTACTGTGTACAGTTGTGGTCACCTTACTACAGTAAGGATATTTAGGTATTGGAGGCAGTGCAGATAAATACAACCAAAATGATAGCTAGTTTAATATATCTAAGCTATGATGAGAGGTTGAAGAGCCTGGGATTGTTGTGCTGGAGAAGAGAAGGCTCAGGGGAGATATATTGAAGTACAGTAATTAATATTCTGAAAGGAATCAATAAATTGGATCCTGACGACATCTTCAAGTTTGCCACAAACTCTAGAAGAAGAGGCCATTGGCTGAAAGGGAAGATGCACGGAGAGTCTAGAGTGAACTATGCAGAGTGTGAACATGTGAGTGGACTGCACAGGGAGGCAGTGGAGCCAGATAGTATGGGAAATACAACACAGGAAAGAGAGGTAGAGAGGCGGAGAAGTTTAAGGAGGGAATTCCAGGGCTTAGGGCCTTGGCAGCTAAAAGCACAGCCGCCAATGGTGGAGCAATTAAAATCGGGCATGCTCAAGAGGCCAGAGTTGGAGGAGCGCAGATATCTCGGAGGGTTGTCGGCAATGTTCCTTCAATTTTAAGTTTGGGTGCGCGGTGCCTTTAATGGGCTGTGCAGCCCATTCAAAGCTTTACGCATGCACGAAATTTCACGTTGGAAAAGCCAGTCCTGGGCTGCACGGGACCGGCAGACAGCTGCATGGCCACGTGGCTGCACAGCTTCGAGGGAACATTGGTTGTAGGGCGGGAGGAGATTACAGAGATAGGGAGGGGCGTGGCCATGGAGGGATTTGAAAACAAGGATGAGAATTTTAAAATCGAGGCGTTGCTTAACCAGGAGCCAATGCAAGTCAGCGAGCACAGGGGTAATGAGTGAACGGGACTTGGTGTGAGTTAGGACACGGGCAGCAGTGTTTTGGATGACCTCAAGTTTTTAGAGGGTAGAATGTGGGAGGCCGGCCAGGAGTGCATTGGAATAGTCAAGTCTAGAGGTAACAAAGGCATGGATGAGGGTTTCAGCAGCAGATGAGCTGAGACAGGTGCGGAGTCGGGCAATGTTATGGAGGTGGAAACAGGTAAAAAGACTTGCCTTGATATAGTGTCTTTCATGACCACCGAACGTTTCAAAGTGCTTTACAGTCAATTTTTTTTGAAGTGGAATCACTGATGTAATGTGGGAAATGCGGCAGCCAATTTGCGCACAGCAAGCTCCCACAAACAGCAATGTGATAATGACCAGATAATCTGTTTTTGTTATGTTGGTTGAGGGATAAATATTGGCCAGGACACCGGGATAACTCCCCTGCCCTTCTTCAAAATAGTGCTATGGATCTTTTAGGTCCACCTGAGAGAGTAGACGGGGCCTCGGTTTAACGTTTCATCCGAAAGACGGCACCTCCGACAGTGCTGCACCCCCTCAGTACTGCACTGGAGTGTCAGCCCAGATTTTTGTGCTCAAGTCCCACTCCATGGGACTTGAACCCACAACCTTCTGACTCAGAGGCAAGTGTGCTACCCACTGAGCCACAGGTGCTCTTAATGATGGTGCGGATATGTGGTCGGAAGCTCATCTCCGGGTCAAATACGACACCAAGGTTGCAGACAGTCTGGTTCAGCCTCAGACAGTTGCCAGGGAGAGGGATGGAGTCGGTGGCTAGGGAACGGAGTTTGTGGCGAGGACCGAAGACAATGGCTTTGGTCTTCCCAACATTTAGTTGGAAGAAATTTCTATTCATCCTGTACTGGATGTCGGACAAGCAGTGTAACAATTCAGAGACATTGGAGGGGTCAAAAGAGGTGGTAGTGAGGTGGGGGTGTCATCAACGTACATGTGGAAACTGATGCTGTGTTTTTGGATGATATCGCCGGGGGACAGCAGTTAGATGAGAAATACTAGGGGGCCAAGGATAGATCCTTGGGGGACACCAGAGGTAACAGTGCAGGAGTGGGAAGAGAAGCCATTGCAGGTGATTCTCTGGCTACGACTGGATAGATAAGAATGAAACCAGACGAGTGCAGTCCCACCCAGCTGGACGATGGTGGAGTGGCGTTGGAGGAGGATGGCGTGACCAACCATGTCAAAGGCTGCAGACAGGTCAGGAAGGACGAGGAAGCATAGTTTACCTTTGTCACAGTCACATAGGAAGCCATTTGTGACTTTGATAAGAGCCGTTTCGGTACGGTGGCAGGGGCGGAAACCTGATTGGAGGGATTCAAACATGGAGTTCCAGAAAAGGTGGGCACGGATTTGGGAGAAAACAACACGTTCAAGGACTTTGGCGAGGAAAGGGAGGTTGGAGATGGGACAGTAGTTTGCAAGAATGGAGGGGGGCAAGGGTTGTTCTTTTGAGGAGGGGTGATGATGGCAGAATTGAAGGGGAGGGGGAGAGTATCTGAGGGAGAAAACCATTAACAATATCAGCTAACATGGGAGCCAGGAAGGGAAGTTGGGTGCTCAGCAGTCTAGTGGGAATAGGGTCGAGGGAGCAGGAGGTGGGTCTCGTGGACAAGATGAGCGCGGATAGGGCATGAGGAGAGATAGGAGAGAAACTGGAGAAAGATGCGAGGGAGAATTGGATAATTATCTGAGGGAGTGGAGAATTGAGAGGTATTCGTTTTTGGGACTGGTCAGATGGAGCGCAGAGCCTTCTCTGGCCCTGTGTTTATCTATTTTCCTACATAACTGTTCAAATGTATCATTCATATTCTTTCCAGGGTGGCCTACACTGACTGCTTTCTGCAGGTCTTCTACACTTCTGATCGCTGATCTCTTAGTTAGACAGACGTTTCCTTTCCTTTTTTTTGTTCCTGGGATGTGGGCGTCACTGGCAAGGCCAGCATTTATTGCCCATCCCTAATTGCCCTTGATAAGGTAGAGCCACCTTCTTGAACCGCTACAGTCCGTGTGGTGAAGGTACTCCCACAGTGCTGTTAGGTAGGGAGTTCCAGGATTTTGACCCAGCGACGATGAAGGATCGGCGATATACTTCTAAATCAGGATGGTGTGTGACTTGGAGGGGAACTTGGAGGTGGTGGTGTTCCCATGTGCCTGCTGCCCTTTGTCCTTCTAGATGGAAGAGGTCGTGGGTTTGGGAGGTGCTGCCGAAGAAGCCTTGGCAAGTTGCTGCAGTGCATCTTGTAGATGGTACACACTGCAGCCACGGTACGCTGGTGGTGGAAGGAGTGAATGTTTAAGGTGGTGGATGGGGTGTCAATCAAGCGGGCTGCTTTGTCCTGGATGGTGGCGAGCTTCTAGAGTGTTGGAGCTGTGCTCATCCAGGCAAGTGGATGAGTGCAGCTGTAGTTTCTAACCCATTGTTGAGTCACTGATTAGACTGTGCTAGTGTCAGTTACAAAACCAGGAATGGATTAATATGCTAACCCCATGGTATTTGCACCATTGGGAAATGATGAATCGCTGTGCAATGGTGTAAAATAGCAGGGTCAATTTGCATGTTCATCACCTGGGCGGTGAAGCTGAAAATGACCCCCACTAGCTTCTTAATGCAGAGACATAAAACCCTGTGCTCTTGAATGCTGGTTGGAATCAAATTCACGTGTCTTCCTACCTGATGCTTTCCTGCTCTCACTTGGGTTGTTGCAAGGAAGAAACAAAACGAGCTCCCACATAAAGAGGGAAATTGGAGAGCAAGTCCATAGAGCCATTGCCAAGAAAGTTTTAGCTACAAGGATTGCCAGAGCAATGGAAGCAGATTGCCGAGGCATGTTTGATGGGGTAATTGAATGAGATAGGTACGCACTCTTTAAGTAGTCCATCTATTAATAATACTGATACAAAAGCAAAATACTGTGGATGCTGGAAATCTGAAATAAAAACAGAAAATGCTAGAAATACTCAGCAGGTCAGGCAGCACCTGTGGAGAGAGAAACAGAGTTAACGTTTTAGGTTGAGGACCTTTCATCAGACCCATTTGATGAAGGGTCATCAACCTGAAACGTTAACTCTGTTTCTCTCTCCACAGATGCTACCTGACCTGCTGAGTATTTCCAGCATTTTCTGTTATTATTAATAATACTGCTTACATAAGAACATAAGAAATAGGAGCAGGAAAAGGCCACTTGGTGCCTCGAGCCTGCAAGCCACTTCCCCGCCCGCTCCCCATAATCCTTCACTCCCTTATCTTACAAAAATTTGTCTATCTCCACCTTAAATGTATTTAATGACCCAGCCTCCACGGCTCTCTGGGGCAGAGAATTCCACAGATTTACGACCCTCTGAGAGAATAAATTCCTCCTCATCTAAGTTCTAAAAGGGCGACCCTTTATTCTAAAACTGTGCCCCCACATTCTAGATTTCCCCACGAGGGGAAACATCCTCTCTGCATCTACCCTGTCGAGCCCCCTCAGTATCTTATATGTTTCAATAAGATCACCTCTCATTCTTCTAAATTCCAATGAGTATAGGCCCAGCCTGCTCAACCTTTCCTCATAAGCCAACCCCCTCATCTTTGGAATTAACCTAGTGAATCATCTCTGAACTGCCTCCAATGCAAGTATATCCTTCCTTAAATAAGGAGACCAAAACTGTACGCAGTACTCCAGGTGTGGTCTCACCAATACCCTGTACAGTTGTAGCAGGACTTCTATGACATTGCTCATGTGCTTCTGGTGCCTGATGTATGGTTGGGGTGTTTAGCTGCTAACTGGGTCTGGCCCTTTACAGCCATGGTACAATAATCCTTATAGAGAATATGCCTGATACCTCTTTGGTGAGGGAACTGTGATATCTGAGTAGTAAGGTCCAAACTGAGAGAAGCGAGTTATTAGGAACAAAACCCAACTGTTTATTACACGGTGTAGCAGAGAGACATCTCTTACAGGCTGGAAGCAAAGCACCCAATTTCTTACTGCACGAGCACCAAGATGGAGGATTCACCTCTGAGTCATACCCATAATGCAATGCCACATTACCTTAATAACTGGTGTACCAGGACATTGAGTACATGACCCATTACCTTAAATACTGGCGAATGTGAAACCTTACTCTTTGGCTCCATCTGGTGGATAACTTAAACATTACACCCCAGATTACTATAGGAACCATGCAGATTGGCAGGTAATTGTAAATTTCTGCCTCCAAGTCAGGAAAAAATCTCAGTTTCAATTTCTTTCTCTTTTAAAAAAATACTTCAAATGCAATGTCTTCAATGTGATGTCTAAAGTGCGATGGATGAGCTCAAAACTTTTATACTAATGGATAAAAATAGATTTTTCCTCAACAGGCTGGTCTTTGTACTGCAACAAGTTGATGTTTCCAATCACTTGTTACTGCTGGACTCCTTGGTGGAAGGTGCTGGTAGACCCAGGATAGCGACTGTAATGCCCCTAAAGTGCAGCAGTGGAGGAGGATAGTCTCATAGAGGGTGCCTCTCCCTCCAATTTGGCCACTTCTCACTTGCCTGCATAGGCCTTGACCTATGCCGAGGCCTAAAATGCTGCAGTTCTTTCCACCTTCGGGGCTCTTTTCACCACTTTAAGTTCCATCGCTGCCTCTTGTGCTGCTGTAGTGGCAGCCCCACTGTAGCTGGAGTTTCCTGTGCGGCTCTGGCGGGCTCCCTCTTGGCGATGGGAATCTACCACCGCAAGGACCATCCAACCCAATGGTTCACCACCATAACCAATGGATCAGCATGCACTCGGATGCTTAACCTCTTTGCTTATTTCAAGCATAAACGTGTGAAGAACTACACACGGAGGAAGGTTTCCTCACAGTGCTAGGTGTAGCAAGGTCTTAAATGCAGTTTTTAAAAGAATAATGTGGTTTGGGAATTATCTGCAATGAGAATGAATGTTTGTGCTACCTTGATATACTTTGTTAATCAGGTGAGGATTGGATCAGTTTTGGATGAGTCCAGATCTATAGTATTTGGGGTTTATTATTAAGTATGACTAAAATTTATCTGTTTGTGAATAATACACTGAAATATAGGAAGTAATGAGCAAAGCAGTTACCCTAACAGAATCTGCTCAGGTGAACAAGGCTATGTCTGGGTGTTAATGTGCAGTTAACAGAATTAATTGTTAAAACTGAGTCTGCATGAAGCAGTCTCTGATTGTTTCTGTTTTTTGTCCTGTCTCTCCTGCTCTTTCTGGTTCTCGCCTTTCAAGTATGGCAGACAGTACTGATGGCATATCTGCATTGGCTTTTGTTTATTTTCAAATTTCAAATAATCTGTTTTTTTTTTACAGTAACTGTGAAAATGGTGTGATGCATTGCAGTGCAAACGATATGATCCATAATTATCCATTAAGCATTTTCTTGGACACTGAAGAGAATAGTAGAGGTGAGAATCCGAGCGTTTAAAAAACCATGGCTCTGATATTTACTGGGGTAGGTTTTCGGAGAGGGGGGTGGGATGGTTATGGTCAGAAGGCTGGGTTTCCCCAAAAGCCATGGCGATTTAACTCCATGGGACCTCCTGTTTTTTTTTGATCAGTTGGTTTTCTGACACGCATGGAAACCCATCACCATGTTTAATAGTCTCCAAGCTAAGCTACTGAGAAATCCACTCAAGTATGGCTTCAACTATACAATATGGTGCGCATGTTCTCTCCATTTACCATATGTCTAGAGAGCTTAGACAAAGGTTGGCAGAGGCCAGTCTTAGGGACTCCCAAGTGTGTACAGAGATACTGCTGCAGTTTAACTCGCTGGAGTCGTGCAGTCTATCAGTACAAAGTAATGATAAGCTTCCAACCAACACGATTCCAACGAAAATGGCATTGGCTTGCAAGGCTACCTGGAAATGAATGGGAAGAATACCAGGCTCCATTGACAGGTCTACAACACCAGGTTCCGTATGTGAGCCAGACTTTGCTGGTTAATCATCAGACGCACCCTGGGGTACTGCAGACCTGCCTATTCAGGTAACAGACTACCAGGTCGGCCACAGAGGGTTGGCTAGTTTGGTAACTTCCATCACTAGGAACATCATCTCAGAGCCAAATCAGCCTCATCAAGAAGGATAGTCACTAACTGATCATTAGACAGCTGACAAGCTCAGGTTTGAGCCCTTGTTATAGGGACAGCAGGTATCAGTAACTCCTCATGAGCAGTATGGTGAACAGCACAGCTCACCATAAAATGTGTGAGTGCAGTGCCACCATCCTCCCGACTACAACATAGGCGCATACTGAACATAGAATCAACAGCAGTTGCTTGCCACTGTGTGAGTCACTCATGGTAGGCTCCGAGCCCTGGAGTTAGTCTAGTTTCCGCCATCCAGCGATACTGGCACTAAATTAGGAAACGTTCCTCATATCTGAAGAAATTCAGCAAGGTAAGAAGACCCACCAGTATCTTATAACAAGTACGTAGCCTAAGTATGCATGTCACAGTGTTTCCTCACACCATGTTACACTAAAGCAGTCAGACTGCCTCGCAGCCCTTTAATGCTTACCATGCATGCCTATACTGCAGCAAGGCATGAATCCCAGCTACAGCATATCAATGAAGGTGTTTGATAAATTCTTGGCTATTGTTGTATCTGCATCACTTCTTGGCTTTGAATCTTGCTAGGTGTCATTTGGTCAGGGCTGTAGATGGTACCTTTTGTCTCTTAGGAGCTATCCTTCAAGTCTGTTTTGTCTTCTAATAACCCAGGCACAAGAGGATTGCCTTAGCATAAAAGAATTGCGACTGCTGCTGGTAGCCGGGCATTCACCTGGATGATCCTGTGCTGCTGGTCGGTGACATATATTGATGGAGTAGAAATTCCTGTGGCTCATGAATATTGTGTTTAGCTGCCTCAGTGGCCCCATGGGGGCCATCAATGACGCCCTGTACTTTGGGGAAATCACGCGGTGAGGAAGAATTGCATGACTTCCCAAAGCCTCCATTGCTTTTCCCTTGGGGAAAGGATGAAGGTGTTTACTTTGGTGAACAAAGACTGCTTGATACATCTGTATCATGTTGATTGACTGAAGGTAGAATCCAGAGGCATAGGGATTGAGGGCTGTTGTGGCCTTGATTGCCACTGGCAATGTAATCCAGGTGATTGTCGCTATGTCATCACTGCATCCCTGGAGAACCTTAGCCTGCAAGGAAACTTTTCCTCCAATAGTCCCAGGGAGCTGCACCTAGATCTGTAAACATGTTTCTGTGGCTAATGACGGGTACAGGCAGACCTCCTCTCATGTAAATAAACCTCCCTGGCATCCTTCTTCAGCCTCCAAAAAACTCGGAGATAGAGGAACACTGAATGTTGTAACTATTTAGATCATTTCAGTTGCAGCAATCAAAATTGAAAGAGTTTACCTTTAAGAAACGACTTTGTGAAAGACCCATCTTCTACACTTGGCATAAGGTAGCATGCAAGATCTGCATCAGACTTGGGATAATGCACGAAAGTGCATTCACGTGAAATTGATTCTGCTAGTTAAACTCTGGCAACTATTTGTGGGACAGCAGTTATTGTGGATGTTAAAGGCCAGCTGGAAAAAGCACAGGACCAGCAGGGAGCTGTTAATATAGAATAGCTTGCCAATCTCCAGCCCCACATGTTTCAGTGGAAACAATACCACCGAGCGGATAATATACATACCCCCTATAGCGCCACTCAAATGCAGAGAGATGTCTCAGAGTACTTTACAGGGCAGTACACAAGGAATAAAAACTGGACCACAAAGGGAGAGGAAAAGGTTTGGAGGTAAAAGCAGAGGGAAGGATTAAGAGAATTCCGAAGACAATTGAAAGAGGTGGAGGTGCTGGAGGAGAGAGTTACAGATAGTGGGGGTATTGTGACTGATGGAGCAGTCGCCGATAGTCGAGCAAAGAAAGTGGGGACTAGCATGCAGGCTGGTGTTGGGACAGTGGAGGGTGTCTGTCGAGACACAGGGATGGAGAATCTTCAAATCAATTTGCTGGGGCACAGAGAGATGAAAAGCGGGGAGATGGGAGCACAGGTCTTGGTGTTGTTAGGGAGCCTACAACATTTTGGATGAGTTGTAGACAATGGTGTGGTTGGCCATCAAGGCCAGCAAGAAGTCGAGCCTTGATAAGGTAAAAGGATGGATTGGGTTTCGACAGCAGAGAGGGAGAGTTGGGGTGGAGGCATATGATGTTTTGGAGGTGAAACAAAGCAATCTTGGTGACAGATTGGATGTTGGGAGGAAGATGAGCTCAGCAAGCAGCACACTTCACACCAAAGTTGCAGTACTTCTGGGATTACCTGAGGTGGCAGCTGGGGAGGTTGATTGAGTCAAAGCAAGTGGTTTGTGGACGTTTGCAGAAGTCAAGCCGGATAGCTTCAGTTTTGCTGACATTTAGCTGGAGGAAGTTTTGGATCGTCCATGTCTTAATGTTGGAGAAGTGGTTGGAAAGTGTGGTGGCAGCCTTGGTGGTGTTGGAGCAGCAAGAGAGGCAGAAAGTCATTGTTACACATGGGGAAGCTGACCCTGCACTTTTGGACAGTGTTGTCAAGGGCTAGCAAAAGAAAGATGAAGAGGAGGAGGCCAAGAATGGAGACCTCGGGTACATCGGAGGTGACAGTGCATTTGGATTTTAGTTTCATCTCCCCACATTTTTCTCAGTCACATCCAGTCTCAGTTTAGAGTGATGATTTATGAGGACTAAATTTATAAGATTTTCAGAAACTATACCATATATTTTTGGTCAAAAATAAATTTACTATATATTTGAAAATTTTTGTGATCACAAGGTGTCTGTGGTGGGGAATGGAATGTATTTATATTTTTGTCACCCTGTATTAGCATCAAGCATTCCTAGGTCAAGTATAGTATGGGTTAGATTCTTAGCAAAGCACAGTGTATCTCAACTGCACAATCAGAAAAGCTCTCCCTGCCATGCAAACCACCCTAGTGGTCGCTCTGTGAAGGAGACGACCAGTTCCCTACATTACAATAGTGACTACACTTCAAAAAGTACTTAATTGGCTGTAAAGCATTTTGGGACGTCCTGAGGCCATGAAAGGCACAATATAAATGCAATTTCCTTTGTCTTTAGTGTCAATTCTAAGCAGTTTTCTGTGAATCACATGGAATCTTCAAACCGAGGTTTCTGATGTGAAATGGCAATGTATTAGCTAACCCAACATGTCCCCAATCCTTAGTAACGTTCCTTTAAAAAAAGTTTCATACCCTAAGTAATCATCCATTATGGTTTTTAGTCCATAAAGATCCACACAGCGGAAGTGTGGTACAATTCATATTACTAAAATGGCATATATCTTCTAAGCTTTTATTTTTAAATACATCCGGGTGAAACTGAACTCCAAACTCCTTTCCTTCAGCCAAGCGAGACACAAGTTGCAGCCCACCAAAGAGGGAATTTTATTGCCCAGAAGACGACCCTACAGCAAAAGGCATTGAATGCATGAAGACATGTCAGAACTACGAGTTTGATTGTGTGAGCTCAAAATGCACACCGGGTTGCATGTGTCCTCCTGGGAAGGTGAGAACCCTGAACACACAATGAAACAGTGCACTGCACCAACCTCTTAATGCATACCTTACATATGATCTGTGCTTTAGGTACAAGAAGGGACTATATGCATTTCTCCAGAAATGTGTCCCTGTCAACACAATGGCAAAGAATACGCCCCTGGAGAATCTATAAAGCAGGACTGCAATACCTGGTAATGTCACTTTACTTACTGTAATTAACGCAGACATGTTTGGAACTACCTGATGTTCATTGCAAATTTTATGCCAGAAAATTGTTGGATGCAAAAAAATTGTTGGACATGTTTATGTCACAGGTAGTTTTCTAACTTTGCATGCCTGGTACATCACCTCACCCACCAAGAGCACAGATCGGAAATCAGGTCACTCGCTGCTCACGGCCATCCGACCGTTGGAAATTTATGAGCAATGCTTGCCCGAGTTTCCAATATCTGGTTGCTGCAGGCAAGGGTCCCGACCAAGCACCAGTCAGAATATTACCCCTCGCAGCCAGTTTATGCAGCAAGCAAGTGAGTTTTACAGACTAGGAAGGTCCCATGTTTGATCCCGGGTCTGTGCTGTGTTCTCAGCCAGGGTGGTGCTCGGGGCCTAAGCACCTCTGGGCTAGGGAGGTCGTTCCGTCTTGTGATCGTCACCAGTTCCTGCTGGAAATAGGTCTGGGTTAATAATGGGTGAGAACAGGATCATTCCCAGGCTTGATGGCCCGTATGATTGAATGTTGACACTCAGGTCAGGGGATGGGCATGGTTTGTGTGAGCCCCGAAGTGGGCGGCGAACCCAGTGAGTCTGGGGATGTGGAGGCCTGGCCGATCATGGTGGCAGTGCCTCATTACTATAACAAAAAGAAAATACTGCAGATGCTGGAAATCTGAAATAAAAACAGAAAATGCTGGAGACACTCAGCAGGTCAGGCAGCATCTGTGAAGAGCGAAACAGAGTTAATGTTTCAGGTCGATGACCTTTCGTCAGAACTGGAAAAAAGCAGGAAATGGAACAGATTTTTAAGCAAGTTTAGGGGCTGGGAAATACGGCTGGGAAATAGGTCATTACTATAACCTTTCTTGCTGACTTGCCTGCTCCCGGCCAAATCTACTATCTGGCCATCAGGCGGGAATAGGAATTCGCAAATAGGAGGCCAGAGCCAGGGACCCAGGTAAGTGGTGAGGGGAGATCGGAACGCAATCAGCGGGACAGGTCGAGGGTGGGGGGACCCTAGGGCAAGGGAGGCCCAAGGCTTCCTGGTGACACACTCCTGGCCCACAGGGATACCTAAAATTAAATGTAATTACTTACCATCCTGGGCCTCTTTTGGCCCACGATCCCCCTCTCAGGCACGTCTGGCCTGATGGAGAATCTGTCACTGCTCCTCTGCTCAGGCAGCCGACTAATATTGCAGTCATGTCCCGATTTCATCTTCGGAACCCGACCTGCATATTTAAAAAAGCTCCCGCTGCCTTCCTAAGAGCAGGTTAACATCGGGACACAGCGGGAAGGCAGTGGGACAGAGGGCGTAAGTGACTGATCTCATTTTAACTGCTCCCCTGCCCGATTTCCGCCAAGTGGGGGTGGTTAAAATTAGGGCCTCACTCCGGATGTGTGCTCCTGATGGGTGAGGCTCTGCGACAGGAGTGCGGATTCAAAAGTGTAAGGCTTCTAGGCTGAGAAATGGTAGAACTGAGGGGATCACAAATGCACACATCTGCAGATGTGGTGTTCTATTATTTTTATAATAGGAAAAGGTGCAGCCTCAATAAATAGAAACGACATCACAGAGAGCGAAAGCAAACAATAGTAAAGGAAAAGGTGTTCCATTATCTTGTGCACATTCTCTGTCACCATGTTTGTAAATCAGTGAGACTGAGTTTCGTGACATTTCAATAGTTCGTTTTGGTATTTCCTGCCAATTGTTTATTGCATTACAATGATTAGTTGTCAAACAATTGTGCTGTACTTTATTTAGCAAGTTGGCATAAATACAATGTACAAAACTAGAGGTGGTTGTGGAGTAGTGTGTAGTTTTCATAAGATGATCAGATAACCTCAAAATGACAATAAATCGACCCTCACTAGGTTGTCCCAAGATCTCAACTAAACTAACATTCATACATTTATTGCGCTAACTTCTTGGAAAAGTTAACTCTGTTCAGGGAGTTGTCTGCTGCATTAGTTCCTGTCTCCACACGACTTCTGTTTAATAAACAGAGCATTCCTCCAGCACCACTTTCCTGACACGAATTCCTTTCTACTATTTAATCTGCACTGTAAAAACATGTTCCAGTATGCATGCTGCCCACTGACTGAGAGCAGCCGCTGTCAGCTCTCACTTGTCCACTAACAGCTTTTTGTTGTCAAACGGCAATGTGATATCTCGCAACTTGTCAGAACACGAGCCTGGAAATCGCTGCTGGTGGTTGTCATCATGCGAGCATTTAACAGGCTCGCTTTCAAATCCTGTCGCCACTATGTTAATGGAGACATAAACCCATTTAACATAAAAGGATTAATACTGTAATTCTATTAAAATGCCAGACACAGAGCATTACACACTTGGAAATAACATTGTTCACAGCCATTTTTTAGCCCAGAGTATGGTTGTCGATGTCAATCCAGGAGGAGTTTTTTTTAATTGGGAGCTTTTGTAAGGTATGGAATTCTGCTCAGGATTTCATAAATCTACAGAGTTTGTCCTTCTAGCAGAGAAAAAAATGAACTCAAAACATGCAAAATTCACTCCAAAGTAACGAATGAAAGGGATTGATTTGTTAGCGTTCTTTTACTAGCTAGCCCTATGGATTAAAAAAAGTGGTAAGAAGGAGGCATTGGAAAAATCTTCAGTTGAAATCTTGTATTCTTTGCCAAGAAAAGAAAAAATAGATCAGGCATATTTTATGAAACCACCCCTGGGAAATGCCCTTTCCATAATTTCTTGTACTAACAGATGGAAGATTGTGGTGATCTTGTGCCAAGACTTCCTGATATGTGCTCCCAGTGGATGTGGTTCTTTGCTGGGAATACAGTATTGGAAAATTGGCCTGTTGCTGTTTTCTGCTGGATGGCGGGACTCACTGTGCTGACATATAAAGTTGGTGCAAGTGGTGCAATGGGAGTACTTTCCCTGGCTGAACTCACATGGTCATTTCTGCCCAATATATTTTGCCTATTCAGTGTGAGCATGATTATTAGGCAGCCTGATAGAATGTCTGCATGAGGATAACATCTGAGCTTGATTTAAAGATCTCGAGCAGGCTTCAAGCAGCTGCATTCCCGCCTGCAACGATAGGGAAGGGATTTTCAGCTGCCAAATTCCTGGACAATGGAGGCTTCTGGACCATGCACCACAGGATTCACTGATATTTAATCAAAATAATGCAGCGAAATACCTCTTGACAGATAGCTGGTTGGGTGAACTGTGCTGCTAGAATCCAAGGGCTTTGATTCAAATGTGCAAGAAGATAGACTTAAAGAATGCTGCAAGGTCCTGCTCCTGATTTACTTTCTATGTTGAGTAGCTGCCCCAGTTTACATGCTACAATTATTTCCCTCATAACCGGTTACTCTTTTATTGTTGCCCCATCCAAAGCAGCCATATAATCTTGCATATAACTTCACAGCAGGGCACAAATACAAGCTGCAACTTACATCTGAAACTGTTGTCAGGCTGAAATTACAACATGGAAACAGGCCGTCCTGTCCAACCAGTCCATGTTGGTGTTTATCCTACACATGAGCTGTAGTCCTAATCCCATGTGCCCACCCTGTTCCCAGACCCCTTTATCCCCTTTCCTTCAACCACATATCTAACTTATTCTTAAATGATGACATGGACCGGCATTTTTACCTTTGCATGCGGGCGGGATGACGGCGGGTTCACGACGCGCTGGCTATGTCCGGGATTTTTACTGCTGACCCGCCCCCAAACCCGCACGCGTGGCAACGGGAAAATTCCGGCCATGGTCTCTGTTTCAATCACTAACCCCGATAATGCATTCCACAGCCTCACAACTCTCTGTGTAAACATAAGAACATAAGAACACAAGAAATAAGAGCAGGAATAGGCCACTTGGCCCCTCGAGCCTGCTCCGCCATTCAATAAGATCATGGCTGATCTTGGGCTCAAAGCCACTTCCCCGCCCGCTCCCCATAACCCTTCACTCCCTTATCTTACAAAAATCTGTCTCTCTCCACCTTAAATGTATTTCATGACCCAGCCTCCACAGCTCTCTGGGGCAGAGAATTCCACAGATTTACGACCCTCTGAGCGAAGAAATTCCTCCTCGTCTCAGTTCTAAAAGGGCGACCCTTTATTCTAAAACTGTGCCCCCGCGTTCTAGATTTCCCCACGAGGGGAAACATCCTCTCTGCATCTACCTTGTCGAGCCCCCTCAGTATCTTATATGTTACAATAAGATCACCTCTCATTCTTCTAAATTCCAATGAATATAGGCCCAACCTGCTCAACCTTTCCTCATAAGTCAACCCCCTCAGCTCTGGAATTAACCTAGTGAATCGTCTCTGAACTGCCTCCAATGCAAGTAAAGATCTTTCTCCTGTTTTCTGTCCTAAATCATTTACACTTATCTTATGTCTATGTTAAATAAAAACAGAAAATGCTGGAAATACTCAGCAGGTCAGTTCTGACGAAAGGTCATTGACCTGAAACAATGGCCCAGAACTTGGTGTTGGGGGCTTGCCGCGCGTGCAAGCCCCCGATGTGCACTCACCCGGCGCGCCGACATCTGAAACCTGGCCCGCAGTGGATTTCCTTTCAGTGGCCAGGTTCTGATGTCGGCGCGCTGTGCTAACCTGACCCAGCGGCGTAGTTAGTGCGATCTGCCGGCTGGGATCAGGTGAGCACTGTTCAGCCAATCAGGGGAGGGGAAACTTCATTCATAAGTTTGAGTGTAAGAACTGTCAAACTCATGAGAAGTACTGCACCCCAAAACACTACTTAAACTTTAAATAAAATTTAAAAAAACATCCCAATCATTAAATTAAGTATAAATAAGTTTAAAAAAATAATTTAAACAATAATTTTTTTTTTGAAAAAAATAAATTTTTAATAAAAAGGGTCTAAAACTAAACTTACCTTATTGTAGATTCTTTAAAATAATAAACCTGTGGAAAAAAAAATTCTAAATTGCACTAAAACACCACTTACCTGTAAAAATAAATACTTACGTGTGCTTTTTACAAGCGTAAAGACCGGAGGCCTTTACACATGCGCAAATCCCCCAAAACAGAGGAAATCCAAGACGCACGCGCTGCCCCCTACAGCGCACGCGCTAGCCTCTTCACCTCTTGGGTTAGAGGAGAGGAAATGCCGGTTTTCAGCGCATGCGCTGTGCATGCTGAAAACCGGCATTTCCTCCGGCCAGACGTGTGAGTACCCCTTCCGTACTCACGCGTTTGGGGAGGAATTACTGCCCCATTAACTCTGTTTCTCTCTCCACAGATGCTTCCTGACCTGCTGAGTGTTTCCAGCATTTTCTGTTTTCATTTCAGATTTCCAGCATCCGCAGTATTTTGCTTTTGGTCCTATATCTATGTTCCCTTTTTCTGGACCCCTCAACTACTGGAAAAGGCCTATGAGCTCTGTCCCATCATTTCATAATTTTAACATCTCTGTCAAATTGCACAAGTTACCTCATCTGTTCTAATGAAAACAGCCTCAGTTTGAAAAAGGGTTAGACCCGAAACGTCACTCTAATTTCTCTCCACGGATGTTGCCTGGCCTGCTGAGTTTTTCCAGCATTTTCTGTTGTTATCTCAGTTTTTCAAGTCTTCATATTCCCTCATTCCAGGCAGCATCCTAGTGAGTCTGTATTGCATTCCCTCTGTTGCCTTAACATTATTCCTACAGTGTCGAGGCCAAAACGGCACACAGAACTCCAACTGTCCTATTAAGGTTTTATATGGATTCTTTATTACATCTTGATTTTTATATTTCATACCTCTTGCCACAAAACCCAATAATCTATTAGTTGTTTTGATGGCCTTATCCATTTGAGATGTTGATGTCTTGTGAACCTGCACTCAGAAATCCCTCTGCTCTTCCACAGCACCTAGCTTTCTACCGTTCTAACTATAATGATTAATTTTATTCTTTTTACTAAAATATACCACCTCAGCTTTGCAGATATTGAATTCTATCCACCACAAAACCTTTTCAAAATTGTATTTTTGTGGGACTGGGAGGAGCAAGAACGCTCCCCCGTGCTTCGCAATGACAACTTGGACTCTTCTGCTCAGCAGGTTCCCCGCCACTCTCCAAGAACTGACTCCAGCCAGGCCTCCCACTGCCGCAGCGGCGTGGAGCTGATGGGCTCTCATTTTCCACCTGCAGCCTGCTGGCTCTATGGTAACGAGGCCCGGTTCACTTCGAGGGCCGGGCCTCCTGGCGGGACTATCGTGCCACCGGCTGACATGCTCTGCCAGCTGGCTGAACCAACACTGCTCAGAGGGAAATCTATGCATAAGTCTTTTGGTGCCATTATTATAAGGTATGTTTCTCTTCAGTTTCTGTAGGCCTGTCGACTCCACTATTGGCCTGGAGCAAGTAGCCAAAACCTCACCGCGGCCTGTAGGCTTCTCACCAACTGTTGCACACACCGGCACAACTACACACCATGTAGGATTTAGATACCAACATACAAAATTGACGGGCAGGAAAAGACCATCTGATCCGTCAAGCCTGCCCCACACTCTTGATGGCCGGGGCATCATGACTAAACACTCCCTCCCTTCTTCTCCCTCCACAGCCACATAATCTCCTGGGAGAGGCAAAAAAACAGAGGGAAAAAAAAACAGGGCCAATAAGGGGAAACTACTCTGGAAAATTTCTCTCCAAACCCCTCAGACAATCAAAACCACTCCAGGAGATTTCATGGCGAGTGAGCTTGAGGTGGAAGTGCCAAGTGTACTGTGTACTGGTGAGGAGGAACAAGTGTTGGTGGCAGAGCAGGAAGCTGCTGGCATGAGAGCCAATACACTGGTACTAAGGGGAAATGGCACCAACATCATGACACATGACATAAAGTAGGTGAATAAATTGGTTTGCTGGAGATTACTTGCAAACTGTGCTGTGATGGAGTGAAAGCTTTTTCTGTCCATGTAACCCATCATATTATCACAAGGGTGCCATTAATGCACTTTGGAAAAAATCCCTTCTCCATCCTCTTCCATTAAATACAGTGAGAGACGAGAAAGCAAATCCCTGAGCTTACAAGTGTGTGGCATCAAAAAGAGATCGGGGCCTAGAAATTCGTCTCGGGTGGTGGCACCAAGCAGGCGGTGTCGGATCGGCCGCCCGTTATACGCAGCGCCTGATATTTAGTTCCTTTTTGCGCCACCACCCGACTCAAATTTCTAGGTCCAGGAGTGCAAGGGATCAGTTCCCAGCCTGTGGGTGTGATTAGTGCACTGCATGTGCTACGGGTGAAAGTGGGAAAATGACAGGCTCCACCAGCAATCAGTACAGATAGTGAGATTTTCATCACTACTGAAGGTCTCACACATTCAGTATCACCACTGGCAGGGAACCAGGACTTGGATTTCATACACAGCGCTGACCTGGCAGAAAGCAAGTGGAGGAACAGGTGATTTTCCGGCCCCGGTACAAACAATTTCTGTTGACATACGCACTTATGTCAGCAGACATTTCCGAGCTTTAGTTACATATTTAAATTCAGACCTGATAGGAATCACGCATTTTACATTGGAAATCTTGGCTTGTGCTGACACTGAAGGTAAGTGGATACATCTGGCTCAGGCTGGAAAGTTAGGGCCACGTACTTTTTATTTTAAATACTTCAAACCTTGCCTATAATTAGAGAGTGAATGGCTGGCATTCCTCCCCACTTGGGATAAGATTTCAACCATTTCTGTTTCTTTTTAAACTAACTCAGAGCAGTGTTGTTGGGTTGAATTTATTATATAGTGGAATATTGGCAGCAGTAGTGAGTGCCACAGCCTTTCCAGGGATCTGAATAAAATAGCCATGAGAATTTCATGTGCTGTAGGTAGAAAGTGGAATATAGCTGGTGGCTACTTACTGTCTGACACTAATGTGATGCTAAACTCACTGCCTACTTGAAATGAGTTCCGTGGAATCCAGAGTTTGCACGTAATTAAAGTACTTGGTTTGATGATAGTATTTGGGCCTCGAAGTTAGAAGGTTGTGGGCTTAAACAAGAGTTGAGTACGTAATGTAGGTTGACACTTCAATGTAGTACTGGCAGAGTGCTGCACTGTTGGAGGCGCCTTTTGGATGAGACATTAAACCAAGGCCCAATCTGCCTGTGGAGGTGGATGTAAAAGATCCGAAGTCACTTTCCAAAGAAGAGTGGAGAGTTCTCCTAATGTCCTGCCCAACACTCATCCCACAAACAAAGCAGATGAATAGGTCAAGTACCTAATTTACTGAAGTTTGTGGCACAGAAGGAAGGCATGTGGCCACTGTGTCTGTACCAGCTCTTTGCTACAGCATTGCAAAGCTAACCTGCTCTCCCTCCCCATGGCCTTGTTCTCTGCTTCAAATCTTTATCCAATTTTCCCTTCAAAGGAGCAATGGTTTCTGCCACTCCCTGTCCAAAGCGTTCCAACAACCTTCTGTATAAAGACATTTCTCCTAACTTCTATCCTCACTTTCTTAGTGATAATTTTAAATTCATGACTCTTTGTCATTGACTTTCCAACCATAGGAAATAGTCTTTCCCTATTCACTTTGATCAAAAGTCTTCATTATTTAAAAAAAACCTCTATTAAATCTCCTCTGAGGTTTCTCTGCTTCAGTGGAAATAGTTCCTGTGCCATAGGTCTCTCCTCATAACTAGTTTCCCGTACAGTTTGTAGGACCTTGCTGTGTGCCAATTGGATGCCATGCTTGTCTGCCACAGTGATTACACTTCAAAAGTAACTCATTGGCGAAGAAGCTCTTTGGGATGTGCTGAGAATGTGAATGGTGCTACATAGATGTCAATTCTTGCTTTCTTAAAGGGCTACAAAAGGTTAAATTGAGATTTGCGTATGTGAATGGCATTAGACCATAGTAATTGACGTAATAAAGACTCACTATGCACTTGGTTGAACATAAAGCAAGGCTTTAATTGACTTGTAACAAAACATGGAGGTCTAGTTAGTAGTCACTAGCTTCCTGTTTCCAGATTGTCTCTGGCCAAGTTGGGCCCACGCCCGAGTATTTATACTCCTCGGACGGCGCCCTCAGCTGGCCGTCCAGTAGTACTTCCTGAGTTCTTGTAGAAGTTGCGATTTATGACATTCTTCCTCCCTAAAAGGTTTGAAAGTTCAGTCTTCCTTTAACGGACTAGGCGGACCAAAAATAGCCGTAGTCGTTTAGCTTTCTGCTTGTGACCGGAAGGCACATCTCCCCGAACCGTGTCCTGGTCCCTGGGTCGCTTGGCCCGTACCGGTAAGTCGGTAGAGTCCGTGTCGCCTTGATCGTCCTGTGGAGGACTGAGAATATCATGACTCTTGGTGCGGGTCCCCACAGGCACAGAGCTGGCCTCATCCTGGGTCGTAGCCGGAGATTGTCCGGCGTCCTGGTTTCGGGTGGCCATCCTACGGGGAGCGTTCGGCTCCCTGAGTTGATCCGGTAGCACTGCCGGCAGATCCCTCGATGTCCCAGGTAGGGCGTCATCTTCATAGGGGTGCGGAGTGTTGACATCATCGTCGTGGGATCCTTCATCATTCAGGCCTGTGTGACCGGTTGGGCAGGGAGCCAGATCTCTGAGCGAGACGGTGGCCTCCCGGCCACCAGGGTACCGCACGTGCACATACGTGGGGTTTACCTCTGTTAACTCCACCTCGTCAACGAGAGGGTCATTCTTGGCAGACCGGACGAACCTCCGGAGTAGCACAGGGCCTGGAGCCACCAACCATGACGGTAGAGATGTCCCATGTGTAGAGCGACGCCGGAACTTGAAGAATCGCTCATGAGGCATGACATTAGTGGATGTGGAGAGAAGAGACCTGATAGAGTGTAACACGTCGGGGAGCACAGTTTCCCACTGCTGGTCTGGTAGGTTGCGTGACCTCAGTGCCAGACGGACAGCATTCCAGATGATGGCATTGTATCGTTCAACCTGTCCGTTGCCGATTGGGTGATATGGTGTCATCTTACTCGAGGTGATTCCACGTTGGGAGAGATAACCTTTAAGTTCATTCGACATAAAGGAGGGACCACAATCCGTGTGGATAAAATTGGCCGTCCCGCAAAGGGAAAAGACCTGATTGAGGCATTTAATTACCGTAGAGGTAAGCATATTAGGACAGGGGAAGGCAAAGGGAAAGCGTGAATACTCGTCTACCATCGTAAGTAGGTAGGTGTTCCACGTCAACGAAGGCAATGGCCCTTTAAAGTCTATGCTGAGCCTCTGCATAGGCTGCATTGCATGTATGAGTAAGCCACCTGGTGGGCGGAAGAATTGTGGTTTCAATTCTGCACAAATCCTACAGGAGGAGCATGTTTTCTTTATGTCCTCCGTTGAGAATGGTAGATTTTTGGAGCGCACAAAGTGCAACATACGGGTAACGCCAGGATGGCATAAGTCCATATGCAGATCCGCCAGAGTAGACGTTGACATTGAAGAGCAAAATGCCCGTGTGAAGGTATCTGGGGCCACATTCTGTTTGTCGGGTCGGTAACAGATAGTATATCCAAAGGCGGCCAGCTCCATCCTCCAGAGTTGAATTTTATTATTTTTGACTTTCGTGCGCTTCCGGTTATCCAACATGAAGGCCACGAAGCGCTGGTCAGTTAGCGTGAAATGACGCCGAGCAAGAAAATGACCCCATTGTCGTACAGCCTCGATGATGGCTGTAGCCTCCTTCTCGACGGGGGGGGTAATGGAGCTCACTACCCTGCAAGGTTCTGGATAGGAATGCCACGGGTCGACCACCTTGATTCAAGGTAACCGAGATCGCCACCTCCGATGCATCGCATTCGACCACAAAGGAAGATTTTCGTCAATGGAGCGAAGCGTGGCTTTCTCCAGCTGTCATTTGAGGAGGTTGAAGGCAGAAATAGCCATTGCTTCCAATGGAAAAGACTTCGCATGAAGCAGGGGCTGTATTTTATCGGAGAAGTGAGGTATCCACTTTGCGTAATAAGCAAACATGCCAAGTGCCCGACGAAGAGAGCCGAGATTTATAGGGGGAGGGAGCTCCTGAAGTGGACGAAGTCGCTCTGGGTCCAGTTTAATAACACCGTTGCCCACCCAATAGCCAAGAATGTTCACTGATGGCACCGATTTCACCGATTTGGATTCGTTTAACGTTAAGTGGTGACGACGGAGAACGTCAAAAAATCTCTGAAGATTGGCGTCATGCTCCTTTTGATCATGGCTGGCAATAGTGATATTGTCTAAATACAGAAAGGTATCCGTCAAGTTCTCTTGCCGGACTAGGCCATCCATTGCCCGTTGGAAGACGGCCACCCCATTGGTGACCCCAAATGGAAGGCGACGAAACTGATAAAGCTGACCATTGGCCTCAAAGGCCGTATACTTTTTGTCAGAGTCTTTCAGCGGTACCTGATGGTACGCGCTCTTTAAATCGAAGGTTGAAAATACCTTGTATTTGGCAAGGTTGTTGACCATGTCATCTATGCGTGGTAGCGGGTAGGCATCCAGATCGGTATATTGATTAATAGTCTGCGAATAATCAATACACAGACGTTTCTTATGTTGTTTTAAAGGGTTTTTCACAATGACGACTTGAGCCCGCCAGGGAGATGAACACGGCTCGATAATACCGTCGGCTAAAAGGCGAGAGATTTCTGCCTCGATAAATGCTCAGTCGTCTTGGCTAAAGCGCCGTGATTTGGTGGCTATGAGTTTACAGCGGGGGGAGAGATTGGCAAACAGGGAGGGCTCACCGAGTAAGGCTGCCGAGAGCGCACAAAACGGCACCTTAGAAATGGTAAGCTCCGGCTTCGACCCTCCAAACTCAAAAGTGAGTCTTTTGTGCTGCTTCTGGAAGTTCTGTCCCAGAAGCACATCGCTACATAAGTTTTCCAGTACTCCGAGCCGGGTGGAGAGATAAGTGCGGCCATTGAGGATGAGGTTGACAAGACAGAAGCCAGAAGAATTGATGGTCAGAGTCGTCAGAGCCATTGCAATCTCCCTGTCCGAGGGATAAATGCGCAGTTTTGACCTGCTGACAGCCCGCTTACTAATGAAGCTGTCGGAGCTGCAGGAGTCGATTAGCGTGCATAGAGTGTGCCCATTTACTGAAACCTTCGTAGCTGCATGGGACAAACTTTGGGGAAAAACAGCTGTGAAGGGAGGAGGGGCAATTTTTCCTTCAGCAGCTGTAGCCTTAGCAGTGGTTCTTGGGGGAGGAGCAGCTCCATAGATAGCAGCTGTGAAGCTAACAGGAGCTCTTGACCGGTATACATTAGAGGAGCGGCCTTTCTTGTTAGCAGAGGCCCGTGACTAGCATGCCTTGGAAAAGTGTCCTTTCTTGCTGCAATGATTGCAGGTCGCATTACGAGCCAGGCAAAATTTTCTGTAATGGAACGTACCTCCACAAAAGAAACATTTTCTCCCTGATTGCCAGGATGCTGCTAGGGCAGGGTCGTCATCAGCGAAGGCCTCTAGGGTAGGGTCGTCGCCCGTTAGAGTAGAGTCATCATCAGCGGGGGCATCCGCCCGAGACCTATCGAAAGACTCATTAAAGGTGATAGCCGCCGCCCGTGCACGTGATGGGAGATAAGTGTCTGCATTCTTCTTGGCCAAGTCCAGGGAACACGCCTGGTCATAAGCAGCCCGTAAATTGAGGGTTTTATTTTCCAGCAGGCGCTGACGTATAAAAGGTGACGCAATCCCATTGATAAAGGAATCGCGGATTAGTTCCTCTTGATACTGTTCAGCTGTAACCGCTTTAAGGTTACAATCTTTGCCGAGCCTGCGAAGTTTCTGGAGGAATTCATCGAGTGATTCCCCAGGCTGCTGCCGAGTTGTGGCCAGTAGGTGTCGAGCAAAGATTTCATTCGGGGACTTGACATATAGCTGCTGTAAAATTTCGATAGCAGCGTCGTAGTCTATACAGTTCTCAATATAATCATACACATGGGGGGATACGTAGTTAATAAGCATTCGTAACTCATTAGGGGCATCCGCCCCACATTCTTCAAGAAAGTTGCTAAAGGTACGAAACCAATGCTTCCATACCTTCGCTGCCGCAGGTGCATTCGGGTCCAGGTCGAGATGAGCGGGTCTAAGGAGTTTTCCCATGATGGATCAGTTTCTTGCCCAAGTTCCTTTCTGCGGTTCGAGTTGCAGCTGGTTGTTCCGAATCACCCAAAGCATGGAGACGACAACAAGTCGATTAAATTGATGTAATAAAGACTCACTACGCACTTAGTTGAACATAAAGCAAGGCTTTAATCGACTTGTAACAAAACATGGAGGTCTAGTTAGTAGTCACTAGCTTCCTGTTTCCAGATTGTCTCTGGCCAAGTTGGGCCCACGCCCAAGTATTTATACTCCTCGAACGGCGCCCTCAGCTGGCCATCCAGTAGTACTTCCTGAGTTACTTCTTGTAGAAGTTGCGATTCATGACAGTAATTATATGGGAGTGGACTGTTATTAGGTAAGTGTTTTTTTACAGCATTCCTGTGACTGAGAGGATAAGTGCATACATAGTGTGGAACTGAGTCACAGTATGAAGGTCACCACTTGTGTCTTTGGCTTGTGTTGAGTTACTTGATGTAACTTGAGGCACACTTGATGGTACTTGGGTTAAAGCTAGCATGCACTGTTTCTGTGTTTGTGTGTGCGATGTTCTAATTTCTAAGTGGTGGGACACAACTGCTGATTTCAGTGATCCCAGACTTGGGAGGAAGGAACATGTTTACTGACTGACCTTTTGTTCCAGCCTCAAAATCAAGTGCAAACTGTTTATTCTGGACTAGATGGCTGACAGTATTCATTGAAATTAGGAGCTAGCTTTTGTTGCCGTTTGTTTTTGCAGCAAGTGTCTCAATCGCAAGTGGCACTGCACTGACAAGGCCTGCGATGGCACCTGCATTGGGGTCGGCGAGGCCCACTACATAACTTTCGATGGTCTGAAGTATACATTCCCAGGCAAATGCCAGTATGTCCTGGTCCAGGTAAGAAGTACATCCCCCGTTGAGGCTCTTTCTCATCATCTCACAATGGATGGAGAATTATGGGGATTTCCCAATACGTGCTCCTGGCATTGGGAGTGTGTTTTCATACAATTTACTCTCATGCCCTTATCCTTGTAAGGTAATTCACTGAGCTTTTGAAAAACATAGCAGCACAGTAATGATTTGGGTAGGAGAAACCATTGGTACATCTAGCCTACCCTTCCAAACCACCCAATAGTTTCCTTTCTGCGATTCTAGAGCTAATGCCGCTGTATCCCTTTAACTAACAGGAATTAAACCTTGACATGGGTTTCGATTCCACCACCCTCACTGGTAATCTCTGTAGTGTATGTACCCGTCTACCTTTAAGAGAACTATTGTATGTAACCGTCCACCTTTAAGAGAACTACTTTAGGTGTTGCACTACTTTGTTGGCTTCTGTATACTGTAATACCGACGGTGACCACACCGGTATATAAGTGCTGTGTCAGGAGTTATTGGGCAGATTCGCCCTGACCTTCGAATAGTAAAGTCCTGTTTTAAGTTACTCTTGGAGTCTGTGTATTAATTAACTAAACAACCCACAGACTTTACAATCTCTTAATTAAATCAATCTCTTATTTTAAAAAATCTTCCTAATTTTCCTATTTTATTATAATACTCTTAACTCTGCCACCCAATCCTCAAATCCTGTGCCTGACTAAAGAACTTTCTTTACTCCAAATTCTCCATACCTGTGAAAATCTTAAAGGACCACTCATAGCTACACATTTCAACAGTTTATTTGCTTCCTTCATCGTCTTTTGAAGTTTTTACTCATTTTTTTAGGATAGTTGTGGTGGGAATGAAGGGACATTTCGCATATTAGTGGAACACACTGGCTGTGGCTTGCCAGGGGAAGAATGTTCGAAAGACATCACTGTATTATATGACGGAGGAGAGTTGGAGCTGTTTGGAAGCGAGGTATGTGATGGGAACACCGTGCCAATTCAGACTGGAATACTTGCCCATATCTTTTTGATCCTTGTTAGCTTTTGGAGTCGTGTAGTAAATTACTCTTTGTGGCTTTGTTAAAAGTGCCTTTCTAACACAACATTTAAAAATATCATTTTTTCACATATGGTTTTGACTCATGTGCTTCTTTGGTTAGGTGACTATCAACAAGCCCATTAAGAATGAAAAAGACATGCAGATACTCAAGTCCAGTCTTTACTACATAATTGTATTGGGTAAAAAGATTTCTATAATATGGGACAAGGGCACTCGAATCTCTGTTCAACTTCATGGCCAGTACATGGTGAGTTCATTTCACTGATTGATTTCTTCCTGGTTTCTTCCTTCCTCCCTGCCTCCCCTTCTTCCTTCCATCTATTCATCCTTCTTTCTTCCCTTCCTTGATTACTTTCTTCCATCCGTCCTTCTCCCATCCTTTCTTCCTCCCTTCCTTATTTATTGCCTTCTTTCTTTTCTGTAGCATTTGTTATTGGGATCAGACTGTAACAAACTGGAAAAAACTTATGTGCTAAAAGAAAGTGGTCTTTCAGTTAGCTACGTACAATTGTCAACCATACAGAACACTTTCAGGTTGGCGGGAACAGTCAGGGAACTCCTTGTACTTTTCTATAGATGTAGTTACATCAATGGGGCTCTTTTCTCTGGAAAATAGAAGGCTGAGGGGTGACCTGATAAAGGTCTTTAAGATTATGAAAGGGTTTGATAGGGTAGACATAGAGAAAATGATTCCACTT
Source organism: Somniosus microcephalus (assembly GCF_052327205.1). Taxonomy (NCBI): domain Eukaryota; kingdom Metazoa; phylum Chordata; class Chondrichthyes; order Squaliformes; family Somniosidae; genus Somniosus; species Somniosus microcephalus. Next base: position 28,813,853 of record NC_141003.1, read on the forward strand.
GTGGCGGATTCCAAAACTAGGGGTCATAAAGATAAGCTGTCACTAATAAATCCAATAGGGAATTCAGGAAAGACTTCTTTACCCAGAGAAAAAGAAAGACTTGGATTTCTATAGCACCTTTCACGACCACCGGACGTCTCAAAGCGCTTTACAGACAATGAAGAACTTTTGGAGTCTCGTCACTGTTGTGATGGGAGGAGGCTCATGTGGAGCATAAACACCACCATAGACCAGTTGGGCCAAATTGCCTGTTTCTGTGCTGTGCATTTAATGTAATTCTATGTAATAAAGTCAAAGGTCAGACAATATAAAAAGAATAAAATAGTACAATTCGTTGTTTTGCTGCTCTTACAGTCAGTAGCTTCAGGGTATTAAATCTGGTGGTTCTGAAGAAGCCACCTGCAAAAGCAATGAAATGTTAAGCTATTTTAATCCTTTTCCCATCTTTGACTATTCCTTTGATTTAACTATCACCGTTTTACCCCTTTTACAAATAATTCTAGAATTGGCACTGTCTTTACCTTTTGATGTTTCTTGTAAACAATAATGCCTGCCAAGAAATATTTAAGAATTAACATGATTTACCATCATACCACTATGATATACAACTATGAAAGGGTTAGAAGAAATACTTATGTACTGTTGTGTTTCAACTGAAATTATTCATGCTAAATGTAGTTTTATTTAAGGAAATTTAACCTACATTTGCCTTCTTTAAATCCACCACCAGGGTAAAGTCTGTGGATTGTGTGGTAATTTTGATGGAAATGAAAATAATGATTTGCTGGGCAGCGGCAATCAACTTGAGATTGAACCCATTGACTTTGGGAATTCATGGACAGTAAAACATCTGTGTGCAGATGCCTTTCAGGTAACTTCTCGATCTATGCTATGTGTGTTGGTCAGTTAACATTGTGTTACATTGTCTGCCTGAGTTAAACATTTGTTCTGATCTTATTCCACTTCCCAGACACCTTCTCCATGCAGCGGAAATAGTTTGAAGCAAGCGTTAGTTGAAAATTCATGTGGCATCATAAAAAGTAGCCTGTTCAGTGACTGTGCACACTTGGTAAGATTCCTTTCCGAAACCTTTAATGAACTGAGTTAACATATAAAAATTGCCATGTGCGGGAACAGTCCCGACAGCATTGATTCTGGGACGGCAGGGTAATTGATCCTGGTAAGCAGGGACTCTGAAATTGGTTCACCATGAGTTGCCTGCACCAAGTGTGTGCCGCATTATTTGCCAGCCCATGTTTTCCACTGGTGATTTCAGTGACAGGTATAACCCATTTACACTAGGATATTGATTTTACTGCATTTGCAGTCTCAGCTGCAGCTCCTCTCTTCGCCCCCCTCCCCCACCCCCCACCCTCCACCCTCACCGCTTCCCAGTTTTAAGTCACCCATTGAAAGCGGATGTTAAAGCCAAGCAGCAGTCCCACACGTGTGGCAGGGAACTCTTAAGCCAAATTTTATCACAGCAATTTAAGATTAAATATTTTACATTAAATATGGTGCCCCAACAACAGCTTTTAATGCTGGAAGAGGGTCAATGAAGTCATGCCAGGAAATGAACTGGCACCACAGCTTCCACTCGCCATTATGCCACCAAACATATCTGCATGTCTTGGCAGACCTTAACTGGCAATGACCAAGGGAAACTGCCTCCACAGGCTCTGGTTAGCACAAAGGCAGTTGTAGAACTGTGTCATCTGCTTCAGGGAGATGTGCAGACAGCCTGAACCACAGGGAGGGGTGTTGTTGACAGCTCCACACTCAATTTTTATGCCTCCTGCTCATTGGCATGGCAAAATGACACAACTGTCCAATTTCATTCTTCTACTGGACTTCACAAAGTCTGAGCTGTCCGATGACACCCATATAGCCAGTCGGACCCCTGGACACAATGGCATGGCATACATGAACTGAAAAGGTGGCCACTCTATCAATGTTCAGCTGGTCAGTGAGCAGGAACTCCAGCTCATACATACTAATACACACTAATGCTTCCTTACCAGGTAACAGTCAAGCAGCTTTCACGGTGAAGCTTTCACGTATGCACTCAAGCATAACACGATGGCACACGGTATATTGCCATGTAGCGCTGTTTGAATGGGTGTCTTTCAGTGAAACATAAAAGATCCTTTTCTGTTTTTGTAAGCTTGTCCACAGGAGCCCCCTACCAGTCCCAGTGTCATGGAATCCAGCGGCACCTTACAGCACCCTGTGTGACTCACATCACCCATTACATGCATGAGCACATCTCTATACACTCTGCAGGATGTAGATAGCGAGGACGAAGGGTGAAATGGATAGGAAGAGTCTGATCTGATAGGGAACACTGTTAGAAAAACCTCAGCATTCATGATTGGTTTAATCTAGAACTTGATTGACAGTAAGTTTGCTGAGGGAACAGAAAAAGCATATGGGTCATCAGAAAACAGTTGCAACTTATACATGCACAGGCTTGAGCAAGTAGTAAAGAGACCAACTCCAGTGAATCCAACGGTATAAAACAGATTTAGTGATAAGAGTTCCCCTTATTTTATGTTACCCAATGCTTTCCTCACTGCTTCTGGCCTCAAAGGATGGAGAGGTTCTCTGACTACAAGTACCATATTTGAAAAAGTAAAACTTAAAAAAAACCAAAGAGAGGTCAGCTAAGGATAAATACTTACTGATTATATTTGCTCTTTTTTTAGATCGACCCTCAACCCTTCTGGGAGATTTGTGTGTATGACACCTGCTCATGTGACTCCACTGGAGAGTGCCTTTGTCTTTGCAATGCTATAGCAGCCTATGCACATGAATGTGCTCAACATGGTGTTCTTGTCCAATGGAGGGCAGCCAATTTGTGTCGTAAGTAACCTAAGTAGGATTTCGCATTTGGTTTAGAATATTCCAGAAAATTAAAATTGTTTGTTATCCTAAAGTGTGTTTTAGGTTATTCTGCTATGGACTGATGTAGGCAAAGAACAATATTTTCCACTAATAAAGTTGCGGGTACAAGCCGCTGTGAAATTTGTACCTGCTGAGAATGTGACTTTATTAGCAGTAATAAAAAAAATAGTAGTGGATTAAAATGCATCTATAACAGTGATCCTTTGTAAATAGCGAATGAACCTTTTAAACAAGCATACATGTCAAAGGAGTTGTTAATCCAGCTATGGAGTGGACAATTTTTGTGATAAATGATTCAGTTAAAATTCTGTTAACCCCAATTTACCCAGCAGGTCTTAAAGGAGAATATTTTTGCCATAGTCATATTCACCACTCCCCGCCCCCCCCACCCCGCAAACAGGTGCTGCTGGATCACAAAGACACACATTTCATAAGGAGAGTTCCTTTAAAACAAATAAGGTTAAATGTATGAATCTGGATTCCTGTTGCTGAGCCTCCCTCATGAGGTGTGCAGGTCAGGAATTCATAGTCCCCATGAACAGAAAACCTCGAGGACTATGCCTGCGATTTCTCTACACACTGGGAATAGAGATTTGCCAAATGTACCCTATGTTGCAATTTTGTTTGTGTGGACACTTATGACAGACAAAGCTCATTGTAAACTCTGACAGGTGAGTGAAAGTATTGGTACACTCTTGAGCTACAGTACAATCTTGTCGACTAAAGTGTTCTTTTTTTGCACACCAAAGCAATGAGCTGTGAAGAACTGAACGGTGGACAAGCAGAATACGTGTGTGAGTGGAGATACAACGTGTGTGCGCCTGCCTGCCCTAGAACCTGCCAGCATCCCGAACCGGAAGACTGCCCAGTGAAGTGTGTGGAAGGATGCCATGCATATTGTCCTGCAGGTTAGTTTGGAAGACAACCGTGAAGACAAAATTCAGCATTTCCAAAATGTTGCTGACTGCAGGATGGCCTCAAATATTGCTGTACAGTCCCCACCATTTACACAGTCCACACTTATCATGACCAGCCACCTATGTCAGGCAAATGGTACCAAGCATTTCCACTGCAAAGACGCAGCTTATAACGTATTAAGCGTGCCAGCTATTTCAGACAATTCAATAAGCTTTTCCCACTTTGTTATCATATTTCTATTTAAATTGCTCCATGGATCATTCTGTGTCTGTGCCTGTTGTTTTTATTGGGTCTCAGCAGGTTTTATTCCGTTAGATTTTGTGGTCATCAGGGTTGTAGACCTCACTCATCACCCAGTAGATGTAGGAGATGGGGTTTCCCCCAATGTTGGAGATGAGTAGTGTGATCAGTTCTGGAGGGACGTGGTCAGACATAGGGCAGTGCATGCTCACTCTGGAGAGAATCACACCTTCTTGTGGCGAAATAGTCGCTTCAATCTCGGCCTCGGACCTTTCCTGTTCCTGTTCTCTCTCGCTGTCCCCAAAAGACGATACACCATCAAATGCCTATAGCAGTCTAATCGCGTTAACACCAACACGCTTGCTATAAGTGACGGGGACTGAACCACATTGGGCAACATTTTGTTTGTTGCGAGATGCCGATTTGGGGACTGTACATCTGTGGACCTGATATCCCTGTGTTATCATTGAGATGAACCCGACCTCTGCTCCTAACTCTGCCAGAGTATTCAGGTCAGGGGAGCTATCCTCATTTTAATATTGTCTGTGGTCAGCCAGGCCACTAGCAATTCACCTTGGGTGCCTGCCTAATTGGTAGAGGCCGGTAATCCTGGAGAAAGCCGGCTACTCCAGGGATGGTGTTGTCTCCTGAAAAATCCCACAAGTGTGCCCATCGGCACCTTTTATAATGAGGCTGAAATAATAATTTTGGAAAATAATTTCAAATAATAATAAACAACCCGAACTGGACCCTCAGGCCAGCAGAGCTTTGAAATAGTTGAGGCTGAGGGGACAAAGGCATAGTTAAGGGTTTCGGCAGCAGATGGGTTGAGTTTAGGGCAGAGGTGGGCAATGTTACAGGGATGGAAGTAGACGGTCTTCATGATTGAGAGGATATGCGGTCAGAAGCTCAGCTTGGGGTTGAATAGAATGCCGAGGCTGCAAACATTCTGGTTCAGCCTGAAACATTGGCCTGGGAGGTGGGATGGGATTGCTGATGAGATTACAGAATGTGTGGCAAAGGTGATGGCGATTCACTCAAGACTGGATGTCAGACAAGCCACCTGACAGAGCCAGTAGAGGGGACGTGACAAACGTAGTGGTAGAGCTGGGTGTCATCAGCTGGTGAAGGTGCCTAACTCCTCTATGCTTTGCAAGTTGTTCTATGTTGGCAACTCAATAAATTGTGGAGCTGCAGGTGGCTCTGTCTTTATCCTGTTGGTACAACAATAGTGATTGTGTGAGCATCTTCTGATATGGTGTCTTATAGAGTTTGGTTGGTTCATTTTGTTCTGTGGAGAGAACAGAATAGATAATAATTGGTTACCGCGCAGATAGATGCACCAAAGCCCATTGTTGCTTCACCCTTGTCTAGTAACTCTTGCACAATTAAATTCACCACTATGTTGGTAAAAAGTGCTTATGGGTTGATTTTTCCATCTCGATTGTAAAACCTCCGTCCAGCGCATCTGTAGTGCTGAAAAGGTTGTTTCTTATCCAAGTCCAGAGGCTTAACTGTGAGGGAAGTGAAATCATGTAATTGGAGATACAATGGTAAAGTTTGTGAGGCTGTGCTCTCAAAGCATGGCCTTTCTCGACAAAAGGATCAGGCGTGGAAGCGAGCATACCAGATCCAAGGATGCTCCCTATTTTCCCTGCAATCTTAAAGAAATGTACCCTACAGTATAACCATCAGCATGACCTGCTTCAACGCGAACTGTCTGTGCTGGTTCAGATTCCTCACACCAGCAAACTTAGTATCTCCTTAGTTTCCCAAAGACCCACTAGTTAAACAAGCATAATCAAATAATCAACAGAAAAGCAGAAATTAAAAAAAGACGTTGAACTCAATAATAGTTTTTGTAGCTGTTTAGTTTTCAGATAAACATTACTGGCTTTGAGGATACATTTTTAAGCCTTTAAAGGGATTGGTTTGACAAACCATTGGCAGCAATGTTCCTCATCATCTTTTTGTTGTTGCAATAACTTATAGGCACCACACTGGAGGAAAATTCACAGAAATGCATAGACCCAACACTGTGTCCAGTCTGTGTCCATGAGGGACAACGCATTCCAGATGGACAGGCGATCATTATCAATGAAGGAACAGAACAATGTCAGAACTGGTATGCTCTTTTCCTTTGAGATACTACACAATGGTGCAATATCACTTCCAGACACCCACATACACTTAAGTATGGGTTACGGGTTAGAAGTACTGACACAGGATTAAGAGTAATTCTGTGAAACTCATAGCTTTAAGTCTCTGGGTCTCGTGAGTGCCTAATATTTACTACTATATCTAAATATTTGCTCTATGGTGACAGAAAATAGTTTAAACACTGTCAAACCCACTTTTCATCACATACCAGTTTTGTAAAATCAATGTAAAACGTGCTTTTTAAAAACAATGAATATCAGCCTGCATTGGAAAATTTGTCCCCTTTTGTTTGTGTACCTGCGTGTGTGTTTGTATATCCCCATGTGCGTATCTTTGTGTACATGTGTATGTGTTTGTGTACGTGCGCGTTTGTGTTTCTGGAGGGTAGAAGGGCAATTAGGGATGGGCAATAAATGCTGGCCTTCCCAGTGATGCCCACATCCCATAAAAATGAATAAACAAAACCCCACACCTGCGAATTCCTGAGGTATGCTGTTTGGGAGTGCTGCTCACTGTTGGGAGCACTGGATCACAGAGTCCCACACCGCCCCATCCCCACCCCCTGCTCCCCCATCCCTCCCCGTCCCCCCCATTGAGCTAATCAAACCTGTGCCTGGCTGATTTCCATCGGTTAGTCAATTGTCAGGTCAGTAGATATCTGAGTGTGGATAGGGGCAGAAATCAGCTGCACTTATTGAACAATCGAGACGCCATACTTTCTTAGCAGTGACTGAAACATTTTCTTTGTAAGAATTACTCCGTACTAAAAAAAAGCCATTGGAAAATATTTTTTCAGTCGCCTATTTACTGATTACCACTGAGGCAAGTACTCGCCTGGAAACGACCTGATCCCCTAAAAAGAGGATATATTTGGAGTTGTGTTCCCTGTGGGAATATCCGACAATATCAGAAGATAACTGGCACCGGAAAGAAACCGTGCAGTTCTGGTGAACAATCCTCAAGCTGTGCGGGTCAGGAACCCGTATTTAATGCTATCTCATGGTCCAGTTCACTGCGTGGCTAATGTTAATGGTTGTGGAATAAAAACAGAAAATGCTGAAAATACTCAGCAGGCCAGGCAGCTTCTGGGCAGAGAGAAACAGAATTAACATTGGGCTGAGATTTGCCGGCGCTCTGAGTGCGGGCTTGGAGGCGGGTCCATTGTCAAAATCGAAATGATTGACAGCAGGTGGGAACCCGCTCCGAATCCGCCTCCATGTAAGTTTCCAAAGTGTCGGGTCTGCGATTTCAGAACAGACCCGACACCAAGCGGCGGGGGAGTGATTTAAGATAGTTAACTGCTTGTTAAACGCTTGTTAACTACTATTTTGCCAGCCTTATTCTATTTTCCCACTTTTTTAATGAGGTTCCCGATGTTTGGACATCATGTCAGGTAAGTAGGTCGTGTTCTCTGTGTCTCCCCATTGCTGTGAATAGGTGACAGCTGGAAAAATGGTATCAAAGATACCATTTCACAGCTGTTCACTTTCCAATGTTAGAAGCTTCAGCCTTCAGGACTTGGAAGACACTTTTGAGCTGTTTGCAGTTTGGAAGTGTTTGGAGTAAACTCTCTAACCACTGTCACCTCCTTGGAGCAAGCTCTCTCACCATTGACAGATCGCTTCTGTCATCTCAACATCAGCTGCCATCTATTCCAGCAACATCGGTGCCCTTGAAAAAACTCACACCTTGGTCTTCTGAATCTCTCCACAATCAGCCCCAACACCAAAATCACCAGGCACATCAACATCACCAACAACAATACCAACCTTCTCCGCAATCACCTGATGCTGTGCAGGACTCAGGACAACATTGCTGCCCGGGAGGCCAGCGATGGCCTCACCTTGACCAGATTTACTTCACTTGATACTGTACACCCTGGCTGCCACATGATGCACCAGGTTGACACCACCCCACACCAACACTATAAAGCATCCCTACAATATCAAAGCCATTCCTTTCACACTCATCACAATTAGGGGCGGGGGGAAGTTATGGCTCAACATTCACTGGAACTCACTAAGACACTTCCAGAGATGAGCACAGATCCTTCCAATAAGGTAATGTGTTGAAAATATAGATTTCAATGTTTGACAACACATTACCAGAAAATTTACATGAACATTGCATAAAACACCCAAGTGCCTACCCTTGTGTGTTGTTAGTTGGTATGATTGCACTATGATGACGGTGAGTGTGAGGGGTGGCTAGTGAGATGGGGAAGTAGATGGATAATGTAGATAGAGAGGGATGGGTGGAGGTGCAAGGTAAGTTTGTGTGAGTAAGGATGTGCAGGAGTAGGGTAGGGAAGGCAGAGTGATGGGAATGTGATGAGTGGCACTGCAGGATGAGGTTGAGTGTGGCTTTGTACTAACATTTTGTGATCTACTGAGATCATTGAAAGGTTTATGGCACTTCACCCAGGTCCTCCTGACTACATCCCTGCTTATGTCCTCCTGTGCAATGTGCAACCAGGCTGCGTTGGTGTCCTGGGGAGGTGTCTTCTGCCCTTGGAAGGGAAGAGAACCTCCCTGCGTGCTGTGACTCCCTCCATAAGCATATGGAGGGAGGTATAGAAGAGCCTTAGTGCAGCTGTGCACCTCTGTGCAGTGCTTGTCAGTGTTTGTAGCACCTCAATGCTGCAGAACACTGACAGCACAACTGTCAAAATGAATGTGGCCATGGTCCCTTTAGGGAAACCAGCTGATGATGCGTCATCAAATGACGTTATCAGACCCGCTTTCTTTTAATTGACAGGCAAACACACAGGGCGGGCTTAACAAGTCCAATCAAGGGAAAATCCTTTTCACAGAGTGGCTGGAGCCGGGTGCGGGACCGGGACCCGCCAACGACCTCTCCTGCCGTGATCCCGCCTCCGATGGCAAAATCATGGCCAACGTTTCAGGTCGATGACCTTTCATCAGAACTGGAACAAGTCAGAGATGTAACAGGTTTTAAGCAAGTACAGGGGCAGGGAAAGGGGGGAGGGGAGAAAAGAACAAAAGGGAAGGTCTGTGATAGAAACATAGAAGATAGGAGCAGGAGTAGGCCATTCGGCCCCTCGAGCCTGTTCCGCCATTCAATGCGATCATGGCTGATCATCCAAATTCAGTACCCTGTCCCTGCTTTCTCCCCATATCCCTTGATCCCTTTAGCCTTAAGAAATATATCTATTTTATAATATAATATAAATATAGGGTGGAAGGCAGGAGAGATTAAATAACAAAAGGGTTGATGGTGTGAGGCAAAGGGGGGATGGTAATGGGACAAGTAAGAAACAAAAGATGGGTCTAGATTGGTTATGGAATATTGATGACTTTGCATGATAGTCTATGTGGAGGTGATGTACTAAAGATAATAGGAACTATGATTTGCTCTCTTTTCTTTTTCATGGATGCTCCCTCAGCCTATGTACTGGAACTTTCTTGCATTGTAAAAATTGCACTGTGGTGATACCAAAGCCAATTTCGACCCTGCCGCCAGAAACGATTGAAATCATTGATGGCTGCCACAGGGTAATGGAGTTGGCTTTCTTGATTGATGGCAGCAAGTCGTTTTCAAAGAAACAGTTTGAAGATGTGAAAAAATTTGTGTTGTCAATGATGGAGCAGATGCAGATCGGCCAGTCAAACATACGCGTCTCCGTTCTGCAGTTTCATTCGCGCATCAACAAACACTTCGACCTATGGGAAAAGAAGAGTGTAAGAGAACTGAAAATGCTAGTGAAAACAATGCAATACATCGGTGGTTCCAAATCGAACCTAGTAGAAGCTTTGAAACATACATCAGTTCTTGTGTTTGGAAAGGATGCGAGGAAAAAAGTTCCCAAAATAGCCATACTCGTGACAGCGAGCACCTCATCCAAAGACGTTAAAGGGGCCTTATCTTTCATCATCAAGAGAAAAGTCACTGTGATCACAGTGGGCATTGGAACAGGTATAAATCTAAAGGAAATAGGCTTGATAACAGACAAGTCACCCGGAGGCAAGTCGTTTATTTTGAAAAATGTCGATGAGCTTAAAGAATATAAAAGGACGATCTTAGATTATGTGTGTAGTCGTGGAGCTACCCCCCCAACTCCTTCCACTGTGGAACCTGCACCGCCAGATACCACACCGGCAAGTACCACAACACCAACAGTCGCCCATTTAATGACCACCATGACATCGCCTAATCGAAAGGATAAAATTGATGTTGTGTTCCTTCTGGAAACATCAAACAAGGTTGGGGAAGGTAACTTTAACAAGACAAAAGAATTCATTATTAAAACTGTTGAAAAGTTCCATGTAACAGAAGAAACCATGCATATATCTGTCGTCCAGTACTCAGACACTGTAAATGATGAATTTACTTTTGCAAGCACTCAGAGCAACTTGGAAGTGATCAAAAGAATAAGGCAAATGCAGTTCCATGGAGGAGAGCACACCAATACGGGCAGTGCTATAATGCACGTCATTGAAGCAACTTTAACCACTCAGAATGGTGCGAGGGAAGAAGCACCTGACCTCGTGTTTATGATAACCAGCAACCCCTCAACGGACAGCATCACAAATCCTTTGAAAATTGTCAAAGACAATAATGTGAAATTAATACCAATTGTTGTTGGTTTTGACATTGATATAACCGAGTTCCCACTTCCAGTTGTGCAAACTACCTATGACAACATTACTAATATAGTTGACGTTGTTTACAAAAACTGCTGCCAACCAACCATTGCTGAAATCACAGCAACCACAGCTACCACAGTTACCACAGCAACCACAGCTACCGAGAGTTCAACACTGTCGCTATCAGGTGAGATGCCTTTATTACTTGAATTGTGGATAGGCTTGGGATTTTACATAGAATTACATTGAATTTACAGCACAGAGACAGGCCGTTCGGCCCAACTGGACTATGCCAGTGTTTTGATGCTCCACACAAGCCCCCTCCCACCCTACTTCATCTAACCCTAGCGGCATAAAAGAGGATTTTGCAACAGCAATGTATTAGCTCACTAACTTTGCTACGCTTGCAGTGGTGAGTTAATCCCTTTTGTTAATGAATTATTTCATTTATTAATTCATTGTAGGTCTAGTTGCTAGGTCCAGGAAAATGTTCTCTCCGGGTATCCTTAGTGAGGAAATCCTTGCCTCGTGACCCTTGTCATTTAAATGGAAACTTGTATAGCTAACTCAGCAGAGAAATGCTGAAATATACTGTAGTGGGATGAAAATGTATCCAAATACCAACAAATTAAACCATACTATCTCCACTAGTATATTCTGAACTAATGACCCACACTCATTTTAAGAGTGTATTCACACAGCAACTATAATGCTGATGAGCAATGGCTTTCCTTCTGCAGTTATGTGTAAATGCGACTTGAATCCAGAGTCAGCACCTAACCCAACTTCGGAGCAAAGCACAGTGAGAATTCCTGGAAAACGGAGTGTCATTCCACTTTAGTTTGGATTAAATTCAGGTCTTTGTGCCCAATTTACACTAAAGCTGAAATAAAAACAGAAAATGCTGGAAACACTCCACAGGCCAGGCAGCATTTGCGGAGAGAGAAACAGAGTTAACGGGGGGAATTTTAACATGGGTGAGCTCGTGGGATTGGGCGCCGGTAATGGGTTCAATTGGGAAAAATTCTGAGCATGTAGTGAAGCTGCTCTAAGCCGCTGACTTCCGGGTTTTACCGAGGCGGGACAAGGGGGGGGGGGGAGGTGGGAGCAGCCAACCAGAGATCTCGTGATCCCTGTGGCTAGAGGTTTGCCTTTCTCGACATGCAATTCATTGTAACGCAATGTAGTGGGAATCCCCACAGACAGCAAACCAGGAAATGAAAAGCTGCGTTTATCCCCACTTTCTTAAAATGTTACAGAGAGCGAAATAAAGATTAGGACACTCACACGGGGATAAGTAAGAAGCTGAAATATCATGAACAAAGCTTTTAAAAAAATTGTAATTTTTATCATAATGGAGAAATTGACACTCCACAAATATAAAAATTTGGTTTTTCAGGGCCAGAACTGTTGTTTAGCAGTCAATACGCTGTTAAAACCCCTATTCCAACAAGGCTTAACATTTAATGGGGTATTTAACAGCGATATAACCACAGAGAAGCCCAAGTTTTCGTCAGTTTTACTGATTTCACTGATTACACTGATCGCTGGCTATTGGCGGGGGTGGGGAGGGCTTCCACAGCACAGCCAGTGTCGGAGCAGTGAATGACTGACCGGAACTTCAGGATTTCCACGTTTAGATGCGTATGTGCTAAATCCTGAGGTTGCGGTCAGTTTCAGAGGGGTAATGACGGCGACCGCTGTCAGTTTATTGTCATTACCCACCGCATAATCTGGGCCCATTATATTCAATAAATGTGGTTTCCAGGGACGGCACAATAACTATGTTAGAATTAAGAGTTAAAGGGGGGAAAATTGGGTTGCTTTGCGCCTCCCATTAGCGATCTTCTGGAGCGCCCCCTGACTTACCGCCAGACACTATGTCCGACGGGGTCAGGGGGCCCACCTGTGGCTGGGGAGGCACTATTTAAAGGCGGGGTGTGGGGCGGCCATTTTTGTTGCTGGCCGCCTGCCAGTACCTGCCTCCACTCCCGTCCCCGGTCTCCTTACCCGCCCCCCCTGCGGAGTGCCAGCTGCGCTCCATGAACCCGGCACTTCTCTTGAGTGCCGGGCTCTTTTGCCGGTGCTCCCGATCCCTGGGGGCCCAGCTGGGCCCCGAGTTGCGCTGCGCAAGGCCGCTCCCCTTTTAAGAAGGGGAGGCAGACCTGCTATACCGTGGCACATAGCGCCGCAATACCCCCTCGCAGCGCCCCAAGAGGGTAGCGGGGCACTCCCAGTAGCACCCCGCTACCCTCTTGGAGTGCTACCACTCAATTTTCGTTGCGGGGGCACTAATTTTTCCAGGGTGCTAAAAGTAGCACCCCAACGAAGTTAGGGAGCGCTACTCAATATTTAGCCCAAAATGTTCAATCAGCTGACAGGAAAAGTTATATTTGGGGGGTAAAAAGAATTATGCCACGGTCTGGCCTACAGTGCATGGGATTGGGACATCAATACACTGTGCTAGGGAGCAATAGGATATATTTTGGGTCTGCAGTTCCCCTGTGTGCTAATATTAAGGAATTGGTTAACACGTTTTGGTGAAATTTATCTATTTTACTGATGTTAACAACCTGTTTGATAAATGGGTTCATGACCTCATTAAAATAACAAACAGTGACATTTTGCCCAAGCATCTTAACCAATTCATTAAAAATAGTCCATTGAGAAATCTCTGCAACTGTAACTATTTACTCTTCTCAATGTCCTCCAACTCCCAAGTAACTTTACATTTCTTTAATTGTATAAGACATGGGCCCCTCTTCACCTCACCATCCAGTTTCAATATGCCACCTGCAATGTTATGTGAAGGAAATGAATATTGATGAGACACACCGTAAGCTTGTTGAGGTGTAACGTACAGTCAGTTCATCAAAATTCATGCACACTTTAGATTGAAAGCTTTTCAAACAGAGTAACGTTTTTTTTCTGAGGAATGTGTTCCAAAATTATGTGGCTGCTAAAAATCGCATGTGGAATATTGAGAATTGTAAGCACAGTTCGATCTTTTCCCCATAGTTCTGTGCACGGAACCAATGGATGTTGTCATACTGCTCGACGGCAGTGCCAATATTGGAGCGACAAAGTTTGAAGAAATGAAAACATTTGCGAAATCCTTTATCGGGAAAGTCAAAACAGGTCAGTGAAAGGAACGTGAGCATATGAATAAGAACAAACCACCACACAAAGCCAGTAACAGCTCAGACATGTGCACTCGGTAGAACTAAATAGCAGCAAGAGTGACATTTCAATGCAGTATTGAAGTGCTGTGTTGCTGGAGGTATTGTTTTTCAGACAAGACGTTAAGGTAGCTCCTGTCTGCCTGTTTGGGTGGACATGAAAGATCTCATTGCACTTTGAAAGAGAGTCCTAACCATCATTCCTCCCTTGGCTAACCACCAAAAACAGATTAGCAGTTCATTCATCTCAATGGGCAGCACGGTGGCATAGTGGTTAGCACTGTTGCCTCACAGCACCAGGGACCCGGGTTCGAATCCGGCCTCGGGTGACTGTCTGTGTGGAGTTTGCACATTCTCCCCGTGTTTGCGTGGGTTTCCTCCGGGTGCTCCGGTTTCCTCCCACAGTCCAAAGATGTGCGGGTTAGGTTGATTGGCTATGATAAATTGACCCTTAGTGTTAGGGGGATTAAATACGTGGGGTTACGGGGATAAGGTGAGATATGTGTTGGTGTAGGGGTTACGGGGATCGGGTGGGATATGTGTCGGTGCAGGCTCGATGGGCCGAAATGGCCTCTATCTGCACTGTGGGGTTTCTGTGATTCTGTGATTCTGTGAATGCTGTTTTGTGGGAAATTCCTGCCACATTTGCCTACAAATGACAGTACGTACATTAAAAAAATAATTCACTGCCTGTGAAGTTTGTCCCTCCTTCCATCCTTCCTTCTTTCCTACCTACCTACATATTATAGGCACCATCTTACTGTTAGTCACTGTTCCACAGACGAATGTTACTCAGGCATTTGTCTAATTTGCTGCAGGTCTGGTTTCAATGGAGATAAAGGTTTTTTTTTCTTTGCTCTTTCATAAGAACAAGTTGAATTTCTATCTAAGTTACAGCTGAAATTTGGTAGACACAATGCGGACCTGGCCTGAATGTGTTCCTCTGAACTAAAATAGACCAAAAATAGAAACTCTCAAAAATGGACTGTTGTCTTAATTTTAATGCAGATTGTTAAGGAATTGTCACAGAAACAGTGACCCCAATATTTACTGGGGTGGGATTCCCGAGTGGGAGGGAGGAGTTATGGTTGGGACGCCATGGAGGTTTAATTCCATGGTGTCTTGGTTTGGAGGGTTGGTGAGAGATTGGAGGTGGAGGCAGTGAGAGATCAGAGGCAGAGTCGGAGATCGGAGGCAGAGCTGGGGGGCGGTCAGGGAGAGATGGGAGGCACAGATGGGGGGGTCAGGGAGAGATCGGAGAGATGGAGATTGGAGGGAGAGATGGGGGGATCAGAAGGAGAGTCGGAGATCATGGAGTCGGTGATCGCGTGGGTGGTTGGAGATTGGGGGGGGGTCGGTGATATCACAATGGTGTCGGTGGGAGATCATGGAGGTGGGGGGGGTGGGGTGGGTTTACAGGGTAGCTTGTTGGGACTGGAGGAAACACTCCTGCTCCCCCTGGCTCACAAGCAGTGGTGTAAAGGCAGTAACCTGATGGATCCAGCCCTTCTCGCCTCCTTTTAGCTGTTGCGTTTCCCGAGGCCAAAGAAACCCAGCCGACTGTGGTTAAAAATAGAAACACTTAGAATGAAGGCACGCAGCCTCTTTAAAAGATTTCAATGACCAGCCCACCTCCTGGGAATGGATTGGTCGCCCGCCCCTCGTCCCTCCTCCGTTAAAACCGGAAGTGGGCGGATTTGAGGCGGGTTGGGTTCCTCTTTCAGATTTTTTACATTTTAACTTCCCACCCGACCCAAACCCACCTGCTTTTGGGGGTTAAAATTACCCCCAGTATTTTAATTAGCGGTTTGAAGTCTCTTTATTATTCCTGCTGCACTGGTACTTCCCACCTGTTTGACAGAACCTGGGGGAGCTTTGCTTTATATACATCAGATGAAGAGCTATATATTTTTTATTCTGCTAATTATTTTTTCCGACTGCAGGGGTAGACGCCACCCATATCTCCATCCTGCAGTATGGGAAGACCAACACACTGGAGATTGCCTTTGATGAAGACCAGGAGAAGGAGAACCTTTTGGACCTGATTGACAATATCCAGCAAAGGGAGCCCGGACCGAGTCAAATAGGTAAAGGGTCTCCGACATTAATATCATTCCGTTGTCGAATTTTTCAGAAATATAACTTTTGTATTTAATGTATTTTTTATTACTTGAAATAATTGCTAGAAAATGAGAGGATATACTCCAATAATGTCTTTGTGATATGCCACAGGCAAAGCACTCTCCTTTACTGTAGAGTATGGTGTAACGGAGGCAAGAGGAGCAAGACCTGGTGTTCCAAAGGTTGCCGTGGTGATAGTTACTGACATCTCTAAGGATAGTGTTGATAGGGCAGCAAAGGAAGCAATCATAACAGGTATGTCACTGTAATTGATATTTATTGCACTGAAACAAGACTGCTCTTTCAAAAAGTGCAGTACTGAGGGAGAGCTGTACTGTCGGGGGTGCTGTCTTTTGGATAAACTGAGGTCCCGTCTGCCCTCTCTGGTGGATATAAAAGATCCCACAGCACTATTCGATGTGCAGAGGAGTCCTGGCCAATATTAACCCCTCAACCAACATCACTCAAACAGATTATCTGGTCGTTACCACATTGCTGTTTGTGGGAGTTTGCCGTGCTCAAATTGGCTGTTGCATTTCTTACATTCCAACAGTGACGATACTTCACAAGTACTTCATTGGCTGTAAAGTGCTTTGGGGTGTTGTGAGCTTGTGAAATGAGCTGCATGAATGCAAGTCTTTCTTCTTTCATCCTTTATTAAATTACTTTCATTAGCTACTGGAAACATTGGTTATCTATCTGCAGCTATCAGGTGCTAATAATATTTGGTTTAATGCCATCTTTAATTATTTTGTAACCTAATCAAAAATAATGCAAAACATGGAATTGTTCCCCGAACCATGTTGAATGATTATTCTTTGGTCTTACTTGGTGTCTGCTTGTTTCTAGTGAGTGGGCAATAAAGTGGACACCAGTGTATTGGGAACAGGCAAACTGATTTCGGCACCATATTGTTTATTTACTTACCTTTCTTTTCAAAGTAGTGGAATTGTAGTTGTCACAAGGAATGACTCAAGAGGATTTAATAAAAACAAGACAAGTATAGTGCAGTTATCTTAGTTTTAACAACTTCCAGGTGAACTATGTGATCATTCCTGTTACTCCCACTGTATTGACCTTAATCTCTTTGATTTTAGGTGTTACAGTGATCCCAATAGGAATGGGGCAAAAATATGATGAACAACAGCTTTTAACCTTAGCTGGGCCCAACCCAAATAACATAATTCGCCTGCGTGAAATGGAAAATCTTCCCATGATGGTGACACTTGGTGACGAGTTTATAGAAAAAGTCTGCACAGGTGAGGCTCATAAATCAATATTATTAATCCTCATGAACAATTTTGTGCTGAGAAAAAGTACTTTGTTCAAGAAAAAAATGAATTTGGTTTATGAATTATTTACAGCAAATGCAAATCGGATTTATTACAGCTTCCTTTTCCTTTCACAGCGACCTCTCCTCGGGAATGCATAGACGACAAGGGGAACCGGCGACAGGTATAATCGATCAGACAGAAGCATTGGTCACAGCTGGCTCTATAGTCCCACATCTTCCAGCGAGGCTCCATTGGCCCTATGGTTTGCGCAGTTTAAGTACACATGGGGCCCAGAATTTCCGCAGAATTGCTTCCGTTCCACCACCATAACTTGGCCAGAAGTGCGGTTTACACATGTCGAATGGGCTTTCCTCCAGTGAAGCTATGGCAGCAGGTGCAAGGAAATTCTGGGCCAGGGTTACCAATATAGGAAAGTACGGGACTGGAAAACACTCTTGAGCCCATCTAATCGGTCACCAAAAATGAATATTCCTCGATCACCCACTCTCTCATATATCTATCCAATTCACCCTTAAATTTTTTTCCACACCACCTGCTTCACTGGCAGTCCATTCAATACCCTTTCCATAAGTAGTTAAATCTACACCATCTGTGCACCTTTCCTCTTTTAAGCTTAAGCCTATGTCCTCTGGTTCTGCCCTAGGAGTTTGTGGCAATCTCGACCCTATTATTGGAGTTCAATTTATCTATTCACTTATATACTGAACGGTATTTTTATTTTAGCTGTTAACACACATGTCTACATACAATCAACAACTGATATTTAATTTAATTATGGTTCCTGGTTCTTAAAATTGTTGTGGTACTTTACACTGTCTGCATCAATCAGAGAAAAGCTGCAATTTGGGGTTTGAAGAGAAATAAATTCTTTGTGATAATTGATAGTTAACACTGATTTAATTACATTCTTTCCAGGCTGGAGAGAAGTGGATGTTGCCTGATAAGTGTCACAGTTTCATGTGCAAACCAAATGGTGAAGTTATTTCCATGAATCATAAAATAAACTGTGAGAAACTACGCAAACCAACCTGCAGCAACAATCTACCCAGCATCAAAATTGAGGAAACATGTGGCTGTCGATGGTCATGCCCTTGTAAGTAGCACTTACAAGCAATGTTATAAAAGTGAGACTTTTTTGGGGAGGACGGAGCAGAGGCTGACTTGATCTGAGTTAAACGCTGTCCTTTTGTTTCTGGGACCAAGATTCACATTCAGCCTTTGACACTAATTGACTTTTGTCACCTAGCAGTAAGGCTGGAAGGAGTATTCACCAACTTTTTGTTGAAGCCACTATTTCTATCTCTTGCTCTCTCTCTCTCTCTCTCTCAAGCTACTTGTATGTTGGTATTTAGATTTGGATTTTGGGAGCCGTGTGCTGACGTCCAGTGTCTGTGCTGTTAAAACCATTTCTGGTAGCTCAGAGGTGGGCCTGGTAGGCCGAAGTAAAACTGCTGCCAGGCCACAGAAAACTGATTCAATAGTAAACATTGCTTGAGTGGATTCTGGACATTAGGTTGTGGATTCCTAATGAAAAGATTAATATATAAACAACGCATGTGCTGCAGTCCCAGAGACACAATGTTCATCTTCACCATATGGGCAGTAATCTGGCAGAGTGGATCGCCAGTCTGTTGTAGAACCTGTCATGTTTCATTCCATTGATTATAATGGAATGAAAGTTATGAGGCAAAGATGAAAATTTACCCTATGTGCTATCGGGTCTCCTGAGGTCTATATGTCAATGGGGAAGGTGCGGGGGGGCGGGGGGTGGGGGAGGTGGAGAAATAGGCTGCAATTGCCGCAGAACATTAATATGAGTACAACTACATCAAGTAATATAAAAAGCAATGAATAGCTAAACAGAATACAATATGACATAATAAAGAAAAAAATGTTGGGGCTTTTGTACTATAGCTTTAGATCAATTTGGAACATCCCAATATAAACACCTCTTAAAGTATCCTTATTCCTTTTAAGTCAGAAAATTGTGCGTTCATGGCCTGCAACAGATGCAGAGCACATAATCTAGGCTGACAATTCAATGCTGTATTGTCGGAGGCGTTGTCTTTCGGATGAGATGCTAAACCAAGGATCTGTCTGCCAGTGTGGGGGGACGTAAAAGCTCCCTTAACACTTTTTTTCGAAGAGGAGCAGGGAATGCTCCCACTGTCCTCGCCAACATTCATCACTCAACTAACTCCATCAAAACATATCAGCTAGTCGTTCAGTAGTAATATTCAGGTAAATCTGTAATATTGCTTTCAGTTAAATTGCAAGAGTAAGACAGGGGGCGCCTTGATTCACTCCAGTAAAAGGACTGGTGCCAGGAAATTCTTCATGCAAAGAGCAATCAACATAACGGAACAGACTTTCAGGAAGAGTAGTGAATGCAAAACACTGGACTCTTTTAAGAAACAATGGAAGCTGAATTGGGGAGACTGTCGGGTCTTTCTGGTTGGATTTACTAAGATGGGCTGAATGGCCTTTCTTGTCCATAAGTACTTTGTGATCTCGTTTGTTGTTCCTCGGACCTTGCTGCACACAAATTGGCTGCCGTGATTGCCAGCAAAAAAACAGTGACTACACTTCAAAAATAATTCATTGGTCGTGAAGCACTTTGGGATGCATTGAAGACATAAAAGACACTATATAAAATTGTCTCGGACAATACAGCATGGAATTGTCAGCCTAGATTGCAGGCCATAAAACCACAATCTTCTGACTCAGAGGTAAGCTGGCACTTAAAAGGAGCAAGAATATTTTAAGAGCAGTTTATATTGGGATGTTCCAGATTGATATTAAACTATAGCACATAAAGCGCAAAAAATCTTTTCTTTATTATGTCATGTTCTTTAAAATTATGAAAGAGTTCGATAGAGTAGGCATAGAGAAGATGTTTCCACTTGTGGGGCAGTCCAAAACTAGGGGTCATAAATATAAGATAGTCACTAATAAATCCAATAGGGAATTCAGGAGAAACTTCTTTACCCAGAGAGTGGAGAGCATGTGGAACTCGCTACCACAGGGAGTAGTTAAGGCGAATCGCATAGATGCATTTAAGGGGAAGCTAGATAAACACAAAGGAGGGAGAAAGGAATAGAAGGCTATGTTGATGGGCTTAGATGAAGTAGGGTGGGATGAGACTTGTGTGGAGCATACACACTGGCATTGACCTGTTGGTCCGAATGGCCTGTTTCTGTGCTGTAAATTCTATGTACAGGAAACTCTCGTTTAAACGGCACCTAAATACCCAGAATTCTCTATTAACCGGCAAAATTCATACTCTGAAAATACCTCAATAACCGGCAATGTTGCCGAGTCCGAGTCCGAGTCTCCTGCGGTGGCCGAGTTAGTCAGTGGGGGTAGTTCTCCAAACTGCCACTACTCGGCTTCTTGGCACTGTCAGAAGTCCGAACACCTCAATAACAGGAGTCCGACTCTTTGTTTGTTAAAAATAGCATCGGTAGATAACCCTCTCCGTCATCCGGAATTTTTAAGCAACCGGCACCATCCTGGTCCTGTTGGTGCCGGATACCAAAGAGTTTCCTGTAATGTAAATGACATTTCTTTTTCTTGTTCTATGAACAGGTGTATGCACAGTGACTGCAAAAACACAGATTGCTACTTTTGATGGATACGAGTTCTCATTAACTGGAGGCTGCTCTTACTTGTTGCTACAAACTGAAGCCCAAGATACCAAAATAATCATTCATAAGGTTCCATGCCACTTGACCTCTAAAGAAAACTGCATCAAAGCAATTGAAATAAAACAGTACAACACTGCAACTCTGCTAAATGACAATATGACAGTAAGTACATTCACGTCAGCTGTGATGCACTTTCTTTTTTTCATTTGACTAGCACGCCAAAGTTATTCGTTGTATGTGTAGCACTTCTGGGAGGTTTGAACGATGTGATAAGGCGCTATATAAATGGTTTTTCTTTACCAATTAACAAGGAAGAAGTTACTGTGCTAAATTAAATACTGCCAAATTCAGGGTGAGAGTAGGATCTGGTGCTTCTTGTTCATGATAGGAAAGCAGCTTCCTTTTTAATTTGTCCATTACATGTTGAGAATTTGAATCAATTCTCCATTCTTTCTTTCTGTTAGGTTTCAGTCGATGGAACGCTAGCCTATCCTCCTTTAACTGTTGGGAACATGGATATCATTGACCATGGGTCCACCAACTTTGTAGCAAATATCCCAGATTTGGGATTAGTTCTCATCTTCAGTCCATTGAACAATCTTTTCGGTCTTTGGGTTTCGCCAACGCTGTTCTTTGCCAAAGTATCTGGACTTTGTGGTGAGTGGTGCAGAGCTGTGACAGACTGTGTTCTGCCAACATTTTTGCAGTTATTGTTAACCTGGTAAGCAGAGCTTAAAAATAATAATAGCAATGAATTCCAAAGTATCATAACATAAGGGGCGATTTTAGAAAATTGCACACCCGGTGCATAGCTTCACCTGCTAGGAATACATATCAGATCAGCTGGGAGCACATATGAGATCTGCTGGGATCACATATCAGATCTGCTAGGAGCACATATCAAATCTACTGGGAGCACATATCAGGCCTGCTGGGAGCACATATCAGACCTGCTAGGAGTACATATCAGATCTGCTAGGAGCACATATCCAATCTGCGAGGAGTACATATCAAATCTGCTGGGAACACCTATCAGACCTGCTGGGAGCACCTATCAGACCTGCTGGGAACACATATCAGACCTGCTGGGAGCACACGTCAGACCTGCTAGGAGCACATATCAGAACTGCTGGGAACACATATCAGACCTGCTGGGAATACACGTCAGACCTGCTAGGAGCACATATCAGACCTGCTGGGCGCACATATCAGATCTGCTGGGAGCACATATCAGACCTGCTAGGAGCACATATCAGACCTGCTGGAAACACATATCAGATCTGCTGGGAGCACATATCAGACCTGCTGGGAGCACATATCAAATCTGCTGGGGGCACATATCAGACCTGCTGGGAGCACATATTGAACCTGCTGGGAGCACGTGTCAGACCTGCTGGGAGCACATATCAAATCTGCTGGGGGCATATATCGGACCTGATGGGAGCACATATCAAATCTGCTGGGGGCACATATCAGACCTGATGGGAGCACGTGTCAGGCCTACTAGGAGCACATGATCAGGCTTGCCAGGATTTAAAATCAACCCCATAGTGTGTATCACCTGAGAACGCATTGCATATCTGAGCTCATTGTAAGAGACTTTATTGTACATTAGACCAATGCATGTGTGAGCTAAATGTACATGAGACCTTATTGCATATCTCATTGTACATGAGACTTGTTTGTGTAAGCAGATGGATTTCTATATCTGCTGCCAATTAATCATCTTGTGACCAGTTTGATATGAAGTAATTTAACAATGTATTTTTTTCTGGGTTTGCCCCCTTTTTCGCCAGACCCCCTCAACCCTTGAAGGTGCTGGTTGGTGTTGAAGGTGCTGGCTGGTGTTGGGGTTTGGTTGGTGCTGGCTGGTGTTGGGGTTTGGTTGGTGCTGGCTGGTGTTGGGGTTTGGTTGGTGCTGGCTGGTGTTGGGGTTTGGTTGGTGCTGACTGGTGTTGAAGGTGCTGGCTGGTGTTGGAGTTTGGTTCCATGGGTTGCAGAGCCATATATCCCTATCTTCACATGACAGCCACGACAACTGGGCCAATTGCCTGCAGAAGCCTTCACATTGTGAGCCTGAACCTGTCCTGACTGCAAATAAGCGTTTCTGGTTATGGATCAGGACAAGGAATAAATGCTAATTTGGTTTTCCCCTCTCTGGCCTGGAAGTGCTGAGGGAAATGAGTATTAAGGCAAAAGAATGAGCTCAGGGGTTTGCAATAGAGAGCAGATTGAAAGGTTACAGGCAGATTGAGATAAGTTGGGTGAATGGGCCCACGTGTGGCATGTGTCCTTCAATGCGACAAATGCAATATGACGCACATGGGACTATACCATGCAGCAGTGTACATTGAAAGAAATGGATCTGAAGAGATTGTAATGCAACATGGGCAACAGGAGTCAGAAAGGAATTTCCCAAAGCTTTCCCTGAATCAGGCACAGGTCTTTTTCTTTGTTTCTTTTACCTCTCCCAGGAGACAGCATTGTGTACAAGGTTACACTGCCTACTCAATGGGCCAAGCTTAATGGGTCTGATGGGCTTTTCTCGTCCTTATTTTCATATGTTGCTACGTGTTTTAAACTGACACTAGCAAGTTAGCTGAAGTTACTTCCCTTGTCCACATTTTCAATTTTTTTTTCATCTTATTTACCTCTCGCTATAGCCAATGTCTTCGTCCAGATCTCTGCAAGTGCCATTCTGTTACCCAGTTACTAGGACAGGTGTGAGATCAGCCTGGTTTGACCCATCTTTCCTCCGGGGAAGCCTCTCGCATAAACCGAATGCTGCTTCCAGGTGATCAAGCCTGAGATCAGAAGCTCACCATGTGCAGCGACCCCAGGGTGAACTCCACAGTGTGACTCACCGAGTTCTGCCACCAGTCCACCTAATTAAATTTAGACCTGCAGCTGAATGCTATTTTTGAACAGTGATGAATAACGTATTGGATTTAAATGAATTTGTCATTTGGATTTGTTAATTGGAAAAGCAAAGAGATTGGAAAAGCGCATCCCTGATTTTCATCACTCCACCACTGGCGGCTGTGCCTTCAGCTGCCTAGGCCCTAAGCTTTGGAATTCCCTCCCTAAACCTCTCTATCCCTCTCTCCTCCTTTAAGACGCTCCTTAAAACCTACCTCTTTGACCAAACTTATGGTCACATGTCCTAATATCTCCTTATGTGTCAAATGCTGTCTGATAACTCTCCTATGAAGTGCCTCAGGATGGTTTAATACATTAAAGGCGCTATATAAATGCAAGTTGTTGTTGTTAACATCCTAATTGGCCTCTTTTGTTTGTTTGCATCCAGGAACATGTGATAATAATCAGTTAAATGATTTTGAACTCCGGGATGGTTCTGTAGCTAATAACAGCCTCACATTTATAAATGATTGGACTGTGAAAGAATTGTCACCCCATAATTGCGGTGAAGAAGTGCCAGAGGTGCATGAATGTGTATCGGCGGGTGATGAGTGTAACACTCTGCTATCTCCAATATTTGACGAATGCCGGAAGGTAGTTAACCCGCAGCCATATCTCAGACTGTGCCAACAGAAGGCCTGCAACGGCAGTGAAGTGTGTGACTCCATTTCAGCATACAGCTTCAGGTGCAAACTTCTGGGCATCTGCGTCAAGTGGAGGTCAAAGGACTTTTGCCGTAAGTGATCTCTTCTCCTTGTGCATTTCAACCATTTTTTTCATTGATTTCACAAGTGACCCTCGGACAAGCAGCCAGCAATGATATGAGGTAGTTGTCTCAAGTGCACACGGCACAGGGACTTACTTCTCCCACAATGAACCATCCTGCCATTATACGTATGTTTAAAGCGATAAAAGGATTCCATAGGGTGGGGGAAATCCAGAACAAGGGGGCTTAATTGTTAAGATTAAAGCCAGGCCATTCGGGAGTGCAATCAGGAAGCACCTCTTTGCACAAAGGGTAATAGAAATTTGGAACTCTCTCCCCCAAAAGGCTGTGGATGCTGGTACAATTGGAGTTTTCAAGACTGAGAGCGATAGCTTTTTGTTGGGTAACGGTATCAAAGAATTTGGAAAGGTGGGTAAATGGAGGTCAGCCATGATCTAATTGAATGGTGGAGCAGGTTCGAGAGACTGAATGGCCGACTCCTGCTCCTCTAAGTATTTTACCTTGAACCATTTCCACACACCATTTCATTGTGTCTTGTTGAGCTAGAATCCAGTGCCTCTATAACAACATCTGTAGTTCCTGTGAACACAGACACTGTAGCCCCAATGTTGAGACATGCTGGCGATGCAGAGCCTTGTTGGGGATGAGCACGGGTCTGAATTTGGGCCTGCGGTCTAGCTTGTGCGTTTCATAATACACTGCATTTCAGGACCAAAAATACCCTCCCTTTTTGAAGACTGCGCTGCCACATAGCTGTCATCTCATGGAGGCTGGGCTGCAGATAGCCACTACACAAGGATGGCTCCTCCTGTGGGTTTAGTGAAGATCACTAATGCATTAATGTTGACACCATCTGATGCTTCCAAGCCACTACCGCTGACGTATAGCAAATCAATCAATTGGTTGCCCACAAATGCATCACACAAGTGACTGACGCCTCGTTAGCAAGCGGCAACACACATATCACTTTCTCTGTGGCAAGGAGGGATCAACCTGCAAGAGGTACAGAACTTTTTCCCAGGTGCCAGAAATCCCAAGAGTGTAGATGGCATCCTGATGAGCATGTTGCACTCAGGATGTGACAATGTGACCAAACCCATTCAGCAAACGTTGCTTCTTTGGACACTCTTGGTCTATGTTGAATGAAATACTGAAAACTACATTTAGCAAGACCCTGTACCACTGGCAGGGCATCGCCCATGGTTTTCTACTAAGCTGCCTGCTGTGTGAAAGGCAGGGGGTCTCTGAAAGTTTGAACACAAAGCTTTACATTTTGCATTTATCCATAGCTGCCTGCCTAAGGTATTATTCCTTTCCTTTAGCTATCCAGTGTCCTAACTCCCTCGTGTATGAACCTTGTGGGATAAATTGCATCCGGCATTGTGATAGCATTGTGAAAAAGAACACCACTCATTGTCTGGGTTCTCCAACTGAAGGCTGCTTTTGTCCAGAAGAGAAGGTGCTGTTGGAAGGAAAATGTGTCACTGCCGACGTCTGCACTCAATGTACCGATGATCAGCAAACTCCTCATCAGGTACAGATGTAACAACAAAAAGTAAGACTAGGAAGCTGGAAACCTGTCATTATTAAGTAAACAAAAGCAAAATACTGCGGATGCTGGAAATCTGAAATAAAACCAGAAAATGCTGGAAATTCTCAACAGGTCAGACAGCATCTGTGGAGCAAGAAACAGAGTTTTTTGGGGCAATTTTAACCTAAAACCACCCATTGGGAAACTGATGGGGTTAGGTACAGCGCTGGCTTTACACTCCGCCCGATTTTACTCTCTTGAAGTCAATGGAGAGCAATATTGGGCGGGGTGTAAAACTGGCATTCCACCCGATCCCGACGAGTTAGGTTAAAATGACCCTCGGTGTTTCAGTTCGATGACCTTTTATCATCATTATTAAGAGAATTTTGGCTGTGAATTTTGCAATGATTTAGTCAAATTCATTAGCACCAATTTGCTACAAGGCGAAAGCCAGGATAGAAGTCACATTGGTAAAATGTCCCGTATGTATGATTGTAGCTGTTAAAGGGGCATGAAGAGTTGGGTCAGAGTGGTTCCTTTGGTAATTAAAATGGCAGCAATTATTAAAAGGTAGACGGGTTAAGAATTTTAGCCTTCGTTATAAATATAGTATGCTTCCGTGTACAGTATATTCATTTAGTTTTGAGAGATACAACAGTGTGCGCATTTGGCATCTTCAAACATTCCTAAGTTATATCTGAAGCTTGTCTTGATATGGTGTAAAGCATACCAGGTTCAGAAGCTTTGATGAACACTCCTCTATAATCACACTATTCTAATGTGACAGTTTCATTTCTAGTGCTCTGGGTTATTGAGATTCCCAACTGAGGCCTTGAAACATGAAGGCAATTTGATGTTTTGGCCACCTTGGCATTTGGAATTGCATGAAGACTGCACCACGTTTCACACTGGATCCTTGGCAGCTCCCATAGAGAGGAGGTTCATCATTTCTTTCTGCAGTGCATCTGAAGAGAAAGTGATGCTGCATATCCCAGCACCCTAGTATGCACTGAAAATAAAAATACAGATGTCGCAAAATTAATTGGGCCTCAAAATCTATACTACAGTAGACAAGCCATGGTATCATGCAAACAGAAACAGGAAACTGAATTGTGTACAGATCTGTCTGGAGAATAACCAATAATTGCCAGCAGAACTTCAGATGCGGGTTATGAAGAGAAAATAGAGATTTTGGGGCGGTTGGACTGTGGAAGGAGCCAGTTTAATGGGCCCTACGGCTTTTTCTTATTACAAGCTTTCTTATTTTATTTTGGGGGAATTTTGAGTATGGAGAACAGGAGCGTGAGAGGAAATAAACAAGAAAAATAAGTGAAAGCCAAATGATGTAGTAGCTTGTTTTGACAGTTCCACGACAGGATGAATAATGCCTTGGACATTAAATTTAATGTTATTGGACAGGGCAGGGTTTTTAATATATTTCTAACTTGCTTTCCTTTTGCAGTATTTGGATACGTGGATACCACACAACAAACCTTGCCAGCTCTGCATGTGTGTAGACAACAGGCAGATCAACTGCACCAACAGGCCGTGTCCTACTATCACAGGTAAAAGTCAGCTCACATCGCCAGAAATTACTCCTGGCATCTTAATGGGTTAGGACATTGTGTGGTATTTATCTATTATTTTATTGGGGGCATTGGTCCATTCAAAATATGCAGCTATTTCTGGACTACAGTTTCTTGAAAAGATTCATCTATGATGGCTAGAACAGTGATTTCCAGTTATTTCTCCAAATTATTTCAAAAGCCTTCTTTTTATTCGTTCATGGGATGTGAGCATCGCTGGCAAGGCCAGCATTTATTGCTCATCCCTAATTGTCCTTGAGAAGGTGGTGGTGAGTTGCCTTCTTGAACCGCTGCAGTCCGTGTGGCGAAGGTACTCCCACAGTGCTGTTAGGGAGCGAGTTCCAGGATTTTGACCCAGCGACGATGAAGGAGCGGCGATATATTTCCAAGTCAGGGCGGTGTGTAACTTGGAGGGGAACTTTCAGATGGTAGTGTTCCCAATCTTTGATCTGCAATGCTTTGATAAAGATGGACAAACAACACATACTAAACTGAGAATCATGCTGCAATTAACCTGAACACTGCAATCTCACATTGCCATTAATCTGAACACTAACCTCACACTATCATTAACCTGAACACTCCAAACCCATGCTTGTATGAACTGACAGACATTCCTACATCTTACTGATACTGCAGTCCACAAAACTCAATTGGCATTTCTAAATAATAGAAGCTTGTTTCAATTGTTGAGTTCAAATATTGATGTTACCTGTCCTTTTCCTCCCGATTTGCAGTACCTGTGTGTAGGCCGTGTGAAAGACCAACTTTACGACGGGATATTGATGAGTGCTGTCCACAGTATGTGTGCGGTATGTATGGGCATTTCTGGCACTCAGCTGCAGTATTCAAAGTACATTTACGCTTTATGGTATCTGAGGAATAATAGACCTCTGCAGTTTGTATCTAAATATAACACTGGCAGAAACGGGTGAATATTTATATAATGAAACAATTCCTTTATTCCCACTTACTGAGATAAACATAGAAAATGTTTTTGTTTTAAAAAGATGCTTAATTATGAAATTATATTTTGGATTAAAACATTAAAATGCTTCAGCAAACTATACTGCCCGCACACAACAACTTCTTAATAACATTATACAGTCAAACAATGAGGTTTTGTAGAATGATGGGAAGTACAGCGTTCACACTATTTACTTGGTAAGCGTAGATTCTGCTGCAGCTATCGTTGCTATTTTGAAGTCATCCCACATTTTGTGTGCAAATTTTTGTAACTTTTTTCACACTATTGCTCCCTATTTTTGTAACCTTCTCCAGCCCTACAACCCTCCGCGATCTCAGCACTCCTTCAATTCTGGTCTCTTGCGCATCCCCAATTTTCATCGCTCCACCATTGGTGGCCGTGCCTTCAGCTGCCTAGGCCCTAAGCTCTGGAATTCCCTCCCTAAATCTCTCCACTGCTCTACCTCTCTCTCCTCCTTTAAGATGCTCTTTGACCAAACTTTGGGTTACCTATCGTCATGGTTCGGTGACAAATTTTGTTTGATAACGCTCCTGTGAAGTGCCTTGGGACATTTTATGATGTTAAAGGAGCTATATCAATGCAAGTTGTTGTTGTAAAGGGTGCATACCCGAGGCAATGCTAATGCCGATGTTAAATCTTTGTTATGATGCCAGTATAGTTAGCCAAAAATTGCTGGTTTCTAAACCGTTATGAACTGACAGCAGCACCCCCTGTAGGAGAGGTCACAGACCATGATGGTATGTAAACCTCCCTAAAACCTCAACAGTATTTGTGAGATGTCCATTCTGTCCTCAGAATTTCAAAGAAATGACTCTCACTGCAACATGCTATCCAGGAACTTTGACACACACATCCTTGACACATGGTTCATTCTGTAAATGCTTGACAGAAACAGGACAAGCACAACATTTCGAATACAAAAGCAAAATACTGCGAATGCTGGAAATCTGAAATAAAAACAGAAAACGCCAGAAAACACTAAGCAGGTCAGGCAACATCTGTGGAGAGTTAACCTTCCAGGTCGATGACCTTACATTAGAACTGGAAGATGTTAGAGATTAACAGAGTTTAAGCATGTACAGAGCCAAGGAAAAGGGGAATTTCTAATTACACTACTGGATAATATATCAACATTTGAAAATCACTCCCTACTAAAGTACTGCAGAGAGGAATCTTCGATAAATGTGTTATGCATTGGTATGTTAGTGTCCTTTTAAGGACAAAATATTTTTGAGAACAATTGTGTTATTTGTTCACTGCTTAACGCAATGTGTGTGTTTAATTAGAGTTTAGAAGTAGAACAGTTCTACACTGATGAATGTTCCCCATTTCCGTAGTTTGTGATTTGCAAACCTGCGATCGGCCACGTGACCAAAAATGTGAAGATGGACGTTATCTATCACGGAAAAATCCAGACGAATGCAAGCCAATTTATGAATGTGGTGAGTTTTTGGAAAAGCTAATTATTCACTAGTGAACAATTTTTAAATTTTATATGTCAGGTAGCAGCTGCCCTGTGTGTCACGTGAAGCCACATTGTTAACACCTTTGTGAAGTTTTCTACTGTTTGGTTTTTGATTTCACTAGAAATATGTAACAGAGGAAATCTTCACAAATATCTTTTGCTGTTAGTCCATGTAGTGGCCAGAGGAATTATAAGTTTGCAAGTCAGTGTGATGTATTACTCTTGTCATTTAACCTTTGCTTTAATTTGGAATTCCTTGTATCGGTACTATATATGGCATGGATTTTAATATGAGTTGAGATTACAGGGGTCATTTTGCAAGTCTCTTCTGCCTTTGTATATACAAGCGTGGGTCAGAGCTAGGACTACAGCATACATTTTTTGAGTACATGCTCCCAATACAGAGCCTCACCCACCGGGAGCACAGAATAGAGGGAAAATTTTGGGGCGCATCCCCGCGATTTCCCACTATGCACTGTTGGTGGGCGAGACACCACAAAGTGAACACGCGTTCACATCAGATGGCCCCGCGATTTCCCACTATGCACTGTTGGTGGGCGAGACACCACAAAGTGAACACGCGTTCACATCAGATGGCCCCGCGATTTCCCACTATGCACTGTTGGTGGGCGAGACACCACAAAGTGAACACGCGTTCACATCAGATGGCTGCTAGAAGTGCATGTTAGATGGTTGACTGCTCCTGCAGATGTTTGTGGAGAAGACAACTTTTGTGGTGAGTCTAGCCTTCCTCATAACTGCTCTTCCACTATGCCCAGGTAGTAAAACATTAAAGCTACACAGACAGAGGAAGGTTAACTCATAAAAACAAGACAGTAGTATTCAACATGTGATTGCACTACTGGGGTTGTATTAACATAGAAAGCAGGTTAGGTGCTGATCAGTATCTGCTTCGTGTGACACTGAACCTCCTAACGTCCCCCTCCCTCGCCCCCTCCTTATCTCTCCAAGGCACTTTGGTTTACTTGACCTATTCCCCAGGGTATAAAAAGGATATGTACAGGCCAGTGAACTCAATGAGCCTCAATTAGGGAAGATCAGGTTGATTGTGAGAAACAAAGTCAATTGTCTTTTGATAATGGAGTTTCTTGCTACCAAAAAACCCCCCTAAATTTCCAAAGTGGTGTTAACAGTAACTTCAAGTTGCTTTTAATATTGCACCTCTTTTTCTTGCCAATTGTCTCTCTACCCTTCTCCCCAACCTACCCTCCTTTTCCTGAACATGTGTCTTTCATACTGGGGTATGTTTCCACCTGTACCTTAAGCAATTGGTCATTATTCACGTGCGCGCAGTGACAGTGAGAATTAACACGCCACTTCCGATTCTGTTGTCACCCTACAACCAAATGCGTGCATTTCCAGCGAGGTAATGTTGGGGATAATGGTTTTGGAACCCTGGCCAATGTTCTCCTTTCTAGCATGGGGTACTGAACCAACTGTAGTGCCTCTTCCACTGCACTAAAGTGAGGTCAGATAACTTAGCATAGATTGGAAATCAAACCTGGGTCCATTCTGATCAGTATGGTTCTACTACTTGCTGGATAAGCTGGAATCAGCCACATACTGCGATTGTAGATTGGATAATTGGGAGAGCTGTTGATTACTCATTCAATGTTGCTACAGTACAAGTAATGCTTTATTGCTCCAGTTGGTACACAACAAAAAGCTACATAATCAGGCCTGGGGCCCAATTGTACAACAATGAGGCTGTGCAATACTCTCACATAAAAATTCTATTTGTACTGTTTGAATGCCACCAAGCTATAAGCAATAAAAGTTCATGCTAAAGGGATCGAATTAACAACTTATAAAGACTAATCCAACTGTTCTGCTGCTTTCAGTCTGTGACAGGGACCAGTGTAAACACCAGCCTGTGACATGCCCATCTCACCGCGCACTGTCTGTTATAACGACAGAGTGTTGCGACAGATACGAATGTGTTTGCAGTTGCAGCAATGAATTAGTAAGCTGTCCTGCTGGATATTCAGTCAAGTCGGTAATAAATGACTGCAACTGCACCACATCCTCTTGTGAACCTAATGAGGTAACTCAAGCTGTGTACGCTACTGTCTTCAACCTAGTTTCTGTGTGTCTGGAAGCATAATGGCCTGCGAGGAAATGGTACGGAAGTGATACTGTGAGGGTCAATGTTCCCGTTAAGCTGTGCGTGTGGGCAGCCACGCAGTAATGTGCAAGGTCCTGCGCAGGCCGCTCACCGGCTTTTCCATTGAAAATATCATGCACGCGCAGAGAATTTAAAGGGACCGTGCATTGAAATAAACAGGCCGTGCACAACGAAGACAATTTAGAGGGAACATTGATGAGGGTGTGTTACTGTGAGGCTGTGTTACTGTGAGGGAATGTTACTGTGAGGGAATGTTACTGTGAGGGTGTGTTACTATGAGAGAATGTTACTGTGAGGGAATGTTACTGTGAGGGAATGTTACTGTGAGGGTGTGTTACTGTGAGGGTGTGTTACTGTGAGGGTGTGTTACTGTGAGGGTGTGTTACTGTGAGAGAATGTTGCTGTGAGGGAATGTTACCGTGAGGGTGTGTTACTGTGAGGGAATGTTACTGTGAGGGTGTGTTACTGTGAGGGAATGTTACTGTGAGGGTGTGTTACTGTGAGGGTGTGTTACTGTGAGGGAATGTTACTGTGAGGCTGTGTTACTGTGAGGGAATGTTACTGTGAGGGAATGTTACTGTGAGGGAATGTTACTGTGAGGGAATGTTACTGTGAGGGAGTGTTACTGTGAGGGAATGTTACTGTGAGGGAATGTTACTGTGAGGCTGTGTTACTGTGAGGGTGTGTTACTGTGAGGGAATGTTACTGTGAGGGAATGTTACTGTGAGGGAATGTTACTGTGAGGGAATGCTACTGTGAGGGTGTGTTACTGTGAGGGAATGTTACTGTGAGGGTGCGTTACTGTGAGGGAATGTTACTGTGAGGGTGTGTTACTGTGAGGGAGTGTTACTGTGAGGGTGTGTTACTGTGAGGGAATGTTACTGTGAGGGAATGTTACTGTGAGGGTGTGTTACTGTGAGGGTGTGTTACTGTGAGGGTGTGTTACTGTGAGGGAATGTTACTGTGAGGGAATGTTACTGTGAAGGAATGTTACTGTGAGGGAGTGTTACTGTGAGGGTGTGTTACTGTGAGGGAATGTTACTGTGAGGGAGTGATACTGTGAGGGAATGTTACTGTGAGGGTGTGTTACTGTGAGGGAATGTTACTGTGAGGGAATGTTACTGTGAGGGTGTGTTACTGTGAGGGAGTGTTACTGTGAGGGTGTGTTACTGTGAGGGAATGTTACTGTGAGGGAGTGATACTGTGAGGGAATGTTACTGTGAGGGTGTGTTACTGTGAGGGAGTGTTACTGTGAGAGAATGTTACTGTGAGGGTGTGTTAATGTGAGGGAATGTTACTGTGAGGGAATGTTACTGTGAGGGTGTGTTACTGTGAGGGAATGTTACTGTGAGGGAATGTTATTGTGAGGGATTGTTACTGTGAGGGAATGTTACTGTGAGGGAGTGTTACTCTGAGGGAGTGTTACTGTGAGGGAGTGTTACTGTGAGGGTGTGTTACTGTGAGGGAATGTTACTGTGAGGGAGTGATACTGTGAGGGAATGTTACTGTGAGGGTGTGTTACTGTGAGGGAGTGTTACTGTGAGAGAATGTTACTGTGAGGGTGTGTTAATGTGAGGGAATGTTACTGTGAGGGAATGTTACTGTGAGGGTGTGTTACTGTGAGGGAATGTTACTGTGAGGGAATGTTATTGTGAGGGAGTGTTACTGTGAGGGAATGTTACTGTGAGGGAATGTTACTGTGAGGGAATGTTACTGTGAGGGAGTGTTACTGTGAGGGTGTGTTACTGTGAGGGAGTGTTACTGGGAGGGAGTGTTACTGTGAGGGTGTGTTACTGTGAGGGAATGTTACTGTGAGGGTGTGTTACTGTGAGGGAATGTTACTGTGAGGGAATGTTACTGTGAGGGTGTGTTACTGTGAGGGAATGTTACTGTGAGGGTGTGTTACTGTGAGGGAATGTTACTGTGAGGGTGTGTTAATGTGAGGGAATGTTACTGTGAGGGAATGTTACTATGAGGGTGTGTTACTGTGAGGGAATGTTACTGTGAGGGAATGTTATTGTGAGGGATTGTTACTGTGAGGGAATGTTACTGTGAGGGAGTGTTACTGTGAGGGAATGTTACTGTGAGGGTGTGTTACTGTGAGGGAATGTTACTGTGAGGGTGTGTTACTGTGAGGGTGTGTTACTGTGAGGGTGTGTTACTGCGAGGGTGTGTTACTGCGAGGGTGTGTTACTGTGAGGGAATGTTACTGTGAGGGAGTGTTACTGTGAGGGAATGTTACTGTGAGGGTGTGTTACTGTGAGGGAGTGTTACTGTGAGGGTGTGTTACTGTGAGGGAGTGTTACTGTGAGGGAATGTTACTGTGAGGGTGTGTTACTGTGAGGGAGTGTTACTGTGAGGGAATGTTACTGTGAGGGTGTGTTACTGTGAGGGAATGTTACTGTGAGGGTGTGTTACTGTGAGGGAATGTTACTGTGAGGGAATGTTACTGTGAGGGAATGTTACTGTGAGGGTGTGTTACTGTGAGGGAATGCTACTGTGAGGGAATGTTACTGTGAGGGTGTGTTACTGTGAGGGAATGTTACTGTGAGGGAATGTTACTGTGAGGGTGTGTTACTGTGAGGGAATGTTACTGTGAGGGAATGTTACTGTGAGGGTGTGTTACTGTGAGGGAATGTTACTGTGAGGGTGTGTTACTGTGAGGTTGTGTTACTGTGAGGGAATGTTACTGTGAGGGAATGTTACTGTGAGGGAATGTTACTGTGAGGGAGTGTTACTGTGAGGGAGTGTTACTGTGAGGGAGTGTTACTGTGAGGGAGTGTTACTGTGAGGGTGTGTTACTGTGAGGGAATGTTACTGTGAGGGAATGTTACTGTGAGGGAATGTTACTGTGAGGGTGTGTTACTGTGAGGGAATGTTACTGTGAGGGAATGTTACTGTGAGGGAATGTTACTGTGAGGGTGTGTTACTGTGAGGGAATGTTACTGTGAGGGAATGTTACTGTGAGGGTGTGTTACTGTGAGGGAATGTTACTGTGAGGGAATGTTATTGTGAGGGATTGTTACTGTGAGGGATTGTTACTGTGAGGGAATGTTACTGTGAGGGAGTGTTACTGTGAGGGAGTGTTACTGTGAGGGAATGTTACTGTGAGGGAATGTTACTGTGAGGGAATGTTACTGTGATGGTGTGTTACTGTGAGGGAATGTTACTGTGAGGGTGTGTTACTGTGAGGGAATGTTACTGTGAGGGTGTGTTACTGTGAGGGAATGTTACTGTGAGGGTGTGTTACTGTGAGGGTGTGTTACTGTGAGGGAATGTTACGGTGAGGGTGTGTTACTGTGAGGGTGTGTTAATGTGAGGGAATGTTACTGTGAGGGAATGTTACTGTGAGGGTGTGTTACTGTGAGGGAATGTTACTGTGAGGGAAAGTTATTGTGAGGGATTGTTACTGTGAGGGAATGTTACTGTGAGGGAGTGTTACTGTGAGGGAATGTTACTGTGAGGGTGTGTTACTGTGAGGGTGTGTTACTGTGAGGGTGTGTTACTGCGAGGGTGTGTTACTGTGAGGGAATGTTACTGTGAGGGAGTGTTACTGTGAGGGAATGTTACTGTGAGGGAATGTTACTGTGAGGGTGTGTTACTGTGAGGGAATGTTACTGTGAGGGTGTGTTACTGTGAGGGAATGTTACTGTGAGGGTGTGTTACTGTGAGGGAATGTTACTGTGAGGGTGTGTTACTGTGAGGGTGTGTTACTGTGAGGGTGTGTTACTGCGAGGGTGTGTTACTGTGAGGGAATGTTACTGTGAGGGAGTGTTACTGTGAGGGAATGTTACTGTGAGGGAATGTTACTGTGAGGGTGTGTTACTGTGAGGGAATGTTACTGTGAGGGTGTGTTACTGTGAGGGTGTGTTACTGTGAGGGAATGTTACTGTGAGGGAATGTTACTGTGAGGGTGTGTTACTGTGAGGGAATGTTACTGTGAGGGTGTGTTACTGTGAGGGAATGTTACTGTGAGGGTGTGTTACTGTGAGGGTGTGTTACTGTGAGGGTGTGTTACTGTGAGGGAATGTTACTGTGAGGGAATGTTACTGTGAGGGTGTATTACTGTGAGGGTGTGTTACTGTGAGGGAATGTTAATGTGAGGGTGTGTTACTGTGAGGGAATGTTACTGTGAGGGTGTGTTACTGTGAGGGTGTGTTACTGTGAGGGTGTGTTACTGTGAGGGAATTTTACTGTGAGGGAATGTTACTGTGAGGGTGTATTACTGTGAGGGTGTGTTACTGTGATGGAATGTTACTGTGAGGGTGTGTTACTGTGAGGGAATGTTACTGTGAGGGAATGTTACTGTGAGGGAATGTTACTGTGAGGGTGTGTTACTGTGAGGGTGTGTTACTGTGAGGGTGTGTTACTGTGAGGGAATTTTACTGTGAGGGAATGTTACTGTGAGGGTGTATTACTGTGAGGGTGTGTTACTGTGAGGGAATGTTACTGTGAGGGTGTGTTACTGTGAGGGAATGTTACTGTGAGGGAATGTTACTGTGATGGTGTGTTACTGTGAGGGTGTGTTACTGTGAGGGAATGTTACTGTGAGGGTGTGTTACTGTGAGGGAATGTTACTGTGAGGGAATGTTACTGTGAGGGAATGTTACTGTGAGGGAATGTTACTGTGAGGAGGTGTTACTGTGAGGGAATGTTACTGTGAGGGAATGTTACTGTGAGGGTGTGTTACTGTGAGGGTGTGTTGCTGTGAGGGAATGTTACTGTGAGGGTGTGTTACTGTGAGGGAATGTTACTGTGAGGGTGTGTTACTGTGAGGGAATGTTACTGTGAGGAAGTGTTACTGTGAGGGAATGTTACTGTGAGGGAATGTTACTGTGAGGGAATGTTGCTGTGAGGGAATGTTACTGTGAGGGAATGTTACTGTGAGGGAATGTTGCTGTGAGGGAATGTTACTGTGAGGGAATGTTACTGTGAGGGAATGTTACTGTGAGGGTGTGTTACTGTGAGGGAATGTTACTGTGAGGGTGTGTTACTGTGAGGGAATGTTACTGTGAGGGAATGTTACTGTGAGGGTGTGTTACTGTGAGGAATGTTACTGTGAGGGAATGTTACTGTGAGGGAATGTTACTGTGAGGGAATGTTGCTGTGAGGGAATGTTACTGTGAGGGAATGTTGCTGTGAGGGAATGTTACTGTGAGGGAATGTTACTGTGAGGGAATGTTACTGTGAGGGTGTGTTACTGTGAGGGAATGTTACTGTGAGGGTGTGTTACTGTGAGGGAATGTTACTGTGAGGGAATGTTACTGTGAGGGAATGTTACTGTGAGGGAATGTTGCTGTGAGGGAATGTTGCTGTGAGGGAATGTTACTGTGAGGGAATGTTACTGTGAGGGAATGTTACTGTGAGGGAATGTTACTGTGAGGCTCAGTGGTATCGCTTTGCCTCTGAATCAGAAGGTTGTGGGCTCAAGCTTTACTTCAGGACTTGAGTACAAAATCTATACTGATTAAACCAAGTTTGCCTGTTCCTGTGACAGTGTGTTGGTGCGTGGGAGTGTTATTGTGAGGAGATATTAATGTATCAACATATATATGCTATGTGGTACATTAACATGCTAAAGTGTGCATAACATTTGATATTTGCCATGGACAGGTTTGTGTTCATAATGGTGCTGTCTACCTAACTGGAAGGACCTGGGAGGAGTCTTGTAAGGAATGCTCTTGCACCAACAGGAAGGACAGCATCACAGGGCTTTATGAGGTGCAGTGTGTTGCTAAAGCCTGTAACAAGGATTGTCCAACTGTAAGTAAAAGCACATTAGATAAGTTTTTTTATTACATAAAAATAGAAGAAAAATTCAAATCTCAGCTGTGTTCAAAATTGCTATAATTGTTCCATGGAACTTGCAAAGTATTTATGGTTTACAACATGACAGCCAGATAACATGAGTTGAATACTTAATTTAAGCAAATGCAGAGCTATCAATATTGAGCAAGTGTTAGGAGTGAGATTTACAATCAGCATGTATGACACAGGCTGAAATACCAGTACATTATATTTATCTTATTTTGCCTAGTGAACAGTGACTGCAGTTCAGAAAGTAATTCATTGATTGTGAAGCACATTGGGACATCCTGAGGATGTGATGAGATGCTATGTAAATATAAGTTCTTCACGTCAGGTCAGCTTCCCTAGAAAAGGCACATGGAGCATGTGACCAGGGAATCACCGGCAATGACTTCTCTTCCCTTCTCCCTCACCGTTACCTCTTGGCTCCCCCAAAGGTCTATCCTTGGCCCCTCTCTTATTTCTCATCTGCATGCTGCCCCTCAGCGACACCATCCAAAAACACGATGTCAGGTTCCACATGTATGCTGACAATACCCACCTCTACCTCACTCTCTCACCTCTCTCAACCCCACCACAGCCTTTGATTTGTCAGACTGCTTGTCCGACATCCAGTACTGGATGAGCAGAAATTTCCTCCGGCTTAATATTGGGAAGACCGAAGCCATTGTCTTTGATCCCTGCCACAAACTCCGTTGCCTAGGCACCGGCTCCATCCCTCTCCCTGCACACTGTCTGAGGCTGAACCAGACTGTTCACAACTTTGGAACACTATTTGACTCTGAGATGAGCTTCCAACCCCATATCCGCACGGTCACTGACATGAATCTTGTCATTCATGTGAAAATGACTTATGTAATAATACTGGGCGGCCTGCTGGTGGCGCTGTCCAGGGAGAGTGTAAATACTCGGGCATGGGCCCAGCTTGCTCAGGACATTCTTTAACAGGAACTAGTGAAGGACACAACTAGATCTCCATGTTGTAAAACAATTGATTAAAGCCTTGTTTAATACTTAGACCAAGTGCCTAGTAGTTTTCTTACGTCAGTCACCAAGACCGTCAACTTCCACCTCTGTAACTTCACCTCACCTCCACCCCTGCCTCAGTTCATCTGCTGCTGAAACCCTCATCCGAGCCTTTGTTACCTCCAGATTTGACTATTCCAATGCTTCCCTGGCCAGCCTCCCATCT
The DNA here is from genome assembly GCF_052327205.1 of Somniosus microcephalus. Lineage (NCBI taxonomy): Eukaryota > Metazoa > Chordata > Chondrichthyes > Squaliformes > Somniosidae > Somniosus > Somniosus microcephalus. The sequence continues at coordinate 28,853,286 of NC_141003.1, forward strand.
TCCACCCTCCATAAACTTGAGCTCACCCAGAACTCCACTGCAGATGTCCAAACTCACACCAAGTCCAGTTCATCCCTGTGCTCGCTGACCTATGTTGGTTCCCAGTCTGGCAACGCCTCAATTTTAAAGTTCCCATCCTTGTTTTCAAATCCCTCCATGGCCTCACCCCTCCCTATTTGTTCATCCCAGTTTGGCATAAAAATAAAACAAAAAAGGTGACTCAACCGTGGCTAACAAGGGAAATTAGGGATAGCATAAGATCCAAGGAGAGGACATATAAATTGGCCAGAAAAAGCAGCAAACCTGAGGATTGGGAGCAGTTTATGATTCAACAAAGGAGGACAAAGGGATTAATTAAGAAAGGGAAAATAAAATATGAGAGTAAGCTTGCAAGGAACATAAAAACTGACTGTAAAAGCTTTTATAGATATGTGAAGAGAAAAAGATTGGTGAAATCAAGCGTAGGTCCTTTGCAGTCAGAATCAGGGGAATTTATAATGGGGAACAAAGAAATACATATTTTGGTTCTGTCTTCACAGAGGAGGACACAAATAACCTCTCAGAGATGTCGGGGAACATAGGGTCTGATGAAGGGGAGGAACTGAAAGAAATCAGTATTTGTAAGGAAATGGTGTTAAGGAAATTGATGGGACTGAAGGCCGATAAATCCCCAGGGCCTGATAATCTACATCCTAGGGTACTTAAGGAAGTGGCCCTGGAAATAATAGATGCATTGCTGATCATCTTCCAACATTCGATGGAATCTGGAACAGTACCCATGGATTGGAGGGTAGCTAATGTTACCCCACTATTCAAAAATTGCTGCACCATTGGTGGCCATGCCTTCAACTGCCTAAACCCGAAGCTCTGGAATTCCCTCCTTAAACCTCTCTGCCTCTCCACCTCCCTCTCCGCCTTTAAGACACTCCTAAAAACGTACCTCTTTGACCAAGCATTTGGTTCCCATTCCTAATATCTTCTTATGTGGCTCAGTGTCAAATTTTGTCTGATAACACCTCTGTGAAGTGCCTTGGGATGTTTTACTACATTAAAGGTGCTATATAAATGGAAGTTGTTGTTGTTTTTGTTGATCATGGCCAGACACAGAGTAATGCACTCTCTGCCCTGCCCCTGCCTTTTACTCCACATGTGTGTCTTTCTCTCTTTCTATACCAGACACTTCTCACTGAGATTGTCAAATGGTGCAGGACTGTGGGTGGTCTTGTACTGTCGCCACAAGGAAATGGTTTGGATAGTACAAGCTTATTCCACATAGGACCTTTACAGGAGACGGGAGTCTTCCATCCCGTCAGTTTGGGCTGTATTGGAACATAGGTACCAGAGTTAATCATATTATAACTCACCATGGCACCACTGTCAGTTAACAATAAGCCAAAACCTTGTAGCAAGTAGAAAGTGAAAGGCTGCAGGCATCATTAATTATTTCTATATTGGCCATCCCTAAACGTGGCTTCAAATATTCCCTTCCCTTTCCACTCATCAGGAGGATGATTCTAATAGCTGGATTCACTTTGTTAATGAGCGTTTAGGTTGGCACCCAAAAGGAAATGTTGGATTTGAGTCAACACCAATTGTGTTTCCTGTGTTTGTTATGAACATGAGCCAGAGCTTGGAATGATGCCACTGAGAGTAACTTTTCTTCTAAAGGGATACACCTACAGGGAAGAGGCAGGTGCATGCTGTGGAAGATGCAAGCGCACAGTGTGTGAAGAAAGTGTCATAGAAAGAGGTGATGCAGACCCACACAGAATTATACATCAGGTGAGTAGATATGGTCCTTTCAGATAAAAATATTCAACTGTCTCCCCATATGTAGGACTTTAAGACACGTGATCTAAGATAAGCTATTCATAAGTATTTTAGGATAATTTCAATTTAGACATTTAAGTTATCTTTTTTACACTACTATCCGAGGATGAAAATTTCAAAATGTGTTACTATGTTGTGCCAGATTATTTTGGTTGTAATTTATGTCTGCTGATATCAGTTTTAAAGGAATACTCCTTCAAAGCTTCACAGTTAATTGACCAATTACTCCCTTCAAGTAATAGAAAGGTCTGCGAGGTTCACTACGATGATTATAAGTTAGAGCGAGAAGAGCAAATCCTGAAAACCTGAAATAAAAAAGAGAAAATGCTAGAAATACAAAGCAGGCCCACCAAAATCTGAAGAAAAAGGAAATACATGAACAGTTCTGACAAATGCTCTTTCCCAACGCTCGTAACTCTTAATCACAACAAAAAGTAGTTTCCATAAGCAGACACATGTCTCCTATGAACTAATATTTTCAACTTAAAGCATAATACTGTAGGAATCGATCTATCCCTAACTGAAGCACTGAAGTCGAGTCAGTTCAATAATTCAACTGAATTTAATCAAACAAATGAACAAAACAAAAACATGCAGGAGCAACAACAAGCAGGTCTTTTCAGCAGCTTGTTACACGAGGTCTGGGCTTAGAACCTCCCACTCTCTGACGTCATGACGTCATCACGTTTCTCGCCATTCGGGGCATCACGTGACCAACGTGATGACGTCATCACGTTGTTTCAGGGCTTTTGCAGAAAGCTTATTTACACTCAGCCGACAAACACAGATGCTGTAGCATTGGGTTAAAGACAGTTATGCATTTGTACAGAAGATCATTGGTGGTTTTGCCACATGCGCCCCCCCAGAAGTGTCTTTAATTGCAAAGGTCAATCGCAGAGGAGGGCGGACAATCCTGTCGGAGCGACTCCGATATTCCCGGAATCACCAACCGTCATTGTGGACGTGAACCCGACCTCGGTGTCGTTCTTCCGTTCTCGCGCACGGTTTTGCTGCTTTCTCGGTGCCGGTGGCACGAAACTACATGGGGGTCGGCAGTATCTGGCTTTCGGTCCGAACCGGGCGTGGTAGTAACAGAGGCCAGTCTGTGGAGGCGCCGAGGCGGGGTTCCTCGAGGCGGGACGCTTCGAAGTGGCACAGTACTGTTGCATCACCGCGTGAATGGTGTCGGCTTCGGCCGCGAGCGCTACGCCATCCGTAGCCTCCGACCTGGCGAAGGCTGCTTGTACCTGCTCAGGGAGCTGGCTCAGGAACAGTTCCCGAAACAGAAAACACTGTGGCTCAGACCCGAGGAGTGTGAGCATTTGGCTCATCAACTCGGAAGGCTTAGTGTCGCCTAACCCGGGGAGTGCGAGCAAACGTCGTGCGCGCTCCGCTTTCGTGAGACCGAATATTTGCATAAGGCGCGCCTTAAGCATTTCATACTTGTCATCCACGGGCGGGTTCTCCAGCAGGCTGATGATTCGGGAAGCCGTCGAGCTGTCCAGTGCAGAGACCACGTAAAGGTAACGGGTCTGATCCAGCACGATGTTCCGAAGTTGGAACTGAGCCTCCGCTTGCATGAACCAGGAGGCTGCCTGTCGTTCCCAAAATTGAGGGAGCTTCAAACTCGCTGCGTTCACATCCATCTTGTTCTCGAACTTTCCTCTGCGAAAATCGTCCGCGAAGCTTCGGGGTCACCAATGTAGGAATCGATCTATCCCTAACTGAAGCACTGAAGTCGAGTCAGTTCAATAATTCAACTGAATTTAATCAAACAAGTGAACAAAACAAAAACATGCAGGAGCAACAGCAAACAGGTCTTTTCAGCAGCTTGTTACACGAGGTCTGGGCTTAGAACCTCCCACACTCTGACATCATGACGTCATCACGTTTCCTGCCGTTCAGGGCATCACGTGACCAACATGATGACGTCATCATGTTGTTTCAGGGCTTTTGCAGAAAGCTTATTTACACTCAGCCAACAAACACAGATGTTGTAGCATTGGGTTAAAGACAGTTATGCATTTGTACAGAAGATCATTGGTGGTTTTGCCACAATACAATCAGGATAGTGAGATAACAGTTCTCCTTTTATGAGGGTGTTTTGCTTGAGCTTACGTGGGCTGCACACCATGTTCTCCCATCCACTTCAAACAATGGTAAATATCAGATTGGCCCGGATTTTGCAGTCAGCGGTGAAGGAACGGCGCTCGCTGCTGACCTTGGAAAAAGCTGCCCACAAAGCTTTAGCGGGCTCTAGAATGTAGACGTCCTCTTTTCTGACATCAGTTTGAATTCGGCGCCTTCTAGAGGGGATCTGTGGTGTCCAGGAACAGGGCAGGCTGCAGGGAAGCTGATCAATCAATCAGATTGAAGAATTTTTACAGACAGCAAAGCAGGAAGTAAAAAGAAGGAAATATAAATCACATTTAAATCATTGCACAGAAATCAAAATAAAGATTGGGACATACACATGGGGTTAAGGGAAAAATATAAGTATCAGAACAAAAACTTAAAAAAAACAAAAACAAAATTTATTAAAAATCTGCAATTTTTAAATATTCTTCTGAGGGAATGAGACTACACACTTGTAAAATTAGTTTCTCAGGGCCAGAGAGGTTGTTCAGCAGTAATTATGACTTAGTACTCTGTTAAAAACTCAGTTACTCCTGATTGAACAAGGCTTAACTTTATCATTGCACCTTACGGCAAGAATAGTGTCTAAATAGTTGAAGTTCGTGATAAATCAGTGATTTCTGTGTTGATTCCATTTACGAAGACTGCAACAGCGCACCCTGTGGAGGAGCAGGGTATCACTGACAGCAACTTCCGGATTTCCGCATTTAACTGCGCATGTGCGGACACCAGAAGTTGCTGTCAGTTTTACCCAGTAATAACGGCGAGCGTTGACAGCCTCACCATTATTACTACTGCAAATTCCGGGTCATTGTGTTATTCAGATTAAAACAAAGCCAAATTTAAATACAAATGAGATGGTTTCACGGAAGCAATAGATGCATAGTACGAAACCAGCGATACTACATAAATTGTTTCAAAACAGTAAAGAATTTTTAGTTTCCATTCCAATAACTTTTCAATTTAGTCTATGATAAAACGGTTTAACATTTCACCCAAAAGGACATCCATCAAACAATGTAGTCCAAAGATGTGCAGGTTAGGTTGATTGGCTATGATAAATTGACCCTTAGTGTTAGGGGGATTAAATACGTGGGGTTACAGGGATAGGGTGGGATATGTGTTGGTGTAGGGGTTATGGGGATCGGGTGGGATATGTGTCGGTGCAGGCTCGATGGGCCGAAATGGCCTCTATCTGCATTGTGGGGTTTCTGTGATTCTGTGATACTCAGTCGACAGGAGTGTCGGCCTACATTATGTACTCAAGTCATGGATTGGGACTTCATCCACAACTTCCAACTCAAAGGTCAGAATACAACCAACGAAGCCAAACTAATACCTTCACATAAGGGATGCAATGATCGAATGATCAAAAATACACGAGGAAAGTAATTATTTCTTGGAGCGGATACTTAAAAAATCAGCGTATAGAGGCATGTGCCTACCAAACTGATCCTTGCTCATGGATAGGAAGGCCAAGTGTGTTAGCAACATGAAACCTCAAAACTTAAGTATCAGGGAAACTTCTGTCGATAACTTGCACATATGTCTGTGAAGTGTAACTTCCTGCTGTTATCTTGCAGGCTGGTGACCAGTGGACATCTCTGGACAATCCATGTATCACACTAGAATGCTTGGAGCTCAATGGAGAAGTGATTCTGCATGAAAAGAATAAGTCCTGTACCCACATTGACATACCCAAATGTCCTCTTGGCTATGGCCTGAGGTGTGACAGAATCATAGACTGTTGTCCGATGTGCCAATGTGGTGAGTGAGTTTTACAAATTCCAGCTTATTACCCGCTCCCTAAATTTCGACCATACTCATCCTTCATGATAAACACATTATGCGGCTGATGCTTCATTTCTAGTGGGAACCACAACAACAATTTGCATTTATATAATACCTTTACCATAGTAAAACGTACCTAGGTGCTTATTGCAGCAAATGATTGGCACGCAGCCCATGTTTTTTCTGCCCAATAAAATAAATAGATGGAAATGACAAGCTGCACCTCTTTGAGGGGCATTCCGTGAGATCAATTCCCTGTTAGGAATTCCAGATTGCAAAATTGGCTTTGCCATCTTACAGAATGGGTGTCACTATGTGTTCCTCTTTTTAAAAGTCAAAAGTGTTACAAAGAAATGGCCCTCGCTCTAACTCCTTTATTTTAGTTGTCTTTCGGTTAGCTTTTTGAACAATGATGGCGGCTGGCATCATTGGGAGATGTTAACTGTACTGAGTTACTGAGGTTGATACTGTCAGGGGCGGAATCAACATGTACAGTTGATGTTGAAGCACTCCAGGTTAATGACTGCAGGTTGACTGGCGTGAAGTAGCGTGAAAGGAGCTGGAGTCATAGTGCTCAGTTTTGTGGTCGCATTCACAGCCAGTGGCAAGGCATTGTCGATATTGTCTGCCGGTCAGATTCCAGCCGATAGCACAACTGTGAAATGGAGGCTGTGAAGCTCGTTGCTCTCAAATCATTCCCAGTAGGTGTGCCTAGATTTGTATGGGTAAGAGCGAATGTGGCAGTTCAACCCAGTGCAAGTAAGCCTGCATTGCATTACTCTTTTTGTCCTTTTCTTTAACGCCCAATCCTCAATCCAGTACCCCTTTGTAAGAATTACAATGAGGCAATGAAAAATATAGCAACATCGCCGTGAGTGCTCACTTATTTAAAGGCCAGAATGTGCATGCTCTTTATTGCCCGTTTTATACGGGTAAGCCGACTGCACAATGCAAGAAAATCAGCAAGTTGCTCCATCAAGTGATCAGGTCTTTAATGAAGCTCTCACCATTGCAAGGCCATTCTCACCAGTTGGAAACCCTACCCTTGTACCTCTACTCCCTCTTACTATTGGCCTCCTTGGATCCTGTAATTATGTCAGTATTGCAGAAACAAAAATAGACATAAAGATAGAAATCAAAACAAATCTTGTGACTGAAGAGATTTTCTTGTAAGTGTTTAATGTTAGAATTGGGCTATGAACAACAAGACTTGCTTTTTAAATTTTAGGACTGTATGAACATCATAGGAAAATTCAGATTTAATTTTACCCTTTTAAAAAAAAAGTATAAATAACAATGATCAACATTTATTTTACAGTTCCGGGAAATGTTTGCATACGAAATGGAACCAGCATTGGGGTAAGATAATGGATGGTTTTAATATTTTATTACACTGCACTGTGGTATGTTATGCAGCAGTAGTTGTGTTTTTAATTGAGAAACCAAGGTGCAGAGCCAAAGGCCATAGTGCGGAACACAGTCTAGATAGAAGAGTAGGAGAAAAGGTAATTCAGGAAGTAGTCGTTAGGTGACACCAAGTTTGGGTTTTGAAAGCATGTAGATTGTAGGAGGAATGGAAGGCTGAGGGAGGTGAAGAGGTCCACAGTTTGGAGATGCTGGAAATAAAATAGATTTGAATGGAAGATGGTATAAATGAGTTTTGATTTCAACACAGCAAAGGTGCAGCAAAGAACATTTTGTAGAGTGGCAGAAGGAACAAGAGAAGAAAATGTAAAGGAGCACTGACCATGGTAGCGTAGATCAAATGGAGAGAGAGAGAGAGAGAGCACAAGGAAGGAGAGAGGTTAGAGGCCAGAAGCAAGAAAAGGACCCCCTGCCACACAACAGACTTTCTCTTGTACCTTGTCCAAGAGTGCAAGAAACCTATGCTGGGTTATGGTCTCGCAGGTGCTAACCATTATCTAAGTTGACGATTCTCACGTGAGAGCTTGGATAATAAGTACCAGCCAGTTATTCAATTACAGGAGACATCACAGGCCTGTTCTACCCTGTCCTCACCCGAGACATCACAGGCTTGTTCTACCCTGTCCTCACCCGAGGGGACATCACAGGCTTGTTCTACCCTGTCCTCACCCGAGACATCATAGGCTTGTTCTACCCTGTCCTCACCCGAGACATCACAGGCTTGTTCTACCCTGTCCTCACCCGAGGGGACATCACAGGCCTGTTCTACCCTGTCCTCACCCAAGACATCACAGGCTTGTTCTACCCTGTCCTCACCCGAGACATCACAGGCTTGTTCTACCCTGTCCTCACCTGAGGGGACATCACAGGCCTGTTCTACCCTGTCCTCACCCAAGGGGACAGCACAGGCTTGTTCTACCCTGTCCTCACCCGAGGGGACATCACAGACTTGTTCTACCCTGTCCTCACCCGAGTGGACACCACAGGCTTGTTCTACCCTGTCCTCGCCCAAGGGGACATCACAGACTTGTTCTACCCTGTCCTCACCCGAGTGGACACCACAGGCTTGTTCTACCCTGTCCTCACCCAAGGGGACATCACAGGCTTGTTCTACCCTGTCCTCACCCGAGACATCACAGACTTGTTCTACCCTGTCCTCACCCGAGGGGACATCACAGGCTTGTTCTACCCTGTCCTCACCCGAGGGGACATCACAGGCTTGTTCTACCCTGTCCTCACCCGAGGGGACATCACAGGCTTGTTCTACCCTGTCCTCACCCGAGGGGACAGCACAGGCTTGTTCTACCCTGTCCTCACCCGAGGGGACAGCACAGGCTTGTTCTACCCTGTCCTCACCCGAGTGGACACCACAGGCTTCTTCTACCCTGTCCTCGCCCAAGGGGACATCACAGACTTGTTCTACCCTGTCCTCACCCGAGTGGACACCACAGGCTTGTTCTACCCTGTCCTCACCCGAGACATCACAGACTTGTTCTACCCTGTCCTCGCCTGAGGGGACATCACAGGCTTGTTCTACCCTGTCCTCACCCGAGGGGACATCACAGGCTTGTTCTACCCTGTCCTCACCCGAGGGGACATCACAGGCTTGTTCTACCCTGTCCTCACCCGAGGGGACATCACAGGCTTGTTCTACCCTGTCCTCACCCGAGACATCACAGACTTGTTCTACCCTGTCCTCGCCTGAGGGGACATCACAGGCTTGTTCTACCCTGTCCTCACCCGAGGGGACATCACAGGCTTGTTCTACCCTGTCCTCACCCGAGGGGACATCACAGGCTTGTTCTACCCTGTCCTCACCCGAGGGGACATCACAGGCTTGTTCTAACCTGTCCTCACCCAAGGGGACATCACAGGCTTGTTCTACCCTGTCCTCACCCGAGGGGACATCACAGGCTTGTTCTACCCTGTCCTCACCCAAGGGGACATCACAGGCTTGTTCTACCCTGTCCTCACCTGAGGGGACATCACAGGCTTGTTCTACCCTGTCCTCACCCGAGGGGACAGCACAGGCTTGTTCTACCCTGTCCTCACCCGAGGGGACATCACAGGCTTGCTCTACCCTGTCCTCACCCGAGGGGACATCACAGGCTTGTTCTACCCTGTCCTCACCCGAGGGGACATCACAGGCTTGTTCTACCCTGTCCTCACCTGAGGGGACATCACAGGCTTGTTCTACCCTGTCCTCACCCGAGGGGACATCACAGGCTTGTTCTACCCTGTCCTCACCCGAGGGGACATCACAGGCTTGTTCTACCCTGTCCTCACCCGAGGGGACATCACAGGCTTGTTCTACCCTGTCCTCACCCGAGGGGACAGCACAGGCTTGTTCTACCCTGTCCTCACCCGAGGGGACATCACAGGCTTGTTCTACCCTGTCCTCACCCGAGGGGACATCACAGGCTTGTTCTACCCTGTCCTCACCCAAGGGGACAGCACAGGCTTGTTCTACCCTGTCCTCACCCGAGGGGACATCACAGGCTTGTTCTACCCTGTCCTCACCCGAGGGGACATCACAGGCTTGTTCTACCCTGTCCTCACCCGAGTGGACACCACAGGCTTGTTCTACCCTGTCCTCACCCGAGTGGACACCACAGGCTTGTTCTACCCTGTCCTCACCTGAGGGGACATCACAGGCTTGTTCTACCCTGTCCTCACCCGAGGGGACATCACAGGCTTGTTCTACCCTGTCCTCACCCGAGGGGACATCACAGGCTTGCTCTACCCTGTCCTCACCCAAGGGGACATCACAGACTTGCTCTGCCCTGTCCTCACCCAAGGGGACATCACAGACTTGCTCTACCCTGTCCTCACCCGAGGGGACATCACAGGCTTGTTCTACCCTGTCCTCACCCGAGGGGACATCACAGGCTTGCTCTACCCTGTCCTCACCCAAGGGGACATCACAGACTTGCTCTGCCCTGTCCTCACCCAAGGGGACATCACAGACTTGCTCTGCCCTGTCCTCACCCAAGGGGACATCACAGACTTGCTCTACCCTATCCTCACCCGAGGGGACATCACAGGCTTGTTCTACCCTATCCTCACCCGAGGGGACATCACAGGCTTGCTCTACCCTGTCTTTTCCTAAGGGAACATCCTAGTCAAGCCTACGCCACCCTCCCTTGACATGGACACTTGGCAGCTCTTTTCTTTTTAATGCAATTTTTCCTGTATTAAATTATCCGAATCATCAATCCACCCAAGCATAAACACGTCAGCTGCTCCTGAGAGGGTGGGCAGTTAGCCTACTCCCAGACCACCAACTATTCTTCTTGTGGTCAACTGCCAGAAGTACAAGGGATTGGCAGCATTACTGTCATTTCCTGTCTTCCCCTTCCCTACAGGGAGACACCAAAATCCCCACTCAGTGCCTCGCTATGGCTCAGATTGGAGACTGAGATAAGCAGGGATCAACGCTACATTTGACCCTACTCTATCGCTCCCAGTATTCGAATGTTCAGCACCACCACTTTGCTTTTCCCTGTTCGATTGTGATCTCAAAGATCAAATAATGGCCTCTTCCTTCAGCTCTGGGGTCACTACAGAGCATCCAGTCCCTTCTAACTGTTTAAATATGATCCTTACCACAGCCAACATTTGTGCAGTGTTTAAGGGTTGCCAACCCTCAAAGATTAACCTCCTGGACACTGCGGCCAGCAATCCGGAAGAAACATCATAGAGGCAGTAAAAGGAAATTGTGTGTGTTTTTCTTCGAACACTTTAGTTTATTAGTTTTAAAAATATTGAAGATGGGAAAGAAGGCTGTTTAACTGGGTGGGGCAGTTGGAGGCAGGAGGTCATGTGATGAAACCTGCATGAATACATCCAACCAAAGTTGGCAACGCTGCCAGTGTTGCAGGAGTTGCTGTGGTATAGCACTGGACGATAGTTAAAAAGCAGGGGAGAACCTTCAGCCCTTCCAAGTACTTTGCTTGTTGGTAGCTCCACCTTGTGGGAGCTACTGGTAATGCAGCAATTTACAATCTGCTCTGCATGGTACTGTTGAGTGTGCTGGGGGTAGTCAGAGAGATATGCTGTGCACAGGGCTCTCTAGAGACTGGAATCCTTTAAAATAGGTAGAAATCATCTTGATTTTTTTGTGACTCCCTGTTTACAGTAAGAACTTGTTTCATTCACATCTGCATCAGTTTTGACCATCTATAGTGTGAGAAAGACCAGTTAACATCGCTCAGTTTCAGCCCCTCACTCAGAATTCGCATTGTTGAAAAGACTAGAGAAGGACGGCTGAAAGCAGTGAAAGCAAACCGTTCATTTCAGTACACATTTCAGTATAACAGTCGGGGGGTAAATCTGAACAACCATCTATAATTATTGGAGACGAATTTGGATGCTAGCAACTTCTGCGATGCCCTCACACCAGGATGCGAAAGTCCGTGTATGGCGTCGAAAACTTTCCGACGCCAGGTGGACGGAACAATCGGACGGGGGTCTCCCAAGGAGACGTCACAGAGTAAAGTGGTGCCCGCCGAATGGAACGGCACATCCTTCGGTTGAAGGCTGGCGGAGTCAGAACGAAAGGCTTGAGTGTCCGGGTCGGCAGCTTGGTCGGCCGCCATTCTCGCATAATCAATCCCCAACTGCACAGCTTGGACGGTGGCGCGGGAAAGGCAATCCGCTACCACGTTGTCCTTGCCGGCCACGTGCCGGATGTCGGTGGTAAATTCAGAAATAAATGTAAGCTGTCGCTGCTGTCGAGCCAACCACAGTTCAGCAGTCTTGGCCATCGCGAATGTCAGTGGTTTGTGGTCGACAAACGCAGTGAAGTGGCGCCCTTCGAGCAGAAAACGAAAATGGCGAATGACCAAAAACAACGCCAACAGCTCCCTGTCAAAGGTACTGTACTGGCGTTCGTGCCATCGCAGCTGGCGGCTAAAAAACGGCAGTGGTTGCCACGTGCCGTCGACCCATTGCTCTTGGACGGCCCCTATGGCGTAGTCCGACGCGTCAGTCGTGAGAGCGATGGTGGCTCCTGGCAGGGGGTGTGCCAACATTGTCGCATTCGCGAGGGCGGTCTTCATGTCCCCGAAAGCGCGGTCCATTTCCGGCGTCCAAACTAGGGGCTCCTTTCCCGGCTTCCCTCTGAGGGCCTCGTAGAGCGGCCGCATGAGCTGTGCAGCCCTGGGAACAAAACGATGGTAAAATTTTACCATACCCAGGAACTCCTGGAGTGCCTTCATGGACTGCAGCCGCGGGAATGCAGCGATCACCTCCACCTTAGCCCGAAGCGGCATTGCCCCCTCTGAAGTGATGCGGTGGCCTAAGAAGTCGATTTGCCGCAGGCCGAACTGGCATTTGGCCGGGTTGACAATGAGGCCGTGCTGCTGAAGGCGACGAAAGAGAATGCGCAGATGCTTGAGATGGTCCTCCTTTGTGGCGCTGGTGATCAGTATGTCATCCAGATAGACGAACAAAAATTTGAGATCCCGCAGCACCGAATCCATTAGGCGTTGGAATGCCTGCGCTGCGTTTTTAAGTCAGAAAGGCATGCAGAGGAACTCAAACAGGCCAAAAGGGGTGATGACCGCTGTCTTTTGGATGTCCTGGGGATGCACCGGTACCTGATGGTACCCATGGACGAGGTCGACCTTGGAGAAAATCGAATTCCCTGCCAAATGTGCGGAGAAATCCTGTATGTGCGGTATGGGGTACCGGTCGGGGGTCGTGACATCATTGAGACGGCGGTAGTCGCCGCAGGGCTGCCATCCACCCCCGGGCTTAGGGACGATGTGGAGAGGCGAAGACCAGGGACTATTCGACCGGCGAATAATCCCCAACTTTTCCATGGCGGCGAACTCCGCCTTAGCAGTCGCGAGTTTGCTGGGCTCTAGCCGCTGTGCCCTGGCGTAGACGGGAGAGCCGGTCATCGTGATATGGTGCTCCACCCTATGTTTGGCGGTCGAAGCCGAGAAGGTGGGCTTAGTCAACTCTGGAAAGTCCCCGAGGAGGCGGGAGAAAACGGGGGGTGGCTGAGCGCAGGAGACCGAGTGCGGTGCGACCGTGCCGCGCACACATGGAATACAGTCGAACGTGGCGCCTAGGAGTGCCTGTGAAATTTTGGCAGTGACGAAGTCCCATATAAAGCGTTGGCCACTGAAGCAGACCTGGACCCACCATGTCCCACAAGTACGAATCGCACCCCCGTTGGCAGCTTGGAGGGAGAACCACGCCTGCCAGACCGAAGGTCGAGGACTGACGCGGGAAGGATGCTGCACTGCGCCCCTGTGTCGCACAAAAAACGACGTTCCGCGATGGAGTCGGTTAAATAAAGTAGTTTCCCGGAATCGCCATCGTGGCCGCGGAGCACGCCCCGGAGTCGGTGCTCTTGACGCGCAGTTGCTTGTTCGGTGTTTTGGTCACGAAACTGCAAGGCGGACGGCAGCTTCTGGCCTTCACGCCAAACCGAGCGTGGTAATAACAGAAACCGGTTGTTGGAGGCGTCGAGGCAGGGCCCTTTGGGGCAGGGCGTCTCGCGATGGCGCAGTTTTGTTGTCGGATCGCGTATATTTTATCCGCCTCTTCGGCGAGCGCTATGCAATCCCCGGCGTCCGATCTGGTGAGGGCCGCCTGCACCTGTTCGGGCAGTTGACTGAGGAACAGTTCGCGGAACAGGAAACATTGCGGTTCAGACCCCAGGAGTGTGAGCATCTGGCTCATCAACGCCGAAGGTTTGGAGTCTCCTAACCCGGGCAGCGTGAGTAGGCGGCGTGCGCGCTCTGCCTTCGTAAGGCCGAATACCTGCATTAGCCGTGCCTTAATGGCGACATACTTGTCGGTGGCCGGGGGGTTCTCCAGTAGGCTGATGATCCTCGACGCCGTCGAGCTGTCGAGTGCGGAGACCACGTAAAGATAACGGGTCTGATCCTGCATGACATTGCGGAGCTCGAACTGCGCCTCCGCTTGTACGAACCAGGAGGCCGCCTGTTGTTCCCAAAATTGGGGGAGCTTCAAAGCCACTGCGTTGGCTTCCATCATGGCTCTGCGTTCCGTTTCCGCCGCGAAAAACGTCCGCGAGGATTCAGGGTCACCAATGTAGGAGTGCTTGAACTCCTAACGAAAGTACTGAGACTGAAACTAGCAGTTAACCAAACGTGGTTTAATGCACTAGTAAAAGTTACAAACAAAAACGCAGGAGAAACTCTATACAGGTCTGTACACCAACTAGTTCCACGAGGACAGAGAGGGAACGCCTCTCCCCTCTGACGTCATCACGTTTCCCGCCGTTGGGAACGTCACGTGACCTGCGTGATGATGTCATCGCGCTGGATCGCCGTTTTACCGAACCCACGCTGTTTATACAGAGCAAACACTTAAAGGTAACAAGCCCCTGTTAAAGGCAATTATATACATTACTGCAAGAGTCTCTTGGTGGCTTTGCCACAAGCCAATATTTATGCCTAAAAATAAATTAGTGTTTACCCTATAAACTCTATAGGGGAGTGTTATGACTTTGTGCTTCCAATGGGAAAACTCACCCACCAGGGGAGTAAATAGGAAACTCGGTCATGCACTGCATCTGACAAAATCAGTCAGATAATCACGTGCAATATACATTCTCAGCGGGTGAGACTCCCCACCAGGAGCATGGAGTTTGAACATTACCCCTGCCGGTGTCACCTGCCAATACTTAAAGCCTTGGAAGATAATGGGGCAGGTGAATAATTGCCTCAGCAGAGCATATAGTAGAAAATCAGATGGGGAGGATCACACACCCATAAAATGGCTCACCCGATTATCTGTCCATTTAAGTGATGGATGGCAAATTCGGGCAGGCTCTGTTCCAGCCGTATGATTCTCCCCGCCTGATTTTCCTCTATGTGCTTCATCCAGATGATTCTATACAGCCCAGTACAAAAGTGGAAAATCGCTCCTTATATGTTTTTGGACTTCCTCTGAATGAACAGCCATTATACTTTGTTTCATGACATTACATTACATTTCACGTACTTTGATGTTACTCTGTTTAATATTACAGGAAACTTTGAGTTATCCGGAGGCGAATCGTCCGACAAGCTCGAGCCACCGGCAAAAATCAGGAGCCGTTTTTTATTCTTTTCGTTTTTTTTCTTTGCTTTTTTTGAATAGTCAAACTCTGCAAGGTCTGTAGCTAAGCAACAGCTTCAGCTAGAGACGCTACAGGGACGCTTGCCGACTGTTTAGAGGCTGTTGCTAAGCAACAGGGTTTATGTTTCAACATTAACTCTGGAGTGTACGGCAGTTTTGAGGGAACGGCAGCAGCTCGGTCCCGTCGGTGCCGGATAGCACAAAGTTTCCTGTATAATGTTAATACTATATAACTATATATCATATTTTATTGCATTATAACTTCATTACATGACACTATTTTCAAAGTATTGTATTATATTCTGTATTTTATCTTATTGCATTATACTCTGCGTAATTGTATCAAAATATGTTGCAGGTGCTTACATTAGTGTACAAATGCTTAACTAGCTCAAATGACATTCCTCTATCTGCTAGATTAACAGAAGTGCTATTCCCATTTAAAATAAAGATCCGCTAATATCACCAGCAGTAATTTCTAGGCTCCACTTCCTTATATTAAGAATAATTGATATCTTGGAGTGTTTACACGGCAGTAATCTAATGGAGGAGTTCAGATGACCGCAAAAACCACAGCAGCAAAGTTTTGTGTGGTTTCTAATCATGGGCTGAAGCTGAGAAGAAACTGCCCTTGAAATCACCAGAAGTGTTCATTGTATATTCAGATCATTGATAGTCCTTTATTCCTTTGATCAATTTTTCTGCTGACAGACTTTCAGTCATCGCATTAATTACAGTCAGAAATGCAGGAAGACATTCATATTGAAGAATTAATGATTCTAATTTTATCACTGCAAGTTTAAAAATAATTTACAGCTGATTTTCCACCTGGTAGATCTCCACCACATTGCACTCTCCTTGGTCATTTCGTATTTTATTGTAGGCTTCTATTTAGGTTGAACAGTTCAGCAGCTAATTTGGCTACAATAACTGGTACAAACAGTAGACTAACTATAAAGATTATGGAAACCTGCAGCTGAATTAAGAAACCGCTATTCAATAAGGTATGAATGTACATTAAGCAATCATTCTGATCAGGTTTGGAAGCAAAATCAGTGATGTGCCTTAAACTATCAGTGTCTGAATCTTCTTCTCTTAGGCAGTCCCTCGGAACCGAGGATGACTTCAGTGTCTGAATGCTTCATGGGATGTGCACTGAATATTGAAAGTGAATTCACTTCTTTTGTTTTTCCTAGGCAGGAGACTCTCTGAAGATAGATGACTGCACCGAGTGTCATTGCTTAGAAGAATCAGACAAATTGACAAATACACATTTACTCCAGTGTAGAACAATTCGTTGCAATGGTTGCCCGGATGTAAGATACTTTTTCAGCTGTTAATTTTCATTAACTCTGTAATTACAGCCCCATTGGCACATGGGGTGGGGGCGAGCAAGCTAGTTCAACCTGTCCAACTGAAAGAGCCTGTAAAATGTTGAGTTAGTTAAGCATTTACCAAATAATTATTGTTATCAGATAGCTTAACCTAACTCCTCAGTGCAATGGCCCAGGAATGACTGATCCCTTCACTTTCTCACTTCAATGAAAACTGGTTTTAAAAAAAATTGTCATATTTGATATTCAAATTTTTGACAAAAATTATATGAATTATATGTCAAGGTGATTGCTGTTTATCTTTGAATATGCTTTAAAGAATCCTGATGAATGAAACACTAGCTGGTGAGGGCAATGCTGTGATGTGGAGCTTACAATTTTTGTCAAGCATTGTCCTCACTTGATAAGATCTGTTGGGCTGTTTACTAAACTTTAACCTTGATGGTCATTTACATTGTTATCAAATAAATAAGGAGAAGTTTAGTATTACCACTTTGGATATGGTGTTGAGGTGTTTCTTACAGGCAGATGATCTCCCAAAAGCAAATGCAAAGCTACTTATCAGTTTAATACTGAACTTATGCTAAGTGACCTCTAATAGCAGGTGCCCTTTAAGACAGATCATGTGAGGTGAATGGGAGACAAACCAAAGTGTCCAGAGAACACTGAAGCATGACATATGTTGGAAGAGTGTCTACAAATAGGTTTGAATAAATTTTACAGGTGAACACATCTCAATGAAACATATTAACTATTAAAAATTTGAATAAATATGTTTCAAATTCTCATTACATGGCAAAATTGATGAGTCTTTCTGACAAGCTTTACTCCAAATTGTACTTACACCCTTGGAATCTCACCCATGACATAAATGTGAGGACTTTGCTATGCAGTAACTGAACCTGTTGATACAATGAAAGAATTTTAGGGATGCATTTTATGAGTTAGTGCTCCATGCACAGTGCTTTATGCGACAGGACAACACATTGGGAGTTCAGGCCAGCGTGCTCAACTCACAGCCCACATGATTGTCCCTCCATTAAACCAATGAAGTGTTAAAGGATCATCGTTCCAGCTGTTTCATGATTGGCTGCTTTGGTTTGATTCGCACCAACAAAATCACATTCGCTGGAAGTACAGAGTTGAAAAATATACGTCCTGTTAGCACGTCCTAAAGAATAATGAAAATTGGGCATTTTACCTGTTATTTTGGAACAAAGAAAAGTATAGACCCTGTCATACTTTTAAAATATTTGGAGTGCCATTCTAGCTTTACATCAACAATACATTACTCACAAAGATTTGTCCTGTCACTTTATTCTTACTTTAGTTTCAATTAAATATAAGGAATACGCTGAAATATGGGAGTTAATGAGAACAGTGGCCGCTGTATGGAATTAGTAATATTGGTAAACATGGCGGTGCAATATGACTTTAAACTTCAGTAGTAACATTCCAAAGAAAAACTTCTGTAATGTGTTAAGACCTTGCATTTTACTCTTTGTTGCAGGGATACATAGTGAAGAAAGAAAAAGGTTCTTGTTGTGGACTATGTATGGCCACAATGTGCATTCTCAGCCTGACGAACGGGACGCTGGTTAAGTTAAAAGTTAGTATCTGTAGACATGATTTAGATATTTAGAACAGCAAACTCCCCACTATAAGACTCGGGTATCGTCCTTGGCTCAGTGGTAACACTTTCAGCTCGGAGTCAGAAGGTTGTGGCTTCAAGCCTCACTCTGGAAACTTGAGCACATAATCCAGGTTGACACTTCAGTAAGGGGTGCTGCATTGTTGGAGGTCCCGTCTTTCGGATGAGATGTTAAACCAAGGTTTAGCTTGGTCTATGCTCTCAGGCGGACGTAAAAAAAATACCCCATGACACTATTCGAAAAAGAATGGGGAGTTCACCAGGTATCCTGGGCAATATTTATCTCTCAACCAACATCACCAAAAACAGACTATCTGGTCATTTATCTGATTGCTATTTGTGGGACCTTGCTGTGCATAAATTGGCTGCTGTGTTTCCCTACATTACAACTATGACTATACTTCAAAAACTACTTTGTTGACAATGCTTCGGGACATCCTGAAAGGCTCTATAAAATTTCAAGTTCTTTTCTGCTTTTTCTTTCGTTCTTTCTTTCATTCATTCTTTCGTTCTCTTGTTCACTCTTTTTCCCTCTCTTCCTTCCGCCTCACTAATTCCTTTAAGACACTACCACAAATTTCATTAACATTCACTGTTTAAATAAAAATATTTAAAAAATGAACTTTTTGTACAGTAATACTCCCTTACAATATATCATTTGTAAGCTTTAGTAGTTTCAATAGTAAGTTTTAAATAAATAGGTATATAAAATGAGCATTTTGTTTTAACAGGCAAATGAATCTATGCACGATAACTGTGACTCATACAAATGCAAAGTGAATGATCGAGGGGAGTTTTTATCGGAAAAGCGAACCACACTGTGTACCCCGTTTGACGAGGGCAAATGTAAATCTGAAGGGGTAAGAGCTCAATGTGCTCGATATCTTCAAATGACAGACTTCTGTTAAATTGAACTCCAATCTTTCAGGCTGAAAACTGTGTAATGTTGGTGTTGCTGGTGGCTCATGAGATCACCAAATAAGCACAGATGAAGAGGTCACTGTGACCATCTTAGTTCATTCATCCACAACAAAGCCACAGTCCCTCGCAACTGCTTATTACATGATTCCAAGGATGTAACCTCCACCATCTGCCTGGAAGTTGATTCCACACATTGTTAACACTAAGGTGTGAAGGAGAACTTCCCAATATTAGCTTTAATCCTCCAATGTTTACTGATTTGGCTGTCTAGCAAAACATTCTATTTGCTTTCTTCCTGTTGACTTAACTCAGATTAATTTTGTTTTTATGCTGTGTCGTTAATTTTATTACATCAGAAAAGTGACCATGTGCAGTAGGGAAATGATAAACCTCTGAAATGTGGTTACGTCTTCAGTTTCAGATGCAATTTGGTGACCTGAAAGTAGCCTCTGCTCTAAAGTATCTGCCATTGACCATCCAGGTAGAGGGGAATGAAATCCCTCTGCCTTCCCAGCATACCCCCACCCTGACTGGCAGGAGGGTGACCCAAGGGCCAGAAAGTAGGTTGGGACATGAATGTGCCAGGCTGAGGCCTGCATTGTGAGTTCCTGTGGGGCTGAGGAAGGAATACAGTTTGCACCCGCTCTTACAAGGCAAGTAGGAGTGGGGACTCCTTATGTTGGGAATCCCTATAACTTCAGCCTCACAGAGGCATGTCAGGTCTTTGGAGGCTGAAATGCCTCTTCATTGGTGCATCTGGGGACCACCTTTGGGGTCCAGTCCTGGATTGTAGCCTGGACCCCGAAGATTTATTAAAGGTAAACGTTTATTTTGTCCCCCTTACTGATGGGCTGCAGATTTTTGGTTTGGAGGCAATGGCGGCACTAAGCCCCCGCAAAGTGGAACACCATCCAGCGGGATTCCCAGCCTCTTTGGGCAGTCGGGCATCCAAGAAGCACCACTAGATGCCCATTGGTCCCATGCATGTGAGGTGACCTCCCACTGACCCTGTAAATGCCAGTGAGGTCACCAGCAGGCCTATTCAAGTCCTTATGCTGGGATATTGGCCCCAAGGATTTTCAGCCTCAGTATCTTTCTGCAATGGAAGTCAGGATCTTTGTACCAAATATTGTTGGTTAGTAGTTATTTTTTTTCCAATATAAGCAGTGCACTATGTGCACAGACTTCAGCTGCTTGTACTTGTGGTGTGATTGTAAGTGTGTGAGAGAATGTTTTCGATTTTGGTACAAGTGAAGAGCGAAGGAAATGCTCTCCGAATGAAGAGAATTGGCTATATTTTGCAACTTGTGAAAGAGCGAAACTTTTTCAGAATATTAAAATGAGCCCTAACTCACAAATTCCTCCCTTCTCTTGGTATGCAGGGGGAAATTGTGCGTGTGGACAGTTCCTGCTGCTTCTCCTGTGAGTAACCGTGCAATGTACCAATGACGTCTTGAGCTGCACACTTAAAAAGGTTGAGCAGTCGATGCTCTTCAGAAATAAAAATCCAATCCAGTTTGTGGGTGGTTCAGGGATGAGCGGTTACTGTTATGAAGAGAGAATTGAGAAGTTAGAGCTTTTCGCAATAGAATGGAGGAAGTTAAAGGATGATCTTATTGAGGTCTTCAAGATTATGATGAGTTTTATTAAGGCAAATGTTGCTAGATTGTTTCTGCTACATAGCAAGGTAGTAACAAAAGGGCACAAATTCAAGAAAATCATGAAAAGAATTAAAAGGGAGGTTAGAAAAAATTGTCTTTACGCAGAGGGTGGTTAGAATGTGCAATTCTCTGCCACAAACTGTTCAAGCAGGGCAAATTAATACTTTTAAAATGAAGCTAGCTGCTTGAAAAAGAGGATTATTAAAGGGTATGGGACAGTGAACAAGGGAGTGAGATTAGCCATGGTGCTCATATGGAGAAAACCACTGGCACAGACTTCATGGGCTGATTGACCTGTATCTGTATTGTAACATTCTATGTTGGAAGGTGGAAAAGCAGATTTGGGACAGAACTGATTCCACTGGGATTTCACCCTGTGCCCGGTGCTACTGTAAATACCAGCATTGGGGAGAGGGCAAGTCTTGCACCCCTCCCACATCAAGTGGAAGTGTCTGGGAGAGTTCCCGGGTTACACCAGGTTTTCCACTCAAAAAGTCCTTATCAGGTCTCTTCGGAACTCTCGTCAGCTGAGAGCTGGTGTGAGTTGTTTTGAGGGTCTTGCTGTGGCCGCAAGGAGCACTATAGGCAAACCCTGCCAATCCCAGAGGGAATCGATTACCTTTCCATGATGGCCACATGCTCCCTTAGAAGCATTTAACACATTATTGCTGCTCTTTCTCATTAGCCCTTCCTGGGCCTGTGATTCACCATGGCAGTGGTATGACACAACTCCAACCTTTCCGGCCACTGTCGCACTGGGCACTTGAGATGTGCCTTTGCAGGCGTGGGCCGCCCACCCCAGATATGATAATGACCCTGCCCCAAATATCTGGGACATGCTCTATAACTTTCAGTGAGGGCAGACTGGAGTTTCGCTCTGCCATCCTTCTGCTGACACATCGGGACTGTTGGAATTTTGGCCCCTATGACATGATAACTAAAAAATGCTGAAATGGTGCAAATAAAAATGACCTTATTTAACTAATATACATTGTGACATGAACATTTTTAAGATGCTTAATATTTTTGCTTTCAGGCAATTACAAGTCACAGCTGTGCAAAAAGATAACCGGAATAATTAAACACATTAGGATTGATGACTGTATGACTGAAGGGGAAGTTAACATGCATTATTGCGAGGTACTACTTACAATACGAGATCATTTACTAGTGTTTTTATTTATTATTTTTCTCTGCATCCCTCTTTGCACTTCCCCGTGGAATGTCAGACGATGGGATGGGTAGGCAGCCATTGCTGCGTTGTAACTAAGGCGAGACACAGCTGCCTAAGAAGTGTCGGCCTCCCGAAGTACCTGACCTCTCGTACCTTCTCCCAAACCAATCACAACACTGAAGTGGAAAACCAACACCTTTATAATGACATTTCTTGTTTTGTCAGTCATGTCTATCATCTATGTTGTGACCATTAGGTCGAAACTCCCATCTATGTTGAGAAGTCAATTTTTCTTATTTGCTCGTTAAATATTTAACTCTCTGTATTTTTTCTTCTTTCTAATTGGTATTTTAAAATTTTCTGCTATGCACCATATTACACCTAACTTTTCATGTTTTCTTGAATCACATTACAGAAAAAAATAATTCTGAGATGCAATCATTCCATTAAAAATAAAACTTAGCAAATAATAAACACACAAAATAATTTACAATGCAAAATCACCAGGTTACGCACTAACATGGCTGCAACAATTTTTCTGCAAATGGTATGGCCCACCCCACTGAACCTCTGGCTGTCCTGGCGTCTAGGTACACACCGGCCCCCTTTCCCTACATTTAACTGCTCCGCTGATCCATATATTTGGAGGACTCCCAACCTGATCTGAGGTGCAACACTGAGCGGTTCTCTGGAACCACCATGCCAATGGCGATTAATACATGTGTAAACTGATGTCCATCGTTTGAAGACCTTGAAATGGCTTCAAAACATGAACAAACTAGGCTACTGACTCTCTCCCTCTGCATACACAAACCAGCCCGCTGCCTTCCAATGTTCAGAGATTGCCAGAGCAATATGTGGTTCGTTTACTCCCAATGAGACGCAATTTTCAGGAACCCTTGTGTGGCAGGGTCTCTAAGACATGCACAAATGACCGCCTGACTCCTGATGTTAGGACACCTTTTGACACCCCCACCACGTCGACAAACTGGGCTCCTGAATTCCCAACATTATTTAAGTTATTTTTTTGAATCATGTTGTCGAGGAAAACTAACAGAAAGCAGAGGAGCCAGGTCAAGTGAATCATGGCAATAGCAAAACACTGCGGATGCTGGAAATCCGAAATAACAACAGAAAACGCTGGAAAAACTCAGCAGGCCAGGGCAGCATCCGTGGAGAGAGAAACAGAGTCAACGTTTCGGGTCGAAACCCTTCGTCAGAACTCAGAATCCTAAGGCAACTGTGGAGTGGGGAAGGGGAATTCCGAACGAGAATAATAACAGTAGAGTGAGCTTGCAGAGGGAGAAAAAAGGATTTCAAGGGGAGGTAGTAGAATTGGAAGAGAGAAAAAAATCATGACATGCTGAACAGTGTTGACCAGCAGCAACAAAGGGAGGTAATAGCTCAACACCATGGAGAAACTAAAAACTGAAAATGCTGAAAACACTCAGCAGGTCAGGCAGCATCTGTGGAGAGAGAAACAGAGTTAACGTTTCAGGTCGATGACCCTTCATCAGAACTGGAAAAAGTTAGAGATGCAACAGGTTTTAAGCAAGTGCAGGGGCAGAGAAAGGGGGGAGGGAAGGAAAGAACAAAGGGAAGGTCTGTGATAGGATAGAAGGCAGGAGAGATTAAATGACAAAAGGGATGATGGTACAAGGCAAAAGGGGATGGTAATGGGACAAGTAAAGAAACAAAAGATGGGTCCAGAGGAGCTGTAAATGGGAGTAGAAGAATCATCAACAGCTGTTGTCCGAAAAAATGGAGGCAGTGGTTATGATTGGAAGAACTACTGTGGGAGATCGACTGGTTATTTAAAAAACAATAATCTAAAATGGAACATAGCCTTGAAATTCCAACATTGTGCAATGGGAGTGAGTCTCACAACTTCATGGCTTATAATTATTGTAGAAGCACAATCTTCATTAGAAAGTCTTTAACAAACCATTTTCTTTGGAGGAGGGTGGGCACAAAAGTCAGAAGAAGGGGTGGAGCGAGGTGAGAACAAGTTAACTTGCTAACTTGCACAAACACAGATGAAAAACGTGAACACCAACAGAACTCTTACACCCTGGGACTACCCCAGGAAAGGTGAAAACTACCACAAGTCATTAGGGGATCACAGTAAAGGGGATTATCACTGACACAACTGAGTTCCCAAAGTCCCATTCCCTGTGTTAGTGTACATCCTTTAAAATGCTGAATAGCTTAATTAAATATCTCTGTTAATAGGGTTGAGATTCTATTCCCTACAATACTTTTGCTGGCATGTAAAGGAGTATATTGAACCACCTAAATACAACCATTTGTTCAGCAGCATGAAGGGGCTGAGCAATTTATTTATAAATGAGTGTTTTTTCCCCATAAATTGAATAGTTTTACCTCCTTCAGTAATTAACTTCAAAATGCCAGAATATTCTGTTTATTCTCCACTAGTGATAGCTTAATTGGAAGAGACTGTAAAGTTATTAAGTCCATTTGCTTGAACATGTTCTTTAGTTGTAGTGCAATATTTATATACCATTATTTAGCACATTAGCAAAATACTGCAGATGCTGGAAATCTGAAATAACAACACAAAATGCAGGAACCACTCAGCTGGTCAGGCAGCATCGTGGAGAGAAAAACAGTTAACATTTGAGGTCGATGACCCTTCGTCATCGACCTGAAACGTTAACTCTGTTTTTCTCCCCATGATGCTGCCTGACCTGCTGAGTGTTTCCAGCATTTTGTGTTGTTATTACCGTTATTTAGTTTCCAGTTCTCTTTAGATTCCACACACCAATTGTAACTGGAGGGGTAGGTGAACTGCTTCTTTTGCAAATGCCACCCCGAGTCAGTCATTGGCTCTTGCCCACCTTCTGTGGGGTTGCTGTTTGGCACCTCAGCATGTCCTCACAGTATCGAGATTAAGGTTATCAGTTCCTCAGAGTGAGAAACACAACCCATGTCCCACTGCCCCGTGACAATGTGTGTCCCTAGTATGAATTTATCAAATATGAAAGTTATAACCGTGGAGATGACCTATATATTACTAATGGATTTATAGCATCATAATCATCATCAAAAAGTTTGAATTCCATTCAGGATGTCAATCCTGACCAAAGTGGGTGTTGTGATCTGTCATCCTGGCTATCTCATTCTGGTTACTGCTCTTGGCTCCTGACACATCACCATCAATAATGTCAGCACAGGCAGTAAAAGCTGTCTGCAGCATTAATCCAGGTGACTGGGCAATACTCAGCCCTTTTAGACAATGTATTCACTATTACGGGTAGGAGTAGGAGTCAGTGTCGTTACAGTGGACCTTCTAAATCAAACCTACATTTGAAATTTATTTGTTAGAACTACACAGGGTAAATTTATCCATCCTGGGTTCCCAGTGGGGATCCGTGCATCAGAGAATGGCCTGTCAGTGTTGTAGCCCTATTTCAATTAGGGTTACCAACTCTGATTGGATGTAACCCTGGAGGCTTCATTACATGACCTCCCGCTTCCAACTGCCCCGCCCGGTAAACAGCATTTTTACCTCATCTCCAAAATTTTTATAACTAATAAATAAAGATATTCAAAGGAAATTAAAAAACACATTTTTTTTAAAGGTCCTATGATTTTTCCCTTGGGTTGCTTGCAGCAGTGTCCAGGAGATTAATCTGTAATTCCTGGAGACTCCAGAGCAACCCTGGAGGGTTGGCACCCCTAATTTCAGTGCTCCCTTCAAGCGTATTTACCCGTATATGTTGAAAAGAAAGACGTACACTTATATAGCACCTTTCACAACCACTGGACATCTCAAAGCACTTTACAGCCAATCAAGTACTTTTGTAGTCATTGTTGTAATGTGGGAAACGTGGCAGCCAATTTGAGCACAGCAAGCTCCCACAAACAGCAACGTGATAATGACCAGATAATCTGTTTTTTGTTATGTTGATTGAGCTATAAATATTGGCCAGGACAGAATATTGGTTAGCACTATATGTGAATATATTCATTAATTTTATATACACAACCTTTTATGCACTTCATGGGCATATTAGAAATTTATACCTGATACCATGCAACCAAACAGCTTTTCTATTTTTTTGAAAGTAGTTTAAATTATAACTTCAGTGAGTAAAAGACACAGCAGTTATTTCAGTCGCATTAATATAATTCATACACCTGAAAGTCACAGCCGAAAGGCTTAATGCACAGCACCAGGGTCCAGATTCTTAAAAGTCCCTCAAAGTCACATCATAACCACTACTTAACCTTGCAATTTGACTCTATTTATAATGAAAAGTCTCAAGTGTGCTATTCTCAGCAGACTTGTGACTGTGCTGCAAATTTCACTTGGTGATTATTCAGGCCCATAAACATGACATGGTACTGCTACAGAAGTGTGACGGTTGCAGCATTACCAGACCTTGCCACAGAGGGATGCTGCACAAGGTCGATGAGATGAGAAAATCGGATCTATTCAAGGCTTGATAAAATTAGTTGAAAGATCTTCTCTTCTCACTCACTTACACACACACACAGACATGTACCAGAAATCCAGCACAGTGGGGCACATAGTCCTGGCTGACACTGTCGGAGGTGCTGTCTTTTGGATGAGACGTTAAACTAAGTGTGCCCTCTCACGTGGACATAAAAGATCCCATGGCACTATTTGTTGAAGAACAGGAGAGTTCTCTCCGGTGTCCAGGCCAATATTTATCCCACAACCAACATCACTAAAAAAGGTTATCTGGTCATTTATCTCATTGCTGTTTGTGGAACCTTGCTGTGTGCAAATTGGCTGCAGTATTTCCCTACAATAAATCAGAGACTACACTTCAAAAGTACGTAATTGTCTGTGAGATTATAATGGGATAGGCCAACTTGGAGCATAGAGGGTTGCTTAGAAATAGTTGTCCCTGTTTTAGAGAGATATGATACTTGTGTATATATTGAAACAAGGTATCAGTAATTTAATGATTTCGCGTGGCCAGTACAAGCTTCGTGTGATGGGTGTGAATATGGGGAATTTGGGCATGAAAGTCATTAATGGATGGAAATTCATGAGAGCTGCTAAATGGGCTGCAGACTTCTGCATCCCAATTCCCGATATGTTCCTCCATTGTGCAAAGCTTTGTGCCTAGGACTTGGGAAAGATAGCAGGTAACCACGCTGTTCTTTCATTGCTATAACCTGGTTTCAAATGCAGCTCAGAGTGAAGGAGTGAAAGTCTCCTCTCTCTGCTACCTGTGAGGGTTCTACGTACAATGGGTTTGGTCGCTTCTGTTGTAGTTCCCAGAGGCTGTGTTTACCACATAAAACTGTCCATAAATTGTCCCTAACTTGGAACAAGGATGATTGGTTTGTGGAAACTGTACTATTATACTTGGGCATAATGGATGCTCTTCTGAGATCTAGAGTAAGGCACGTTGTTGAGATCTAGATTAAGGCACGTTGTTGAGATCTAGTTTAAGGCACATTGTTGAGATCTAGATTAAGGCATGTTGTTGAGATCTAGATTAAGGCACATTGTTGAGATCTAGATTAGGGCATGTTGTTGAGATGTAGATTAAAGCACCTTGTTGGGATCTAGATTAAGGCACGTTGTTGAGATCTAGATAAAGGCACCTTGTTGAGATCTAGATTAGGGCACGTTGTTGAGATCTAGATTAAGGCACGTTGTTGAGATCTAGATTAAGGCACATTGTTAAGAACATAAGAACATAAGAAATAGGAGCAGGAGTAGGCCAATCGGCCCCTCGAGCCTGCTCCACCATTCAATAAGATCATGGCTGATCTGATCCTAACCTCAAATCTTCTATCACTCTGCATCCACCCGAACCCATGTGATCTCCCGGGAGAGGCGAAAAACCAGATAAAGACCCAATGGCCAATTTGGGAGAAAAAAATCTGGGAAATTCCTCTCCGACCCATCTAGGCGATCGAAATTCTTCCAGGAGATCACTCTGTCCCTATATTTTCTACAGTACTTACCTTCTGTAAAGGCGATCTCCACCCCAGCCAGGAACAGGAATAAAACCATCTCCTGAAATCTAACAGAATTAGAACACAGTAGGAGCAGAACAAGGCTACACGGCCCCTGGGCCCGCTCCACTACCCACAGGGCCATGACCATTCCGAACCCAGACTCATGTCCAATTTCCTGCCCGCTCCCCGTAACCCTTTATTCCCTTTACTTCTAGGAAACTATCTATTTCTGTTTTAAATTTATTTAATGATGTAGCTTCCACAGCTTTCTGGGGCAGCAAATTCCACAAACCTACCACCCTCTGAGTGAAGAAGTTTCTCCTCATCTCAGTTTTGAATGAGCAGCCCCTTATTTTAAGATTATGCCCCCTAGTTCTAGTTTCACCCATCATTGGGAACATCCTCACCGCATCCACCCGATCAAGCCCCTTCACAATCTTATATGTTTCAATAAGATCGCCTCTCATTCTTCTGAACTCCAATGAGTAGAGTCCCAATCTACTCAACCTCTCCTCATATGACCACCCCCTCATCCCCGGGATTAACCGAGTGAACCTTCTTTGTACTGACTCGAGAGCAAGTATGTCTTTTCTTAAGTATGGACACCAAAACTGTATGCAGTATTCCAGGTGCGGCCTCACCAATACCTTGTACAACTGCAGCAATACCTCCCTGTTTTTATATTCCAACCCCCTAGCAATAAAAGCCAACATTCCATTGGCCTTCTTAATCACTTGCTGCACCTGCATACTAACTTTTTGAGTTTCGTGCACCAGGACCCCCAGATCCCTTTGTACTACAGTACTTTCCAGTTTCTTGCCATTAAGATAATAACTTGCTCTATGATTTTTCCTGCCAAAGTCCATAACCTCACACTTTCCAGTATTGTATTCCATCTGCCAAATCTCTGCCCACTTACTTAGCCTGTCTATGTCCCTTTGCAGGTTTTTTATGTCCTCCTCACTCACTACTTTCCCTCCCATCTTTGTATCATCTGCAAACTTTGATATGTTACACTCGGTCCCCTCCTCCAAATCGTTAATATAGATTGTAAAGAGTTGGGGACCCAGCACTGACCCCTGCGGAACACCACTAGTTACTGGTTGCCAATCTGAGAACGAACCATTTATCCCAACTCTCTGCTTTCTGTTAGAGAGCCAATCCTCCACCCACGCCAGAATATTACCCCCAATCCCGTGATTTTTTATCTTGAGCAATAATCTTTTGTGTGGCACCTTGTCAAATGCCTTTTGGAAGTCTAAATACGCTACGTCCACTGGTTCCCCTTTATCCACCCTGTATGTTACTTCCTCAAAAAACTCAAGCAAATTTGTTAAACATGACTTCCCCTTCATGAAACCATGCTGAGTTTGCCCTATTAAATTATGTTTATCCAAATGTCCCGTTACTGTCTCCTTAATAATGGACTCTAACATTTTACCAACCACAGATGTTAGGCTAACAGGCCTATAGTTTCCAGCCTTCTGCCTACTACCCTTTTTAAATAAGGGTGTTACATTAGCAGTTTTCCAATCTGCCGGGACCTTTGCTGAGTCCAGTGAGTTTTGGAAAATTATTACCAATGCATCCACAATCCCTACCGCTACTTCCCTCAAGACCCTGGGATGCAAGCCATCAGGTCCAGGGGATTTATCCGCCTTGAGTCCCATTATTTTACCAAGTACCACTTCCTTAGTGATTTTAATCGTATTTAGTTCCTCCCCCCCCTAGAGCCCCCTGTTTGTCCAGTGTTGGGATATTCTTAGTGTCCTCTACTGTAAAGACTGATACAAAATAATTGTTCAGTGTTTTTGCCATCTCCATGTTTCCCACCATTAATTTCCCGGTCTCATCCTCTAAGGGACCAACATTTACTTTAGCCACCCTTTTTCTTTTTATATAACTATAGAAACTTTTACTGTCTGTTTTTATATTTTTTGCTAATTTACTTTCATAATCTATCTTCCCTTTCTTAATCAATCTTTTTGTTATTTTTTGCTGTCTTTTAAAGACTTCCCAATCTTCCATCCTCCCACTAGATTTGGCTACCTTATATGCCCTTGTTTTTAGTCGGATACTATCCTTAATTACTTTACTTAGCCACGGATGGCTATCTTTTCTTTTACACCCTTTTTTCCTCAGTGGAATATATTTTTTTTGGAAGTTGTAAAATAACTCCTTAAATGTACACCACTGGTCATGTACCGTCTTACCCTTTAATCTATTTTCCCAGTCCACTCTAATTAATTCCGCTCTCATACCTTCATAGTCTCCTTTATTCAAGCTCAGCACGCTTGTTTGAGATCCAACCTTCTCACCCTCTAATTGAATATGGAACTCAACCATGTTATGGTCACTCATTCCAAGGGGATCCTTTACTAGGACATTTTTAATTAATCCTGTCTCATTACACAGGACCAAATCTAAGGTTGCTTGCCCCCTGGTCGGTTCAGTTACATACTGCTCAAGAAACCCATCCCTAATACACTCAATGAACTCTTCCTCAAGGCTGCTCTGCCCAATTTGATTTGTCCAGTTAATATGATAATTAAAATCCCCCATAATTATAGCTGTTCCCTTATTACAAGCCTCAACTATTTCCTGATTAATACTCCGTCCAACAGAGTTGCAACTGTTCGGCGGCCTATAGACTACACCCACTAGTGTTTTTTTCCCCTTATTATTCCTTACCTCCACCCAAACTGTTTCACTATCCTGCTCCTTTGACCCAATATCATTTCTCTGTATTATAGTGATTCCTTCCTTTATTAACATAGCCACCCCACCTCCTCTCCCTTCCTGCCTGTCCTTCCTGATTGTTAAATAACCTGGTATGTTTAATTCCCAGTCATGGTCACCCTGCAGCCATGTTTCTGTAATGGCCACAAGATCATACCCATATGTCATTATTTGTGCCGTTAACTCATTCATTTTGTTACGAATGCTACGTGCATTCAGATAAAGAACTTTCAAATATGTTTTGTAACACTTAGTTCCTGCTTTTTCCCTTTTTAGTACTTTACTTTTTACTCCATACCTTCTGTCCCTTCCTGACACATTCTGTTTTTTAATTCCCCCACTGCTACCTAAGTCTATGACCTTCTCTGTTGTCATTTCTATTATTTGCTCTCTAGAAACCTCCCCCCCACTAATTAGTTTAAAGCCCTCTCTACAGCCCTAGTTATATGATTCGCCAGGACTCTAGTCCCAGCACTGGCCAAGTGGAGTCCGTCCCAACAGAACAGCTCCCTCCTGTCCCAGTACTGGTGCCAGTGTCCCAAGAAGCAAAACCCATTTCTCCCACACCAGTCTTTGAGCCACGCATTTAACTCTTTAATTTTATTTATCCTAGCCAAATTAAGGCATGTTGTTGTTGATATCTAGATTAAAGCACCTTGTTGGGATCTAGATTAAGGCATGTTTTTGAGATCTAGATTAAGGCACTTTCTTGAGATCTAGATTAAGGCACGTTGTTGAGATCTAGATTAAGGCATGTTGTTGAGCTCTAGATTAAAGCACATTGTTGAGCTCTAGATTCATGCATGTTGTTGAGATCTAGATTCTGGAATGTTGAGATCTAGATTAAGGCACATTGTTGAGATCTAGATTAAGGTACATTGTTGAGATCTAGATTAAGGCACCTTGTTGAGATCTAGATTAAGGCACCTTGTTGCGATCTAGATTTAGGCACCTGGTTTAGTCCTAGATTAAGGCACGTTGTTGAGATCTAGATTAAGGCATGTTGTTGAGCTCTAGATTAAAGCACATTGTTGAGCTCTAGATTCATGCATGTTGTTGAGATCTAGATTCTGGAATGTTGATATCTAGATTAAGGCACATTGTTGAGATCTAGATTAAGGCACCTTGTTGAGATCTAGATTAAGGCACCTTGTTGAGATCTAGATTTAGGCACCTGGTTTAGTCCTAGATTAAGGCACGTTGTTGAGATCTAGATTAAAGCACGTTGTTGAGATCTAGATTAAGGCATGTTGTTGAGATCTATATTATGGAACATTGTTGAGATCTAGAATAAGGCACTTTGTTGAGATCTCGATTAAGGCACATTGTTGAGCTCTAGATTAAGGCATGTTGTGGAGATCTAGATTAATGCACATTACTGAGATCCAGATTAAGGCATGTTGTTGAGATCTAGATTAAGGCACATTTTTGAGATCTAGATTAAGGCACATTGTTGAGATCTAGATTATGGCATGTATTTGCGATCTAGATTAAGGCATGTTGTTGAGATCTAGATTAAGGCACATTGTTGAGCTCTAGATTAAGGCATGTTGTTGAGATCTAGATTAAGGCACCTTGTTGAGATCTAGATTAAGGCACCTTGTTGCGATCTAGATTAAGCCATGTTGTTGAGCCCTAGATTAAGGCATCCTGTTGAGATCTAGATTAAGGCATGTTGTTGAGGTCTAGATTAAGGCACGCTGTTGTGATCTAGATTAAGCCACGTTGTTGAGATCTAGATTCAGGCACGTTGTTGAGATCTAAATTAAGGCATGTTGTTGAGATCTAGATTAAGGGACATTGTTGAGATCTAGATTAAGGCACATTGTTGAGCTCTAGATTAAGGCACGTTGTTGAGATCTAGATTAAGGCACGTCTTTGAGATCTAGATTAAAGCACGTTGTTTGGATCTAGATTAAAGCATGTTGTTTGGATCTAGATTAAGGCTTTTTTTTTAAAGCTCTAGATAAAGGCACGTTCTGCTCTAGACTAAGGCACATTGTTGAGATCTAGATTAGGGCATGTTGTTGAGATCCAGATTAAGGCATGTTGTTGAGATCTAGATTAAAGCACCTTGTTGGGATCTAGATTAAGGCATGTTGTTGAGATCTAGATTAAGGCACTTTCTTGAGATCTAGATTAAGGCACGTTGTTGAGATCTAGATTAAGGCATGTTGTTGAGCTCTAGATTAAAGCACACTGTTGAGCTCTAGATTCATGCATGTTGTTGAGATCTAGATTATGGAACATTGAGATCTAGATTAAGGTACGTTGTTGAGATCTAGATTAAGGCACATTGTTGAGATCTAGATTAAGGTACATTGTTGAGATCTAGATTAAGGCACCTTGTTGAGAACTAGATTAAGGCACGTTGTTGAGAACTAGATTAAGACACGATGTTGAGCTCTAGATTAAGGCACATTGTTCAGATCTCTATTAAGGCATGTTGTTGAGATCTAGATTACGGCATGTAGTTGCGATCTAGATTAAGGCACATTGTTAAGATCTAGATTAAGGTACATTGTTGAGATCTAGATTAAAGCACCTTGTTGGGATCTAGATTAAGGCATGTTGTTGAGATCTAGATTAAGGCACTTTCTTGAGATCTAGATTAAGGCACATTTTTGAGATCTAGATTAAGGCACATTGTTGAGATCTAGATTAAGGCATGTTGCTGAGATTTAGATTAAGGCACATTGTTGAGATCTAGATTAAAGCACGTTGCTCGGATCTAGATTAAGGCATGTTGTTGAGCTCTAGATTAAGGCACATTGTTGAGATCTAGATTAAGACACGTTGAGATCTAGATTAAGGCAGCTTGTTGATATCTAGATTAAGGCACGTTGTTGAGATCTAGGTTAAGGCATGTTGTTGAGATCTAGATTAAGGCACGTTTTGTGATCTAGATTAAGGCACGTTGTTGAGATCTAGATTAAGGCACTTTGTTGAGATCTCAATTAAGGCACGTTGTTGAGATCTAGATTAAGGCACTTTGTTGAGATCTCGATTAAGGCACCTTGTTGAGATCTAGATTAAGACATGTTGTTCCGGTAGAATTGATAGATTTTATTCTGCATTTGCTTCTGACCTGACAACGCTTGATGTTGTAACTGGGTACCTAACATCAAGAATTTTCCCATTCCTCAGGCCTGATGCCCAAACCTTGTTCCGCCCCTCCCCTCCCCCACCCATCACCACCCTAATAAGTTTAAAATATCATCCCAAGAAGAAGAAAAAGTACACGGTTTAATTTGAACTACAGTCCATCTCAAATGACAAAACTGGATGCTGTTTGTACAATATCAAAGTACTTATCTTGCTGTTATCCAATTGCTGACTCAATCTATTTTACAGGGCCACTGTCCAAGTAAGTCTGCCTACTCCTTGCAAAAGGATGAGGTGCAGAATGAATGCACCTGCTGTTCGGCGACAGCATCGAAACCCATGCTGGTACCACTGAGATGTCAAAACGGGACTGTGCTACAACACAAAGTAATTGACATGCAGGAATGTGCATGTGTCGCTCATAAGTGTGAATGAATGAAGTAAAACATGTAGAAGGCAGTAACTGGACTTACTGTTTGAACCAGAGCTGGTATTATTTCAAGAGCGTTATTGAATTCTCAGTTTTCTTGCCGTTTCACAAATAACAATATCCCACCTAATGTTATTTCTTACTATGAAAACATTCCTTGGAAATGTGATTAATTGCAAAATCTAGCTTTGATGCTGTATTAACAATTCTGAATTAATGTCTTACTGACCATATTAACTGTAATGGTTTTGAATTTACACAAAGGAATACATTAAAGCTTATCTGTAGCATTGAACCATGAACTTGGTCTGTGTTTGTGTTATTCGGGTGTAAAAGAAGCTTCTGATATTTCTGCAATGACCTCAAACATAAATTCATAGAATCATACATCGCAGAAGGAGGCCATTCAGCCCATCGTGCCTGTGCTGGCTGACTTGCTGGAAGAGTTACCATTTAGTCCCACTCCCCTGCTCTTTCCACATAGCCCTGCAAATTGTTCCTTTTTAAGTAGAGATCAAATTCCCTTTTGAAAATTACTATTGAATCTGCTTCCACCATGCTTTCAGGCAGTGCACTCCAGATCAAAATGTAGGTTTTGTTCGGAGACAGAGATAGATGGTTTAGCCAACACCATCTGTGCTGAATTATGACTGGGTTTTTTGCAACAGTTTTTAATCCCAAACTCCAAGCTTCCTTTAGCTTCTGCTGATCCTGGACTGCGGCCTGCGGTTTGAAGACACTTCAAAGATTTAAGCTATAACAGGCCAAGGTTGTTCTGATAGTGGTTAGTTGTTTTATTTATGGGACTTGTCATACTTATAGGTCTGTAAAATGTTAATCTACGGTATTTGAACTCCAGGTGG
The DNA here is from genome assembly GCF_052327205.1 of Somniosus microcephalus. Classification (NCBI taxonomy): domain Eukaryota; kingdom Metazoa; phylum Chordata; class Chondrichthyes; order Squaliformes; family Somniosidae; genus Somniosus; species Somniosus microcephalus. The sequence continues at coordinate 28,888,416 of NC_141003.1, forward strand.
TGTGGCTTTCATTCCATAGATCACAGCGCAATTAGAAAATAAATCTGCTTCCTCTTTCATTGCGATGGTTATGTCTGGCAGACATGATTAAAATATAAAAAACGGCGAATTAATCAATCCATTTCGTATTTTTGTTGCTCCCGACAAGCTTGGAAGTATGCTGCACACCATTGAGCTAAGTGCCGGCCCAGTAAGTGGGACAAATTAGGCTGCAAGGTTTTTGGGATGTCGCTGGTGAGGCTTATACGTGTCCAGCATTTATATTGAGAAGGAGTCTGGTAACTAAGGGAGCAAAACTCAGTTGCTTTGCAAAGCTCCTAGCGCCCGGGCACAGCACCACTAACGCCTCCTGTGAAATTCAGCCGGAGGTTAGCGGCGGCAGTAGCCAGTAGTGCCCTGTGGCGCTGCGCCGTCGGCAATGACATCATCACTGTGCGCAGCGCCCCGGCCGCAATCTTCGGTCCCGCCCCCTGACCTATCACCGGACGATATGTCCGACAGGGTCAGGGTGGTGTTTTTGCAGCCGCGGCAGCGCAAGTTAAAGGGCAGGTGTCGGGCGGCCTGCCAGCACCTGCCCCCTTCCCCTTTATTCTTCGGGGTGCTCAGCCCTCGAGTGCCAGGCTGTTTTCCTGGCGCCCCATGCCCCGGTGGTCCAGCAGGACCCCGGTGCGCGGAGCGTGAGGCCCCTCCCCTTTAATCAGGGGAGTGAGTGCCAACACTGGTAGCGCTCTTGCACATAGCACCACAAAATTCACTAGTAGCGCCCCAAGAAGGAGGGGGAGTACTTCCAGTAGCGCCCCTCCTCCTGCTTGGATCGCTATCACTGAATTTACAGCGCAGGGGCGCTAACTTTTTCAGGGCGCTAAAAGTAGCGCCTCAGCGAAGTTAGTGCCCCAAAGGGGGCGCCCCCGAATTTCTCCCCCTGAGGATTTTTCTTTGGCGAGCAAGTTTGGACATATTTATACTGCGGACAAGGAGAAAGAAAAAAGGCAGAGATAAAAAAAACACAAAGGCCCTGTTAAAGTAATGAAGAGAGGAGTTTTAGACTAACTTGTTAAGTGTTTGTATGCTTGAATCCTATGGTCTAATTCAAGAGCCAGCAAGATGGAAACACGTTTGGAATTCAGCTCTTTGAAGCCCCCAGGCCTGCAGTCCCCTGACTGGAGCTGCCTTTACCGGTCATCCAGGCCCGGAAACTTTAAATTGCTGAAGCTTCCAGGTTTTCAGGCTTTGGGAGAAATGGAAGATGAAGGCATGGGCGTGAGGGGGTAAAATGGAGAGAGGGTGAGTAGGAAAAATATAATGATAGATAAGCAATGGCAAACATTTAAAGAAATAATTCATAATTCTCAATGAATATACATTCCCTTGAGGAATAAAATCTCCACGGGAAAAGTGGTACAACCATGGCTAACTAGAGAAGTTAAGGATAGTATTAGATTAAAAGAAAAGGCTTACAATGTTGCTAAAAAAAAGTAGTAAGCCTGAGGATTGGGAGAGTTTTAAAAATCAGCAAAGGGTGACCAAGAAATTGATAAAGAGGAAGAAAATAGAATATGAGAGTAAACTAGCAAGAAATATAAAAACAGATTGTAAGAGCTTTTACTAGTATGTAAAAAGGAAGCGATTAATGGAAGTAAACATGGGTCCCTTCGAGTCCGAGACAGGAGAAGTTATCATGGGGAATAAGGAAAGGGCAGTGAGGTTAAACAAATATTTTGTATCTGTCTTCATAGTAGAAGACACAAAGAACATACTGGAAATTGTGGGGAACCAAGGGTCTAATGAGAGTGAGGATCTTAAAGTAATTAATATTAGTAAAGAAAAAGTACTGGAGAAATTAATGGGACTAAAAGCCAACCAATTCCCTGGACCTAGGATTTTAAAAGAGGCGGCTGCAGAGATAGTGGATGCATTGGTTTTGATCTTCCAGAATTCTCCAGATTCTAGAACGGTCCCAGGGATTGGAAAGTAGCAAACGTAACTCTGCTATTCAAGAAAGAAGGGAGAGAGAAAACAAGGAACTATAGGCCAGTTAGTCTGACATCAGTAATAGGGAAAATGCTAGAATCTATTCTTAAGGACACGGTAACAGGGCACTTGGAAAATCACAATATGATTACATGGAGTCAAAACGGTTTTCGGAAAGGGAAATCGTGTTTAACAAAACTATTAGAGTTTTTTGAGGGCGTAACTAACGGCAGATAAGGGGGAACCAGTGGATGTAATATATTTGCATTTTCAGAAGGCATTCGATAAGGTGCCATACAAGAGGTTGCTACACAAGAGTAGGGCTTGTGGGATTGGGGGTAATATATTAGCATGGATTGAGGATTGATTAAAGGACAGAAACAGCGAGTAGGAATAAACGGTTCATTTTCGGCATGGCAGGGTGTAACTAGTGGAGTGCCGCAAGGATCAGTGCTTGGGCCTCAGCTATTTACAATCTATATCAATGGCTTAGATGAGGGGACCGAGTGTAATGTATCCAAGTTTGCTGACAATACAAAGCTAGGTGGGAAATTAAGCTGTGAGAAGGGCGCAAAGAGGCTTAAAAGGGATATAGACCAGTTAAGTGATTGGGCAACAAGGTGGCAGATGGAGTATAATGTGGGGAAGTGTGAAATTATCCACTTTGGTAAGAAGAATGGAAAAACAGAATCTTTTTTAAAGGTGAGAGACTAGTAAATGTTGGGATTCAGAGGGATTTGAGTGTCCTTGTACACGAATCACAGAAAGTTAACATGCAGGTACAGCAAGCAATTAGGAAGACAAATGGTATGTTAGCCTTTATTGCAAGGGGGATGCAGTATAAGAGTAAGGAAGTCTTGCTGCAAATATATAGGACTTTGGCGTGACCACACCTGTGTACAGTTTTGGTCTCCTTACCTAAGGACGGATATACTTGACTTAGAGGGGGTGCAACGAAGGTTCACTAGATTGATTCCTGGGATGAGAGGGCTTTCCTATGAGGAGAGATTGAGTAGAATGGGCCTATATTCTCTAGAGTTTAGAAGAATGAGAGGTGATCTCATTGAAACTTATAAAATTCTTAGAGTGCTTGACAGGTTAGATGCTGAGAGGCTGTTTCCCCATGCTGGGGAGTCTAGAACTAGGGGTCATAGTCTCAGGATAAGGGGTCAGTCATTTAGGACTGAGATGAAGAGAAATTTCTTCACTCAGAGGGTTGTGAATCTTTGGAATTCTCTACCCCAGAAAGGGCTGTGGATGCTCAGTCACCGTGTATATTCAAGATTGGCATTGATAGATTTTTGGGCACTAAGGGAATCAAGGGATATGGGGATAGTGCAGGAAAATGGAGTTGATGTAGAAGGTCAACCATGATCTTATTGAATGCAGGTTCGAGGGGTTGAATGATCTACCCCTGATCTCCTCATGTCCTTATGAAAAAGACAATGGCAGGCCTTGCAAAATCTTGTAAATCTGCAAGATTAAAACAAACAATTCAACTGGAAAGTAAAGGAAAAAATATATACTGGTGAGTAAAGGGAACAAAGATGTAATGCAATATCACTCATCAGATAAGGTTGCAGATGATGGAAAGAATTAAGGAATGTGATACAGATGATGGAAAGAGGTAAGGAATGTGATACATTCCACAAACTGTAGAGGAGATTGCCCACTTCGGCAGTCCCAGCATACACCGGAGATATATTGGAAAACTGCACCTCCTCGCCTGATATCAAGTACTTCCTTAAATTCAATATCAGCAAGACTGAAGCCATCCTGTGAGACATCTGCCATAAACTCCCCACCCGAACCCCTGACTCCATTCCTGTCCATGGCAGCTTGCTGAGGCTGAGCCTGAGAGTGTGCATCCTGTTTGGCCCTGAGCTGTGCTTCAAACACTACGTCCTGGCCTCCACCAAATCCACCTCCATAACATCACCGACCTCCACCCCTACCTCACACCCACTGCTATTGAAATGTTTATCTAATTTATTGGCTCCAGACTGAATTACTGTAATGTTTTCCTTGCCAACTTCCCAAATTTCACTCCTTACAAATTGCAACTCATCTTAAAATTCTACTGCCTTCCCCTATTAATCTTGTCCTCTCCAACCATCTTTGAGGGCTCCTTATCCTGCAACACATCGATTTCAAAATCCTTGCCCTCATTTACAAGTATCTCCCTGGCCTGCCCCCTTCCCTACCTCTACACTTTCTTCTCTGGGCTTCTTTGCATCCCCCTCCCTCTGCTCCACCTTCTGTCACAGAATCTTCAATCATCTCTGTCCCATGCTCTGGAACACTTTCCCTAAACCTCTCCCTCTTGCTTCGTCTCTTCTCTCCTTCAGAAGTGTCATCAGAATTGACCCCTTTGATTTTGTCTTTGGTCATCATCTCTAAGCCTTCACCCATCTTTGCTCGGTCTCTGATTAACTTTGCCACTGTGAACATGGAAGCAATTTCAATTGGAATTCTGTGAAGATCCATCACAGCTAGGAACTCCCGTAACTACAGCCTTTGATAGAAGTGGAACGTCAACTCCAGTGACAGTCACTGCTAACCCAACAATGTCCAAGGATTCGAAGGATAGATGGTTGAAGACATCTCTGAGCAACACAGAGGAAGGAGGCTGCTTGTAGAATACTTGAAGCCAGCGGGTGGACAATATGGTATTCACACCACTGAGAGCATTTTCTGTGCCCCAAGCAATTGGAGTTACTCCCTGCTCCTGCTGTCTTAAAGTATGGAGTGATGGAAAAGACTCTTGTGGCTGTTGGGCCTCTCTTTATTTTGCAGATGGTTTGACAGGTAGTCATGTATTTTCATAAAGTGTTTAAACAGTTGCTGTTAATTCCCATAATTTCATAATTTCAGATAGAGTAATTGGAATTAATGCTGTTTAATAAAATATGCTGGTGACCTATAGTTATTATTTAGTGTCTTTGTGGCAAAATGTCAATAAACTATCAGTAGAGGGATGAATTGGAGCTCCTACCTTTAGCAGTATACATGATTGAAGTGCAGCTTGAATATAATTAGACTGTCCAATATACTGTGTTAAATAGGCATATATTTCAAATGGTGGCCATCAGAATCCAATAAGGACATGTATAAAAAGGGTGTGTTTATGCAATGTGCCGTCATTCACTGTGCCAATGACTTGCATACAAATTTGCTGTACAATGCAATTCAATGACATGAGGGTAGAGCTGCGTATGTAATATTGCTAGCACGCACAGCTCTTCTAATGATTATTGTGCATGTATTACAAAGTATTTACATCACAGAAACAGGCCATTCAGCCCAACAGGTCCGTGCCGATCTTTATGCTCCACACAAGCCTCCTCCTACCCCTCTTCATCTAGCCCTATCAACATGTCCTTCTATTCCTTTCTCCCTCATGTGCTTACCCCTTGAATGCATCTATGTTGTTCGCCTCAACTACTCCATGTGGTAGCGAGTTCCACATTCTAACCACTCTTTGGGTAAAGAAGTTTCTCCTGAATTCCCTATTGGATTTATTAGTGATTGTCTTATATTTATGGCTTCTAGTTCTGGTCTCGCCCACAAGTGGAAACATCTTCTCTACGTCTACCCTATCAAACCCTTTCACAATCTTGAAGACCTCTATCAGGTCACCCCTCAGTCTTCTCTTGTGTGCGCTCTCATTTGATGAGAGTGGGAAGCAGGAAAACACGTAATGGCAGAATCTCACCTTAAATCCAATATCTGACAAGTTTAAAAAATCTGCAATTGGCCAAAATTTTATATTATAAATAAACAGTGATCCTGGGATTCAAATCACGCAAATGAATTAACAAATAAAACAAGCCAAAGAATAAATGTTCAATAGATTTCAGTTTCACAACCCATAATAAAAGGTGTCAAAGCAAAATACTGCGGATACTGGAAATCTGAAATAAAACTGGACAATGCTGGAATAACAACAGAAAATGCTGGAAAAACTCAGCAGGCCAGGCAACATCTGTGGAGAGAAATTAGAGTCGACGTTTCGGGTCTAACCCTTTTTCAAAACTGGAAAGGAAATGAAATAGATCGAAGGCAGGACTGCGATAGGATAAAAGAAGTAGAGACATTTAAAGGTATTCAAAACCAGACGAGATGGTAATAGGACAGTGGAGACAAAAGACGGCTCAGATCAGGTATGAAGTGTACTGGCAGGATGAGAGACAGCTGCCATGTGGGAGAGAGAAAAAAAAGGAAAGGGGGGGAAGGGAAAACCCAAAACAAAGGGGTGGAAAAAAATATAAGTACAAATGTAATAGGGGCCGAGGTTATGATCTGAAATTGTTGAACTCGATATTGAGTCCGGAAGGCTGCAAAGTGCCTAATCGGAAGATGAGGTGCTGTTCCTCGAGTTTACGTTGAGGTTCCATGGAACAATGCAAGAGGCCAAGGACGGTGAGGTCTGAGTGGGAATGGAGCGGTGAATTAAAATGACAGGTGACCGGAAGCTCGGGGTCACCCTTACGGACTGAACGGAGGTGTTCCGCAAAGCGGTCACCCAATCTGCATTTGGTCTCCCCAGTGTGCAGGAGACCGCATCGTGAGCAGTGAATACAGTATACTAGATTGCAAGAAGTACAAGTAAATCGCTGTTTCACCTGGAAGGGGTGTTTGGGGCCCTGGACAGTGGGAAGGGGGGAGGTATAAGGGCAGGTGTTGCATCTCCTGCACTTGCACGGGAAGGTGCTGGGCAAAGGGGAAGGGGTGCTGGGGGTGATAGAGGAGTGGACTAGGGTGTCTCGGAGGGAGTGGTCCCTACGGAATGCTGAAAGGGGAGGGGAGGGGAAGATGCGTTTGGTGGTGGGATCACTTTGGAGGTGGCGGAAATGGCGGAGGATGGTCCGTTGAATGTGGAGGCTGGTGGGGTGAAAGGTGAGGACAAGGGGAACCCTATCCTGGTTCCAGGAGGGAGGGGCAGGGGTGAGGGCAGAAGTGCGAGAGATAGAACGGATATGGTCAAGGGCCGTGTCAACCACAGTAGAGGGGAATCCTCGGTTGAGGAAAAAGGAAGACATGTCGGAAGGTGGCATCGTCGGGGCAGATGCGGCGGAGACGAAGAAACTGGGAGAATGGAATAGAGTCCTTACAGGAGGCGGGGTGGGAGGAAGTATAGTCCAGGTAGCTGTGGGAGTCAGTGGGCTTGTAGTGAATGTTGGTCAATAACCTATCCCCAGAGATGGAGACGGAGAAGTCGAGGAAGGGAAGGGAAGAGTCAGAGATGGACCATGTAAAGGTGACCGAAGGACGGAAATTGGAAGCAAAGTTGATGACATTTTCCAGTTCGGGGCGAAAGCAGGAAACAGCACCGATACAGTCATCAATGTACCAGAAATAGAGTTGAGGGAGGGGACCTGAATACTGGAACAAAGAATGTTCCACGTATCCCATGAAAAGGCAGGCATAGCTAGGACTCATATGGGTTCCCATAGCAACACCTTTTATTTGGAGAAAGTGAGTGGCGTCAAAGGAGATGTTGTTTAATGTGAGAACAAGTTCAGCCAGGTGGAGGAGGATGGTGGTGGATGGGGACTGGTTGGGCGTCCGTTCCAGGAAGAAGCGAGAGCCCTCAAGCCATCCTGGTTGGGGATGGAGGTGTAGAGGGATTGGACGTCCATGGTGAAAAGGAGGTCATTAGGGCCAGGACTCTGGAAACTGTCAAAGTGTCAGAGGACATCGGAAGAGTCACGGATGTCGGTAGGAAGAGACTGGACAAGGGGAGAAAAAATAGAGTCGCGATAGGAAGAAAGCAGTTCCATGGGGCAAGTGCCGGCTGAAATGATGAGTCTACCAGGGTAGTCCTGTTTGTGAAAAGGTGTCCATCTTGGCTCTGAGTGAGCTCTCTCACCTCTGAGCCAGATGGTTATGGATTTAACCTTCAGTCCAGAGATTAGAGCACACGGTGGGGTCAATGTTCACCTATATCACCTGGCAGTAACGGCCTCAAAATGGGGTCATAGCCTTACTGCCCTATTAACATCGACTAAGAAGGTAGTTGTAATGATCAGTAACATGTCATTCTAGAATGGTACATTAGGTGGAGCTGTATGTTGCTGTATGTTTAGCTGTATGTTTAAATACTGGACTACCCACGATGCACTAGGCTACCCACAAGGCAGTAGTCAAGATGGATGCATGTACAAGTCCACATGGCATGAATAAAGTGACTAGCTCAAGCTAGCTGTTCATAATGAAAACGTCTAGTTATTAATGAACATAACATGGTACCAGGATTGGTAAAATCTGCTGAATATTGTGAAACACGACACGGAGACTTTGAAGCCACCGGAGGGTTTGAAACTCACGGGGAATGTCAACTGCAATTGGCGGACTTTCAAACAACAATTTGAACTCTACATTGCTGCCATCGGATTCGGTACGAAGCCAGATGCAAGGAAAATAGCGTTGCTGCTCATGGTTGCAGGCCCACAGGCGATAGAGCTATTTAATACGTTTGTATTTGATCAAGAGGAGGACAGAGAATAAAAACTGGACGATGTGCTAAAGAAATTTGATACACATTGTTCTCCCAAAAAGAATGAGACCTATGAGAGATACGTGTTCCGTTCACGGACACAGCAGCAAAATGAGACTTTTGATAGCTTTGTGACCGATCTGAAACTGAAAGCACAGACATGTAATTTCTCTGAGCTGAAATTATCCATGATTCGTGACCAGATTGTGTTTGGTATTCATGATAAAAAGGTCAGGGAACGTTTGTTGAGAGAAACCAAACTAACATTGGAAAATGCTGTAAAAATATGCCAAGCCAAAAGCACGTGAAGACTTTCAGTGAAATTAATAATAATGCGACTGTAGTAAGTGATAGTGCTGCTGTCGGTGCTGTGTCCTACAAAGGAAAGAAACGTGGGCAGAACAGAAATAAAAAGCAATCGGAGGAAGGAATTTTTAATTGTAAACGCTGTGGTTACAAACACCAGTTAAAGCAATGCCCAGCGTTTGGAAAAATGTGCACAAAATGTAAATGAAAGAATCACTTTGCCAAACAATGCTTTTCAAAAGTAAAAACAAAGAAAGGGCAACAAGTCAATGTGATTGAGGACACTGATTTAAGTGAGACATTTTCTGTAGGAATGGTGTCATGTGACAATATCAAAAAGGATACAGAAAATGTGCAGCCCTCAGGAATGGACAATGCTGAACATAAAGTTAATGCAGTAAAAAAAGGACAAGTGGATGATTCCACTGCAGGTAAATGGAGCATTAGTTACATTGAAACTAGACACTGGGGCAAAAGCAAACTTAATCAGTATGAGTGACATTAAAAATATGAAAGAAAAGCCCAAAATACAGAAAAAGTCAGTACTACTGAAGGACTATAATGGACAGAAAATAGATAGCTTAGGTGTATGCAGACTTAAAGTGACAGTCAAAGACAAAGTGCATCATCTCATGTTTTCTGTTGTGGCTGAAGGACTTGATTCACTACTAGGTGACAAAGCTTGTGAGGACTTAGAACTGGTCAAGAGAGTCTACCGTATAAACTGTGCCATAAGCAGACCAGATGACTCAGTGGATTCTGTAGTGAGTAATTTCCAGGATGTGTTCAAAGGATTTGGAGTTCTACCATTCACTTACAAGATCCAGCTAAAGGAGGATGCTCAGCCAGTGGTACATGCTCCATGGAGAGTTCCAGCACCCCTGCGTGACCGGCTCAAGAATGAACTGGACAGAATGACCACACTAGGAGTCATCAGGAAAGTCGAAGAGCCAGCAGACTGGGTTAACTCCATGGTATGTGTAAAGAAAAAGAACAATGATCTAAGAATATGCATGGATCCAAATGACTTAAATGCAAACATAAAACGTGAACACTACCAGATTCCCAAGCGAGAAGAAATCACCAGTGAAATGTCAGGTGCCAGATACTTCACAAAGCTCGATGCCTCACAAGGATTTTGGCAACTAAAACTGGATGAAGAGAGCACTCAAGCTAGCTGTTCATAATGAAAATGTCTAGTTATTAATGAACATAACAGTAGTGACATTTTGAAAGGGGCCTAGCACTGGGCGTCCAAAGCACATGCCTGTCTCAGGCAGTAGACCCCTTTTAATATTCAGGTCCAGGTCCTAGGACCCAGTTGATGTCGGAATTGCCAGTGTGTGCATCATGCACTATCCAACCAGTTCCATGTGTGATGGAGCTAAGTTCAGTTTGGAATTATGTTTTTTGTGGGGCCCAGGGCAGCAGGGTAATAATAATCTGGACCGCTGCCGCCCCGAGATCCCCCACCTTTTGTGACTGCAACACCCCACTTGCCTTGCTGGCAGCCGTGACTCAAAATCTTAGCCCTGGGTTCAGATGAAATGGACTCTGCTGATACTCCAGTGCAGCACTGAGGGAATATTGCACTGTCAGAGGTGCTGTCTTTCAGATGAGGTGTTAAACCAAGCCTGCCCTGTTGGCTGGATGCCAATGATCGCATCTTGCTTTCCGAAGAAGAGTAGGGAAGTTCTCCCTGGTGTCGTAACCAACATTTATCTCTGAACCAACCTCACTAAAATTGATTATCTGCTCATTAATCACATTGCTGGTTGTGTGACCTCACAACACTGACTGTAATTCATTGGCTGTGAAGCGCTTTGTGATGTTCTGAGGCACAACAGTAACATCAATTTTTAACATTCTTTTAGGGTTATTTTATTACTTTTTACTCGGGATTTGTTTATCCTCTTAATAATACACATGTTCACATAAATCACAGATAATGGAATCATAACATTATCTCCTAAACACGTCAGGTGCCCACAAGAGGAGGAAAGTCAGTAGAGAAAATTGTTGAGAGGTAAAGAGCACCCTGTCTCATAGCAGGGTGGGATTTCCATTTCCACTCCACCCATCCCCCTGTCCTGTTTGAGTGAGACTACTAATTTTTAGTGCCTATTACTATAAAGCTACTGTCAGTTATGCCTCCCAGGCCAAACATCAGAGCCTTACTGCTATCCGAACAAAGAGCTCTTCATCCCAACAGTCAGGGCTGGATACAAAAGAGGTGAAAGGATACTGGATAACTTATCCCATTGCAACTTGAACTTTACGTGTTATTATTGAATTACAGAGTTCGATCTGTCGCTGAACAAGCTGGAAATCGAGCAGATCTGGGTTGAATGAATCAAAAATTGCAGAGTTTGATCATTGAAAAGTTATTAAAAGCACTGACTACTTACGTTATCCCACAAATAAATTTGTCCATAAAAATCTTTGAAAAGAGACTGAAACTTTCTAGTGCCAGCCTGGCTTACTTTAATATTTTTTGCAAACTAGGAGTGAAATCATGGTGCAGAATCGTGCCAATGTGTCTCCACAAAGCGCAAATTATTTCATGTAACAATAGTCATTGGAACGGGAGGAAACTGAATTGCTGAGGTAGCTTAAATGAACATAGATGATTTGTGCTGTCTTCACTTTAGTGACATATGGTTAGTGACTTCAGTTGTACAAACTGGGCCCAAGTCTTTTATGTGTAGCAGAGACTTCATTATCCAAAATATTGCTGAACCACTAAATAGTTCATTTCTAAATAGGATTTGGAAAATAATAATGTGAATAATAGCTCCAAATCTACTGTGATGTATTGTATTTTGCAATATATAGGCAAATATTGCAGCATTAACTTGGATTCAGAATTATAATCTTCTTTTTCATCTTTAGGTTAGTTTCATTTATTATACATAACACACATATATATCACTGGCCATGGACTTATAGGGTGGTATTTTAGCCCCACCCCCCACCCCTCATGATGGGTGTAAGAGTGTCGACGGGGGGTGGGGAGGGCGGTTAAATCAGTGAAAATGTGGAACCCAACCCCAACCCGTCGTGAACGGATCTACTTCCGGTTTAACCACAGCGGGTAGCCAAGTAACCCGCTCTGGAGAGACCAGTCCTTAATTATAATAAGTAAATGAGGTTCCATTCCTCAGATTTTGGCATTTGAATTTAACGGCTGTGGGTTGGATTTCCCAGGGCTCGGGAAACCGAGCAGGCAAAGGAAAACAGGAGCAGCCAGACCCAGCAGGTCAGTGCTTTTTATAGCACTGTTTGTGGGCCAGGAAGATCAGGAGTACTTCACACTGGCCCCTAAAACAATACGATCTCTCCTCCCCGCGATCACTCCCCCATGTGATCTCTCCCCTGCGACCACTCCCCCATGTGATATCTCCCCCGCGATCTCGCCCCATGTGATCTCTCCCCTGCGATCTCTCCCCCATGATTTCTCCACTGCGATCTCGCCCCATGATCTCTTTCTCCCTGCGATCTCTCCCCACGATCCCTCCTCTGCGTGACCACTCCCCCATATGATCTCTCCCTCCCCGCGATCTCTCCTCTGCGCACTCTCCTCTGCACGATCACTCGCCAGCATTCTATCCTCCCACGATCTCTGACCCCGCGATCTCTCCCCGTTACCTCTGACCCTGCGATCTCTCCCCCGCTCCACGATCATTCCCCCATGTGATCTCTCTCCCGCAACCCCTCCCTCTCCACGATCACTCCCCCACATGATCTCTCCCCACAACCTTCAAAAGTACTTAATTGGTTGTAAGGCGCTTTGGGATGTCCTGAGGTCGTGAAAGGTGCTATATAAATGCAAGTTCTTCCTTTCTTTCTTTCTTTCTTGTTTTCAATACCCTCCATGGCCTCGCCCCTCTTTATCTCTGTAATCTCCTTCAGCCTCACAATCCCCCGAGATATCTGCGCTCCTCTAATTCTGGCCTCTTGAGCATCCCTGATAATAATCGCTCAACCTTTGGTGGCCGTGCTTTCTGTTGACTAGGCCCTAAGCTCTGGAATTCCCTGCCTAAACCTCTCCGCCTCTCTACCTCTCTTTCCTCCTGTAAAACCTACCTCTTTGACCAAGCTTTTGGTCACCTGCCCTAATTTATCCTTATGTGGATCGGTGTCAAATTAAAAAAAAAAAACTCTTGTGCAGCGCCTTGGGACGTTTTACTTCGTTAAAGGCGCTATATAAATACAAGTTGTTGTTGTTGTTGTTAAGCCCGTTGCTTAGAGGTGGCCCAGAGCTCAGTGACTCACCATTCAATCTCCCCCACCCTCCCTCTTCCATGCAGGAAAATTCTTGGCTCTGCTCAAAACCTCCGCCTAATGACAAAGATGAGAAAGGAAACTAGCCGAATGCGTAAACATTCTACTCCACAGCACAGGGCACTGCACTGCTGCACCGGAAGCTAAATCATCCTTAACATTTCCACCAATGTAAAGTACAGATTTTGCACATTGACTGCTACTGCACTGTGGTGTACAAAGTAGCAACCATTCAAATAAAAGGCAGTTTCATTTAGAGACTGCAAAATGATATAAAACTTAAAACCACAAGCAGCTCTGAAGAATCAGCTGCTTGGAATGTCACTCCGTACAGATAAGGTATTATGTCGTCCTCCAGGCCTGCAATATGATTGGCTGACAGGCATGTAAAGCTCATGTTAATCAGTAATGACAGTACGCAGGTAGGAATCTTGAGATGGCAAAGCCTATTAGGCTTTTGTCTTTACCCAAACCAAATGTTCCTCCAAATGATATATAGTTTAACAATGGGCGAGCAACAGTGTAGTCTTAACACCAAGCAAAGCCAATTCTAATCAGCTTGATGAATGTGACTATTACCATTGTGTTGTTCTATTAGTGGTAGAAATGCTCTCATTTAATGTTTGTTTCATTTGTTCTGTATTTTAGGAATCTAACTCTCTGTTTGACAACCTATCCTGAAGAATTCTTGTTGGATCAGGTTAGCATGGGCTTATGGAAAAAAATATTTAAACTTCAGGTTTCCAGCAGTTGTAGTTTTTTCTTTCCTCGCTAGGGAATGAGTTTGGGACAGTACTGTTTTATACAGCTGAGGAAAGGAAAGATCAACACAATTTACACCTTCGCATCAGTTAGCTTAAAGGGAATGTAATAAATTTTGGCCTGGATTTTGCTCAGCAGCGATCGAACATTAGACAAGCCGTTTATTACACTTACACTTGCCCACAGGCTTTCTATGGGTTTTTACACTGGAATTTGCTGTGATTGGAAAGTCATTTCGGCACAACGCCCTCTGCAGGGGATCTGGGACCTGTGTGAACAGGGAAAGCAATATTTCCTTAACCAATCAGATTGAAGACTCCTTACTGAGACATGTGGGGTGGGGGCGGGGGGTAATTTTAACCTGCAAAAATGGGTGGGTTTGGGTCAGGTGGGATGTAAAAATTTACAAAATCTCAAACTCGACCCCAACCCACCTCCAACCCATCCACTTCCGGATTTGACTGCGGCAAGATGGGGACGGGCAACCAACCCACTCTCAGGAGGTGGGTTGCTCATTTAAATATTATAATGAGGCTGCTTGCCTCATATTTTATCTGTCTGCCAGCTTTAACTGTGGCTGGCCGGGTTTCCCGGGCTTCGGGAAGCCTAGCAGCTGAAGGGGGGCGAGGATGCAGTGTGGAAGAGGGTAAGTGCTTTTCCAGCACTGCTTGTGGGCCAGGAGAAGCAGGAGTGCTTCCCCCCAGCCCCCCAAGTTTACCTGTTTCTCCCCCCTAGGGTCGCCGGCACCCTATCGGATCAGACATGCCCAGATCAGAACCCCTCCAGAATTGGAGCCCCGCTCATCCCCCACTGAATTGGACCCCCTCCCCAAGATGAGGGACCTCCCCCATGCTACCACTACTCCAGCTGCTCCTGGCCTGCGGCCTCCTCTGGAGCCTTCCCCGTCCAATAGGTAGCCAAGCCTGTCAATCAGACTGGCTTCCAGTGGGGGACCTGCCGGAAAAAAAAGACGCGTGCTGTGGAGTTAAACACAAACTTCCCGGCTTCCCTACCGTACCTCCTCCCCCAGCTTGGAAAAACCTGCTCCTGTCGAGATTGGAGCCGCAGAATCTGAACCAGAAAGTTGTCAGTTAGAATATTTAAATTCAATGCCAAATCACGTACAGAAAGCGAAATAGAGGGAAAGATGAGATTAAGAGAGATGGAGTTTAAAAAATTATTAAATTTGTTAAAAATCTCCAACAATAATTAAAATCTGAAGGAATGAGAGTCCACACTTGTTAAAGTTAATTTTCAGTGCCAGAGAGATTGTTTGGCAATAAGTAATCATGCCATTAAAAATTCACTTACACTGGAATGGACAAACCGTAACATTTTCTGGTGGGTTTAGTGGGTATCTAGTGGATAAGTACAGCAACTTTATGCCTTCCATGTGTTTGAATGCCGAGTCTCGCGGCGCGATACTTTTATAGCGCAGCTTCTGGAGGAGCAGGGCAACTCAGGCAGCCATTTCCTGATTTCCGCGTTTAACTGTGCGGTTGCTGGAGGTTGATGACTGATTTACTCTTTAATAATGGTGAGTGCTGATAGCATCACTGTTATTTTTACTGTAAAATCCAGGCCATTATGTAGATCGGAACTGCAGTCCACCCAACCTGCTCGAGGAATTGCGTGGCACAATGCCAGTCACTAGCTACATTCATAACCAGATGAATAGGCAACACAGCTTTTTGTGGCCATAATTCCCTCTTTCTGTTTTAGAAATGCTTTAACTAAAACTATAAGCTATAATATAAAATAATATAAATATATAATAACATTGCAAAGTATAACTTGCATCCAAATGGGGACTTGCTAAGTATATTTGTAAACATAAATCCCTAGATAGAGTTGTTCATTTCTTGCACAAGGTTCCATCTAATGCAAAATAAAATGCAGGTTAAGTGAATGCATTCAAATATAACAATGAATGCATTCACGCTTCAGTCGGGAGTAAATGGATATGTGTTTGGTTCAAAGGCTGGAGGGAGATTTAAAGTGCATTTATATACTCCAACTTTAGAATTGCTGCACAGCACGTTTCCACTTTGTACCACTGATTAACCTGCAGTATAAATATGGGGTTAAAGTGCTAGCTCATAGATTGGGTTTGACACAATTCGGCGTGTAACGGTGTATCAAACCAGGTTTAAAATGTGTTCTTGGGGTCCCTTGGATCTCCTGGATGCTGTTTAAACCTGTCCACAGTTAAATTGCCATTTAGCCAGTGTGGACGCTGCTGCCAATGCTCTTTAAATATGTAAATCTGTGAGGAGGGACGCTCTTTACCTGGTGTAGCCACACAGACACAGAGCTCTCTCCTTCCTGGGACAATTTGAGATCCAGCCAGGCACTGACTGGGATCAGTAGGTATAAATACAGCAACAAATCAGTTTCAGGGGTTTCTGTGTTTGACTTAAAGGATGGGGCAAGGCAGATGGGCTGAATTAGCATTTCTTATTTTATCAAATTTCTTAAACTTATTACCACTTAGGGTATGCGTAAGATCCAGGATTTTGCATAGCTGCTGTATCTTATTCATCCATTTCAAGCAGGCATCAGTATTCCAATATTATGTCATTCTTTACGGTATATAAAGTGCCCATTTTTCCTGCATTACAACAGTGACTGCACTGAAAAAGTACTTAATTGGCTGTAAAGCACAGCAAGTTCTTTCTTTTTTCCATATTTGCAGATTCAGTAGTTTAGCAGCCAGGGACTCTGTCTCATGTTGCTTGGGGCATTGTTACCGTATTGGCTATTTTTGGGCAGGCTCATTCTTAGCATAGCCCGCTCCAAATAGTCTTCTCAAATGTTTCATGTTGGCCGCCAAGATATTGTGGGCATTGTACCAGGACCTGCTGCGGTGAAACTTCAAGAACCAGTTCTCTTTTTGTCTGCCCGGTCTTGTTAATACATTTAATACAAGTTTACAAATTGGCAAACAGTGGGGTTGTGCTGATAGCATTGCAAACCTGTTTTCAAACATGGTGCGAATACCCAGCAAAATGGCATGCCCCTTTAAGTAGGATGACAACTGTCAACATCATTGTTTCTCTGCCCTCTGCCACTCACTCCGAGGGCTTGCTGCTCAGGGAAAACGCACCTTGCGGTGGCAAAGATAATTCTGCCCATAGGTGCATTAGACCACACCCCGTTTAAGTTGGCTCAGCTGGCTGCACTGTGTGCTTGTTTGATATACACGTAAGCCAGCCAAATATTATTGCCCTTGCTCTGCAGGTTGACTGCACAATTAAACAGCAACAGATGAAACAAATGTTGCAGTAGTGTAAGGAAGAAGCTCCAACAGCTGGCTCCCTGGGTAAAGTTACCATGCCAGGGCCTTTTGGTCACCAGTTTATTTTATCTGCAAGTGTATTTGTGACATACTAGTGTCCTTTTAAAATTATAACTGGCAATCCATAGAACCTTTGTAGCATGGTGTGTGTGATGAAATATTCCATTCACCACTGCCTGTGACTGAGATCGGTTTCAGTGTCATTTCCCTTCCCCCAGACTTCATTGTATTGTGTACTGGAACGTGCTGTATTGTATACTGGAATGTGCTGGAATGTGCTGTGTGTAGGGCTCCGCCCATACCTGGCCCCGTTTGTAAGCTAGCTTCAGTCTGGCCTCAGTCTCCAGAAGGAAGACATCTCTCTCTCTTACGTGTTACTTTCTAAGTTAATAAAAGCCTTGTTTTTGTTCTGCTAACTTCGAGTCTCGGAATTATTGAGGCACATCAATTTTATTAACTTATTTTTCAACACTATGGATCAACTCCTGAAACCCGAACGTTTGGATTTGGATCAACATGCTCCGGACGCATCAGCACGCTTCGGACACTGGTTTGAGTGTATGGAATTCTTCCTGGACAATTCCGCAGCCGTCAAAGACGCTACGGACGCTGCGAGGATGAGACTTGGAATTCTGCGGAATTGGGTAAGCCACCGGGTTTACCCCCTCATCCAAGATGCCGAGACGTACCTGGCCACCTGCGACATCTTAAAGGCGCATTACCAGCAGCCTACGAATGAGGTGTATGCTAGGCACCTGCTCGCTACCCGCGCACAGCGACCTGGGGAATCGGTGGAGGAGTTCCTAAGCACCCTGAAAATGCTTGGCAAAGACTGCAAGTGCCGAGATGTAAAAGCCGCAGTGTACACTGACAAGCTTGTTCGCGATGCCTTCATCACAGGCCTCAGCTCCACTTACATCCGGCAAAGACTGCTGGAAAAAACGGGGTTGGACCTGAAACAGGCTGCGGACACCGCACGATCCCTGGATGTGGCCCAGAGAAACTCGGACGCCTACTCTTCAGCCCGCGCCGTCCACGCCGCCACGTGTGCACCGAGGGCGCCGCCATCTTGGAAGGCATCTTCCCCGCCCGACAGCCCGACACCGGCTGGGTCCCGCTCTCCCCCCAGAAGCCCTACGACAGCCGCGACGCATCAGGGACCCAACTGCTACTTCTGCGGGCAGCCAAAGCACACCAGAAACCTGTGCCCGGCGAAAGGCACCACCTGCTTTAAGTGCGGTAAGAAGGGGCACTTCGGGAAGGTGTGCAGAGGGAACCCCGCCGGAAAACCAACCGCCGGAAAACCCGCCACCGCCGCGTGTGCGCCGTGGGAGCGGCCATCTTGGACGCCATCTTGCCCGACCTCGTGGGGTCTGCCATCTTGTGAGCAGACAGCGTGGACGCCATCTTGTATCGATCAGGGCCCTACAGTGGCATCGGCCACAGTGGACCAGACCAGGCCGCACCCGCTATCCAGATCAATGGTGGACATCGAGGTAAACGGGTGCCAGGTTAAATGCTTAATTGACAGTGGAAGCACGGAGAGCTTTATCCACCCAGAACTGGCACAACAACTCTCCCTAAAGGTGGTCCCTACTCAGGGTACCATCTCTATGGCTGATAAAACCCAGACATCGACCATTCTGGGTTACTGCACGGTACAATTGTGCGTTAACGGAACTGTATATGATAATTTTAAAGTATTAATCATGAAGAACCTATGTGCGAGCGTGATCTTGGGCCTGGATTTCCAGTGCAACCACCAAAGCATCACGCTCAAGTACGGTGGGTCCCAGCCGCCCCTCACAGTGTGCGGTCTGGCTACCCTGAAGGTAAAGCCGCCTTCGCTATTCGCGAACCTTACCCCTAACTGCCGGCCAATAGTGACCAAAAGCAGGAGGTACAGTTGGGAGGACAGGCGGTTTATCGCGACCGAGGTAGACAGGCTCCTGAAAGAGCGCATTATTGAACGCAGCAACAGCCCGTGGCACGCCCAAGTGGTAGTGGTAAGGGGTAGCGAGAAGAAACGGATGGTGATCGACTATAGTCAAACGATCAACAGGTACACCCTACTAGACGCCTACCCGCTACCCCGCATATCAGAAATGGTGAACCAAATCGCCCAATACCGGGTGTTCTCCACCATCGACCTCAAGTCAGCGTACCACCAGCTCCCTATCAGACCAGAGGACCGCCCGTACACCGCCTTCGAGGCGAACGGACGCCTCTACCAATTCCTCAGAGTCCCCTTTGGGGTGATGAATGGGGTCTCGGTCTTCCAGAGGGAGATGGACCGCATGGTCGATGACCACCACTTGCAGGCAACCTTCCCCTACCTCAACAACGTCACCATCTGCGGTCACAACCAGCAGGATCACGACTCGAACCTCGAGAGGTTCCTGAAAACCGCACAAAAACTCAACCTCACCTACAACGAGGACAAGTGCGTTTACAACACCACGCGCCTCTGCATACTAGGCAGCATGGTGGAGAATGGGGAAATCGGGCCAGACCCCGACCGATTGCGCCCCCTACGGGAGCTGCCCCTGCCCAACACTCCCAAAGCCCTGAAAAGGTGCCTGGGGTTATTTTCTTATTATTCCCAATGGGTCCCCAACTACTCCGACAAAGCTCGCCCCCTCTTGAAAGCATCCTCTTTCCCGCTCTCTGCTGAGGCCCACGCCGCCTTCAAAAGCATTAAGCAGGATATTGAGCGGGCCACGCTACAGGCAGTGGACGAGAACACTCCATTTCAAGTGGAAAGTGATGCGTCTGACTTCGCCTTGGCGGCCACCCTCAACCAGGCGGGGCGGCCCGTAGCTTTCTTCTCGAGGACCCTCCAAGGGCCCGAGATCAGACACTCCTCCATGGAAAAGGAGGCCCAAGCCATCGTGGAGGCAGTGCGCCACTGGCGCCACTACCTAGCCAGCAAACGCTTCACCCTACTTACCGACCAGCGGTCGGTAGCGTTTATGTTCAATAATAAACAGAGGGGGAAAATTAAAAATGATAAGATTCTTAGGTGGCGGATCGAGCTCTCCACATTCGAGTACGACATCATTTACCGGCCAGGGGCCCTTAACGAATCCCCTGACGCCCTCTCACGAGGGATGTGTGCCAGCGCCACCGAGGATCGGCTACAGACCCTCCACAACGACCTCTGCCACCCAGGGGTCACGCGGCTGTTCCACTTCATAAAGTCCCGTAACTTACCCTACTCGATTGAGGAAGTTCGGTCCCTGACCAGGAACTGCCGCACTTGCGCTGAGTGCAAGCCTCGGTTCTACCGCCCAGATAGAGCCCACTTAATCAAAGCTACACGGCCCTTTGAGCGGCTCAGCTTAGATTTCAAGGGCCCCCTCCCGTCCGTCGACCGCAATGTTTACTTCCTGAACATTGTGGACGAATACTCCCGGTTCCCATTCGCCTTCCCCTGCCCAGACATGACCAGCGCCACGGTCATTAAATGCCTCAACAGCCTGTTCTGCCTGTTTGGTATGCCGAGCTACATCCATACGGATAGGGGGGCGTCCTTCATGAGTGAAGAGCTACGCCAGTACATGCTGTCCAAGGGGATCGCCACAAGCCGTACCACCAGCTACAACCCCCGGGGTAACGGCCAAGTGGAGCGAGAGAACGGGACAGTATGGAAAGCAGTCACTCTAGCTCTAAGGACCAAGGGCCTCCCTATCTCCCGCTGGCAGGAAGTCCTCTCGGATGTGCTCCATTCGATACGGTCGCTATTGTGTACGGCCACTAATACCACGCCTCATGAACGAATGTTTGTCTTTCCCCGGAAATCCACCTCAGGCGTATCCATGCCGTCATGGCTCTCCACCCCAGGTCCGGTACTCGTGCGAAGGCATGTGAGGGGCCACAAGACGGACCCTCTCGTGGAGCCAGTACACCTACTCCACGCCAACCCCCAATACGCATATGTCCGGCACGCCGACGGAAGGGAGGACACCATGTCCATAAAAGACGTCGCCCCAGCTGGCATCGACAACAACCACGGCAATAGCGGCAACGACGATCACAGCAACTCTTACCCACCCACTACTCTTTCATCACCCCCGGAAGAACACCGACCAACGGCACCCCCACCAACTACCCCTCCAACAACCCTGGCGGCACCCCCGGCAGAGACCCAGGAGGCTACCGGGGACACCCAGCCGACACCCGCGGCACCGCAGCAGCCACGTCGGTCGCAGAGGACTACCAAACCCCCGAACAGACTAAATCTATAGAAGGGGTGAATGTGATGAAATATTCCATTCACCACTGCCTGTGACTGAGATCGGTTTCAGTGTCATTTCCCTTCCCCCAGACCTCATTGTATTGTGTACTGGAATGTGCTGTATTGTATACTGGAATGTGCTGGAATGTGCTGTGTGTAGGGCTCCGCCCATACCTGGCCCCGTTTGTAAGCTAGCTTCAGTCTGGCCTCAGTCTCCAGAAGGAAGACATCTCTCTCTCTTACGTGTTACTTTCTAAGTTAATAAAAGCCTTGTTTTTGTTCTGCTAACTTCGAGTCTCGGAATTATTGAGGCACATCAGTGTGTATGATGGAGGATGATTGGGCATAACACCACATGCCTGGAGAATCATGAAGCTATAGTTTATTCCGGCCTTGGCATACAGCTGAGACTTCAAGTAAAATGATCACCATTTGCTAAGTATGCCAGGGGATTATAATCTTTGCCCTCTATAAGAAAATGTTGTATATTTTATGCATAGTTGTATATAGAAAGCCCGTTCACTCATCACCCCTGTGCTCACTGACCTACATTGGCTCCCAGTCCAGCAACGCCTTGATTTTAAAATTCTCCTTCTTGTTTTCAAATCCCTCCATGGCCTCACCCACCCCCATCTCTGTAACATTTTATAGCCCTCCAAGATATCTGCACTCCTCCAATTCTGGCCTCTTGCACATCCATGATTTTCATCCCTCCACCATTGGCGGCCATGCCTTCAGCTGCCTAGGCCCTAAGCTCTGGCATTCCCTCCCTAAACCTCTCGACCTCTCTACCGCCTCCTTTAAGATGCTCATTAAAACCTACATCTTTGACCAGACTTTTGGTCACCTCTCCTAATATCTCCTTGTGTGGCTCAATGCCAAATTTTGTTTGATATCACTCCTGTGAAGTGCCTTGGGATGTTTTACTACATAAATGCAAGTTGTTGTTGTTATATTCTAAATAATCTTGACAGTATTTATATAATGCAAAATAAGCTTAAGATGGAATTAGAATCACAGTGTTTTTGTGTGTTGTAAGTCAAGTGCATACATATAGTTGACACACAAATAACTTTTTTGATGTGAAATAACTGGACTCCCAAGACACAAAATTATCCCAGAAAATAGACCTGTCACATTCTGACAAAAACAAAATCCAGATAATCTCAAATAAGGTCAGGACTCAGAGCCAGGACCAGTTTCCAACTGGCCCTAAGTTTGGTGGCTAGGGTCGGTTGTGCGAAATGAAAACAAGCCTTAAATATAACAATTTTAATCTTCATATAGATTGGACAAATCAAATTGGCAAAGGTAGCCTTGATGAAGAGTTCATAGAGTGTATTTGGGATTTTTTTTCAGAACAATACATTGTGGAACCAACCAGGAAGCAGGTTATTTTAGATCTGGTAATGTGTAATGAGATAGGATTAATTAATGATCTCATAGTAAAGGATCCTCTAGGGAAGAGTGATCATAGCATGTTAGAATTTCAAATTCAGTTTGAGGGTAAGAAACTTGGGTCTCAAACTACTTCCTGAACAAAAATAAAGGCAATTACAAAGGTATGAAGACAGGATTGGCTAAAGTGGACTGGGAAAATAGATTAAAGGGTAAGATGGTAGATAAGCAGTGGCAGACATTTGAGGAGATATTTCATAACTCTCAGCAAAGAAATATTCCAGTGAGAAAGACTCTAAGAGAAGAATGAACCATCCATGGCTAACGAAGGAAGTTAAGGATGGTATCAAATTGAAAACAAAGGCATACAATGATGTGAAGATTAGTGGTAGGCCAGAGGATTGCGAAATTTTTAGAAACCAGCAAAGGGCGACTAAAAAAATAATAAAGAGAGAGAAGATAGATTATGAGAATAAACTAGCAAGAAATATAAAAAACAGACAGTAAGGAAGAGAGTAACTAAAGTAAACGTTGGTCCCTTAGAGGATGAGACTGGGGAACTAATAATGGAAAACAGGGAAATGGCAGAAACTTTGAACAAATATTTTGTATCGGTCTTCACGGTAGAAGACACTAAAAGCATCCCAATAATAATCGATAATCAAGGGGCTATAGGGAGGGGGGATCTTAAAACAATCACTACCACTAGAGAAAAAGTACTAGGCAAACTTATGGGACTAAAGGTGGACAAGTCCCCTGGACCTGATGGCCTGAATCCTAGGGTCTTAAAAGAAGTGGCTGCAGAGATAGAAACATAGAAGATAGGAGCAGGCGTAGGCCACTTGGCCCCTCGAGCCTGCTCCGCCATTTAATGAGATCATGGCTGATCATCCAAATTCAGTACCCTGTCCCTGCTTTCTCCCCATATCCCTTGATCCCTTTAGCCTTAAGAAATATATCTAACTCCTTCTTGAATATATTTAATGAATTGGCCTCAACTGCCTTTTGTGGTAGAGAATTCCATAGATTCACCACTCACTGGGTGAAGAAATTCCTCCTCATCTCTGTCCTAAATGGCTTACCCCTTATCCTTAGACTGTGACCCCTGGTTCTGGACTCCCCTGCAATCGGGAACATCCTTCCTGCATCTAGTCTGTCTAGTCCTGTTAGAATTTTATAAGTTTCAATGAGATCCCCTCTCATTCTTCTAAACTCCAGCGAATATAAGCCCAATCGACCCAATCTCTCCTCATACGTCATTCCTGCCATCCCAGGTATCAGTCTGGTGAATCTTCGCTGCACTCCCTCCATGGCAAGAACATCCTTCCTCAGATAAGGCGACCAAAACTACACACAATACTCAAGGTGTGGTCTCACCGAGGCCCTGTACAACTGCAGCAAGGCATCCTTGCTCCTGTACTCAAATCCTCTCGCTTCGGCCAACATACCATTTGTCTTCTTAACCTCCTGCGGCACCTGCATGCTTACCTTCAGCGACTGGCGCACAAGGACACCCAGACCTCATTGCACTCCCCCTTCTCCCAATCTATTGCCATTCAGATAATAATCTGCCTTCCTGTTTTTGCCACCAAAGTGGATAACCTTTATAGTTGATGCATTGGTTGTAATCTACCAAAATTCCCTGAATTCTGGAGAAGTCCCAGTGGATTGGAAAACCACAAATGTAACACCCCTATTCAAGAAAGGAGCGAGACAGAAAGCAGGAAACTATAGACCAGTTAGCCTAATGTCTGTCCAAAGATGTGCGGGTTAGGTTGATTGGCCATGATAAAAAATTGACCCTTAGTGTTAGGGGGGATTAAATACGTGGGGTTACGGGGTTACGGGGATAGGGCTTGGGTGGGATGGCTGTCGGTGTAGGGACCGGGTGCTAGGGTTTGGATGGTCAGCCATGATCTCGTTGAATGGCGGAGCAGGCTCGAAGGGCCGAATGGCCTACTCCTGCTCCTATCTTCTATGTTTCTATGTTTCTATGTTTCTGTCATTGGGAAAATGCTGGGGCCCATTATTAAGGAAGTAATAGCAGGACATTTAGAAAATCGTAATACAATCAAGCAGAGTCAGCATGGTTTTCTGAAAGGGAAATCATATTTGACAAATTTGCTAGAGTTCTTTGAGGATGTAACGAGCCAGGTGGATAAAGGGGAACCAGTAGGTGTAGTGTATTTGGATTTCCAGAAGGCATTCGATAAGGTGCCACATAAAAGGTTACTGCACAAGATAAGAGCTCACGGGGTTGGGGGTAATATATTAGCATGGATAGAGGATTGGCTAACTAACAGAAAACAGAGAGTCGGGATAAATGGGTCATTTTCAGGTTGGCAAACTGTAACTAGTGGGGTGCCACAGGGATCAGTGCTGGGGCCTCAGCTGTTTACAATCTATATTAATGACTTGGATGAAGGGACCGAGTGTAATGTAACTAAATTTGCTGATGATACAAAGATAGGTAAGAAAGCAAGTTGTGAAGAGGACACAAAGAATCTGCAAAGGGATATAGAGAGGTTAAGTGAGTGGGCAAAAATTTGGCAGATGGAGTATAATGTGGGAAAATGCGAGGTTATCCACTTTGGTAGGAAAAATAAAAATGCAAATTATTATTTAGATGGAGAGAGATTACAAAATGCTGCAGACAGAGGAATCTGGGTGTCCATGTACATGAAACACAAAAAGTTAGCATGCAGGTACAGCAAGTAATTAGGAAGGCATATAGAATGTTGGCCTTTATTGCAAAGGGGATGGAGTATAAAAGTAGGGAAGCCTTGCTACAACTGTACAGGGTGTTGGTGAGACCACACCTGGAGTACTGCATGCAGTTTTGGTCTCCTTATTTAAGGAGGGATATACTTGCATTGGAGGCAGTTCAGAGAAGGTTCACTAGGTTGATTCCTGAGATGAAGGGGTTGTCTTATGAAGAAAGGTTGAGCAGGTTGGGCCTATACTCATTGGAGTTTAGAAGAATGAGAGATGATCTTATTGAAATGTATAAGATTCTGAGGGGACTTGACAGGGTAGATGCTGAGAGGATGTTTCCCCTCGTGGGGGAATCTAGAACTAGGGGGTATAGTTTCAGAATAAGGGGTCACCCATTTAAAATGGAGATGAGGAGGAATTTCTTCTCTCAGAGGGTCGTGAATTTTTGGAATTCTCTACCCCAGAGAGCTGTGGAGGCGGAGTCATTGAATATATTTAAGGTGGAGATAGACAGATTTTTGAACGATAAGGGTGTCAAGGGTTATGGGGAGCGGGCAGGAAAGTGGAAACCAGATCAGCCATGATCTTATTGAATGGCGGAGTAGTCTCAAGGGGCCAAATGGTCTACTCCTGCTCCAATTTCTTATGTTCTTATGTTCTTATAACCCACAGCTCTTTACATGAGGAGAGATCTTTGGTGAGTTAAAATCCTACCAAATTATAATGGTACAAATGATTAAAAGGTAGGGTGGAGAATATTTCTTATCTAGATTTATTTTTCTTATTTTAATTATAGCACGGTCACAGGAAACAGTCTGAAGCAGTCAAGTGAATGTGATTCATTTGAGATTTACAACAAGAATTATTTTTGAATCTTTCTCTTGCAAATTTACAATGTTATTAAGCCTCCTCCCCACCGGACCAGGCACTTTTACAAATGAATGCCTTCATTCACCCTCATAATGTATTCATAATTCATTGTAGGTGAAGTGCCTTGGAGATTTCTGAGCCATAAGTTAAGGGGTTTTACCAATACAAGTTAATATGTCGTACTAGAGAAGGGTATGGTTAGAACAGGATGCGGAATTTAAATATTTTCCTTCTTTATTTAAAGCATAATCAGAACAGTAAACCAGCTCAAATATTTTTTGGGGCAGAGAGTAAAGTTGTTCGGGGGAAAAATTGAGCCGGGGTGCTACTTTTAGTGCCCCAAAAAAATTAGCGTCCCACGGCCGAAATTCACCGGTAGCACCCTAAGAGGGAAGCGGGGTGCTACTGGAAGCGCCCTGCCTCCCTCTTGGGGCGCTGCGAGTGAATATTGCAGCATTACGTACTGCAGCACCACGCTCTGCGGCGCGCCGCGGTATTGCGGGCCTTTCTCCCCTTCTTAAAGAGAAGGGGCCTAGCGCAGCACGGCCCGGGGCCCAGCTGAGCCACCAGGGATCGGAGTGCCGGCAAAAGAGCCCGGCACGCAAGAGAAATGCCGGGCTCACGGAGTGCAGCCGGCACTCCGCGGGGGGGCTGCGGAGGAGGCCAGGGACGGCAGAGGGGGCAGGTGCTGGCAGGCGGCCAGCAACAAAAATGGCTGCCCGACACCTCCCCTTTAATTTGCGCCGCCCCAGCCGCAGGTAGACCCCCTTGACCCCATTGGACATAACGTCCGGCGGTAAGTCTGGGGGTGCTACCAATGATCGCGGCCGGGGCGCGAGTGGGGCACTGCGCACGGCGGCCACGGGGCGCTAACGGTTACCGCCGCCTCTCTCCTCCAGCTGAATTTCGCGGGAGGTGTTGGCGCGCCGCGCCCAGGCCTCTTAGGGTGCTAACGGGAGGCGCAAAGCAACTGAATGTTTAGGCCAAAATGTTCAGGACTGAGATTGGTAGAGTTTTGTTAAGTAGGGGTATCAAGGGATTATGGAGCAGAGCCTGGTAAATGGAGTTGAAGTACAGATCAGTCATGGTCTAGCCATTCAGCCCCTTGAGCCTGTTCTGCCATTCAATTTGATCATGGCTGATCTGTACCTCAACCCTATTTACCCACCTTTGCTCCATATCCCTTGATACCCTTACCCAACATAAATGTACCAATCTATGTTTTGAAGGCTTTAATTGTCCCAGCATTCACAGCCTTTGGAGAGAATTCCAGATTTCCACCGTCTTTCCCGGTTTCACTCCTGCGTGGCCTGGCTCTAATTTGGAAATTACTCCTGTTCCTACGTAAAGTGAAAGATGCTTTAGAAAGGGTGATTAATAGGCCTCTTGGAGCGGCCTTCGTTTTTGGTGATGAATGAAAGGGAAGGTTTGCCGAATTGTGTCTTTCTGGCTCGTCTAACACAGTTCAACGAGACAAGGAATTAGCTGCAAGAGCCGCTCACACATGAACCGAGTACACAGTCAGTACACAGAGTGACAGCCCCACCGAGACAGATTAATCCTCTCTCAGATCTACTGCACACACCTCTGACCCTGTCCCTGTCCCAACATGGCACATCACGGCCGGCCAGCACCCGGTAAGTGTCCCCGTTATATTTATTGTCGAGGGTAGAATCAGCAAGAGGTGGTTGGGTTATTCGGGTTAATGTGTGGAAGAAGTTCTATTGAGCTTGTGTGGTCGGGCAATCTGCCGAGACGTGTTTTACCAGTTCGGAATAACGGTCAAGGTGAATATTTATTGTGAGTGGGTTTACAAACTCTGAGCCAAAATTAATTCTGGATCCATCTCCAAACATATTGAGCCCCATAGAGTCAATAAAGGGGACTTTTAAATATCTCAGTGAGGTTCTGCGCCTGTAATACAGATGAGACTTGTGAAATGAATGGACAGATCTATAAATACAACTGGTGGTTATCTGCATTGAATGGCTTCTGACCGTCTGCAAAATGGCAATAATGCGTTCAGAGTGTTTATTTTATTTCTTACAACTCCAAACATATACTGACTGTAGTAAAGTACGTGCAATAAATCTGTAGTCTCCCAGGGATTACTGCAGGAGAACAACATGCTCAGGTTACAGCTGAACTGTCCCACTTTTTAATAACGCGTTCGTGTTAAATTCGCAAACTTCACACTGAGCACTTGCGTTGTTTTATCAGCGGCTGCTCAGTAAATGAGCTGTTTGGTTGATTTCAGATTGTGGGACAGTGATAGAGGCAGGCAATCTATGTACACGCGTATTTTTAAATAGGCAGTGTGTGCTTTCTAACCATTCGGATTGAAAATTCATATATTCTAATGTAAGCTACAGAAAACATGAAGTAATTAAAGATCTTAAAAGCGAAGGCAACGAATTTGAATTTGTTCATCATTTTGACATGTGTCCAGATAGGGAAACGTTGAGGCTTTAATGGCTGGCTTGATACAAGTTGCCTTTCAGCCGTGGCTCAGTGGGTAGCACTCTCACCTCTGAGTCAAAAGGTTGAGGGCTGAAGTCCCACTCCAGAGACTTGAGCACATAATCCAGGCTGACACTCCAATGCAGTGCTGAGGGAGTGCTGCACTGTCGGAGGTACCGCCATTAAGCTGAAATATTAAACTAAGTCTCCGACTGCTCTCTCAGGTGGACATAAAAGATCCCATGGCACTATTCGAAGATGAGCAGGGGAGTTCACTGGTATCCTGGCCAGTACTTATCCCTCAACCAACACCTAAAACAGATTATCTGGTCATTACCTCATCACTATCTGTGGGAGGTTGCTATGTGCAAATTGCCTGCTTCGTTTCCTACATTACCGCAGTGACTACACTTCATGTGGCATCTAGTATTACCAAGGGGCAGCCATTCAATTTTGCTATCAGCAGTGCTGCACTGTAATGGCTTCGGTTGGTATCCCTTGGCACTGCGGGCACTCTTGGCACCTTAGTGGCATCACAGGGCCATCTTTGGTGCCGTTCCTAAGGTATAGGTGTAGCATAACTTTTGGAGACACACCTCTGGGACAGTTCTCAGACATCAGGGGTGAAAACTGGAGTCCTGGGTTTAGTGTTGGTACTACCTGTAGTATAAACAATAAACTTTTTGGGGACTTTGAATAAACTTGAAAACATTGATTTGTAAAGTTAGCCTCTGACACAAATAGATCAGCATTAAGCATTTGTTTTTTTTTAAATCCCTGATATTTTGCCAAACTGAGTGAAACTCCTCAACCCCCTTTTACAGTGGGCATAACGAGACTTTCATCTCTTCAATCTGGTCTGGACTCTGACCCGGAGCAGAGAGGTGAAGCAAACACAAACATGTGCCACCCATTACACCTCCATTTAGAATCCTTGTTTCTACATTTCACTGTGTTTGAGGTTCAGCTGGTTTCGATTGAACGTTGGGGGTGATTATGTTGTCGTTCTTTTAGTTACCTTGCCCATTAGAACATAGTGTAACGTCATCCTCCATAAGGTGACCTCCATTTATAAGGAACTTATATTCTGACAACATTTAGATTTCTTATTTGGAGTGAATTTTCTTTACTGTTTTAATCTATTATGCTTAATTCATGTGAAACTTAGATGATTTAATAATGAGGAAGATTGTGCACTAATATGCTCTTGTTAAATGCATGTAGCAAATGAGGTGGCTATAAAAAGATCTTTGTAATCCCTTAGCAAGCAGATAACCTCGTAATCCTTTTACATTGTCTGTACCAAGACTCTGCAGAAACAACAGGTGATGCACCACAGCAGGAGGCTAAAAATCCTAGCGTTTCTTCCCTAGTGCCCCAGTTTGCCAAGGCAGCATATTACTGAGTCACATGGAGCAGGAAAGACCCCGGCTATTGATCCCCAATCTACACTGAGTTAGCGGATTTCAGCAGGGGTGCCTGTAGGGCCACTCACCACCCTGGATTAGGGAGGAGAATATTGAGCGGGGTTCTCTCTCCTGAGTCCTTGGTATATGTGCGTGTGCACGTGGGTGTAAGAATGTTAGGTGAAGACAGGACCAGGTTCAGCTTTGTTGCCCCCTGCAGCTGAGAAGCCTAAGAATTACAATCAGTGCCCATCTATGAATGGTGGGCATTTAGTGAGGTACAGGAGGGAGCCCACCAAGGGTGGACCCATACCCCAGCAAGAAGTTAACAGCCTCGTAGGGGAAGGGAGGAAAGTAGTGGAAAAGGGCAATGAGAAGAGAATATATAAAAAAGAGAGTTATGAGAAAAAGCTGTCTTGGTTGATTTTGCCCTTTTCTGAAGAATAAATTGAACTTCATTTGGAAAATACTTCAATTAAAAAAGTTGGGAAACCAGTGCTGTGTTGAGCTGGTTGATACGACCAGATGGATTTTCATCTGGGATACTTACATCTGGCTGAAGAGCCTGTTATCTCATAGGGTGTTGAAGGAGCCTGGCCAGGAAATTTATGGGACCGTAATGACACAATAATCTTTTTTTTGTTGGGGTGCTGAAGAATAAATGTTGGCTAGGACACCAGGAGCACTCGTCTGCTCTAGTTCAAATAGTGCTATGGGATCTTTGATATCCATCTGAGATGGTAGACAGGGCCTTTGTTTAACATCTTATCTGACAGATGGTACCTCCAACATTGGAGACTTCCCTCAGAACTGCACTGGAGTGGGGCTTGAACCCGCAAAATTCTGACTCCGAGGCAAGAGTGCTAGCACTGAGGCAAGAAGTGGCTTTATGCAGGGCACAGTTATAAATGGGATTCTCTGGCATGAGCCAGTGTAGAAGCAAAAGTTCTTTACAAAGGGTGTTAGTTGTTTGAAAAAGAGAACTATTAAAGGGCATGGAAGTGATCAGGAGAGTGGGATTAGACTAGCTAGATCATGTGGAGAAAACTCTGGCACAGACTCGACGGCCTGTTTTTGTTCTAGAACATTCTCAGTTTCTATGTAACATGTTGTGGTATTTTCCTTGTAGAGATGACCTGCATTTAAAATTCGTTTTTAACTTGCCAACCTTTACATGCACACATTTGAATATTCCAGTCTATACAAAATTCTTGATCATTCAATATACGTGAGATGTAATTTTTGTGAGATGTATAGACTTAGGGGGCCGTTTGGGGGTGGTAACCGAATTAGCGCCAGACATTAACGCCCAGCACGGGAGTACCGCCCTGGCTGCTAAATTGGGCTTACCACCCTGGCAAGGAAGTGGAGCGCTATCTCAGGTGCTCCACTTCCTCTTGGGGTGGTGCATGGGGTGCAAAGCGTGGTAGCACCACGTTAAAGGAGACGGCCGCTGCAAGCTCTGCAACCCATTTGATAGCCTCCACTAGCCCACAAGAGGTCGGCCAAATGAAAAAAATGTCGGCACGGGGCATAGCCGGAGCGCCCCTTTAATTACTGCCACACCAGCGGTGTGCAGCCCGGTTCGTGACCCGCGAGGCTGTCGCTGACATCACCCGTGGAAGCCTCGCAGGCACAGCCCAATTTCTGCCGCAGGGTGCTAAGAGGTCGCGTCACTCGTTGATGATGTCATCAACGGCAGCGCAGTGGCCTGGGGCGCTACTGGCAGTGCCCCGCCGAATTTCTCGGGAGGCGCTATTATCGCCCTTTGCGCCCTGTTAGCACCCCCCCGGAGGCACTAACGGCAGGCGCAAAGGAGGCAAATTTCGCCCCCTTAAAATGTGAAAGACTATGCTCTAATATGTTATTTTTTAAAAGCATGTTGTGAATGCAATGGTTATAAAAAGAGATATTTTTAATCTCTCACCAGCAGGTAACCCTATAATCCTTTCACATCGCCCATATCAAAAGCCCAGAGAAGCAACAAGTGCTGGACCAAAAGAGTTTGAAAAATATCTTACAGTTCCACAATATTTACCACGGGTGCATTTCAGCTTGGCTAGTGGAGTTTTGGACAATGCAGCCTCAGCCTCACTCAGTGAGGAGGAGTCAGAAAGCCCACCGGTAAGTGTGTGTTTGTGTGTGTGTGTGAATCTGACTAAAACAGTGGCTTGTTACCAGGGTTGTCATGGCGACCCTGACTGGAAGATTGCATCTCCCTGGGCTCATCAGTAAATGAGGCTGAGCACCACACTGAGCTCGTAAGCCAGAACAAAACAATCTTTAACGGTTGGCTCCTCGTAGCTTTAGGTGCCTGCTCTTCAGTTTATTTTCTGTACCTCAAACAATAATTAAAGACAAGAAAGGCACTTGTGTTCATTTGAAGGTTGGTGGAAATAAGCTGAGAGTGTTTTCTTTGCCAAAGAAGAGATGTTAAATCTTATTGTGCCAGGAGCCTGCAAGTTGTTTTTTTCAACCAACATTTTGAACTCGCTTCATGGATCTTGCAATTCCTCTTGGTCATCCAGTGAGTATCTCAGTAAAATACCTGCTTTAATTATAACAAGTAGTTTATTTCAGATGAACTAGTCACATCCTTATTTGGACCTTTACCTGCAGTTCTTTCAGTTCTTGTGGAATGTATTTGATATTCACTCGTTATTGATTTAAATGAAATAAGTTAGTACTCAATCAGCCAGTTAATTTCTGTCTTTAGCTTTTCTTTGTGAACATGTTTATCAATAATAATATTTGGGCCACACCTATAGTCAGTTTTGAGAGCACCCCAGGGGATTTGGGCGGGGACACGAAACCGGGCCAATCGCTGTTGCCACCCGTTATATCGCACGCTCTGTATTCAGTTCTACTGAAATTAATGGAATTGAATATCGGGGGTAGGGAGCATATAACAGGCAACTGACGCGATACTGTCCGTATTGCGTTCCTGCCAATGTCCAATTTCACCCTCCTCATCTTGAAGGAAAACTGTTTATAGATTGTCAAACTGTCATTTTAAGTTTCTAATCTAAAGTTTCACCTAACTGTATAACAGATATCACAGCTACTAAAATACAGTGCAGGTAAAATTATACAAATATGTAAAATAAATAGCAACATAAACATGACCATATTCTGTCGTGTTTTTGGTTTGTTCAGATTCTTGTAATATATAACATTGTAACACCGTTATAAAAACTGGGAAATACCAGTTTAGAAAACTTTACGAGTTGTGCTTGATTTACCTTTTTCCTTTTGTCTTTCCATAGGTTATTAACAACTACTTTGAAGGTAATGAAGAGGGAGACACTAAAAAAGGCTTGTATTTCAGTGAAGGGAAGAGAAAGGTAGATTATGTTTTGGTTTATCAATACAGAAAGCTCACTTCTCTGTCCACCTCTCAGTGTTCTGGAGCTTCTGTCCCAAATGGCACAGCGACAATTCTCCACAGGAGTGAAGGCCACAAACAGCTACCAGGGTGTCAGCAAGAAGTTGTGCTGGATGTTGACAGCCCTCAGGAATCTGTGGAGGAAGAAAGGAGAGCTCGGAGAGAGGAGTTCGAGAAGAACCTCATGGAGAACGGACTGGAGATAGAGAAAGACAAAGAGGTGAGAAATTACATTGTCTTAAAATCTGCAATTTATTAAATCTTAACTTTGGGAGTTTGTGACAAGATAGTGCCCATTGTTTTGTGGTGATTTTGCAAAGATAAATTGGAGTAAATTTGAAAGACATGCAAATAGTTAAGTAAATAAAGGCTTCTTTGAGCAAGCTTTTGGTCATCTG
Source organism: Somniosus microcephalus (assembly GCF_052327205.1). Taxonomy (NCBI): domain Eukaryota; kingdom Metazoa; phylum Chordata; class Chondrichthyes; order Squaliformes; family Somniosidae; genus Somniosus; species Somniosus microcephalus. Next base: position 28,922,405 of record NC_141003.1, read on the forward strand.
TCCTAAAGACGACTTCTTTGGCTTGGTGTTAGTTGTTGTCTGATTATGCTCCTGTAAAGCACCTTGGGACGTTTGACTATGTTAAAGGGGCTATATAAATGCAAATTTTTATTGTTGTTAAGACCTATCTTATCTTACATCATAACATTAATTAAGATAAATAATATTATTAAAAAAAGATCTGCCTGCCTCTAATTCATCTCATGAGGTCTTGGTGAGTGCTTCCTTTTAAAATGTATTTATGTTTACTTCCCTTTCCCTCTCTTTGATTTTCCCTCACCATGCACCATGGCTGGCTGAGAATGCAAGCAACTGAATCCTTGGCCTCTACCATTGCCACTAAATGGCCATTGGGACAGCCAAAAGAAGATAGCAGCCTGGGTAGCTCATTCTTCATTTTTTTTTCTTTTCCCAAGAGGAAGCTTTTAGGTCCACTCAATACCTCCTTGTGATAAGACAATTTAGCCATGTGCGGATTCGCAGGCAAGCACACATATCATACCATTCACGGTTGAGTGACTTGCTGCTCCAAAGAATGGCATCAACATGCCAGCTTTGTGAAAAGTATCGTGAAGGGAACTGATTAAGGCACAAAGGTGCCCGAGAGAAGAGAAAGCTTCAGATGTCACTTCATGATTCCTAAATAAAAACCCAATTCTACACCCTTCTTATATCTTGAGCCTATAGGACTCTCTGTGGGCACAGATGCATTTGAATGTGTCTTAGAGAGACTATTTGAAGTTCATAGTTATTCTGTGAGTGCAGTTAGTAATTCCACTGCCTACAGGAATGATACTTCAATCCTTGTGAAAATTAAAAATGATAATTTGAGCATGAAGTAACATTGAGCAGCAGTGTTTGTGATTGCAGCACAGTAAATTTAAATACAGTTAAGGCATCTCACATCTGAAAAATAAACAAAATGTCTGGAACAGTAGACATTCTTTCACTTGGTTGAGACAGTCATGAGTGACATTTGTGAGTTATGGGTCTTTCATACCCATCCTCTGTACACGTGACATTATTTAGCAGTTGCCATCATCATGTGACATTAAATCTATCTATAATATATTGAAAGTCTTGCATGTAGCACACACTTCCTGTAAGTGCCACACTTACTTTCTCCTAATTCTTTCCCTGTCACACTTTCTCCATCCTACACTTTTTTGATAAAACAGTGTAATCTCGAACTCACCGAACAACTAAACATTCAAATGAAGTCTGCCAAATTATGTCATGCAATTTTTCCTACAGCTGAGCTTCAGTAACACATAGTAGGATTTCTTCTTTTGATTTGGTTTAAGTTTATGTGACTATATTGGAGTCAGCACCATTTTATTTGTGTTGCAGTGAACCTGTGTATAAGTGAATTGAATATTATATAATGTGGAATAACAACAGAAAATGCTGGAAATACTCAGCAGGCCAGGCAGCATCCGTGGAGAGAGAAACAGAGTTAACGTTTCAGGTCTGGGACCCTTCATCAGAACTGGAAAAAGCTGGAAATGTAACAGATATTAAGCAAGTGCAGAGACGGTGGGGGGGGGGGGGGGTGGGGTTAGGAGGGAAGGAAGGAATTGAAAGAACATACTGTGAAAATGTTGCAAATGGGAATGGCAAAATTAAACAGCATGAAAAATGGGGGCAGGGATTATTATCTGAAATTGTTTAACTCGATATTGAGTCCGGAAGGCTGTAAAGTGCCTAATCAAAAGATGAGGTGCTGTTCCTCGAGCTTACATTGAGCTTCATTGGAACAATGTAATAGGCCAAGGACAGAGTGATCAGAGTGGGAGTGAAGCGGAGAATTAAAGTGACAGGCAACTGGAAGCTCAGGGTCACCCTTACGGACTGAACGGAGGTGTTCCGCAAAACGGTCGCCCAATCTGCGTTTGGTCTCCCCAATGTAGAGGAGACCGCATCTTGAGCAGCGAATACAGTATATTAAATTGCAAGAAGTACAAGTAAATCGCTGTTTCACCTGGAAGGGGTGTTTGGGGCTCTGGACAGTGGGAAGGGAGGAGGTAAGAGGGCATGTGTTGCATCTCCTGTGCTTGCACGGGAAGGTAACAGAAAATGCTGGAAATACTCAGCAGATATTTCAGTTATTTCAGATTTCCAGCATCCGCAGTATTTTGCTATTGTATTATATAATGTGGCATTGGGTGTGCAATAGCCCTTGGCCAATTCAGCTTAATTGTTTAAAAACTTCTGATTGTATAATTTCCCAGAATTTTAGTACAAGAAAACGTTATGAAAGGCCAAATCAAACACATGCAGTCAAAAAACACTTATAAAATAAATGTGAAACTTTAATCAGAAATGCCTTCAAATTACACTGCAGGATAATAGGAAGGAATGCTTAACACATCTTTCTAAAATTCCTCACTATTCTACTTTAGTGACCCATTTGAGTTTAGTCAAATGTTATTTTCCACAGCTGATTTCAGGTTTCCATTCATTAACAGTAAAATCGAGCGCAGTCTCCTTCTATACAGTAACAACCACCTGAGACACTAGTTTATAAGGTGCACCCTTGTATTTAGAAGGGATAAAAAGACACAGGAAGATTCAACCAATCCATCAGCTTTTATAGTAAATGGAATAAATTACCCAATTAGTCCCACTCCCGTGCTCTTTCCCCTTAGCCCTGTAAATTTTTCTTTTCAGTTATATATCCAGTTCTCTTATGAAAGTTATGATTGAATTTGCTTCCACCTCCCTTTCAGGCAGTGCAGTCCAAATCATAACAACTCATTGTGTAAGACAAATTCTCCTCAGTTTCCCTCTGGTTCTTTTGCCAATTATCTTAAATCTGTGTCCTATAGTTACTGACCCTCCTGCCAGTGGAAACAGTTTCTCCTTATTTACTCTATTAATACCGCTCAAAATTTTGAACAAATCCCCTTAACCTTCTCGGTTCTAATGTGAACAATCCCAGCTTCCTGCCCCACTGTAATTGTTGACATTTAGTTCCTTGTACGAGAAGGGTTGTTTGAAACATCTGTAACATGAAGTGAAAGATAAAACACTTATTTAGAACAGTAATTGTGAGAACTTGGTAATTGCTGTTTCCCATTTGATTGGTGAATATTTTTGAATAAATTAAGAAAAAACCTTCAGAAGTAAATTAATATCCATGTACAAAAGTTTTCAAAATATCAGAAAACAATTTTGCAACAAGTAATTTAGATCTCCTTTGCCCATCTGATGTTATGTAGTTTGCATTTGTTTACATTCATTAATTTTAAAACTACTTCTAAGAAGGTTGACAGTCTTAGATCTGGTCCTGTGTAATGAGACAGGATTAATAAAAAAATATCCTAGTAAAGGATCCCCTTGGAATGAGTGACCATAATATGGTTGAATTCCAAATTCAGTTTGAGGGTGAGAGAGTTGGATCTCAAACCAGCGTACTGAGCTTAAATAAAGGAGACATAGAAACATAGAAGATAGGAGCAGGAGTAGGCCATTCGGCCCTTCGAGCCTGCTCCGCCATTCAACGAGATCATGGCTGATCATCCAAACCCTAGCACCCGGTCCCTACACCGACAGCCATCCCACCCAAGCCCTATCCCCGTAACCCCACGTATTTAATCCCCCCTAACACTAAGGGTCAATTTTTATCATGGCCAATCAACCTAACCCGCACATCTTTGGACTGTGGGAGGAAACCGGAGCACCCGGAGGAAACCCACGCAAACACGGGGAGAATGTGCAAACTCCACACAGACAGTCACCCGAGGCCAGATTTGAACCCAGGTCCCTGGCGCTGTGAGGCAACAGTGCTAACCACTATGCCACCATGCTATGAAGGTATGAGAGTAGAATTGACTAAAGTGGACTGGGAAAACAGATTAAAGTGTAAGACGGTACAAGAGCAGTGGTCTACATTCAAGGAGATATTTCACATCTTTCAAGATAAATATATTCCACTGAGGAAAAAGGGGAGTAAAAGAAAAGACAGCCATCCGTGGCTTAGTAAAGTAATAAAGGATAGTATCCGACTGAAAACAAGGGCATATAAAGTAGCCAAATCTAGTGGGAGGATAGAAGATTGGGAAGCATTTAAAAGCCAGCAAACAATAACTAAAAGATTAATTAAGAAAGGGAAGATAGATTATGAAAGTAAACTTGCAAAAAATATAAAAACAGATAGCAAGAGTTTCTACAGCTATATAAAAAGAAAAAGGGTGGCCAAAGTGAACGTTGGTCCCTTAGAGGATGAGACCAGGAAACAAGTGGTGGGGAACATGGAGATGGCAAAGACGCTGAACAAATATTTTGTATCAGTCTTTACAGTAGAGACACCAAAAATATCCCAACACTGGACAAACAGGGGGCAATGGGGGGGGGGGGAGGAGCTAAACACGATTAAAATCACTAAGGAGATGGTACTTGGTAAAATAATGGGACTTAAGGTGGATAAATCCCCCGGACCTGATGGCCTACATCCTAGGGTCTTGAGAGAAGTGGCGGTAGGGATTGTGGGTGCATTGGTGATTATTTACCAAAGCTCCCTGGACTCAGGAAAGGTCCCGGCAGATTGGAAAACTGCTAATGTAACACCCTTATTTAAGAAGGGAAGTAGACAAAAAGCTGGAAACTATAGACCAGTTAGCCTAACATCTGTGGTTGGCAAAATGTTGGAGTCCATTATTAAGGAAACAGTAACAGAGCATTTGGATAAACATAATTTAATAGGACAGAGTCAGCATGGTTTTATGAAGGGGAAGTCATGTTTGACAAATTTGCTCGAATTCTTTGAGGACGTAACATACAGGGTGGATAAAGGGGAACCAGTGGATGTAGTGTATTTGGACTTCCAAAAGGCATTTGACAAGGTTCCACACAAAAGATTACTGATCAAGATAAAAAATCATGGGATTGGGGGTAATATAGTGGCATGGGTGGAAGATTGGCTATCTAACAGAAAACAAAGAGTTGGGATAAATGGTTCGTTCTCGGGCTGGCAATCAGTAACTAGTGGTGTTCTGCAGGGGTCAGTGCTGGGACCCCAACTCTTTACAATCTATATTAACGATTTGGAGGAAGGGACTGAGTGCAACGTATCCAAGTTTGCCGATGATACAAAGATGGGAGGGAAAGCAGTGAGTGAGGAGGACATAAAAAACCTGCAAAAGGACGTAGACAGGCTAAGGGAGTGGGCAGAGATTTGGCAGATGGAATATAATATTGGAAAGTGTGAGGTTATGCACTTTGGCAGAAAAAATCAAAGAGCAAGTTATTATCTAAATGGAGAGAAACTGCAAAGTGCTACAGTACAAAGGGATCTGGGGGTCCTGGTGCATGAAACACAAAAAGTTAGTATGCAGGTGCAGCAGGTGATCAGGAAGGCCAATGGAATCTTGGCTTTTATTGCAAGGGAGATGGAGTATAAAAACAGGGAAGTCTTGCTGCAGTTATACAGGGTATTGGTGAGGCCACACCTGGAATGCTGCGTGCAGTTTTGGTTTCCATATTTAAGAAAAGATATGCTTGCTCTCGAGGCGGTTCAGAGAAGGTTCACTCGGTTGATTCCGGAGATGAGGGGGTTGACGTATGAGGAAAGGTTGAGTAGGTTGGGCCTCTACTCATTGGAGTTCAGAAGAATGAGAGGCGATCTTATCAAAACATATAAGATTGTGAGGGGGCTTGATCAGGTGGATGCGGTGAGGATGTTTCCACTGATGGGTGAGACTAGAACTAGGGGGCATAATCTTAGAATAAGGGGCTGCCCTTTCAAAACTGAGATGAGGAGAAACTTCTTCACTCAGAGGGTAGTAAATCTATGGAATTTGCTACCCCAGAAAGCTGTGGAAGCTGCAACATTAAATAAATTTAAAACGGAGATAGACAGTTTCCTAGCAGATAAGGGAATTAGGGGTTACGGGGAGAGGGCAGGGAAGTGTACGTGAGTCTAGATTCAGATCAGCCATGATCCTATTGAATGGCGGAGCAGGCCTGAGAGGCCGTATGGCCTACTCCTGCTCCTACTTCTTATGTTCTTATGTTCTTATGTTCAGACACATTCCATTTTACGAACAACAAAATCATTAATAATTTCCCAAATAATGAACAGGAACCTCCTTCAAATAGTATTTGTTAATGAAAAGTTCAATTCCAAGTGCCTCGATTTGAAGTTATTGAGCAGAAAATCAAGCTTTAGTATATAAGCGGTAAGTTGTGCTCCCAAAGCAGAGAAACACAAGCTGGGAGGGCGTATAGGAATACTGGGTACAGAGGATGGCACATCCATTGAAACTGCATCTGATTTTCCAATGGGCTGGCTGTGCAATGGGCATTAGGTAGTCTAGTTGCCTACCCTCGCGATCGGCCGACCACTGCCCCCACCCCCACCCCAACCAACCAAGCCCCAATCTTTCCCTTCCAATTGCCGGGCTCCGACTCCCCCCCCACCCCCTTCACAGCTCAATCCTATTATTATGATGCTGTATGGGTGCTTGCTGGACTTAGTGGCTAGGAAATCACATCACTGTGTGCTGCACCCTCTAATACGGTGTGTCCCAGAATACCTCCCATCCCCAAGCACAAAAGGACCGCTTCTCCTACCCCCCGACCGTGTGAACTTTAGCAGGGTCAATGGCAATGGTTGTAGGTGGGCACATGCCATCACTTACACTGTGAAATGGCCCCTGCTCTGGCTAAGGTTACTACATAACCTGTTACTAGGAAGCATGTGAGGACAATACAGATTGGCACACATTCCAAAATTTCCATTTAGCCTTGGGGAACTGTTTTACCTCCACTTGCTGCATTCCCAGCTGGTCTGGTTGAATGTTGCACATCATTTTTTAGGCTGTTATTATCAATTTCACAAAGAATAAACCCTGCTGAAACTGGATTGTGTAATGCGGTTGTTTTCAGTTAGCTTTATCTGCCACTAACTAACCACCAGCTGTTACATGTCATTAATATATACTCTGGGTTAATGATTAGATTCCATGAGGACACTCTTTTCTGTCTCATCCCTGACAGCAGCTAGAGATATTTATTAGCTCCATGTCAACAAATAACAAGCAACATTTTCATACAATACATTACTGAATTTTATACTTGGGTTCATATCGTTAGCAGTTCAAAATACAAATTCCAGATGGATCCATATGTCCTCTTATTTATAGACTTTGTTGCGTTTCATAAAGAAGCTACTTTAATGTATATAAACTCATTTTTCTGACAAATAGTTAAAGCCCAGCTTGCTCAACAACGATGATGTTAAAAAAACAAACAGCTCATAATTAACGTGCATGTTTTGTTTAGTGTGTGGACAGACATAAGGAGCTCAAAGGAGTTCTAAGGGGAATCTCCTGCAATGACTTCTCCTTTCACACCCACATAGTCATCCTGAAGTTGTATCCTCTGCTTCCTCCTATTGTAATACACATATTGACCCTTGTAAACCCAGTGGATCTATCTGATGGAGGGGGATTAGAATTCGTGGAGGAGATAAGATGTGCCAGTTTTATGTCCCATTTAAGTTCTGCCTTATATTCCACCAGTAATTAGCGATGGTATATGATGTGCGCACCCTAGCTAAGGTGCAGCCATGCAAAAAAAACCTCATTCTTCGGGATGTGGGCTCCACTGGCAAGGCCGACATTTATTGCACCTACCTAGTTAGTCTTGAGAAGGTGACGGTGAGCAGCCTTTTTCTTGAATCGTTGCAGTCCATGTGGTGAAGGTGCTCCCACAGTGCTGTTAGGTAGGGAGTTCCAGAATATATCCAAGTCAGGATAGTAGGTGAATTGGAGGGGAACTTGGAGATGATGGTGTTCCCATGCACCTGCTTCCCTTTTTATTCTAGGTGGTGCAGGTCACGGGTTTGGGAGGAGCTGCCAAAGAAGCCTTGGTGACTTGCTGCAGTGCACTTTGTAGACAGTACACACTGCAGTCACGCTGGGCCGGTGGTGGAGGAGGTGGACATTTCAGCTCATGGATGGGGTGCTGATCAAATAGACTGCTTTGTCCTACACACTGCAGTCACGCTGGGCCGGTGGTGGAGGAGGTGGACATTTCAGCTCATGGATGGGGTGCTGATCAAATTAGACTGCTTTGTCCTGGATGGTGTCGAGCTTCTTGAGTGTTGTTGCAGCTGCACCTATCTAGGCAAGTGGAGAGTATTTCATTGCAGCCCTGATTTGTGCATTGTAGGTGGTGGAGAGGCTTTAGGGTGTCAGGAGATGAGCCACTCATTGCAGAATACCCAGCATCTGACCTGTTCTAGCAGCCACAGCATTTATGTGGCTATTCCAGTTGAGTTCTTGGTTAATGGTGACCCCCTCAGGATGTTGATGGTAGGGAATCAGCCATGGTAATGACATTGAATGTAATGAGGGTGTGGTTAGGTACTCTCTTGTTGGAGATGGTAATTACCTGGGACTTGTTTGGTGCGAATGTTACTTGCCACTTATCAGCCCAAACCTGGATGCTGTCCAGGTCTTGCTGCTTCATGTGGGCAAGGATTGCTTCATTATCTGAGGAATTGCGAATGGAGCTGAATATTGTTCAATTATCAGCGAACAGTCCACTTCTGATTCTATAATGGTGTGAAAGTCAGTGACGATGCAGTTGAAAATAGTTGGACCTAGTGGTTTGGAGCCGAATGATCCTGGCAGAATCCAAACTGAGCATCAGTGAGCAGGTTATTGATGAGTAAGTGCCGCTTGATAGCACTGTCGATGACACCTTCCATCACTTTGCTGATGATTGAGAATGGGCTGATGGGACGGTAATTGTCCGGGTTGGAATTGTTCAGCTTTTAGTGGACAGGATATACCTGGGCAATTTTTCACATTGTCTGGTAGATGCCAGTGTTGTAGCTGTATTGGAACAGCTTAGCTAGGGGCACAGCTAATTCTGGAGCATGGGTCTGATGGGTGTAGGCCAGGATGAAATCATTAGTCCTAAATGACATAATTTCCACCCTAGGATCTACCTGTCTAACTTATGCTACTATAAACCTAGGGCAATCTAGACCAGTAGTTGAATTGCTTTGTTACATTATACTGCTAGACAGAGATTAATAACGTCATTTTGGATTGGTGTTTCGTCAATTTTTTTTGCTCTTTATTTTGGAGGCTCTTGCTTTATTTTGAAGGCACCATCGAGATAATTTTTGTTTGGGAATATACAGTTAATCTGCAGTATGGATTTCCCAATGGGGCTTCCCCTCTTATTAGGAAGACGAGGAGGAACAGCAGAGAAGCTGGGAGGCCAGGTTTAGAAAGCAGTACTGTAGTGGATCCAGACCCTCCCAGCCACCAGTGTGTAGACCCAGAAGATCTTATTTGACTATCTCCCTGAACTTGTGTGTTACTAGGCTATGGTTCACCCCAGAAGCCATGGGAATACTTTGCACTGTTCTACACGGAGATCTGCAAACTTCCTGAAGGAACAGGACAGCACTTAGTGTGGTTGAGAGAGTCACTGCTGCACTTAATTTCCAGGCCACTGGCTCATTCCAAGGAGAGCCAGCCAGTTCAGTCAGCTTGCTGTGCATTCTTGTATAAAGGAAGTAATTAACGTCTTGTTCACCAAGCAGCCCAGTTCATCACCTTTGACACCTTTGAATGAGCAGACCATTAATTTTCATCAGATCGCTGGGTTTCCATGAAAGCTTGGAGCTACAGATTGCACTCATATGGCCATAGGAACCCCTACAACTGTCGACCCACATCATTATGTCAACCAAAGGGGATTTCACTCTATTAATGTCCAATTAGTGTGCACAGGTTTATCCACGTCAATGCTCAGTGTGTAGGAAGCTGCCACGATTCATTCATCCTTTGACAGTCCAGTGTCCCCATACTCTTTCAGAATCAAGAGCATGGCTGACTGACTTTTTGGAGACAAGCGGTATCCAATCCTACTGTGGCTTCTAACATCATTGAGAAAGACCATCAGTGAGGCAGAGGAACGATACAACAAGCCTCACGTCAGCGCTCGAATTAAAATTGAACAAGCTATTGGTACGCTGAAGGGAGCTTTCAGGTGCCGAGATAGATCCAGGGCATCCCACCAGTATGCTCCCAATCTTGTGGCAGCCTGCTCTGTCATTCACAATTTTACTCTTCAGAAAGGCCTGGGAGTTGAGGAGGAAAGTGAGTCAGAAGCTGAACCTCCCTGAGACACTTGGACACGAAGAGGACACAGCAAGGTCACAGCCAGATGCTGGGAGACAAACTTCTGAGAGAGACCCCAATGTCTGCTTTAACGAGGCAACTGGTTTGCACGTGTGCGTTGTTGTATCTGTTCTCTGTTGGGACATGGGGGTTGTGCAGAGGTATCACTGACAATGGTTGTACTACATAGCGCATATCTCTGAGGAACCAGCTACCCATCCTTTCTTCTCTTTTAAAGAGCCGTGGCATGTTTGGGTGCCTCAGAATGAAAGCATCATGTGTACATTAAATAAAAACAGAAAATGCTGGAAATACTCAGCAGGTCAGGCAACATCTGTGGAGAGAGAAACAGAGTTAACGTTTCAGGTTGATGGCCCTTCGTCAGAACATTAACATGTATTATATTGGGCCAGAAATTCAGGTCCCCATGGGTGAGTACGCGCTGGGTACTCACGCGTAGGCCCAACGAAAGTGCCGGTTTCGTGCATGCACTGCGCATGCGCGGGAAACCAGAACTTCCGTTCCCTTAAAGGAAGGGGTTCACAGGTCGAACGCGTACGCCTGGAACTTCCGTTTTTTTTGCAGGTTTCTCCGGGAGGGTAAGTCTCCAGGAGCTACGCTTTTAAAAAGCAGTCACAAGGACTGCTTTTAACAAGGTAAGTGGTGAATTAAGTAAAATTAAAACATTTTTTCCACAGGTTTATTATTTTAAAATACTTTAAAGAAAGGTATGTTTATTTTTTAGCCCCGTTAGAAACTGTAATTAATTTTTTCAAAAATTTAAATTATTGTTTAAAATAGTTATTTTATGTAATTTATAGTTATTTTAAAAATGTGATTTAAAAAAAAAAAATATTTGAAGTTTTAGTTAAGTTTTGGGGCTGAATTGTATTCATAGATTTGACAGCTCTTCCTGTCAAATCTATGAATACAGATTCCCTGCTACCATTGGCTCTCCATGGCCCACGTGATCCCAGGGGACGCTTTGAACTAACTGCGCCCCTGGGATACGCAAGCACTGCGCGCCGGCAGTTGGAGTAGGCCCAGGATCGGAATCGCACGCGGGCCCACAGCTCAACAGCCGGCGCGCTAGGTAAGTGCAGGTCGGAGGCTTGCACCCGTGGGAAGCCTCCGACCCGAATTTCTGGGCCATTCTGTTTGGGGTAATGAATTCTGTTTGGAGTCAATAACTGGGAAAATACATTATACAGACTACGTAGGCGGTAGGAGATCTTCATATTTGGGACGGATTATTCTAAACTCCAGATATAATTTTGTCATGCCAAAGAACCACAGAAAAACCTGTTACCAATTACCCCAGCTGACATCAACTCTGTCTGGTTTGCATGTGTCTCTATGTTCCTTTCTAACTCAGAATGGCCAAAGAAAGTGACATCAAGAGGGCCCATAATACACAATGGCCACTATTTGAAGCGCTTGGCATCGTGAGCTGTGGCATTGACATCCCATCAATATTAAATGATTCATGCTTTCTCTGTAGCTTTCACTTTACAGCCTTTGTTTGTTCTAATTCAGCAGACACTTGCTATCAGCATTTTGTTCCCATTAGTCTGATTAACAAAAGGATTGATAGACTATCTCTCCTATAAACAACTGTTGGGTTTTCCTTTTGTTTGTCAGTCTTCTCTTCCCAGCACAAAGTAACTTTAATGTCCTCCAACCATCAGACAGGCTCTGACCTTCAGTCTACTTAATTCAGATCACTGACCTCATAATCAGACTGGACCCATGTCTGCATGTCAGCCCTGGATTCCCTTACCAGCCTAAGATTCTCTGGCATTTCTGATTTTCAGCTTCTCTTGCCATCTTCTCAACTATCGTCTGGCTGGATACTCTCCAGACTCTAATCCTCTGAGGTCCAACCCTGTGCCTTTCCAAATAGGCTCTTCTCCGACTTTATAGAAAATTTTTACCTAGACATTTTAGCCACCCTTGAACTCTGCACCCCTCTCCTTGTACGTCATAGCCCTCATTGTAAATTATTGTTCTTCATGTGTGAGCAACCCCGCCACCTCAAGATTACGCAGTCACAAAGTCTTGAAGTCTTCCAGACTTCTTAAAGTACCATCTTGGAAGCAACTCTCTCAGATGACTATCTTATTTCTCACCTGATGCTAACCCCAACCTCCACTGTGGCCTGTCACTTCTCATACTACCTCTGTGACCCTGCAATCTGGTTTCTGCTCTGTTTATTGCAAAGACTCTGCACTGGCCAAAATTACTCATGCCATCCTCTGTGACTGACTGCAGCTCTTTGTTCCTCCTTATCCTTCTTGGTCTCTCTGTTGCTTTTGAAAATATGAATCATTCTATCCTCCCCCAACATCTCTCTTCAGCAGCTCACCTTTACTGCATTGCTCCCTCCTGGTTCCTTCATATTTGTTCCAAAAGCAACGTTATGGGGTAAATTTTCCTCCTCACCGCACGGGTGGTAATCTAGTGAAGTGGATAGCCCAGTCCTTAAAGAACCCGTCCAATTTTCATCCCATTGAGGTACTAGAAGTTTGTGTTGTGATGGAAGAGTTGAGGTAGAAGTTTACGCTTGATGGGTAAGTTAGAGTACCGGAGATTTCAGTTCTGGGTGAGTTATGGTACTAGAGGGCTGGGTGGGTTAGTGTACTAGAGGTTTTGAGCTGTGATGGGAAAGTTAGGGTACTAGAAGGATGGGTTTCGATGGGTGACTTTATGAACTAGAAAGGTGGGGTTTGTGAGAGTTAGGGTAATGATGACCTGAAAGGTGGGGTTTGTGAGAGTTAGGGCAATGATGATCTGAAAGGTGGGGTTTGTGAGAGTTAGGGCAATGATAATCTGAAAGGTGGGGTTTGTGAGAGTTAGGGCAATGATGATCTGAAAGGTGGGGTTTGTGAGAGTTAGGGTGATGATGACCTGAAAGGTGGGGTTTGTGAGAGTTGGGGTGATGATGACCTGAAAGGTGAGGTTTGTGAGAGTTAGGGTGATGATGACCTGAGTGACCTTTTCACAGCTTTCACTTCTCTTATGTTCTTAACATTAAAAAAAAGCTGCAACTTGGTAAAACAATTATATTTTCTTAATTTAATTCTTACAATTTTTCTTTTCCTTTACAGACTAAAGCCCAAGGCACTGGTTATGTCAGGATACACGCTCCTTGGAATGTCCTCAGTCGAGAGGCTGAATTTCTAAAAATAAAGGTTCAGACCAAAAAGGTAGGTTTCAGTCTGATGAAGGGTCTTACTGTCAGGCCCCCTGTTAAAAACAATTCTAATTAGTGACGTCTGCTTTTTTCTGTACTGGAACAGCTACTGACCCCAGTCGTGTGAGGAGCTGAATTACACACAAACTTACTACAAGGGGATAAAGTATTAATATAATTAACATAAAATATTATGATACTGGTGTATTATTTTGGGGTACTGGTGCAATGTTAGGATGTTGTGATGTTGGGATATTATAATATTGTAATGTTGGGGTATTGTAATATTTGAATATTGTAATATGGGATATTGTAATATTGGAGTATATTGCAATATTTCAGTATTATAATGTTGGAGTATTGTAATATTGGGGTATTGTAACATAGGGGTTTCGCGATGTTAGGGTTTTGTGATGTTGGGGTTTTCTGATGAAGTTTTGTGATGTTGGGGTTTTGTGATGTTGGGGTTTGTGAGGTTGGAGTTTTGTGATGTTGGGGTTTTGTGATATTGGGGTTTGTGAGGTTGGAGTTTTGTGATGTTGGGGTTTTGTGATGTTGGGGTTTGTGAGGTTGGAGTTTTGTGATGTTGGGGTTTTGTGATGTTGGGTTTTGTGATGATGAGCGATGTAATAAAACTCATTACGCACTTGGTTTGAGTATAAAGCAAGGCTTTAATCAAATTGTTTCAAAACATGGAGGTCTAGTTATCTTTCATTAGTTCCTGTTTACAAAATGTCCTGGGCAAGCTGGGCCCACGCCCGAGTATTTATACTCCTTGGACGGTGCCACCAGCTGGCCGTCCAGTGTTATTTCATGAGTCTTTCTTCGTGGATCATAAGATTCATAACAATGAGGTTTTGTGATGTTGGGGTTTGTGATGTTGAGGTTTAGTGATGTTGGGGTTTGTGATGTTGGGGTTTTGGGGTTTTGTGATGTTGGGTTTTGTGATGTTGGGGTTTTGTGATGTTGAGGTTTTGTGATGTTGGGGTTTTGTGATGTTGGGGTTTTGTGATGTTGGGGTTTGTGATGTTGGGGTTTTGTGATGTTGGGTTTTGTGATGTTGAGGTTTTGTGATGTTGGGGTTTGTGATGTTGTGGTTTGTGATGTTGAGGTTTTGTGATGTTGGGGTTTGTGATGTTGGGTTTTGTGATGTTGGGTTTTGTGATGACGAGTGATGTAATAAAAGTCACTACTCACTTGGTTCGAGTATAAAGCAAGGCTTTAATCAACTTGTTTCAAAACATGGAGTTGTAGTTATCTTTCACTAGTTCCTGTTTACAAAATTTCCTTGACAAGCTGGGCCCACGCCCGAGTATTTATACGCCTTGGACGGCGCCACCAGCTTGCCATCCAGTGTTATTTCATGAGTCTTTCTTCATGGATCATAAGATTCATAACATTCTTCCTCCCTAAAGATTTGGAAGTCCACCAATGTCACGCCTCATGAGCGATTCTTCAGGTTCCAGCGTTGCTCCACACATGGAGGTCTAGTTATCTTTCACTCGTTCCTGTTTACAAAATGTCGTGGGCAAGCTGGGCCCACGCCCGAGTATTTATACTCCTTGGATGGCGCCACCAGCTGGCCGTCCAGTGTTATTTCATGAGTCTTTCTTCGTGGACCATAAGATTCATAACAATGAGGTTTTGTGATGTTGAGGTTTTGTGATGTTGGGGTTTGTGATTTTGGAGTTTGTGATGTTGGGGTTTGTGATGTTGGGATTTTGTGATGTTGGGGTTTGTGATGTTGGAGTTTTGTGATGTTGGGTTTTGTGATGTTGGGGTTTTGTGATGTTGGGGTTTGTGATGTTGGGGTTTGTGATGTTGGGGTTTGTGATTTTGGGGTTTTGTGATGGGGTTTTGTGATGTTGGGGTTTTGTGATGTTGAGGTTTGTGATGTTGAGGTTTTGTGATGTTGGGGTTTTGTGATGTTGTGGTTTGTGATGTTGTGGTTTGTGATGTTGGGGTTTGTGATGTTGATGTTTTGTGATGTTGGTGTTTGTGATGTTGGGGTTTGTGATGTTGGGTTTTGTGATGTTGGGGTTTGTGATGTTGGGAGTTTGTGATGTTGGGGGTTTGTGATGTTTTTTTTTGATGTTGGTGTTTTGTGATGTTGGGGTTTGTGATGTTGGGGGTTTGTGATGTTGGGGTTTTGTGATGTTGGGTTTTGTGATGTTGGGGCTTTGTGATGTTGAGGTTTTGTGATGTTGGGGTTTGTGATTTTGGGGCTTTGTGATGTTGAGGTTTTGTGATGTTGGGGTTTTGTGATGTTGGCTTTTGTGTTGTTGAAGTTTTGTGATGTTGGGGGTTTGTGATTATGGAGTTTTGTGATGTTGGGGTTTGTGCTGTTGGGGTTTGTGATGTTGAGGTTTTGTAATGTTGGGGTTTTTTGATGTTGGGGTTTTTGTGATGTTGAGGTTTTGTGATGTTGGGGTTTGTGATGTTGGGGTTTTGTGATGTTGGGGTTTTTGTGATGTTGGGGTTTGTGATGTTGGGGTTTTTTGATGTTGGGGTTTTTGTGATGTTGAGGTTTTGTGATGGTGTTTGTGATGTTGGGGTTTTTTGACGTTGGTTTTTGTGATGATGAGTGACGTAATAAAACTCACTACGCACTTGGTTCGAGTATAAAGCAAGGCTATTTTATTTCCTTTTCAGTTTTGAAAAAGGGTTTCGACCCGAAACGTCAGCTCTAATCTCTCTCCATGGATGTTGCCTGGCCTGCTGAGTTTTTCCAGCATTTTCTGTTGTTATTAAGGCTTTAATCAACTTGTTTCAAAACATGGAGTTGTAGTTCTCTTTCACTAGTTCCTGTTTGCAAAATGTCCTTGGCAAACTGGGCCCACGCCCGAGTATTTATACTCCTTGGACGGCGCCACCAGCTGGCCGTCCTGTGTTATTTCATGAGTCTTTCTTCATGGATCATAAGATTCATAACAATGAGGTTTTGTGAAGTTGGGGTTTGTGATGTTGGGTTTTGTGATGTTGAGGTTTTGTGATGTTGGGGTTCTGTGATGTTGGGGTTTGTGTTGTTGAAGTTTGTGATGTTGGGGTTTTGTGATGTTGAGGTTTTGTAATGTTGGTGTTTTGTGATGTTGGGGTTTTGTGAGGTTGGGGTTTGTGATGTTGAGGTTTGTGATGTTGGTGTTTTGTCTGTTGTGGTTTTGTGAGGTTGGGGTTTGTGATGTTAGAAACACAAGAAACATAGAAGATTGGAGCAGGGGTAGGCCATTCGGCCCCTCTAGCCTGCTCCGCCATTCAATGCGATCATGGCTGATCATCCAAGTTCAGTACCTGGTCCCTGCTTTCTCCCCATACCCCTTGATCCCTTTAGCCTTAAGAAATATATCCAACTCCTTCTTGAATATATTTAATGAATTGGCCTCTACTGCCTTCTGTGGTAGAGAATTCCACAGGTTCACCACTCTCTGGGAGAAGAAATTCCTCCTAATTTCTGTCCTAAAAGGCCTACCCCTTATCCTTAGACTGTGACCCTTATCCTTAGGCTGTGACCTGTTGAGGTTTGTGATGTTGGGGTTTTGTGATGTTGGGGTTTTGTGATGTTGGGGTTTTGTGATGTTGGGGTTTGTGATGTTGGGGTTTGTGATGTTGGAGTTTGTGATGTTGGAGTTCGTGATGTTGGGGTTTTGTGATGTTGGGGCTTGTGATGTTGGGGTATGTGATGTTGAAGTTTTGTGATGTTGGGGTTTGTGATGTTGGGATTTGTGATGTTGGGGTTTGTGATGTTGGGGTTTTGTGATGTTGGGGTTTTGTGATTTTGGGCTTTGTGATGTTGGGGTTTTGTGATGTTGGGGTTTGTTATGTTGGGGGTTTGTGATGTTGAGGTTTTGTGATGTTGGGGTTTGTGAGGTTGGGGTTTGTGATGTTGAGCTTCTGTGATTTTGGGGTTTGTGATGTTGGGGTTTTGTGATTTTGGGATTTGTGATGTTGGGGTTTTATGATGTTGGGGTTTGTGAGGTTGGGGTTTGTGATGTTGAGGTTTGTGATGTTGGTGATTTGTGATGTTTAGGTTTGTGATGCTGGGTTTGGTGATGTTGGAGTTTTGTGATGTTGGGGTTTGTGAAGTTGGAGTTTTGTGATTTTGGGGTTTGTGATGTTGGGGTTTTGTGATGTTGGGTTTTGTGATGATGGGTGATGTAATAAAACTCATTACGCACTTGGTTTGAGTATAAAGCAAGGCTTTAATCAAATTGTTTCAAAACATGGAGGTCTAGTTATCTGTCATTAGTTCCTGTTTACAAAATGTCCTGGGCAAGCTGGGCCCACGCCCGAGTATTTATACTCCTTGGACGGTGCCACCAGCTGGCCGTCCAGTGTTATTTCATGAGTCTTTCTTCATGGATCATAAGATTCATAACAATGAGGCTTTGTGATGTTGGGGTTTGTGATGTTGGGGTTTGTGATGTTGGGGTTTGTGATGTTGGAGTTTGTGATGTTGGGGTTTGTGATGTTGGAGTTTGTGATGTTGGGGTTTGTGATGTTGGAGTTTGTGATGTTGGGGTTTGTGATGTTGGGGTTTTGTGATGTTGGAGTTTGTGATGTTGGGGTATGTGATGTTGGAGTTTTGTGATGTTGGGGTTTGTGATGTTGGGGTTTGTGATGTTGGGGTTTTGTGATGTTGGGGTTTTGTGATTTTGGGCTTTGTGATGTTGGGGTTTTGTGATGTTGGGGTTTGTTATGTTGGGGGTTTGTGATGTTGAGGTTTTGTGATGTTGGGGTTTGTGAGGTTGGGGTTTGTGATGTTGAGCTTCTGTGACTTTGGGGTTTGTGATGTTGGGGTTTTGTGATTTTGGGATTTGTGATGTTGGGGTTTTGTGATGTTGGGGTTTGTGAGGTTGGGGTTTGTGATGTTGAGGTTTTGTGATGTTGGGGTTTTGTGATGTTGGGCGTTTGTGAGGTTGGGCTTTTGTGATGTTGGGCTTTGTGATGTTGGGGTTTTGTGATGTTGGGGTTTGTGATGTTGGGGTTTGTGATGTTGGGGTTTTGTGAATTTGGGGTTTGTGACTTTGGGCTTTGTGACGTTGGGGTTTCGTGATGTTGGGGTTTGTGAGGTTGGGGTTTGTGATTTTGAGGTTTTGTGATGTTGGTGTTTTGTGATGTTGGGGTTTTAGAAACATAGAAGATAGGAGCAGGAATTGGCCATTCGGCCTCTCGAGCCTGCTCTGCCATTTAATGCAATCATGGCTGATCATCCAATTTCAGTACCCGGTCCCTGCTTTCTCCCCATACCCCTTGATCCCTTTAGCCTTATGAAATATATCCAACTCCTTCTTGAGTATATTTAATATATTGGCCTCTACTGCCTTCTGTGGTTGAGAATTCCACAGATTCCCCACTCTCTGGGTGAAGAAATTCCTCCTCATTTCTGTCCTAATTGGCCTACCCCTTGTCCTTAGACTGTGACCCCTGGTTCTGGACTCCCCGACCATCGGGAATATCCTTCCTGCATCTAGTCTGTCCAGTCCTGTCAGAATTTTATAAGTTTCAATGAGATCCCCTCTCATTCTTCTAGACTCCAGTGAGTACAAGCCCCATCGACCCAATCCCTCCTCATACGTCATTCCTGCCATCCCAGGTATCAGCCTGGTGAATCTTCGCTGAACTCCTTGCATGGCAAGAACATCCTTCCTCAGATAAGGCGACCAAAACTGCACACTATACTCAAGATGTGGTCTCACTAAGGCCCTGTACAACTGCAGCAAGACATCCTTGTTCCTGTACTCAAACCCTCTCGCTACGAAGGCCAACATACCATTTGCTTTCTTAGCTGCCTGCTGCACCTGCATGCTTACCTTCAGCGACTGGTGCACAAGGACACCCAGGTCTCGTTGCACTTACCCTTCTCCCAATCTATTGCCATTCAGATAATAATCTGCCTTCCTGTTTTTGCCACCAAAGAGGATAACCTCGCATTTATGCACATTATATTGCATCTGCCATGCTTTTGCCCAATCACTCAACCTGTCCAAATCATCCTGGAGTTTCTCGGCATCCTCCTCACAGCACACACACCCACCCAGCTTTGTGTCGTCTGCAAATTTGGAGATATTACATCTAGTTCCCTTGTCTAGATAATTAATATATATTGTGAATTGCTGGGGCCCAAGGACCAATCCCTGCGGTACCCCACTAGTCACTGCTTGCCACTCGGAAAAAAACCCGTTTATTCCAACTCTTTGCTTTCTGTCTGCCAACCAGTTCTCTATCCAAGTCAATACCTTGCCCCCAATCCCATGTGCCTTAACTTTACACGCTAATCTCTTATGCGGGACCTTATCAAGGGCCTTCTGAAAGTCCAAATACACCACATCCACTGGTTCTCCCTTATCTATTTTACCAGTTACATCCTCAAAAAATTCCATTAGATTAGTCAAGCACGATTTCCCTTTTGTAAATCCATGTTGACTTTGTCCGATCCTGTCACTGTTTTCCAAGTGCTCTGCTATTACATCTTTTATAATGGACTCTAGCATTTTCCCCACTACCGATGTCAGGCTTACCGGTCTGTAATTCCCCGTTTTCTCTCTACCACCCTTTTTGAATAGTGGGGTAACATTAGCTACCCTCCAATCCATGGGTACTGTTGCAGCTTCCATCGAATGCTGGAAGATGATCAGCAAAGCATCAACTATTTCTAGGGCCACTTCCTTAAGTACCCTAGGATGTAGATTATCAGGCCCTGGGGATTTATCGGCCTTCATTCCCATCAATTTCCCTAACACCATTTCCCTACAAATCCTGATTTCTTTCAGTTCCTCCCTTTCATCAGACCCTATGTTCCCCGACATCTGTGGGAGGTTATTTGTGTCCTCCTTTGTGAAGACAGAACCAAAATATGTATTTAATTGGTGTGCCATTTCTTTGTTCCCCATTATAAATTCCCCTGATTCTGACTGCAAGGGACCTACGCTTGACTTCACCAATCTTTTTCTCTTCACATATCTATAAAAGCTTTTACAGTCAGATTTTATGTTCCCTGCAAGCTTACCCTCATATTCTATTTTCCCTTTCTTAATTAACCCCTTTGTCCTCCTTTGTTGAATCCTAAACTGCTCCCAATCCTCAGGTTTACTGCTTTTTCTGGCCAATTTATATGTCCTCTCCTTGGATTTTATGCTATCCTTAATTTCCCTCGTTAGCCACAGTTGAGTCACCTTTTTTGTTTTATTTTTATGCCAAACTGGGATGAACAAATTCTGTAGTTCATCCATGCGGTCTTTGAATGTTTGCCCTTTGAGTGACATTCCCCAATCAATCCTACCCAACTCGCGCCTCAGACCATCGTAGTTTCATTTATTTAAATTTAGGACCCTAGTCTCTGAGTCGACTACTTCATTCTCCATCTTAATGAAGAATTCGATCATATTATGATCACTCCGACCCAAGGGGCCTCGTACAACAAGGTTGCGAATTAATCCTTGCTCGTTACATAATACCCAGTCTAAGATGGCCTGATCTCTGGATGGTTCCTCAACATATTGGTCCAGGAAACCATCGCTTAAACACTCCAGGAATTCCTCCTCCACAGTATTGTTACTAATTTGGTTAGCCCAATCTATATGTAGATTAAAGTCACCCATGATGACTGCTGTGCCCTTATTGGAAGCTTCTCTAATTTCCCTTTTAATGCCGTCTCCAACCTCCGCATTACTGTTTGGAGGTCTGTATACCACACCCACTAACGTTTTCTGCCCCTTGGTATTTCTCAGTTCTACCCATACAGATTCTACATCATCAGAGCGAATATCCTTGCTTACAATTGTGTTAATCCCTTCTTTAACCAGCAATGCTACACCACCTCCCTTTCCTTTTTGCCTATCTTTCCTGAATATTGAATACCCCTGGATGTTGAGTTCCCAGCCTTGGCCACCCTGGAGCCATGTTTCTGTTATCCCAATCAAACCATATTCCTTTACCTCTATTTGCGCAGCTAATTCATCCACCTTATTACGAATGCTCCTCGCATTAAGACATAAAGCCTTCAGGCTTTTTTTTTTAACGCTCTTACACCTATTAGAATTATTATTTACTGTGGCCATGTTTGATTTAAACTGTTGATTTCTCTGACTGCCACTTTTGTTTTTCTCCTTCCTATCTTTTGCTTTTATCCTTCTTTCCCTGTCATCTGTCCCCTTGCTCAGGTTCCCAACCCCCTGCCATTTTAGTTTAAAGCCTCCCCCAGAGCACAAGCAAACACTCCCCCTAGGACATCGGTCCCAGCCCTGCCCAGGTGCAAACCGTCCGGTTTGAATTGGTCCCACCTCCCCCAGAACCGGTTCCAATGTCCCAGGAATTTGAATCCCTCCCCCTTGCACCATTCCTCTAACCACGTTTTGTGATGATGAGGTTTTGTGATGTTGTAGTTTTGTGATGTTGGGGTTTGTGATGTTGGGGTTCGTGGTGTTGGGGTTCGTGATGTTGAGGTTTTGTGATGTTGGGGTTTGTGAAGTTGGGTTTTGTGATGTTGGGGTTTGTGATGTGGAGTTCTGTGATGTTGGGTTTTGTTATGTTGGGGTTTTGTGAGGTTGGTGTTTTGTGATGTTGGGGTTTGTGATGTTGGGGTTTGTGATGTTGAGGTTTTGTGATATTGGGGTTTGTGATGTTGAGGTTTTGTGATGTTGAGGTTTTGTGATGTTGTGGTTTCTGATGTTGAGGTTTTGTGATGTTGGGGTTTGTGATGTTAAGGTTTTGTGATGTTGGGATTTTGTGATGTTGGTGTTTTGTGATGTTGGGATTTTGTGATGTTGGTGTTTTGTGATGTTGAAGTTTTGTGATGTTGGTGTTTTGTGATGTTAAGGTTTTGTGATGTTGGGATTTTGTGAAGTTGGTGTTTTGTGATGTTGAGGTTTTGTGATGTTGGGGTTTGTGATGTTGGGGTTTGTGATGGGGTTTGTGATGTTGGGGTTTTGTGATGTTGAGGTTTTGTGATGTTGGGGTTTTGTGATGTTGGGTTTTGTGATGTTGGGGTTTGTGATGTTGGGGTTTTGTGATGTTAACGTTTTGTGATGTTGGGGATTGTGATGTTGGGCTTTTGTGATGTTGTTTTTTTTTGATGTTGGTGTTTTGTGATGTTGGGTTTTGTGATGTTGGGGTTTTGTATTGTTGGGGTTTTGTGATGTTGAGGTTTTGTAATGTTGGAGTTTGTGATTTTGGGGCTTTGTGATGTTGGGTTTTGTGATGTTGGGTTTTGTGATGTTGGGGTTTGTGATGTTGGGGTTTTGTGATGTTAACGTTTTGTGATGTTGGGGTTTGTGATGTTGGGGTTTTGTGATGCTGGGGTTTGTGATGTTGGGGTTTGTGATGTTGGGGTTTTGTGATTTTGTTTTTTGATGTTGGTGATTTGTGATGTTGGGGTTTGTGATGTTGGGGTTTTGTGATGTTGGGGTTTTGTGATGTTGGGGTTTGTGTTGTTGGGGTTTGTGATGTTGGGGTTTTGTGATGTTGGGGTTTGTGATGTTGGGTTTTGTGATGTTGGGGTTTGTGATGTTGGGGTTTGTGATGTTGAGATTTTGTGATGTTGGGGTTTGTGATGCTAGGGTTTTGTGATGTTGGGGTTTTGTGATGTTGGGGTTTTGTGATGTTGGGGTTTGTGATGTTGAGGTTTGTGATGTTGGGGTTTTGTGATTTTGGGCTTTGTGATGTTGGGGTTCGTGAGGTTGGAGTTTTGTGATGTTGGGCTTTGTGATGTTGGGGTTTGCGATGTTGGGGTTTGTGATGTTGATGTTTTGTCATGTTGGCATTTTGTAATGTTGGGGTTTTATGATGTTGGGGTTTGTGTTGTTGGTGCTTGCGATGTTGGGGTTTTGTGATGTTGGGGTTTGTGATGTTGGAGTTTGTGATGTTGGGGTTTGTGATGTTGGGGTTTGTGATGTTGGGGGTTTGTGATGTTTTTTTTTGATGTTGGTGTTTTGTGATGTTGGGGTTTTATGATGTTGGGGTTTGTGATGTTGGGGTTTTGTGATGTTGGGTTTGGTGATGTTGGGTTTTTTTGATGTTGGGGTTTTTGTGATGTTGAGATTTTGTGATGTTGGGGTTTTGTGATGTTGGGGTTTTGTGATGTTGGGGTTTTGTGATGTTGGGTTTTTTTGATGTTGGGGTTTTGTGATGTTGGGGTTTTGTGATGTTGGGGTTTTGTGATGTTGGGATTTTGTGATGTTCGGGTTTGTGATGTTGGGGTTTTGTGATGTTGAGGTTTTGTGATGTTGGGGTTTTGTGATGTTGGGGTTTTGTGATGTTGGGGTTTGTGACGTTGGGTTTGTGACATTGGGGTCTGTGATGTTGGGGTCTGTGATGTTGGGGTTTGTGATGTTGGGGTTTGTGATGTTGGGGTTTTGTGATGTTGGGGTTTTGTGATGTTGGGGTTTTGTGATGTTGGGGTTTGTGTTGTTGGGGTTTGTGATGTTGGGGTTTTGTGATGTTGGGGTTTGTGATGTTGGGTTTTGTGATGTTGGGGTTTGGGATGTTGGGGGTTTGTGACGTTTGGTTTTTTTGATGTTGGTGTTTTGTGATGTTGGGGTTTGTGATGTTGGGGCTTTGTGATGTTGGGGTTTTGTGATGTTGGTGTTTTGTGATGTTGGGGTTTGTGATGGTGGGGGTTTGTGATGGTGGGGTTTTGTGATGATGGGGTTTGTGATGTTGGGGTTTGTGATGTTGGTTTTTTTTGATGTTGGGTTTTTTGTGATGTTGAGATTTTGTGATGTTGCGGTTTGTGATGCTGGGGTTTTGTGATGTTGGGGTTTTGTGATGTTGGGGTTTTGTGATGTTGGGGTTTGTGATGTTGGAGTTTGTGATGTTGGGGTTTGTGATGTTAGGGTTTGTGATGTTGGAGTTTGTGATGTTGGGGTTTGTGATGTTGAGGTTTGTGATGTTGAGGTTTTGTGATGTTGGGGTTTGTGATGTTGAGGTTTGTGATGTTGAGGTTTTGTGATGTTAGGGTTTTGTGATGTTGGTTTTTGTGATGTTGGGGTTCGTGATGTTGGGGTTTGTGATGTTGGGGTTTGTGATGTTGAGTTTTGTGATGTTCGGGTTTGTGAGGTTGGAGTTTTGTGATGATGGGCTTTGTGATGTTGGGGTTTGTGATGTTGGGGTTTGTGATGTTGGTGTTTTGTGATGTTGGGGTTTGTGATGTTGATGTTTTGTCATGTTGGCGTTTTTTGTGATGTTGGGGTTTGTGTTGTTGGGGTTTGTGATGTTGGGGTTTTGTGATGTTGGGGTTTGTGATGTTGGAGTTTGTGATGTTGGGGTTTGTGATGTTAGGGTTTGTGATGTTGGGGTTTGTGATGTTGGGGTTTGTGATGTTGAGGTTTGTGATGTTGAGGTTTTGTGATGTTGGGGTTTTATGATGTTGGGGTTTGTGATGTTGGGGTTTTGTGATGGAGTTTTGTGATGTTGGGGTTTTGTGATGTTGGTGTTTTGTGATGTTGGGGTTTGTGATGTTGGGGTTTGTGATGGGGTTTGTGATGTTGGGGTTTTATGATGTTGGGGTTTGTGATGTTGGGGTTTTGTGATGGAGTTTTGTGATGTTGGGGTTTTGTGATGTTGGTGTTTTGTGATGTTGGGGTTTGTGATGTTGGGGTTTGTGATGGGGTTTGTGATGTTGGGGTTTTGTGATGTTGAGGTTTTGTGATGTTGGAGTTTGTGATGTTGGGGTTTTGTGATGTTGGGTTTTGTGATGTTGGGGATTGTGATGTTGGGCTTTTGTGATGTTTTTTTTTGATGTTGGTGTTTTGTGATGTTGGGTTTTGTGATGCTGGGGTTTTGTATTGTTGGGGTTTTGTGATGTTGAGGTTTTGTAATGTTGGAGTTTGTGATTTTGGGGTTTTGTGATGTTGGGTTTTGTGATGTTGGGGTTTGTGATGTTGGGGTTTTGTGATGTTAACGTTTTGTGATGTTGGGGTTTGTGATGTTGGGGTTTTGTGATGCTGGGGTTTGTGATGTTGGGGTTTGTGATGTTGGGGTTTTGTGATTTTGTTTTTTGATGTTGGTGATTTGTGATGTTGGGGTTTGTGATGTTGGGGTTTTGTGATGTTGGGGTTTTGTGATGTTGGGGTTTGTGGTGTTGGGGTTTGTGATGTTGGGGTTTTGTGATGTTGGGGTTTGTGATGTTGGGGTTTGTGATGTTGGGTTTTGTGATGTTGGGGTTTGTGATGTTGGGGGTTTGTGACGTTTGTTTTTTTTGATGTTGGTGTTTTGTGATGTTGGGGTTTGTGATGTTGGGGCTTTGTGATGTTGGGGTTTTGTGATGTTGGGGTTTGTGATGGTTGGGTTTTGTGATGTTGGGGTTTGTGATGTTGGGGTTTGTGATGTTGGTTTTTTTGATGTTGGGGTTTTTGTGATGTTGAGATTTTGTGATGGGGTTTGTGATGCTAGGGTTTTGTGATGTTGGGGTTTTGTGATGTTGGGGTTTTGTGATGTTGGGGTTTGTGATGTTGAGGTTTGTGATGTTGGGGTTTTGTGATTTTGGGCTTTGTGATGTTGGGGTTCGTGAGGTTGGAGTTTTGTGATGTTGGGCTTTGTGATGTTGGGGTTTGCGATGTTGGGGTTTGTGATGTTGATGTTTTGTCATGTTGGCATTTTGTAATGTTGGGGTTTTGTGATGTTGGGGTTTGTGTTGTTGGGGCTTGTGATGTTGGGGTTTGTGATGTTGGGGTTTGTGATGTTGGGGGTTTGTGATGTTTTTTTTTGATGTTGGTGTTTTGTGATGTTGGGGTTTTATGATGTTGGGGTTTGTGATGTTGGGGTTTTGTGATGTTGGGTTTGGTGATGTTGGGTTTTTTTGATGTTGGGGTTTTTGTGATGTTGAGATTTTGTGATGTTGGGGTTTTGTGATGTTGGGGTTTTGTGATGTTGGGGTTTTGTGATGTTGGGTTTTTTTGATGTTGGGGTTTTGTGATGTTGGGGTTTTGTGATGTTGGGGTTTTGTGATGTTGGGATTTTGTGATGTTCGGGTTTGTGATGTTGGGGTTTTGTGATGTTGGGGTTTTGTGATGTTGGGGTTTGTGACGTTGGGTTTGTGACGTTGGGGTCTGTGATGTTGGGGTCTGTGATGTTGGGGTCTGTGATGTTGGGGTTTGTGATGTTGGGGTTTTGTGATGTTGGGGTTTTGTGATGTTGGGGTTTTGTGATGTTGGGGTTTGATGTTGGGGTTTGTGATGTTGGGTTTTGTGATGTTGGGGTTTGTGATGTTGAGGTTTGTGATGTTGAGGTTTTGTGATGTTGGGGTTTGTGATGTTGGAGTTTGTGATGTTGGGGTTTGTGATGTTGAGGTTTGTGATGTTGGGGTTTGTGATGTTGGGGTTTGTGATGTTGAGGTTTGTGATGTTGGGGTTTGTGATGTTGGGGTTTTGTGATGTTGGGGTTTGATGTTGGGGTTTGTGATGTTGGGTTTTGTGATGTTGGGGTTTGTGATGTTGAGGTTTGTGATGTTGAGGTTTTGTGATGTTGGGGTTTGTGATGTTGGAGTTTGTGATGTTGGGGTTTGTGATGTTAGGGTTTGTGATGTTGGGGTTTGTGATGTTGGGGTTTGTGATGTTGGGGTTTGTGATGTTAGGGTTTGTGATGTTGGGGTTTGTGATGTTGGGGTTTGTGATGTTG
This sequence comes from Somniosus microcephalus, assembly GCF_052327205.1. NCBI lineage: Eukaryota > Metazoa > Chordata > Chondrichthyes > Squaliformes > Somniosidae > Somniosus > Somniosus microcephalus. The sequence continues at coordinate 28,949,351 of NC_141003.1, forward strand.
AGGTTTGTGATGTTGAGGTTTTGTGATGTTGGGGTTTGTGATGTTGAGTTTTGTGATGTTGAGGTTTTGTGATGTTGGGGTTTGTGATGTTGAGGTTTGTGATGTTGAGGTTTTGTGATGTTAGGGTTTTGTGATGTTGGTTTTTGTGATGTTCGGGTTTGTGATGTTGGGGTTTGTGATGTTGGGGTTTTATGATGTTGGGGTTTGTTATGTTGGGGTTTGTGATGTTGGGGTTTTGTGATGGGGTTTTGTGATGTTGGGGTTTTGTGATGTTGGTGTTTTGTGATGTTGGGTTTTGTGATGTTGGGGTTTGTGATGTTGAGGTTTGTGATGTTGAGGTTTTGTGATGTTGAGGTTTGTGATGTTGAGGTTTTGTGATGTTAGGGTTTTGTGATGTTGGGGTTTGTGATGTTAGGGTTTGTGATGTTGGGGTTTTATGATGTTGGGGTTTGTGATGTTGGGGTTTGTGATGTTGGGGTTTTGTGATGGAGTTTTGTGATGTTGGGGTTTTGTGATGTTGGTGTTTTGTGATGCTGGGGTTTGTGATGTTGAGGTTTGTGATGTTGAGGTTTTGTGATGTTGGGGTTTGTGATGTTGAGGTTTGTGATGTTGAGGTTTTGTGATGTTCGGCTTTTGTGATGTTGGTTTTTGTGATGTTGGGGTTTGTGATGTTGGGGTTTGTGATGTTGGGGTTTTATGATGTTGGGGTTTGTGATGTTGGGTTTTGTAATGTTGGGTTTTTTGATGTTGGGGTTTTGTGATTTTGGGCTTTGTGATGTTGTGGTTTGTGATGTTGGGGTTTGTGATGTTGGGGTTTTGTGATGTTGGTGTTTTGTGATGTGTTTTGTGATGTTGGGGTTTTGTGATGTTGACGTTTTGTAATGTTGGGGTTTGTGATGTTGAGGTTTTTTGATGTTGGGGTTTGTGATGTTGGGGTTTTGTGATGTTGGGGTTTTGTGATGTTGGGGTTTTGTGATGTTGGTGTTTTGTGATGTTGGTTTTTTTTTGATGTTGGCGTTTTGTGATGTTGGCGTTTTGTGATGTTGAGGTTTGTGAGTTTGGGGTTTGTGATGTTGGCGTTTTGTGATGTTCGGGTTTGTGAGGTTGGAGTTTTGTGATGTTGGGGTTTCTGATGTTGGGGTTTCTGATGTTGGTGTTTTGTGATGTTGGGGTTTGTGATGTTGATGTTTTGTCATGTTGGCGTTTTGTGATGTTGGGGCTTTGTGATGTTGGGGTTTGTGATGTTGGAGTTTTTGATGTTGGGGTTTGTGATGTTAGGGTTTGTGATGTTGGGGTTTGTGATGTTGGGGTTTGTGATGTTGAGGTTTGTGATGTTGAGGTTTTGTGATGTAGGGGTTTGTGATGTTGAGGTTTGTGATGTTGAGGTGTTGTGATGTTGAGGTTTGTGATGTTGAGGTTTTGTGATTTTGGGGTTTGTGATGTTGGGGTTTGTGATGTTGGGGTTTTGTGATGGGGTTTTGTGATGTTGGGGTTTGTGATGTTGGTGTTTTGTGATGTTGGGGTTTTGTGATGTTGACGTTTTGTAATGTTGGGGTTTGTGATGTTGGTGTTTTGTGATGTTGGGGTTTGTGATGTTGAGGTTTGTGATGTTGAGGTTTTGTGATGTTGGGGTTTGTGATGTTGAGGTTTGTGATGTTGAGGTTTTGTGATGTTGGTTTTTGTGATGTTGGGGTTTGTGATGTTGGGGTTTTATGATGTTGGGGTTTGTGATGTTGGGGTTTGTGATGTTGGGGTTTTGTGATGTTCGGGTTTTGTGATGTTGGGGTTTCGTGATGTTGGTGTTTTGTGATGTTGGGTTTTGTGATGTTGGTGTTTTGTGATGTTGACGTTTTGTAATGTTGGGGTTTGTGATGTTGGGTTTTGTGATGTTGGGGTTTCTGATGTTGGGGTTTTGAGATGTTGGGGTTTTGTGATGTTGGGGTTTTGTGATGTTTATGTTTTGTGATGTTTTTTTTTTGATGTTGGGTTTTTGTGATGTTGGGTTTAGTGATGTTGGGGCTTTGTGTTGTAGGGTTTTGTGAGGTTGGGGTTTGTGATGTTGTGGTTTTGTGATGTTGGGGTTTGTGATGTTGGGGTTTGTGATGTTGAGGTTTGTGATGTTGGTGTTTTGTCATGTTGCCGTTTTGTTAGGTTGGGGTTTGTAATGTTTCAAACACAAGAAACATAGAAGATTGGAGCAGGGGTAGGCCATTCGGCCCCTCTAGCCTGCTCCGCCATTCAATGCGATCATGGCTGATCATCCAAGTTCAGTACCCGGTCCCTGCTTTCTCCCCATACCCCTTGATCCCTTTAGCCTTAAGAAATATATCCAACTCCTTCTTGGATATATTTAATGAATTGTCCTCGACTGCTTTCTGTGGTAGAGAATTCCACATCTTCACCACTCACTGGGTGCAGAAATTCCTCCTCATTTCTGTCCTAAGAGGCCTACCCCTTATCCTTAGACTGTGACCCTTATCCTTAGGCTGTGACCTGTTGAGGTTTGTGATGTTGGGGTTTGTGAGGTTGGAGTTTTGTGATGTTGGGCTTTGTGATGTTGTGGTTTGTGATGTTTGTGTTTGTGATGTTGGGGTTTGTGATGTTGAGGTTTGTGATGTTGGGGTTTTGTGATGTTGTGCTTTTGTGATGTTGAGGTTTGTGATGTTGGTGTTTTGTGATGTTGGGGTTTTGTGATGTTGAGGTTTTGTGATGTTGGGTTCTGTGATGTTGGGGTTTTGTGATGTTGGGGTTTGGTGATGTTGGGTTTTGTGATGTTGAGGTTTGTGATGTTGGGGTTTTGTGATGTTGGGTTTTTTGATGTTGGGGTTTGTGATGTTGGGTTTTGTGATGTTGGGGTTTGTGATGTTGACGTTTGTGATGTTGGGTTTTCTGATGTTGTGGTTTTGTGATTTTGGGCTTTGTGATGTTGTGGTTTGTGATGTTGGGGTTTGTGATGTTGGGGTTTTGTGATGTTGGGGTTTTGTGATGTTGGTGTTTTGTGATGTGTTTTGTGATGTTGGGGTTTTGTGATGTTGACGTTTTGTAATGTTGGGGTTTTTTGATGTTGGGGTTTGTGATGTTGGGGTTTTGTGATGTTGGGGTTTTGTGATGTTGGGGTTTTGTGATGTTGGTGTTTTGTGATGTTGGTTTTTTTTTGATGTTGGGGTTTTGTGATGTTGGCGTTTTGTGATGTTGGGGTTTGTGAGTTTGGGGTTTGTGATGTTGGGGTTTTGTGATGTTGGGGTTTGTGAGGTTGGGGTTTGTTATGTTGAGGTTTGTGATGTTGGTGTTTTGTCATGTTGGGGTTTTGTTAGGTTGGGGTTTGTGATGTTTCATACACAAGAAACATAGAAGATTGGAGGAGGGGTAGGCCATTCAGCCCCTCTAGCCTGCTGCGCCATTCAATGCGATCATGGCTGATCATCCAAGTTCAGTACCCAGTCCCTGCTTTCTCCCCATACCCCTTGATCCCTTTACCCTTAAGAAATATATCCAACTCCTTCTTGAATATATTTAATGAATTGTCCTCTACTGTCTTCTGTTGTAGAAAATTCCACAGGTTCACCACTCTCTGGGTGCAGAAATTCCTCCTCATTTCTGTCCGAAGAGGCCTACCCCTTATCCTTAGACTGTGATCCTTATCCTTAGGCTATGACCTGTTGAGGTTTGTGATGTTGAGTTTCGTGATGTTGGTGTTTTGTGATGTTGGGCTTTGTGATGTAGGGGTTTGTGATGTTGGAGTTTGTGATGTTGGGGTTTGTGATGTTGAGGTTTGTGATGTTGGGGTTTTGTGCTGTTGGGGTTTTGTGATGTTGGGGTTTTGTGATGTTGAGATTTGTGATGTTGGGGTTTGTGATGTAGGGGTTTGTGATGTTGGAGTTTGTAATGTTGGGGTTTGTGATGTTGAGGTTTGTGATGTTGGGGTTTTGTGATGTTGGGGTTTTGTGATGTTCGGGCTTTGTGATGTTGAGGTTTGTGATGTTGGGGTTTGTGATGTTGGGGTTTGTGATGTTGGCGTTTGTGATGCTGAGGTTTGTGATGTTGGTGTTTTGTGATGTTGGGGTTTTGTGATGTTGGGGTTTTGTGATGTTGGGTTTTGTGATGTTGGGGTTTTGTGATGTTGGGGTTTTGTGATGTTGGGGTTTTGTGATGTTGGGGTTTGTGATGTTGAGGTTCGTGATGTTGGGGTTTTGTGGTTTTGGGCTTTGTGATGTTGGGGTTTGTAATGTTGGGGTTTGTGATGTTGGGGTTTGTGATGTTGGGTTTTGTGATGTTGGGGTTTGTGATGTTGGGCTTTTGTGATGTTGGGGTTCGTGATGTTGGGATTTTGTGATGTTGGGCTTTGTGATGCTGGGGTTTTGTGATGTTGGGGTTTGTGATGTTGGGGTTTGTGATGTGTGATGTTGGGGTTTGTGATGTTGGGCTTTGTGATGTTGATGTTTTGTCATGTTGGCGTTTTGTGATGTTGGGGTTTTGTGATGTTGGGGTTTATGTTGTTGGGGTTTGTGATGTTTGTGTTTTGTGATGTTGGGGTTTGTGATGTTGGAGTTTGTGATGTTGGGGTTTGTGATGTTGGGGTTTGTGATGTTGGGGGTTTGTGATGTTTTTTTTTGATGTTGGTGTTTTGTGATGTTGGGGTTTGTGATGTTGGGCTTTTGTGATGTTGGGGTTTTATGATGTTGGGGTTTGTGATGTTGGTTTTTTTTGATGTTGGGGTTTTTGTGATGTTGAGATTTTGTGATGTTGGGGTTTTGTGATGTTGGGGTTTTGTGATGTTGGGGTTTTGTGATGTTGGGGTTTTGTGATGTTCGGGTTTGTGATGTTGGGGTTTTGTGATGTTGAGGTTTTGTGATGTTGGGGTTTTGTGATGTTGTGGTTTTGTGATGTTGGGGTTTGTGACGTTGGGGTTTGTGACGGGGTCTGTGATGTTGGGGTTTGTGATGCTGGGGTTTTGTGATGTTGCGGTTTGTGATGATGGGGTTTTGTGATGTTGGGGTTTGTGATGTTGGGGTTTGTGATGTTGGAGTTTGTGATGTTGGGTTTTGTGATGTTGGGTTTTTTGATGTTGGGGTTTGTGATGTTGGGTTTTGTGATGTTGGGGTTTGTGATGTTGGGTTTTCTGATGTTGTGGTTTTGTGATTTTGGGCTTTGTGATGTTGTGGTTTGTGATGTTGGGGTTTGTGATGTTGGGGTTTTGTGATGTTGGGGTTTTGTGATGTTGGTGTTTTGTGATGTGTTTTGTGATGTTGGGGTTTTGTGATGTTGACGTTTTGTAATGTTGGGGTTTGTGATGTTGGGGTTTTTTGATGTTGGGGTTTGTGATGTTGGGGTTTTGTGATGTTGGAGTTTTGTGATGTAGGGGTTTTGTGATGTTGGTGTTTTGTGATGTTGGTTTTTTTTTGATGTTGGGGTTTTGTGATGTTGGCGTTTTGTGATGTTGGGGTTTGTGAGTTTGGGGTTTGTGATGTTGGGGTTTTGTGATGTTGGGGTTTGTGAGTTTGGGGTTTGTGATGTTGGGGTTTTGTGATGTTGGGGTTTGTGATGTTGGGGTTTTGTGATGTTGGGGTTTGTGATTTTGAGGTTTGTGATGTTGAGGTTTTGTGATGTTAGGGTTTTGTGATTTTGGGTTTTGTGATGTTGAGGTTTGTGATGTTGGGGTTTGTGATGTTGGGACTTGTGATGTTGAGGTTTGTGATGTGGAGATTTTGTGATGTTGGGGTTTGTGATGTTGAGGTTTGTGATGTTGAGGTTTTGTGATGTTGGGGTTTGTGATGTTGAGGTTTGTGATGTTGGGGTTTGTGATGTTGAGTTTTGTGATGTTGAGGTTTTGTGATGTTGGGGTTTGTGATGTTGAGGTTTGTGATGTTGATGTTTTGTGATGTTGGGGTTTGTGATGTTGAGGTTTGTGATGTTGAGGTTTTGTGAGGTTAGGGTTTGGTGATGTTGGTTTTTGTGATGTTGGGGTTTGTGATGTTGGGGTTTGTGATGTTGGGGTTTTATTATGTTGGGGTTTGTGATGTTGGGGTTTGTGATGTTGGGGTTTTGTGATGTTGGGGTTTTGTGATGTTGGGGTTTCGTGATGTTGGTGTTTTGTGATGTTGGGTTTTGTGATGTTGGTGTTTTGTGATGTTGACGTTTTGTAATGTTGGGGTTTGTGATGTTGGGATTTTGTGATGTTGGGGTTTGTGATGTTGGTGTTTTGTGATGTTGGGGTTTTGTGATGTTGGGGTTTTGTGGTGTTTATGTTTTGTGATGTTGGTTTTTTTTTGATGTTGGGGTTTGTGATGTTGTGGATTTGTGATGTTGGGGTTTGTGAGGTTGGGGTTTGTGATGTTGAGGTTTGTGATGTTGGTGTCTTGTCATGTTGCCGTTTTGTTAGGTTGGGGTTTGTGATGTTTCAAACACAAGAAACATAGAAGATTGGAGCAGGGGTAGGCCATTCGGCTCCTCTAGCCTGCTCCGCCATTCAATGCGATCATGGCTGATCATCCTAGTTCAGTACCCGGTCCCTGCTTTCTCCCCATACCCCTTGATCCCTTTAGCCTTAAGAAATATATCCAACTCCTTCTTGGATATATTTAATGAATTGTCCTCTACTGCTTTCTGTGGTAGAGAATTCCACAGGTTCACCACTCACTGGGTGCAGAAATTCCTCCTCATTTCTGTCCTAAGAGGCCTACCCCTTATCCTTAGACTGTGACCCTTATCCTTAGGCTGTGACCTGTTGAGGTTTGTGATGTTGGGGTTTGTGAGGTTGGAGTTTTGTGATGTTGGGCTTTGTGATGTTGGGGTTTGTGATGTTGGTGTTTGTGATGTTGAGGTTTGTGATGTTGGTGTTTTGTGATGTTGGGGTTTTGTGATGTTGGGGTTTTGTGATGTTGGGTTCTGTGATGTTGGGGTTTTGTGATGTTGGGGTTTTGTGATGTTGGAGTTTGTGATGTTGGGTTTTGTGATGTTGGGTTTTTTGATGTTGGGGTTTGTGATGTTGGGTTTTGTGATGTTGGGGTTTGTGATGTTGGGGTTTGTGATGTTGGGTTTTCTGATGTTGTGGTTTTGTGATTTTGGGCTTTGTGATGTTGTGGTTTGTGATGTTGGGGTTTGTGATGTTGGGGTTTTGTGATGTTGGGGTTTTGTGATGTTGGGGTTTTGTGATGTTGGGGTTTTGTGATGTTGGTTTTTTTTTTGATGTTGGGGTTTTGTGATGTTGGCGTTTTGTGATGTTGGGGTTTGTGAGTTTGGGGTTTGTGATGTTGGGGTTTTGTGATGTTGGGGTTTGTGAGGTTGGGGTTTGTTATGTTGAGGTTTGTGATGTTGGTGTTTTGTCATGTTGGGGTTTTGTTAGGTTAGGGTTTGTTATGTTTCAAACACAAGAAACATAGAAGATTGGAGCAGGGGTAGGCCATTCGGCCCCTCTAGCCTGCTGCGCCATTCAATGCGATCATCCAAGTTCAGTACCCAGTCCCTGCTTTCTCCCCATACCCCTTGATCCCTTTACCCTTAAGAAATATATCCAACTCCTTCTTGAATATATTTAATGAATTGTCCTCTACTGTCTTCTGTGGTAGAAAATTCCACAGGTTCACCACTCTCTGGGTGCAGAAATTCCTCCTCATTTCTGTCCGAAGAGGCCTACCCCTTATCCTTAGACTGCGATCCTTATCCTTAGGCTGTGACCTGTTGAGGTTTGTGATGTTGAGTTTCATGATGTTGGTGTTTTGTGATGTTGGAGTTTGTGATGTTGGGGTTTGTGATGTTGAGGTTTGTGATGTTGGGGTTTGTTGATGTTGGGGTTTTGTGATGTTGGGGTTTTGTGATGTTGAGGTTTGTGATGTAGGGGTTTGTGATGTAGGGGTTTGTGATGTTGGAGTTTGTGATGTTGCGGTTTGTGATGTTGAGGTTTGTGATGTTGGGGTTTTGTGATGTTGGGGTTTTGTGATGTTCGGGCTTTGTGATGTTGAGGTTTGTGATGTTGGGGTTTGTGATGTTGGGGTTTGTGATGTTGGCGTTTGTGATGCTGAGGTTTGTGATGTTGGTGTTTTGTGATGTTGGGGTTTTGTGATGTTGGGGTTTTGTGATGTTGGGTTTTGTGATGTTGGGGTTTTGTTAGGTTGGGGTTTGTGATGTTTCAAACACAAGAAACATAGAAGATTGGAGCAGGGGTAGGCCATTCGGCCCCTCTAGCCTGCTGCACCATTCAATGCGATCATGGCTGATCATCCAAGTTCAGTACCCGGTCCCTGCTTTCTCCCCATACCCCTTGATCCCTTTAGCCTTAAGAAATATATCCAACTCCTTCTTGGATATATTTAATGAATTGTCCTCTACTGCTTTCTGTGGTAGAGAATTCCACAGGTTCACCACTCACTGGGGTGCAGAAATTCCTCCTCATTTCTGTCCTAAGAGGCCTACCCCTTATCCTTAGACTGTGACCCTTATCCTTAGGCTGTGACCTGTTGAGGTTTGTGATGTTGGGGTTTGTGAGGTTGGAGTTTTGTGATGTTGGGCTTTGTGATGTTGGGGTTTGTGATGTTGGTGTTTGTAATGTTGGGGTTTGTGATGTTGGGGTTTTGTGATGTTGTGGTTTTGTGATGTTGTGCTTTTGTGATGTTGAGGCTTGTGATGTTGGTGTTTTGTGATGTTGGGGTATTGTGATGTTGGGGATTTGTGATGTTGGGTTCTGTGATGTTGGGGTTTTGTGATGTTGAGGTTTGTGATGTTGGAGTTTTGTGGTTTTGGGCTTTGTGATGTTGGGGTTTGTGATGTTGGGGTTTGTGATGTTGGAGTTTGTGATGTTGGGTTTTGTGATGTTGGGTTTTTTGATGTTGGGGTTTGTGATGTTGGGTTTTGTGATGTTGGGGTTTGTGATGTTGGGGTTTGTGATGTTGGGTTTTCTGATGTTGTGGTTTTGTGATTTTGGGCTTTGTGATGTTGTGGTTTGTGATGTTGGGGTATGTGATGTTGGGGTTTTGTGATGTTGGGGTTTTGTGATGTTGGGGTTTTGTGATGTTGGGTTTTGTGATGTTGTTTTTTTTTTTGATGTTGGGGTTTTGTGATGTTGGCGTTTTGTGATGTTGGGGTTTGTGAGTTTGGGGTTTGTGATGTTGGGGTTTTGTGATGTTGGGGTTTGTGAGGTTGGGGTTTGTTATGTTGAGGTTTGTGATGTTGGTGTTTTGTCATGTTGGGGTTTTGTTAGGTTGGGGTTTGTGATGTTTCAAACACAAGAAACATAGAAGATTGGAGCAGGGGTAGGCCATTCGGCCCCTCTAGCCTGCTGCGCCATTCAATGCGATCATGGCTGATCATCCAAGTTCAGTACCCAGTCCCTGCTTTCTCCCCATACCCCTTGATCCCTTTACCCTTAAGAAATATATCCAACTCCTTCTTGAATATATTTAATGAATTGTCCTCTACTGTCTTCTGTGGTAGAAAATTCCACAGGTTCACCACTCACTGGGTGCAGAAATTCCTCCTCATTTCTGTCCTAAGAGGCCTACCCCTTATCCTTAGACTGTGACCCTTATCCTTAGGCTGTGACCTGTTGAGGTTTGTGATGTTGGGGTTTGTGAGGTTGAAGTTTTGTGGTGTTGGGCTTTGTGATGTTGGGGTTTGTGATGTTGGTGTTTGTGATGTTGGGGTTTGTGATGTTGAGGTTTGTGATGTTGGGGTTTTGTGATGTTGGGGTTTTGTGATTTTGGGGTTTTGTGATGTTGAGGTTTGTGATGTTGGGGTTTTGTGATGTTGAGGTTTGTGATGTTGGGGTTTGTGATGTAGGGGTTTGTGATGTTGGAGTTTGTGATGTTGGGGTTTGTGATGTTGAGGTTTGTGATGTTGGGGTTTTGTGATGTTGGGGTTTTGTGATGTTCGGGCTTTGTGATGTTGAGGTTTGTGATGTTGGGGTTTGTGATGTTGGGGTTTGTGATGTTGGCGTTTGTGATGCTGAGGTTTGTGATGTTGGTGTTTTGTGATGTTGGGGTTTTGTGATGTTGGGGTTTTGTGATGTTGGGTTTTGTGATGTTGGGCTTTTGTGATGTTGGGGTTTTGTGATGTTGGGGTTTTGTGATGTTGGGGTTTTGTGATGTTGGGGTTTGTGATGTTGAGGTTCGTGATGTTGGGGTTTTGTGATGTTGGGGTTTGTGATGTTGGGGTTTGTGATGTTGGGGTTTGTGATGTTGGGGTTTGTGATGTTGGGGTTTGTGATGTTGGGGTTTTTGATGTTGGGGTTTTGTGATGTTGGGGTTCGTGATGTTGGGATTTTGTGATGTTGGGCTTTGTGATGTTGGGGTTTTGTGATGGGGTTTGTGAGGGTGGGGTTTGTGATGTTGAGGGTTTGTCATGTTGGTGTTTTGTGATGTTGGTGTTTTGTGATGTTGGGGTTTGTGATGTTGGGGTTTGTGATGTTGGGGTTTTGTGATGTTGGGTTTTCTGATGTTGTGGTTTTGTGATTTTGGGCTTTGTGATGTTGGGGTTTGTGATGTTGGGTTTTCTGATGTTGGGTTTTGTGATGTTGGGGTTTGTGATGTTGGGGTTTGTGATGTTGGGTTTTCTGATGTTGTGGTTTTGTGATTTTGGGCTTTGTGATGTTGGGTTTTCTGATGTGGTTTTGTGATTTGGGGCTTTGTGATGTTGTGGTGTTGTGATGTTGTGTTTTTGTGATGTTGGGGTCTTGTGAGGTTGGGGTTTGTGATGTTGAGGTTTGTGATGTTGGTGTTTTTTCATGTTTGGGTTTTGTTAGGTTGGGGTTTGTGATGTTACAAACACAAGAAACATTGAAGATTGGAGCAGGGGTAGGCCATTCGGCCCCTCTAGCCTGCTCAGCCATTCAATGCAATCATGGCTGAGCATCCAAGTTCAGTACCCGGTCCCTGCTTTCTCCCCATACCCCTTGATCCCTTTAGCCTTAAGAAATATATCCAACTCGTTCTTGAATATATTTAATGAATTGGCCTCCAATGCCTTCTGTGGTAGAGAATTCCACAGGTTCACCACTCTCTCGGTGAAGAAATTCCTCCTCATTTCTGTCCTAAAAGGCCTACCCCTTATCCTTAGACTGTGACCCTTATCCTTAGGCTGTGACCTGTTGAGGTTTGTGATTATGTAGTTTTGTGATGTTGGGCTTTGTGATGTTGAGGTTTGTGATGTTGGGGTTTGTGATGTTGGGGTTTGTGATGTTGGCGTTTGTGACGTTGAGGTTAATGATGTTGGGGTTTTGTGATGTTGGTGTTTTGTGATGTTGGGGGTTTGTGAGGTTGGGGTTTTGTGATTTTAGGCTTTGTGATGTTGGGGTTTTGTGATTTTGGGGTTTGTGATGTTGGGGTTTTGTGATGTTGGGGTTCGTGATGTTGGGCTTTTGTGATGTTGGGCTTTGTGATGTTGGGGTTTTGTGATGTTGGGGTTTGTGAGGGTGGGGTTTGTGATGTTGAGGTTTTGTGATGTTGGTGTTTTGTGATGTTGGTGTTTTGTGATGTTGGGTGTTTGTGAGGTTGGGGTTTGTGATGTTGGAGTTTTGTGATGTTGGTGTTTTGTGATGTTGCGGTTTTGTGATGTTGGTGTTTTGTGATGTGGGCAGTTTGTGAGGTTGGGGTTTGTGATGTTGAGGTTTGTGATGTTGGTGTTTTGTCATGTTGGGGTTTTGTGAGGTTGGGGTTTGTGATGTTAGAAACACAAGAAACATAGAAGATTGGAGCAGGGGTAGGCCATTCGGCCCCTCTAGCGTGCTGTGCCATTCAATGTGATCATGGCTGATCATCCAAGTTCAGTACCCGGACCCTGCTTTCTCCCCATACCCCTTGATCCCTTTAGCCTTAAGAAATATATCCAACTCCTTCTTGAATATATTTAATGCATTGGCCTCTACTGCCTTCTGTTGCAGAGAATTCCACAGGTTCACCACTCTCTGGGTGCAGAAATTCCTCCTCATTTCTGTCCTAAAAGGCCTACCCCTTATCCTTAGACTGTGACCCTTATCGTTAGGCTGTGACCTGTTGAGGTTTGTGATGTTGAGGTTTGTGACGTTGGTGTTTTGTGATGTTGGGCTTTGTGATGTTGGCGTTTTGGGGTTTTGGGCTTTGTAATGTTGGGGTTTGTGATGTTGGGGTTTTTGCTGTTGGGTTTTGTGATGTTGGGTTTTGTGATGTTGGGTTTTGTGATGTTGGGGTTTGTAATGTTGGGGTTTGTGATGTTGGGTTTTGTGATGTTGGTGTTTGTGATGTTGGGGTTTTGTGATGTTGTGGTTTTGTGATGTTGGGGTCTTGTGAGGTTGGGGTTTGTGATGTTGAGGTTTGTGATGTTGGTGTTTTGTCATGTTTGGGTTTTGTTAGGTTGGAGTTTGTGATGTTAGAAACACAATAAACATAGAAGATTGGAGCAGGGGCAGGCCATTCGGCCCCTCTAGCCTGCTCCGCCATTCAGTGCGATCATGGCTGATCATCCAAGTACAGTACCCGGTCCCTGCTTTCTCCCCTACCCCTTGATCCCTTTAGCCTTAAGAAATATATCCAACTCCTTCTTGAATATATTTAATGAATTGGCCTCCAATGCCTTCTGTGGTAGAGAATTCCACAGGTTCACCACGCTCTGGGTGCATAAATTCCTCCTCATTTCTGTCCTAAAAGGCCTACCCCTTATCCTTAGACTGTGACCCTTATCCTTAGGCTGTGACCTGTTGAGGTTTGTGATGTTGTAGTTTTGTGATGTTGGGGTTTGTGATGTTGGGGTTTGTGATGTTGAGGTTTGTGATGTTGGTGTTTGTGATGTTGGTGTTTTGTGATGTTGGGGTTTTGTGATGTTGGAGTTTTGTGATATTGAGGTTTGTGATGTTGGGGTTTGTGCTGTTGGGGTTTGTGATGTTGGGGTTTCTGACGTTGAAGTTCATGATGTTGGGGTTTGTGATGTTGTGGTTTTGTGATTTTGGGCTTGGTGATGTTGGGGTTTGTGATGTTGGGGTTTTGTGATGTTGGTGTTTTGTGATGTTGGTGTTTTGTGATGTTGGGGGTTTGTGAGGTTGGGATTTGTGATGTTAGAAACACAAGAAACATAGAAGATTGGAGCAGGGATAGGCCATTCGGCCCCTCTAGCGTGCTCCACCATTCAATGCGATCATGGCTGATCATCAAAGTTCAGTACCCGGTCCCTGCTTTCTCCCCATACCCCTTGATCCCTTTAGCCTTAAGAAATATATCCAACTCCTTCTTGAATATATTTAATGAATTGGCCTCTACTGCCTTCTGTGGTAGAGAATTCCACAGGTTCACCACTCTCTGGGTGCAGAAATTCCTCCTCATTTTGAGGATATAGAATGCAAAATATGGTAACAACTCGCTTCGCATAGCCAAGGACCCTGTCAATCTAAAATGGAGGATCCTGTCAGCATAAAATGGTGGTGAAATGTCGACATCGCTGAGTCACTTGCATATTGTAAGAAATGATCATGTTAACTCAAGAAACTGTGAAGGCAGCAGGAAGTAAAATAAAAGAAGCTAAACTGATCTGTGGCTGCTAATATGGCTGGCACCCACGATGTCACGCCTTGCTGGTGGAAACAGTGTAGGGCGGAGTGCAGAGGTTATACAGACAATAGGCGATCAGAAAACACATTACCATGATTGCAAACGCATTACCATAATGATTAGGTGATCATGAAACCATTACCAGGATACTTACTTAACTATAAACCATTCAGTGAAATGTGACTTCTTTGTTTCATACTGCCAGGCCAGGAAATCAAATTAAATGTATACGTGTACAGCTCGGGATTGGTGCAGACTGTACGATGTGTTAATGTCTTCTCAAATGCAAGTATAATAATGTGGCACACTGTATGAAAGATTGCTTGCTCTGGTTTAACCTGTCGGACTCTTCTGGAGTCAGGACTGTGCTGTATCAGAGTAAGTCTCCCGGGAGGACGGAATAAAAACTGTTGAACTCAACCAGTATTCGACTCAGTGTTTGTATTGAACCAGATTGAGGACCAAAAGAATCCGTTTCAACAATTTCTGTCCTAAAAGGCCTACCCCTTATCCTTAGACTGTGACCCTTATCCTTAGGCTGTGACCTGCTGAGGTTTGTGATGTTGAGGTTTGTGACGTTGGTGTTTTGTGATGTTGGGCTTTGTGATGTAGGGGTTTGTGATGTTGGAGTTTGTGATGTTGGGGTTTGTGATGTTGAGGTTTGTGATGTTGGGGTTTTGTGATGTTGGAGTTTTGTGATGTTGGGGTTTGTGATGTTGGGTTTTGTGATGTTGGGGTTTGTGATGTTGGGGTTTGTGATGTTGGGTTTTGTGATGTTGGGGTTTGTTATGTTGGGGTTTGTGATGTTGGGTTTTCTGATGTTGTGGTTTTGTGATTTTGGGCTTTGTGATGTTGGGGTTTTGTGATGTTGGGGTTTGTGATGTTGGGTTTTGTGATGTTGGGGTCTTGTGAGGTTGGGGTTTGTGAGGTTGAGGTTTGTGATGTTGGTGTTTTGTCATGTTTGGGTTTTGTTAGGTTGGGGTTTGTGATGTTACAAACACAAGAAACATAGAAGATTGGAGCAGGGGTAGGCCATTCGGCCCCTCTAGCCTGCTCCGCCATTCAATGCGATCATGGCTGATCATCCAAGTTCATTACCCGGTCCCTGCTTTCTCCCCTACCCCTTGATCCCTTTAGCCTTAAGAAATATATCCAACTCCTTCTTGAATATATTTAATGAATTGGCCTCTACTGCCTTCTGTGGTAGAGAATTCCACAGGTTCACCAATCTCTGGGTGCAGAAATTCCTCCTCATTTTGAGGATATAGAATGCAAAACATGGTAACAACTCGCTTCGCATAGCCAAGGACCCTGTCAATCTAAAATGGAGGATCCTGTCAGCATAAAATGGTGGTGAAATGTCGACATCGCTGAGTCACTTGCATATTGTAAGAAATGATCATGTTAACTCAAGAAACTGTGAAGGCAGCAGGAAGTAAAATAAAAGAAGCTAAACTGATCTGTGGCTGCTAATATGGCTGGCACCCACGATGTCACGCCTTGCTGGTGGAAACAGTGTAGGGCGGAGTGCAGAGGTTATACAGACAATAGGCGATCAGAAAACACATTACCATGATTGCAAACGCATTACCATAATGATTAGGTGATCATGAAACCATTACCAGGATACTTACTTAACTATAAACCATTCAGTGAAATGTGACTTCTTTGTTTCATACTGCCAGGCCAGGAAATCAAATTAAATGTATGCGTGTACAGCTCGGGATTGGTGCAGACTGTACGATGTGTTAATGTCTTCTCAAATGCAAGTATAATAATGTGGCACACTGTATGAAAGATTGCTTGCTCTGGTTTAACCTGTCGGACTCTTAAGGAGTCAGGACTGTGCTGTATCAGAGTAAGTCTCCCGGGAGGACGGAATAAAAACTGTTGAACTCAACCAGTATTCGACTCAGTGTTTGTATTGAACCAGATTGAGGACCAAAAGAATCCGTTTCAACAATTTCTGTCCTAAAAGGCCTACCCCTTATCCTTAGACTGTGACCCTTATCCTTAGGCTGTGACCTGCTGAGGTTTGTGATGTTGAGGTTTGTGACGTTGGTGTTTTGTGATGTTGGGCTTTGTGATGTAGGGGTTTGTGATGTTGGAGTTTGTGATGTTGGGGTTTGTGATGTTGA
Source organism: Somniosus microcephalus (assembly GCF_052327205.1). Lineage (NCBI taxonomy): Eukaryota > Metazoa > Chordata > Chondrichthyes > Squaliformes > Somniosidae > Somniosus > Somniosus microcephalus. Next base: position 28,964,994 of record NC_141003.1, read on the forward strand.
GGTTTGTGATGTTGGGGTTTTGTGATGTTGGGGTTTTGTGATGTTGAGGTTTGTGATGTTGGGGTTTGTGATGTTGGGGCTTGTGATGTTGGGATTTGTGATGCTGAGGTTTGTGATGTTGGTGTTTTGTGATGTTGGGGTTTTGTGATGTTGGGGTTTTGTGATGTTGGGTTTTGTGATGTTGGGGTTTTGTGATGTTGGGGTTTTGTGATGTTGGGGTTTGTGATGTTGAGGTTCGTGATGTTGGGGTTTTGTGGTTTTGGGCTTTGTGATGTTGGGGTTTGTGATGTTGGGGTTTGTGATGTTGGGGTTTGTGATGTTGGGTTTTGTGATGTTGGGGTTTGTTATGTTGGGGTTTGTGATGTTGGGTTTTCTGATGTGGTTTTGTGATTTTGGGCTTTGTGATGTTGGGGTTTGTGATGTTGGGGTTTGTGATGTTGGGGTTTGTGATGTTGGGGTTTGTGATGTTCGGGTTTGTGATGTTGGGTTTTGTGATGTTGGGGTTTGTGATGTTGGGGTTTGTGATGTTGGGTTTTCTGATGTGGTTTTGTGATTTTGGGCTTTGTGATGTTGTGGTTTTGTGATGTTGGGGTCTTGTGAGGTTGGGGTTTGTGAGGTTGAGGTTTGTGATGTTGGTGTTTTGTCATGTTTGGGTTTTGTTAGGTTGGGGTTTGTGATGTTACAAACACAAGAAACATAGAAGATTGGAGCAGGGGTAGGCCATTCGGCCCCTCTAGCCTGCTCCGCCATTCAATGCGATCATGGCTGATCATCCAAGTTCAGTACCCGGTCCCTGCTTTCTCCCCTACCCCTTGATCCCTTTAGCCTTAAGAAATATATCCAACTCCTTCTTGAATATATTTAATGAATTGGCCTCCAATGCCTTCTGTGGTAGAGAATTCCACAGGTTCACCACTATCTGGGTGCAGAAATTCCTCCTCATTTCTGTCCTAAAAGGCCTACCCCTTATCCTTAGACTGTGACCCTTATACTTAGGCTGTGACCTGTTGAGGTTTGTGATGTTGTAGTTTTGTGATGTTGGGCTTTGTGATGTTGGGGTTTGTGATGTTGGGGTTTGTGATGTTGAGGTTTGTGATGTTGGTTTTTGTGATTTTGTTGTTTTGTGATGTTGGGGTTTGTGACGTTGAGGTTCATGATGTTGGGGTTTGTGATGTTGGGGTTTTGTGATTTTGTGCTTGGTGATGTTGGGGTTTGTGATGTTGGGCTTTTGTGATGTTGGTGTTTTGTGATGTTGGGGGTTTGTGAGGTTGGGGTTTTGTGATTTTGGGCTTTGTGATGTTTGGGTTTTGTGATTTTGGGGTTTTCTGATGTTGGGGTTTGTGATGCTGGGGTTTGTGATGTTGGGGTTTTGTGATGTTGGGGTTCGTGATGTTGGGCTTTTGTGATGTTGGGCTTTGTGATGTTGGGGTTTTGTGATGTTGTGGTTTGTGAGGGTGGGGTTTGTGATGTTGAGGTTTTGTGATGTTGAGGTTTTGTCATGTTGTGGTTTTGTGAGGTTGGGGTTTGTGATGTTAGAAACACAAGAAACATAGAAGATTGGAGCAGGGGTAGGCCATTCGGCCCCTATAGCGTGCTCCGCCATTCAATGCGATCATGGCTGATCATCCAAGTTCAGTACCCGGTCCCTGCCTTCTCCCCATACCCCTTGATCCCTTTAGCCTTAAGAAATATACCGAACTCCTTCTTGAATATATTTAATGAATTGGGCTCTACTGCCTTCTGTGGTAGAGAATTCCACAGGTTCACCACTCTCTGGGTGCAGAAATTCCTCCTCATTTCTGTCCTAAAAGGCCTACCCCTTATCCTTAGACTGTGACCCTCATCCTTAGGCTGTGACCTGTTGAGGTTTGTGATGTTGAGGTTTGTGATGTTGGTGTTTTGTGATGTTTAGGTTTGTGATGTTGGTGTTTGTGATGTTGGGGTTTTGTGATGTTGGAGTTTTGTGATGTTGGGGTTTGTGAGGTTGGAGTTTTGTGATGTTGGGGTTTTGTGATGTTGGGGTTTGTGATGTTGGGGTTTTTGATGTTGGGGTTTTGTGATGTTGGGGTTTGTGGTGTTGAGGTTTGTGATGTTGGGATTTGTGATGTTGGGGTTTGTGATGTTGAGGTTTGTGATGTTGAGGTTTGTGATGTTGGGGTTTTGTGATGTTGGGGTTTTGTGATGTTGAGGTTTTGTGATGTTGGGGTTTGTGATTTTGGGGTTTTGTGATGTTGTGGTTTTGTGATGTTGGGGTTTTAGAAACATAGAGGTTAGGAACAGGAGTAGGCCATTCAGCCTCTCGAGCCTGCTCCGCCATTTAATGCGATCATGGCTGATCATCCAAATTCAGTACCCGGTCCCTGCTTTCTCCCCATACCCCTTCATCCCTTTAACCTTATGAAATATATCCAACTCCTTCTTGAATATATTTAATGTATTGGCCTCTACTGCCTTCTGTGGTAGAGAATTCCACAGGTTCACCACTCTCTGGGTGAAGAAATTCCTCCTCATTTCTGTCCTAATTGGCCTACCCCTTATCCTTAGACTGTGACCCCTGGTTCTGGACTCCCCGACCATCAGGAATATCCTTCCTGCATCTAGTCTGTCCAGTCCTGTCAGAATTTTATAAGTTTCAATGCGATCTCGTCTCATTCTTCTAAACTCCAGCGAGCATAAGCCCAATCGACCCAATCTCTCCTCATACGTCATTCCTGCCATCCCAGGTATCAGCCTGGTGAATCTTCGCTGAACTCCTTCCATGGCAAGTACATCCTTCCTCAGATAAGGCGACCAAAACTGCACACAATACTCAAGATGTGGTCTCACCAAGGCCCTGTACAACTGCAGCAAGACATCCTTGTTCCTGTACTCAAACCCTCTTGCTACGAAGGCCAACATACCATTTGCCTTCTTAACCGCCTGCTGCACCTGCATGCTTACCTTCAGCGACTGGTGCACAAGAACACCCAGGTCTCGTTGCACTTACCCTTCTCCCAATCTATTGCCATTCAGATAATAATCTGCCTTCCTGTTTTTGCCACCAAAGAGGATAACCTCGCATTTATCCACATTATATTGCATCTGCCATGCTTTTGCCCAATCACTCAACCTGTCCAAATCATCCTGGAGTTTCTCGGCATCCTCCTCATAGTACACACACCCACCCAGCTTTGTGTCGTCTGCAAATTTGGAGATATTACATCTAGTTCCCTTGTCTAGATCATTAATATATATTGTGAATAGCTGGTGCCCAAGGACCGATCCCTGCGGTACCCCACTAGTCACTGCTTGCCACTCGGAAAAAGACGCGTTTATTCCAACTCTTTGCTTTCTGTCTGCCAACCAGCTCTCTATCCAAGTCAATACCTTGACCCCAATCCCATGTGCCTTAACTTTACACGCTAATCTCTTATGCGGGACCTTATCAAAAGCCTTCTGAAAGTCCAAATACACCACATCCACTGGTTCTCCCTTATCTATTTTACCAGTTACATCCTCAAAAAATTCCAGTAGATTAGTCAAGCACGATTTACCTTTTGTATATCCATGTTGACTTTGTCCGATCCTGTCACTGTTTTCCAAGTGCTCTGCTGTTACACCTTTTATAATGGACTCTAGCATTTTTCCCACTACCGGTGTCAGGCTTAATTCCCCGTTTTCTCTCTACCACCTTTTTTGAATAGTGGGTTAAAATTAGCTACCCTCCAATCCATGGGTACTGTTCCAGATTCTATCGAATGCTGGAAGATGATCAGCAAAGCATCAACTATTTCTAGGGCCACTTCCTTAAGTACCCTAGGATGTAGATTATCAGGCCCTGGGGATTTATTGGCCTTCATTCCCATCAATTTCCCTAACACCATTTCCCTACAAATACTGATTTCTTTCAGTTCCTCCCTTTCATCAGACCCTATGTTCCCCGACATCTGTGGGAGGTTATTTGTGTCCTCCTTTGTGAAGACAGAACCAAAATATGTATTTAATTGGTTTGCCATTTCTTTGTTCCCCATTATAAATTCCCCTGATTCTGACTGCAAGGGACCTACGCTTGACTTCACCAATCTTTTTCTCTTCACATATCTATAAAAGCTTTTACACTCAGTTTTTATGTTCCCTGCAAGCTTACCCTCATATTCTATTTTCCCTTTCTTAATTAACCCCTTTGTCCTCCTTTGTTGAATCCTAAACTGCTCCCAATCCTCAGGTTTACTGCTTTTTCTGGCCAATTTATATGTCCTCTCCTTGGATTTTATGCTATCCCTAATTTCCCTCGTTAGCCACAGTTGAGTCACCTTTTTTGTTTTATTTTTATGCCAAACTGGGATGAACAAATTCTGTAGTTCATCCATGCGGTCTTTGAATGTTTGCCATTGCCTATCCACTGTCAACCCTTTGAGTGACATTCCCCAATCAATCCTACCCAACTCGTGCCTCAGACCATCATAGTTTCCTTTATTTAAATTTACGACCCTAGTCTCTGAGTCGACTACTTCATTCTCCATCTTAATGAAGAATTCGATCATATTATGATCGCTCCGACCCAAGGGGCCTCGTACAACAAGGTTGCGAATTAATCCTTGCTCGTTACATAATACCCAGTCTAAGATGGCCTGATCTCTGGTTGGTTCCTCAAAATATTGGTCCAGGAAACCACCCTTAAACACTCCAGGAATTCCTCCTCCACAATATTGTTACTAATTTGGTTAGCCCAATCTATATGTAGATTAAAGTCACCCATGATGACTGCTGTGCCCTTATTGCACGCTTCTCTAATTTCCCTTTTAATGCCGTCCCCAACCTCTGCATTACTGTTGGGAGGTCTATATACCACTCCCACTAACATTTTCTGCCCCTTGGTATTTCTCAGTTCTACCCATACAGATTCCACATCATCAGAGCGAATATCCTTGCTTACAATTGTGTTAATCCCTTCTTTAACCAGCAAATCTACCCCACCTCCCTTTCCTTTTTGCCTATCTTTCCTGAATATTGAATACCCCTGGATGTTGAGTTCCCAGCCTTGGCCACCCTGGAGCCATGTTTCTGTAATCCCAATCAAATCATATTCGTTTACCTCTATTTGCGCAGCTAATTCATCCACCTTATTACGAATGCTCCTCGCATTAAGACACAAAGCCTTCAGGCTTGTTTTTTTAACGCTTTTACACCTATTAGAATTATTATTTACTGTGGCCATGTTTGATTTAAACCGTTGATTTCTCTGACTGCCACTTTTGTTTTTCTCCTTCCTATCTTTTGCTTTTATCCTTGCTTCCCTGTCATCTGTCCCCTTGCTCAGGTTCCCAACCCCCTGCCATTTTAGTTTAAACCCTCCCCCAGAGCACGAGCAAACACTCCCCCTAGGACATCGGTCCCGGCCCTGCCCTGGTGCAAACCATCCGGTTTGAACTGGTCCCACCACCCCCAGAACCGGTTCCAATATCCCAGGAATTTGAATCCCTCCCCCTTGCACCAATCCTCTTGCCACGTTTTGTGATGTTGGGGTTTGTGATGTTGGGATTTGTGATGTTGGGGTTTTGTGACGTTGGGGTTTTGTGATGTTGGAGTTTTGCGATGTTGTGGTTTGTGATGTTCGAGGTTTTGTGATGTTGGGGTTTGTGATGTTGGAGGTTTTGTGATGTTGGGGTTTGTGATGTTGGAGGTTTTGTGATGTTGGGGTTTGTGATGTTGGGGTTTGTGATGTTGAGGTTTTGTGATGTTGGGGTTTGTGATGTTGGGTTTGTGATGTTGGGGTTTTGTGATGTTGGGGTTTGTGATGTTGAGGTTTTGTGATGTTGGGGTTTGTGATGTTGGGGTTTTGTGATGTTGTGGTTTGTGATGTTGGGGTTTTGTGATGTTGGGGTTTGTGATGTTGGGGTTTGTGATGTTGAGGTTTTGTGATTTTGAGGTTTTGTGATGTTGAGGTTTTGTGATGTTGGGGTTTGTGATCTTGGGTTTGTGGTTTTGTGATGTTGGGGTTTGTGATGTTGAGGTTTTGTGATGTTGGGGTTTGTGATGTTGGGGTTTTGCGATGTTGTGGTTTGTGATGTTTGAGGTTTTGTGATGTTCGGGTTTGTGATGTTGGAGGTTTTGTGATGTTGGGTTTGTGATGTTGGGGTTTTGTGATGTTGGGGTTTGTGATGTTGAGGTTTTGTGATGTTGGGGTTTTGTGATGTTGGGGTTTGTGATGTTGGGGTTTTGTGATGTTGGGGTTTGTGATGTTGAGGTTTGTGATGTTGAAGTTTTGTGATGTTGGGGTTTGTGATGTTGGGTTTTGTGATGTTGGGTTTTGTGATGGGGTTTTGTGATGTTTGAGGTTTTGTGATGTTGGGGTTTGTGATATTTGGGTTTGTGATGTTGGGGTTTGTGATGTTGGGGTTTTGTGATGTTGGGGTTTTGTGATGTTGGGGTTTTGTGATGTTGGGGTTTTGTGATGTTGGGGTTTTGTGATGTTGGGGTTTTGTGATGTTGGTCTTTTTACAATGCTTCTCTTTTTTTCTGACATCAAAAATAATGAGTGGAAATTGAATTTCATGTAATTAGAGATCTCCTTCAGTGTATTATTAATGCGGTCAGTCATTAAGTGATGCAATGTAGTTTCTTGTTGTAATTGGGAGTTAGCTGTCTCTTTCATCAACTCTGAAACTAAAATGACTTTAATTAGAAAGTAAGCTTGCCTGGCAATAACAGCTGGCCTCATACATCTACGCTCAATGAAACCATGTGGTCATTTTATTTTTTGACCAAAAAAAGCATTATGGAAATAGTTTTCCAGTTTTGCTAAAGTGTCAGTGTACAAGATGATCTCAATCTATGGGATGTGCATGCTGGTTTAGCAGTTGTTCTTGGAGCCGATTCTTAGAGAGCCTCCTTAAACTATACTCCTTAGTGTTTTTAAAGAGTTTAATTTGATGGTTTTATGCTTAAAATTGCTCCCCTTTTAAAGGTACATTACAATTATTTATCTATCATATTATATAAACAATGGTGTGAGATGGTACTCACTTTCTATCTATCACAGTTCCTGTGTCATACTTTAGTGTCATATTTTTTGATTCACTCAAATATCATATTCAACCAAGTGGCTGAGGAATACAACCAAATGTACAAATAAAGCAAAGTAGAACCTCACCAGTGTTGGCAGGTCCTAGGATCCACTGCCTCCCGGTGCTGGTAGACTCAGAGGCCTCCCCCAATGCTGCTTTACACTCCTTCAAATGCTGCCGCATTCTGAATGCCAGCCACTCAAATGCTGCCATAATACAGAATCCTCCCTTGCATTGTCACAGCCCAGGACGCCACTCCCAGTGATGAGTGACCCTGGGAGCTGCCCCTGCACAGTCCTGTCAGATACTAGACTACCCTCAGTGCCACCAAACTCCATGGTCCTCTCCATCGATTTTAGGACCTGCTCCCTACCAATGCTGCCAGACCCCAAACCCTGCCCCTCCCAGTCCTGCTAAACGCCAGCTTCCCCCTCCCCAGTGCTGTAAAGCTTCAGAATCAGCCTCTCAGTGCAGCTGATCCCCAGAACCCCAACCACAACTCTGCAAAGTGTCAAACTCTTTTTCCCCCCACAAGTGCTCTCAAGGTCCAGGCCCCCCTCCAGTATTACTAAACCTCACACCTCCTCCTCATCCTCCACAGTGCTGCTCAATGCGACTTACCTACCTCCAGCCTGCCCACATGTTGTCTTCAAACTTGCTATGTATCCTGGGCTTTAAAAACAGTGAGATCAATTTGAGTAAATAGGTAAACGAACATAAAATAATCGAAGCCAATGATTTAGTTTTTACAGGATATCACTTAATGAAAACACAACTTGACATATTCACTACCCATAAGTCAGTGGCTCCTATAAAACATTGTGCATTACATGGCATAAACCAGAGTAACCTCTGACTCAAGGTGAGCAATGTCACAGGAGATCCACTGGTGGTTCTTAAAACTTGTCACAAATATTATGCTTCAAAGTTGAAAATGCTTACAGGGCGGCTGTCCATGAGTGACATGGACATCAGTGTTTTGGGGGGGCCTGTCTCTGTGTCTGCATTCATAGGTGAAAATCAATGCAGAACAGCTCCTTCCCCTCAGTGCGATTCCAAGCTCCTAATCCCTATATTGCTCTTGTATGAAATCAAACACCACTGCGTATTGTGGCTTGGAATTCCTGTAAGAGCCATTCACAATAAACAGCAGCAACAGGAGGCTGGAGCCCCAGAAGAGCGGTGGGGCGGTGGGGGCGTGCGGTGCGGGGAGGGCGGAGTGTCACAATGAATTGGAGAAAGAAGGAGAAGTGATAGGTTGAATTGAGGAGAGATGGCAGAAGTAGGGGATGGAGGGGTGGTAGTGATTGGGGAAGGTAGATCTGGTTGGTCTGTCATGAAGCCAAATGTCACTTGTTTTGGATTAAAAGTCTATCAATTATGATAAAAATGCTTAAAAATAAACAGAATGCCCGGTTTTAATGTAAAGCTTGCTGGAGTAGCGTGTTGCTGGACTAAAGGTGCTTGCAGTTATGGGAATAGCATTTGGAAGGAATGTGCACAGTTCTAAATTGGCTGTCTACACCCCTGATTGGATTGATCTCGATGGCAGGTACAATTACCACTACGGTAATGTCACTGGGCTAGTAATCCAGAGGCCTGGACTAATGATCCAGAGAGATGAGCTCAAATCCCACCACGGCAGCTGGGGAATTTAAATTCAGTTAATTAAATAAATCTGGAATAATTACTACTATCAGTAATGATAACCATGAAACTATCGGATTGTCGTAAAAACCCGTCTGACTCACTAATGTCCTTTAGGGAAGGAAATCTGCCATCCTTACCTGGCCTATATGTGACTCCAGACCCACAGCATGTGGTTGACTCTTGACAAGTCACTCAGTTGTAACTAATTGCTACGAAACAAAATAAGAAGAATGAAACCGGACGGACCACCCGGCATCGACCTCGGCACCGGCTACGGACATGGCAACGGCACACCCAGCCCAGTCCACCCTGCAAAGTCCGCCTCACCAACATCTGGGGACTTGTGCCAAAATTAGGAGAGCTGTCCCACAGACTAGTCAAGCAACAGCCTGACATAGTCATACTCACAGAATCATACCTTTCAGCTAATGTCCCAAACTCTTCCATCACCACCCCTGGGTATGTCCTGTCCCACCGGCAGGACAGATCCACCAGGGGTGGTGGCACAGTGGTATACAGTCGGGAAGGAGTGGCCCTGGGAGTCCTCAACATTGACTCTGGACCCCATGAAGTGTCATGGCTTCAGGTCAAGCATGGGCAAGGAAACCTCCTGCTGATTACCACCTACCGCCCTCCCTCAGCTGATGAATCCGTACTCCTCCATGTTTAACACCACTTGGAAGAAGCACTGAGAGTAGCAAGGGCACAAAATGTACTCTGAGTGGGGGACTTCAATGTCCATCACCAAGAAGGGCTCAGTAGCACCACTACTAGCCGAGTCCTGAAGGACATAACTGCCAGTCTGGGCCTGCGACAGGTGGTGAATGAACCAACAAGAGGGAAAAACCTACTTGACCTCGTCCTCAACAAACTACCTGTTGCAGATGCATCTGTCCATGACAGCATTGGCAGCAGTGACCACCGCACAGTCATTGTGGAGACGAAGTCCTGTCTTCACACTGAGAACACCCTCCATCGTGTTGTGTGGCACTACCACCGTGCTAAATGGGATAGATTCAGAACAGATCTAGCAGCTCAAAACTGGGCATCCATGAGGCGCTGTGGGCCATCAGCAGCAGCAAAATTATATTCCACCACAATCTGTAGCCTCATGGCCCGGCATATCCCTCACTCTACCATTACCAGGGGACGAACCCTAGTTCAACAACGAGTGTAGAAGAGCATGCCAGGAGCAGCACCAGGCATACCTAAAAATGAGGTGCCAACCTGGGGAAGCTGCATCACAGGACTACATGCATGCTAAAAAGCGGAAGTAGCATGCTATAGACAGGGCTAAGCGATCCCACAATCAATGGATCAGATCAAAGCTCTGCAGTCCTGCCACATCCAGTAGTGAATGGTGGTGGACCATTAAACAACTAATGGGAGGAGGAGGCTCCAAGAATATTCCCATCCTCAATGATGGTGGAGCCCAGCACGTGAGTGCAAAAGACAAGGCTGAAGCATTTGCAGCCAGAAGTACCAAGTGGTGATCCATATTGGCCTACTCCCGAGGTCCCCACCATCACAGAAGCCATTCTTCAGCCAATTTGATTCACTCCACGTGATATCAAGAAACGGCTGAGCGCACTGGATACAGCAACATCCCAGCAACATCCCAGCTATCATGCTGAAGACTTGTGCTCCAGAACTAGCCGCGCCTCTAGCCAAGCTGTTCCAGTACAGCTACAACACTGGCATCTATCCGACAATGTGGAAAACTGCCCAGGTATGTCCTGTCCACAAAAAAAAGCAGGACAGATCCAGCCCGGCCAATTACCGCCCCATCAGTCTACTCTCAATCATCACCAAAGTGATGGAAGTTGTCATCGACAGTGCTATCAAGCGGCACTTACTCACCAATAACCTGCTCACTGATGTCCAGTTTGGGTTCCGCCAAGACCACTTGGCTCCCAACCTCGAAGATGGTTGGGCCTAGGACACTGCCCTGCGGAACTCCTGCAGCGATGATGATTGACCTTCAACCACCACAACCATCTTCCTTTGTGCTAGGTATGACACCAGCCAGTGGAGCGTTTTCCCCCTGATTCCCATTGACTTCAGTTTTACTAGGGCTCCTTGATGCCACACTCGGTCAAATGCTGCCTTGGTGTCAAGGGCAGTCACTCTCACCTCACCTCTGGAATTCAGCTCCTTTGTCTATGTTTGGACTAAACTTAACTGGACCAGCCACATAAATGCCGTGGCAACAAGAGCAGGTCAGAGGCTAGGTATTCTGCGGCGAGTGTCTCACCTCCTGACTCTCCAAAGCCTTTCCACCATCTACAAGGCACAAGTAAGGAGTGTGATGGAATACTTTCCACTTACCTGGATGAATGCAGCGCCAACAATACTCAAGAAGCTTGACACCATCCAGGACAAAGCAGCCTGCTTGATTGGCACCCCATCCACCTCCTTAAACATTCACTCCTTCCACCACCGGCGTACCGTGGCTACAGTGTGCACCATCTACAAGATGCACTGCAGCAACTCACCAAGGCTTCTTCGGTAGCACCTCCCAAACCCGCGACCTCTTCCACCTAGAAGGACAAGGGCAGCAGACGCATGGGAACACCACCACCTCCAAGTTCCCCTCCAAGTCACACACTTAGAAATATATCGCCGATCCTTCATCGTCGCTGGGTCAAAATCCTGGAACTCCCTGCCTAACAGCACTGTGGGAGTACCTTCACCGCACGGACTGCACCGGTTCAATGAGGTGGCTCACCACCACCTTCTCAAAGGCAAGTAGGGATGGGCAATAATAGCTGGCATTGCCAGCGATGCCCTGATCCCATAAACGAATAAAAAAAAATGGTTTGAATCCCCTATTTTCGATTCAGCAGTTGTTTTTGACAAAATAAAAGAAGATTAATTAAATAAAATTGTCCCAGTCATTGATTATCTGCTACTGGGAGGAACATGTTTGAAAGAAAATGGCATCTCCCAGGCCACCCCCTCTCCAGAAAATAAATCTGGTCTCTTCAACACTTGTGTCCTCCTCAGTCTTTCATATATACAGTAATTATCATTTATGGTGCATTTCCCTCCAGTACCAGTGATGGAATGCTGGAGATACCTACAGCTCAGGTTACAACCCTGTGCTCTATTCTACCTTGTGTAGTTACCTCTGCACCAGGCTTAAATTCCGAGCTGTATTAGACTTGCCAGCCTTTGGGGGCGGCGGGGGGGGGGTGGGAGGGGGGGCTGCCATGCTTTTTTCCAAGCAGTTGGTCAGCTGCTGCTAATGTTCTAGGTTGGCGTGAATGAGAATAACTTGCATCTGATTCCAGTGATTCAACATGAACTTTGAAAAGGAGCTAATGTGCAAAGAAGCCGAAATAGCATTAAACAAGTGCTTCTCGGTTCAAGTGCTTTGCTTAGAATTGTTCTATAGTCCTGTCACTGGCCTTGCTGTTCGAGTCCTCAGCTAAGCAATTTATTTGTTATTGGATCAAGAAGGTAGACCTTTAAGCAGCTTGAGGCAATTTGTGTAATAAAGATGTCGGTCATATCTCATGGGTGATTATCTCCGGACTGAACCAGAAATCTGTTCCCAGAATCCATTGAGAAATTACCTTCTGAGTTATGCAGCAATGGCAAGCTGCAGCACGGCACGTTGTTAAAGGATTAAAACTAAGTTGCCCCTAAATATTTCAAACTCTCAAAATATTTTCTAAAATATTTGCCACATAAAGGAATTGCTATGTTTGAATGTGATGGTTCAACTGAGAGTGATAGCCATTGTAGAGTAGACCTTTACAAATGACAGCCATTGTAAGGTTTTAAACTAACAGCGATAGTTATTGTAGGATTTATCAGTAATAATGATGGCCAATGTAGTGTTGAATATAGAAATATTTGGAGCGAAGCCTTAGCTTAATTAATTCCACTGGAGCAATTGTTTCATGATTTTACACGAAGCCTGAGGTATTTCTTGGATTACTAAGTTAAGGCCTATTAGTTTCTAGTTCTTAAATGAAAGTCCCAAAAATCCACAGGGTGGTACATCACAACATGAGTCCAGACTCTGCAGCTGAGCCTGCCAAAGTCTCTTAATTTTCTTACCATTGGCAGATGCCTGCACCACTCTGGATTAACCACCATTGCAGCAGGATTGGAAAGTTCAGCATAAGGCTGGGACCTCTTCGCTCTCCACCAACCCCCCCCCCCCCCACCCCGCCCTCTGCGACAAGGTTTAGTTGCCCCCAGCTGGGGCCCTTTAAAAATGAAGAAAAATGTATTTCTTGCCCATTTTTCAGGGCTTCAGGTCACAATTCCTGTCTGGACCTCCAGGTGGTCTCCACATCGCCCGCTGGGTCTGCCAGTCCACTGAGCAAGGTGTATCAGCGCTGGTTCCCCAAAAAAACGACTGGGGCATGGGAATTCTGATGTTTGGAGTTTTTTGCGCCTACCTACAACAATGGTCTTGTAAGAGGTGACCGAAGGCTCAAGCTCCAAAAGGCCATCCTGATAACTTCGACGCAAGGCTGGTTCTTGGCATATCCAGGTCCCGGCCTAGTTTCCAGTCGTCTGGCAGACTCCTGCCTAAGTTACCATGGGGGAAAAATTCAGTATCGCCCCGTTTGGGGCGCCATTATCGGCCGTGCGCAAAGTTTAGCGCCTGGTGCTAATTATCGCCTCCAATGGCAAACTTGGCTTTTATCACCCCTGGAGGTGATTGGAGTGCTAAATCAGGCACTTCACACCTGTCTTAAGGCACAAAGGCCGAGGAGCGAGGTGCTACCTCAGCGCTGGCGAAGTAAGGAAGGGCAAATCAAAATGAACCTGCAAAGTGCTGCTCAGTACCCAAACTTCTTCACACAGCATTGAATTTCTCCAAAAGTCTCTCTCTCTCTCAGAATGCGTGGTGCAAAAATGTCACCAACAAAAAAAGGCAGGAAGTGGTCGCTTTTAAATAGCGCTTCCCCCAGTCCCTTTCTGACTGCAAAACACTCCCCTCAACCTGTCGTTGCTAGCGGCAGGCGGTAAGGCAGGGGGAACCACTCAATATCCGGTCCGGGACGCTACCGGGGCGTCCCGATCTGCTGGTGCTGGAGATCGCGGCGGTAATGTTTAGCGCCGCCGCAAAATGTCTAGTTAATTTCACAAGCGGCGCAAACATCGCAGCGCCCGGGTGCCAGTTGCTTTGCGCCCCATTAGCGCCCTCTTAAGGCGCTAACAGGAGGTGCAAACAACTGAATTTTTCCCCCCATGTGTCCACCGGAACAACCATGGATTTTGTTTAACCGTTGGAATGTTAATGACAACATATGAGGCTCCACTTAATACTAAAACGTTATATCAATAACTCAACTTCAACAAGGAGTTAAAGATTGTAGAACTCAGTTCAACAAAATCCTTAAGCTTAAACCTGTATTTTGTTAATCATTTAGCCTTCGCAGTATGAGGGATAGAAGCACTCGTTAATGGAATGTTTGCACCCAGTGCTAATATCCCAGATTAGGTGTAGAATTGGCTAGCTGTAATGTGAAGTTCCCTCTAATTGTGCCAACGGGATGCTTTAAGTGAAACTGAAAATAGTATCCCCATTAAAAATCTCCCAACTGCTCTTTTTGGTGTGAGGCTGCCAAGCTCTGCAGAATTATAGGTAGTTTTGAAGTGTAGATTTACGCCCAATAGGGACCAGTTTGAGATTACTCGCACACATTTCACATAGAACTTTACTGACAGCAGAGAGAGACGAGTTTCATCCACTTCGTCCAGCCTACATTCAAATTAAGGTGCCAGAGGTAAAAGGGCAATGAACTTTAGCGGCGAAATTCCCCGAGAGGGCCATTTGGAGCGCTGACTGCAAAAAGTTTGAAAAGTTAGCGCCTGGCGCTAATGATTCTGAGCCGCACCTAAACTCCCTGACATCGCCCCAGGAAGGGAGAGGGGCGCTAAATCAAGCACTAATGTCCTTAGTGGGGTGTTATAGGGCGCTAACACCAGAGAGCTGCCGAATTCCAGGTGAGTTCCAAACAGATTTGATCGCTCGCGCTGCTTCTTTCCAGCTCTTAAAGGGACGGATGGTCCGATCATTTGCAGCTTTGCTTGCTTCGAGGAGAACAGACACAGACTGCAGACCCTTGTCATTGCTCTGAGCAGAACTGGCTAATAACCAACAAATCACACCCTAATGCAAAGGAAGGCTCCTTATTCAGCAGCAAACTCTGCAATCTCAAAAACGCTTCCAATAATCAAACGGGCCCTTTGCTTCTCAGCAGCCAAAAGTTTGACGTCCTGGCTGACACAAACAACAGCCGGAAGTGGGCGCCTTTAAACAGCGCTCCTCCATAGGCCTCCCGACTGCAAAACGCCTGCCGAACCTGTCGCTAAAAAAGAGGCGCACAGGCAGGTGAAAAAGAGGAATCGGAAGCACTGACGGGGCAATGTGCCGCGAGGTGACGCCATGATCTCCGGGCACAAAAGATTGGGGTGAAAATCGGTAGCGCCGCCGCTAACCTCCCGCCAAATTTCACGGGAGGTGCGGTTATCGCCTCGGGGGGCGCAAAACCATTCGCGCCCCGTTAGCGCCTCACACCGGAGGCGCAAACGAGGGGAATTTTGCCCCTTTATCTTTCACATGTGACTGAATTCAATGTTTAGGGCTTTTTATTCTGCTATTACTTAAATCTTATGTTTACTTACAGGATTATACGGTACCAAAGTATTTAAGAAAATAAGCATGTAACAATAGATTTATATTGTACCTAAGGTGCCAGGAAGTTTTCCTACTCAGTGGAGAACCTAAGGGTTAGATCGAATCTTACGGAACAGGGGCCATTCGGCCCATCGTGCCTGTGCTGGTCCTTTGAAAGAGCTATCCAATTAGTCCCACTGCCCTGCTTTCTCCCCATAGCCCTACAAAATGTTCCTTTTCAAGTATATCTCCAATTCCCTTTTCAAAGTTACTATTGAATCTGCTTTCACCACCCTTTCAGGCAATGCATTCCAGATCATAACTTGCTATGTAAATTTTTTTTCCTCATCTCCCCTCTGGTTCTTTTGCTAATTATCTTAAATCTGTGTCCTCTGGTTACCGACCCTCCTGCCAGTGGAAACAGTTTCTCCTTATTTACTTTATTAAAACCCCTCTGGCCTATGCTGGGTATTACTGTAGCTATAATCAGTATATATCATTAAGTATTTAAACAAAATATATTTTCCACCATATGCAAACTATGTTATGTGGCTGTAGCTTAAATTTCACAGTTTTGCCATGCCCTGTATACAATTATTACTTTCTCAACCTCTTCTTGGTTCAGGGCCAGCTCATGTCAATCACTCTTTAAATAAGCCGCTTTGGGGACAGTTAAACATCCAAATACATGTTACAGAGACTTCTGTGAGGATGAATCGCAGCACCTCGGTGAATGATGATAGTACCAGATGTTGCAGGTTTTAAACCTGAATTTTCACATAGTGTCTTAAAACAACATTACGAGGACTTCTGACAGTGTCAGGAACCTCACAAAAGTGGAATCCATTTAATATTTGAACAAGTTGCTGCTTAAAGAGTGCAGAAGGGAAAACATTGCTGATTCAGATCCAGCCTCCGAGTCTGCTTGTATGTGTCCCTACCCACACGATGACAGAAAGATAACACTGCCCAGGCGGAATGGCATAAAAATACATTTGTCAGCAACAAAAAGGGACTTAAATCTCAAAGCAGACAAATGTTTGATTTTATTTGTGATTATATGAAAAGACTTAGAAGTGATAAAATTCAGCGTGGTTTATTTTTGTAGAAGAAGTCACCTTTGGGGATTATTACATACTTATTCATCTATCACATCTTTAAAAAAATGTTCCTTCTGAGACCACAATTTTAGATAATTGTCAATTGATGGGGTGAGAAACATGGGCCGTGATTTTGCATACCTCGGCGGGTCCGTGGCGGGCGACGTCAGTGGCGGATCTCGGCCCCGCTGCTGGCTCGATCCCAGCCTCCGATATGACTTTCCCCGATTGGGCTTGTTAAACCCGCCCAGTGAGTTTCCCAGCCAATTGAAGGAAGCGGGTCTGATGACGTCATTTGATGACGCGTCATCAGCCGGTTTCCTTAAAGGAACCATGCACAAATTTATTTTGACAGTTGTGCTGTCAGTGTTCTACAGCATTGAGGTGCTGCAAACACTGACAAGCACTGCACAGAGGTGCACGGCTGCACCCAGGTTCTCCCATGACTCCCTCCATATGCTTATGGAGGGAGTGACAGCACGCAGGAAGGTTCTCTTCCCTTCCAATGGTCGGAAGAGACCTCCCCAGGAGATTAACACAGCCTGGTTACACATTGCACAGGAGGGCACAAGCAGGGATGTCGTCAGGAGGATCAGGCTGCAGCGGTGCAAACCTTTCAATGATCTCAGTAGATCACGAAAAGTTACTGCAAAGCCACACTCAACCTCATCCTGCTGTGCCACTCATCACATCCCCATCACTCTGCCTTCCCTACCCTACTCCTGCACATCCTTACTCACACCAACTTACCTTGCACCTCCACTCATCCCTCTCTTTCTACATTATCACTTCCCCATCTTACTAGCCACCCCTCACACTCACCCGCATCCTAGTCCAATCATACCAACTAACAACAAACAAGGGTAAGCACTTTCTGTTTATGTGCTGTCAAACATTGAAATCTTTATTTTCAACACTTTCTGTTCTTGGACAGAACTTGTGTGCATCTCTGGAAGTGGCTTAGTGAGTTGCAGTGAATGGTGAGACATAATGGTACCCCCCGCAATGGTGGTGAGTGTGAAAGGAATCACTTGGGCATTGTAGGGATGCTTTATGGTGCTGGTGTGGGGTGGTGCCAAACCGGCGCATCATGTGGCAGCCAGGGTGTACAGCATCAAGTGATGTTAATCTGACTGTGGTGTGGCCATCCCTAGCCTTCCGGGCAGCAATGTGCTTGGGTGCTGATGCCCTCTGTCCTGTGCAGCATCAGGTGATTGCGGAGAAGGTTGGTGTTGTTGTTGGTTCTGCTGGTGTGCCTGGTGATGCTGGTGTTGCAGCTGATTGTGGTCAGATTCTGAGGACCAAGGTGAGAGAGTATAAACCATACTCATGCTGATGTAATAGATGGCAGGTGAACTTGAGATGACAGAAGCGATCTGTCAATGGTGAGAGAGGTTGTTCCAATGAGGTTACGCTAGATACAGTGTTTGCTCCAAACACTTGCAACCTGCATAAAGCTCAATCTGCCTTTCAAATGCAGTAAGCAACAGCTTCTGTGCTTGGAAAGTGAACAGCGGTGAGATGGGAGCTTTTATAGCGCATTTCAAACTGTCAAGTAATGAGATGATTCCATGGCCATTCAACTCCTGCCCAGCTTAACAGACATGATCCCCTGTTGGCAAACTGGTAAATTCTAAAGGTGAGCTCAAAATTGTTGTTAATCCTCTGTTAACAAGGTCATAATGACCTGAATTGCCTCCCCTGCCACTGCATGTCGTGTCTGCTCAGCGCTGACAGACCTGAAATTTGGTAAAGGCGTGTGGCAGCGGGGTGACAGCAGGGTCCCCACCCGCTGTCAAAAAAAACTTTCCCACCCGACCCACCACTGATCCCACCCGCTGACCCCCCTAAAAATCCCCCCATGGGTTTTTGACTATAAATGCAGTTACTGCTACTGTGTAGCTGAAGACTGTCAGGCAGGTTTATAAGACTAATTGGCATCAGCTCTAAAGCAGTTGGCAGAACTTTTTTTTCCCAATAACAACTTATATCTAGATACAAAAGCAAATACTGCGGTTGCTGGAAATCTGAAAATGCTGGAAATACTCAGCAGGTCAGGCAGCATCTGTAGAGAGAGATACAGAGTTAGTGGCCCAGAAATTTGGGTCGGGGGCTTCCCGCGGGTGCAAGCCCCCGACCTGCACTTACCTTGCGCGCCGGCAGTTGAGCTGTAGGGCCCCGTGGAATTCCGATCTGGGGCCTGGCCCAGCTGCCGGCGCGCAGTGCTTGCGTATCCCAGCGGCGCAGTTAGTTCGATGCGTCCCCTGGGATCACGTGGGCCATGGGCAGCCAATCGGAGGAGGGAAAAGCCCATTCATAAGTCTTGACAGGAGAGTTATAAATACTACGGCCCCAAAATAGCAGTAAACCTTCAAATACATTTTTTTTAAATCACACTTTTTAAATAAACTATCAATTACATTAAATAACTATTTTAAACAATAATTTAAATTTTTGAAAAAAATAATTTTATATTCTAATGGGGCTAAAAATAAACTTACCTTGCTTTAAAGTATTTAAAAATAAAAAACCTTTGGAAAAAATGTTTTAATTTTAATTAATTGACCACTTACCTTGTAAAAAGCAGGCCTTACGCCTGATTTTTAAATTTCTAAATTCTAAAGACTTACCCTCACGGAAAAACCTGTAAAAAAAAAAGGAAGTTCAAAGCGCACGCGCAGACTCCCCCGCGCACGTGTTCGACCTCTGAACCCCTTCGTTCAGAGGAACGGAAGTGCTGGTTTCCCGCGCATGCGCAGTGCATGCAGGAAACCGGCACTTCCATCGGGCCCACGCATGAGTACCCCGTGCGTACTCACCCGTGGAGACCCGAATTTCTGGGCCAATGTTTCAGGTCGATGACCCTTTGTCAGATAATTTCTTTAACACACTCAACTAAGTGTAGGAATAGGATATGGACAGCAAGTGCTCTGCATGAATTGGAGTTTGTGCAGGCTAGAGCTGAGGAGAGGGCGGGCTAGAGAATTCAAAGTTGGGGGTTGATTTTAATTGTTTCTCAGCGGGCAGGAGATGGGTATGGGCGGATCAGACACCTGTTTTACACCACCCTCGAGTCTCCTTAAAGAAAATCGGATCAGCTCTGACCTGCTGCTGCCCGTTTCTCGGCAGGTGGGGAAACAGTTCAAATTGACCCCCTGGAGTTGACGAACTCACCAGTGGTCTTGTACAGGGTTACAGATGGGTGATATTGCAGAAGTGGCAATAGGCTATCTTGGTGAGAGTTTGGGTGTGGGGGTTGAAGCTGAGGTCAGGGTTGAGCTCCAATCAATCTTTTGGAAGCGAGGGTTGAAAGGTTGGATTAACATTCTTAAGTTTAACCCGATGACCCTTTGAGGTCAGGGAGAAATGTTACAGATCTTTATCTTGGACTAATGGGCTAAGTGGCTTTTCCTGCTTCCATACTTTCTTATGTTCCTCCCTAATTCTGCTTGGTTGTGCTGTTAGATTTGCCTGTTATATATCTAATCTACTGTATAATTATATAAGCAGAGTCAAGACAACTAACTTGAACAGACTAAAATTACACTAACAGCTTTTGAGATCAAGCTTTTGAGTAATGTTTATTATTTTCATGTAAGAGCCGGTCTCTAAATAGATGGCAGCCTGCCCAGTGGAATCATTGAGGGCTGAATGTAGACAGTAACACTGTCAGTAATTTAGTAGCAATATGGAATTATTTACACATCGGTGATAATTGGATTAAATCTATCAGGTAATGAAAATGAAGATTTATGGGGTGATTTTGTGAGGCGCCGATCTCTGCATGAGACTCTGATTCTGCACCTTAATTCCAAATATGTGCTCTAGTCACAAGTTGAAGGCATTCACTTTGCTGAACTGCAAGGATGATGAGACGTCCTGTTTCAAATCTCAGAACATGAAATGTTAACTACAGCCAAAGAAGTCGTGCTTCCCAACTTTATATTCACAGCAAGATATAGCCTTAATTGAAATAACGTAATACGCTCCTTATATTTTTCCTGTGTTAGTGACAAAACTGACTCCCTAAACATATACAACGATCTTGGTCACTTGATGGAATCTGCTTCGTGTTAAATGCTGCAATCTATCATTAGCAAAGCTGGTTTCTGGTCTGCTTTAATTAATGTTTCCTAGCTGGCATTCTCATTGGTGAAATATGCAATTCAGTTGAAATGTGAATGTTGATGCTTTATTTCACTAGATATATATTTTACAAAATGAAATTTCCAGGTTGGGAAATGGCTATCCATAATTGTAATCATGCTCTTAAAGGTATTTGGAGGGAGCAGGGAGACTAATTAAAATTTAAATTCTAAATGAAGTCCTGCTTTTATAATAGACTATTGGAAAGTGGTAGGTAAAGAAATACTCCTCATGCCCTGGGGAAAATGACAACGATTCTGGATGGTCCTATTCAGCTGTAATTTATTTGAACATTCGTGCTGAACTGCTTTCATTCTTTTTCAGGCTTTGGAAATAAAACAGGAGGGTGGAATCACAGCAAAAATGAACTCAATCTGGAAAAGGTTCACAAAGCCTTTACAGCCCAAAGTTGGACAGTTGAACCAGACAAGCAAGCACCTGTCGCACCCCTTCGCCAGAGACAAGATCCATTTGTAAGTCGTTCACACAAAAATGCATCATTTTGGAATGCACATAATTTTTAATAAGGTTTGTTATTACTAACTTTTAGACGTTCTGATGCATACATCAAAGGTTAGAGGAATGCAAGAGAATGACCGTTGCAGTGGCCAAACGATCCTGGAATTTATCATCAAAATCTATAGTTCGTAATTTGTTTTAAATATCAGCTGCCACAAGAAAATAATTCTCAGCGTACTCTGGACTTGGTGGGTTATTAATTGCCTCTGGCTATTACAAAATGGATTTGTGTGAAACAATTCGGCTAACAAGGGAAATTAGGGATAGCATAAGATCCAAGGAGAGGGCATATAAATTGGCCAGAAAAAGCGGTAAACCTGAGGATTGGGAGCAGTTTAGGATTCAACAAAGGAGGACAAAGGGATTAATTAAGAAGGGGAAAATAGAATATGAAAGTAAGCTTGCAGGGAACATAAAAACTGACTGTAAGAGCTTTTATAGATATGTGAAGAGAAAAAGATTAGTGAAATCAAGTGTAGGTCCCTTGCAGTCAGAAGCAGGGGAAGTTATAATGGGGAACAAAGAAATGGCAGACCAATTAAATGCATATTTTGGTTCTGTCTTCGCAAAGGAGGACACAAATAACCTCCCAGAGATGTTGGAGAACATAGGGTCTGATGAGAAGGAGGAACTGAAAGAAATCAGTATTTGTAGGGAAATGGTGTTAGGGAAATTGATGGGATTGAAGGCCGATAAATCCCCAGGGCCTGATAATCTACATCCTAGGGTACTTAAGGAGGTGGCCCTAGAAATAGTAGATGCATTGCTGATCATCTTCCAAAATTTGCTGGAATCTAGAACTGTACCCATGGATTGGAGGGTAGCTAATGTTACCCCACTATTCAAAAAGGGTGGTAGAGAGAAAGCGGGGAATTACAGACCGGTAAGCCTAACATCAGTAGTGGGGAAAATGCTAGAGTCCATTATAAACGATGTAATAGCTGAGCACTTGGAAAACAGTGACAGGATCGGACAAAGTCAACATGGATTTACAAAAGGTAAAAATCGTGCTTGACTAATCTACTGGAATTTTTTGAGGATGTAACTGGGAAAATAGATAAGGGAGAACCAGTGGATGTGGTGTATTTGGACTTTCAAAAGGCTTTCGATATGGTCCCGCATAAGAGATTAGCGTCTAAAGTTAAGGCACATGGGATTAGGGGCAAGGTATTGACTTGGATAGAGAACTGGTTGGCGGACAGAAAGCAGAGAGTAGGAATTAACGGGTCTTTTTCCGAGTGGCAGGCAGTGACTAGTGGGGTACCGCAGGGATCGGTCCTTGGACCCCAGCTATTCACAATATACATTAATGATCTAGATAAGGGAACTAGATGTAATATCTCCAAGTTTGCAGATGACACAAAGCTGGGTGGGCGTGTGTGCTGCGAGGAGGATACCGAGAAACTCCAGGATGATTTGGACAGGTTGGGTGATTGGGCAGAAGCGTGGCAGATGCAATATAACGTGGATAAATGCGAGGTTATCCACTTTGGTGTCAAAAACAGAAAGGCAGACTATTATCTGAATGGCAATAGATTGGGAGAAGGGGAAGTGCAATGAGACCTGGGTGTCCTTGTGCACCAGTCGCTGAAGGTAAGCATGCAGGTGCAGCAGGCAAATGGTATGTTGGCCTTCATAGCGAAAGGGTTTGAGTACAGGAGCAAGGATGTCCTGCTGCAGTTGTACAGGGCCTTGGTGAGACCACACCTTGAGTACTGTGTGCAGTTTTGGTCGCCTTATCTGAGGAAGGATGTTCTTGCCATGGAAGGAGTTCAGCGAAGATTCACAAGGCTGATCCCTGGGATGGCAGGAATGATGTATGAGGAGAGATTGGGTCGATTGGGCTTATACTCGCTGGAGTTTAGAAGAATGAGAGGGGATCTAATCGAAACTTATAAAATTCTGACAGGTCTGGACAAACTAGATGCAGGTAGAATGTTCCCGATGGTCGGAGAGTCCAGAACCAGGGGTCATAGTCTAAGGATAAGGGGTAAGCCATTTAGGACAGAGGTGAGGAAGAACTTCTTCACCCAGAGAGTGGTGAACCTGTGGAATTCTCTACCACAGAAGGCGATTGAGGCCAAGTCTTTAAATATATTCAAGAAGGAGTTAGATATATTTCTTAGAGCTAAAGGTATCAAGGGATATGGGGAGAAGGCAGGTGCGGGGTACTGAGTTTGGATGATCAGCCATGATCTCATCGAATGGCGGAGCAGGCTCGAGGGGCCGAATGGCCTACTCCTGCTCCTATCTTCTATGTTTCTATGTTTTTATGTTTCATTTAATCAAAGGCAAAATGGGGTTAATTTAATATGTACAGGATAGAATAGAATCACACCATCATAAAATGCTATAGCACAGAAGGAGGCCATTCGGCCCACTATGCCTGTGATGCCTCTTGAAAGGGCTCTCCTCTTTGTCCCATTCCCTGTCCACATACCCTTTTAATATTTTTCTTTTTCAAATATTTATTCAATAAAAAAATAAGGATAATTATGGGGATGAGTGTGAAACACAAATTTACGTTCAGTATTGAAGAGAACTTTATAACGAATGAGATGCAGCAATAGGTGAGTGTGTAGATGATTCTTCTCATCGAACTATCCAAGAGCACACATACTACAACTCATTGGATATATTATATTCATGTTTTGAAAGAGATGGAATTCTATGATTCTATCTCTTTCAAAAGATATTGGGAAGAAGGGTGACAAATGTTTGAAAGACAAAGGACTGAAAATTCCACCGGGGCTCATGTACTGCCTGAAGTGCAGTGAGATGGGACGGGTCATTAGAATAAAAGAAGTGTGTCTGCTTCATTTGTGATGTTCCCTGGGGATTCCCCATGATGATAATAACAGGAGCTTGCATTATATCGTGGGAATCAATGTCCGTGGAAATTCTACCACTCAGCGCCGTTTAGCCCATTTTTCCAGGGTTTTCACGGCTCTTCTGCCCAAGTTACACTGGGCGAAATTCACCCCCCCCCACCCCGCTCGATCCCCCCGTATCTTTAATGTGCAACTATTGTTGTAACGATAATGCAGAAAACATTCCAAGGCACTTTATATGGGTGAGATGAAGAAATAAAGGAGTGGACAGTGAAGCCTGGTGTGAGGGCTGGAGTTAAAGCTTGGTTACAAAGGTTTTTGTTGGGAGTGATGTCGGGGTTTAAGCTGGGGGTTCTCAGAGAGTATGCCTGAAGATTCTGCTGCCAATGGGGGCAATGAAGTGAAGGGGGGAAGCGGATGCACAAACAATAAGTTATATCTCTATTTTTTTATAGGTACAACATAACAAATAAGGAAACCTTTTTCGACAATGCAACCCGGAGTCGAATAGTAAGTCAGATTATCAAACTGTACGGAGTAAAGCCATTTATAACTACTTTGACCATGAAAGCACCTATTGGCGTCCCATCACTATATTTTGTTGCTTGATTTGAGGTAGCTGCCTGGTACGCCAGTGAGGACCAAAATGGCGGTACAGGACCTCACACCCAGAAATTAGTATACATTACACCTGTTTTATGCCCTTAAAACAAGCAGGACGCATGCCAATTTCTACCCCAGTGTGTCCAATAACCTTTGCTGAATGTGGCCCATTGCCAAATGCCAGAATGATAGATTAGGCTCGCCATGTAAATTGAGTTTGAATCTCCTCGTGGTTTCCTGAGCTCCTGTGAAAGTTAGTATTGGAAGAATTCCTTTCTCATCTGCTCCTATTCTGTTGAAATTTTATGAATGCTTCTGGTGACTTAGCGAGCAATAATGGATTTTTTGGGGGGATGTTTAAGACCAAATTTACTGTAATGGGTAGATAAAAATTGTTCCACAAATACATATTAATTCAAAATTATTTAAACAAATCTAACCCACTGTACTGTAAACATCTCAACAAAAAAGCTGCACAAAGTCTGTTCCCCTTTCAGAGTTTCATTGCACATGGCGCTTACCTTGTGTCCATGCTAAATGGACTTTGAAGGCAAAAAGTGCAATGTAACGCAAACACTGGAACTTGCACCAGCTATTCATTTACATATCCTTCTATGCATTCTGCAACCTTAATGAGGTTATAAAACACATAAGCTTATTTAGGACTCAGTTGCCAAGGGTCCAAAGACAGCTTGTGGTCCAAGGGTAGCAGTTTGGGACACCCCTTCCCTCTCAAGTAGATGTAGATCCAGCCCTAGTTGTGATCTTTGACTATTATTTTATTCTTTACAGGTTTATGAAATTTTAAAACGAACATCCTGTACAAGAGCCAGATATAATATGGGTAAGATCCTTTCACAATCCATTTCAGCATCATTCAAGGTGGTTTTAAACAAATCCCTATAGGCACCTTTTGGAGTGTTGTTTGCTTTAGTCAAATATTGATCATTTATGTTAAAACTTTCTCTGGCTCTACTGCTGCAGGAGGGTCTTGGGGAACTATTATGTTAAAAATGCTTCTGTTCATTTAAATGTAGCTCTCAAAGGGGTTAAATTCATAGAACAGCGGAGCTGGGAAATGTAGATTA
Organism: Somniosus microcephalus; assembly: GCF_052327205.1. Classification (NCBI taxonomy): domain Eukaryota; kingdom Metazoa; phylum Chordata; class Chondrichthyes; order Squaliformes; family Somniosidae; genus Somniosus; species Somniosus microcephalus. The sequence continues at coordinate 28,990,623 of NC_141003.1, forward strand.
GGATTCTGATGAAGAGTCTGAACCAGGGTGCTTTAGACAATGAAACTTAAGGGGCGATTTTAACCCTGCTTTCCCGGCTGAAACTGGACATATGGGCGGTTAAAATCGGCTGGGAGACTTACTGTCAACGTCTCACTCCCTTGCCGCAGTCTTCAATTCTTACCTGCCCTTGTGAGTGGGCGGTAACAAGACCCGCCTGAGACCGGCGGGATTCTTCTTTAAACATGCAGATCGGCTCCGATTACATCATTGGGACCCCACTGCGATTTTAATGAGTGGCCTGAGTGGGAAAGAGGCCCAAAGAGGTATGATTTTGTTCCACTTTCCATGTGGGGCCAGGATGAGCAGGAGCGCTCATCCAGCCCCACAAGGAACCTTTAGACCTTCCCTGCCATGGGCGCCCACCCTTTTCGGATCGTAAGACCCTCCTGAAACCTCCTCTCGGCGACTTAGAATATAAGAACATAAGAACATAAGAATTAAGAGCAGGAGTAGGCTATATGGCCCTTCGAGCCTGCTCTGCCATTCAATAAGATCATGGCTGATCTTCAACCTCGACTCCACTTTCCCACCCGATCCCCATATCCCTTGATTCACCAACAGTCCAAAAATCTATCTATCTCAGCCTTGAATATACTCAATGACTCAGCATCCACAGCCCTTTGGGATCGAGAATTCCAAAGATTCACAGCCCTCTGAGTAAAGAAATTCCTCCTCATCTCTGTCTTAAATGGCTGACCCCTTATCCTGAGACGATGCCCTCTAGTTCTAGACTCTCCAGCCGGGGAAACAACCTCTCAGCATCTATCCAGTCAATCCCCCTCAGAATCTTAAAGAGATCACCTCTCATTCTTCTAAACTCCAGAGAGTATAGGCCCAATCTACTCAATTTCTCCTCATAGGACAACCCTCTCATCCCAAGGATCAATCTAGTGAACCTCGTTGCACCGTCTCTAAGGCATGTCTGTCCTTTCTCAGATAAGGAGACCAAAACTGTGCTCTGTACTCCATGTGTGGCCTCACCAAAGCCCTGTACAATTGTAGAAAGACTTCCTTACTCTTATACTCCAACCCCTTGCAATTAAAGGCCAACATGCCATTTGCCTTCCTAATTGCTTGCTGTGCCTGCATGCTAGCTTTCTGTGTTTCCTATACGAGGACACCTAAATCTCGCTGAACACCAACATTTAACACAAAAGCAAAATACTGCGGTTGCTGGAAATCTGTTTCTCTCTCCACAGATGCTGCCTGACCTGCTGAGTATCTTCAGCATTTTCTGTTTTTACCAGCATTTAATAGTTTCTCATCACTTAAAAAATATTCGCTTTTTCTATTCTTCCTACCAAAGTGAATAACCTCACATTTCCCCACACTATACTCCATCTGCCACCTTACTGCCCACTCACTTAACCTGCCTATATCCCTTTGCAGGCTCTTTGTGTACTCCTCACAGCTTACCTGGATGCTGGGGGTCATTCCTTTGGTCCAGCCACCAACCAGCTGCTGCCCATCAATCTGCTCCCATCCTCTGGCCAAATGTTACTTCCCGCCAGTTTTGGGCGGGCAGCAGACATGCAGCTGAGGTCCAGGAGTTACAATCGCCCCGGGATCAAGCTGCCGAGGTCAGGAGGGTTTGCCGCCCGTCTCGGTGCTCATCTGCCTGATTCCCACCCTGAGTTAAAATCGGGGCTTCATGTTAGAGATTCCAGGATCATTCCCTAATGTTTCCATGAAAATTATAGTGGGAGATTGGGGCACTCTCATGGAAGTCCTAACCCAGTAAATAAAATAAGTATCAGGTTAAACAGGTTCAATTATTGTTATATTACCCAATCATAGGAATAAAATTTATGCCTAAATGCTTGTTTTTCCTGCTGAAATTAATAATGACTGGATAACAATTTACCAATGAATGAACTCCAGAGTTCAAATACAACCCTCCTATTATAGACCCAAGGCCTACATTGTTTGTAAAGGAAACTTTAGATTAACCGGCACCTAAATAACCAGAAATCTCGGTTAACCGGCAAAATTCAGGAGTAGGTTCAGGTAACTTTTATTACTTGCCTTCCTCCATGTGTTGCTGTGCAAGGGTGTGGCTGCAGCTGTTGCTAAGCTACAGAGACGCTTGCAACTTGTGGCCATTGTTTTGAACCTGTTGCTAAGCAATAGGGTTTGTTGCTTTATACAGAGCTCTCAGCTCCGTATCTTTTACTATAGCGTTCGGTTATCTGGAATTTTTGATGAACCGGCACCACGTCGGTCCCGCCCATGCCGGATAAAAAAAAGTTTCCTGTGCGTAGGTAGCACAATGATCAGTCCCTTGGATTTCATTAATTGGGAATGGTATGGACTCAGTATTTTAAAACTCCCAGCAACCTGTTTACCAGAACCCTCCATGCTGATTCATTCACATCTGAGCTTCCCAGAGGGATGAGAGAGCCTTCATTTACAACAAAATAAAACAAAGCCCTGCTGTTTGTACTTCTTTAGTCTGTCTAAAACTCTTAAATGTCCTATGGTTATCCAGAACTCTCCCTATATTCTCCAGTCTACTCCAATTCTCCTAGGTATTTTTCTGTACCATCCACTTTTTGCACGTTTTGTATTAGCACTTGTTTACGATGCACACATTAAAACCCAATGCAATTAAAAACCAGTCCCACTTATGTGTTCCCTGCAGCATAGATAGTAGCTGGTTTTAAAGCTAGCCTTGGCAACAACAGTAGTCCAACTCGCATAGGCCTGTACTCCCTTGACTATTAGAAGATAAGGTGTGGAGATGCCAGTGTTGGACTGGGGTGGACAAATGTAAGAAGTCACACAGCACCAGGTTATAGTCCAACAGCTTTATTTGAAATCACAAGCTTTCGGAGCGCTGCTCCTTCTTCAGGTGAAGTGGAGAAATGCATAAAGACACAGCTTATATAGTCAGAGAATCATGTCAGATGTTTACAAGTAATGTTTCCAACTGCCATTTATCACATCTCGGCAGAGAGATAATCACAGCAGTCAAAGGTGTGAATGGTGTCCAAACAGGTCAGTCAGGGAAACATTACATCAAAGAACAATGAGGTGGGGTCACAAGGGGTCAAATATTGCAGATGCTGGGGTCTGTATGAAAAACAAAAAAACAGACAAAAAACATTTTTTTTGGCTGGAAATCACAGCAGGTCCGGCCGCATCTGTGTAGAGAGAACAAGCCAATGTCGACTCGAGTCTGGATGACCCTGCATCAGGTGGGGTTACATGTAGCGTGACATGAACCCAAGATCTCGGTTGAGGCCGTCCTCATGGGTGCGGAACTTGGCTATCAGTTTCTGCTCGACGATTTTGCATTGTCGTGTGTCTCGAAGGCCACCTTGGAGAATGCTTACCCGAAGATCGGAGGCTGAATGTCCTTGACTGCTGAAGTGTTCCCCGACTGGGAGGGAACAATCCTGCCTGATGATTGTTGCGCGGTGTCCGTTCATCCGTTGTCGCAGTGTCTGCATGGTCTCGCCGATGTACCATGCTCCGGGGCATCCTTTCCTGCAACGTATGAGGTAGACAACGTTGGCCGAGTCACATGAGTATGTACCATGTACCTGGTGGGTGGTGTCCTCACGTGTGATGATGGTATCTGTGTTGATGATCTGGCATGTCTTGCAGAGGTTGCTGTGGCAGGGTTGTGTGGTGTCGTGGTCGCTGTTCTCCTGAAAGCTGGGTAATTTGCTGCGAACGATGGTCTGTTTGAGGTTAGGCGGCTGTTTGAAAGCGAGTAGTGGAGGCGTGGGGATGGCCTTAGCGAGGTGTTCGTCGTCATCGATGACATGTTGAAGGCTGCGAAGAACATGGCGTAGTTTCTCCGCTCCGGGGAAGTACTGGACGACGAAGGGTACTCTGTTGGTTGTGTCCCGTGTTTGTCTTCTGAGGAGGTCTATGCGATTTTTCGCTGTGGCCCGTCGGAACTGTCGATCGACGAGTCGAGCGTCATATCCCGTTCTTACAAGGGCGTCTTTCAGTGTCTGTAGGTGTCCATCGCGTTCCTCCTCGTCTGAGCAGATCCTGTGTATTCGCAGGGCTTGTCCATAGGGGATGGCTTCTTTAACGTGGTTAGGGTGGAAGCTGGAGAAGTGAAGCATCGTGAGGTTGTCCGTGGGCTTGCGGTAGAGTGAAGTGCTGAGGTGTCCGTCTTTGATGGAGATTCGTGTGTCCAGGAATGAGACTGATTCTGAGGAGTAGTCCATGGTGAGTTTGATGGTGGGATGGAACTTGTTGATGTTATCGTGCATACAGACCCCAGCATCTGCAATATTTGACCCCTTGTGACCCCACCTCATTGTTCTTTGATGTAATGTTTCCCTGACTGACCTGTTTGGACACCATTCACACCTTTGACTGCTGTGATTATCTCTCTGCCGAGATGTGATAAATGGCAGTTGGAAAGGTTACCTGTAAACATCTGACATGATTCTCTGACTATATAAGCTGTGTCTTTATGCATTTCTCCACTTTACCTGAAGAAGGAGCAGCGCTCCGAAAGCTTGTGATTTCAAATAAAGCTGTTGGACTATAACCTGGTGTTGTGTGACTTCTTACATTTATAGAAGATAAAGGGGTGATCTAATTGAGGTGTTTAAGATGATCAAAGGTGTTGATTGGGTAGAGAGAGAGAAACTGTTCCCTCTGTTGGAGGAGTCTAGGAAAAGGGGGCATGATCTTACAATTAGAGCGCGGCTGTTCAGGGGTGATGTCAGAAAACCCCTCGTCACACAAATGGTCGTGGAAATCTGGAACTCTCTCCCCCAAAAAGCTGTTGAGGCTGGGGGGTCAGTTGAAAATTTCAAAACTGAGATTGATACATTTTTGTTCGGCAAGGGTATTCAAGGTTACGGAACCAAGGAGGGTAGATGGAGTTAAGATATAGATCAGTCATGATCTAATTGAATGGCGGAACAAGCTCGAGGGCCTGAATGGCCTACTCCCGTTCCTATCTTCCTAAGTGTTGGGTGGTGCAGTGGACAAAAGGGATTTTCTTATGATTGCCTTCCACAGCATGATCTGAAATTCCCTCTGTGGGCCACATTAGGAATGCTCCATGATAAATGGGAACACTGGTTCTTGGCGCTCATGACACAACGTGATACCTTCCAATCTCACGTCAACAGAAGTTCCAACCAAAAGATCTGTTTCCCCAGGCTGCCTGTCACCACAAGCTGTAAAACAGAGAAAGAAGGGTTAGCTGAGTGAAACTACACTAGCCTATTGGACTAACCTAATGTGACAATTTATTGGAATGCACCTGCTGTTTAACGCTTGATTTGCTTGCCCATTTCTTACAATGGAAACTGTTCTGTTTTGTAGAGGTCAATGTATTGTCACCATTGTCACTGATGTCAGTTAAAAACAGCACATATTGTCCAACAAAATCTGCAAGCTATTTGGAGTGTTCATGGGTATTATAAACTACCTCTAATTTTTCTACTTGTAAAAGAAAATGTCTGCCCTTGAAATGACGATGTGTGAATATTAGTGTATGAATATTTAATACACTCACATGACATGACTTTGTCTGCCATTTTAATGGAGACAGTAGTCATTCACAATGGAATTCCACACATCAATTTTTGCAGAATGTAATGTCAAATCCCCTGTGTCTTAGGCTGCAGTTATACTGCAGCTGTCAGTCACAAGCCAATACTGTATCTGTGGATTGTGGGTGCAGCTAGCAGACTGGAGATATACAACTGACTGTGCCTCGTTGGAGGTTGCACTGAGGTCAGCCACAAATGATGTCTTTTGGGCCTGAATATATGCAGGCATGAAGTTCTGCCTCCAGGTCGCTAATTGTCAATGTCAGGCGGGTAGGGTACTCGTGTGTGCTTCCTTCTAACATTGAAAAAATTATAAATAACGTTTTAATGTTCGTAGGAGGTCCTGTGGACTTACAGGAAACTTTGGTTTATCCGGAGGTTGTATGCCCGGAAACCTCGATCTAACGGCAGAAATCAGCAGCCGTTTTGGTTAGGTTTTTTTTCTTCTCCTAGCATTTTTTTAACAGTCAGGCTCTGGAAAGCGTCTCTGTAGCTTAGCAACAGCTTCAGAGACGCTTCCAAGGTACGGGCCGAGTGTTTACAAGTGTTTACAAGCTGTTGCTAAGCAACAGTGTTTGTTGTCAGATACGGAGATTTAAACCTCCGTATCCTTCAACATTAGCGCTGGTCTATCCGGAAGTTTTGATAGATCGGCAGCAGCTCGGTCCCGTCGGTGCCGGATATTAGAACTTTTCCTGTATTAGGCACTTTTTGAAAGTGGCTTCACATCATGTTGGCGTTCTACTGCAAGCAGTGCAGTCTTTGATTCCAGCCTATAGTTCTAGGCCTGAGATACTGGTGAGTCCTGACTCACTTATGACTATAAGCTGCGATACTAGTGAAACCTTGACTCAAGGCTACTGTTGTAGGTTGGGACACTGGTAAATCTTTGACTGAAAGCTATGGTTATAAGATGAGATACTGCTGTGTTTTTGACTCCATTATAGGCTGGAATGTAATGGCAATTTTCTTGGTTCTAACTGTAAATTTGTTTTTCAGGTATAACCACTTTACTAGCAAATGGAATTTATGATTCGGCTTACCCACTTCATGATGTAAGTAGATATTTACTGTGGTACATCGTTTTCTAAAGAGGATAACTTAGAAGTACACAAAATGTGTGGCTTGGTGCCAGAGCATGGAATTGCTCCAGTGAGCTTTATTTTTATTATTCGTTTATGGGATGTGGGCATCGCTGGCAAGGCCAGCATTTATTGCCCATCCCTAATTGCCCTTGAGAAGGTGGTGGTGAGCCGTTTTCTTAAACTGCTGCAGTCCATGTGGTGAAGGTACTCCCACAGTACTGTTAGGGAGGGATTTCCAGGATTTTGACCCAGCAACGATGAAGGATCGGCGATATACTTCCAAGTCAGGATGGTGTGTGACTTGAAGGGGAACTTGGAGGTGGTGGTGTTCACATGCGCCTGCTGTCCTTGTCCTTCTAGGTGGAAGAGGTCGCAGGTTTAGGAGGTGCTGCCGAAGATGCCTTGGCGAGTTGCTGCAGTGCATCTTGTAGATGGTACACACTGCAGCCACGGTACGCCGGTGGTGGAGGGAGTGACTGTTTAAGGTGGTGGATGGGGTGCCAATCAAGCGGGCTGCTTTGTCCTGGATAGTGTCGAGCTCCTTGAGTGTTGTTGGAGCTGCACTCATCCAGGCAAGTGGAGAGTATTCCATCACACTCCTTACATGTGCCTTGTAGATGGTAGAAAGGCTTTGGGGAGTCAGGAGGTGAGACACTTGCCACAGAATACCTAGCCTCTGACCTGCTCTTGTTGCCATAGTATTTATGTGGCTGGTCCAGTTAAGTTTCTGGTCAATGGTGACTCCCAGGATGTTGATGGTGGGGGATTCAGCGATGGTAATGACATTGAATGTCAAGGGGCGGTGGTTAGACTCTCGCTTGTTGGAGATAGTCATTGCCTGGCACTTCTGTGGCGTGAAGGTTACCTGCCACTTATCAGCCCAAGCCTAAACGTTGTTCAGGTCTTGTTGCATGCGGGCATGGACTGCTTCATTATCTGAGGAGTTGTGAATGGCACTGAACACTGTGCAGTCATCAGTGAACATCCCCATTTCTGACCTTATATTGGAGGGAAGGTCATTGATGAAGCAGCTGAAGATAGTTGGGCCTGGGACACTGCCCTGAGGAACTCCTGCAGCGATGTCCTGGGGCTGTGATGATTGACCTTCAATCACCACAACCATCTTCCTTTGTGTTAGGTATTACTCCAGCCAGTGGAGAGTTTTCCCCCCGATTCCTATTGACTTCAGCTTTACTAGGGCTCCTTCATGCCACACTCGGTCAAATGCTGCTGTACAACAGAGTGGTACCAAGTGAATTGATGCTGTGGCTATCAACAGGGTGAGTTACTTATCTCAACCACGCCATCATGGGCAATTGTTAAATGAAAGTAAGAGAGGGACATTAATTAAGGAGAGATACATAGATGGAGAGGGATAATTCTGACTTTGGATGATAGTGTAAAATGTGTGATAACGGAGCAGCCGCCCTTTATACATCTATCCCGATTTTCATTTCCACTGAGGTCAATATTTTGAAGGCAAAGATTTGAATGGGCAGCCGATCTGATATCGTCTGTTTTACACTATTGGCCAAAGGCAGAATTACCCTCAGAGAGTTCAAATTTGTGTCTGACTTAAGTACTATACCTTGGCAGAGAAACCTGGGGACAAATTCTCCGCACAGCCTTGTAGTAATGAAATGGTGAATGATGCTCGCAGACCTGAAAAGCTAAGAAAATAAAATTGTTTAGATAAGGGAAAGAAAAATATACAGCAAGCAACAAACTGCACCCAGTGGTAATAAATAATGTTTACCAGGGTCATTACAGTCATTAGTTATATTAGTTCACATTAAGTGATATCTATTTGGATGTGGAACTCACTACCGAATGTGGCACTTGCTACCACATGGAGTCGTTGAGGCGAATAGCATAGATGCATTTAAAGGAAGCTAGATAAACACATGAGGGAGAAAGGAGTAGAAGGATATGCTGATAGGGTGAGGTGAAGAGGGGTGGGAAGGAGGCCTGTGTGAAACATGAAGACCAGCATGAACCAGTTGGGCCGAATGGCCAGTTTCTGTGCTATATATTCTATGTAATTCTGTGTAATATTTGTTTTTTTAAAGGGTGATTATGAAGACACTGATCCAGAAGAGAATGAACGCAAGGTAGAGTAATCATCAAATCTATCTAAATCTACAGGAAACTTTCGATTTACCGGCACCTAAATAACCGGAAATCTCGGTTAACCGGCAAAATTCAGGAGTAGGTTCAGGTAACTTTTATTACTTGCCTTCCTCCATGTGTTGCTGTGCAAGGGTGTGGCTGCAGCTATTGCTAAGCTAAAGACATGCTTGCAACTTGTGGCCATTGTTTTGAACCTAGCAACAGGGTTTGTTGCTTTAGCTCCGTATCTTTTACTATAGCTTTCGGTTATCCGGAATTTTTGATGAACCGGCACCACGTCGGTCCCGTCCGTGCCGGATAAAAAAAAGTTTCCTGTATTTAGAGTTTTGAAAGGTACAGGTGCCAATGTATTGACAATATTTTAATGACTTTGAGCAACACTTCCCATTACAGCTCTGTCCAACTGTGTTGACCATTGGGAGAAAGGCACGATCTGAAAGGGGAAGTTAAAATGATCTGAATTGGACTAATTTTTGGTTTCCTTGATGTACTCATTTTCGCCTAATTTTGGTCATTTCTGATTTGCCTCTCTAAAGAATATTTTTTTTAAAAGCATTCTATTGCACGTGTAGAAAACCACAAAATTCTCTTGTTGTAATGGTGGATGATAAGTGCATAACAATGTCCAGGGCCATAGAAGCGTACGCATTGGTTTAAGTGGGTTGTTACCTCTAACTATCTGTTTGCTTTTATCCATCTATAATTTTAAAAAATTGGTGGGAAAGATTTTCTTGTCCCTAAATGCCAGTTCTTGGATGTTAATGACAGGAAAAGGTTTGTGCATGACACACATTTCCTGGGCCAAAACAGAAAGGTGCAGAAGGATTCTATCTAAAGCTGGTGGAGGTATTTAAATTGCATGTAAATCACAACCCTTTCATCATCATTTTCTTCCCTGAATGCTGGGTATCCACCAGCTTTTAAGAATATAAATCCCATATCATTTACTTATGATTTGAATGTTTTCCCTTGTTTCATGTGGGAGCTTCCTGCTCATGTCAGAGGTGCCCCAAAGAATGCGCGTCAAGCACAGCCAATGTTATGGATCTTTGCCACATTTTCCACTGTCTAACGCCCCAGAAACAGGTGACTAGATTGAGGAAAATTAGTCTTAAGAGTGTGTACGACAGAAGAGAGAGACAAACATACAGAGAGAAAAGGAGAGATCAAAACCATGTGAGGGGCATGTAGAAGAGGGGAAAGAGAATCAAGATTAAACATACAGAGGGAGAGAAATAGCAAGAGAGTCAGAAGATCGACCTAACTTTAATCAGCAGCATGTCTTAAAATGTGCATACTCAGCCTCTCTCAGCTTGGCTAATATTGAAGTAGGTTTCCAGCTGGTTACTACAACAGCTGGTCCATTAGTGGGCAAGCACTCAGCTCACCACATTGTTCGGCATCCATTTATCAAAAGCCTGCAGAACTAGACATTAGAGTAACTGTTGCAATGTGTGGGTACTCAGTAGATGGGATCAAAACAGAAAAGGTTCTGTTTTTATTTCTGATTTCCAGTTTCCACAGTATATTGCTTTTGCAGCAGATGAGACCATTGGTTGCAGAAGCCACCCTCTAGGGTAATAATCCACTCTCCGACACGCACTCCCGTCTAACCGCTCACAATTTACCCCTAGTATTTTGACATTGGGTACCAAAGGTGCTGAGCTGACAAAACATCATCAGCTTCTAAATGAGACCGAAGAATGCATTCTCCCATTTTGGCAACTAGATTCAAACTAGTCAACAACCCAAAACTTGACTTCATGCAAATTGAGCCATTGTGTTTTCTATCATAACCTTCTATTTGTGACGATACCCGAATACTACTTTTGTAAATATTGGTGTCCTCTATTGACCTTACAGCTGCTGTATCAAGAATGGGCACGATATGGAGTGTTTTATAAATACCAGCCGATTGACCTGATAAGGTAGTTTCCGAAATGTTCTTTCTTTTCAGATTCCTGAAAAACTTTTCTTAATTGTAATGATCATATTGTGTTAAAGCATCACACAGTGGTACAGTTATTGAGGTTGGGAGAGAACCAGTTTACTGCAGGAGCATTGATGTAAATGTTATAATTAGGCGCACCCAGCGCAGAGCTCATGTGGTGGGAGTGGATATCTGGAACTCAGTCACGAAGGTTGGAGTGCCTGATTCCTGGCCTGCATAACTTTCTGTCCATTAAAATTAATAACCAGAAAATGGTGTGGCCAGTGGATCAGACGTGCTGACTTCTGCACTTGAATTCCCGATATGCACTCCCATCTCATGAAGATCTACACTAGGAGCACTCAATTATAAGGCATTCTGTTTAGAATTGTGCTGTTCTCTGGAGCACTTGGTATTATAATTATTAAACGTTTAAGTTATGTAATAAATAGAATTATGTTTTGTGAAGTACAGAGTTCAGTGTCTTAGCTGATAAGTCACATTGTTTGATTGATGTCTGTTACTACATGTGCTCAAGTTCGCCAATTAAAATCAGATAATGTTTGTGTTAAATTTTGGTGGGTAAATTCTCCGATTCATGCTCCCATTGCGGGATCACTCTCGAAGGGAGGGTGAGTTGGAGATCGGACTACACTGTAGAACTGATTCTCCAATCTGTGCTCCCTTTGAGCACGGTTCCTTACTGGGAATGTGTGATCAGTGAATTTAATCCAGACAGTTTTGTCCTCCCTCCTACTGGTTTAATGATATTTCAATTAGACTACATTTTTCAATAATTTGTTAACATACCCATCTTTCATAGGAAGTATTTTGGAGAGAAGATTGGACTGTACTTTGCATGGCTGGGACTATACACACAACTGCTGATGCCAGCGTCACTGGTTGGGATCATAGTGTTTTTTTATGGTTGTGCTACAATAGACAATGATATACCCAGGTAAGGTTTCATTATAATCAAAAAATAGAGACACTCCTTTCAATCTAATCTTTTAGTGACTGAAAATAAGAAATGCTAATTCTACTAATGTAATGCAATCACAATCTATTGTGTGGATTTAGAGTCCTGTAGTTCCCTAAGTTGAGGACACTGATTTATGGTAGCCACCAACAACTATTATTACATTGAATTACATAGAATTTACAGCACAGAAACAGGCCATCCGGCCCAACATGTCTGTGCCAGTGTTCATGCTCCACACGAGCCTCCTCCCACCCTACTTCATCTCACCCTATTAGCATATGCTTCTATTCCTTTCTCACTCATCTACTTATCTAGCTTCTCCTTAAATGCATCTATGCTATTCGCTTCAACAACTCCATGTGGTAGCAAGTTCTACACTGTCGCCACTCTCTGGTAAAGAGGCCAGCCCTGAATTCCTTATGATCATCAAATACAATTAGCAGTTTATACTGGTTGTACTTAATGGCCTAGAAATTGGTCTGCAAAATGGGTGTTACTCAGACTAATATGACAGGCAGTAAGCACACGCTCATTTCCAGCCGGAAGTGCGCTGGCCTCCATTAATATCTGTGCAAAGTACTGATACCAATTGCTCAGAGCATCTTTGTTACTATTTAAAGGAAACAATGAATTAGGAAATCGCAGCTTTAAGTACAGAGGCAGTATACCAGAACAAAGATACAACAAATTAAAGATAAGTTAGTCAAGGATACAAAGAAGCAGAGCTGGGTAGAGCATTGGAGTTTCTCTGCACTCCAGGCTGTGCAGACTCGGCAGCTGTAAGATGTGTCATTGAGGCACTACAGTGTCACCACTGGCAGGAGGGTGTAATTACAGCATGAGCAGTTTACAGAGGCAGCTTTTCGTATAGATGTGGACACACACATTTATAACAGCAAAGGTGATAGTAGTAAGAAGTAAGGTTTTGTAGGAGGTATATCCCTCTAATCTTCTGTACTATGTAATCTATCTATAATATATAAAAAATGTTATGTCTGCATAGACGGCCTGTCTACAAAACCTTACAATTCACACAAAAGCTGCTATTTTACAGAGTCTACACCCTAACATTGTGTAATCTGGCCACCAGGTTCCCACAAATTTCTCAAAATGCTTACTGATTTTTCTGTCATCCAATGTTTTCCCCAGTAACTCAAATTTCTAAAGTCAAAAATAAGAGTTTATCTAAAATATATATATACTAGCTGGGGAGCCCCGCGTTGCGAGGGCAATTTTGGGGCGCTTGGTCTCCCTGCCCCTGTGTGTCCCCCCTCTCCCTGTCATGTCCTCTCCCTGTCCTATCCCTCCCTCCCCTCCCCTCCTCTCCCTCCCCTCCCCTCCTCTCCCTCCCTCCCCTCCCCTGTCTCCCTCCCTCCCTCGCCCACCCCCACCCCTCCCCTACTCCCCCGCTCCCCTCTGTCCCTCTCTCCGGCCCCTCCCCCTGCCTAGCGCCTGAGGTCCGGTGCCATTGCGATAGCGGGAATGCTGAGCGGCGGCCGGCGCCAGGAGCGGGCTCTCGCAGGCGGCGCATGCGCGGTCAGTGCGGGCGGCGCATGCGCGGTCAGTGCAGGCGGCGCGAGCCCCCCGCGATTTCCCGAGGCTCGCCCCCCGCCGCAATTTCCCGAGGCTCTCCCCCCCCACCCCCCCCGCGATTTCCCGAGGCTCTCCCCCCCCCGCGATTTCCCGAGGCTCTCCCCCCCCTATTAAATTGTTATTTAATTCCCTGACACATCATTAAAATATTTACCTTAGTTCCCTAACACACAGAAAGTGTGGGGGAAAAAATTGTGAAAAATCAAGATGGCGGCCACTCACCTCGGTTCAGAAGGATAAGGCCCGTCCACACACGCACCGATTGGTCGACCGGTCAGGTCACCGAAGTGTAGGATTGGTCAATCGTCGAGTCACTCGACACTCAACTGTAGGAAGGAACCCGCCGTCCAATTGGTGGACCTCGACGTCACACGGTCGCTAATGAGATGCTAATGAGCAGAACGCTGAACGTTTTTGGGATACCGCGGGCGGGATTTTTGTCCGGCCGAAACGTAAATACACCTATGACCGGTCCGGAATCGCAAGCTTTCTTTTGAGGCGACGCGCGCGTCGGTACGCTCTGTAACCTTCAAACGTATAGAGAACGGACAGACAGACATCGGGACAGACATCGGGACAGACATCGGGACAGACAGAAGAGCCGCTTTATATATATATAGATATATATTTAAATTACACAATTCACAATAACATGATTACATTTATCCATTGAATTCTTTTGTATATTCTAATGCCTTCATTAAAGTTTTTATTTGAAGGCCTCAGCCTCTCTCAAAAGCCTGGGCTTTGAGTTCATAGTTTTTGCGCAGTCCATCGTTTCATCCCTGTTTAAATCTTTTGGGTTTCTCTTCTCTTCCCCGATTGTCCTTTCACTATTGCAGTAATCACATTGAGAGCCAACCTGGGCTGTTGTCTACCCTTCCTCTCAGTCAAGGAATAGTGGGTAGCAAAAGAGAAGCATCATGGGAACAAAAACCAGTTACCTTTAAAAATGGAGGGTGATTCAAAAGAAGTTTCCTTTTACACCTTTATAACTTGTACCAGAGACTGCTTATTTAAATTAAAATAATATTGTATTGATTAAGCACAGATTCTCAATATTCTATCTGTTTTGTTTGTATTGCTTCAGTATAGAGATGTGTGATGAGCAGAATAACTTCACCATGTGCCCGCTCTGTGACAAGTCCTGTGACTACTGGTACCTCAGTACTGCTTGTGCCACAGCACGTGCCAGCCATTTGTTTGACAATCCCGCTACTGTCTTTTTCTCCATCTTTATGGCACTCTGGGGTAAGAAAAATGTTTGTTCCTGTTCAACATCTGCTTAAACAATGACTCTGTAGCACGAGAGGGCCGATTTTTGGAATGCTCTTTTCCGTCATTGAGCTCGGTTGCTGCATATTGGGTGTCTATTGGAAAATTATGGGCAACGTGCCTGCGATTTCCTAATATGTTCTCCCAGTGGGTGAGGCTGCATGCCTGGATCATTTACTTAGAAAACCAGCCCTTTCTGTTTGAGAGTTATTGATAAAAAGCCTTAAGAGAGACTATTACAGTTTTGAACACACACCCATGCTTTGTTTTCTTTTCTTTTCTGTGAATATCAATTCTCAACAACATAACTCATCATAAAGTGTGTGAGGCCATTGCCATCACCCTCCTGGGCATGGTATGGACACACCATACCTCATCAGTTGGAGGTTCATTGCTTCAGTAGTGACTGCTTACCTTTCTGCAACCCAATCATGATAGGCACTTATTCATGGCGGTATGAATGCATGCTCTCATACCCAACGCCAAGTCGCCCTCGCCAGTAGCTTTCATCCCAAGTCTTAAAGTTTCCTCGTCGGCTATGGGATGTTTGCCTTCAGCATGGTGGAAGGACCCACATGCTAGCCACCTTGATGTTCTAGGTCTCCAAGTGAAATGCCATATACCAGGCTTACTAGTCACCCAAATCTTAATCCAGGGCATCATACGAGGGGCTTTGACAAAGCGATGAGTCCACTGTGAGATTGATTCTTTTTCAGAACACTCAGTGACAAGTTGGTATTGTCTGCACCCTCTCTCCCTGCAAACGGTTCCCCTTTTCAGCATAAGTCCTCCTCACATTCTGGTGGGTTATATGCCAGCTCGGTGTAGTGCTCTTTCCAGATATTGGGGATGTCCTCATAGTTCAGTTTGGGAACATTGGATTTGTTGGTCATTGGCATCAGCCCTGGCGAATTATGTGCCCCCTACTCTAAATTAGACTCAGGAGGGAGGCAGCCTTGGGGATTAATGTTCAATGTCACCGCCTGGCCAGTAAGCTGGTGGAATGGATCACCTGCCCATTGTGGAACCCACACGATTTTCATCCTATTGACTTGAATGAGAAGATCAGGTGGGTTTTACAATGAGGGGGCAATCCACTCCATCAAATTATTGCCCAGGCGGTGAAGTTGAAACTTATCCCCTGGTGGTGCACAGAATGCTTGTACAAAGTGACCACTTGCTCATTCTTTGAAATGGCATCTGCTGCTTGGTTGAGCCTATTAGCTCAGCTGATAGAGTGATGGCCCTGAGAAGCCTCGTGAACTGAAGTTTCAGGCTTCTTAGAGGGACAAGCGTTCAACGTTAGTTATTTTTATACTTGAAAAGCAACTCAGTGCCAAT
The DNA here is from genome assembly GCF_052327205.1 of Somniosus microcephalus. Classification (NCBI taxonomy): domain Eukaryota; kingdom Metazoa; phylum Chordata; class Chondrichthyes; order Squaliformes; family Somniosidae; genus Somniosus; species Somniosus microcephalus. Next base: position 29,006,535 of record NC_141003.1, read on the forward strand.
AAATGTAGGAAAAGTTTCAGGAGGGTTTGGTCAGGGCAAATATTCTATTGTGTCAGTCATACTTTTGTTTGAAGTCAAGTAATTTACATTCTCCCTCAGGCATTGTTCTACTGCTGGGAACAAAGTGTTCTGCTTTACATTTAGCATTCAGTTAGCCAAGTGATGGGCTCATTGCCAGACATGTAGCTTTACCAGTTTGTCTTCTGAAAGGATCATTTTTTGCAAAGTTTACTGACAGGTAAACTTGGCTTATATTACTATTATCTACCAATACATTCTGAGAAGGGAACACTGCTTCAGGAGGGTTCATTGCACATGGAGACCTCCTTCATTGCAGGTGGTTGTGCATCTGCTAACTTGGAGGATGTGACGTTTCACCCTTAAACCAAAGAACGCATTAGCCCTGAAACTGCGAGATGCTGCTCCTGGATTGGTGTCCCGCTCGCTAGGAGTGCCGATTGGAGAATCAGGCACGGAGGTCATCAGGCTTGATTCATGGCATTCCTGATTTTCCAGATGTTGATTTTAATGTCTGGAAAATTTGGGGTACAGCAAATCGGGTTTGCTAACCTCGGTGTCCAATTCTCCTGGTGAGGGAGACTCTCGGTTTTTTTTGTATAAAGATCCTTCCCTTACAAAGTACTTTCTAATTTCATATTGTAATTACTACTAATTAGTATTGTAATTAAAAAAACTGCTGTTGGTTAATGGAGTTTTGGAAACCCAGTGGTTGTCAATTGAACACACATCTGCTTATGACAGATATTTAAATCCTAATAATCTCCCTGAAGTAATTTTGTTGCTTAACTATTGAAACCTTGGGGACCACTATGCTATAGCATAATATCTTCTTAAGTATTAATTTGCCATGAATTCAGAGAACATGGTTAATACAAAAGAAATGTTCTTTGCAATGATGCACAGAACTTCCGATAAAGTTTGGAAATTATAAACTCACTGGTGACATTTTACAAGATTTTGGCAGTTGACGAATTGAGCCAAATTTTGCCGCAGCAGGGCATCTAACAGTGTCTGCCGTTAGTTAGACTTGACCTTGCATGTTTAGGTTTTTACATTTTTTGCGTGGCAAGTTGCTGAAAGTGCGAGCTGATAACGCCGGAGCGAGGGAAACAGGGCATCTGGGACCTGAGTGAACAGGGCAAGCAACTGTGTACCTCCTTAACCAATCAGATTGAAGGATTGTGAACTAACCAGCACAAGTATAAATTAGAGTGGGTGAACTCAATGGCAATATTAATCAGGTACAGAAAGAGAAATAAAGAAAGATTGGATTAAGAGAGAGAGAACAAAGAGACAGAGGAAAAGTAAACATTTAAAAATATATGTTAGTTATTTTTATACTTGAGGAGCAACTCAGTTCCAATTTATGTAAGAAAAGTTTCAGGAGGGTTTGGTCAGGGCAAATATTCTATTGTGTTCATCATACTTTTGTTTGAAATCAAGTAATTTACATTCTCCCTCAGGTATTTTTGTTGTACTGCTGGGAACAGTGTTCTGCTTTACATTTAAGATTCAATTAGCCAAGTGATGGGCTCATTGCCAGACATGTAGCTATACCAGTACAAAAGCAAAATACTGCGGATGCTGGAAATCTGAAACATAAACAGAAAATGCTGGAAATACTCAGCAGGTCAGGCAGCATCTGCGGAGAAAGGAACAGAGTTAACTGCTTTGAAAGCGAGTTCTGATGAAGGGTCATCGACCTGAAACGTTAACTCTGTTTCTCTCTCCACAGATGCTGTTTTTATGTAGCTTTACCAGTTAGGAGTGCCGATCGGAGAATAAGGCATGGAGATCATCAAGCTTGATTCATGGCATTCCTGATTTTCCAGATGTTGATGTTAAGGTCTGGAAAATTTGGGGTACGGTAAATCGGGTTTGCTGACCTCCATGTCCAATTCTCCTGGTGAGGGAGATTCATGGTTTCATGGCTAAATAACCTATTTTTTTTGTATAAATATCATTCCCTTACAAAGTACTTTTTTATTTTATGTTGTAATTACTATAACCAGTCCTGGTTAAAAAAAAACTGCAGTTGGTTAATGGAGTTTTGGAAGCCCGAGGATGTAGGTTAGTGGTTAGCAATTGAACACACATCTGCTTATGACACATTTAAATCATCTCCCATAAGTAATGTTATTGCTTTAATATTGAAACATTAGGAAAGAACTATTCTATAGCATCATATCTTCATAAGGATTAATTTGCCATAAATTCAAAGAGTATGGTTAATACACATGATTTTGGACGTTGACATATTACAATATCACAACAATAACTATCTGGTTTTGGAAGTCCCAAGCTACATTTTACGAGCACTCATCTCTCAAACTCCCTTTACTTTAAGCTTCGATTATCACAGCCCTCCTCAAAAACCTCAACCCCTCGGTCCTTGCAAACTGCTGCCCCATCTCCAAACTCCCTTGCCTCTCCAAGTCCTTGAACGTGTTGTCGCCTCCCAAATCCTTTACCATCTTTCTCGCAGCTCCATGTCTGAATCTTTCCAATCAATTTCCCACCCCTGACACAGCACTGAAATGTTCTTAATCAAAGTTACAAATTACATCCTCTGTGACTGTGACCATGGTGCGTTTTCCCTCCTTGTTTTTCTCAACCCTTCTGCAGCCTTTGACATGGTCGACATTCAACATCTCTCCTCCATTGTCCTGTTCAGTGAAACTGCTGTCACTTAATTTCACTCTTACCTATCCAATAGTAGCCAGAGCATCTCCACCAATGATTTCTGTTTCTGCCCCTGCTGGCAACATCTAGACCTACACCTTGATCACCTCTCTCTCTCTCGAGCCTTCCGCTGCCTCTGTGTTGTCAAATTGCTTGTTCAGCACCAAGTCCTGAATGAGCCCCAATTTCTTTTAGTTCAATACTGAGAAGACCTAAGCCACTGTCTTTGGTTCCCACCAGAAACTCCGTACCCTTTCCATTCCACTCCCTGGCCTCTGTCTCAGGTTGAACTAGACTGCTTGCAAACTTGCCATTCTATTGGATCCCAAGCTGAGCTTCCAACCCCATACCTTCTCCATCACAAAGACCACCTACTTCCACCTCCGTAACATCGCCCGCCTCCACCTATCTATCTGCTGCCAACACCCTCCTCCATTCCTTGATCATCTCCAGACTCAACTATTCTAATGCTCGTCTGGCTAACCGTCCATGCTCCACCCGCTGTAAACTTTAGCTCATCCAAAACTCCGCTACCCATCTCCTAACCCACACCAGGTCCTATTCACTTATCCGTCCTGAACATTGGTTCCCGGTCCTCCAACACCTCCAATTTAAAATTCTCATCCTCGTGTTTAGATCACTTTGATGGCCTCACCTGTTTCTATCTCTGTAACCTCCTCCTGCCCTATAACCATCCAATAACTGCGTTACTCTGATACTGACCTCTTGTGAAACCCCCACACCTTTCACCCCACCATTGTCAGCCGTGTCTCCAGTCATCAAGGCCCAACGCTCTGAAACTCCCTCCCACAACCTCTCTGGCTCTCCAGCTGCCTCTCCTCCTTTAAGATCCTCCTTGAAACCCACCTGTTTCATCAAGCATTCAGTCACCCCTCTTAATATTGCTTTCCTTGGCTCTGTGTCCATTTTTATCTTCCGGTCGCCTGTCACTTTAATTCTCTGCTCCACTCCCACTCTGACCTCTCCGTCTTCGGCCTCTTACACTGTTTCAATGAAACATAGAAACATAGAAGATAGGAGCAGGAGTAGGCCATTCGGCCCTTCGAGCCTGCTCCGCCATTCAATGAGATCATGGCTGATCATCCAAATTCAGTACCCTGTCCCTGCCTTCTCCCCATATCCCTTGATCCCTTCAGCCTTAAGAAATATATCCAACTCTTTCTTGAATATATTTAATGAACTGGCCTCCACCGCCCTCTGTGGCAGAGAATTCCACAGGTTCACCACTCTCTGGGTGAAGAAATTCCTCCTCATTTCAGTCCTAAATGGCTTACCCCTTATCCTTAGACTATGACCCCTGGTTCTGGACTCCCCGGCCATCAGAAACATCCTTCCTACATCTAGTCTGTCCAGGCCTGACAGAATTTTATAGGTTTCGATGAAATCCCCTCTCAATCTTCTAAACTCCAGTGAGTATAAGCCCATTCGACACAATCTCTCCTCATACGTCATTCCTGCCATCCCAGGTATCAGCCTGGTGAATCTTCGCTGCACTTCTTCCATGGCAAGAACGTCCTTCCTCAGGTAAGGCGACCAAAACTGCACACGATACTCAAGGTGCGGTCTCACCAAGGCCCTGTACAACTGTAGCAAGACATCCTTGTTCCTGTACTCGAACCCTCTTGCTACGAAGGCCAACATACCATTTGCCTTCTTAACCACCTGCTGCACCTGCATGCTTACCTTCAGCGACTGGTGCACAAGAACACCCAGGTCTCTTTGCACTTCCCCTTCTCCCAATCTATTGCCATTCAAATAATAATCTGCCTTCCTGTTTTTGCCACCAAAGTGGATAACCTCACATTTATCCACATTATAGTGCATTTGCCATGTTTCTGCCCAATCACCCAACCTGTCCAAATCGTACTGGAGTTTCATGACATCCTCTTCACAGCATACCCTTCCACCCAGCTTTGTGTCGTCTGCAAATTTGGAGATATTACATCCAATTCCCTCGTCCAGATCATTAATATATATTGTGAACAGCTGGGGTCCTAGGACCGATCCTTGCAGTACCCCACTAGTCACTGCCTGCCACTCGGAAAATGACCCGTTTATTCCAACTCTTTGCTTTCTGTCCGCCAACCAGTTCTCTATCCAAGTCAATACCTTGCCCCCAATCCCATGTGCCTTAATTTTGCACGCTAATCTCTTATGCGGGACCTTATCAAAAGCCTTCTGAAAGTCCAAATACACCACATCCACTGGTTCTCCCTTATCTATTTTACCAGTTACATCCTCAAAAAATTCCAGTAGATTAGTCAAGCATGATTTACCTTTTGTAAATCCATGTTGACTTTGTCCGATCCTGTCATTGCTTTCCAAGTGCTCTGCTATTACATCTTTTATAATGGACTCTAGCATTTTCCCCACTACCGATGTCAGGCTTACCAGTCTATAATTCCCCGCTTTTTCTCTACCACCCTTTTTGAATAGTGGGGTAACATTCGCTACCCTCCAATCCATGGGTAAGCTCAAGGAATAGCACCTCATCTTTCGATTAGGCACTTTAAACACATAGACAAACTAAAGGGCTTACAACGCATCATATACTGTTAATGGCACCACTTTTGAAACTGATGTATTGAATATATTTTAATTTTGACTGCTTACTATTAATATCTCTCATTAAAAACGTTTTCTTCACAGCAACCTTATTCCTTGAATTATGGAAGCGTCGGCAGATGAGATTATGCTACCAATGGGATTTAACTGGTCTGGAAGAGGAAGAAGTGAGCAAACATTAGCATATTTTTCTCTCACTGGATGTAATTTAACTTAAGACACATAAGAACAAATTAAATGCTTCCTCATTCACAGCAGGAAACCTTGCTTGACAGGAATGTGGCCGGAAATATCGCTACAACACTGTAGCACTGATTGTCTGCCCCCCTTGAGCAAGACTTCCCACTGGGAGTGCAGGATCAATGATTAAACCATATAATATAAGAATGACCACTCTCGCATGCAGTATTGGTGCACTGGGCACGGGAGGGATTGTTCAGGTGAATCTCTCCTCAATAATTTGCTGCCTTATAGCTCTGGGATCTCAATGTACAGCTGTGCCATGCTCTTTTTCTGCATTGTCCGGCTCCTCATCCCTTTTTTATCCTCCTGCTCCACCTCTTCCTCCTGAGGCAGCTACAAGGCAATTCCCCTTTGGATAGCAAGATTGTGGAGCATGCAACAAATGATAACGAATCTTGAGACTCGTACTGAAGCCCTCTTGAGGACTGGTGCAGTATGAAAGTGTCATGACTACGGCCAGGAAACCAGGCACAGACCTGCATGAGTCACCGGCTGTGGCCACAAACAAGTTGAATATTGAGCGAATGGAAGCCCTCCCTGTTGAGAAACAGAGCTGATTCCTGATGGAGAGCACACAGGGCATGCAGTCTATGGTGCCCTGCACCTGCGGGAATCTAGCAATGCAGGCAAATCCCAGTGCTCTTTCTTCCTGCTTTTCGGCTTCCATGGGGAAGATAATGAACTGTTGTCACCTCAAAAACAGTGCATCAGTGACCTGCCAGATGATCATGCACACAGCAAACTGACTAACGTTGACTTTAGTGCAATCACCTGAAGTAGTTTGCACTGGTAGTATTGGCCCAGAACTTGGTGTCGGGGGCTTGCTGCACGTGCAAGCCCCCGATCTGCACTCACCCTGCGCGCTGACATCTGAAGCCCGGGCCTGCTTGCATTTCCTGTCACAGGCCCGGTTCAGATGTCAGCGCGCAGTGCTTACCTGATCCAGCGGCGTAGTTAGTGCGATGTGCTGGCTGGGATCAGGTGAGCACTGTACAACCAATCAGGGGAGGGGAAGGTTCATTCATGAGTTTGAGAGTAAGAACTGTCAAACTCATGAAAACTACGGGGGCCCCAAACACTATTTAAACTTTAAATAAAAATTTAAAAAACATCCCAATCATTAAATTAAATATAAATAAGTTAAAAAAAATAATTTAAACAATAATTTTTTTTTGAAAAAAATAAATTTTTAATAAAAAGGGTCTAAAACTAAACTTACCTTATTGTAGATTCTTTAAAATAATAAACCTGTGGAAAAAAAATTCTAAATTACACTAAAACACCACTTACCTGTAAAAATAAATACTTACGTGTGCTTTTTACAAGCGTAAAGACCGGAGGCCTTTACACATGCGCAAATCCCCCAAAACAGAGGAAATCCAAGATGCACGCACTGCCCCCTACAGCGCACGCGCTAGCCTCTTCAACTCTTGGGTGAGAGGAGAGGAAATGCCGGTTTTCAGCTTAGTGAATCAGCCTTTTACAGAGATTATAGCAAAAAGTCAAAAAGGTTTTAGAAAAGGGGTTATATCTCATTCATACTGGAGTAAGAAGGATGACTCATCTAGATAAATCTCTCTTTGAGTTAAAATGAATAAAGACAAACCTTCCAAAGAGGTGGTATAGCAAGATAATGTGCATTCTGATATCTCATGGAAGTTACATGATCTTCACGGTGTTCTTATAGAGAGTTCCAAGTGAAGATGAGGAAGTTGCTTAAAAACAAAGGGTAAATCAGAAAGGAAGCTGTTGCCATTTTGCTTTCTGCTGGGCTATTTTTTACAAAGCAACATTGGGAGAGACCAGGAGCAGGTTTTCTGCACCCCTATCAGGCAGGAAGCATCATGTAATGCACAAGGATGTGAAAGAGGAAGTGAACAAGATCTTCACAATGACATTAAACACAATTGAATTTTTAGGTATTCTGTCATATAATAAACAAATCAGTATAAGAAGAAAGAATGAACTTGCATTTTTATAGCACATTCCACAACCTCAGGACATTCCAAGGCACGTCACAACACTGAACTGTCAGCATAGATCATGTGCTCACTTAGGGTGGGTCTTGAACCCCTGGCCTTCTGACTCATAGGTAAGAGTGCTAATCCTGAGCCGAGGCTGACACAAAATCAAAGATAATCAAAGGTTGTGATTGAAAACCCCGAAAATAGACTGAAGACAAATTAGTGCACTTTTGAAAGAAGTAACGAAACGGAACCCTCTGACAATGCACGGCCTCCGTTGACTTTGTGACACAATCGGGCCGATTTCCCACAGGCACTTGTCGGCGGAGTGCAAAGCTATCCTGCATATGTGGTTGAAGCAGGTATAAACCAGTTAAAAATTCAAGCCCTAGATATTTAAAAATATTTGAGAAATCTGAATGACTGAGTAGAACATTATCCTTTCACCTCTGAGCTTCAATCCAGACTAATGGAATGAAAGTATTCTGCCTCAATCAGATAAAAGACTTCCTATGTAAAATGAATCTTAATCCAGTTCCTAATGGATGTGGATCCCCACCAGACAGCTACTCACAGTTCAGCACCAAGGGACACTAAATCGACATTGTCACTTAAGCTACAAGAATGATGGTATTGGAAATATGAAAACAAAAACACAGGTTAATCAGGGTGAGCTGTTCCAATGATTAGGGTTAGGATATTTGCTGTAATAGAATAGGGGCAGCTTTACAATGTGTCTGGCTCTCCTTAATCTGAAGACGCAGCATCGGCCTCAAGCAGTTGCTGGTCGAAGTAAAAGATTTCTTCCCTTCAGCACTGACATTCACTTCAAAGAAGACAGAAATCCATCAACAAATCAACACGCAAAAGTCTTTGAGAAACTAAAAGAACTTTTGCAATTCTCTTTTATTTTGGTTTGCAAATCTGGATCCTGATCTCAAGACATACATAAGCGGCTATGCTGTGATTAGTCCTAAGTTATTGCAGCTGGAGTATACCTTATAGTAGCAAAAGCAATTAAATGTTGCAGGGAGTTTAAAAGCTGATTATAAGAGAAATTAAAGTGCAGCCAAAAGGCATAAAAGTAGGAATTTTGATCAGTGAAGCTCCACATGTTTGTATTACATTTCTGTGTGCACTGGATTTAAACAAGCATTGACCCAAACAGGCTAAGAGTTGAGTACAAATAACACGTATGGGACTGTAGTATGAGAGCATGAACTTCACCAAACTGAATTTCTACTCTTTGTGGTTTATTCATGCAACCTCAGTCAGTGTTGTAGCCAACAGTATTATTGAAGCTGCTGCAACTAGACTAATCTCCAGTGCTCGGAATGGTTTTTGAATTTCTGAAAGTTTGTTTTAACATGTTTCCCTTCCTTCTTTTGTTGCCAATTATGCATCAAGGAACGTATAAAGGTTTGACATCTTATGAATGCAGACATCAAGATTGCCTTTTTTTAGCATTTTAGTGCTTATACCAGAAGACGGATAGTGTTTTGCAGCATTTTAGTGCTTCTAACATGCTGGAGAATCTGTGTTGCAATCCTTCCAATAGATGCTTTCGACGGAGCAATGCCCAGACTGCACACAGTGCTCCAAATGTGGTCTAACCAGGGCTTTGCATAGCTGTAGCAAAACTTCCTCCCCTTTCTATTCTAGCCCTCTAGATATAAAGGCTAATTTTCCATTAGCCTTTTTGATTATTTTTTGTACCTGACCACTACATTTTAGTGATCTGTGTATATTGACCCCTAAATCTCTTTGAACCTCAACTGGTCCTAGCTTTTCACCATTTAAAAAATACTATTAACAAAAATTCTATCCTTTTATGGTCCAAACTGGAAGACCTCACACTTAACCTGCATTGAAATCCATCAACCACAGTTTGGCCCACTCACTTAATCTATCAATGTCTCTGTAATTTTATGCTCCTGTCTACAGTAATTACTATGCCACTTATCTTTGTGTCATTGGCAAACTTGGATATGTGGCTCTCTGTTGTGTTGTCTAAGTAATTAATAAGTATAGTGAATAGTTGAGGCCCCAGCACAGATCCTAGTCAACTCCTTCCAATTCGAGTACATACCCATTATCCCTAAACTCTGTCTTCTACCGCCTAACCAATCTCCTAACCAACTTAATAATTTGCCTCAATTCCATGAGATTTAATTTTAGCTCTTACGTGAAACCTTATCGAATGCCTTCTGGAAGTCCATATAAACTGCATCCATAGACATTCCCCTGTCTACTACTTTAGTTACTTCCTCAAAAATGTAATTAGGTTTGGCAGACATGACCCACCTTTTACAAATCCATGTTGGCTCTCTCTAAGCAGCACAAATTTCTTTAAGTGTGCAGTCACTTTGTCCTTAATTATAGATTTCAATAACTTTCTCACAACAGGTGTTAGACTAACAGGTCTCTAATGTCCTGGTTTCTCTCTCTCACCTTTCTGAAATAATGGAGTTACATTTGCAATTTTCCAATCTAAAGGGACAATTCCTGAATTGAAAGAGTTTGGAAGATTATGGCTAAAGCATCTGCAATTTCCTCACCTACTTCCCTTAAAATCCTGGGTTGGAAACTATCAGGTCCTGGGGATTTGTCAGTCTTTAGTGCCATTATTTTCCTCATACTTTATTCTTGCTTACGTTCAATTTAGTTTTGCAGCATTTTAAGTCCTTATACCAGAAGAGGAATAATATTTCATCAGTTCAGTCTTCTTGTATTGTCCTTACCAGTTTTGTGTATTTGTAGGAGTATCCAACACCAGATTATGAAAGCAGACTTTTACAGAAGAAGCTTCTACAAGAAAAAAAGGAACTAAATGTAAGTTATTTGATTATGTTTTCACTATTATAGCTGTTGTAGATATGGCATGAAAATTAACATCAATGCTTGTATTATTGCTATCAACGCTTGTGTTATTGTGATCAGTGCTTGTCTTATTGTGATCAGTGTTTGTCTTATTGTGATCGATGCTTGTCTTATTGTGATCAGTGTTTGTCTTATTACGATCGATGTTTGTCTTATTGTGATCAACGCTTGTCTTATTACGATCAATGTTTGTCTTATTGTGATCAATGTTTGTCTTATTGTGGTCAGTGTTTGACTTATTGAGATCAACGCTTGTCTTATTACGATCGATGTTTGTCTTATTGTGATTAATGTTTGTCTTATTATGATCAATGTTTGTCTTATTGTGTTCAATGTTTGTCTTATTGTGATCAATGTTTGTCTTATTGTGTTCAACGTTTGTCTTATTGTGATCAGTGTTTGTCTTATTGTGATCAACGCTTGTCTTATTACGATTGATGTTTGTCTTATTGTGATCAGTGTTTGTCTTATTGTGATCAGTGTTTGTCTTATTGTGATCAATGTTTGTCTTATTGTGATCGATGTTTGTCTTATTGTGATCAATGTTTGCCTTATTGTGATCAATGCTTGTCTTATTAAGATCGATGTTTGTCTTATTGTGATCAGTGTTTGTCTTATTGTGATCAATGTTTGTCTTATTGTGATCGATGTTTGTCTTATTGTGATCAATGTTTGTCTTATTGTGATCAATGCTTGTCTTATTAAGATCGATGTTTGTCTTATTGTGATCAGTGTTTGTCTTATTGTGATCAATGTTTGTCTTATTGTGATCAGTGTTTGTCTTATTGTGATCAATGCTTGTCTTATTGTGATCAATGCTTGTCTTATTGTGATCAATGTTTGTCTTATTGTGATCAATGTTTGTCTTATTGGTGATCAATGCTTGTCTTATTGTGATCAATGTTAGTCTTATTACGATCGATGTTTGTCTTATTGTGATCAGTGTTTGTCTTATTGTGATCAGTGTTTATCTTATTGTGATCAATGCTTGTCTTATTGTGATCAGTGTTTGTCTTATTACGATCAATGCTTGTCTTATTGTGATCAGTGTTTATCTTATTGTGATCAATGCTTGTCTTATTGTGATCAGTGTTTATCTTATTGTGATCAATGCTTGTCTTATTGTGATCAGTGTTTGTCTTATTGTGATCAGTGTTTATCTTATTGTGATCAATGCTTGTCTTATTGTGATCAGTGTTTATCTTATTGTGATCAATGCTTGTCTTATTGTGATCAGTGTTTGTCTTATTGTGATCAGTGTTTATCTTATTGTGATCAATGCTTGTCTTATTGTGATCAATGCTTGTCTTATTGTGATTAATGTTTGACTTTTTGTTCAATGCTTGTCTTATTGTGATCAAAGCTTGTCTTATTGTGATCAATGTTTGTCTTTTTGTTCAATGTTTGTCTTATTGTGATCGATGTTTGTCTTATTGTGATCAATGTTTGTCTTATTGTGATCAGTGTTTGTCTTATTGTGATCAATGCTTGTCTTATTAAGATCGATGTTTGTCTTATTGTGATCAGTGTTTGTCTTATTGTGATCAATGTTTGTCTTATTGTGATCAGTGTTTGTCTTATTGTGATCAATGCTTGTCTTATTGTGATCAATGCTTGTCTTATTGTGATCAATGTTTGTCTTATTGTGATCAATGTTTGTCTTATTGAGATCAATGCTTGACCTACTGTGATCAATGCTTGTCTTATTGAGATCAGTGTTTGTCTTATTGAGATCAGTGTTTGTCTTATTGTGGTCAATGTTTGTCTTATTGTGGTCAATGCTTGTCTTTTTGTTCAATGCTTGTCTTATTGTGATCAAAGCTTGTCTTACTGAGATCAGCGTTTGTCACATTGAGATCAGTGTTTGTCTTATTGAGATCAATGCTTGACTTACTGTGATCAATGCTTGTCTTACTGAGATCAGTGTTTGTCTTATTGAGATCAGTGTTTGTCTTATTGTGATCAATGCTTGTCTTATTGAGATCAATGTTTGTCTTATTGTGGTCAATGCTTGTCCTTTTGTTCAATGCTTGTCTTATTGCGATCAGTGTTTGTCTTATTGTGATCAGTGTTTGTCTTATTGCGATCAATACTTGTCTTATAATGATCACAGTTTGTCCTATTATAATAGTAAACAGCATTAATTTGCAGCAACAAAAGAAGGAGCAGGACGACCTTGCAAAAGGCAAAATCAAATGGAAAGACAAGGTCCTGTCAGCCATGGGAGGGATAAACCTGGTAACTATAATCCTTTATAATGTCCATACTCTGTCCTAAGCCAAGAATGTCTAGGATAAACTTAATTTATTACAGCATTTATGGAGTCATACTTAGGGTCCTATGTCTTAGGGATTTTTACATTAAAATCCTGAAAGGAGCAGATTCGGTTTGCTAAAGTGTTTCACATGTTTAACATCCAGCTACATTGAGATGAACAGCAATGTAATGACATCATTGCATTAATGTTTGGCGCTGTCATGACAAATTCATTTTTTGTCTTAATATTAATCAAATATACAAGATTTAAAAAAAAATGATGTCGTAGGAGCTAGAAGAGCAAATTCAGTGAGGCTGAGCTCCTAGAGCAATGCCTCGCTGTGTGGGAGCAGGATTCACAGAAAGGGCTATAACACCATTGCCCTTGATACTTGGATCTGTGCACTCATCCAGCCAGGCCCAGCTCCAGGAGTGCAGCTGCACTCAATTTGCCTTCTCAATTGACTTTTCCCTGAGCAAGCATGGAAGGGGAAGGATTCCTCTGTGCTGTATGTGTAATTAAATCAAAATCCTCATCTTTATGATTTTGTTACAGCTAAATATTCAGAGCAAATCTCATAGCAGACTGTTCATGTCTGTCTCAGGGAATGAACCTGCACAGAAACTCTCTAACTTGGTGACAGTAGTCTTTTGACACCACAGTTTGGTCTGCTTTTTATCTTTGGATCTATGATATGTAGTGAGATGCAAACATTCCTGACTTTTAAAACTTTCAGTAATGTAACTTCTATGATAAATGATAGACATTAGACAAAGGATGGCAGAATGAAATTTACAGGATTGCTGTTAGGAAAGTGTAATTTACATATTTTTATTCTTTTCATGTCATATTTGCCGGATAATTTGCCAAATTCATGGTGAAATAATGCTTAAAGTTCTTTTATGGAAAATGTGTTAGCTGTGGTACGTGTTTTTGAATACCAAGATTTAGAATGTAGCTACCTATTGACAAATACAAATTGGCTTTGTTACTGTGCTGTGTAGAATATAGCTGGGTGAATTACCAAATCAATTTGCCTGGACCCTCGGGAATGTGAGGGCTTGCTGCATCGTGTCATAGGTAGTTGTATGCTTCCTGCTATATAGCAAAGCCATTTAACTTCTTTTTTTTGTGCCTATGTAAAATATATGGACAAACTGTAATATATGCTGGCTCCTTTGTTCCTTCTAGTAAGTGTGAAAAAACAGACCCAAACTCCCTTGTAGAGTTACTGAATTCACTGCCTCCATATTGTAAGGCCTCAATCTATTGTTATGCAGTTTTAGATTTACCTCCATCAAATGCAAGACATTTGAGTGGTGCAGCATCAAAACAGATGTCACAATCATCTTTCACGCCACTGTATTAGATTAGAAGACGAGATTACAGATTTGAAGCAATGGCCGAGGAACAGAATGGATATTAAAAGAAAGGAACACTTGCATTTATATAGTGCCTTTTACAACCTTAGAACACCCCAAAGCGCTTTACAGCCAATTAAGGTGGATGAATTAGCTGCGCAAATAGATGTAAACGGATATGATATAATTGGGATTACGGAGACATGGCTCCAGGCTGACCAAGGCTGGGAATTCAACATCCAGGGGTATTCAATATTCAGGAAGGACAGGCAAAAAGGAAAAGGCGGTGGGGTAGCATTGCTGGTTAAAGAGGAGATTAACACAATAGTAAGGAAGGATATTAGCTCTGATGATGTGGAATCTGTATGGGTAGAGCTGAGAAATACCAAGGGGCAGAAAATGTTAGTGGGAGTTGTATACAGACCCCCAAACAGTAATGCTGAGGGTGGGGATGGCATTAAATGGGAAATTAGAGATGCGTGCAATAAGGGCACAGCAGTTATCATGGGTGACTTTAATCTACATATAGACTGGTCTAACCAAAATAGTAACAATGCTGTGGAAGAGGAATTCCTAGAGTGTATACGGGATGGTTTCCCGGACCAATATGTCGAGGAACCAACTAGAGATCAGGCCATCTTAGATTGGGTATTATTTAATGAGAAAGGATTAAATAGCAATGTTGTTGTGCGAGGCCCCTTGGGGCGGAGCGATCATAATATGATAGAATTCCTCATTAAGATGGGGAGTGAAGTAGTTGATTTAGAGACTTGGGTACTGAATTTAAATAAAGGAAACTATGATGGTATGAGGCGCGAGTTGGCTAGGATGGATTGGGGAATGTTACTTAAAGGGTTGATGGTGAATAGGCAATGGCAAACATTTAAAGGTCGCATGGCTGAACTACAGAATTTGTTCATCCCTGTTTGGCATAAAAATAAAACAAAAAAGGTGATTCAACATTGGCTAACAAGGGAAATTAGGGATAGCATAAGATCCAAGGAGAGGACATATGAATTAGCCAGAAAAAGCAGCAAACCTGAGGATTGGGAGCAGTTTAGGATTCAGCAAAGGAGGACAAAGGGATTAATTAAGAGGGGCAAAATATTGTATGAGAGTAAGCTTGCAGGGAACATAAAAACTGACTATAAAAGCTTCTATAGATATGTGAAGAGAAAAAGATTGGTAAAGTCAAGTGTAGGTCCCTTGCAGTCAGAATCAGGGGATTTATAATGGGGAACAAAGACATGGCTGACCAAATAAATACGTACTTTGGTTCTGCCTTCACAAAGGAGGACACATATAAACTCCCAGAGATGTCGGGGAATATAGGGTCTAATGAGAGGGAGGAACTGAATGAAATCAGTATTTATAGGGAAATGGTGTTAGGGAAATTGACGGAATTGAAGGCCAATAAATCCCCAGGGCCTGATAATCTACATCCTAGGGTACTTAAGGAAGTGGCCCTAGAAATAGTAGATGCATTGCTGTTCATCTTCCAAAATTCTATAGACTCTGGAGCAGTTCCCATGGATTGGATGGTAGCTAATGCAACCCCACTATTTAAAAAAGGTGGTAGAGAAAAAACAGGGAATTATAGTCCAGTAAGCCTGACATCGGTAAGGGGGAAAATGCTAGAGTCCATTATAAAAGATGTAATAGCAGAGCACTTGGAAAACAGTGACAGGATCGGACAATGTCAACATGGATTTACAAAAGGTAAATCATGCTTGACTAATCTATTGGAATTTTTTGAGGATGTAACTGGTAGAATAGATAAGGGAGAACCAGTGGATGTGGCGTATTTGGACTTTCAGAAGGCTTTCGATAAGGTCCCGCATAAGAGACTAGCATGCAAAGTTAAAGCACATGGGATTGGGGGTAAGGTACTGGCTTGGATAGAAAACTGGTTGGCAGACAGGAAGCAAAGAGTTGGAATAAACGGGTCTTTTTCTGAGTGGAAGGCAGTGACTAGTGGGGTACCGCAGCGATCGGTGCTAGGACCCCAGTTATTCACAATATATATTAATGATCTAGATGAGGGAACTAGATGTAATATCTCCAAGTTTGCAGATGACACAAAGCTGGGTGGGCGTGTGTGCTGTGAGGAGGATGCAGAGAAAGTCCAGTATAATTTGGACAGGTTGGGCGATTGGGCAGATGCATGGCAGATGCAGTATAATGTGGATAAATGCGAGGTTATCCACTTTGGTGGCAAAAACAGGAAGGCAGATTATTATCTGAATGGCAATAGATTGGGTAAAGGGGAAGTGCAACGAGACCTGGGTGCCCTTGTGCACCAGTCACTGAAGGTAAGCATGCAGGTGCAGCAGGCGGTTAAGAAGGCAAATGGTATGCTGGCCTTCATAGTGAGAGGATTCGAGTACAGGAGGAAGGGTGTCTTGCTGCAGTTGTACAGGGCCTTGGTGAGACCACACCTTGAGTATTGTGTGCAGTTTTGGTTGCGTTATCTGAGGAAGGATGTTCTTGCCATGGAGGGAGTGCAGCGAAGATTCACCAGACTGATACCTGGGATGGCAGGAATGACGTATGAGGAGAGATTGGATCGATTAGGCTTATATTCGCTAGAGTTTAGAAGAGTGAGAGGGGATCTCATTGAAACTTATAAAATTCTAACAGGACTAGACAGACTAGATGCAGGAAGGCTGTTCCCGATGGCGGGGGAGTCCAGAACCAGGGGTCACAGTCTAAGGATAAGGGGTAAGCCATTCAGGACTGAGATGAGGAGGAACTTCTTCACCCAGAGAGTGGTGAACCTGTGGAATTCTCTACCACAAAAGGCAGTTGAGGCCAATTCATTAAATATATGCAAGAAGGAGTTAGATATATTTCTTAAGGCTAAGGGATCAAGGGATATGGGGAGAAAGCAGGGACAGGGTACTGAATTGGGATGATCAGCCATGATTGCATTGAATGGCGGAGCAGGCTCGAGGGGCCGAATGGCCTACTCCTGCTCCTATCTTCTATGTTTCTAAGTCATTTTGAAGTGTAGACATGGTTGTAATGTAGGAAGCATCAGGAGAGAGCAGATGGGGCCTCGGTTTACCATCTCATCTGAAAGACGGCACCTCCGACAGTACAGCACTCCCTCAGTACTGCACCGGAGTGTCAGCCTAGGTTTTTGTGCTCAAGTCTCTGAACCCACAACCTTCTGACTCAGAGGCAAGAGTGCTACCAATTGAGCCATGGCTAAGTCCATAGAAATGTACTTCGGCATAGTCCATAGAAATGTACTTTTAAGCAGAGTAAATATAACTGAAGAAAGCACCCCTCTATTGCTTTGTAGAAAACTGAGAGTATGATGCCCTACTCAAAGAAATCATTTGTAAATAGGTTTGTAATTGTTGGATGAGATGAAAGATTGTCAGAAAGTCATCTTTCACCTTACAATTGAGATGATAGTATAATGGTGAAGACACAGTGAAACTTATCACGCCACAAACTAGTCAAATGGAAAAATAAATGTGGATCAGCTGAAAGCACAAGAGAAGCTTTAGTAGCCTGCAATAGTGCCCCAAACAATGTACTCTCAAAAGCCACAAATAGAGAGAGAAACTTGTTACTATTTGGGCTTCTTCCCAATACTTCCTATTTAAGCTCAATTGAAAAGTTAGCTTCCATAGACAAACACACATTTCCTAGGAACCAAAACATGACCTTATGCATGAAATATATAGCACGGTGCCATACGGAGAACAATTACCTCTTCCACTTTTGGGGTATCTAACAAGAAATAATGCAGCCTACCCATGTGCTCCAGATCTCTGATTGATAGAACTACATCATGTCGCTCAGGCTAAAAGCTGCAATCGAGGTAACTAATGAAGTAAGTTTATACAGAGGCAAAAATAGATAAGTAAATTACACTGCTTAACATTCAGTGGTACTTTAATCAGATTTTTGAATCCACTATAAAGAGATGTTTAAATATTTTTAGGGTCTTTTTACCAGAACTCTTATAACTGTGTTCTAGAAATGCATAGTTACTGGCACTTTAGGCTCCAAGGGATTCCAGCTCATCCATCCCAATGTGGAGCTAAACAGTGGAATCATATGATTTGAAGCAATTGGCAGCAACGATCAGGCTCATTCTCAACCTGAGTTGCCTTTGAAGACAGAACTGTTCAAACTCAGAACAAAGACACAATAGCAGAAGAGGCTCCTGTACCCTGTTGATAGGCAACAAAATCTGACATCTGCTCTAACCAGTAGATGCTAATTCTGACATAATGCGCAGCCAACTAGCTTTTGAAAAACAAAACTTAGGTTTGACAGATAAGCTATTAGCAAAAATGATAGTGTTTCCTTTCACAGTGGCAACCTTACATGTGTTAACAAATCATAATCTAGAGGTGCCTGGCCAACCAATCTAGACCCACTGAACAACTCTATACAGATAGAAATAAACAAAGGACTTGCCAAGCATCCCCCCTGGCACAACACACATGCCTGTCAAACACAGTTTGTGCATCTCACCTTTACAAAGACAACATAAATATCTCCCAGAGAACAGTCACAGAAGCCATGTTAAAATTGTTACAATCCTGGCATAGCTACACATTTCCATCGAAATAGATAACATATGGATTATTGCAATCAAAAACTCAATATATTCTTGGGTCTGTTACAGAGCCCATTGATACACCATAAGCCTGCAACAGGTGTGGATGCTGAGTACTACACTTCTGAGGTATGAGTGCAATGTGCCAGCAGTAAGAAATTGCTTCAAAATAGAATACTGCCAGCGTACCTTCCCAGAACCATTCAGAGGAGTGAACAGGAGTGTGTGTTCCTAGGTAAATACAGCAAAAGGACAGAGATCCCTGGATAATTAACTTGCTACTTAATAGTTTCGACCAATCAGTTTCAAACTCAGTTCCGAAGCAGACATGAGTTATCCCAGAATCCCAATTTCTGAGAAAGACAGCGAGTACACTACAGGAACTGACCAAAGTAAGCGATATTAGATCGCCCAGAAATCCAAATTCTCAGATTAGTTTCTGCTTGGTAGACAACAGCTTAAACCCTGTTAGGAAAAGCAATTATTAAACTTTTAGCTCCTTGATGTTAGAAGTACCTTTGCCACTGGCACCATCATAAAGGTGGCAGCCATAGCTCATTGATAGCACCCTCGCCTCGGAGTCACGTGGATGTGGGTTCAAGTCGCGTGCCAGAGACTTGAGCACAAAAACTAGGCTGACACTCTGCAGTCTGGACGGAGGTTCCGTCTTTCCGTTGAGACGTTAACACCGAGGCCCCATCTACTCCCTCAGGTAAACAAAAAAGACCCCACAGCACTATTTCGAAGAAGAGCAGGGGAGTTCTCCCCGGTGTCTTGGCCAATATTTATCCCTCAACCAACATCACTAAAACAGATTATCTGGTCATTATTACATTGCTGTTTGTGGGAGCTTGCTGTGCACAAATTGGCTGCCACGTTCCCTACATTACAACAGTGACTACACTTCAAAAAGCACTTCATTGGCTGTAAAGCGCTTTGAAGCATCCTGAGGTCAGGAAAGGCGCTATATAAATGTAGATCTGGAGGATGAACAAAATATTTCTCTATGAAATATAAACAAGGGCAGAGATAGGGCTGGAAGATTCCATTCCTAAACAGCCTGGGGGTGAGTTACATTCCAGCCTTCGTGAGAACCTAAGAAGCTTAAAAATAAACCAACTCAACAGCTTGAATTAACCTCAGAGTATTTATCCCTCCATCTCCATCCAATCCTATGTCTGCATTCTTGCTGCACCTGATCCTTTGTGGCCCACTTCAGCTTTTCCTTATCCCCTGTCAAACTCCTTTTCCATGCCAAAGGCGTAATCAATTCTTTTTAAGCTTTCATTCTCTTTCACAAGAGTAATAGGTTTTGAAGAGGAAAGTGCTTTAAAAATGCCTTTTGAATTGGTAATGGTCAATGTTATTACAGTCAGATCTATTAGCCTTTACTCTTTGAGACAAACACAATCTTTCTGGTTTATAAATATTATCCATTTTGATGTATATATAAAAATAAACACAATTCCAGGTCCTTAAATGGACGTGAATCAGCCTGACTCTTTCTGATTACAAATCTCCCTCCTCACATTTCGAAGCTGTTGACAGCACTGAGCACAATATAATCAGTAATGGCTTTTATTTAAAACCCTTCTTTTGTGTTTTTATTCTGCTGTTGAATTGAGTATCCCTAACACCCAAGAATTCATTCTTTATGGGAGAAATGTTCCTTTCACTCAGGATATGGGGCCTGTTGCAACAACAGGGTTGTTAATGGAAGGAGAATGAGAGATAATAGTTAAATCAGACCTTGCCTCCTATACC
The DNA here is from genome assembly GCF_052327205.1 of Somniosus microcephalus. NCBI lineage: Eukaryota > Metazoa > Chordata > Chondrichthyes > Squaliformes > Somniosidae > Somniosus > Somniosus microcephalus. The sequence continues at coordinate 29,026,875 of NC_141003.1, forward strand.
CCCACCCACCACCCAGTAAAAACACCATCATCATAGACAAAGTCTTTGAGAGTTCTTTTCCTTTGGTATAATGCAGTGTATCATGGTGGAAATAAAGAAAGAAAGAAAGACTTGCATTTATATAGCGTCTTTCTCGACCACCGGACGTTTCAAAGCGTTTTACAGCCAATGAAGTACTTTTGAAGTGGAGTCACTGTTGTAATGTGGGAAAGCACATCATCACATCATTTGTGTACAATCTTATCAGCCATGAGGATACAGGTCAGCCATGATCTGATTGAATGGCGGAACAGGTTCCTATGTTATCATGATGAAAATGCTGCATGAATTTTTTGTCTCTTTATAAGAAAAAGGTTTGTAAAACACTTTTTTTTTCATGATGACACTACACGCTTTTCAGTCCAGTTGTTTTCTGTTGAAGAAAACGTAAGGATAAATTTTACAAATCTGTCACAGAGCTTTGAGTAACGGGGGTGGGGGAGGGTGTGGAACGCACATTGGAAATTTGAGCGCTGAGGTTGGTGCTTCCCGCACGCTTCTCCATCCCCAATGGACAGAAAAGCATGAGGATATGGCGCCGAAATTTCCAAAATGGGCTCCAGTCACCCAAAGTTCTGTGCCGTGAGCACAAGTTCGAAAAATCGACCATATGGAGTTCAGCAAGATAAGTAACACTCCAATTAATAGAATGTTTACTGGATTGGACCCAAGAATGTTAAATGACTTGTTAGTCAGTTTTGACATAATTGCCTGGCACACCTGAAACTGGGGTGTAAATCGATTTAAAAACAATTCTGAGTTACTGTAAGAGTGATGTTCTGGGATCTCTGCCGTGTGACCCAGTGGCTGTAGCAAAAACATCTTTTCAGTCACCACCAGACCTTGTCGGGTGTTTTTGATAATATCAAATGAATGCAGAATATGGTTGTGCTCAGCTGACAACTTTCTTTGGCATGCAATCCCTGTGATGTTGACAAACCAGGGGTCTGCATCTGAGGAAAGACACAAGCTGGCTCCCAAGACAGTGGGTTACTGTTCCTCCATGATCACCACCGTATTCTCCTCCTCACTCGGGCTCAGTGATTTATCTGGTGTTTCCTCCTCAAACTGCCCATCTAAATCCCCCAGGGTGGATGTCCCTGTGCTGGTGTTTGTGACAGGTGGAGTGAGTGATACAGGACACAGTGAGGTGGTAACGTCTTTCACTTCAGTGGGAGCTCAGGCTGATCTCTGGGAGACCCCTATTGAAGAGGAATATCTGATAAAATGCGAATCTAGCAACACTCCTTCTCACAGATCTTGCATGACAATGCACTCTGTGTTAGAAGTGAATAAGTAGGGCAGAAAGAAGAGAAGGAAAAGGGTGTTAGTAGTCCGGAGCTTGAGGGAGGCCTCCTGCACCCCCTCTATGCTCTCAGAAATTTGAAAAGGGCCTCTTCAAAGGCACTTAAAGGCTTAATATTGGGAAGCTCACTTCCTGAACAAGATTGTACCTGCTAGTTATCTGTAAGCAGAGCAGTATTTTTGTGATGTTGAAAGATTGAAGAGCACAGAGTACCTAGAATGCATCCCACCATGTGTGTGAATAAATGGGCATGCATCATTCAACTAAGTTTTGTTGGAAGTTTACTTTATGGGCTCAACTTTATAAATGTTAGTGTGGCAATAATCCTAGTTTGAAGTTGCTGTTGGAAACTGTGCAGTACTGTAGTATGGACCATGAATGTGATACTAGGAAAGAGCTGTAAGGTTGTCTCTGTGTTTTGCAAGCCACTGTAATCAAGATGCAATAGGTTGAAGGAAACACTTTGTGACATACATGCTTTGCCCATCTGCTTGGTATAAGGAAATGCTGGGAAGCTTTTCCCTTGGCAGATTTTTCCTAGTGGGCAAATTTCTTTCACATCTGCTCCCAGGTCCTCTGAACATTTTGAGATGACATTGACCCTTTCTGCCACTTCCTCATGTACAGTCTGCATCACTGTCCAGCAAGGAGGCTGATGAAGTGGGCAACTGTCCTTTTGCCTAGTGCCTGAAGAAGCAACTCCACTGCTGCATCAGTGAAGTGGCCAGAGGACTACTACTGCTCCATCATTCCACCACCAAATTTCTCCTTCACAAAAAGACCCAGTTCCCTTTAAATGGCTGCTGTGCACATTATTCCCCCAGCCCCCTGCTCCGCCATACCCTTGCCCATTGAATGAGGTCACCATGGGAGATCTAGACCAGGAGCTCAATATGAATACTTAATTAGGGTTGACCCTAGTGCTCTCAGAAAGATCACAGCCAGCAAGGAAAATCTGCTCTATAAAAGGATGGCTGCTTATTGGGAATAGGGATTTTTCGGCTGATTCCCCAATCAGGCAATGTGGTGAGGAGCATTTCAAGCAAGGAATACTGGTCAGGAACTTGTGGGCCTCATTTTCCATCTCTTCATTTAAATGGCTGGAAAATCCGGGGCTGTGGGCCTGTGATTTCCTGACCAATACTCTCTGTGAATGCCACTCCTTACTGGAGTGCCCGATCAGGGAATCAGTTCTTTGAAGTATCTGTGGTAATTCAGGATATAAAGGGTGTGCACTTACCCTGGGTATAAAGGATGAATAGTTATTGAGGATTTAAGAATTTTTCCCATGCCGTACTGCTGGAATCATGACGTAGGTGAGATCTACAACAAATAACAACAACAACTTGCATTTATCTAGCACCATTAACATAGAAAAGCATCACAAGGCACTTCACAGAGGGTAATCAGACAATTATTTACCCCGAGCTAAAGAAGATACATGGATGGGTGACTAAAAGCTTGGTTAAAGAATTAATTTTTAGGAGCATCTTAAAGGAGGAGAGATTTAGGGAGTGAATTCCAGAGCTTAGGGCCTATACGGCTGAAGGCATGGCCAGCAATGGGGGGAACAAAGGGAGTTGGGGATGCATAAGAGGAAGAGTTGGAGGAACGCAGAGTTCATGGAGAGTTGTAGGGCAGCAGGAGGTCACAGAGCTGGGGAGGGGTGAGGCCATGGAGACATTTGAACACGAGGATGAGAATCTTAAAATCAAGCTGTTGGTGTATCGCGAGCCAATATAGGTTAACAAGCACAGGAGTGATGAGTGAACGGGACTTGGTGCGGGTTAGGATATGGCCAGCATATTTTTGGATAAGCTCAAGTTGGTGGAGGGTACACAATAGGAGGCCAGCCAAGTGTTGGAATAAACGGGTCTTTTTCTGAGTGGAAGGCAGTGACTGGTGGGGTACCACAGGGATCGGTGCTAGGACCCCAGCTATTCACAATATATATTAATGATCTAGACGAGGGAACTAGATGTAATATTTCCAAGTTTGCAGATGACACAAAGCTGGGTGGGCGTGTGTGCTGTGAGGAGGATGCCAAGAAACTCCAGTATGATTTGGACAGGTTGGGTGATTGGGCAGATGCATGGCAGATGCAGTATAATGTGGATTAATGCGAGGTTATCCACTTTGGTGGCAAAAACAGGAAGGCAGATTATTATCTGAATGGCAATAGATTGGGAAAAGTGGAAGTGCAGCGAGACCTGGGTGTTCTTGTGCACCAGTCGCTGAAGGTAAGCATGCAGGTGCAGCAGGTGGTTAAGAAGGCAAATGGTATGATAGCCTTCATAGCGAGAGGATTCGAGTACAGGAGCAAGGATGTCTTGCTGCAGTTGTAGAGGGCCTTGGTGAGACCACATTCTGAGTATTGTGTGCAGTTTTGGTCGCCTTATCTGAGGAAGGTTGTTCTTGCCATGGAGGGAGTGCAGCGAAGATTCACCAGACTGATACCTGGGATGGCAGGAATGATGTATGAAGAGAGATTGGGTCGATTAGGCTTATATTTGCTAGAGTTTAGAAGAATGAGAGGGGATCTCATTGAAACTTATAAAATTCTAACAGGACCAGACAGACTAGATGCAGGAAGGATGTTCCTGATGGCGGGGGAGTCCAGAACCGGTGGTTACAGTCTAAGGATAAGGGGTAAGCAATTTAGGACAGAGATGAGGAGGAATTTCTTCACCCAGAGAGTGGTGAACCTGTGGAATTCTCTACCACAGAAGGCAGTTGAGGCCAATTCATTAAATATATTCAATAAGGAGTTAGATATATTTCTTAAGGTTAAAGGGATCAAGGGATATGGGGAGAAAGCAGGGACAGGGTACTGAATTTGGATGATCAGCCATGATCTCATTAATTAGCGAAGCAGGCTCAAGGGGCCGAATGGCCTACTCCTGCTCCTATCTTTTATATTTCTATGTAGAGCATTGGAACAGTCGAGTCTGGAGACAACCAAATCATGGATGAGGGTTTGAGCAGCAGATAAACTGAGGCAGGGGCGGAGATGGGTGACGTTATGAAGGTGGAAGTAGACAGCCTTTGTGATGGAGCAAATGTGGAGTCGGACCCTTAGAAGCCAGCAGTGCACTGAAGTAGTCAGAAGCTCAGTAGGTGTGGGGTGGGCTTTAGGCTAAAAAAGTTTACCTTGAATCTTGAAGTGAGTAGTAGCAGAACAGCAGCCAATTCTTATAGTGTAATCCAGTAGAGCAGCATAGCCCTGAAGGCAGAGGAATCCAGGTGTCCAGGAAGTCAAATTTGAGCAGAGTTTCAGCCATTGAAAAGAGCTCATTGAAAATAAGGAACAAGCAGAGTCGGGGGATGGGCAGTGGGCTCTGTACAGGTAACTTTAAACTGGTAGCTTGAACTTGTAGTTTGGGTGAAAATCCACCCACTATTAAAGCCGGGGGGATATTAAGCAGTGGAAGAGAGGAGATTGGGGGAGTAAGGGCAAAGGACGGCAATGAATGGCCAAGGATAGAGTTACAGAGGGGAGGAGCTCAGTGAGGAGCTGCCAGCCCAGGAGCCACCTTGGTAGTGTCTACTGGTGTCTGTTATAGGGAACCATATTTGTCCTGTACTCTGTGGGTTGATGAGTGGCCTGAGTAGATGTCCTTCTTAATAGATTATCCCCTTGAGGTGCCCCAGGTGCAGTTCTGAGACTGCTGCTTCTCTGGTGCCATGTGTGACAGCTTCAAAGAGCGTAATTACTCGATTGTCAGTGTTTACAAGGCCAGACAGCAAATTGCCAGTTTTCGAGCAGAATGTTGCAGTGAGTCTGCTGCTTAGGCTTTAAGGGTCTGTTGGAAATGGCAATGCACAAAGCAATCATCAATAAAGCAGCAGCGTCAACCTGGCGTGCAGATTTCTAAGACTGCAACAGGTTTGAATAGAAGGTGGAGAGGAGCATTTCTGTTGCATAGCAACTGGTTTTATATTGGTCTGTTAAGTCAGATTCAGGGAGGTCCAGCGTCGGTGGGATGGCTCATTGCGTTTATACTGTTAAATCCAGTTTCCGTAGGCCAGCAGCTGACTTGAAGACCTGGTTAAGTCTGCCCGTGTTCCATGGAAACTGAATGACACACCATAAACACCAGGAGCTGGTGCCCAAACTCCAACTTAAAGACCAATGGAAAAGTCCTCAGTCAGCATTTTAATCAAGGAGTGAAGTTTTATGAGGCCATATTTCCAACAGTAGCCTCACCCGCCAGGAGTGTCTATTGTGATGTTCAGGCGTGCGCTGCCCTTGATTTTCAAACCAACGGGTTTGTAAAATTTGAGTAAATGGAGATTGAATCTGGAGTTAGGGCTGGACCTGAAAGAAACCCCAGAGTGAGACTCTCTGGAGACAGGATTCTTGCCAATGTTCCTTCCAACCGCGCAGTAATCTGCCAGGCCCCGCGCAGGCCGCTCACAAGCTTTTTCATTTGAAATACCGCGCATGTGAAGAAATTTAAAGGGACTGCGCATTGAAATAAACAGGCCGTGCACAACAAAGACAATTTAGAGGAAACATTGATTCTCACTCCACATTACTGCAGAGTCTATCCAGCCTTAATGTTGGGTTTACACCACACAGGCGGTACTTGAATGCACGTGGAATGAATAATATAAAATAACCTACTGATGTGACCAACATCTGAGGTATTGATTTACCATTTTATTGCTTATTCTGTCATGAAGTTTCTCAGCATTACTTGACAAATCACAGAATAATGCTTAGCTCAAGATGTTAACCCAACTACCCATTCCCCCACATCCATGAAGTCCCATGCATTAGATTACAATTTCACAACTCAAGCTGGCTCAGTTTTTCACAGTGGCACAGCCGGTATCTGTTTGTAATTTAGCCTGCTTTGTGCAGGGGGATAACGTCATTTTATGTGGATCCTGCCAGTAGGGGGTGTGCATGTGCAGGAAATCTTTCCTGTCTGTATGGCAACTTAAAAAAACACAGCTTAGCTGTTTTTGAAACAGCTACTTCCAGATCGCTCCATCTTTTGGATGAGAGGCTAAGCCAACGTCCCTTTATGCCTGACTGGTTAGACGAAAAATACCCCATGGCACCATTTGAAGAATAATTCTCTGGGGGTCCAGGCCAACATTCACCCCTCAAACAGCACCGCCAGCAAAATACTTGCTGCTCGTAGGATCTTGCTGGGTGCAAATTAGCTGCCGTATTTACCCAAATAACAACACTGACTGCACTTCAAAGGTAATTCATTTGGCGTTCAGCTCTGTGCAGCATCAGAAGGTGGTGGTTACAAGCCCCACTCCAGTAGTATTGAGGGAGGGCTGTAATGTTGGAGGTGCCGTCTTTCAGGTGAGACATTAAACCAAGGTCCCCTCTGCCTCACATTGAATACACCCGTAGGAAGATAGGCAACCAGGAAAATTAAGCATACTATGAGACTGAGAAGGGCAGACCATAAGGAAAAATTAGGTATATACGGGAGAGAAACAAGCTGGGAAGAAAATTAATCATTTGTTTTCTGACAGACTCAGTGGGGAGGCCTTGGAGCATTGGGAAATAGTAGCCTGCGGGTCCCATTAACTAGGAAGCACACAAGAAGGTTAAAAGCGACACCTGTGCTATATAATCTTTACCTGTTTAGGTTTGGAGAGGTACAAATCGGAATTGGTTATTTACTTAGAATCATCGAATCTTACAACACAGAAGGAGGCCATTCGTCCCACCGTGCCTGTGCCGGCTCTTTGAAAGAGCTCTCCAATTAGTCCCACTCCCCAGTTTTCTCCCCATAACCCTGCAAATTAGTGCTCTTCAAGAACGTGTCCAATTGCCATTTGAAAGTTCCTATGGAATCTGATTCCACCACCCTTTCAAGTAGTGTGTTTCAGATCTGTGTGAAATAATTTCTCCTCATTTCCCCTCTAGTTCTTTTGCCAGTTATTTTAAATCTATGATCTTTGGTTACCACCCCATTTACCACAGGAAACAGTTTCTCCCTACTTGCTCTGTCAAAACCCCCTCATAATTTTGAACACCTCTATTAGGTCTCCCCTTAACCTTCTCTGTTCTAAGGAGAACAATCCCAGCTTCTCCAGTCTCTCCATATAACTGAAGTCCCTCACCCCTGGTATCATCCTTGTAAACCTCCTCCGTACCTTCTCCAAGGCCTTGACATCCTTCGTAAAGTGCGGTGCCCAGAATTGGACACAATTCAATGCCTCTATTTACAAAGCCAAGTGTCCCATATGCTTTCTTAACTTCCTTATCAATTTGCCCTGCCACCTTCAAGGATTTGCAAATATGCACCTCCAGATTCTTTTGCTCTTGCACCCCCTCAAAATAGTCTCATCTAGATTATCCTGCCTTTCCATGTTGTTTTTCCCAAAGTGCATCACTTCACACTTATCCACATTAAATTGCATCTGCCACGTGTCTGCCCATTTCACTACTCTGTCTATGTCCTCCTGAAGTCTGCTCCTATCCTGCTCACTAGTTACTACATCCGAATCATCTGCAAACTTCAAAATTGTTCTCCCTATATCAAAGTCCAAGTCATTCACATATAGTATAACAAGAAAAGCAATGGTCCTAATACCGATCCCTGGGAGACCCCACTGCATACTTCTCTCCAGTCGGAAAAAACATCCGCTCACCACGACTCTCTGCTTCCTATCCCATAGACAATTACGTACCCAAGTTACGACTGTCCCTTTAATAGAAAACTTGAAAGGAAACATTTGCTGGGCTATGGGGAAAGAGCAGGGGAATGGGACTAATGAATAGCTCTTTCAAAGAGCTGGCACAGGCATGATGGGCTGAATGGCCTCCTGTGCTGTATGATTCTATGAAATCAGCTCTGCCTACATGTCCCTGTACTGTAAACTATTTGATTAATCAAAGGCAGCAAGAGTTCATTAATAGTTGATCTAAGGAATTGCCTTGTTGTGGCTATGCTTCACTCAGTACGAATAATTTGCTGCAGTAGTGGAATAATGAGACAGTTGAAATACCTGATTGTGGCTATGTATGGGAACAGCTGTGCTTGCGAGTGAAGAGCAGGGAAAGTGAATCACACTGTTTATTTAACCACAGGATATTATTTCAGTTGATTATTCCAGTTGATTATTAATTTTGCCTGACTTTGCAGCTTCTTTTCAGGCAAGTAACTTGTAAAATGACCTAAGCAGAATGGCAGTCAAAGCCTATTGCCTGGCGTTGAATTATTTATGATTTTCTGCTGAGTGCATTGTGCAAAGGCATTAATCGAGTTCAACCAAGTACCAAAGCACTTGCAGCTTCCCTTTGTGTAAGCATGTGCTGCATACTCACGATTTGTTTTTATCTGGAAAAAAAAGACAGATATTTTTACATTATAAATATCTTGTAATTCTTAGTGTTACCCTGAAATGGAAAAGAAAAACAAGGGAAACCTTTGAACTAATGGTTCTCTCAGATCAAAGTTAAACGTTAATGGGATTTGGCTCCTAAAGACTTCTGGAATTACAGTAGCCATGTTCTCTCAGTGGACCCATAAGCTTCTGTATAGAAATAAAACTGTGACCAAACGCGCTAATGCCAAGTTGTAGCTAGACCTATCTGTACTGGTCCAAACGTTGTCTACTATCTGTCAGCCTCAATCGACATATGTCTCTCTTTACATCACTTTCTACCTGACACTCTCGTTTTGTCCTTGCCCATGTCCCTGTAATGAGATTCTTAAATAGAAATGTTATTGTTCTTTCATATTCTCATTGTTTCTCCATCTCTGTTATCCCCTTCCTTCTGCTCTAATCTTCTGACTCTTATCACAGTCGCCACGCTTGTCTATACTGCCATGACAACAATTACTTGCATTTATGTTACACCTCTTAAAATATCCCGATGTTTTACGGAGCAAATAAGAACACAGATCAAAGTAATAAAGGATGAACCGTGATGTGAGAGTTAGGAGAGGTATCTGAAAGCTTGATTGAAAAGATAGGTTGTGTGAAGGTATTTGAATGGGGTAGTGAAATGGCAGAGGGGTTTAGGGAAGGAACTTTAGAGACAGAGAAATCTACTACTGTGATAAAATAATAGCTGTTGCAACACTCCCTCTAATAATGTGCTACTCTTGCAATTATAAACTTGACACTTTTTTCCCCCATTTATTTTGGATTGTCTGCACGAATTTAATATAATTACAGGAAACTTTCAATTTACCGGCACCTAAATAACTGGAAATCTCGGTTAACCGACAAAATTCAGGAGTAGGTTTTACTTCATATTGTATTTGCCTTCCTCCGTCTGTTGCTGTGCAAGGGTGTGGCTGCAGCTGTTGCTAAGCTACAGAGACGCTTGGAACTTGTGGCCATTGTTCTACACTTGTTGCTAAGCAACAGGGTTTGTTGCTTTATATGGAGCTGTCAACTCTCCCTATCTTTTACTATAGCGTTCGGTTATCCGGAATTTTTGATGAACCGACACCACGTCGGTCCCGTCCGTGCCAGATAAAAAGAAATTTCCTGTAATTAATACGCTAGTTATTGACACTTATTACAGTCAGTGATAGACACACAAATGGTCAGTGATAAACACACAGACAGACAATGGTAGAAGCACGGATAGACAGTTATAAACGCATAGATAGACAGCTTTAGACAGACAGATAATCAGTGATAAAGACACAGCCAGTGATAGAAATGTTAGAAAAATGCCTAATTGACTTGAGGGCTGAAATTGTGCAGCTCTGCTGGCAGTGTGGAGTCCCTCCAGATGTGAGTGTGAATTGGAGGTGGAGTTACATCGCTGTAACCCCAGTAATCATCCCGAACACGGCTCCAAGCCAGCAGCAGAGCCTCTCACTTTCTGCCCTGTGCTGTGTTCATCACTAATGATTGCTTTATTTCTCCCCCTCCCCCTCACCGAGCAGGCAGAAAATGAAAAGCTGACCTGGAAGGATCGAGTTCCTGGCTATCTGGGGAATTTTGTGTCAATTCTGTTCATGGTAGGTTTGTTTATTCTAGTTAAGGGTGGGAGGTGTTGTGAATGAGGGCGACCTGGGATTCAGCAAAGTTCAAGTTTTCAATGGCACGCCTAATCAAGCAGCAGTAACCTGGAGTCTGTAAATATAACCTCAATATCACCTGTAAAATCTAAACCTGTTCCTTTTAAAATAGGCCCCACAATAAATAAAAGGGACAGAAATTTAGAAATGTAACAGACTGCGATTTTTGAAGAGCATGAAAAGGCTGATACCCCGGGAACCACAAAATTCAAAACAGACGATGACAGTCGGGCACATTTTCTCGCAAAAGATCTAGAGATCACATGGTTCCCACAAACCAATCAGCTTTACTGTGGAGGATTGATGGCAGACATTTTTATTTTGCAATATAAATATTGAGCACAACCACTTTTATTTGTGAATAAGAAAGGATATACTTGCCATAAAGTGCAGTAAAGGTTCACCAGACTGATTCCTGGGATGGCAGGACTGTCGTATGAGGAGAGATTGGGTCGACTAGGCCTGTATTCACTAGAGTTTAGAAGAATGAGAGGGGATCTCATTGAAACATATTAAATTCTGACAAGGCTAGACAAACTGGATGCAGGGAGAATGTTTTCCCTGGCTGGGGGGTTTAGAACGAGGGGTCACAGTCTCAGGATATGGGGTAGGACATTTAGGACTGAGATGAGGAGAAATTTCTTCACTCAGAGGGTGGTGAACCTGTGGAATTCTCTACAGAAGGTTGTGGAGGCCAAGTCACTGACTATATTTAGGAAGGAGATAGATATATTTCTAGACACAAAAGGCATCAAGGGGTATGGGGAGAGAGCAGGAATATGGTATTGAGATAGAGGATCAGCCATGATCATATTGAACGGAGGAGCAGGCTCGAAGGACCAAATGGCCTACTCCTGCTCCAATTTTCTATGTTTCTATGTTTCTATAAAATGAATTTTGCTTTCTGAAAAATGTTAGAAATGAAAAGCACCTCAAGCCTTAACAAGGGTTGTTAGAGTCATTATCACTCGAAGAGAGATTTGTGAATTCAGCTAACCCTAATCCTCTCTGCAGATTGGCCTGACATTTTCGGCTGTCTTTGGAGTGATCATATATCGAATCTCCATAGCAGCGGCCATGGCGATGAGTACAAATGAGAGCACAAAATCAAACATCCGGGTCACGGTAACCACAACAGCCGTCATCATTAACCTTCTGGCGATCCTCATCCTGGATGAGATCTACGGAGCTGTGGCCGAGTGGCTGACTAAAATGGGTAAGCCTGTGTTACAAGATAGCAGTAACCTTCCAGCGGAGAGCCAAAGAATCGATGCTACATTAGTGGGACACAGCTCCCTGGTGGGAGAGTGGCTCTGGTGAACTTTCCCTTTAAATCCACGGTGAAAGTATTATGGAGAATAGTTTCTAAAATCATAAAGAAGATTGTTGTCTAGGCCTTTGTGAAGATCTTTGTGCTCAGCTGGGAGAAGAGATCAAGGGGGCCATGATTCTTAAAATTTACTTTTGGGATGTAGGCATCATTGCCAAGGATTTATTTGCCCAGCCCAAGTTGCCCTGAGAAGAAGGTGGTGTGCCTTCTTCTTGAACCACTAGTAGCAGATTGATACAACTGAGTGGCTTGTGAGATTGTGTAGGCCACTTCAGAGGGCAGTTAAGAGCCAACCACTTTAGTGTGGGATTGGAGTCACATATAGGCCAGTCTGGGTAAGGATGGCAGGTTTCCTTCCCTAAAGGACATCAGTGAACCAGTTGGGTTTTTATGACAATCTAACAGCTTCATCGTCACTTTTACTGATACCTGCGCTTTATTTCCAGATTTGTTTATATGAATTAAAATTCTCAAACTGCCATGGTGGGGTCTGAACTCACATTTTCTGGATTATTAGTCCAGGCCTCTGGATTATTTACTAGTCCAACAACACAACCACTACACTATCGTACCTGCTTATTATTAGCTAAGCAATCCTCAAGTCAAAATTTGCTGAAGAAGCAACTAAACACCTTTTAGAGTTTTGCTAATTTATTGAGTCATCTATCATCTAGCATAATATGTGTCTGTGGAAGCATTCAAAATACAAATTGGCATTTCCTGATTAAGGAGGGAACAGAAAGTTAAAGATTTGGAACCAAGCAGTCAAAATGGCCTGAATAAGTTCTGTACTTGGATCTAAATGACGGAGAGTGGACCAGATGGATTGAATCACCTGTTTTGAGCATGGTCCAAATATAGCTCAATGAATTAGAAGTTTTTTTTACAATTAATTTTAGATGAGATTTTATTAGTGATGTTGCATTCTTCTCACCATTGATGCTAAGCACAGCTTGATACAATAATTCAACTTTGCTTATTTGTTGAAGTAGAAGGTAGAAAAACTGAACAAATGTTGATATCCAAATTTATTATAAACTTACGTAAATTGCCAGAGTCAAAATGGTCACACACAGAGCAAAAAAATCAGGTTTTCTTAGTGTCCTGGTCATCATTTCTCCCTCGACCCACACCACCAAAAACAGATTAACTGGTCATTCATCTTATTTGCTGTTTGTGTGATCTTGGGCTGCTGCCTTTGCCTGCGTAACAACAAAGGCTACACTTCAGAAATAATTCACTGGTTGTGAAGCACCTTGGGATGTCCTAAGGATATGATGAGGTGCTGTATAAATGCAGGCGCTTTCTTTCTTTTCTGTGTTATATTAATAGAGTGTGGTTCATGGTGGTAACTAAACTAAAAAAACATTGGGTACAGTGTTGTTGCTAATTTTTGTGGTGGGAACGTATAATAAATGCTGCATGACTTGTTTGTTACTGAGCAGCATCAGGGGATGGTAGTTACCTCTAGTTAGCAGTGGTAAGGTCATTTGCTCAGACTTGATAGAACTTCCAAGAAGTTCTGCCTGTTATTACTCAACTTTCACCTAAACAAGGAAATGCTGTGAAACTTGACAATCTAATAAAGGAAGCAAAGTGTTTTGATAAGTTTTTGCACATGCTTTTTTATATTAATATTTCTGATTTAAAGATCATTAAATATACTTAAAATTGTTTGTTATCTGTTTCTTTTTTGCAGAAGTCCCCAAAACAGAAAAGATCTTTGAAGAGAGATTAATTCTGAAATCGTTCTTATTAAAATTTGTCAACTCTTATGCCCCTATTTTCTATGTGGCCTTTTTTAAAGGACGGTAAGTTTCAACAAGTTAATGTCTTCGGCAAAAACTAATGGGTATACCTTCCACTGGATGTTAAATGTAACAAGTATACGCTGGGAGTTTCCTCAGGAATTCTCCCGATCGGTCGGAGTAACTTTGGCGAGGGATCAGTGGAACTCCATTCATGTGGTGTGTCCAGGATTTCCACCAATCTTCATGTAGTGTGTCCAGGATTTCCACCACTCTTCATGTGGTGTGTCCAGGATTTCCACCAATCTTCGTGGTGTGTCCAGGATTTCCACCAATCTTCATGTAGTGTGTCCAGGATTTCCACCAATCTTCATGTGGTGTGTCCAGGATTTCCACCAATCTTCATGTGGTGTGTCCAGGATTTCCACCAATCTTCCAGCGAAGTTACAGCCAATCAGGAGAACCAGCAAGGACATTCCAAGCGATAATGTTAAAAGGAACGGGAAACCGGTAAAGCGCAGTAACAGCCGTGACTGCTGGGATTGCTGAGGTTTAAAGTTTATCTCCTGTTCTAAATGATGTGAGATGTCATTAAGGGAACAGAACATTTGGTTCTAATCCAATGAACCGTCATTTTTGTGTTACTCAACTATTACTTCGATTTGATTGCTCTGATTGTTTCAGAAATACTAAGAATGTTACACATGCTTTGAACAGAACAAAACAAATAATTTAACTATTTGGGGGGCACAAATTCATCTCGGGCGGTATTGCATGGGGCGTCTCTTATACACCCCACTTGATATTCAGCCCTATTAAAGTCAGTGGAACTGAATATCGGGCTGGGAGTATAGCGGGTGGTCAATATGAAACTGCCCATTTTGCAATACAGCCCAAGATGTAAAACTATCCCTCGGGGTTATATTTTTCACTTTCAACAAGAACAAGGTCAAAGATCAGCCATGATCTTATTAAATGTCAGAACAGGCGTGAAGGGTCGAACGGCCTACTCCTGCTCCTATTTCTTATGTTCTTATGTACCACAAAACTGCCCGTAGTTCATTCTAAGTTGTTATTCTCACTGAGGAGCGGTTGTGTGGGGAAAGGAAATGTCAAGCTGGTGCAGTTGGAGGTGGTCTGAGCTTGGAGTAGAGGCACATTATTGGGCCGAGGAGAGGGACCTTTGCATCTGGCCATCCTCTAACTGATCTGCTCAATGCACCTACCACTCTCAAAACCCTTAAATTATATTAAAATAAATAAATTGCTAGTTCTGTGACAAGGCCCAGGTTTATGTTGAAGGATGTGATAAATGGGCTGTTTTCTTGGCAGGTTTGTTGGCCGACCTGGAAGATATGTTTACGTCTTTCAGGACTATCGTATGGAAGAGGTAGGGAGAAAAATCAGAACCAGCTGTGTAATGTCACTGCAGTGCTTAGTAATTCTGTTGAATTTGACATACTTATGTGTTTAATGATTTAAATATTGTACTGGACTGTAAAAAAAAAATCCCTTTCACTTTCTCTTCATTTCTAACCAGTGTGCCCCTGGAGGTTGCCTGATGGAGCTCTGTATCCAGCTGAGCATTATTATGCTTGGAAAGCAGCTCATTCAAAACAATCTCTTTGAAATTGGAGTTCCGTAAGTACCGTGACTGGTTCTGTTTGTCTTTCAAGTGCTTTCTGACTAAAGGGATCTATCAGAATGTGTTTCCCTGATATCCTGTAAACAGTTCTTACTACTTAGATGATACTTCATACATCTTATACACCGCAACCAAGCAGCTTAGGTGATACCTCAGTGAGTTTATCCAGTGGCTAGCTGAATCATACAGACCAGGAAGGTCTTTGGTTTGATCTTTCATGTGTGCTGTGTTAGCTAAACTCAGCTAGGACAACAGTAGAGGAGCTACAGTTGGAATAAGAACAACAACCCCTGGGTTAGGGGGAGAAATTTGACCGAAGTTCTACTCCTGATTGCTACCCCGTGACGCATGTTGGTAGTGTCTTGTATATGGATGTCGGGTAAGAATAGGACTGGACTCATAAATGATGCACAACGCAGTTGAATGGTCTGCCAATAGTCATGATCAACACTCAAACATAAATATTGGCAACTTTGGGAAAGGTACTGGAAGGAGCTCATGGAATTATATCCTAGCAAGGACCCAATGCATTGAGCAGGGGAGAAAATTAGCAAGAAAGGAAATGACAAACTAACTAGTGAGACTATAAAAGAAGACTTTTTTGCCAACAGAGAAATAAGAAAGCCAACAGCCTGCACTTACAAAGCATCTTTAAGACAATAAAATATCTCATAGCATTTTAGAGAGGTGAAAACAATCAGATGCTGAGCAGCGAGGGTGAAGAGTTAGGAGTGAAAATTGAAAGCAAGATTAATGAGGGAGATTCTGAGGGGTTTATTGGAGAAGTGGAGGCAAGGTGAGGGGTTCAGGTAAGGTGTTCTATTCGGTAGGGTGTTCCAGAGTGCAGAGCCCAGATGGCTGAACGCTCTTTGACTGAAGGTAGAGCATTGGGAAGTTAGGATGCAAAGGAGATCAAAATTGAAAGAGAGGAGGGCGTGTACAGGAACATAGGGCTGAAGGAGGCTGCGGAATAAGGTGCACTGAGACCACTTGTAGACAAGGACAAAGATTTATAATCAGTGCTTTGGGGAATAGGGTACCAATGAAATTTGGCATGGATAAGGATGATAGAGAGTAATAAGAACAACAGCTCACACACAAATAAAAAAAAATATCAAATGCTCTTTGTAACTCCTGCATTTTTATTGATGTGGAGATGCCGGTGTTGGACTGGGGTGGACAAAGGTAAGAAGTCACACAACACCAGGTTATAGTCCAACAGCTTTATTTGAAATCACAAGCTTTCGGAGCGCTGCTCCTTCGTCAGGTGAAGTGAAGAGTTGCATATAAGCACAGCATATATAGTCAGAGAGCACTGCCAGATGATTAGAGGTAATCTTTCTAACTGCCCTTTATCACACCTCGGCAGAGAGATAATCACAGCAATCACAGGTGTGAATGGTGTCCAAACAGGTCAGTCAGGAAAACATTACATCAAAGAACAATGAGGTGGGGTCACAAGGGGTCAAATGTTGCAGATGCTGGGGTCTGTATGAAAAACAAAAAACAAACAAAAAACGATTTTTTTGCTGGAAATCGCAGCAGGTCCGCCGCATCTGTGTAGCGAGAACAAGCCAACGACGACTTGTGTCTGGATGACTCTACGTCAGGTGGGGTTACATGTAGCGTGACATGAACCCAAGATCCCGGTTGAGGCTGTCCTCATGAGTGCGGAACTTGGCTATCAGTTTCTGCTCGACGATTTCGCCAATGTACCATGCTCCGGGGCATCCTTTCCTGCAATGTATGAGGCAGACAATGTTGGCCGAGTCATATGAGTATGTACCATGTACCTGGTGGGTGGTGTCCTCACGTGTGATGATGGTATCTGTGTTGATGATCTGGCATGTCTTGCAGAGGTTGCCGTGGCAGGGTTGTGTGGTGTCGTGGTCGCTGTTCTCCTGAAAGCTGGGTAATTTGCTGCGAACGATGGTCTGTTTGAGGTTAGGCGGCTGTTTGAAGGTGAGTAGTGGAGGCGTGGGGATGGCCTTAGAGAGGTGTTCATCGTCATCGATGACATGTTGAAGGCTGCGAAGAACATGGCATAGTTTCTCCGCTCCGGGGAAGTACTGGACGACGAAGGGTACTCTGTTGGTTGTGTCCCGTGTTTGTCTTCTGAGGAGGTCTATGCGATTTTTCGCTGTGGCCCATTGGAACTGTCGATCGACGAATCGAGCATTATATCCCGTTCTTACGAGGGCGTCTTTCAGCGGCTGTAGGTGTCCATCGCGTTCCTCCTCGTCTGAGCAGATCCTGTGTATTCGCAGGGCTTGCCCATAGGGGATGGCTTCTTTAACGTGGTTAGGGTGGAAGCTGGAGAAGTGGAGCATCGTGAGCTTGTCCGTGGGCTTGCGGTAGAGTGAAGTGCTGAGGTGTCCGTCTTTGATGGAGATTCGTGTGTCCAAGAATGAAACCGATTCTGAGGAGTAGTCCATGGTGAGTTTGATGGTGGGATGGAACTTGTTGATGTTATCATGTAGTCTTTTCAGTGATTCTTCGCCATGGGTCCATAGGAAGAAAATGTCATCGATGTATCTGGTGTATAGCATTGGTTGGAGGTCCTGTGCAGCGAAGAAGTCTTGCTCGAACTTGTGCATGAAGATGTTGGCGTATTGGGGTGAAAATTTGGTCCCCATGGCTGTTCCGTGTGTTTGGGTAAAGAACTGGTTGTCGAAGGTGAAGACATTGTGGTCAAGGATGAAGCGGATGAATTGTAGGATGGCGTCTGGAGATTGGCTGTTGTTGGTGTTGAGTACTGAGGCTGTCACAGCGATGCCGTCATCGTGGGGGATACTGGTGTAGAGTGCCGAGACGTCGATCGTGGCGAGGAGTGTTCCCGGTTCAATTGGTCCGTGGGTGCTGAGTTTCTGTAAGAAGTCTGTAGTGTCGCGACAGAAGCTGGGGGTTCCCTGTACGATGGGTTTCAGGATGCCCTCGACGTATCCAGAGAGGTTCTCACACAGTGTTCCGTTGCCTGATATGATAGGACGTCCGGGTGTGTTGGCTTTGTGTATCTTTGGGAGGCAGTATAAGTCTCCCACGCGGAGAGTACGTGGGATGAGAGCGCGTAGGATGCTTTGAAGGTCTGGATCGAAGGTCTTGATCAGTCTGTTGAGTTGGCGGGTGTGTTCTTTGGTCGGATCTGCGGGTAACTGTCTGTAGTGTTCCTGGTTGTCCAGTTGTCGGTATGCTTCTTTGCAATAGTCCGTTCTGTTCTGTATGACGATGGCTCCTCCTTTGTCTACTGGTTTGATGACGATGTTGCGGTTGGTCTTGAGAGCGTGGATGGCGTTGCGTTGTGCTCGGGTGACATTCTGGGCTGTCTTGTGAGTGCGGTTGATGAATCTGGCGTTGATGCATCTCCTGACAGCTTGAGCTTACATGTCAAGCTTAGGGCAGCGACCCTCCGGAGGGGTCCAATTTGACTCTTTCTTCTTCGGTTGCTGCACTGCGGATCCCTCTGTCTGCTGTTCTGGATCATTGATTGTCTCATTGGGTTCGCTGCTGACATCTTGGGATTTGTGGAAGAATTCCCGGAGCCTCATTCTCCTGATGAATTCCTCTGTGTCTGCCGCGAGACCGATGGGGTCCATTTTGGTGGTGGGGCAGAAATTGAGCCCTCGGCTGAGAACTTCAATTTCGTCTGGTTGAAGGGTGCGGTCGGACAAGTTGATGATGGACTTCCCTGTGGTTTCAACCGTGGTACCGGGGGAGGCTTGGTTGCTGCTGGTGATGATGCCAAGTTTCTCAAGCTTCCTGTTCTTGGTGTGTATGAAGGCAGCATAGTTCCATTGCCTCGTCTGTTTGGCGGTGTCTCATAGCTGGTCTGCTGTGTCCTGAGCACAGGCTGAAAACATGGACTCTATCTTGGTTTCAAGGTTGCGGCGTCTGCTGTAGAGCCGGTGTACGAGATGGTTGAGGAGTGTGCAAGAGGTACGACGGCAGAGTCTCTCAGCGTAGTCTGTGTTGTAAGTCGACTTGAGTGGGTTCATGATCTGTAGTCCTTTCGGGATCTTGTCTGCTTTCTTGCATGTCTGTAGAAACTTGATGTCTGTGTCGATATGCGCGATCTTCTTGGAGATCCTCTCCACTTTGAGCCAGCAGTTTGTGGTGTCGATAGTAGCCATGATGTGAAGATGCCGGTGTTGGACTGGGGTGGACAAATGTAAGAAGTCACACAACACCAGGTTATAGTCCAACAGCTTTATTTGAAATCGCAAGCTTTCGGAGCGCTGCTCCTTCGTCAGGTGAAGTGAAGAGTTGCATATAAGCACAGCATATATAGTCAGAGAGTACTGCCAGATGATTAGAGGTAATCTTTCTAACTGCCCTTTATCACACCTCCGCAGAGAGATAATCACAGCAATCACAGGTGTGAATGGTGTCCAAACAGGTCAGTCAGGAAAACATTACATCAAAGAACAATGAGGTGGGGTCACAAGGGGTCAAATGTTGCAGATGCTGGGGTCTGTATGAAAAACAAAAAACAAACAAAAAACTATTTTTTTGCTGGAAATCACAGCAGGTCCGGCCGCATCTGTGTAGAGAGAACAAGCCAACGACGACTCGAGTCTGGATGACTCTATGTCAGGTGGGGTTACATGTAGCGTGACATGAACCCAAGATCCCGGTTGAGGCCGTCCTCATGAGTGCGGAACTTGGCTATCAGTTTCTGCTCGACGATTTTGCGTTGTCGTGTGTCTCGAAGGCCGCCTTGGAGAATGTTTACCTGAAGATCGGAGGCTGAATGTCCTTGACTGCTGAAGTGTTCCCCGACTGGGAGGGAACACTCCTGCCTGGTGATTGTTGTGCAGTGTCCGTTGAACGGATGAACGGACACCGCACAACAATTACCAGGCAGGAGTGTTCCCTCCCAGTCGGGGAACACTTCAGCAGTCAAGGACATTCAGCCTCTGATCTTCGGGTAAGCATTCTCCAAGGCGGCCTTCGAGACACACGACAACGCAAAATCGTTGAGCAGAAACTGATAGCCAAGTTCCGCACTCATGAGGACGGCCTCAACCGGGATCTTGGGTTCATGTCACGCTACATGTAACCCCACCTGACGTAGAGTCATCCAGACACAAGTCGTCGTTGGCTTGTTCCCTCTACACAGATGCGGCCGGACCTGCTGTGATTTCCAGCAAAAAAATAGTTTTTTGTTTGTTTTTTGTTTTTCATACAGACCCCAGCATCTGTCACATTTGACCCCTTGTGACCCCACCTCATTGTTCTTTGATGTAATGTTTTCCTGACTGACCTGTTTGGACACAACTCACACCTGTGATTGCTGTGATTATCTCTCTGCCGAGGTGTGATAAAGGGCAGTTAGAAAGATTACCTCTAATTATCTGGCAATATTCTCTGACTATATATGCTGTGCTTATATGCAACTCTTCACTTCACCTGACAAAGGAGCAGCGCTCCGAAAGCTTGTGATTTCAAATAAAGCTGTTGGACTGTAACCTGGTGTTGTGTGACTTCTTGCATTTTTATTCACACTTATTACATGAACAGCATACTTTGAGGGTAATTTTGACTTTGTGCAATAGTGTAAAACGAGCAGTAGCGAATTGGCTGCCCCTTTAACATCTCTCCTGATTTTCATTTCTATTGAAATCAATTGAAATAAAAATTAGGAGAGATGTAAAACGGGCTGCCGATTTTCTATCGGCCATTTTACACAATCGCACAAAATCAAAATGACCTCCTAGGATTCCAAGTGTTAAATCATTCGTGGAATCAAACTGTTTCAATACACTCTGCACATTCAAACTAACTCCACAAGCTAACATCATTTCACTCTTGGCAAAATACGTACTGTTCAAATTACTGCATTCTATATATAATCCACCCAAAGGCACAAAGACTCTTCCTTGGGATGACTATTTATTTACCATACACACAGGTAACCAGTAATTAACTCAGTGCCAACACATTTCTCTGTCTGGGTTTGTATGAAATGCTTTGGATGGGTTTGAACCCTGCTCATATTTACACAGTTGTCTTTGGGGGTTATTTTAACTTTGGGTATGAAATGGGCGATATTGTATTGGACGTCAATTATACTCCATGCCCAATTTTCCCTTGCAAATGACCCCTTTCAGCTTTCATGTGGCAAGGAACAGTAAAAACATGAGGGGGGAAGGTGAAGAGGAAAAGGTATGGAACGTCTGACCATTGAAAAACATTTGGGGGTCTTACCTATGAAGGAAAATGGGAATATTAGCAAAATAATAACCTGGATTTTGCTGTAATAATAACAGCGATATTGCAGGGTAAACCTGATAGCAACTTCTGGCGTCCGCACATGCACAGTTAAACACAGAAATCCAGAAGTTGCTGTCAGAGATACTCTGCTCCTCCACAGGTTGCACTGTTGCAGTCTTTGCCAATAGACTCGGCACTGAAATCACTGTAATGGCATGAGCTTGGGGTACCTGCCCATTAGTTCTACGCTAAAGACCACTGAAAAAGTAAGATGTAGAAGTAAGTGAGTTTTTAACGGTGAAATAAGTGATTAATACTGCTGAACAACCTCTCTGGCCCTGAAAAATTAATTTTATAAGTGTGGAGTCTCATTCCCACAGAAGAAAATTAATGTTGCAGATTAAAAAAATGTTTAAAACTTTTTCTGTTTATTCTTTTATATCTCTCCCATAATCCCATCTGTATTTCCCAATCATTATTTTTCTTCCTGTACATGATGTAAATGTAATTTATATTTCTAATTTTTTACTTCCTGGTTTGATCTGAGGATACTTCAATCTGATTGGTTGAAGAGCCTCGCAGTTGCTAGTCCTGGTCACAGATGCCACAGATCCCCTGTATTGGGCGCTTCCCTGAAACAGACACTGGATTAGTGCAAATCTCTGCTGACAAGCCCGCAAATAGTCTGTGGACAGTTGTACGCAAGGTGAATGGCGAAAGCCGTTCCTTTGCCGCTAAGAGCAAAATCCGGGCCAATAATAACAAGCCATTTTATCAAGAGTGACAAGAGGATTAAAGACCCTTCACAACAACCTTAACTTAATAATTGGGAGAGTGTCTGCATAATTGCTGCAATCGTTAAAATGTCAAAATAGCGGACATTATTTGCTCCGTTCTGCTGAAGGCATTATATGCTCCGGACTGAAAGGAATTTCATTATAAAGTACTCTCTTATTCCATTTCAACTTAAAACTGTTTTGCTCATCAATGGAAAGTCTCAAATCGGAATTGACATTTCTGCCACTCCAGATGTTACTTATTTTAAGCACGATCTCAATCAGCATGTCCCCATTTCATGTCTTGGCTATGATATGATTAATTTGAGTTTTTTCCTACAGGAGAATGAAAAAGCTGTTCAGGAAACTGAAAGATGAGAGGGCGGAACCCAATGAATCAGATAATTACGGTGCTACTAGACAACCTCAACAATGGGATCTAGACTATAATTTGGAGCCTTTTATTGGCCTGACACCTGAATACATGGAGATGAGTAAGTAGATACAATATTAAATGTGTATCTTGTGTACTTTTAACTAAATAGCTTGAATTAAGATCTATCAAAGAAAGAAGAAACACTTACATTGATATAGCGCCTTTCACGACCGCCGGACGTCTCAAAGCGCTTCACAGCCAATGAAATACTTTTGAAGTGCAGTCACTGTTGTAATGTGGGAAACGCGGCAGCCAATTTGCACACAGCAAGCTCCCACAAACAGCAATGTGATAATGACCAGATAATCTGCTTTTGTTATGTTGTTTGAGGGATAAATATTGGCCAGGACACCGGGGATAACTCCCCTGCTCTTCTTTGAAATAGTGCCATGGGATCTTTTACATCCACCTGACAGAGCAGAAGGGGCCTCGGTTTAACGGCTCATCTGAAAGACGGCTCCTTGCGTGGGTAGGAGATAAGGTTACAACATTGTAGCTACAATCCTCTGACTTGCGTTCCTTACAACTGCGACTCCTTACTGGGAGAGTGGGACTGTGAAGTTAGCCCTAGAATTCCATCACAGGGTCTGATGACGGTTATAAACCATTTAAGATTTGGATTTGTGGTTTGTAATGTGATCCGATGCCTTTGATGAAATTGTTGTAATCAATCTTAGGTATCCGTTATTCTCTGTAATTGCTCGTAGGTTATCTATATATGTATGTACATGAATTACATAGAGAAGTGTGGTTGTGCTCCTGTCAGCCGGCTTTAATGAATGCTGTTTTCCCCAGTTGTTCAGTTTGGCTTTGTGACACTCTTTGTCGCCTCATTTCCATTGGCTCCCTTGTTTGCTCTTCTGAACAATATCATTGAGATACGGCTGGATGCAAAAAAATTTGTTGCTGAACTCAGAAGACCAGATGCAGTGCGTGCAAAAGACATAGGTACGTCAGGAACCCAAAAATATACATCGGAATTACACACTTAAAGTTGATTTGCATCAAATGTTTTGATTCTTTATTTAAGTGTGCCTTCTTTGTCCAATAGGAATTTGGTATAACATTCTCAGTGGGATGGGGAAAGTCTCAATAATCATCAATGTAAGTCAATAAGCTTTCTGCTACCTCTTCTAAATGTACAGGATCTTTATCTATAATGTACAGGATTTAGCCATAATTGAAGTGACACAAAGATTTAGAAACATAGAAGATAGGAGCAGGAGTAGGCCATTCGGCCCCTCAAGCCTGTTCCGCCATTTAATGAGATCATGGCTGATCATCCAAATTCAGTACCCTGTCCCTGCTTTCGCCCCATATCCCTTGATCCCTTTAGCCTTAAGAAATATATCTAACTCCTTCTTGAATATATAAAATTAATAAGTTGGCCTCAACTGCCTTCTGTGGTAGAGAGTTCCATAGGTTCACCACTCTCTGGGTGAAGAAATTCCTCCTCATCTCTGTCCTAAATGGCTTACCCCTTATCCTTAGACTGTGACCCCTGGTTATAGACTCGCCCGCCATCGGGAACATCCTTCCTGCATCTAGTCTGTCTAGTCCTGTTAGAATTTTATAAGTTTCAATGAGATCCCCTCTCATTCTTCTAAACTCTAGTGAATATAAGCCCAATCGACCCAATCTCTCTTCATACGTCATTCCTGCCATCCCAGGTATCAGTCTGGTGAATCTTTGCTGCACTCCCTCCATGGCAAGAACATCCTCCCTCAGATAAGGCGACCAAAACTGCACACAATACTCAAGGTGTGGTCTCACCAAGGCCCTGTACAACTGCAGCAAGACATCCTTGCTCCTGTACTCGAATCCTCTCGCTATGAAGGCCAACATACCATTTGCCTTCTTAACCGCCTGCTGCGCCTGCATGCTTACCTTCAGCGACTGGTGCACAAGGACACCCAGGTCTCGTTGCACTTCCACTTTTCCCAATCTATTGCTGTTCAGATAATAATCTGTCTTCCTGTTTTTGCCACCAAAGTGGATAACCTCGTATTTATCCACATTATACTGCATCTGCCATGCATCTGCCCAATCACCCAACCTGTCCAAATCATACTGGAATTTCGCTGCATCCTCCTCACAGCACACACGCCCACCCAGCTTTGTGTCGTCTGCAAACTTAGAGATATTACATCTAGTTCTCTCGTTTAGATCATTAATATATATTGTGAACAGCTGGGGTCCTAGTACTGATCCCTGCAGTACCCCACTAGTCACTGCCTGCCACTCGGAAAAAGACCCGTTTATTCCAACTCTTTCTCTATCTAAGTCAGTGCCTTACCCCCAATCCCATGTGCTTTAATTTTGCACGCCAATCTCTTATGCAGGACCTTATCGAATGCCTTCTGAAAGTCCAATTACATCACATCCACTGGTTCTCCCTTATCTATTCTACCAGTTACATCCTCAAAAAATTCCAGTAGATTAGTCAAGCACGATTTACCTTTTATAAATCCATGTTGACTTTGTCCGATCCTGTCACTGTTTTCCAAGTGCTCTGCTATTACATCTTTTATAATGGACTCTAGCATTTTCCCCACTACCGATGTCAGGCTTACCGGTCTATAATTCCTCGTTTTCTCTCTACCACCTTTAAAAATACATTAGGGTTACATTAGCTACCCTCCAATCCATGGGAACTATTCCAGAGTCTATCGAATTTTGGAAGATGACCAGCAATGCATCTACTATTTCTAGGGCCGCTTCCTTAAGTACCCTAGGAAGTAGATTATCAGGCTCTGGGGATTTATCGGCCTTCAATCTCGTCAATTTCCCTAACACCATTTCCCTACAAATACTGATTTCATTCAATTCCTCCCTCTCATTAGACCCTATGTTCCCCGACATCTCTGGAATGTTATTTGTGTCCTCCTTTGTGAAGACAGAACCAAAGTTTGTATTTAATTGGACTTCCATTTCTTTGTTCCCCATTATAAATTTCCCTGAATCTGACTGCAAGGGACCTACACATGGCTTCACCAATCTTTTTCTCTTCACATATCTATAGAAGCTTTTACAGTCAGTTTTTATGTTCCCTGCAAGCTTACTCTCATATTCTATTTTCCCCCTCTTAATTAATCCCTTTGTCCTCCTTTGTTGAATATTAAACTGCTCCCAATCCTCAGGTTTGCTGCTTTTTCTGGCCAATTTATATGTCCTCTCCTTGGATCTTATGCTATCGCTAATTTCCCTTGTTAGCCACGGTTGAGTCACCTTTTTTGTTTTATTTTTATGCCAAACAGGGATGAACAAATTCTGTAGTTCATCCATGCGATCTTTAAATGTTTGCCATTGCCTATCCACCGTCAACCCTTTAAGTAACATTCCCCAATCCATCCTAGCCAACTCGCACCTCATACCATCATAGTTTCCTTTATTTAAATTCAGGACCCTAGTCTCTGAGTCAACTACTTCACTCTCCATCTTAATGAAGAATTCTATCATATTATGATCACTGCTCCCCAAGGGGCCTCGCACAACAAGATGGCTAAGTTATCCTTTCTCATTACATAATACCCAGTCTAAGATGGCCTGATCTCTAGTTGGTTCCTCGACATATTGGTCCAGGAAACCATCCTGTATACACTCTAGGAATTCCTTCTCCACAGTATTGTTACTAATTTGGTTAGCCCAATCTATATGTAGATTAAAGTCACCCATGATGACTGCTGTGCCCTTATTGCACGCTTCTCTAATTTCCCATTTAATTCCATCCCCAACCTCAGCATTACTGTTTGGGGGTCTGTATACAACTCCCACTAACATTTTCTGCCCCTTGGTATTTCTCAGCTTTGCCCATTCAGATTCCACATCATCAGAGTTAATATCCTTCCTTACTATTGTGTTAATCTCCTGTTTAACCAGCAATGCTACCCCACCTCCTTTTCCTTTTTGCCTGTCCTTCCTGAATATTGAATACCCCTGGATGTTGAATTCCCAGCCTTGGTCACCCTGGAGCCATGTCTCTGTAATTCCAATTACATCATATCCGTTTACATCTATTTGCACAGCTAATTCATCCACTTTATTATGAATGCTCCTTGCATTAAGACACAAAGCCTTCAGGCTTGTTTTTTTAACACTCTTAGTCCTTTTAGAATTATTATTTACTGTAGCCCTGTTTGATTTACACCCTTGATTTCTGTGCCTTCCACTTTTGTTTTTCTCCTTCCTGTCTTTTGTTTCTATCCTTGCTTCCCTTTCCTCTGTCTCCCTGCACAGGTTCCCAACCCCCTGCCATTTTAGTTTAAACCCTCCCCAACAGCACTAGCAAACACTCCCCCTAGGACATCGGTCCCGGTCCCGCCCAGGTGCAAACCGTCCAGTTTGTATTGGTCCCACCTCCCCCAGAACCGTTTCCAATGTCCCAGGATTTTGAATCCCTCCCCCTTGCACCATTCCTCTAGCCATGTATTCATCTGAAATATCCTTCTATTTCTACTCTGACTAGCACATGGCACTGGTAGAAATCCTGAGATTACTACCTTTGAGGTCCTATGTTTAAATTTACCTCCTAACTCCCTATATTCAGCTTTTGGGACCTCCTCCCATTTTTTACCTATCTCATTGGTACTTATATGCACCACGACAATTGGTTGTTCACCCTCCCCCTCCAGATTGCCCTGCAGCCGCCCCGAGACATCCTTGGCCCTTGCACCAGGGAGGCAACATACCATCCTGGAGTCTCATTTGCGGCCACAGAAACTCCTATCTATTCCCCTTACAACAGAAACCCCTATCACTGTAGCTCTCCCACTCTTTTTCCTCCATCCTGTGCAGCAGAACCACCCATGGTGCCAGGAAGTTGGCTGCTGCTGCCTTCCCCCGATAAGCCATCTCCCTCAACAATATCAAAAGTGGTATATCTGTTTGAGTGGGGGATGGCCACAGGGGACCCCTGCACTACCAGCCTGCACCTACTACACTGCCTGGTGGTCACCCATTCCCTTCCTGCCTGTGCAGCCTTTACCTGCGGTGTGACCAACTCCCTAAACGTGCTATCCACGATGTCCTCAGCATCGTGAATGCTCCAGTATGTATCCATTCGCAGCTCCAGCGCCACAATGTGGTCTGTCAGTCGCTGCAGCTGGATACACTTCCCGCACACATGGTTGTCAGGGACACCGGAAGTGTCCCTGTTTCCCACATAGCGCAGGAGGAGCATGCCACGGGGCCGAGCTCTCCTGCCATGACTTATCCTTTAATTAATTTAAATTAAATTAAATCAAATCAATACCTCTAATTACACTATGATTAAATGATATACTCAAGGGCCCTTGGTTACTAGCACTCCCCGATACACAACAGAGACCTTAGAAAGTATAACCACAAAAATTAAGACCGTCTAAATTTTATAAACTATTAATCTTAACTGTCAAACTATAGAGTAGTATAAATACTCACCTGGCCGTACTCACCCAATCAGCTGCTTCCTCTTGCCCGCATCACTTTTTGAATCGTGACGTGGCTCCGGAACGCCACCGCCAGTCTGTGAGATTGGTAAGCCTCTGAAAGAAAGCCCACGAAAGTGAGTTTAAGTACTCACTGTACCACTGCTCTCTGCTCCTCCCGACACTGGCCTCTGAAAGAAAGCCTGCGAAAGTAACTAAGTTTTTGACAATTTGGAATAGAAAATCAGATTAGTTACTGTTTTTCTACTCTGTGACTGGAAAATTATTTCTTATTTTTTGTTTTGCTTTTAGTAACCACTTGCATAGCAGTTTTAACTTTACAGGTTTAGAAAATTCAGCTTTTTATTCCAGTAATGATTAAAATGGGACATTTTTTCAGTTTTCTTTTGGTTTAACTTTTATCAAATTTAACACCTGCTCAGAGTTCATCTGTATTACTTCCTAGTGTTTTTTTGAATTAACTTCTTCTATTATTTTGTCAAACACCAAAAAATACCCACTGAAATTGAGGGGTGGGCTTTACCAATCTGCAGTAGTCACAAATAACGGTCTGTATCCCTGAGGCACTGAGGCAATTGTATGTGTTGTTGATTTAAGTCGTGCTACAAGGAGTTTTTCACTTGAGAATGTAACATCAACAATTTGGCAGAGCTCGTTGTAAACTTCCTTGTTAAGAAGTGAAATACATTTCATTCATTTCACAGATGGTTGAGAAATCCCAAGGCAGCCTGTGCTTTGGGAAGCCTTGCTTTGAAGTAAGGTTAGGCATGCGAGTCAGTTTGTAGGATGCACCTTTTCCCATTAGATACCGACACTGATACTTCAAGGCAGAAGAAGGACCTTGTTTGAAGCAGAAGAATGGCACAAATCCCAGGTTTTTCAGACAATCAGGCTCTGCATCAGACTTCTCAAGGCCCATAGCATTCACACATCATAATCCAGGACCATTAAACCAGTTTCACAGGAAACCAGAGGCCCTGTTAACAATAAGAGGAAGAGTTTGTACTTCACAAGAACAAATCTCCAAAAGTTGTAAAATATTAAATGTGTGCCATTGAAATCTATATTCTGTAACTCATTTGTGTGCTGTGACTTGTATCTGCATGGCCAAGATTCAATTTAAAATGATTCTTGTACTGTGCAGACTTTTATGGCTGATACCAGAAATAATTGAGAAGCTACTGTATTGGTGCTAATTACAGGCTGAAATTTATTGTGACATTAATGGACACCTGCTTCATACGTTCGCACGGCAATCCTCTATCCATTATTTAGCGGGGACATTAACCCAATTAATTTTAACAGTGGAATTAACCTCACATCTGTTCATTTCCAGTGTTAATACATCTTCTTTATTTGTCATCCAGGCATTTGTAATCGCCATTACATCAGACTTCATCCCACGCCTTGTTTACCAATACATGTACAGTGATGATGGCACTATGCATGGGTTTATGAATCATACCTTGTCATACTTCAATATCAGTGAATTTCTACAGGGCACACATCCCCAATCATCACATTTCATCAACATTAAAGTCTGCAGGTAATTATATGTTCAGATATTGCCGCTGCTTGATTACTGTCTGTCACCTTTCTATAATAAAGGCTGTTTAGCCGGTGGCATTCCAGTAATTATCGTCCTGTTTTTCTTTATTGGTGCAGAAAGATGGGATCCTCACTTAGTTGGCAAAAGAAATGCTTCTGCATAATAGTTTAGATGCAACTGGGCTGTAGCCATGTTTCTTTGACCAAATGATCTGGTTGTAATCCATGATCCAAGTTGCTAATGACAGCTCTCTTACCAAAACACAGAGATTTAAAACAAGCTGGGCTCAGAGAAACATCAGCTTGCACAGCTGGGAACAAGACCACATGTGGTAAAGTATATGATCTTATTGAGCGCCACTTGTGGTTTTCTTTCTGTGACTCGATTGTTTACAGCTGCAGAGTCCGATTCCACCAAACAGCTACACGTTTGGTGTTATTTTAAGAAGCATTTTTCTGAAACCTGGTATGATTTGGAAAGTTTTCTTTTTCACTACATATCATATTATTGAAACTCAACTGAGCTAATTGGCAATATCTTTACCTCCGACCAACATCTCCCACCTCACCCTGACACATCACCATAGGTACAAGGATTACAGAGAACCACCATGGTCTGATCATGCCTATGACTACTCCAAGCAATATTGGACTATTTTGGCTGCACGCTTGACATTTGTTATCATTTTCCAGGTAAGTGATGGGCAATGAGAAATAATGGTTCAAATTGGTAAGAGGAGCAATATCTGTAAAGAATTAAATAACATGGAGCTGAAATTAAAATGTACTTTAAAAGGATAGGGTCCTTAGACATATCAGAGCATAGATCAAAAATACTGGCTAATTGGAAGTTAAAACACAAATCTGGTGAGTGATGGAAGATTCAGAAATTGTAAAGTTGAAACACAACAGTAGGGCAGATTATTTTGAAAACAAAAAGAGAGATGCATTGGATTACTGCAACATTAATCAGCAACATCAGCACTTTATCAATAGTATGCCATTGTAACAGCAGCACGTTATTCCACTGCTGACAGCATGCTATAACATGAAGGAGACAAACTCTGCATCTCTCCATGGTGTCCAGGACCCAATGTTTGAAGAGCAGAGATTAAAGGTACAGCTCCAAATTTCCATTGTGCCTCCAACAGGAACTGGAGGGCTATGGGGGGCGGGGGGGCACTAAAAAGGGCCAAAGCACTGCTTGGAAGTTTTAGGTCTCTACTGAGCATTGGTATAAAAGTATCGAGTAATTCATTATTACAGTGTTGTAAAACCTCTGGAATATTCACTTAGAACATTGAGTTTTAAACATTGTCCATCATACTTCTTCTTAATGGACAGAAAACAGGGAGTAAGAATAAACCGGTCATTTTCGGGATGGCGGGATAGTAGAGTGCCGCAAAGCTCAGTGCTTGCGTCTCTGCTCTTTACAATCTATATCAATGACTTAGATGAGGGGACCAAGTGTAATATATCCAAGTTTGCTGATGATACAAAGCTAGGGGGAAAGTAAGCTGTGAGGAGGACACAAAGAGACTTCAAAGAGCTATAGACTGGTTAAATGGTTGGGCAAGAATGTTGAGTATAATGTGGGGAAGTGTGAAATTATCCATTTTGGTAGGAAGGATGGAAAAGCAGAAATAACAACAGAAAATGCTGGAAAAACTCAGCAGACCAGGGCAGCATCCGTGGAGAGAGAAACAGAGTCAACGTTTCAGGTCGAAGACCTTTCGTCAGAACTGGAAAAAAGCAGGAAATGGAGCAGATTTAAAAGCAAGTTTAGGGGCTGGGAAAGGGGGGAGGGGATGAAAGAACAAAAGGGGAAGGTCTGTGATAGCATGGAAGGCAGGAGAAGGAAAGAGGCATTAAGAGATATTCAAGGCAAGAGGAGGTTGTAATGGGACAGGTTACTTGGGTGTCCGTGTACACGAATCATAGAAAGTTAACATGCAGGTACAGCAATTAGAAAGGCAAATGGTAGGTTTGTAGGAACGGCCAGATTCCTAACTAAAGGACTGAGATCGAGTCAGTCTATTAAACAAACGATGTTTAATACTAATAAACAGAGTTTAACACTAAAACAATGGAAAGCTGGCTAACAGGTCTGTACTGGTTGCTAGCTCCACGAGGACTGACTAGAGCCCCTCCCTGGTCGGACGTCATGATGTCATCACATTTTCCTGCCGCTGGAGGATCACGTGATCAACGTGATGACGTCATTGAAATAAAGAATAGATTTGCCTTTCTAATCTAGGCTTTATTAACTTAAAAATCCTGTAGCACATCTTCAACACCCAGTCCCAACTAAAGGCTGGAAAGAACTGAATTTAAGATGGCCACCACAAATCACATGACATCAACTACCAATGAGATTACAGCATATATCCCAAGGCAGGAAACAAACAACCAATCACAATACTTCTTACTAAACATAAAGAATAATCACCACATTCACCCCTCCTTTTAAAATATACTCCAACCTAAATAACCTTTACAATTTATGATTAATTATTTACAACTAAAACTATGCACAGACAAATAAAACTATTCAACATGACACAATACTAAGTGAGCAACAACAAATAGTAACATTGCACATAAGTATTAAGTATCTCTCAACTAAAACAATATAATATAATATTTCAACAATTTTAAAACATTACTATCAATTTAAAAGTCCATTTTCAATCGGTCGACCGGATATCTTGTTCGTGTCGACCTTCTTAACCTTGGTGAAATTCCTTGCCCTCCCACACCAGGAGACACAGAAGTATCTTCTGCAGGAAGGCTATCCATATCCCGATTTTCAACGGTTTCCGGATTAGAAATCCCATCAGGAGGTAAACTGGGACGGTCATGAACATCCATCGAGGGCTGACTAATAGAAGTATAATTATCTGCAGTCGGATTGGAAATATTCGTAGTATCTGTAACAGCATCCACATTATCTGAATCATGACTATTGTTAATATCCTCAGAAGAGGGCTGGCCACCACAAGGAGCCAAGTCTTTAATTGAAACGGTACTTTCTTTCCCATCTTGGAATCGAATATGAGCATATTGGGAATTTGCTTCCAACAGCTCCACCTCCTCCACTAAAGGATCATATTTTGACAATCTAACATGGTGTCGAAGCAGCACAGGTCCCTGCATAGTAAGCCATGAAGGTACCGAATATCCCGTAGTAGATCTCCGTGGATAGTTAAAGAGCCTTTCATGGGGGGTCACATTAGTAGCCGTTGAAAGCAATGATCTAATGGAATGCAGGGCATCAGGCAGTACCATTTCCCACTGTGTATTCTTAAGGTTCCGGGATGTCAAAGCCAACATAACTGCCTTCCAGATCACCCCATTGTATCGTTCGCACTGTCCATTACCCTGGGGATTATACGGGGTAGTTCTGCTAGTAGAAATTCCCCGACTCTGAAGGTATTCCTTCAACTGGGAAGACATAAAAGAACTTCCCTGATCCGAATGGATATACGCAGGCATCCCAAAGATGACAAAAAGTTGAGTCAGACATTTGATAACTGTAGCAGCTGATACATCTGTGCAAGGAAAAGCAAAAGGGAACCTTGAAAACTCATCCACAACAGTAAATATATATCGGTTTTGAGTAGTTGAAGGAAGAGGCCCCTTAAAATCAACGCTCAAACGTTCAAAAGGAGAAGTAGCCTTTATAAGATGAGCTCGTTGAGGCTTAAAGAAATTCGGTTTACACCGAGCACAGATAGAACATGATGAAGTCATCCGCTTGACGTCTTCAACTGAAAAGGGCAAATTCTTACTGCGTACGAAGTGTATCATCCTCGTAACCCCAGGATGGCATAAGGCATTGTGAAGATTAATAAGCGTATCTCCGTGAATCACAGAACAATAAGCCCTCGACAGCGCATCAGCAGCAACATTATCCTTCCCCGGACGATAAACTATATCAAAATGGTAACATGCCAACTCAATCCTCCACCTCATTATTTTATCATTCTTAATCTTTCCAAAATGTTTGACATCAAACATAAAGGGCACAGACTTTTGATCAGTTACCAACGTAAAATGTCGCCCCGATAAATAATGTCTCCATTTACGCAGTGCTTCTACTATTGCATACGCCTCTTTCTCTATTGAAGAATGCCTTTTTTCGCTATTGTTCAAGGTACGTGAGAAAAAGGCCACAGGTCTTCCATTTTGGCTCAGAGTAGCCCCAATTGCAAAATCAGAAGCGTCCGTCTCAATCACAAAAGGAACCTACTCATCAATAGAATGCACAACTGCTCCAAGGATATCCTTTTTAAAATTATCAAAACACGTCCTGGCCTCCCATGATAGAGAATATGTCGTAACCCGAATAAAAGGCCGGATCTTCTGTGAAAAATTTGCAATCCAATTAGAATAGTAAGAAAACAGTCCAACAACTCGTTGCAAAGCCTTAGAATTAGTAGGACAAGGTAAATCAATCAATGGTCGCAGACGTTCTGGGTCTGGTTTAATCTTGTTTCCCGAGATAATGTACCCCAGTAGATTTACCTCAGTGGTCGAAAAGGTACACTTCTCTTTATTGAAAGTTAAACCAACTTTTTCCGCAGCTTGAAGGAATCTTTCTAAATTAGAATCATGCTCCACCCTTGATTTGCCACACACCGTGATGTCATCTAAGTATGAAAAGGTGTCAGAGAGAGAGTTATCACTTATAAAAGCATCCATTGCCCGTTGAAAAGAAGCAACACCATTAGTAACACCAAATGGTATTTGGCAAAACTGATACAGCTTTCCACCAGCCTCAAAGGCCGTATATGGTTAATCCTTCTTAGCAATAGGAATCTGATGATAAGCACTCTTTAGGGCAATAGTGCTAAAAACCTTATACTGAGATACTTTATTGATAAGCTCATCAATCTTAGGCAAAGGGTACGCATCTAATTGAGTATACCTATTAATAGTTTGGGAATAGTCTATCACCATTCGTTTCTTATGTCTCTCGTTAGTCGTGACAACTACCTGTGCCCGCCAAGGCGAACAACTAGGCTCAATGATTCCTTCCAATAAGAGACGTTGAACTTCAGAATTAATAAATTCTCTATCCTGACTGCTATACCTTCTTGACTTGGTAGCAATTGGCTTACAATCCGGCATCAAATTGGAAGAAAGTGATAATGGAGAAATGGATAAAGAGGTTAATCCACAAATAGATAAAGGTGGTTTAGTCCCTCCAAATGAAAGACTGAGAGACTCGTGTAACTGAAGCACATCATGACCAATCAAAATATCCGCACAGAGATTAGGCAAAACAGATAGGCATATATCAGTATACGTATTACCTAGAAGAATCAATTTCACAAGACAACAACCAGCTACTTGTGAAGTGAGAGTCGTCTGAGCCATACACACCTGATAGGAAACAGGCAAAATTTTCAAATGCTTCTCCTTTGCAAACTGAAGGCTTATAAAACTCTCGGTACTGCCCGTATCTATAAGGGCCTTCACTTCCAACCCATTAACTTGGGCCGTAACTATAGCTTTGTTTAGGCCATGAGCAAATGCAGCAGAAATTGATGCAATAAACGCCCTATCTAAAGGCTGAATAGTCACAGAGGAGGTAATTGAACCTGATGATTTACACACACATGCGTAATGACCTCTCTTGCCGCATTTACTACACACAGCCTCCCGAGCAGGACACTTCAGACGAGGGTGCCGGACGTTCCCACAAAAATAACACTTCTGAATCCTAGAGGCAACGGCCGCTGAAGTAGAAACTGTTTCAGAATCTAGTAAACCACTCCTATTAAGTCCACATAATTCCTTTTCATCCGGAACTGCCGAAACCACAGTCACAGGCCGATTAAAAAGAGCATAAGAATCCGAACTTCTCTGAGCCACATCCAATGTAGAAGCTTGCTCAAAAGCACTCTTAAGATCCAAAGTCTTATTTTCTAACAACCGCTGACGAATTGATCTAGACAATAATCCATTAATAAAAGCACCCCGTACCGATTCTTCCTTATATTCTTCAGCCATCACGGCCTTATAATTACAGTTAACACTAAGGCACCGAAGTGCTTGTAAATAAGTATCCAAAGATTCTCCCACCTGCTGCCTACGGGCAGATAGAAGGTGACGTGCAAATACCTCATTCTTTGGTTTAACAAAAATCTTTTCCAATGTAGAAATAGCCACTTCGTAAGTTTTACAGTCCAAAATATACTTTTACACATCCGGAGCAATGTAGTTGATCAGCATATTCAGCTTATTTAGAGACTCTTGATCCAACACGCCCAAAAAGTTTTTAAATGTACAATACCAGTGTTTCCATTTATCATCCACTCCTGCAGAATTAGGGTCAGCATTGAATCGTTCTGGTTGAAGATATCGCTCCATTCTGACATAAAGTTAATAAATTGAAATAAAGAATAGATTTGCCTTTCTAATCTAGGCTTTATTAACTTAAAAATCCTGTAGCACATCTTCAACACCCAGTCCCAACTAAAGGCTGGAAAGAACTGAATTTAAGATGGCCACCACAAATCACATGACATCAACTACCAATGAGATTACAGCATATATCCCAAGGCAGGAAACAAACAACCAATCACAATACTTCTTACTAAACATAAAGAATAATCACCACAGTCATCGCGTTGGGTCTCAGTCTTAAAGGAACCGCGCTATGTACATGCGATAATATGAACAGAGATACAGATTCATTCTGTAGCTAACAATTAGTTAAAGATAATTATGTACATAAGATCAGAGTCCCCTTGGTGGCTCTGCCACATGCGCCCCCCCAGAATTGTCTTTAACAGTAAAAGTCAATTGACTAGGAGGTCTGACAAGCCTGTCAGAGCGACTCCTGTATTCTCGGAGTGAACGTTGTTGAACAGTGGGCGGGCTGGCGGAT
The DNA here is from genome assembly GCF_052327205.1 of Somniosus microcephalus. Taxonomy (NCBI): domain Eukaryota; kingdom Metazoa; phylum Chordata; class Chondrichthyes; order Squaliformes; family Somniosidae; genus Somniosus; species Somniosus microcephalus. Next base: position 29,063,257 of record NC_141003.1, read on the forward strand.
GGGAGCCTTCGAACTGGTGCAGATGCAGCTGGAGGGCGGCCACGGTGTGGTGGCTGTGCAGTCTCTACTGGCCGGTCGATGTCCAGATGCGCCGGTTTGAGACGATCAATGGAGATGTGGTCTGGTTTACCACCGATGTCAACCGAGAAACTCTTGTCACCGGGCTCTATTACGTGGAAAGGCCCTGTGTAGGGAGCCTTGAGCGGATCCCTATGGGTATCATGCCGAATGAATACGAATTCAGCATGTTTTAGCTCCGCTGGAACGTGCGAAGATGGCAGGCCATGATGCAAAGTCGGAATGGGCGCGAAAGCCTTGGCCATTTCCCGGTGGTTGCTGAGTTGGTCGGCCGCAGACCATGGCGCGGTGGGAAGCGGCAGGAAATCTCCCAGAACGCGGAGCGGCTGACCATACACGAGCTCTGCGGCAGACGATTGCAGGTCCTCTTTGGGTGCCATGCGCAGCCCCAACATGACCCATGGAAGCTTATCCACCCAGCCGGCACCTTGGAGGCTGGCTCTCAGCGATGCCTTTAACGATCGGTGGAAACGTTCGCACAAACCGTTTGCCTGTGGGTGATAGGCCGTAGTGCGGTGGAGTTTGGTGCCGAGACCCTGGGCCACAGCGTTCCAGAGCTCGGACGAGAATTGTGGACCGCGGTCTGAAGAAATATCCGCCGGAACGCCGAAACGTGCGACCCACGAGGAGAGGAACGCTCTGGCTACATCGGCAGACATAGTAGACACCAAAGGTACTGCCTCAGGCCATCTGGTAGTACAATCGACCATGGTTAGAATGTGTGTGTAACCCTGGGACGGTGGCAACAGTCCGACGAGATCCACGTTGACGTGGTCGAATCGCTGTTCTGGCACAGTGAACGTGGCCAATGAGGCCCTGATGTGGCGCTGCACCTTAGACTTTTGACAGACGACGCAGGTGTTAACCCAGTTGCGGATATCCTTAAGCATTCCTCTCCAGACGAACTTAGCCGACAGTAATTTTTGGGATGCTTTTACACCCGGGTGCGAAAGCCCATGGATGGCATCGAAGACTTGGCAGCGCCAGGCAGCTGGAACGATCGGGCGAGGATCCCCCATGGAGACATCGCAGAGCAACGAGGTGCCTGCTGCGTGGAATTGCACATCGGCCAGTTGGAGGCTAGAGGTGTAAGCGCGATATGACTGCGTTTCAGGGTCGGATGCTTGGTCGGTGGCCATGAGGGCATAATCGATGCCCAACTGGACTGCCCGTACGGGCACGCGAGAAAGGCAATCGGCTACCAAATTGTCCTTGCCAGCTACATGCTGGATGTCTGTCGTGAATTCCGAAATGTAAGTTAGCTGTCTCTGCTGTCGGGCCGACCGCGGTTCAGCGGTCTTGGCCATTGCAAAAGTCAGTGGTTTGTGATCTACAAACGCGGTGAAGGGACGTCCCTCCAACAGGAAATGAAAATGGCGAATGGCCAGGAACAGTGCCAGCAACTCATGGTCGAAAGTACTATAATTGCGTTCGTTGCGCCGGAGTTGGCGGCTGAAGAATGCCAGTGGCTGCCACGACCCATTGACCCACTGTGCTTGCACGGCGCCTATGGCATAGTCGGAAGCGTCTGTGGTGAGGGCGATGGTGGCTCCTGGCAGAGGGTGCGCCAACATAGTTGCATTGGCTAGAGCGGTTTTTGTGTTGTCGAAAGCGTCGTCCATTGCCGCCATCCAGGTTATTGCATCCTTTCCCATCTTGCCTTTGAGGGCCTCATAGAGGGGCTGCATGAGTTGTGCTGCCTTCGGCACAAAGCGGTGATAGAAGTTCACCATGCCCAGGAATTCTTGGAGGGCTTTGGTGGACTGTGGCTTCGGGAATGCCAAAATTGCTTTGACCTTTGACTGCAGCGGGATTGCACCCTCCTGGGTAATGCGGTGGCCCAAGAAGTCAATCTGATGTAGGCCGAACTGGCATTTGGCCGGGTTGATTATGAGGCCATGCTGGCTGAGGCGCCGAAAAAGGGTACGGAGATGGTCGACGTGCTCCGCTTTGGTGGAGCTGGCTGTCAGGATATCGTCCAGATAGACAAATAAAAACTGAAGATCCCGCAGGACCGAGTCCATGAGTCGTTGAAAGGCCTGCGCGGCGTTCTTGAGCCCAAAAGGCATTCTGAGGAACTTGAACAGTCCAAAGGGGGTAATAACCGCAGTTTTTTGGATGTCCTGCTGGTGTACGGGGGACCTGATGGTAGCCCCGGACGAGGTCGACCTTGGAGAAGATTGAGTTTCCCACCAAATGGGCGGAAAGGTCTTGAATGTGCGGGATCAGGTACCGATCGGGCGTCATTGCATCATTCAGTCGACGGTAGTCCCCACATGGCCGCCATCCGCCGCTGGGCTTTGGAACGATATGTAGGGGTGAGGACCAGGGACTATTCGACCGGCGAATAATCCCCAGCCGCTCCATCATGGCAAACTCGGCCTTTGCTGCCGCGAGCTTACCGGGTTCCAGTCGCCGAGCTCGTGCGTACACTGGGGAGCCGGTCATAGTAATGTGGTGTTGGACACCATGCTTAGCTGCCGAGGCGGAGAAAGTGGGCTTGGTCAGATCCGGGAATTCACTTAGTAGGCGGGTGAATTCGTCCGGCGAGGGTAACGCGCAGGAAACAGTATGGGCCGGTGCGGAACTGCGGAAGCACGGAATGGAATGGAAGGTAGCCGCGTTGACCAGTCGACGGTTTCGGACATCTACCAAGAGGCTGTTGGCGCATAAGAAATCCGCGCCGAGGATGGCTTGTGAAATTTTGGCTGTGATAAATTCCCACTGAAACCATTGTCCGCCGAAGCACACCCGGACCTGCCGTTTGCCAAAGGTACGAATGGCCCCGCCATTAGCTGCCTCGAGGGTGGGACCGTGCCGCCCAGACTGGATGTCAAGTGCTGAGGCGGGAAGGATGCTGCACTGCGCCCCGGTGTCGCATAAAAAGCGCCGGCCCGAAAGGGAATCGGTAATGTAGAGGAGCTTCCCAGAATTCCCAATCGCCATCGTGGGCACGGCCTGTACCTTAAACTCAATCCTCCTTTTCTGGGGCTGCTGCCGGGGTTGCTGTTTTTTTTTAGGCGCGAAACTGCAAGGAGGGCGGCAGCTTCTGCCTTTCGCGCCGAAACAGGCGTGGTAAAAACACAAGCTGGGGGATGGAGGTGTCAGGGCGGCATCCGCGGAGGAGGGTTGTCTCGTGGCGGAGCAGTATTGCTGCATGACCGCATAAACCGTGTCTGCTTCTGCAGCCAGTGCTGCGCAATCCGCGGTGTCCGATCTAGCGAGAGCGGCTTGAACCTGTTCAGGGAGTTGACTCAGGAATAACTCCCGAAAAAGGAAACATTGGGGTTCGGAGCCCAGGAGCGTGAGCATCTGGCTCATTAACTCAGATGGCTTGGAATCGCCCAGGCCGGGCATAGCGAGCAGCCGGCGGGCCCGCTCTGCCTTCGTGAGTCCGAAGACCTGTATTAACTGCGCTTTAAGAGCATCATATTTGCTGGCCTCTAGGGGGTTTTCGAGCAGGCTGATGATCCGTGCGGCCGTGGAGCTGTCGAGTGCGGAGACCACATGGAGGTAGCGGGTCTGATCCGTGGCGATGTTACGGAGTTCAAATTGTGCTTCTGCTTGGACGAACCAGGAGGCAGCATGTTGTTCTCAAAACTGTGGGAGTTTCAAAGCCACAGCGTGTGCTTCCATGTTTCGTTACGCTTCTTTCGCGAAAATTGTCCACGAAAATTCGGGGTCACCACTGTAGGAACGGCTAGATTCCTAACTAAAGGACTGAGATCGAGTCAGTCTATTAAACAAACGATGTTTAATACTAATAAACAGAGTTTAACACTAAAACAATGGAAAGCTGGATAACAGGTCTGTACTGGTTGCTAGCTCCACGAGGACTGGCTAGAGCCCCTCCCTGGTCGGACGTCATGACGTCATCACATTTTCCTGCCGCTGGAGGATCATATGATCAACGTGATGATGTCATTGCGTTGGGTCTCAGTCTTAAAGGGACCACGCTGCGATAATATGAACAGAGATACAGATTCATTCTATAGCTAACAATTAGTTAAAGATAATTATGTACATAAGATCAGAGTCCCCTTGGTGGCTCTGCCACAGGTTAACCTTTATTGCAAGGGGCTTGGAGTATAAGAGTAAGGAAGTCTTGCTGCAATTATATAGGGCTTTGGTGAGACCAGACCTGGAGTACTGTGTACAGTTTTGGTCTCCTTACTCAAGGAAGGATATCCTTGCCTTAGAGTGGATGCAGCGAAGGATTACTAGATTGATTCCTGGGATGAGAGGACTGCCCTATGAGGAGAGGTTGTGTAGAATGGGCCTATATTCTCCTCAGTTTAGAGGAATGAGAGATGATCTCATTGAAATGTATAAATTTCTTAGAGGGCTTGGCAGGGTAGATGCTGAGAGGTTGTTTCCCCTGGCTGGAGAATTTAGAACTAGGGGTCATAGTCTCAAAATAAGGGGTTGGCCATTTGGGACTGAGATGAGGAGAAATTTTTTTACTCATAGGGTTGTGAATCTTGGGAATTTTCTACCTCAGATGGCTGTGGATGTGCAGTCGATGAGTATATTCAAGACTGAAATAATAGATTTTTGGGCACTAAGGGAATCAAGGGATATGGGGGTAGGACGGGAAATAGAGTTGATGTGGAAGTTCAGCCATGATCTTATTGAATAGCGGAGCAGGCTCGAGAGGCCATATGGCCTACTCCTGCTCCTATTTCTTATGTTCTACTATTCTCTGCCATTGGCGCTGCAACTTGCTGCCATCATTTTACATTCCAAATTGATCAGTCCTCAAAGATTCAGACAGTTTTAGCAAAAATCAACATGAATGAGATAAAGATAAAGGATTGCAGGCAAAAATGGATGAGAAGATTTGGGTCTGTCAGGATTTTATGGCATACTAGGGTTGCGTTAGCATTCAGCTTTGCTTTGTGTCAAAAGAGCTTCTGTGTGGTAACTCTCCTCCCCCAATATGTGATCCGAGCATCAGCGATAATCCAATTGATCCATCAAGTACAGACTGCCACTGTGGAATTACCAGACACAGGTCACACCTACTCCACATAGCTCCAATACTGCTGCCTTTTGATGATTTCCTTGAGTGTATTGGAATTTAATGGGAATGATACAAAAATGTGCGTTTAATATTGAGTAAATAAACAATATTACATTTTTAAAAAGGATGTAAAAAGATCCTTCTTTACATACTGTCAGGTACCCTTCCACTGTATTACAACAGTACACCATATGGTAGAAAGAGACAATCCCTCATTCCCTTCTGACCCAAATGTATTGCCTCCACGTTTGTCAACACACCCAGTTCCAGCATGTTGCATGGGTGGTCCCTGATCTGTGACATTTCATTGGTGATGGTAATATTATGAATGATAGATTAATGCAGCAATGGCCAATTTGATATGTAGCTGGGTGGTTGACACTGAGGTTTACGGTGGAGTAAATGACATGGAAGGACATTATATTTACCAAATTGCATTCAGTCATAGAAATCATAGCACAGAAAGAGGTCATCTGGCTTATTAGGCCTGCACTACCAGCTCTCTAACCAGAGCTAGTGGCGCTAAAGTCATTTCCCTGGTAAAACCATAGAATTTAGAGCAGAGAGAGGGGTAAATCAAGACAGACCAGGGATTGATTCTTGGAGGTCTCTGGTCTTTGTGGCTTATAAGACCATAACTTAGCTAAGGAAGGATATACTTGCCTTCGAGAGAGTGCAACGAATGTTCACCAGACTGATTCCTGGGAAGGGGGGATTGTTCTATGAGGACAGATTGAGAAGGCTAGGCCTATATTCCCTAGAATTTTGAAGAATGAGAGGTGATCTCATTGAAACATATAAAATTGTTACAGGGCTTGACAAGGTAGATGCAGGGAGGATGTTTCCCCTGGCTAAGGGTCACAGTCTCAGAATAAGGGGTCGGCCATTTAGGATTGAGATGAGGAGACATTTCTTCACTCAGAGGGTGGTGAATCTTTGGAATTCTCTACCCCAGAGGGCTGTGGAGGCTCAGTCGTTGAGTATATTCAGATCAGAGATCGATAGATTTTTGGATAGTAGGGGAATCAAGGGATTTTGGGATAGTGCGGGAAAGTGGAATTGAGGTCAATGATCAGCCATGATCTTATTGAATAGCGGAGCAGGCTCGAAGGGCTGAATGGCCTACTCCTGCTCCTATTTCTTATGTTCTTAATTTTAGCTCTAATTCATTGGGGAAGGCTTTTGGTGGCAGTTGGCAGGTATATAAGAACAAATTTCACATCCATTATGATACAATCACTCAAAAAACATTCAGCACTTATTTCATTATCTCTCAAAAAACGTTGTTTCACAGAAAAAGTAACCAATCACTGTCAAGTCTGTGGGTTGTGCAGTTAATAAATACACAGACTTCAGAAGTAACAAACAAACAGGTCTTTACTATTTGAAGGTTCGGGCGAATCTGCCCCAGCAATCCTGCTACAACACTTATATACTGGTGTGGTCACTATCGGTATTACAGTATACAGAAGCCAAACAAATAGTGCCACACCTAAAGTAGTTCCCTTAAAGGTGAACGGTTACATTCAATAGTTCCCTTAAAGATAGACGGGTACATACACTACAATCCTCCCTTTTTAGCTTATTACTTACAGAGTCCCCGTTAAACATACATATCTTCAACTTCCTATAAAACAAATTACAGATATAATCTCGGTGGAGTCAATGTCATATAAAACAATTTACAGATATAATCTCGGTGGAAACAGTTCACAGGTTCAGTCTCTGCGGAAACAGTTCATAGATTCAGTCTCTGATCTTGACTCGGTCCGAACAACATTTCTTTGGTGTAGCCGGTTCACCTGGCTAGCGTGACTCCTCCATAGCCTTTTTCTTGACGTAACAGCTTGAACTTTCGTCCTGTTGAACCAGCAGTGCGGACTTTTACAACCAACTGGCTGTCTTGACATTTTCCAGTTTTTCAACTAATTTAGCTCCTTTCGTAATGTCCCGCCTGGAATGGTAGAAGTGCTAATATTTTAGACAGTTATTATCTTCTGCTTCTTCTTTTTCTTTTCTGCCTTTTTGAAACTCTCGGAGCTCCTTTCTCGGCTGCCAGCTGTAGCGCCACCAACTCTCTATGTTCCTTAGACCTTAAGTGCTTCATCTGGATTTCAGCACTTTGAGAGTTTTCATCACAAGCTGGGCAGACCACATCCTCGTAATATTCAGTGTCACTCAACAGGTCATGGTAATATTCGGGTTCGTCCTGAGTTAGGCCAGCGAGAGAGACTTCTTCTTCCTCCTCACCCGTCTGGACGTTAGCTGACGGTGGTTCCTTCCCTAGACATCTTTCTTGAAAAACCTTCTTCATGCATTCATATTCATCCCGCTCTTCCTGGGTTATCTGCCATTCCTTCACGACGGACCTCATTTGTGAGTTCAATACCTTCCCTTCCATCGGTAATTGCGTTATCAGGCTATTTAACCCTTCTACTGAAGTAACGGTTTCCACATTCTTCTGTTCACCTTGACGTGATTCAACGTACTTTTGGCATCCTTGTAAAATTTGTGTTGCCACCTCAGCTATTTCCGTGACTTTTGAGAGCTCCGAACTTGTTCCCCCTGAAGATTGAAGCTTGTGTTCAGATTGTTCCCCTTGCAGAGTCTTGTCCTTCAGCATATGAAGGAGTTGGCTGACCGTTAACTCTTCCCTGGGAACACGGTGGATCAGAGTCTTCTCCATTTCATCCACCTCTTTCTCCAATACTTCCACCTTACGTTCCTCTTGAACTTTGGCTTTCAGCGCTCGGAAAAGTTGTGCCCTGATGCTCTCTAGTTCATGTTCAGGGACCATTCTTACAGTTTCCTTTTCTTCCACTGAAAGGATTCCCAGTTGAATCTGTTCTTCAAGTTGTTGAACCTCGGTCATTGCCGCCTCATATTTGTCTTGGGTGTCCTTCAATGTTTTTATAAGTTCTTGGACATCCTGTCTTTCATGCTCTGCCATGATTTTCACCTCTAATTTCTCATCTATGGATGGAACTTCTACCGATGAGTCTGTCTTGGCCTTGAGCTCATCAAGAATTTCCTGCAGCCTTTGGACTTCTTGCTCATGTTCAACCTTTAGTTGTTCATATGCTTCTACTGAAACTAGCTTTTCGGAGGCTGCTGAGTTAACCCCCTTCTGAATTGTAGCCTGGGCCTGTTCATACTGTTCTTTCAACTTCTCACACTCTGCTTGTAAGGAGTCGTAGAGAAGAACTGGAATAAAATCCTGGCTCCCTGAAGATTCCTCTTCCTTTGGTTCGTTCTGTAAATATTCTAGTTCCTGAACAGCATCAGGGGAATGTGATTGGTATTTGACCACGATGGCTCTATGGTCGCTCTCTGCTTGAGCTAGCTGTCTCTGTTGTCTTTCCAGGTTCTCCCATTCGGTGTCCCAGAACTTTTCCATATTTTTCATCTCTTGTACGAGACGGTCACTCAACTGTTCTAATTGTTGTCGTACTTTGACATAAGTTTGCGTCCGAGCTCGGTGTTCTTCTGTCATGGATGAATCCTTTGCTTGAACAGGCTCAGAATTCTCTGTCAACCTGGAGTTCTGCTCTGCAGCTTTATTCTTCTTGGTACCATAAGTCCTTCTGCATGTCTTCGTTTTCTTCCCCATCGTCGGCAAGTCCCTTTTAGCCTTGTCTTCCATATTCGACTTGGTCTTATCATCATCCATTTCAGAATCTGAGCTAATAGCTTGCACCGAGTCCTCCCTCATTATGGCTTTTAGGTAATGCCATTCCATGTCTATTTTCTTAATCCACTCCCGTCCTAGAAGTGGTGGTCCTCCCTCAGGTAATACGTACAAGTTCATTCTTGGGTGTTCTTTACCCCTATCTCTCACCTTGACTCTTATTTTCCCCACGGGGTATACGTTATGCCCCGTGTATGTCTGTAATACGAACTTGGTATTTCTTAAAGGTATGTGAGAGAATAGCCGGTGGTAGTCCCTTCGGTTGATGACTGATAGAGCTGATCCAGTGTCCAGCTCCATTCTTACTTGGACTCCCGCTATTTTTAGTATGACCCAGATGGTCTGTAGATCCGTTTCTTTACCCACATTGTGGATTCTCAGACTACCCAGCTCCTGGTTGTTTGGGTCTGAGTCTGAATTCTGTTCGTCTGAACTCTTCTCAGCCACCTTGTGTACCTTGTTGTACTTTTCTTGTGGTGGCTTCCTTTGATTGTTGGTCTTTTTCCCGGACCGGCATACCTTCGCGATGTGACCCAGTTTGCCACATTTCCTACACTCTTGGTTCTTAAACCAGCATTGAGTCTGGTCATGCGTTGTCTTCCCACAACGGTAGCATTTTGTTGTGCTTGAAGTAATTTGGTCCACCCCGAGTGCCGCCGCCTTTAGTTGCATTTCCGCCGTTCCTTTCGCTGCGGCTTCGTGCGATGCAGCTATAAGGACAGCCCTGTCCAGTGTGAGGTCGTTCTCTTCCAGTAGTCGCTTCTGCGTCCCTTCTTTGGACAATCCGCATACGAACTTGTCCCGCAGCGCTTCTGTCAGATTCCCTCCGAACTGGCAGTATTTCGCTAGCCTACGCAGTTCGACCAAGTATTCCGCATTGCTTTCGTCTTTCTTCTGCGTTCTTGCGTAGAATTTGAATCGTTCAGCCAGCATCAACGGTGTGGGGTTCAAGTGGTCCTTCAGCACAGCCACAATCTCTTCGAAGGTCTGATCCGCTGGTTTATTTGGTGCTATTAGATGCTTCAAGAGCCCGTATGTTTTTGCCCCCATCGAGTTTAGCAATGTTATCGCCTTGTCGTCTTCCTCTATTTTGTTGGCTTCGCAATAGATCTCTATGCGTTCCACGTACGTGGCCCAGTCTTCTATTTCAGAATTAAAGTCGTTAATATTCCCTCGCTTAGGCATCTTTCTTCCCTTGGGAGCAGCACCAGTTAACAACAGTCAAATTAAAAACAGAAGAGTTTGAAATCTGGTTGAGAGTTGATGTGATGGAAAAATAACTTTTGACCATTTTCCATTTGCTTTCTATTTACAGAATTTTAAGAAATGTTACTCCAATATCAACTGATTGTGGTTAGCTGCTAGTTTCAATAGTTAGTTTTCCCTGCATGGCTTGACTCAATTGCACTTCAGTGTTGCTCCATCCTCTGGTTGCTCATGAAGACATGGTCAATTTTCAGCAGACGAACGATCACACCCAAGTGACTATTGATTAGGGAGCAGTGTGGCAGACAGTCGCTTAAAGGGCACATTAATCAATAGGCTTCCACTATATTTTAAAGATCTAATTGTAGAGTGACAACTGCTCTAATTATATAGCCCTTGTTCTAGCCCAAACATCACAGGGTCCTAGATGCCAGCACTTTGTTCCCTTCAAATGCCTTACAAAATATTTACTGAAAAACGTTTTTAAAGGTAGAATCAAATCAATCTGTACAGTGTATTGGAGCAATAGCAAAGGTGTAGCATAGGTTTACCAGTCTGAGAGGAGGGATCAGAGAGGATATAATTATCACGACAGAGTTGAAGAGTAGGGAGTAGTTTTCATCTTCACAGTTTGGGCGGTAAATTGTCAGAGCGGATCACCTGCCCTTTGTAGAACCTGCCCGATCTGCTCCGACAGTTCACCACCCAAATGGTGAAGGCTAGAATTACCCCTTAGGACTATAGTTACTGGAGCAAAGTATGTCAAGAGGGTAATAGAGGTGTTCAAACGTAGAAGAGGGTTTAAGAGAGAAAATCATGAAAGATTATTTTCACTGGTCAGTGAATCAGTAACAAGGGGGCTGAGACTGAGGATTAGTAGAAAAAGCATAAAGAGGGAGGTTGGATTATATTACTGCAAAGGGTTTGTTGCAGCATGAAATACAATACTACAAGTGCCTATCAATCAATTACTAAGGGGGCAATTTTCCGGGGGGGTAAGTGGGCAGGATCGGTGGTGGGTCGGGTGGGAAAGTGTTTTTTTTTGACAGCGGGTCAGCCGCTATGCGCCTTCCCCAATATCGGGTCTGTCAGTGCTGAGCAGGATGGGGCAGGCGACCCAATTAAGCTCATTATTGCTTTGTTGACAGATCATTAACAGGCTTTATTAACTTATCTTTTCACTTTAATTTCATGTCCACGGGAACCGCGCTGTTCGGGGACCATGACTGTCAACCTGAGGCGGGAGTTCAGCGGCCATTGCTCCAGCTGATTACTTGACAACTTCAAATGTACAGTAAAAGCTCCCACCTGACAGATCTTCACTTTCCTCAGCCACAAGCTGTTTCTCAGTCCATTTCCAGCACAGACTCTGCAGGCTTTCCAGTTTCCACTCTCCATCCAGTATCACCTCATTGTAAGAACTCTCTCACCATTGACAGAATGCTTCTGTCATCTGTACTTCACCTGCCATCTATTCCATCAATATGGTTGCCCTTTATACTATCTTGGTCCTCAGAATCCGACCACAATCAGCCCCAACACCAGCAGCACCAGGCACACCAGCAGCACCAACAACAACATGAACCTTCTCCACAATCAACTGATGCTGCACAGGACAGAGGGCATCAGCACTCGAGCACATTGCTGCCCAGGATGCCAGGGATGGCCTCACCATGGCCAGATTTACTTCACTTAATGCTGTACACCCTGGCTGCCACATGAGGTTGGCACCACCTCACATCAACACCATAAAGCACCCCAAACCATTCCTTTCACACTCACCACCATTGCAGGGGGTACCATTATGTCTCACCATTCACTGCAACTCACTAAGCCACTTCCAAAGGTGCACACAAATCTGTCCAAGAACAGAAAGTGTTGAAAATAAAGGTTTCAATGTTTGACACCACATGAACAGAAATTTTACATGAACATTGGATAAAACACCCAAGTGGCTACCCTTGTGTGTTGTTAGTTGTTATGATTGCATTAGGATGAGGGTGAGTGTGAGGGGTGGCTAGTGAGATGGGGATAATGTAGATAGAGAGAGAGGGATGGGTGGAGGTGCAAGATAAGTTGGTGTGAGTAAGGATGTGCAGGAATAGGGTAGGGAAGGAAGAGTGATGGGGATGGGATAAGAGGCACAGCAGGATGAAGGTGAGTGTGGCTTTTTACTAATGTTTCGTGATCTAATGAGATCATTGAAAGGTTTGCGGCACTGCAGCCTGGTCCTCCTGACGAAATCCCTGCTTGTGTCCTCCTGTCGACATCCCTGCTTGTGTCCTCCTGTGCAATGTGCAACCAGGCTGTTTTGGTCTCCTGTGGAGGTCCCTTCTGCCCATGGGAAGGGAAGAGGACCTCCCTGCGTGCTGTGACTCCCTCCATTAGCATATGGAGGGAGTCATGGGAGAACCTGGGTGCAGCCCTGCACCTCTGTGCAGCGCTTGTCAGTGTTTGCAGCACTTCAATGCCTTAGAACACTGACAGCACAAATGTCAAAATAAAGTTGGCCATGGTCCCATTAATGAAACCTGCTGATGTCGTGTCATGAAATGACATCACGAGACCCGCTTCCTCTAATTGGACTGGGAAATGCGCTGGACGGGCTTAACAAGCCCTATCAATGGAAATTCATGCCAGACAGCAGGTTAGAGCGAGCAGCGGTGTTGTGACCTGCCTTCGACATCACCCGCCCTGGACCCACCGAGGTGAGCAAAATCCCAGCCTAATTCTGCAATCCCATTCTCCCAGCAAAGAAGTTGGCTTCAAGGGGAGCCCAGGTCGCAGAAAGGGCTGAAATATTGTAACCCCTGATTCTCTGACCCACACTTCCTGTCTGTGCAGCTTTCCAGTGGGAGTACCAGACTGTGGAATTAGTGCTTAGCAAGAGACGTGAAGAGGAAAAATATCAAATGGTATGGGGAAAGAACGGGGAATTGGGATTATAGGAGGGCGTTTTGATGTAGAAGTCACAATAGCATAGACATGATGGGCCGTGTGGCTCCCTTCTGCGCTAAGATTGCAATGATTCTGCGATTTTATGAAACTAATATTGGGCCAGTGGGAGCACAGGACATCATAACTAAGGACAGACAACTTGATCGAAGGACCAATCCTGTAGTCTTATCCTTCAGTCAGCCTGCCTGTCCTCAATTACTTCGTCTTTCCATTACTGCTGATTATTCCTGCTGGTTATTTCGGGCTACGGTTGATTTCATAAAGAATGCAGGCGACCATCTGATACCTTTTGAAGGTTGAAACAGTACTTGTGGAAGGAGAATATTCGTTGCCGGAAGAATAAATGTGATTAATGGTTCACAAGATATCCTCGCATGTGCTGTGTCAGTGGTTCAGATAACTGTAAGCAGTTGTAAAGCAGTAACCTTCTGTGAATGTTGGTGGCACTTTGGCACAGAGCATGGGTAGTGCAGCATACAAAGTCGGAGAAGCTGCTTCCTTGTTGTTCCCCCAATCTGCGTACTAAAGTTTCCATTTTCCGAGCCGGACACAGAGACTTGCACATGGTCTCACAATCTGCTCTGTTTATGCTCTCTTGACCCGGCACCCATTCGTTTACACCTGCCCAGGTAGCTAGAGGCACAACACTGATTAACTGGGTCCTGACGAAGGGTTTCGACCTGAAACATTGACTCTATTTCTCTCTCCACGGATGTTGCCTGGCCTGCTGAGTTTTTCCAGCATTTTCTGTTGTTATTACTGATTAACTACTGTTTATCTCAAAGGGCGGGGAAGGCAGATGCTTTGAGAAAACCGCTCAGGCAATCCTCATACCAGCATCTGGAGTTCGTTCACAATTCTGTTATTTAGAATGAACAACCTGGCTTTAATTTCACTGAATGCTCCGATTTCAATTGATTCAAACCGCACGTTGCCTTTATTTGTGAACGGAGAGTTCCATGTTTCCGTGGGCGGATTAGCGATGGAGAGGGTGTCCGAATGCGCTCATGTTACTGATATGGGCTTATTGCACACTTGCAGCACGCGACAGGCTAAGCTGCTGCTAGATGGTGTAGGATCAGGAGCGTGAGCCAGGGCCAAGGGGGAATAGGAAAACCAGGCAACAAAGTAAGGCGAGGAGTAAGTTATCCCAGTGAAGACTATCCATAAGGGATGTTTTTCATTATGTCCTGTTGGATGAATCCTGGGCGTATGATGTTGATTGTGATGCCTGGGTAACTAGCAAACTTATTGGTCATTGGGAATTAAGAAGCGAGCTTCCCCTGATTCCATTCCTATATTTTTATGCTACTGGGTTCAACCTTGGGAAGGTGTACACTCACAGCCGCTCCCTCATTGATGTGTAGCTATTAAATCCACCAGTGAAAGCACAGCTCTAAGACCAGGCCATTCCAGATGTGCTCAATAAAAAATAAGCAAATAGAATTACTGCAAAAGCATGACCACAGCAGACAGGGGTGCTGCAGAAGGTATGACTACCTTCATGGGCTGGGCAGCAAGGGTTCGCGAGCGTAATCTGGACACCTCTGAAGTAGATTTGTCAAAAAGAATGGAATAAAACATTAAAGGGTGGGGGTGAGATCAAACATCAGCAGTAGGTGTGGCTGCGGGTGAGCACTGCACCTCAATGCTGCTCCCACAATGCTGCAGGCAAGTAAGCAGCTGTGTAAAGTGGTAGGACACAGGTTCCGGCCCAAAGATCTCCCTGTGAAAAGCACCGTCAACGGCAAATGGAAATGGAAGTTTAGAGGAAAACTGAGTATAGAGTCACCCTGGTCAGTTCTTGTGCACCTTCTACCAGGTGAATGAGAACTTTGCCTTCCCATCAAGGGTATGGCCAGGAATTTCAGTATTGTTGAATCAAACTGTGTGAAAAGGCAGTACGTGGATTAACGTTAAGTCAATTAGGGGCTTCCAGTCCTCTCATGAAAATCATCTTGAACATGAAAGCCAAGTGTAGTCAATATGTGTCAGGAGTATGTCCTACCTAATAGTACTGTGGTGTCTCTGGGATCAAAGGGCAATTCCTCTATGAATTTGAGCTAAGATGGACAATTAAGCTGGAGCCATGAGACACATAATGAAATGGGCACATGTATAACATTTTCCTCCTATGTTACTAAAGGTTAATATATTATTTTTTTAAGGAGATAGGACAGTACTATTGTGTCCAATTCTGGGCACCACACTTTCGAAAGGATGTCAAGGCCTTGGAGAGGGTGCAGAGAAAATTTAATAGGAATGAGGGACTTCAGTTATGTGGAGAGATTAGAGAAGCTGGGATTGCTCTCCTTAGAGCAGAGATGGTTAAGGGGAGATTTAATGGAGGTGTTCAAAAGTAAATAAGGAGAAACTGTTTCCATCGGCAGGACGTCAGTAACCAAAGGACACAGATTTAAGATAATTAGCAAAAGAACCAGAGAGGAGATGAGGAGAATATTTTTTACACAGCAAGTTATTATGATCTTTAATGTACTGCCTGAAAGGGTGGTGGGAACAGATTCAATAGTAACTTTCAAAAAGGAATTGGATATATACTTGAAAATAAATATTTGCAGGGCTATGAGGAAAGAGCAAGGAAGAGGGACTAATTGGATAGCGCTTTCAAAGAGTCAACACTGAAACGATAGGTTGAATGGCCTCCTTCTGTGCTGTATGACTCTCTTCTATAGTTCTTTAATGGATAGTATTCTGCCCTCAGTAATTTATTGTACTATGCAAAATGCAAATGAAAACTATCCTCTTACTACTTCCCTGTCATTTTACATGAAGCATCTGTACAGTCAGCATAGAGAGGAACTGTGAACCCCTCACAAGTGAAGCTTGTCATCATTCTATGTTCTATTCATTGAATTTCAGAATCTGGTGATGTTCTTAAGTGAGGTACTTGATTGGCTGATACCCGATATTCCCAAGGATGTCAGCGTGCGAATGAAAAAGGAGAAAACCCTGCTCGTTGATGTGTTCCTGAAGGAAGAGCAGGAGAAGGTTCATCTGATCGAAAGCTTTCTAGTGCAGGACAGGCAGAAGCAAAAGCCCAAGAATAAAGCGCGGAGGGCCCGAGCGGCCAGCTTCTCTCAGAACACCAGAAGTCAGCGGAGCAGCTTCACGTCGTGTAGCTCACAGCTCACAGATGTCTGAGCTCACGAAGCTCCAGAGGACTAACCACATGTGCCCTTGACACTAGGAGGAACAAAACTACAGCTCGCTGCTTGAAATAAGCTGCAATTAATAATGTTCTTACCCAGGTAATAAAGGAAATATGAGCTACAACGTGTACAAGCAGGACTGCAAAAACCACAGAACAAAAAAAAAGATTGCACTGAAATGCAACTGCAGATTAACTTGCACTTTTATGTAAAGAGCGGGTGATTTTCTGGGTTAAAATCTGCTTGAAAAGTAACGTGTAGGTATCAATGAAAGCAGGGAGTCATCCACTGAATGTGACAGAGATCAGAAAGGGACCTAATGGAAGCTTGATATGATCAGAACTATTAGGTTTAGTTGAGCTCGGTCATGTGATATTTGTAAATGTTGGCTACATCTGTAATATACTGTTCATTGTTAAAATAAGAAGAAAAACTGCTGTTTGTGCTTTTAAAGCAATTTTAATATTGAATATGCAGTTTACTATGGTATTTTATGCTTAGATACAGTGATGGTAATCATAAAAGTGGGTATATGTGTGGTGTGCCTGTCTGTCGTGGATTATTTTGTTTTTTCTAAACTTTATTTTGTCAGTCAACAATGGAAGGTGTAATGTTACAAAATCGCGTTCCCAACTTGGAGCCTCACCCACTGGGAGCGAGTCTGGGCAGGTCTGCTCCCAATTTTCCCCATTACATAGAAACATAGAAGATAGGAGCAGGAGCAGGCCATTCGGCCCCTCGAGCCTGTTCCGCCATTTAATGAGATCATTAAAGTTCAGTACCCTGTCCCTGCTTTCTCCCCATACCCCTTGATCCATTTAGCCTTAAGAAATATATCTAACTCCTTCTTGAATATATTTAATAAGTTGGCCTCAACTGCCTTCTGTGGTAGAGAATTCCACAGGTTCACCACTCTCTGGGTGAAGAAATTCCTCCTCATCTCAGTCCTAAATGGCTTACCCCTTATCCGAAACTGTGACCCCTGGTTCTGGACTCCCCCGCCATCGGGAACACCCTTCCTGCATCTAGTCTGTCTAGTCCTGTTAGAATTTTATAAGTTTCAATGAGATCCCCTCTCATTCTTCTAAACTCTAGCAAAAAGAAGCCCAATCGACCCAATCTCTCTTCATACGTCATTACTGCCATCCCAGGTATCAGTCTGGTGAATCTTCGCTGCACTCCCTCCATGGCAAGAACATCCTTCCTCAGATAAGGCAACAAGAAATTGTGGACCGCACGTGCCCGGATTCCCGATATGTGATCCCAGCGAGCGAGGCTCCATAGCGGGAATGCAGTTTCATAAACTTACCCCATAAATTACACCATTGTGCAGCAGGGCTTAATATGCTCATCTGAAATCCCTTTCCCTGCTAGTTCAGATGAACACATTAAATGTCCGTGCATTACTGTTCCACAGCAAAATATCAGGATGGTTGATTTAACTGTGTCCCAGTACATTGTTACATCTTACGAATGATTCGGAGAGGGCCACTAAATAGGGACTGCATGCTTCTCCTGTGTTTGTGAATAAAGAGTCTCAAAGTTAGAAGTGAATGGCTTTTTTTTAAACATCCATTTCCCTGGGACAGAGCTTTGTGATAAACATTACATTTGACTGTTCTTGGTCTCCCTTTACAATACATTTCTTGTAGTTTAGCTGTAAAGCTGCCACACAATGTTATCTATAGCAATTAGCGCTCCCAATATATCAACCCTACTCACGAGCCCAGAATGAGTAGCATGATACATAACTTAAAGAGCCAGGCCTACCTGAATATTCATCTGCAGCAATAGTTCTATGTTTTTAACTTCTTTGTCTTCCTCCACACATAGCTTTGCCCTTCTACCTATTTGTACATGTCGTACTGCAGGGCTGTCCAATCTGCATCCATAGGGCCCATGTGCCACCGTCCCCCCCCCCCATGCCCCCCACCCCACCCCCCCCCACCCCACCCAATACTCTGGCAAGCTGGCCCTCGAAACAAATTCCTATTTACAGTTAGTTCTTATTTTCTGCTTTGTCCTGTATGAATTTTGTAGGCCTGTAGGCTTGGAGCCCTGTTGCCTCACTGGTGGATATGCCCTAAATCTGTTAGGATCAGCAACTGAAGATATATGCAGATTAATGGGATTGTGGGTTTAAACTTTAAATGTGGCTCTGTGCAAATACTTAATTTTGGACCACCCTACCTTATTATACTGCTATCCTTTCACATTTTAATGCCAATAATCGGTCATTTTATCTAGCTTTCACAACAACAATGAACCAAAGATTGAAACAATTCATGTTATTAAAACTTCATGCAAATACAGAACGAACACACTTGTGAACATGTGTGAGATGCAACTGACTAAAAAGCAGTCAGTGGGGGAAAACATGCCACTTGATAAAATGTACTAGATCTACCTTGGCTCATGGGAAATTAATGTGTGATGCAGGTTGGCTTATAGAGGGCTATTGGGAAGGCTGAGAGGTGTTTCTAATGGATCACTGTGCGAACTGTTGGACAAATATTAGTACAGGTACTGCAATATATCCGAAGGTTTTACAAATCACTTAACTTTTCTTAAGATTTAGAAAACCTATAGCCCAGAGGTCACATGGAGGAGAAATTTGCTGAATGTCTTCTGTGGAACATTGCTGAATAAACAAAAAACACTTTTTAACACTTACATGTTGCACACTGGAGCGGGGCTAATTAGAGGAATTAAGGAAATTCCACAACCCGAGCATGGCCAGGCGGTACTTCCTGCTGGGCTTGGGCTGCAGTCTGATCTTGCATTTGTAAATGAGGCCCAGGACCTAAAATCTCTCTGGGCTTCAGCATGCAAGCTTGTCATTTGCCCTGACTGTTCTCTTCAATGCAGTATCATATAGAGCATGACTTGGTGTGATTGGGGTGGTTCTGATGTACCATCCAGTTTAATGATTGCTCAGACATTCATGCAGGGTCTGGTGGTGCAGCTTCTTTTGAGACGAGGAGCCTTCACCAGTACAATGTCTTCCAAAGTGAGATAGTTTCACCTCTCTCTGCAGATGCAGGATGGCAGGTACTGGTGGAAGGGATCGGAGCACCTCTTCAGCACCCTGACCTTCTTTGCCTCCGCCCCATAGGTCCACCTCTTCTTCTGAACATATCAACCTGGAGAACTTCCATTGGAAAACCCATTGGTACCAATAAAGGGAGCGGGGAGCAAAAAACAAATATTTAATAACAACTGAAACAAAGGCCTAAGGGCCAGAAGACAAAAAAGAAAAAAAACTCAAAGAAAGGCTGAGAAATGGCTGAAAACAACTTAAGGGCTCTTTAAATTACTTCTCATGGAAGGTCAATCTCAGGTATTCTGGACACCAAATTTCCTGGGCGTTCTGTTCATTTGTGTTCCAGCATGCTGTAAGAATATGAGCTTTTGAGAGTATTTTGAGGGATCAGGCATTGCACGAGTTAAATGACCCTAAGCTTTTCTCTAAAAGCTTAGTTATGGGGAAACACACTGCCTTGGACTTTCTGCTGACTCAATGTGCTACGTTGCTGGTATTTACAACTCCAAATAAATGTAATTCCAAGTATTATCACCAAACTCACAATTCACTATCTTGATAAAATGTCACAATTCTCTGTATCTGGTATCAATAAATGATCTGATGCGTGTTTCCTTCCTGAGCTTAAGGATACAGGATGCTGCCATATCTCAGCCATTCTCTTAATGCTGCCAGGCCCCAATCTCTTCCCCAGTGTTGTCATACCTCAGCTCCCTCTCCAAGGCTGTGAAATCTCAAAGTGTTGCCAACCTTAACCTCCCTCCCCAGTGTCCTGGCTGGCTTCATCCTTCCACCCTTGAATGCTGTCAGGCTCCAGAATTCCTGCCATACTGCAAGGCCCTGACTACCCAATTCATAGTCTGCTCCCAATTCACAGGCTTTATCTTCCAGCCCCCACTGCCTCTACCCATTCCATCCATGCACCAAAAGCAGGCTTCATCTCCCAGCCCCACACATCCTCTTGGCCATAGCACCAAGCTGTAGTGTGCCAGTAAAATACATTCCAAGCTGTGCTTGTGCTGTATGTAACACCCACAGTTGTTGCACCAGTTCTCTCACAACCTATCCCTATCTGGTTCTGGTACTCAGTTCCAAACTGGTACATGTTGACTGTCACGTTGTTGTGTACCTTGAGCCTTAACACAGGTAAGAAACTCAACACACCAGTAAAAGGACATGTATAAGAACCATCCAGAGAGATTTGAAGACAGACAGGGGAGGAAACAGAGGGAAGGAAGAACTTATACATAATACCATAATCACACCCTCAGGCCATTCCAATGCACTTCACAGTCAATGAATTTGAGGTATTGTCACTGTTGTTTTGCAGGTAAATGCGACAGTCAGTGTGCGTGCAGCAAGGCCTTACAATCAGCAAAAAGAAAAATGACTAGTTCATCTTTTTTTGGTGGTGTTGGTTGAAGGCAAAATGTTGGCCAGGATACTAGGACAACTCCCTGCACTTTCTTGAAAAAAATGCCAAGGGATCTTTTACATTTACCCGGATGGGGAGTCAGGCAGAGCCTTTATTTAACGTCTCCTCCAAAAGCATAGTAACTGATATTACAGCACCTGATACAGTTGGCCCTTTACCCATAGCTCATTGAATTCCACTTGCTGACAGGACAAATGTTGATGCATCTTAAACTTCCTGCAACTTGCAGTGCAAACTACCATGGAGATTAAACTGGCAAGAACAAGTGTAACTGACCACAGATGATATTCATTGACCAGTTACAGAAATATTGGGGCTTTATCTGTGTGTGTGTGTGTATGTGTATGTGTGTGTGTATATAAATTATATATATGTTTGTGTGTATGTGTATATATATATATGTGTGTATGTGTATTTATATATATATGTGTGTGTGTGTATATATATATATGTGTGTGTTTGTGTATATATATTATACTAGCTAAAGTGCCCGGCGGTGCCGAGGCTTTTTTGAGGGCATGTTGTTGTTGGAAGAAAGAGAGAGAGCGACTGGGGGGAAGAGAGAGAGCGACTGGGGGGAAGAGAGAGAGCGACTGGGGGGAAGAGAGAGAGCGACTGGGGGGAAGAGAGAGAGCGACTGGGGGGAAGAGAGAGAGCGACTGGGGGGAAGAGAGGGAGCGACTGGGGGGAAGAGAGAGAGCGACTGGGGGGGAGGAGAGAGAGCGACTGGGGGGAAGAGAGAGAGCGACTGGGGGGAAGAGAGAGAGCGACTGGGGGGAAGAGAGAGTGCAACTGGGGGGAAGAGAGAGAGCGACTGGGGGGAAGGGGGGGAAGGGTGGGGGGAAGGGGGAGTGGGGGGAGGAAGGGGAGGGGGAGGGGGGAGGAAGGGGAGGGGGAGTGGGGAGGAAGGGGAGGGGAGGAGGCGGAGGAAGGGGAGGGGGAGGGGGGAGGAAGGGGAAGGGGAGGGGGGAGGAAGGGGAGGGGGAGGAAGGGGAGGGGAGGAAGGGGAGGAGGGGGAGGAAGGGGAGGGGGGGAGGTGGAGTAGGGGAGGGGGAGGGGGAGCAAGGGGAGGGGGATGGGTGGAGAAAGGGGAGAGGGGGAGGAGGGGGAGGGGGGAGGAAGGGGGGGAGAGGGGAGGGGGAGGGGGGAGGAAGGGGGGAAGGGGAGGGGGAGTGGGGGAGGGGGAGGAAGGGGAGGGGGAGGGGGGAGGAAGGGGAGGGGGAGGAAGGGGAGGGGCAGGAAGGGGAGGGGGAGGAGGAGAGAGGAGAGGGGGAGGGGAGGAGGAGAGGGGGAGGGGAGGGGGAGGGGAGTGGGGAGGGGTGATGGGGAGGAGGGGAGGGGAGGAGGGGAGGGGAGGAGAGGGGGGAGGGGAGGAGAGGGGGTGGGAGGGGGGGAGGGGAGAGTGGAGGGGGTGGGAGGGGGAGGGGAGGGGAGGGGAAGGGAGGGGGGAGGGGAGGCGAAGGGAGGGGGGAGGGGAGGGGAAGGGTGGGGAGGAGGGGAGGGGAAGGGAGGGGGGAGGGGAGGGGAGGGGAGGGGGGAGGGGGAAAGGTGGGGGAAGGAGGGGGGAGAAAGGGAGGGGGGGAGAAAGGGAGGGGGGGAGCCAGCAGACCCTCTCCCCTCTGCCGGTGATGGCTCCGCTGAGCTCCGTGCCGCCCCACGCACTGACATGGTCCAGCCGAGCGCAGCGCCCCGGTCAGCCCGAGCCCCGCACCCTCCTCCTGAGGCCGGGCCTGAGGCAGCTTGAGACGGCCGATTCCGGTTGCCGTGGTAACCCTCCTCCCCTCTCTGCCCTCCCAATCTCCGGGACCAGGCCTGGGCCTCAGCAGCTTGAGACGGTCAATTGCGGCTGGCGAGCCTGGTTGCCGGGATAACCCTCTCTGCTCCTGAGCCCCACCCCCACCCCCCGCTAACCTGCTCGCTTCCCTCTGCCTGCGCTCTGTGGGCCCTGTGTTGAGGTGCGCGTGCGCCGTGCAGCACGAGCGCGAATGAAGCGCGAGCAGCTTGCAGTGAGCCCAGCCAGCCTTTACCAAGATGGCTGGCCGCTGGTTCGGAATCGGGCCCAGCGGGACGGCTGGTGCGTAGCTCGGGCGTGGCTGGGCAACAGACGCCCAGGCATCGAGGCCTGCCTGCAAAAACGGTGAAAAGTAGGAAAATTATAGAGGTTAGAGAAAAGATTTACAAATGAATTAACTTTTTTAAAAAACAATTTGTGTTTTAAAAGCAAATTTTTTTTTGCTGGAAATGTAGATTTGAAAAGAAACACGCAGAAAGCGGGAAAAAGAAATGAAGAGTTTGGAATCAAGATGGTGGACACTCACCTCGGTTCAGAATGATAAGGCCCGCCCACACATGCAACGATTGTTCAACCATCAGGTCACTGAAGCGTAGGATTGGTCAATCGTCCTGTCACTCGACTGTAGGATGGCCCGCCCACACATGCAATGAACCCGCCCCCACGACGCAGCGATTGGTCGACCGTCGGGTCGCTCGACCATACGATTGGTCAACCTTCACGTCACTCGATGCTAATGAGCGGATAATGAGCGGAATTTTGAACGGTTTTTGGATACCGTCGGCACAATTTTTGTCCGACGAAAAAGTAAATACACTTACAAGAGTCCCCTAATGATGAGCTTTCTTTTGACATTACACATGTGTAGGTACGCTCTATAACTTTTGATTGTATAGCCGGACAGAGAGACAGACAGAGAGACAGACAGACAGACATATCCTTTTATATATACTAGCTGAAGTGCCCGGCGGTGCCGAGGGATTTTTGAGGGCGTGTTGTTGTTGGAAGAGAGAGAGAGAGCGACTGGGGGGAAGAGAGAGAGCGACTGGGGAGAAGAGAGAGAGCGACTGGGGGGAAGAGAGAGAGCGACTGGGGGGAAGAGAGAGAGCGACTGGGGGGAAGAGAGAGAGCGACTGGGGGAAGAGAGAGAGCAACTGGGGGGAAGAGAGAGAGTGACTGGGGGGAAGAGAGAGAGCGACTGGGGGAAGAGAGAGAGCAACTGGGGGGAAGAGAGAGAGTGACTGGGGGGAAGAGAGAGAGCGACTGGGGGAAGAGAGAGAGTGACTGGGGGAAAGAGAGAAAGCGACTGGGGGTAGAGAGAGAGCGACTGGGGGGAAGAGAGAGAGCGACTGGGGGAAGAGGGGAGGAGGGGGGAAGAGGGGAGGAAGGGGGAGAAGGGGGGGCGGAAGGGGGAGAAGGGGGGCGGAAGGGGGAGAAGGGGGAAGGGGTGGGGGGGAGGGAGCGGGGGGAGGGGGAGGGGGAGGGAAGGGGGAAGGGGGGGAGGGAGGGGTGGAAAGGGGGGGAGGGGGAGGGAGGGGGGGAGGGAGGGGGGGGAAGGGGGGAGGGAAGGGAGGGAGGGGGAGGGAAGGGGGAGGGGGGAGGGACGGGGGAGGGAAGGGGGAAGGGGGAGGGGGGATGGAGGGAGGGGAGAGGGGGAGGGGGAGGGAAGGGGGGAAGGGGGGGAGGGGGGAGGGAGGGGGAAAGGTGGGGAGGGAGGGGGAAGGGGGGAGGGAGGGGGCAAGGGGGAGGGAAGGGGGAAGGGGGAGGGAAGGGAGGGAGGGGGAGGGGGAGGGAAGGGGGAGGGGGAGGGAAGGGGGGAGGGGGCTAGGGAGGGAGGGGAGAGGGGGAGGGGGGGGAGAGAGAGAGGGGGAGAGGCCGGGTTGCCGGGGTAACCCTCCTCCCGCGGCCCGCCCCCAGCAGCTCCCCGAGCCCCACGCCCCCTCCAGCTCCATGAGCCCCACCCCCCCCTCCCGAGGCCGGGCCTGAGGCGACTTGAGACGTACGATTGCGGCTGGCCAGGCCCGGTTGCTGGGGTTACCCTCCTCCCCTCTCCGCCCTCCCGATCTCCAGGACCGGGACCGGGCCTGGGCCTGAGCGGGTTGAGACGGCCGATTGCGGGTGGCCTGGCCGGGTTGCCGGGGTAAACCTCCTTCCCCTCCCGAGCCCCGCCCCTCCCCCCTCCCGAGGCCGGGCCTGAGGCGTCTTGAGATGGCCGATTGCGGCAGGCCAAGCCCGGTTGCCGGGGTAAACCTCCTCCCCTCTCCGCCCTCCCAATCTCCGGGCCCGGACCGGGCCTGGGCCTGAGCGGGTTGAGACGGCCGATTGCGGCTGGCCGAGACCGGTTGCTGGGTTAACCCTCTCCGCTCCCCCTTCCCGCTACCCCCTCCCCCTCCCCTCCCGAGCTCCGCCCCCCTCGAGCCCCGCCCCCCGGTAACATGCTCGCTTCCCTCTGCCCGCGCGCTGTGGGCCCTGTGGCCAGCCTTCACCAAGATGGCTGGCCGCTTGTTCGGAATTGGGCCCAGCGGGATGGCCGGAGCATAGCTCGGGCGTGGTTGGGACGGACAGGCCCAGGCTTGAAGGCCTGAGGCCTGCAGACAGCAGACCTGGAGAAATGAAACAGATAATGGACTCATTTATTACACACAAATTATATAATGAGTTAGTTGAGCTCCTAAGTACCAAATTTGTGGTGGATAAAATCCCCTGCACACGTACAGAAAGTGGGAAAAAAAAATAAACTTACGAATCAAGATGGCTGACACTCACCTCGGTTCAGAATGATAAGGCCCGCCCACACATGCACTGATTGGTCAACCATCAGGCCCGACCACAGCGGCTGACCTGGGAGTGGAGTGAACAGCGACGCCCGACCAGAGCGGACCTGCGT
The DNA here is from genome assembly GCF_052327205.1 of Somniosus microcephalus. Lineage (NCBI taxonomy): Eukaryota > Metazoa > Chordata > Chondrichthyes > Squaliformes > Somniosidae > Somniosus > Somniosus microcephalus. Next base: position 29,088,537 of record NC_141003.1, read on the forward strand.
GAGGTACAAGCAGCGCGGCAACTTTAAAAGGAGGGGCGAGGCGAGGCCCGACCACAGCGGCTGACCTGGGAATGGAGTGAGCAGCGACGCCCGACCAGAGCGGACCTGCGTGAGGTACAAGCAGTGCGGCAACTTTTAAAGGAGGGGCGAGGCGAGGCACACCAATTCAACAGCAGGGGAGAGAGGTAAAAAGTAATCAAAGTGTGACGTCACCAGGAAGCAGGTAAGTGATTGGTTGGTGAGTATTTCTCTCTCTTTTTAAACTTTAACTCTGTTTTATAGTTTCTAAGGTCTCTCTAGTGTAGCTGGGACTGTTGGTAAACCAGTTAACTGTAGTGTAATTAGTGGGATTGATTGATTTAATTTAAATTCAATTAATTAAAGGGTAAGTCATGGCAGGACAGCTGGGCCCCGTGATCTGCTCCTCCTGCGATATGTGGGAACTCAGGGACAATTCCTGTGTCCCTGACAACTACATGTGCAGGAAGTGCATCCAGCTGCAGCTACTGACAGACTGCATTGCGGCGCTGGAGCTGCGATTGGATGCATACTGGAGCGTTCACGGTGCTCAGGACATCATGAATAGCACATTTACGGAGTTGGACACACCGCAGGTAGAGGTTGGACAGGAAGAAAGCGAACAGGTGACCAACAGGCAGAGTACTAGGCGCAGGCAGGTAGTGCAGGGGACCCCTGTGGCCATCCCCCTCTCCAACAGATACAGCACTTTGAGTACTGTTGGGGGGGATGGCTTATCAGAGGAAGGCAGCAGCAACCAACTTCCTGACACCAGGGGTGGCTCTGCTGCACAGAATGGGAGGAAAAAGAGGGGTAGAGCTATAGTAATAGGGAATTCAATTGTAAGGGGAATAGATAGGCGTTTCTGCGGCCGCAAACGAGACTCCAGGATGGTGTGTTGCCTCCCTGGTGCAAGGGTCAAGGATGTTTCCGAGCGGCTGCAGAACATCTTGGAAGGGGAGGGTGAACAGTCAGTTGTCGTGGTGCATATAGGCACCAATGATACAGGTAAAAAGCGGGATGAGGTCCTAAAAGCGGAATATAGGGAGTTAGGAGATAAATTAAAAAACAGGACCTCAAAGGTAGTAATCTCAGGATTGCTACCAGTGCCATGTGCTAGTCAGAGTAGAAATAGAAGGATACTTCAGATGAATACGTGGCGAGAGGAATGGTGCCAGGGGGAGGGATTCAAGTTCCTGGGACATTGGAACCGGTTCTGGGGGAGGTGGGACCAGTTCAAACCGGACGGTTTGCACCTGGGCAGGGCTGAAACCGATGTCCTAGGGGGAGTGTTTGCTAGTGCTGTGGGGGAGGGTTTATACTAAAATGGCAGGGGGTTGGGAACCTGAGCAGGGAGACAGAGGAAAGGGAAACAAGGATAAAAGCAAAAGATAGGAAGGAGAAAAACAAGAGTGGCAGTCAGAGAAATCAACGGTTTAAATCAAACATGGCCACAGTAAATAATAATTCTAATAGGCCTAAGAACGTTAAAAAAACAAGCCTGAAAGCTTTGTGTCTTAATGCGAGGAGCATTTGTAATAAGGTGGATGAATTGGCTGCGCAAATAGAAGTAAACAAATACGATTTGGTTGGGATTACGGAAACGTGGCTCAAGGATGGCCAAGACTGGGAACTCAACATCCAGGGGTATTCGATATTCAGGAAAGATAGGCAAAAAGGAAAGGGAGGTGGAGTAGCATTACTGGTTAAAGAAGGGATTAACACAATTGTAATGAAGGATATTAGCTCTGATGATGTGGAATCTGTATGGGTAGAATTGAGAAATACTAAGGGGAAAAAAACATTAGTGGGAGTGGTTTATAGACCTCCAAACAGTAAGGCAGAGGTTGGGGATGGCATTACAAGGGAAATTAAAGAAGCGTGCAATAAGGGCACAGCAGTCATCATGGGTGACTTTAATCTACATATAGATTGGGCCAACCAAATTAGTAACAATACTGTGGAGGAGGAATTCCTGGAGTGTTTACGGGATGGTTTCCTGGACCAATATGTCAAGGAACCAACCAGAGATCAGGCCATCTTAGACTGGGTATTATGTAACGAGAAAGGATTAATTATCAATCTTGTTGTACGAGGCCCTTTGGGTCGGAGCGATCATAATATGATCGAATTCTTCATTAAGATGGAGAATGAAGTAGTTGACTCGGAGACTAGGGTCCTCAATTTAAATAAAGGAAACTACGATGGTCTGAGGAGCGAGTTGGGTAGGATTGATTGGGGAATTGCACTCAAAGGGTTGACGGTGGATAGGCAATGGCAAACATTCAAAGACCGAATGGATGAACTACAGAATTTGTTCATCCCAGTTTGGCATAAAAATAAAACAAAAAAGGTGACGCAACCGTGGCTAATAAGGGAAATTAGGGATAGCATAAGGTCCAAGGAGATGGCATATAAATTGTCCAGAAAAAGCAATAATCCTGAGGATTGGGAGCAGTTTAGGATTCAACAAAGGAGGACAAAGGGATTAATTAAGAAAGGGAAAATAGAATATGAGAGTAAGCTTGCAGGGAACATAAAAACTGACTGTAAAAGCTTTTATAGATATGTGAAGAGAAAAAGATTGGTGAAGTCAAGCGTAGGTCCCTTGCAGTCAGAATCGGGGGAATTTATAATGGGGAACAAAGAAATGGCAGACCAACTAAATACATATTTTGGTTCTGTCTTCACAAAGGAGGACACAAATAACCTCCCAGAGATGCCGGGGAACATAGGGTCTGATGAAAGGGTGGAACTGAAAGAAATCAGTATTTGTAGGGAAATGGTGTTAGGAAAATTGATGGGACTGAAGGCCGATAAATCCCCAGGGCCTGATAACCTACATCCCAGGGTACTTAAGGAACTGGCCCTAGAAATAGTAGATGCATTGCTGGTCATCTTCCAGAACTCGATAGACTCTGGAACGGTACCCATGGATTGGCAGGTAGCTAATGTTACCCCACTATTCAAAAAGGGTGGTAGAGAAAAGGCGGGGAATTATAGACCGGTAAGCTTGACATCAGTAGTGGGGAAAATGCTAGAGTCCATTATAAAAGATGTAATAGCAGAGCACTTGGAAAGCAGTGACTGGATCGGACAAAGTCAACATGGATTTACAAAAGGTAAATCATGCTTGACTGTTCTGGACTGATGGACTATTTTATGTGTGCAGATAGCACCCTCTGGTGGTGGTTATTGTGTTAGCAGTGTGTTTGTATGAAGCAGAGGTCATTTGACCTTTGTTCCTTTCTTCCTGTGTGAGGTCATTTGACCTTTGTTCCTTTCTTCCTGTGAGAGGTCATTTGACCTTTGTTCCTTTCTTCCTGTGAGAGGTCATTTGACCTTTGTTCCTTTCTTCCTGTGAGAGGTCATTTGACCTTCGTACCTTTCTTCCTGTGTAAAACAGGAAGTAGAATTCCAGGAAGAACCTGGCAGTAATGGAGGATTCCATAAGGGTTTCACAATCCAATGTAATCTGATTTCATATGTTAGGCCAAGTGCAATATCTGTGAGTATCTTTGTTTCTTAGCATAATAGCAACGTTGTCAGAGTAGTATTTTGATAACACTATGCTTATAAAAGGTTAATATTTGATAGTTACAGAAGTGAGTCCAAATGTTAGTTAGTTATACAATTAGTCTATTCTACTGTTGTAAATATGTTTATATCTTATGTAATATCGAATGTACAAAATGAGTTCGGATAAGTGGGAGGTGAGGGTGTGTTTTTTGCTCTGTTTTGTTCCCCACTCCCAGGCTTAGACAGCACTGCGGAGGCGGAGCAGCGAGACGAGTCAACCAAACAGGCCCCACAGACAGTATTCAAGGAGGAGGTTGGTGATCAGCTGGTTGGTTGGTTTTCTTCCTTCTCTTCTCTTTCATACCTTTAAGTTGGTAAGTCCTATTGAATAGTGGTGTGATATTATCATATATATCCGGGCAGGGTCTTCATAACTAATAATAAGAAATTTAATTAATTATATAGAATGGAGCAGGTGATGTGTTACTGTTGCGAGATGTGGGAGCCGGTGAACCCCATTGAGGCTAACGGTGATTACATCTGCGACAAGTGTTTGCTGCTAGAGGAACTCAAGTTCCATGTTATGGAGCTTGAGACCGAGCTTCAGACACTGCGACACATCAGGGAGGGGGAGAAGTTCCTGGACTCTATGTTTCAGGAGATGGTCACACCTATGAAGTTAATTACTGCAGATGTAGTCCGTGGTCAGGGACAGGACGGTGTGACTACGAGTGAGGAAGGTACAGGGATCCAGGATGTAGTGTTGAAGGAGACGCAGCCCTTGTTCTTGTCCAGCAGGATCGAGGTTCTTACTCCCTGTGAGGGCGGGAGCGGGGACTGCAGGGAGGATGAGCAACCTGGCCACAGCACCGTGGTACAGGGGGCCATTCAAGTGGAGGGAGTAAAAAGAAATGTTGTAGTGGTAGGGGATAGTATCATTAGGGGGATAGATAGGGTTCTCTGCAGTCAAGAGCGGGAGTCCCGAAGGCTGTGTTGCCTGCCTGGTGCCAGGGTTAAGGACATCTCTTCTGGGCTGGAAAGAAACTTGCAGTGGGAGGGGGAGGATCCAGTTGTCGTGGTCCATGTTGGTACAAACGACGTAGATAGGACAAGGAAGACGGTTCTGTTAAAGGAGTATGAGCAGCTAGGGGTCAAATTAAAAAACAGAACCTCAGGGGTAATAATCTCTGGGTTATTACCTGAGCCACGAGCGAATTTGGCTAGGATAAATAAAATTAAAGAGTTAAATGCGTGGCTCAAAGACTGGTGTGGGAGAAATGGGTTTTGCTTCTTGGGACACTGGCACCAGTACTGGGACAGGAGGGAGCTGTTCTGTTGGGACGGACTCCACTTGGCCAGTGCTGGGACTAGAGTCCTGGCGAATCATATAACTAGGGCTGTAGAGAGGGCTTTAAACTAATTAGTGGGGGGGAGGTTTCTAGAGAGCAAATAATAGAAATGACAACAGAGAAGGTCATAGACTTAGGTAGCAGTGGGGGAATTAAAAAACAGAATGTGTCAGGAAGGGACAGAAGGTATGGAGTAAAAAGTAAAGTACTAAAAAGGGAAAAAACAGGAACTAAGTGTTACAAAACATATTTGAAAGTTCTTTATCTGAATGCACGTAGCATTCGTAACAAAATGAATGAGTTAACGGCACAAATAACGACATATGGGTATGATCTTGTGGCCATTACAGAAACATGGCTGCAGGGTGACCATGACTGGGAATTAAACATACCAGGTTATTTAACAATCAGGAAGGACAGGCAGGAAGGGAGAGGAGGTGGGGTGGCTATGTTAATAAAGGAAGGAATCACTATAATACAGAGAAATGATATTGGGTCAAAGGAGCAGGATAGTGAAACAGTTTGGGTGGAGGTAAGGAATAATAAGGGGAAAAAAACACTAGTGGGTGTAGTCTATAGGCCTCCGAACAGTTGCAACTCTGTTGGACGGAGTATTAATCAGGAAATAGTTGAGGCTTGTAATAAGGGAACAGCTATAATTATGGGGGATTTTAATTATCATATTAACTGGACAAATCAAATTGGGCAGAGCAGCCTTGAGGAAGAGTTCATTGAGTGTATTAGGGATGGGTTTCTTGAGCAGTATGTAACTGAACCGACCAGGGGGCAAGCAACCTTAGATTTGGTCCTGTGTAATGAGACAGGATTAATTAAAAATGTCCTAGTAAAGGATCCCCTTGGAATGAGTGACCATAACATGGTTGAGTTCCATATTCAATTAGAGGGTGAGAAGGTTGGATCTCAAACAAGCGTGCTGAGCTTGAATAAAGGAGACTATGAAGGTATGAGAGCGGAATTAATTAGAGTGGACTGGGAAAATAGATTAAAGGGTAAGACGGTACATGACCAGTGGTGTACATTTAAGGAGTTATTTTACAACTTCCAAAAAAAATATATTCCACTGAGGAAAAAAGGGTGTAAAAGAAAAGATAGCCATCCGTGGCTAAGTAAAGTAATTAAGGATAGTATCCGACTAAAAACAAGGGCATATAAGGTAGCCAAATCTAGTGGGAGGATGGAAGATTGGGAAGTCTTTAAAAGACAGCAAAAAATAACAAAAAGATTGATTAAGAAAGGGAAGATAGATTATGAAAGTAAATTAGCAAAAAATATAAAAACAGATAGTAAAAGTTTCTATAGTTATATAAAAAGAAAAAGGGTGGCTAAAGTAAATGTTGGTCCCTTAGAGGATGAGACCGGGAAATTAATGATGGGAAACATGGAGATGGCAAAAACACTGAACAATTATTTTGTATCAGTCTTTACAGTAGAGGACACTAAGAATATCCCAACACTGGACAAACAGGGGGCTCTAGGGGGGGAGGAACTAAATACGATTAAAATCACTAAGGAAGTGGTACTTGGTAAAATAATGGGACTCAAGGCGGATAAATCCCCTGGACCTGATGGCTTGCATCCCAGGGTCTTGAGGGAAGTAGCGGTAGGGATTGTGGATGCATTGGTAATAATTTTCCAAAACTCACTGGACTCAGCAAAGGTCCCAGCAGATTGGAAAACTGCTAATGTAACACCCTTATTTAAAAAGGGTAGTAGGCAGAAGGCTGGAAACTATAGACCTGTTAGCCTAACATCTGTGGTTGGTAAAATGTTAGAGTCCATTATTAAGGAGACAGTAACGGGACATTTGGATAAACATAATTTAATAGGGCAAACTCAGCATGGTTTCATGAAGGGGAAGTCATGTTTAACAAATTTGCTTGAGTTTTTTGAGGAAGTAACATACAGGGTGGATAAAGGGGAACCAGTGGACGTAGTGTATTTAGACTTCCAAAAGGCATTTGACAAGGTGCCACACAAAAGATTATTGCTCAAGATAAAAAATCACGGGATTGGGGGTAATATTCTGGCGTGGGTGGAGGATTGGCTCTCTAACAGAAAGCAGAGAGTTGGGATAAATGGTTCGTTCTCAGATTGGCAACCAGTAACTAGTGGTGTTCCGCAGGGGTCAGTGCTGGGTCCCCAACTCTTTACAATCTATATTAACGATTTGGAGGAGGGGACCGAGTGTAACATATCAAAGTTTGCAGATGATACAAAGATGGGAGGGAAAGTAGTGAGTGAGGAGGACATAAAAAACCTGCAAAGGGACATAGACAGGCTAAGTAAGTGGGCAGAGATTTGGCAGATGGAATACAATACTGGAAAGTGTGAGGTTATGCACTTTGGCAGGAAAAATCATAGAGCAAGTTATTATCTTAATGGCAAGAAACTGGAAAGTACTGTAGTACAAAGGGATCTGGGGGTCCTGGTGCACGAAACTCAAAAAGTTAGTATGCAGGTGCAGCAAGTGATTAAGAAGGCCAATGGAATGTTGGCTTTTATTGCTAGGGGGTTGGAATATAAAAACAGGGAGGTATTGCTGCAGTTGTACAAGGTATTGGTGAGGCCGCACCTGGAATACTGCATACAGTTTTGGTGTCCATACTTAAGAAAAGACATACTTGCTCTCGAGTCAGTACAAAGAAGGTTCACTCGGTTAATCCCGGGGATGAGGGGGTGGTCATATGAGGAGAGGTTGAGTAGATTGGGACTCTACTCATTGGAGTTCAGAAGAATGAGAGGCGATCTTATTGAAACATATAAGATTGTGAAGGGGCTTGATCGGGTGGATGCGGTGAGGATGTTCCCAATGATGGGTGAAACTAGAACTAGGGGGCATAATCTTAAAATAAGGGGCTGCTCATTCAAAACTGAGATGAGGAGAAACTTCTTCACTCAGAGGGTGGTAGGTTTGTGGAATTTGCTGCCCCAGAAAGCTGTGGAAGCTACATCATTAAATAAATTTAAAACAGAAATAGATAGTTTCCTAGAAGTAAAGGGAATAAAGGGTTACGGGGAGCGGGCAGGAAATTGGACATGAGTCTGGGTTCGGAATGGTCATGGCCCTGTGGGTAGTGGAGCGGGCCCAGGGGCCGTGTAGCCTTGTTCTGCTCCTACTGTGTTCTAATTCTGTTAGATTTCAGGAGATGGTTTTATTCCTGTTCCTGGCTGGGGTGGAGATCGCCTTTACAGAAGGTAAGTACTGTAGAAAATATAGGGACAGAGTGATCTCCTGGAAGAATTTCGATCGCCTAGATGGGTCGGAGAGGAATTTCCCAGATTTTTTTCTCCCAAATTGGCCATTGGGTCTTTATCTGGTTTTTCGCCTCTCCCGGGAGATCACATGGGTTCGGGTGGATGCAGAGTGATAGAAGATTTGAGGTTAGGATCAGATCAGCCATGATCTTATTGAATGGTGGAGCAGGCTCGAGGGGCCGATTGGCCTACTCCTGCTCCTATTTCTTATGTTCTTATGTTCTTATGTTTACAGTTTCACAAAATTGTTCAAGTAAAGGCTTCAAACAGCAAACAGCTTCACGAAGAATTATTTTGAATAAGTGTTTAACTTGCTGGATAACTAGATAGGAGCACGTCTAGCGTGGCCAGTACAGGAATCTTTTGAGGATGTAACAGGTAAAATAGATAAGGGAGAACCAGTGGATGTGCTGTATTTGGACTTTCAGAAGGCTTTCGATAAGGTCCCACATAAGAGATTAGTGTGCAAAATTAAGGCACATGGGACTGGGGGCAAGGTATTGACTTGGATAGAGAACTGGTTGGTGGACAGAAAGCAAAGAGTTGGAATAAACGGGTCGTTTTCCGAGTGGCAGGCAGTGACTAGTGGGGTACCGCAAGGATCGGTCCTGGGACCCCAGCTGTTCACAATATATATTTATGATCTAGATGAGGGAATTGGATGTAATATCTCCAAATTTGCAGACGACACAAAGCTGGGTGGGAGGGTATGCTGTGAGGAGGATGTCGTGAAACTCCAGTACGATTTGGACAGGTTGGGTGATTGGGCAGAAACATGGCAAATGCACTATAATGTGGATAAATGTGAGGTTATCCACTTTGGTGGCAAAAACAGGAAGGCAGATTATTATTTGAATGGCAATAGATTGGGAGAAGGGGAAGTGCAAAGAGACCTGGGTGTTCTTGTGCACCAGTCGCTGAAGGTAAGCATGCAGGTGCAGCAGGCGGTTAAGAAGGCAAATGGTATGTTGGCCTTCGTAGCAAGAGGGTTCGAGTACAAGAACAAGGATGTCTTGCCGTAGTTGTACAGGGCCTTGGTGAGACCGCACCTTGAGTATTGTGTGCAGTTTTGGTCACCTTACCTGAGGAAGGACGTTCTTCCCATGGAAGGAGTGCAGCGAAGATTCACCAGGCTGATATCTGGGATGGCAGGAATGACGTATGAGGAGAGATTGTGTCGATTGGGCTTATACTCACTGGAATTTAGAAGATTGAGAGGGGATCTCATCGAAACCTATAAAATTCTGTCAGGCCTGGACAGACTAGATGCAGGAAGGATGTTTCTGATGGCCGGGGAGTCCAGAACCAGGGGTCATAGTCTAAGGATAAGGGCTAAGCCATTTAGGACTGAAATGAGGAGGAATTTCTTCACCCAGAGAGTGGTGAACCTGTGGAATTCTCTGCCACAGAGGGCGCTGGAGGCCAGTTCATTAAATATATTCAAGAAAGAGTTGGATATATTTCTTAAGGCTAAAGGGATCAAGGGGTATGGTGAGAAGGCAGGGACAGGGTGCTGAATTTGAATGATCAGCCATGATCTCATTGAATGGCGGAGCAGGCTCGAAGGGCCTACTCCTGCTCCTATCTTCTATGTTTCTATGTCACTGAAGTGTAGGATTGGTCAATGGTCCTGTCACTCGACTCTATGACGGCCCGCCCGCACGCGCGACGAACCCTCCCCCGCGACGCAGCGATTGGTCAACCGTCGGGTCGCTCGACCATACGATTGGTCGACCTTCACGTCACTCGATGCTAATGAGCGAATAATGAGCGGAATTTTGAATAATGAGCGGGTAATGAGCGGAATTTTGAACGTTTTTTGGATACCGCGGGCGCAATTTTTGTCAGACCGAAACGTAAATATGCTTATGACCGTTCTGGAATCGTAAGCTTTCTTTTGCTGTGATGCACGTGTAGGTACGCTCTATAACTTGAGAGTGTATAGCCGGACAGCGAGACAGATCAACCGCTTTTATATATAAAGACTAGCTGGGGGGAGCCCGGCGTTGCCAGGGCTGTTTTGGGCCGGGCGGTTTAAATGGAGTCCCAGGTTTTGGGGCCTCTCTGTGTCCCTCTGTGAATCTGCTGCCGGGCAACATTTTAAATCGAGTCCCAGGCTTTTGGGCCCTGTCTGTGTCCCTCTCTCAATCTGCTGCCGGGCAACATTTCTACCTTTTAATACCTTGAAAGATGAAAGTGAAAGTACTTATAAAATGTTTTTGGTAAATCTTATGTTATTTTTAAAAGAGATACTAACTTTTTCAAAGCTGGATGATCAAAGTAGTTTGAGCTGGAAGCTGAAGTAATGGCAGTGAAACAATGGCTGCCACATCCCTGAGATGAAAATGATTAGTCCCGCCCACACACACACACCGATTGGCCAACCATCAGGGGACTGTACTGTAGGATTGTTCAATTGTGACGGCACAGGATTGGTCGAACCTTGACGTCAGTCAATCAATGCTAAGTAGCAGATAATGAGTTTAATTTTGAAGGTTTTTTGCATAAGGCGCGAACAATTTTCGTCCGACCGAAAAGTAAATATGCTTACGACCGTCCCGGAAGCGTAAGCTTTCTTCGGAGGTAAAGCACGCGTAGGTACGCTCTATAACTTTCGAGCGCATAGCCGGACAGACGCACACGTGAGGACAGACAGAAGGACAGACAGACAGAACGATCCGTTTATATAAATAGATAGATATGTGTGTGTATGTGTATATATTATACTAGCTGGGGAGCCCCGCGTTGCGAGGGCAATTTTGGGGCGCTTGGTCTCCCTGCCCCTGTGTGTCCCCCCTCTCCCTGTCATGTCCTCTCCCTGTCCTATCCCTCCCTCCCCTCCCCTCTCTCCCTCCCCTCCTCTCCCTCCCCTCCCCTCCTCTCCTTCCCTCCCCTCCCCTGTCTCCCTCCCTCCCTCCCCTCCCCCACCCCCACACCTACCCTCCCCCACTCCCCTCTGTCCCTCTCTCCGGCCCCTCCACCTGCCTAGCGCCTGAGGTCCGGAGCTGAGGTCCCCCGCGTATCGCGCGGCTGATGGACGGCCGCTGTGGGCGGGCGGGCGGCGCATGCGCGGTCAGTGCGGGCGGCGCATGCGCGGTCAGTGCGGGCGGCGCATGCGTGGTCAGCGCGAGCCCCCCGCGATTTCCCGAGGCTCGCCACCCCCGCGATTTACCGAGGCTCTCCCCCCCCGCGATTTCCCGAGGCTCTCCCCACCCACCCCCCCCGCGATTTACCAAGGCTCTCCCCCCCGCGATTTCCCGAGGCTCTCCCCCCCCGCGATTTCCCGAGGCTCTCCCCCCCCGCGATTTCCTGAGGCTCTCCCCCCCCGCGATTTCCCGAGGCTCTCCCCCCCCTATTAAATTGTTATTTAATTCCCTAACACATCATTAAAATATTTACCTTAGTTCCCTAACACACAGAAAGTGTGGGGGAAAAAATTGTGAAAAATCAAGATGGCGGCCACTCACCTCGGTTCAGAAGGATAAGGCCCGCCCACACACGCACCGATTGGTCGACCGGTCAGGTCACCGAAGCGTAGGATTGGTCAATCGTCGAGTCACTCGACACTCAACTGTAGGAAGGAACCCGCCATCCGATTGGTGGACCTCGACGTCACACGGTCGCTAATGAGATGCTAATGAGCGGAACGCTGAACGTTTTTGGGATACTGCGGGCGGGATTTTTGTCCGGCCGAAACGTAAATACACCTATGACCGGTCCGGACTCGTAAGCTTTCTTTTGAGGCGACGCGCGCGTCGGTACGCTCTGTAACTTTCAAACGTATAGAGAACGGACAGACAGACATCGGGACAGACAGAAGAGCCGCTTTACATATATAGATATATGTGTGTGTATTATCTATATGTGTATGTGTGTATATGTGTGTGCATATTATATATATGTGTGTATCTATCTTATATATATTGGCCTAGAAATTCAGTTTGCACAGTTTTGGGGCGCTAAAGTCGGGCGCTCGGTAAATTTAGCGCCCGCCGGAAACTGCAGGCCAACTCGCCGAAATTCAGTGAAGTTGGACCAGATTCTGGCCGAGCGCCGAAACTGGCGCTGCAATGCTGTGTTCAGGCGCTAATCCGGCGATGCGGCTTGATATTGCCGATTCCGGGCGCAGCGCAGGTGCGGCCATGTGTTGAGTGTCAGCAGACACCCTGACGCCGGCCAGCTCTTAAAGGGGGAAGGGTCAACTTTGACTGCTGCCACGCCCTGCATGCTGTAGCGCTGCAACTAGGCCTCAGCACTGGTGGTGTGCCAAAACAGCGCCTGGAGGAATGGAGAGGGCCCGTGACAGAGCACAGCGCTTCTCTGAGCATGCGCTGAGTGTGCTCATCCATGGGGTACACAAGAAAAGACGGATTGTGTGCCCGGCTAGTGGCAGGAAGGCTCCCAGGAGCCAGTTCAGGAACGCCTGGAGCAGAATTGCCCGCAGGGTCTCATCCAACTGCGATGTTCCCAGGAGTGCGGACCAGTGCCGCAAGAAATTCAATGACCTCAGTCGGATGGTGAAGGTGAGTACCCTTTCCACTGTCCCCCTCATCCTTGCATGTGCACCTCCCATTAGGGCCAAAGGGACATCAAAGGCCTAATGCCCAGCCCTCCTCCCGCTGCAATGGCACTTGCATGTTAATCAAAGCTCTTTCTGCACTTATCACACTGTCCAAGCTATTCAGCCATGGGAGGGCTCCCACACAGCAATAGGGCAGCACACTGTCCAAGCTATTCAGCCATGGGAGGGCTCCCACACAGCAACAGAGCAGCACACTGTCCAAGCTATTCAGCCATGGGAGGGCTCCCACACAGCAACAGGGCAGCACACTGTCCAAGCTATTCAACCATGGGAGGCCTCACACACAGCAGCAGGGCACCACACTGTACTTAGAGGCCCTCCTTTCTCTTGCAGGCCAAGCTGGCGAGGAACGCCAGGAGCCAGGTAGCGACTGGTGGAGGGCGTCCCGACTACCAGGAGCTGACTGATCTGGAGGAGAGGGTGGCACGACTCCTGCGTGCCCGGGTGACAGGCCCTGTCGCGATCGGCGATGCGGACCCTGTACTGGAACCCACTGGTAAGGACATGACCGGGTGCACCTCTCTCCTTGCCCTCGCGCATCAGATGTACATCCTTCCCCACTGACCGCAAAATGCGCATAATGCACCACTGCGGCCTCCCTGGCTGTCGGCCTGTCCTCACTCTAAAGCTACACTTGTGCCTTCCTGCTTTCAGCTGCTGAGGAGGAGGTGCTCCCTGAAGCACAGAGAGCCAGGCCCTCGGAGGAGGAGGACGTGGAGGACCAGGAGGAAGGCGGCACCTCCGGGGAACCCTCCTCCGCGCCAGCAGATGGCAATGGAGGGGAGACGTCTGGCGTGCAGGAGAGCCGGTGGGAGGCGGTGGAGGGGAGGCCAGAACCTGGTACCAGTGGCGTGGACGCACGCGGCAAGGGCCCGGCAGCAGGGCAGCCTTCTGGCCAGAGGGGGGAGGCGGTGGAGGGGAGGCCAGAACCTGGTACCAGTGGCGTCGACGCACGCGGGAAGGGTCCGGCACCACGCCGCCCTTCTGCCCAGAGGGGGCAGGTGGTGGAGGGGAGGGGAGAACCTGGTCCCAGTAGGGTGGCCGAACGCGGCAAGGGTCCGGCGCCACGCCAGCCTTCTGCCCAGAGGGCGAGTCCGCCCTCCAGTCCGGAGTCGGACGTCGCCCAGGAGGTGCGCCTCCTGCACAACATGTCGGCGGCGTCGGAGTGGCGCCATGTGGAGTTTATGCAGGTGGTGGAGCAGATGCCTCGCGCCATGGAGAGCCTGGCACATAGTGTGGTGGCTTTCGCCGAATCACAGGCCAGGGGCCTGGAACAATTCGCGGCAGCGCACGCCAGGGGGGTGGACCTACTTGTGGCAGCGCACGACAGGGGGGTGCAGCAACTCGCTGCAGCGCAGCACGCCAGTCGCCACATGAGAGGTGCTGGGCAGACACTGGCACAGCAGCTGCGGGCACATGCCCGGGCAGTTGGGGCACTAACTTCTGCCACCCTCGCACTGGCGCGGAGGCGTCGCCAGGCGAGCCGCCACCCTGCTGCAGCACAGCGGTCTGGCGGCCAACACATTGGTGCGCTTGCTCCCCTGCCAGGCCGGCCGAGTGCCAGTGTCTCTGGCGAGCAGCGCGCGCCTGCCATCAGCCAGCTTGTCCCCATTGGTGCAGGCGACACTGCCACTCCCCCAGCCAGGGTGCGACGAGCTGCTGCAGGAACTGAAGATGGCCACCCACAGCTGCAGCAGCCACCAGCCGGCCCCTCCCGGGCCGGCCCTCGTGTAGGGCGACCCCCAAGGGCATCTGGCGAGACGCATTGTCGCCCTGATGAGCCTTCCCCCAGCCTTGCCCCAGCCTCAGGGCCCAGCTTGAGGCGCAGCTGCAGGTCGGGCCGGGGCAAGAGAACGCTCTCTAAGGACTCGCCCTCTCGGCACGCCGAGTAGAGTGTGGCGAGCGCGGGTTTTTGTCATGCGGGGGCTTCTGTTCTGGGGGGCATTATCTTGTTTGTTTTTATGGGGGTGTTTGTGTTGTGGGGGGGGCGTCTTTTTGTAAGGCCGGTGAGGAAGCCCATTTGCATGTGAAAGTTTTGTTAGTCCTCCCCAGGTTTTGGGAGTGACAGAAGTTTTCGACTGTTTTTTGGAGGTCTTCTCTGTTTTGCTGTTCCATGTGGGAAGGGCCCTGAGTTTGTGAAATAAAGATTTTTATTTTTTCACCATGTGCAGGTGCCATGTTTCAACTGGTTGTTGGGTTAAGCGGCTGAGGGCTTGCGGAGCGGCTGCCTTCAGCTGCGTTCATTGGCCCAGGCCATTCCTTGACAGGGGGCCTAGAAGTGTCGAACAATAAGCCACCGGCGGACGGCCCTTGGACCTTGTCGCTCCCTCCTAGGCTGCTCCTCCTCCTCCTCCTCCTCATGGTCCTCCAGCTCATCCTCTTGAGGTGGTGGGGCAATGTCAGATGGCAGTGCCTGAGTCCTGCGGATCGCCAGGTTGTGGAGCATGCAGCACACGACGACGAACTGGGAGACTCTATCCGGCGAATACTGAAGAGCTCCTCCGGAACGATCCAGGCAGCGGAACCGTTGCTTGAGGACGCCTATCGTTTGCTCTATTAGGTTCCTTGTGGCTTGATGGCTTTCGTTGTATGCCACCTCCGCTGGGGTCGTGGGCGCGCGGAGCGGGGTCATGAGCCATGTACACAAAGGGTAGCCCTTGTCCCCGATAAGCCATCCCCTTGGTGGAGGCTGTGCCTCGAACATGTCAGCCACAGTAGTCTGGCGCAGGATAAATGCATCGTGGCTGCTTCCTGGGAAGTGGGCATTGACAGCTAGGATGCGCTGCCTGTGGTCACACACCAGCTGCACATTTAGGGAATGGTAGCCCTTGCGGTTGCGGTAATGCTCGGCATTGTGGATAGGTGCCCGCATAGCCACATGCGTGCAGTCAATGGCGCCCTGCACCATGGGGAAGCCCGCGATCCTGCCAAATCCGACTGCACGCTGCTCCTGCTTGTGTTGGGTCATGGGGAAGGAGATGAATTGGTGTCTCCTCGCGTAAAGTGCATCGGTGACCTGCCGGATGCAGCGATGCGCGGCGAACTGGGAGATGGTCGCTATGTCCGCAGCAGCGGCTTGGAACGAGCCGCTTGCATAAAAGCTGAGAGCCACCGTGACCTTCACTTCCACCGAGAGAGATGTCCTGCACGTGAGCTGTGGCCGCAAATCTGCGTGAAGCAGCTGGCAGATCTCTGCAACCACCTCCCTCCTGAAGCGCAGCCTCTTCACACAATGCGCCGCAGTCATGGTGAGATAGGACACCTGCTGCCGGTATTGCCTGACTGGGTAAGGCCTACGTTGGCGACGCCTGATGGCCCCTCTGCGTCTAGGCATGGCTGGCCCTCTGTCACAGCGTCTGCGAGCCCTTCGCACAAAACGCTGCAACTGAGGGTTGGCACCCCATACAGCCCCCATTATAAAGTTCCAAACAGCCAAATCACAAGGATGCAAATGTCAAAGCACTGGCTAGAAGCCAAAAATACCTCTCCTATGTTGTCCGAAATCAGAAATCTCTGTGCCTTGCTCTCTGTCCAGAAATCCAAAGCAGTAAAGTCATTGCAGCGAAATGGCTGGCCTTTATGGGTGAGTGGATGTGCCCTTTAATTAGTGCTCCCCGAATCCCACAGGGCCTCTGTTGAGTTCCACTTCACAGATCTTAACAGCGCCACGCCCACATTGGGCGGGCGCCACTGAATTTCCGGTTTGGGGCGCACAAACGGCGTTGCACACCCAAATGACGTCATAAGATGCGCGCGCAGCTGAGCGGGCGCTAACACTTTGCGCCGGCGCTAAATCCCAACTGAATTTCGGCGTAGGCGCAGATCCGGCAGCGCCCGGGCACTAAGTGGCTAGCGCCGGAAATATACCCTTTTCTGGAGCTAACGGCTGGCGCAAACAACTGAATTTCTAGGCCATAATATATAAACGAGTTGGATTGTCTGTCTGTCTGTTTGTCTGTCTGTCCGCTATACACTCAAAAGTTATAGAGCGTACCTACACGCATGTTATATCAAAAGAAAGCTTATCATTAGGGGAGTCTAATAGGTGTATTTACTTTTTGGTCAGAGAAAAATTGTTCAGACACTGTACAAAAATCATTCAAAAATCCTCAAAAATCCGCTCATTAGCGGTTGACCAATCCTACCACTCATTAGCGTTGAGTGACGTGATGGTTCACCAATCCTACAGTTCAGTGACCTGATGGTTGACCAATCCGCCGTCTGTGGGCGGCCCTAATGCTGCAGCCTCCTGAAACTTCGCCGCCATTTTTTTGATCCCCACAGCGATAGCACCAGCCAAACAAACCCCCACATTGCGGCTCCGGGAGCGGGAGGTGAGTTGGAGTCACTCGGGCCGGGCCTCACAACCGCTCGCCCCGAGACACAGAGCGGGCGGGGGAGCATCAGCGGCCGTCCATAAGCCGCGCTACCCGCGGCGCAGCGGCCGGCCGCACCGGGTAATAAGCTGGAGTCCGTCTCGGCCCTAGAGCCCGGCCGGGCCTCAACTGCTAGGCCCCGCACGGCCACCGCGGCCTGGCTCAATTTTCAAAGCCCTTCCCCGGGTGCCAAAAGAGGGGGAGGGAGGGAGATCAGAGGGGGCGAGGTAGAGAGAGGGAGAGAGAGAGAGAGGGGACATACATGGGCAGGGAGAGAGAGGGGGGGGAGAGAGAGAGGGGGCAGGGAGAGAGAGGGGGGAGAGAGAGAGGGGGCAGCGAGAGAGAGGGGCAGGGAGAGAGAGGGGGATGGACAGAGAGAGGGTCAGGGAGGGAAAGAGTGACACAGCGCAGGAGTGGCAGCGCCTAGCTGTAAACCGCACGGCCCAAAAAAGCCCTGGCAACGCCGGGCACCCCCAGCTAGTTATATATATGTGTATGTGTGTGTGTATATGCACACACTCAAGGCCCAACAGAAATGAGGCAGAAGAAAAAGATGTTCCAAATCTATGGCTGAGATTTGTCAGGGACTCTCACCTTTTTAGTTAAAAGTTGTGCTGAAGTATACATTGGTGCTTCCATTTTACTGTAAACCAGTGTAGACATTTTTGTCTGTGATACTTACTAAATAAAGTCTATACACTTCTAAAGGAAACCATTTTGGGGCAGCGCTACCTATTAAGACATTTGGAAAGGCCAATAAACAAAAGCAAACTCTGAGCATGAACTCATGGAATGTGATACTTCAGAAAAGGCTTCAGAAAGGAAACACAAGGAGCCTGAAAGGACATTTGAAATTAATTATATCAGCGGCTATGAGCAACAACTTTCAGCTTTCCTCTAATTCCCACAAACCAAGTGACGGAGGTCACAGGCGGGATCACATTTTTGCAGCGTAGCTAACATCTGTTTCCAGGGTAATTCCCTGTGCTCTTCACAGAAAACAGCGGATTATCTTCCCAGAGGAACATGCCATTGCAGGATGGATACTATCATGTGGGCAGTACTGTACACGTACTGGCATCAAAAGGATTGGCTTGGAGCAATTGAAATCCAGTTCTATGGTAAGGCGACTGCTGAGTGCTCAGCGTAAACTTTAAGGTGACAGCAAATACGTTTAATGAAAAGGGTTTCAGCATTTGCTTTTCCACAAAATAATATTTAATACACAGGGATTTATGGTGCCATTTATATATTAGGTAAATACAGGATCAAAAATAAAACCAGTCCATGTAGCTCGGTCCAAAAATGAATAGCATCAATCTTCCACTCTCTCAAATATCTGTCCCTTACATTTTTCCACACGATCTGCCTCCTTGTTCAGTCTGTTCCAGACATTCACCATCCTCTGCCTAAAGTATTCTAAATGGTTGTGCACCTTCCTCCTTCTAAGATTGAGTCTGTGGCTCTTGAGTTGTTGGCAATCTCCAACATATTTTCAGTTGATGCATTCCTTTAACGATTTTCACCAAAAATTTCGCAGGGATTCTCCCGATCTCCCACCTTAAGTTTGGCAGGGGATTGGTGGAAACACCGGGTAACAGCACAGATGGTTGTTTACATTGCTTCCCAAAGTTGCGGTGGGAGATCAGAGAACGTCGGTAGAAATTCTGCCTTCTTGAGTGTATCTCACTTGAGCTTTCTCCTCTCCAGAGTAAACTATCCCAGGCTGTTCAAACTCTCCTAATAGCCCAGATATTTAAATTGAGATACCTTGAAGTAAACTTTCACACTAATACCTTATTGTAAAGTTATTTTTTTATTGAATACACCAAACCAATACAATGTATTGCTGCAGTGCAAAGATTAAATAAAGACCATCTTTACTGTTTTAAGTGCAAACGTATGAGAGATCAGTCTTGAAGCAATTAATTTAAAATGTTAAGACTCTAAAGCATTGTGAAATGATGCAGAGTCGGTTTAATCTTGGAGTTTGGAGAATCTTTCAATGTTTACAATAAGCATATCTTCAGAATAAGTCAGAGCATACTTTAACAAAGACGATCATGGTATGTGGACTAACAATATGCTGGTTATTAAGGTACTGTTATGCATCCTGTGAAAAATATTTTGTAAATGATTTTCATTTTTCAAGACTTGGAACCAGTCTTAGGGACAGCTGATTCTTCTTTGAGTACTTTTCTCTGAAATTCCTATAAAATAAAAATGGAGAGAATGTACAATTAAACTGAAGTATCCCAGGATGATAAACATTATAGCACAGAAGGAAGCAATTCAGCTCATTACCAACGCTGACTCTTCAAAGCAAAGTGAAGTAATCATACTAAGGGAATAAACTGCAGGCCATGACATAATATCATGCATTGATGACCATGTGATATTAAAGATACTGTCCTACAATATATTCACCTTTTCTCATTTTCCTCTTCAGGAAGCACGTGCCACCAGATGGGAGAAGGAGCCAGTCTGGTGGAGGTGAGGAACCAACTGCAGTTCATAGAATTTCTTTAGCCTGTTCCAAGCTGGGACTAATGACCAATAATAACTATCCCCTTTGGGTGGGGGTGGAGGTAGGTAGATGGGATCTCTAGTCAGCTGTTAAGATGTTCAGGCTCCAGCAGTATCCCTGCCCCCTGCTCAGAGTTGCGGGTTCCTTAAACCTTCGCTCTGCCAAACTACGCATAAACTCCACGGCATCCGCCTCGCGGGGAGCCAAGAATTTCACCCCTCTGTTGGGGGGAGGAACTGGCTGTTCCAGTCGAAAATTAGACTTTATTTAAAACGCAGCCATTAGTAAGCCAGCATTGGGCGTACTTTCCATTGGCTGCAAGAAAGACAGAACTGGCTGGATTTCTGGTGAGTTGTGTCATCCTAACAGTCCCAACTCTTTCAGTAATGTCAGGAGAGAAGGGGGGCGAGTGCAAGAAGTGTCTGGAACTCCCACCCCCACCCATTGGAATACTTGGGGTCCCAAATTCTGGCCTGAGCTCCACCCCAACATCCATCACGGCACTAACCTCCCAGGCCTTGGAATTTCCAGGCACAAAGTTTTAAAAATCAAAAACAAATACATTTTTAAAAATTAGCCTTGAAATTCTTCTGTTCTTTCTTGGGATGGATTCAAGCACAGGTTCTGGCAGAGGGATTGTAAGTTGATGCAAAACTTCCAGTCCCTCCGGTAGGTTTCCACCCCTTCAGCTCAGACACAGCAAAATCAGGTACGGGTATCGCTGGTAAGCCCAGCCTTTATTGCCCATCTCTAGTTGTCCTGATACAACTGAGTGGCTTGCTAGACCACTTGAGAGGGCAGTTAAAAGTCAACCACGTTGATATGGAACTGGATACTACATATAAGCCAGACCAGGTAAGGACGGCAGATTTGCTTCTTTAAAAAGAAATTAGTGAACGAGTTGGGTTTTTACGACAATCCGACAGCTTCATGGTCACTTTTACTGATTCCACCTTCTATATCCAGATTGCTTTCAAATTCTCCAACTGCCATAGTGCCATAGGTTCTCTGGATTACTAGTCCAGTAATATAACTACTATGATGGAGAAGCGAAAGTGCTTCTTCTGCCTGCCCTTCCCATCTCCCAGCTGTTGTCTGGGATCATGTTTGGAGGCATTCCTGGGCTACCTAGATACATTTTAAGGGCATGCGTCTTTTCTGATGATTCTCACCAGGAATGCACGATGAACTGAATTCACCGATACACCCATTCTGTGCAAATAGGATGTCAGCATTTAAAGGGCCATCTATGTTTGTAGAGTTAGATAATAAAGTGGCATTTTTCTTTAGTGTTGCACTACGGAGTTATTTTCAGTGTTAATTATTGCCCAGTTAATTTTTGAGGTTTTTGCCCGAGTTTTATTTGCCAGAAGTTTAGCTGCTGCTATTCTAATTTAGAAAATTGGCAACTAATGGAAATTCCTCTCTTTCTATGCTATTTGGAGGATAAAGAAGAGAATGAAAGGTGTTGATGTAAGCCAGGTCAGATTGCCTGAAGGGACGAGTACTACTTTTAAACAACTTTACCGCTGTACCTATAAGAAGAGGCATGCCTACCTTGGATTGTAGGAAGAAAGCTACCCTCACAGGATTTGCTTCACTAGGATGGCAGTCAGGGAGTTGTGTTGTCTCCTAGAATCTGACCTCCAGCCAGCCTCCACCATAGGGCTGGCACTGCCACTGACTGTCAAGAGGTATGCTAACATAAAGGCCTGGACTAATGATTCAGAGACATGAGTTCAGATTCCACCACGGCAGCTGGGGGAATTAAATTCACTTAATTAAACAAACCTGAAATAATAAAAAGCTAGTATCAGTAATGGTGACCATGAAACTACTGGAGTGTTGAATAAAACCCATCGGGTTCATTAATGTCCTTTCTTCCTTCCTTTAGGGAAGGAAATCTGTCTTCCTTACCCGGTCTGGCCTATATATCCAGACCCCACGGTAACATGGTTGACTCTTAACAGCCCTCTGAAATGGCCGAGCTGTTGTATCAAACCACTAAGAATAAGAATAAAACTGGATGGACCACCAGGCATCGACCTAGGCATTCGATTCGAACCCAACAACAGCACACTGAGCCGATCCTGCAAAGTCCTCCTCACTAACATCTGGGGATGTGCCAAAATTGGGAGAGCTGTCCCACAGAATAGTCAAGCAACAGCCTGACATAGTCGTACTCATAGAATCATACCTATCAGCCAATGACCCAGACTCCTCCACCTCCATCACCACTGGCAGGACAGACCCAACAGTAGGTGTTGGGAGGGAGTGGACCTGGGAGTCCTCAACATTGACTCTGAACCCCATGAACTCAGGTCAAAACTCCTGCTGATTACCACCTCCCTCAGCTGGTGAATCAACTGTTTAACACCACTTAGAAGAATCACTGAGGGGGACTTCAATGCCCATCACCAAGAGTGGCTCGGTAGCGCCTTTATTGGTCGAGTCCTGAAGGACATAGCTGCTAGACTGGGCTTGTGGCAGGTGGTGAGAAAAAATGAGGGAAAAACCTACTTTGTCCTCACCAATCTACCTGTCACAGATGCATTTGTCCATGAGAGTATTAGTAGGAGTGACCACTGCACAGTCCTTGTGGAGGCAAAGTCCCGTCTTCACCCTCCATTGTGTCGTGTGGCATTGGGTAGTGAGAGAGGACACAGTACATCTGTCTACATGCACATTTATGTCATACTTGCACTTCTTTTGCACACATTTCATATTTAAAAAACAGCAACAAATCACAAATGAACACATAAGAACATACAAAAGGAAGCAGGCATGGGGGAGGGGGTTTCATAACCTTCACTGAACAGTTATTCAGGATGAACAAATCAATCAATCAACAATGAGCAGACTGAATGAAACAAGGGAGGACGTGAACCAACAAAATAGCTCCAAATATTTTTTTGAAAATCCTTTCTAATGCCATCTTGCTTTCTCTGCTAAGTTGAAGAATTACCACAGGAAATAAGGTTGGTAACATAAAAAGAGAAAATCTGGGAAGAAATATGAAGCTTAGCAACGTAAAAGTAATTTATCTCTTGGGAATATCTGGGACAGTGTTTTCTGTCAGAGGTCTGTTCCTGTGTAACAAACCTGAGCTTTGCGCTCATGCAGCTTCCCCAACCTATCACACTCCAGCCGAAGACTCCGGCCTACAGTTCCCAGCCTGCACCCATCTCAATTTCTATAAAATTTCTACGATTGACAGCGAGTCTGGATATTCACTAAGTGTACCAAAACGAGCTGTTTGTAGGTTCCGGTCGTCCTGCGCAATAACAACACTTGAGAACGAAGTGACTAAACAACAACAGTGTGCATTTATATAGTGGCCTAGAAATTCAGTTGGTTGCGCCAGCCGGTAACGCCATAAGAGGGGTATATTTCCAGCGCTAGGCACTTAGTGCCCGGGCGCAGACCGATCTGCGCCAACGCCCAAATTCAGTTGACATTTAGCGCCGGCGCAAAGTGTTTGCGCCCGCTCAGCTGCGCGCGCAGCTTATGACGTCATTTCGTCGTGCAACGCTGTTTGTGCGCCCCAAACCGGAAATTCAGTGGCGCCCGCCCAATGTGGGCATGGCGCTGCTAAGAACTGTGAAGTGGAACGCAACAGAGGCCCTGTGGGCCTCGGGGAGTGCTAATTAAAGGGCACTTACACTGACCTATAAAGCCCAGCCATTTTGCTGCAATGACTTTACTGCTTTGGATTTCTGGACAGAGACCAAGGGACAGAGCTTACTGATTTGGGACAACATAGGAGAGGTATTTTGGGCTTCTGGCCAGTGCTTTGACATTTGATTCATTTGATTTCACTGTTTTCAACTTTATTATGGGGGCTGTATGGGGGTCCAACCCTCAGTTGCAGCATTATGTGCGAAGAGCTCGCAGACGCTGTGAGAGAGGGCCAGCCATGCCTAGACACAGAGGGGCCATCAGGCGTCGGCAACGTAGGCCCTACCCACTCAGGCAATACCGGCAGCAGGTGTCCTATCTCACCATGACTGCGGCGCATTGTGTTAAGAGGCTGCGCTTCAGAAGGGAGGTGGTTGCAGAGATCTGCCAGCTGCTTCACAGAGATCTGCGTCCACAGCTGATGTGCAGGACGTCTCTCTCGGTGGAAGTGAAGGTCACGGTGGCTCTGAACTTTTATGCAAGCGGCTCCTTCCAAGCCGCTGCTGGGGACATAGCGAACATCTCCCAGTTCGCCGCGCATCGCTGCATCCGGTAGGTCACCGATGCACTTTTCGCGAGGAGACACCAATTCATCTCCTTCCCCATGATCCGACAGAGGCAGGAGCAGCGTGCAGTCGGATTTGCCAGGATCGCGCACTTCCCCATGGTGCAGGGCGCCATTGACTGCACGCATGTGGCTATGCGGGCACCTATCCACAATGCCGAGGATTACCGCAACCGGAAGGGCTACCATTCCCTAAATGTACAGCTGGTGTGTGACCACAGGCAGCGCATCCTAGCTGTCAATGCCCGCTTCCCAGGAAGCAGCCACGATGCATTTATCCTGCGCCAGACTACTGTGGCTGACATGTTCGAGGCACAGCCTCCACCAAGGGGATGGTTTATCGGGGACAAGGGCTACCCTTTGTGTACATGGCTCATGACCCCGCTCCGCGCGCCCAGGACCCCAGCGGAGGAGGCATACAACGAAAGCCATCAAGCCACAAGGAACATCATAGAGCAAACAATAGGCGTCCTCAAGCAATGGTTCCGCTGCCTGGATCGTTCCGGCGGATCTCTACAGTATTCGCCAGATAGAGTCTCCCAGTTCGTCGTCGTGTGCTGCATGCTGCACAACCTGGCTATCCGCAGGACTCAGGCACTGCCACCTGACATTGCACCACCACCTCAGGAGGACGAGCAGGAGGACCATGAGGAGGAGGAGGAGGAGGAGGAGTACCAGCCCAGGAGGGAGCCACAAGGTCCAAGGGCCGTCCGCCGGGAGCTTATTGATCGACACTTCTAGGCCCCCCTGTCAGGGAATGGGCTGTGGCAATGAACGCACCTGAAGGCAGCCGCACCGCAAGCCCTCAGCCGGTTAACGCAACAACCACTTGAAACCTGAGACGTGGACATGCTGAATAAATAAAAAGCTTTATTTCACAAACTCAGGGCCCTTCCCACATGAAACAGAAAAACAGACAAGACCCCCAAAAAACAGTCAAAAACATCTGTCACTCCCAAAACCTGGGGAGGACTAACAAAACTTGGCCATCCAAATGGCCTTCATCATCGGCCTTACAAAAATAAGCCCTCCCCTCCACAACACAAACACCCCCATAAAAACAAAAAATGCCTTGATCCTCGGACTTACCAAAATAATGCCCCCACAGAACATAAGCCCCCCAATATAAAAAAAACCGCTATCACCACACTCTAATGGGTGTGCCGAGAGGGCGAGTCCTTAGACAGGCTTCTCTGGCCCCTGCCCGACCTGCTGCTCCGCCTCAACCTGGGCCCTGCGCGTGTGGCAAGGCTGGGGGAAGGCTCATGCGGGCCACAATGCGTGTCGGCAGATGCCCTTGGGGGTCGGCCTAGACGAGGCCCGGCCCGGGAGGGGCCGGCTGCTGACTGCTGCAGCTGTGGCTGGCCAGCATCAGTCTCAGCAGCAGCTCGTCGCACCTTGGCTGGGGGAGTGGCAGTGTCGGCTGCGCCAATGGGGCCAAGCTGGCTGATGGCAGGCGCGCGCTGCTCGCCAGAGACACTGGCACTCGGCCGGGCTGGCAGTGCAGCAAGCGCAGCAATCTGGTGGAGGCCAGACCGCTGTGCTGCAGCAGGGCGGCGGGTGCCCTGGCGATGCTTCCGCGCCACAGCGAGTGTGGCAGAAGTGAGTGCCCGAACTGCCCTGGTATGTGCCCGCATCAGCTCTGCCAGTGTCTGGACAGCACCACTCATCTCGCGAGTCGCGTCCTGGGCTGCCGCGAGTTGCTGGACACCCCTGTCGTACGCTGCCGCGAGTTGTTCGACCCCCCTGGCCTGTGATTCCCCGAAAGTGACCACACTATGAGCCAGGGACTCAATGGCCTGAGGCATCTGTTGCACAACCCCCATGAACTCCTGGTGGCGCCGCTCAGACGCCGCTGACATCTCATCGAGGAGGCGCACCTCCTGGGCGAGGACCGTCTCCGGACTGGAGGGCGGACTCTCCCTCTGGGGAGAAGGCCGCCGAGCTGGCCGACCCTTCCCGCGTGCCTCGAGCCCACTGGACCCAGGATCTGCCCTCCCCTGCAACACCTCCCCCCTCTGGGGAGAAGGCCGGCGTGCTGCCGGACCCTTCCCGCGTGCCTCGAGCCCACTGGGCCCAGGATCTGCCCTCCCCTGCAACACCTCCCCCTGGCTCTCCTGCAGGCCAGACGTCTCCCCTCCATTGCCATCCCCTGGTGCGGATGAGGGTTCCCCCGATGTGCCGCCTTCCTCCTGGTCCTCGTCGTCCTCCTCCTCCAAGGGCCTGGCACTCTGAGCTTCAGGGACCACCTCCTCCTCACCAGCTGAAAGCAGGAAGGCACAAGAGTAGCTTTAGAGTGAGGACAGGGCGTCAGCGAGGGAGGCCTGAGTGGTGGCATTATGCGCATTTGACGGTCAGTGCGAAAGGATGTAGATCTGAAGCGCAAGGGCAACGACAGAGGTCCAACTGGTCATGTCCTTACCAGTGGGTCCCAGTACAGGGTCCGCATCTCCGATCGCAACAGGGCCAGTCACCCGGGCACGCATGAGTCGAGCCACGCTCTCCTCCAGCTCACTGAGCGCCTGGTACTCGGGACGGCCTCCACCGGTGTCAGACTGGCTCCTCAAATTCCGCGCCAGCTTGGCCTGCAAGAGAAAGGACAGCCTCTAAGTACAGTGTGGTGCCCTGTTGCTGTGTGCACTGCCTCCCATGGTCGAATAGCTTGGCCAGTGTGGTGCCCTGTTGCTGTGTGCACTGCCTCCCATGGTCGAATAGCTTGGCCAGTGTGTTAAGTGCAGAAAGTGCTATTGATGATCATGCCAGTGCCATTGCTGCGGGAGGAGGGCTGCCCATTAGTCCTTTGAGGTCCCTTTGCCCATAATGTGAGGTGCACATGCAAGGATGAGGAGGACACTGGAAAGGGTACTCACCTTCACCATCCGAGTGAGGTCGTTGTACTTCTTGCGGCATTGGTCCGCACTCCTGGGGACATCGCAGGTGGATGACACCCTGCGGGCAATTTTCCTCCAGGCTTTCCTGTACTGGCTCCTGGGAGCCTTCTTGCCACTGTCCGGGCACAAGATCTCTCTTTTGTTTTCGACACCATTAATCAGCACCCTCAGAGCATGCTCTGAGAAGCGCTGCGCTCGTTCACGGGCCCTCTCCATGGCTCCAGGTGCTATTTTGGCCCACCAGCAGTGTTGAGGCCTAGCTGCAGGGCTCCAGTATGCAGGGCGTGGCAGCAGTCAAAGTCGACCCTTCCCCCTTTAAGAGCTGGCCGGCGTCAGGGTGTCTGCTGTCAATCAAAACATGACCGCACCTGCGCTGCGCCCGGCCTCGGCGTTATCAGGCCGCATCGCCGGCTTAGCGCCTGAAGAGAGCATTGCAACGCCAGTTTCAGCGCTCGGCCAAACTCTTGGCCAACTCTACTGAATTTCGGCGATGTGGCCTACACTTTCCGGCGGGCGCTAACTTTAGCGAACGCCCGACTTTAGCGCCCCAAAAGTGTCCAGACTGAATTTCTAGGCCAGTGTCTTTAATGTAGTAAAACTTTCCAAGGTGCTTCACAGGAGTGTTATCAAACAAAATTTGACAACCGAGCCACATACGGAGATATTGGCCCAGAAATTCGGGTCTCCACGGGTGAGTACGCATGGGGTACTCACCCGTAGGCCCAATGGAAGTGCCGGTTTCCTGCACGCACTGCGCATGTGCAGGAAACCGGCACTTCCGTTCCCCTGAAAGCAGGGGTTCAGAGGTCGAACTCGTGCACAGGAGAGGCTGCGCGTGCGCATCGAACTTCGTTTTTTTTTTACAGGTTTTCCCGGGGGGGTAAGTCTCCAAAAGTTAGACATGTGAAAAGCAGGCGTAAGGCCTGCTTTTTACAAGGTAAGTGGTGAATTAATTAAAATTAAAACATTTTTTCCACAGGTTTATTATTTTTAAATACTTTAAAGCAAGGTAAGTTTATTTTTAGCCCCGTTAGAAAATTAAAAAAAAATTTCAAAAATTTAAATTATTGTTTAAAATAGTTATTTCATGTAATTTATAGTTTATTAAAAAAATGTGATTTTTCTTAAATTTATTTGAAGATTGAGTGCTGTTTAGGGGCCATAGTATTTATAAGTCTTGACAGCTCTTCCTGTCAATCTTATGAATGGAGCATACCCTGCTCCGATTGGCTCCCCATGGCCCACGTGATCCCAGGGGACGCATCGAAGTAACTGCGCCCCTGGGATACGCAAGCACTGCACGCCGGCAGCTGGACCAGGCCCCAGATCGGAATTCCACGGGGGCTCAAAGCTCAACGGCCGGCGCGCTAGGTAAGTGCAGATCGGGGGCTTGCACCCGCAGGAAGCCCCCGACCCGAATTTCTGGGCCAATTAGGACAGTTGGTCAAAGAGGTAGGTTTTAAGGAGCGTCTTAAACACCCATCCCCCAGAAATAAACATTGTTAGGAGGAGCTCGTTTAACCAGAATTTGTTTGGTTGTGTAAAACATCGGAACAAGGTGAAGCACAAACACTTTCAGCGTTTTCTGGATTAACTTTGGAAACAAAAGCCATGTATCCTGTAGGGTAAATTCTGCAAGACCTCTTATTGCTGAATGGGACATGTACACAGTCCACAGCATGTTGCCCACGACTTTCTACCCCTTGAAACTGATGAACAGATAATCATGGACAGTGCGCCCATCATTTTCAAATGTCTACTGATTGTATGCGAGGTCCTAACAGGCATTCTGGCCCTTAAAGAAAGAAAGAAAGACTTGCATTTATATAGCGCCTTATATGACCACCAGATGTCCCAAAGTGTTTTACAGCCAATTAAGTACTTTTTGAAGTGTAGTCACTGTTGTAATATAGGAAAATTTTCTCTCATAAACTAGCTGATCTCCCACAACTGTATTCAATGAATACAGAAAGGCAAGCAAATTCAGATATAGTTGAAGACAGAACCAACAAATAGGGAGAGACTTTACTGGAACAAACTGGAGTAGATCTTTGTATTGTGTAATGTATTCTAAATGGGTACACTAACTGCATTCCTTTTATTTATGTTTTTCTCACAACCAGGAATAGAACTTCATAAACAGGGTTGTATTTTGAGAGGTTCTGAATAAAATGACACAATTTGGTGCAAAAGATAGGTACAATGTGGTACCCTGGTATCCATTCAGGGTAAAGAAAGAAGAGAAATGTTGTCTTGCCTCATTGGACCCATAAGAACTTTCCCCTCCCCCATCGGGGTGGCAGGGTGCTTCTGCGGGTTTCTGGACAGCTGTCGGGATGGGTGCCTCTGTTGTGCTTGCACAGGTCCCCTGGCCAGAATTAGGAATTAACCATGGGCCCATGATTTAGGAACAGGTCCACGTCTTTGCTTGAAGGCGAATGGGAGTTCTCCTCTACCACACTTCTGCTAGTGTAGCAGGGACCCTGAAATCTCAGGGCCAATTTTACACAATTATTTGCCCGTACTACAAATTACAGTGGGTAGAAATTGGTCCTCAATGCGCCCGAAGACGGAGGTCCAAGAATCACAAGAAACTGATCCTCCTGGTTCCACAGAAAGTTAAAAAAAATTATTAACTTGTAGGAACGAAGGTTCCTATCGAAAAGACTGAGTTCGACTCAGGCAATTAAAACAATGAACTTTAATGGAACAAAACAGGTTTTAACTAGAAACTGCTGGAATACATCAACTACAGGTCTGCTCTCCTTGAAGGCTCCACGAGGACTGATCCCCTGGTCAGAAGACTGACGTCATGATGTCATCACGTTCTTCTCGCCATTGGGGAATCACGTGATTAACGGCATGACATCATCACGTTGAAACCGCGCTGTAAAGGTAACTAGACATTGTACAGTCAAACAGTGTAATTAAAGGTACAGGCACAGACAGTAACTACATTGCTGTTAAAGGAATTATGTACAACCGCTCTGACTCCTTTGGTGGCTCTGCCACAAACTTATATTTTTGATGGTGGCTGCTGGCGAGACCACATCCACGTCCCAAAAACCTGAATGGAGCAGGTCACGCAGGACAGCCCAATTTCTTGTAAAGGTGTTTAAACGGGCATTAGGCTACTCATTAGCATATACAAGGGGCCTAACGCCTCTTTTAGGCGCCTGCTGCAGATGCCTGAAAAATGGCCCGACCTTGGCGCACAGGACTTTACGCCCCAAAATTGACTCGTATGGTGAATGACGATTCAGTAAATTCCTTCAAGCGGAAACAGGACCTGCTTCTGGCTGGGGTGGATATCACCTTGTACAAAAGATAGGTACTGTTTGACATAAATCAGGGCTAGAGTGATCTTCCGGATCGTTTCGATCGTCTAAGGGAGTCAGAGAGAAATTGTCCAGAATTATTCCTTCTGACGGGCCTGGGTTTTATCTGGATTTTCACCTCTCCCAGGAAATGACTGAGTGGGGTGGGGAGTGTCTGTATTGTGATGCATAAGGCATCACCACTGGATGGGACAGGTTGGATTGACCAGTAGGTCTTTTCCTGTCTGTTATTTTTTATAGGTTCATATAAGGATTTCTGTAGATTACCTGTACACTAGCACTGGCATAAAGTCAATCAGTTCAATTCATAATACACTTACCTTTCACTAGTCCCTTCATGCTGATAATGCATTTACAATAAGTTAAACCCTTCATTGGAAAAACACTAAGCATTTGGATTTCCTGAACATATAAATGATGAAATATAATGACAAGCTGATATATAAGTGTCCAATAATTTTCAGTGTATTGAACCTTGAAACACTACTAAATGGGACAACGGTTATGAGGAAATCAGGAATGCTATATAATGTGAATGATTTTTTTGCACTGAAACTGCATGTTTGTGTCAGAATTATGTGAGGATAAGGCTCTGTATGTAGAAGGCTTTTATTTACCAGGTACTGTGAAAATGCATGGTTAGGTTTTTTGAATAATAATGAGCTTTGAAGTGTTAAAATGGCAATAATAGTGCAATAAGGGAATGGTAGCGTAGTGGTAATGTCACTGGGCTAGTAATCCAGAAGCCTGAACTAATGATCCCGAGACGTAAATTCAAATCCCACCACTACAGCTGCGGAATTTAAATGCAGTTAATTAAATAAATCTGGAATAATTACTAGTATCAGTAATGATAACCATGAAACTATTGCACTGTTGTAAAAACCCATCTGGTTCACTAATGTTCTTTAGGGAAGGAAATCTGCCGTCCTTACCTCGTCTGGCCTATATGTGACTCCAGACCCACAGCAATGTGGTTGACTCTTAATTGCCCTCTGAAATGGCCTAGCAAACCACTCAGTTGTAACATACCAGTATGAAACACAATAATAATAAGAATAAAATCGGGTGGACCACCCGGCATCGACTTCAGCACCGGCTACAGACACGGCAAAGGCACACCCAGCCCAATGGACCTTGTAAAGTCCACCTCACCAACATCTGGAGACTTGTGCCAAAATTGGGAGAGCTGTCCCACAGACTAGACAAGCAACAGCCTGACATATTCATACTCACAGAGTCATACCTTTCAGACAATGTCCCAAACTCCTCCATCACCATCCCTGAGTATGTCCTGTCCTACCGGCAGGACATACTCACCAGGGGTGGTGGCAGAGTGGTATACAGTCGGGAAGGAGTGGCCCTGGGAGTCCTCAACATTGCCTCCAGAACCCATGAAGTCTTATGGCTTCAGGTCAAGCATGGGCAAGGAAACCTCCTGCTGATTACCACCTACCGCCCTCCCTCAGCTGATGAATCAGTACTCCTCCATGTTGAACACCACTTGGAAGAAGCACTGAGAGTAGCAAGGGCACAGAATGCACTCTGGGTGGGGGACTTTAATGCAGTAGTAGCACCACTGCTGGCCGAGTCCTACAGGACATAACTGCCATTCTAGGCCTGCGACAGGTGGTGAGAGAACCAACGCTAGGGAAAAACCAACTTGACCTCGTCCTCACCAATCTACCTGTCGCAGATGCATCTGTCCATGAAGTCCTGTCTTCACACTGAGGACACCCTCCATCGTGTATCATGGCACTACCACCGTGCTAAATGGGATAGATTCAGAACAGATCTAGCAGCTCAAAACTGGGCATTCATGAGGCGCTGTGGGCCATCAGCAGCAGAATTGTATTCCACCACAGTCTGTAACCTCATGGCCTGGCATATCCCTCACTCTACCATTACCATCAAGCCAGGGGACCAACCCTGGTTCAATAAGGAATGCAGAAGAGCATGCCAGGCGCAGCACCAGGCGTACCTAAAAATGAGGTGCCAACCTACAACACAGGACTACATGCATGCTAAAAAGTGGAAGCAGCATGCTATAGACAGGGTTAAGCAATCTCACAATCAATGGATCAGATCAAAGCTCTGCAGTCCTGCCACATCCAGTCGTGAATGGTGGTGGACCATTAAACAACTAACGGGAGGAGGCTCCATGCATACCCCCATCCTCAATGATGGTGGAGCCCAGCACGTGAGTGCAAAAGACAAGGCTGAAGCATTTTCAACCATCTTCAGCCAGAAGTGCTGAGTGGATGATCCATATCGGCCTCCTCCTGAGGTCCCCACCATCACAGAAGCCACTCTTTAGCCTATTCAATTTACTCCACGTGATGTCAAGAAACGGCTGAGTGCACTGGATACAGCAAAGGCTATGGGCCCCGACAACATCTCGGCTATCGTGCTGAAGACTTGTGCTCCAGAACTAGCCGCAACTCTAGCCAAGCTGTTCTAGTACAGCTACAACACTGGCATCTATCCGACAATGTGGAAAACAGCCCAGGTATGTCCTGTCCACAAAAAGCAGGACAAATCCAACCCAGCCAATTACCGCCCCATCAGTCTACTCTCAATCATCAGCAAAGTGATGGAAGGTGTCATCGACAGTGCTATCAAGCGACACTTACTCACCAATAAACTGCTCACTGATGCCTAGTTTGGTTTCCGCCAAGAGCACTCGGCTCCTGACCTCATTACAGCCTTGGTCCAAACATGGACAAAGGAGCTGAGTTCCAGAGGTGAGGTGAGAGTGACTGCCCTTGACATCAAGACAGCATTTGATCGAGTGTGGCATCAAGGAGCCCTAGTAAAACTGAAGTCAATGGGAATTGGGGGAAAACTTTCCACTGGCTGGAGTCATACCTAGCACAAAGGAAGATGGTTGTGGTGGTTGAAGGTCAATCATCACAGCCCCAGGACATCGCTGCAGGAGTTCCTCAGGGCAGTGTCCTAGACCCAACCATCTTCAGCTGCTTCATCAATGACCTTCCCTCCAACATACGGTCAGAAATGGGGATAGTTCGCTGATGACTGCACAGTGTTCAGCACCATTCACAACTCCTCAGATAATGAAGCAGTCTATGCCCGCATACAACAAGACCTGGACGACATTCAGGCTTGGGCTGATAAGTGGCAGGTAACATTTGCGCCACACAAGTGCCAGGCAATGGCTATCTCCAACAAGTGAGAGTCTAACCACCTCCCCTTGACATTCAACGATATTACCATCGCCGAATCCCCCACCATCAACATCCTCGGGGTCACCATTGACAAGAAAGTTAACTGGACCAGCCACATAAATACTGTGGAAACAAGAGCAGTCAGATGTTAGGTATGCTGCAGCGAGTGTCTCACCTCCTGACTCCCCAAAGCCTTTCCACCATCTAGAAGGCACAAGTAAGGAGTGTGATGGAATACTCTCCACTTGCCTGGATGAGTGCAGCTGCAACAACACTCAAGAAGCTCGACACCATCCAGGACAAAGCAGCCCGCTTGATTGGCACCCCATCCACCATCTTAAACATTCACTCCTTCCACCACCGGCGTACCGTGGCTGCAGTGTGTACCATCCACAAGATGCACTGCAGCAACTCGCCAAGGCTTCTTCAGGAGCACCTCCCAAACCCGCGACCTCTACCACTTAGAAGGAGAAGGGCAGCAGATGCATGGGGACACCACCACCTCCAAGTTCCCCTCCAAGTCACACACCATCCTGATCTAGAAGTATATCGCTGATCCTTCATCGTCGCTGGGTCAAAATCCTGGGACTCCCTCCCTAACAGCACTGTGGGAGTACCTTCACCTCATGGACTGCAGCGGTTCAAGAAGGCGGCTCACCACCACCTTCTCAAGGGCAATTAGGGATGAGCAATAAATGCTGGCATTGCCAGCGACGCCTAGATCCCATAAATGAATTTTTTTTTTAATCCAAGGTTTATTATTGAAGGAATTCTACCTGACTCTTTCCCAAAAGTGCTTGTCCAGATTAATCAGAATAAAATTGCTTGGCTGGTCAGTGAATCCAGCTGGGACAGTGGGGTAAATCAGCAACCCCACAGAATTATTACTGGGAGTCAGCTCCTGTCCACTTTGGAAGCACGGTGCAGTTCAACTTTTAACGGCATAGAAGCAAGTCCAGGGAGAGCCATAAATGGCTTCATCAGCTGGAAATGAAATCTCACTGAAAGATGACAAAAAAAGGCTTGTCCAAACTGATTTAAATTTAGTTGCAGTGCTCCTATAACTCGCAATCTCTCCTACTTTACAGTGAAACCTTTCGAGTAAAGGTTAATCGGCTCATCTGATCTGCCCTTGGGCATCCAGCAAGGTGGATGAAAGACATCAGTGGAACTGTGCGTTGTTTGTATAAATTCCCCGAATTGCCTCTTTGACAAACATACCGAGCCCACCAGCACTATTCTTTAAGGGTCTGAGTGACAACAGCAATCAAAACAACGATCAGTCAGCAAATTTGTGACCGCTGTTGATCGTAATGGGGGAGTGGGGGGAGCTATTATAATGAATTCTGACCTACTGGTCCATCTAGCCTGTCCCACACAGTTCTGAGGAAAGGTCATTGTAATGAATTATTACATGGTTTGTCACATGCTTTGTCACATGGTTCAGTATGAGCATGCTCAGTTCACTTTGGCCTAGTAAACAATCACCTTGACTAGCAACTGGTGTCTCTATCCTTCATTTGTTCTACCCACATATACTACATTTTTGGCGATGAGGATGGGATCCCAAAGCCATTTTTAGGGATCATGGAAGAACACAGTGTTCAACCTTCGAGTGGGAGGGTTTAAGGTGAATTTGTGACACCTAAACTGAATTTTTTGCGATGTTTTACTGTTAATGCTGATGCAGAATTGTCTGTGTTTCACCTTCGCGTGTTTGTATACACAACAACAGCAGCGTTGATTTTCACAGGTACAGGTAGCATGCTGAGTCACTGTTCAATGGGATCGGGACAATCATGGCCGCACCTACGGGATTCATTGGAAGCCTCGGCATGTATGACCGAGTTCACGAACCATTCAGTTCTTACATTGAGCGGATGGAGATGTTTTCTAAGGCCAATAACATTATTGAGACTGAAGGTGCAGATGAGAATGTTCAAGCTCAAAATAAAGTAATTCAGGAACATAAAAAAGCAATTTTTCTAACAGAGATCGGGCCAGATGTCTACGGAATGTGGACAAACCTACTCACGCCAGGGAAAGCGAAGGATGTGTCGTTTGAAACTCGAGGACCATTTCGACCCAAACCATAAGAAATAGCAGAGAGCTATAAGTTTGGTACCAGAAACCAAAAACAAAGTGAAACCATCAGTGAGTACATTGTAGCTCTTAAAAACCTGTCTTTGCATTGTAACTGCGGCAAATTTTTGGATCGTGCATTGCAAGATAAGTTTGTGTGTGGACTGGTGGATGAGCGCACACAGTCCAAGTTACTGAACACTCCGAACCTAACGTTTGACATAGTATGCAAAATTGCCCTATCTATGGAGATGGCATCTAAGAATGCTAGGGAGCTCTGTACAACTCAAGTGACTAGTGCAGCTGAGGTCTACAGTCACGAAGGCACCGCCAAACCTAAAGTTGTGAGACCAAGTCAAAAACGTGTCAGGGGGAGCAGTTCAGTGAATTGTTATCGCTGTAATGGAAAACACTCACCACAGTCCTGCCAATACAGAAATACAAAGGGGGAGACATTCGGTTGATAGTGCCACCGATTAACGCCTAAAGAGGCCGAGAAGTGGGGCGCTAGCCAATTTCCGGGCGGGCGCAAAGCGCCTAGCACCTCGCCCCATATTGAGCATGCATTTAGCACCGGCGCTAGCGCCCGCTCATGGGCGCAGGCTGATTATGAGGTCATTTGAGTGTGCAACGCCTTTTGGGTGCCCCGGAAATTGAGTGGCGCCCCCCTCCGTAGCGCCTGGTGCTAATAGTGACAGCTTACCTGGGCCTTACCAAGTCGCTCTCGGGCTGGAGGAGTGTTATTTAAAGGGGACTGCTGTGGTTTAAAAGCGGCAGCCATTTTTGGATCACAACTTCCTCGTGAGCTACAAAGAGTTGCTGAGCTGCACACTGAGAGCCATTTGACCACTGAGCCAGCGCAGGCAGACGATCTTCAGCCTTCTGACCATCACCTTGCTGTTGGTGAGCCTTGACAACGGGGAACCTTCCTGTGGGCATTTATTATGGGGGCTGCATTGGAGGGGAACGTCCTGCTGCTGAATCATCTGGAAAGGGCACTGAGACGCAGGGCGAGGGGGGCGGGCATGGCCAGATGGAGGAGGGCCAACAGATGTCGCCACAGCAGACCTTACGCTGGCAGGTTTATCCGACAGCAGTTTTCCTACACGAATATGCCGGAGGAGCAGTGTGTCAGAAGGCTGCGATTTAGAAAGGAGGTGGTGACTGAGCTGTGCCAGCTGCTTCAGCCAGATCTGCAGCCTCAGATAAGGTGCAGGACATCTCTTGTCGGCGGCTGAGAAGATGGCTGCTGGCCTGAACTTCTACGCGAGTGGCTCTTCTCAGGCTGCGTGTCAGAGGCTGATCAGAAGTAGCTTCTAGGCCCCTCTCACGGAATGCTTGCTGCCATTTCAAGAACAGGAATGGAACCGGTCTGATACCCCCAAGCCTTTGAAGGGCAAGATGCATGTAAATAGCAGGCATGGCCTTTGTAAATGAAGAAAGTGTTTCATTACACAAAATGTGGTTCCTTCAAACATGAGAAAGCTATGGCAACAGAAAGCAAAACTATTACACTGACACATAACTGCCTCTCACACCTGGCAGACTGTCCAAAACATAAATCACATTCCGACCATCTTCCTTGGCCTTGATTCCACTGCGCCAACCAAAGCATCCAATGCCCCATCAGTGAGGTGCTCCGCCCTCTGCCTCACCCTTTCCATGTCTTGCTAGGCTGGTGCGCCACAGGTAGGCTCCCACCGCTTTGAAGGCCTACAAGGCAGTGAGTGTGTCTGGCGATGCCAATTGACCTGCCCCTTTAAGAGCTGGCCGGCGCCACTGTGTCTCAGGGAAAGTGATTATTGACAGCACCCTCGCTGCGCCCCGCTGCCGCGAAATTGGGTTGCGTCGCCGGGTTAGCGCCTTAAGAGTAGCGTGCAGCGCCTGATTTAGCACCGCAATCACCTTTAGGTGCGCTGCAACCCAATATCGTGCTAGGTGGTGCTAAATTGCGCCTGGCGCTAAACTTTGCGCATCGCCAGGACTGGCGCCCCAAACGCGGCTATACCGAATTTCTAGGCCAAAGTGTTTTCACCGCCAGAAGCAAGGCCATATTTCAACAGCTTGCAGAGCTAGATCGAAAGTAGGAAGTAAGAACCATTCTAGTGGCAATGCAAAGCAGTGACAACAAAAGGGAGGAATTCACAATATTGAAGAGAACACACCTGATGTTGAAGAACTAGGCATCTACAGTATCTATGCCACTAGTGGCAACACTAGCAGTCATGAGAAAGACTTCTGTACAAAACTATTGATCAACAAGCAATATATTGATATGTGTAGCAACAAGGTGGCGGACTGCTCTATCATGAGTAAGGACACATATGAGAGTAAGTTTAATCAAATGCCACTTACGAAGAGTACCGTAGAGTTAAAAACCTACTCCGGAGAAACCCTAGAGACATGTGGACAATTGGAATGTACAGTTTAGCATAATGGCCATTTAGTAAAGCTGCCTATTATTGTAGCTCGCTACAACAACAGGTCAACCCTCATGGGCAAAGACTGGTTGAGAAAGTTAAAACTAGACTGGAAAAACAGCTTCAGTGTAGATACTTCAGAGAAGCGACTCGACACAATGCTGAACAAGTATAAAAGCAGGTTCACAGACAGCTATGAGGGCACCACTGGGTATGACGCACATATCCGCATCTAGTCCAACATGAAGCCTGTCTATTGTATATGCGTTGAAAAGTTAGGTGGAGGAAGAACTAGAGAAACTGAAAGAGAACGGAGTGCTAGTAAAAACTGACAAAAGTGAATGGGCTACCCTGATTGTGGTCATGCCCAAAGCAGACAAAACTGTACGCTTGTGTGGTGACTACAAAGTTACTATCAACCAAGCAGTTGACGATCAACAATGCCCGTTAACTACATCCCAAGATTTGTATGCAGCACTCTCTGGGTCAAAGGTTTTCTCCAAGCTTGACCTGTCACACGCTTACGCTCAGCTGAATGTTGACAAAGAGAGTCAACAGTATCTCACTATCAACACACACCAGGGACTGTACTCATACATCAAGCTGCCGTATGGTGTAAAGTCCTCCCCCAATATCTTCCAGGCTATGATGGA
Source organism: Somniosus microcephalus (assembly GCF_052327205.1). Lineage (NCBI taxonomy): Eukaryota > Metazoa > Chordata > Chondrichthyes > Squaliformes > Somniosidae > Somniosus > Somniosus microcephalus. Next base: position 29,126,996 of record NC_141003.1, read on the forward strand.
TAAGATTTTGCAAGGAACTCCAAATTGCTTATGCAATCAAGACGATGTGTTGATCGCAACAAGCAGCGAGGAAGAAAATCTAGAAGTGTTAGATTTAGTACTTCAAAGGTTGAATTCCCACAACATCAAATTGAAAAGGAGCAAATGTGCTTTTGTGCAGCCCAAGGTTGTGTGCCTTGATCTGAAAGTTGATGCAAATGGCTTGCAACCAGTTAATGAAAAGATTGATGCTGTCATCAATGCTCCAAAGTCACAGAACGTGTCTGAGTTAAGATCTTTCCTTGGAAAGGTTCAGTACTAAGCATGTCTCTTACCTGAGTTAGTGACTATGTTAGCTCCAATGCACAAGCTCCTCAAGATGGATGTCCAGTGGAAGTGGACAAAAACGTAACAGGAAGCTTATGACGCTTGTAAGAGAAGTCTCTCTAGCGATGCTCTACTTGTGCACTACGACACAGAGCGTGAGCTGAAGTTAGTATGTGATGCTTCTAGCTATGGTGTGGGAGCTGTCATAAGCCCCGTAATGGAAGATGGCCAAGAGAAACCAATCGTGTTCGCATCGACAGCCCTCACAAAGGGCGAAAGAAACTACGCGTAACTTGAAAAGGAAGTGCTCACCATAGTGTTTGGAATCAAGAAATTCCAACAGTTCCTGATCGGCAGAAAGTTTACCCTGATAACCGATCACAAACCGCTCCTAGCAATATTGGGGCCCAAATCTGCCATCCCTGCAATGGCTGCATCGAGAACGCAACATTGGGTAGTGTTGTCACAATATGACTACACGATTGAATATCGCACTTCAAAGCAAAACGCAATCGCATCTGCCTTGTCCAGGTTGCCACATGAAGACTCACGTGTTGGGAGTGAAGGTGAGATTTTCACGCTAGGTGCAGTTGACAAAGACTTTCCCGTGAATGCAACTGAGATTGCAGATGAGACTCAAAAGGACTCAGTACTGAAAAGAGTGTATGAAAACACTTTGAATGGATGGACTGATCAATGTCTGGACACAGAGTTGAAACCATTCCATAACCATCATACTGAATTGTCTTTTGAGCAAGGTTGTATCAAGTGGGGAAACTGAGTGGTGGTACCTACTTCTTTGAGAGATAGAATTCTGGCCGAACTTCACACTGAACATCCAGGGATCGTCAGCATGAAATCAATTGCAAGAAGCTTTGTTTACTGGCCTGGATTGGTCAGTGATCTTGAATCACTTGTCAGCAAATACAGCCTTTGCCAAAATTGCAGAAACAAACCAGCCAAAACTCCACTATAACCCTGCTCATGGCCAAGTAGGCTTTTTCAGAGAGTACATGTAGACTTCTGTGAGAAAGCAAATGATTATTTCCTGGTACTTGTAGATAGTTACTCAAAGTGGATTGAAGTTAAACACATGGGTTCAAATACTACAACTGAATGTACCATAGATGAGTTGAGGTCTATCTTCGCATGTCATGGCTTAACTGAAGAGCTTGTTTCTGACAATGGCCCTCAGTTCCATTCTGCTCTATTCCAAAAATTCATGAAATGGAACGGTATCAAACGCACTCTCGTTCCACCATATCATCCAGCTTCAAACGGAGCAGCCGAAAGGTCAGTCAGAATAGTAAAAGAAGCTCTCGAAAAGCAAGTGTTGCAGGGTTGTTCGGGACTCAGCATGATGCAAAGTTTGGCAAATTTCATGCTGAAGTACAGAACTACTCCGCACACTACAACTGGATATACCCCAGCAGAACTCTTGATGAAGAGGAGATTGAGAACATGATTGAGTCTTGTTCAACCAAATTTGACCTCAAGAGTTGAACAGAAATTTGGGCCGCAAATTTAATTGCACTGAAGGGGCGGGTTTGGAGGCGGGTCTGTAGTGAAAAGCGGAGAGATTTGGGGCGGGCTGTGAACCCGCCTCCATTCCGCCTCCACGCGACTTTGAGAAGTGTCAGGTCAGCCACTCCCAAACTGACCCGACACCAAACGGCGGGACAGGTTGTTAAGGCAGTTAACACATCGTTAACTGCCTGGATAATCCTATTTTAAAGAGCTGATCAGATTTTTGTGTTTTTAAAGCATGCTGTCCGCCTTCATAAAAACACGTCTGGTGAATCGAGCCAGGTTGAGCTAGGACCTCAATTGTTAACAGCTGCTCGAGCAGCTTAAAAATGGTCCTGCAATCTCTCATACTTTCACATGCCACAACTTAGTGGTTTGAGGTTTGGGAGACATTTTGCAGCTCAACTAATCTTCTGAGTGTTGAGTCTGAAATCCATCTGCTGTGTGGCCTCCTCGGAAGACCCTCTGGCCACTTTCTCTGAGCGCACACAACCTCCATTCCTTGACTGAGATATACACCAGCGGTATGGGAACCATTTATATCCTCTCATCCTGGTCATCAGATTCGGAGGAACAGCAGCTGTGCAGCACCGCAACCAGGCACAGCAGCAGCACCAACACCGGGAGGGCCAACCTTCTCCTCAGCCGCCTAGAAACATAGAAACATAGAAGATAGGAGCAGGAGTAGGCCATTCGGCCCCTCGAGCCTGCTCCACCATTTAATGAGATCATGGCTGATCATCCAAATTCAGTACCCTGTCCCTGCTTTCTCCCCATACCCCTTGATCCCTTTAGCCTTAAGAAATATATCCAAATCCTTCTTGAATATGTTTAATGAATTGGCCTCAACTGCCTTTTGTGGTAGAGAATTCCACAGGTTCACCACTCTCTGGGTGAAGAAATTCCTCCTCATCTCTGTCCTAAATGGCTTACCCCTTATCTTTAGACTGTGACCCCTGGTTCTGGACTCCCCGGCCATCGGGAACATCCTTCCTGCATCTAGTCTGTCCAGTCCTGTTAGAATTTTATAAGTTTCAATGAGATCCCCTCTCATTCTTCTAAACTCCAGCGAATATAAGCCCAATCGACCCAATCTCTCCTCATACGTCATTCCTGCCATCCCAGGTGTCAGCCTGGTGAATCTTCGCTGCACTCCCTCCATGGCAAGAACATCCTTCCTCAGATAAGGCGACCAACACTGCACACAATACTCAAGGTGTGGTCTCAACAAGGCCCTGTACAAATGCAGCAAGACATCCTTACTCCTGTGCCAGATGATGCACAGGGCAGAGGGTGTCAGTGCATGTCTGCACCTCATCGCAGGAGATACCCCCAACTCCGGTTTTACAGGCAAAGGATGAGCTTCCTCAACATGAGTGAGCAGCAGTGCCAAATGAGGCTGAGACTTCCGCGAGATGTAGTCGCTGACATCAGCACAATACTGCACCAACACCTAGAGCCCAGGGGAGCGGGTGGACACTCCTTACCAGTGGCAGTCAAAGTCACCACGGCACTAAACTTCTTTGCTTCGGACTCCTTCCAGGAATCATCTGCAGACATCAGCAGTATCTCCCAGTCGGCCACACACGCTTGCATCACGTAGGTTTCCGGTGCCCTCTTTGCAAAGGCGCACAAATACATCCACTTCTCCACAGATGAAGCAAGTGTAACCATGCGTGCGGATGGCTTTGCAAATATGGCAGGCTTCCCAAGGGTGCAGGGCATCGTGGACTGCACTCATGGCCATTAGGGCACCCCATCAGAACCCAGCTGTATTTGTCAACCGCAAGGGCTTCCACTCCTTTAACGTCTAGCTGGTGTGTAACCACAGGAACATATGGAACATCATCATGCATGTTTGCGCAAAGTACCCTGGCAGTTACCATGACTCCTTCATCCTGTGGCAGTCTACTGTGCCACAGTTTTTCAATCCGCCAAACCAATTTTCCGGATGGCTACTTGGCGACAAGGGCTATCCCCTGAAAAAGTGGCTCATGACACAGATGAGGAGGCCATCAAACGAAGCTGAGGAGCGGTACAATCTGAGCCACATTTCCACCAGAAGCATCATAGAGCAAACTATCAGCTTTCTCAAAATACGATTCTGATGCCTCGACAGATCTGCTGGAGTCCTGCAGTATGGAGCAGCAACGGTGTCAAGAATCATCAGCTGCTGTGTCCTGCATAACATCGCACAGCAGCGTGGCTTAGCGCTCCCTCAGGAACAAGTGGCTCAGCGCAGAGCTTCCTCGGAAGAAGAGGAGGAGGACGAGGAGGAGGCGCACCTTACGGGGCTGGACGTGACCAATGCAGCAGGCCTCAGGCTCATTGCTGGGCATCACGCAAGGGTTGCACTCATCCATGCCAGATTCGCGTAAGCTTACTCTTCAACCACAGGTGGCTACCATATGGCTATGAATGTGTAGGCGACCTTCCTACAATGCCATACATCATCTCTCCAATAATTGGTTGTTTCCTATCACTTTCACCATCATCATTACAAATGCAAGTTGCCCTGAGCCCTCAATGTGTAACTTTCATTTTCCAGAACACATAGGCCAGACCTTCAACTGTTTGCCATCACTTTTGTTTACTACACTCACAAAAGCATGACAATGCAAAATATTAAACAGAACCAAAGACAACAGAACAAAACACCCAAGTGATTCCCCTTGTGACTATTTGTGCTTTATCTTCCTCTTACGCGTGCTTCTACGTAGTGCTTCCCCTGTGGCCTCAGCAGATGTAGAGGCACCTTGCGGACTTTAATGCTATGCCTGCTTCGATACCGTTGGTGGGCATCCTCTGGGCTTGGGAGGCTGGGAGAGTTCTGCAACAGTCTGCTCTTCCTGCAGCTGTGCAGGGGTTGAAACAGTTGGGTGTGCAATGTGGGTCTCTGAGCGAGGGCTCCACAGTGGCATGGTTGTGTGAGTGCTTGGAGAGGAGCCCACACTTCCTTGTTGCCTGCCTGCCACCAACATCCCTCTCATGGGTCACCCGCAATTCAGTGCTAGCAAGTGGCTGGAGAGCACCTTGCTGCACATCAGGGGGGCCATGAGGACCCGTATCTGTACTGGCAGTCCTCAAAGCAAGGATGTCCATGAAGCTCTGGTGTCTCTCCTCAATATTTGCCCATCTCTCCTCCATTACAGACAATCTATTTTGAAGAGTCACCGGGGGAGAAATTCGGTGGGCTGCGCCACCAGTTAGCGCCTAAAGAGGGCACTCAGTGGCTTTTGCGCCGCTGGCCACGCCTCCCGCGATATTTAGCTGGGGCGCTAATGGCGGCATTAGCCTGTTGCGCTGCGCTGCCACCGATGACGTCATCGGTGTGCACAGCGCCCCCCTACCGCCCCGATCGCGATATTTGGCAGCGACTGCCTCTGTAGCACCCCTTGCTACTCACGCCCGGTTCACAGGGCCTACCTGTGGCGGCAGTGGCGCAAATTAAGGTGGAGGTGTGGGGTGGCCGCCTGCCAGCACCTCCGTCCCTGGCCTCCTGATCTCCCCCCGCGGCATTGCCGGCTGTTTTCCGAGAGCCCGGCACTTCTCCTCGGTGCCGGGCTCTTTTGCCGGCACTCGCGATCGCTCATCGCGCTGGTGCAGGCCCCTCCCCCTTAAGAATGGGAGGAAGGCCTGCAGTACCGCAGCACGCCATGCCGCAGCGTGTGGTGCTGTGGCACGTTGCGCTGCGATATTCAGTTTCAGCGCCCTAAGAGGGACGCAGAGCGCCTTGAGCCTCGCCCCATGTCCCTCTTGGGGCGCTCAAGCTGAATTTCTGGCGATCGCTGCTGCTCCGATTGCAGTGCAAAATCTGACGCCCAGGCAAGCTTGGCACCCCGTTTGCAGCTCAACCCAATTTCTCCCATGTTTTCGTTAGCCTAGCGACTTATCTCCTCCATGGAGGTTGCCACCTCTCCATGGCAGCAGGTTCATGCATCATTGCCTCCACAAAGGCGGTGCTCATGTTTGAGATGGACTCCTCCATTCTCTGCACACTCGCAGTTACCCTGGATGCAAACCTTGTCAGAGACTCCTGCACTTGTTCCTGAAGCTCCAGCACTGCTCTCTTTCTGGATGGCCCCAGAGGCACAGCGTCTGCATGCAACTGAGCAGAGCTAGGAGCGCCCAGCATCCTCCGATGAGGACTCTCCACTGCCGTCGCTGTCTCCACCATCTACTGATGCTCACTTGTGAGCTGTGATACACCAGGTGACAACACTACTCTAAATTGCGAGGGCCCCGCCGAGGTGTGCGTTTCTGCACTGTTGCAGGGTGCGCTGAGTCCTGGTGACGCTGCTCCCTCAGAGGCTGCAGGTTCCTCTGAGGAGTTGTCTGGCTCTTCCTCCTGGACAGTAGAGAGGGGGGCGCTCGATGGTCCTGTGGGAGTGTAAAGGCATGAGTCAGACATCTGATTTTGAGGTAGCAGACACATCCTTTTGTGCAGATGATACAAAGCGAATCTCTATGAACATCATATGCCATTGCAGTCAATTATTAAATCTAAATGAGAGGGATGAAATTCCATTTTGCCACCAGCTTCGTCTAGTGTGCCCGTCTCTCCATCCCCCAATTCCAGATCCTTGCCACCTCCAACAATTTTGTGCGCAGCCTCCTCAGCACTTGTCAATGTTGTGAGGGATGGTGTGCCTCCTCCTATCTGTGCTCTCTCCCTCTTATTGTGGGCTATCTTTTCCTGCAAGGAGAGACACAAGTGGAGTTTCAGCAAGAGTGATGGAGTGACTGAAGAATCCATAAAATAGAAGCTTAGAGGGAGACAAAGATGGAGTGAGGTGCCAAGAGGAAGCTAGCTCCCTGTGCGTTGTTAGTTGTTGTCATTGCATAACAGTGAGAGTGAGTGTGAGGGGTGCATAACAAGATGGTGAGGTCATTCAGTAGAGAGAGAGAGATGGATAGGTAAGGGTGCAAGGGAAGTAAGGGTAGGGTGGGATGTGGAGGAGCAGGCTGACAAAGCAGATTGCTGATGGTGCGAAGAGAAGAGAAGCAGGTTGAAGGTAAGTGTGATGTGACACTCATTTTTGCTGATCGCAGAAGATCATTAAAGCGTTTCCGGCATTGGATCCAGGTGCATGAACAAACGGACCTTGCACTGACCTCCTCAGCAATGCGCAGCCAGGCTGCCTTGGTTTGCTGAGGAGGCTTCCTCCGGCTATCTCCCTGCACCCTCTTACTCCCTCCCCAAGAGCTTGGAGGGAGTCCTCAGTGAAGCCTGGTGCAGCCTGAGGTTTCGATGCACTCATTGTGGCCTTGCCACTTCCAGACACCAGCAGAATCAAGAGCTGAAAGGCTGAGGCTGCATGAGGCTCTTAAAAACATCCGCAACAATGACGCCATTAAAGGCAACTAACAGACCCGAGCCCAGTCATTGGACCGGCCAGCGCGCACCACTCAACTTAAGGGGCCAATTGAACAAAAATCTCAACTGGGGAGCGGATGAAGCCGGCAGCGGGTCCGGACCCCACCCACCAGGCAACCTGACTCTAAGCCACCTCCTCAATTAAATTCGCGACCAATGAGTCAGAAATGTTATTATGACAGCATTCAGAAAGAATGCAGTTTCAGACAAAACGAGTGTGTTTGTGTTGTCAGTCCCCCTGGAAAGTCGAGTTCACACTAGTGCGATATAGGAACCATAGTAGAGGTTGGTGGAATGAAGAGGTATTTGGTTGAAATTGGTGATGACATCCGAAGTGTTCATGCAGATCAAATGATCTCTGCTAGAGATGAACCAAGATGTGATCTTGAACCATTTGATCATGAACACATACATGAGTTTGACTCCATTCAGACTTCAGTAACTGAAGTACCAGGTTCAAACAAATGAGATAGAAACAGGCTCATCTTTGAGTTTGGAACCAGTACACAACAGCCCGAAAATTGGTTCAACACCAAAACCTTTTGTAAGGAGATCAGGAAGGCTCCGCAAACCTGTTATTAAACTGGATTTGTAGTTCATTTGTAACATTTGTAGTTGATTTAAAAGAAAAAAAGCCAGGAGTTTTTGTTATGTGGTACATGTAATGCTGGGAAAGGTGAGACCAGAGTTTTGTTGTATTTGAAAGGGGAATATGTAAATTTTTTTAAAGGGGAAAGCAGTGTAATGTATTATCACATGGTTTGTCACATGGTTAAGTATGAGCATGCTCAGTTCGCTCTGGCCTAGTAAACAAGCACCTTGACTAGCAACTCATTGGGGGAAAAATTGGGTGAGTAGCGCCACCTGTTAGCGCCTAAAGAGGCAGTCAGTGGCTGTAGCGCCACTGGCTGCGCCTCCCGCGATATTCAGCAGGGGCGCTAATGGTGGCGTTAGCCATTTGTGCTGCGCCGCCACTGATGACGTCATCGGTGTGTGCAGCGCCCCATTCGCGCCCCGTTCGCGATATTTGGTAGCGCCCCGCGCCCGGTTCACGGGGCCTTACTGTGCCGGCAGCGGCACAAGTTAAGGTGGAGGGGTGGGGTGGCCGCCTTTTTCGGCGGCCGCCTGCCAGCACCTCCGCCCCCGGCCTCCTGACCACCCCCCCCCGCGGCATTGCCGGCTGTTTCCCGAGAGCCCGGCACTTCTCCTTGGTGCCGGGCTCGTTTGCTGGCACTCGCGAGCGGGGATCGCGCTGTTGCAGGCCCCTCCCCCTTAACAGTGGGAGGAAGGCCTGCAGTACCGCAGCGTGCCGTGCCGCAGCGTGTGGCGCTGCGGCACGTTGCGCAGCGATATTCAGTTTCAGCGCCCTAAGAGGGACGCGGAGCGCCTCGAGCCTCGCCCCGTCTCCCTCTAGAGGCAATGGAACTGAATATCTGACGATCGCTAAAGCTTTGAACGCTGCGCTAAATCCTGCGCTCAGGCGACTTTTGCGCCACTTTGGCGCCCCAACCCAATTTCTAGGCCATTGTGTCTTTGTCCTACCCACATATATTACAGTCATCGACCTGAAACGGTAACTCTGTTTCTCTCTCCGCAGATGCTGCCTGACCTGCTGATTAGTTTCAGGATTCTTTGTTTATATTTCCAGCATCCACAATATTTAGCTTTTATTATAATGAACTGTTCACTGTTTCGATGAGGGGAAACGGCAGAGCAGTAAAAAAGACTCAGGAAATTATGGCGTGGCCTAAGTGGCCTAAGTCATGTGTGCCATAATTTCCTGGATTTTTTGCGTTGTAAAACAGGCTGGATGATGTTAGATGCTGCCATTATGATGGCACAAGCCTCCAGGAAATTCTGGGCCATTGTTTATTTCAATGTGGAGCAGACTAAACTGAGAAAAAGTTTTCCAGGAAGGCTAGGGTACCCCTAAACCTGCCAGTAGTCCAAGTATTAAGAATAATTTTCCGATAACGATATTTCCAGGATTGTCAGAAGCTCCAAGATGATCAAGAGCAACAGCTTGTTAAGATAAATTTATGATGTATAAAGAACTGTCGTTTTGCCAACAACCATTGCCACCCATGCCTGAGGCCATATCGCAGAGGGCGCTTGTTAGTTTTGAGGTTAGAATTTACAAACCTGGTTCAAGGTCGTAAGCAGATGCTTTCCTCTGTACAGCAGAACCCAAAAGAGTTTCTCTATTGCTTGGTGAGCGATCTAGTGGGGCCTTGATAAGGTATTTGATGAGCACTGAGCAAGCTGAGAGTTCCACCTGCTGTCAGACCTCTAACTTGACACTGTACTATCCCTCTACCACATCACTGAGTAAATAAGGCTTCAGGCCACTCTCTTAAGATACCAGAAGAATATAAATTTGTGTTCTGGTGTAAGACCCAAAAGGAGAAATAACTACACCGTGTATTGATTATTCTAATTTATAGCAAATGAGTTAAGTGGGAAATACTCTAGATTTACTCACTATGTGTAGTCCTCAGCTCACAAATATGCTTTCAGGTCCCTGTAATATGTGCAATAAATACTGTGGCATTCAACCTTGAATGTGAACAAATCTGATTGCTCACCCTTAATATTTGTTAACTTGGTTCTTGACTGACTATTCACACTGTTCAGTATTATTATCAGCACTGGGGAAGCACTCACACTAGTCAATGTCAGCGCTCTGATTTTCACAAAACGTTCCAATGTTGTGCTCCAGGATTATATAGCAAACTGCTACAGGTGTCTCATTAAAACATTGATTCCCACAGGACCTTACTGTCTGCCTCCACCAATCTTGTATAAATCAACTAATTTCATTAAATGATCTGGATCTCCCAATGATTACGCACAATATGGCCCGACGGAGGAAGCACAGCTGGCTGAGGTGAAAGACCCACAGGCCTTTCTGCTGACATGGATACTGTGGGTGGTGGTTTTCTGTGGATTCTGAGGCTTATCTAATGGAGACAGATGCCAATAATGACTCAGACTCAGAAGCTACAGATAGCTTCAGGGGAAGCAGCTTAATGATACTCTACTCCTTAGCCCCCAGACAAACACCTCCCAGGATGATGCATGAGAGAATGTCAAATGTAAAAAAAAGCAGACTTACAAATTTGTCTTTATTTGCCTTTGCTGTGCATGTGACCTCTGAAAAATACATATCTGTCAGACTCAAAGGATTATTAAAGGGAGCAATCTTTTGACTTTGAGCTTCCGACAAGAAACCTCCCCTGCTAACAGTGCCTATGGAAATGAGGACGTGTACTGTGCAGTGATACCCATGGTTGGAAAATCATGCATAGTGCGCGCCCACATTTCTGATATGTGTTGTCAGTGTGTAAGGTCTCCTGCTGGAAGCACGAAGTCAGAAAATTTCCTCTTAGGTGAAAGCTTAGCATCAGCTGGGAAGCAACTGAGAATCTCAGAATAAGGGGTCGGCCATTTAGGGCTGAGATGAGGAGAAATTTCTTCACTCAAAGGGTTGTGAATCTTTGGAATTCTCTACCCCAGAGGGCTGTGGATGCTCAATCATCAAGTATATTCAAGACAGAGACCGATGGATTTTTGGATGCTAAGGGAATCAAGGGATATGGGGATAGGGCGCAAAAGTGAAGTTGAAGTAGAAGATCATCCATGATCTTATTGAATGGTGGAGCAGGCTCGAAGGGCTGAATGGACTACTCCTGCTCCTAGTTCTTATGTTTTTATGTAACTGAATGATTTGACTTTATTTAAGGTGTATCTGCTTTTCCAATAATGAACCAGTATGTATAATATTGAGTGTATTTATTAGCGTTACTATGTATTCATTGTGTATTCCAAGTGGCAGCCAAAGAAAAGAAAATATTTTCTGCAATTTTACAAAATGTTACTTTAACGATTGGACTACAGCTTTACCCAGCAGTAACACATATTGGGAAATCACAGGCAGAGAGATAGCTTGTCTGGCAGATGTGAAACTCCCTACCTTTAACATGAACTCAGAAAATCGCTCCTTATGATTCACAGTGAAATGTAAGAATTAAATGTTTGCAACTCAGGCAGGAGTGGAAAGTTCCACTTGCGCACAAGCCTGAGGCAAGTTACTTAACAGCTTTGTGGAGATGAAAACTAAGCCAGCTCAGCAGCTTGTTAGTAACCTTGATGTGTTTCTCTCTTCGTCTCAAATTCAAATTCATTCTTTGCATTTTTGCTGCATCTGGTGCTTTGTGGCTTTTTTTTCTACCTCGCCGACTATTTCCTTATATGTGTGAAAGGTGATTTTAGACATTTTGGGGATTTGTTTTCTCTGGTTACAATCCATGTGAAAGTTTTTCTGAGGGAAAAGCTCATTGAAAAAATATTTTTTTTAATAAAGAAGGATCACTCACCAAGAATGAAGAACTTTAAAAAGAAATCTTCAATAAAGCACCACTCCCAGTACCACCACAGCCTGTACTAGCTGTGACTAATGATCAACTGTTTCACACCAGTTGTCATTATTACATTTTTGGGTCTTTACTACCTTTTTAATCTAGATTATTTCAGCTCTTGTACCTTAGATCTTTCTCATGGGCGAGTCCAGGTAAGTGTTCATTCACACGCCCAGGATTACAAATGAGAAGACCCTGCTGGTTAATCGCTTTGGTCCACTGCATTTATCCTATACCTTCTTCGGATCTCTCATCTCTGATGAGTGAATACAGCAACAAACCGTCAGCCCCCATTTTAAGTTTAAAACCATTAAACAAATTAATTTAACAGAAGATGAACAAGCAAATAATTAACAGCTGTATAATACAATTATATATTTACATTAGAAATCCTTCCACCTAACTCCTCAAGTAGAAACATAATAAAAAGATCAAAACTCTTTGCAAATACGATCATACAAACAATGACAGACAGGTAAAGACCCTCAGGTCCACCCAGCCTGCCCCACACTATTGCGATACCTTGTGTATCACAATATATACTCTCCACCCCACCCGAAACCATGGGATCTCCTGGGAGAGGCAAAAAAACAGATAAAAACCCAGGCCAATTTGCGGGGAAAAAACCTGGGAAATTTCTCTCCGACCCATCTAGGTGATCAGAACTAGTCCAGGAGATCACTCTGGTCCTGAATTCCCTGAAGAACCTACCTTTTGTAAGAGGTGAGATCCGCCCCAACCAGAAACAGGTCCAGATCTCGCTTGAAGGAATTTAGTGAATTGATGTCCACTACATGAGATGGCAGCCTGTTCCAGAGGTCCACTATTCGCTGGGAAAAGAACCACTTCCTGACATATAACCTAGATCTGGCCTTACAAAACTCAAAATTGTGACCTGGTCTTCCCCCTAACCTACTTAGAATTTTTTGAGAATGTAACTACTAAAATAGATAAGGGAGAACCAGTGGATGTGGTGTATTTGGACTTTCAGAAGGCTTTCGATAAGGTCCCACATAAGAGATTAGCGTGTAAAGTTAAGGCACATGGGATTGGGGGTAAGGTATTGACTTGGATAGAGAACTGGTTGGCAGACAGAAAGCAAAGAGTTGGAATAAACGGGTCTTTTTCCGAGTGGCAGGCAGTGACTAGTGGGGTACCGCAAGGATCGGTCCTTGGGCCCCAGCTATTCACAATATATATTAATGTTCTGGACAAGGGAACTAGATGTAATATCTCCAAATTTGCAGATGACACAAAGCTTGGTGGACGTGTGTGCTGTGAGGAGGATGCCAGGAAACTAAAGGATGATTTGAACAGGTTGGGTAATTGGGCAGAAGCATGGCAGATGCAATATAACGTGGATAAATGTGAGGTTATCCACTTTGGTGTCAAAAACAGGAAGGCAGATTATTATCTGAATGGCAATAGATTGGGAGAAGGGGAAGTACAACGAGACCTGGGTGTCCTTGTGCACCAAACGCTGAAGGTAAGCATGATGGTGCAGCAGGCGGTTAAGAAGGCAAATGGTATGTTGGCTTTCATAGCGAGAGGGTTTGAGTACAGTGTAATGTATGTACCTTTAAGAGAGGAACTATCTTTTACAGCCCCTGTATACTGCAGCATCAGTAGTGACCACCCCTGTATATAACACCGTGTAGTAATTTGTACAGTTAGTTCCAGCATACCCTCTGTTCAGTAAACACCTGTTATTACCGTTCTCCTGCAGTCCGTGTGTTATTTATACGTGGACACTACAGTGGCGACGAGCAGGTTCGAACTCACCTGCAGTACTGCATCACCTCACGGGGATCCATCCCTGAAAAGAAGCTTCTTGGAGGTCGAAGCCAGAGCAACGGGCGTCGACCACGGGAAGCCACCCAGTGATCCATCGGAGTTCAGAGAATCGCAGGGAAGGTGTTCCAGCAAATCGGGCTGGTAGCAGGTAGTGCGCTGACCCTTCCCGGACAGCGGCGGGCTAGAGCTCGATCGAGCGGCTCTGCAAGGGGGCCGAGCAGCGTCGTCGGGAAGAAAAAGAGAGAGAGAGGGTGGAGCGCACAGGGCGCGGCCGGTGCTCAAGAGCCGGGCAGCGTTAAAGAAAAAAAAAAGGGGGAAGGAAAAGAGACGCGCAGTGGACAGCGTCGAAGAAGAATAAAACTAAGAAAATTAATTAACAAAAGAGAGACGCGCAGAAAGCCGCGGGGCGCCGCCATTGCTATTTAGAACGCTAGGAGCAGCGTTGGCAGCAGCGGGGGAAGAAGGAAAAGCGCGGGAGGTGCCATTTTAATCCATTGGGGAAGGAGGAAAAGCGCAGGAGGTGCCATTTTAAACCACCCAAGATGCCGAAGAGTGGCAGCATCACTGCTTTCGACAACGAAATAGAAGACTGGACCACGTATGTGGAAAGAATTGAAGTGTACTGCAAGGCAAATGAGGTGGCCGATGAAAAGAAGGCGTCGGTATTATTGAATTTGATGGGCGTGAGAACGTACGGCCTATTGCGGAATTTAGTTACCCCAGCTAAACCAATGGAGAAAAGCTTTGAAGAGATTGTCAATATCTTACAGGAACATCTAAACCATACACCGCTGCTGATAGCAGAAAGATTCAAGTTCCATAAAAGAAACCAGCACAAAGACGAAAGTAATGCTGACTATCTTACGGAACTACGCAAGTTATCGAAACACTGCCAGTTCGGAGCAGGACTGGCAGATGCCTTAAGGGATAAATTTGTCTGCAGGCTCCAGAGTGAAGGAACCCAGAAACGACTACTTTCGGAAAAGGACCTTACGCTAGAAAAGGCTTTCAGCGTTGCAGTATCCTACGAAGCAGCAGCATGGGGAGCTGCGGAAATACAACAGAAACCGCAAGAATATAGCACCAATGAAATGGCATATGGGGCAGAAAAGTGCTATCGCTGCGGCAGAACAACCCATGACCAGAAGGATTGCTGGTTTAAGGACAAAGTATGCAGGCAATGTGGAAAAGTGGGACACATAGCACGAGTCTGCAGGTCGGGAAAGAAAACCAACACTAAAAGAACTACTAAGGAAAAGTAAAAGAAAGTACAAAAGATGACAGACAGTAGTTCAGAAGATCAGAAGAGTGATAACGACTCCGGGAGCAGGAGGCTAAGTTGTCTAAAGTTACACAACGTGATCGCAAAGGAGGATCACCGAACCATTTGGGTCACCCTCATGATAGCAGGGTCCCAAGTAAAGATGGAATTGGACACAGGATCAGCCCTAACAGTCATGAATCAACGAGGCTACGAGCGGCTATTCTCACACATACCCTTGAAGGGCACGTCCATTGTCTTGAAGACATATACGGGGCAAAAAGTCTACCCCAGAGGAAAAATAAGGGTGCCCGTTAAATACAATGGCAAGGAAACACAGAAACTGTATCTATATATACTACAAGATGGAGGACCACCATTATTGGGACGTGAATGGATCCGAAAAATACAATTGGATTGGCATTCCATTCAGGCGCTAACTGTGGCTGACAAAAAGGATGACGACGTCACACCTGGACGACTGTCAAAGATTCTAACTGACGCGAAAGAGGTGTTCCAGCAAAGACTTGGGACTCTAAAAGGCGTAACGGCAATGATAAAAATTGTAGATAACGCAAACCCAAAATTTTTAAGGCCAGACCGGTACCGTATGCGATCCGCCCAGCCGTCGAAGCAGAGCTGGAGAGTCTGGAGCATTCGGGTGTGCTGTCCAAGGTGGACTGGAGCGAGTGGGCCACACCCATCATTCCTGTAATGAAAAAATCATTGAGCAGCACGCCTGGGGAGCCGAAGGAGGTTCGCATCTGTGGGGACTTTAAGGTAACTGTGAACCCAGTCCTTCACACAGTACAATATCTACTTCCGCGGATAGAAGATATTTTCGCCTCACTATCTGGAGGGAAACGCTTTACGAAGATTGATCTGGCCCAAGCGTATCTACAAATGGAGGTAGAAGAAGCATCTAGAAAATACCTCACGATAAACACTCACAAAGGTCTTTACCAGTACAACCGACTGGTATTCGGGGTAGCATCAGCTCCGGCTATTTGGCAGAGGGCGATGGAACAAGTCCTGCAAGGGATCCCGGGGACCCACTGTTATTTGGACGACATCCTGGTTACGGGCGAAAATGACAGTGAAAACCTTGCCAACCTGGAGCAGGTGCTCACTAGATTACTAGAATATGGGCTATGAGCCAACCGCCCCAAATGCGAGTTTTTCAGGAAACAAATCTCGTATTGTGGCCACATGATTGATGAAGACGGGTTACATAAGTCCCCAGACAAGATTGAGGCAGTAGTCAAGGCTCCAGCACCAGAAAATGTGTCGCAACTGAGGTCGTTCCTCGGGTTGGTGAACTACTACCATAAGTTCTTGCCAAATTTGTCTACAATTCTGCACCCACTGAATGCCCTGCTGCAAACTGGAGTAGCATGGAAATAGAGTGATGAGTGTAAGCGTGCCTTTCAGAAATGTAAATGCCTAATCACTTCAAAAGAAGTATTGTCCCACTACAATCCAACACTACCGATTCGGTTGGCATGTAATGCGTCTCCCTACGGCATTGGAGCGGTGCTGTCGCACAAATTCCTTGACGGTTCAGAGAGGCCAATAGCCTTTGCGTCACGCTCGTTAACCTCAGCCAAGCGCAACTATGCCCAGATTGACAGGGAGGCCCTCAGCCTGATGTGGGGGGTGAAGAAGTTCAATCACTATCTGCACAGGCAGAAATTCACCTTACTGACTGATCACCAGCCTCTTGTCTCCATTTTTAACCCAAAGAAGGGCGTTCCGGTGATGACGGCGCAACGGCTGCAACGATGGTCCCTTTTTCTAGGGGCACATCAATACGAAATAGAGTATAAGGGTACGAAACAGCATGGAAACGCTGATGGGCTGTCGCGCCTGCCGCTGCCTACGGTGGAGGAAGCACCTGCAGTGGACCCTGTTGAGATATTCCATTCGACCATAGTCGAATATCTACCTGTTACAAACTCAAGTATAGAGAAGGAAACCCAAAATGACCCGACACTCTCTCGGGTCTATGATTTGACGGTGAAGGGATGGCCAGCATATGGTGACTCACTGTTGCCAGAATTCTCACCAAGGAGAGAACAGCTGTCAGTGTGCCGGGGGACCTTGATGTGTGGATCCCGAGTGGTAATTCCACCCAAGTTGAGAGATAGAATACTCAGTGAGCTTCATGAAGGTCATCTGGGAGGGGTAAAAATGAAGAGCCTAGCCAGGGCGTTTGTGTGGTGGCCGGGAATCGATAAAGAAATCGAGGAAATGACCAAGAGCTGCACAGGATGCCAGAAAGTCCAAAACGCTCCACCACAGGCCCCGCTACACCCATGGGAGTGGCCCTCATCTCCATGGCAACGGGTACACATTGATTTTGCTGGTCCATTTATGGACTCAATGTTTTTAATCGCCGTGGATGCACATTCGAAATGGCCAGAGGTCATCAAAATGTCCTCCACCACCACAAAGAAAACTATTGCAGTCCTACGGACCATCTTCGCCAGGAATGGCTTGCCAGAACAGATTTGCTCCGACAATGGACCACAGTTTGTGTCTCAGGATTTCCGGAGGTTTTTGAGGAATAATGGGGTAAAGCATTACACATCCGCCCCATATCATCCAGCCACAAATGGATTGGCTGAGAGGTTTGTTCAAATGCGACACATGCAGTCACCAACCAAGCTCCAGCCATGATGTTCTTTAACCGAAGGTTAAGATGTCGCCTGGATTTGCTCAAACCAAACATAAGACGAGATGTTGAGAATAAGCAATTCCAGCACATCAATGAGAAGCCAACCAGGAGCTTCAAGATAGGGCAACCAGTCTTGGCCCGCGACTACCGAACACAAAAATGGCAGCCAGGAACGATATGCACATGGCAGGGACCACTAATGTACACAGTGGACGTTGGAGAGAGCATCGTGAGACGCCATGCTGACCAGATTCTAGAGTCACAGGAACAAGTCAAACCCATGCCACGATCATACGCACCTGGTGATGAACCCGAAGTACAGATTGCGTCTACCTCAGAATCAGTGGTATTGGAAGCTGACGAACCAACCAATGACAATGAGCCAGAATCGACTCCGCTGCAAGAACAGGATACTCGAGAAAGGCGCTATCCAGACAGGATCAGGAAGCCTCCTCAAAGACTGAATTTATAAATGATTACTTTCAGCTGATGTATATAGTACAAGAAAATTGTAATTGTAATTAGTTATTATTTAATTGTTAAATGAATGTTATGTACTGTTTATCTAAAAGGGGAGGAATTGTAATGTATGTACCTTTAAGAGAGGAACTATCTTTTACAGCCCCTGTATACTGCAGTACCAGTAGTGACCACCCCTGTATATAACACCGTGTAGTAATTTGTACAGTTAGTTCCAGCATACCCTCTGTTCAGTAAACACCTGTTACTACCATTCTCCTGCAATCCGTGTGTAACTTATACGTGCACACTACATACAGGAACAAGGATGTCTTGCTACAGTTGTCCAGGGCCTTGGTAAGACCACATCTTGAGTATTGTGTGCAGTTTTGGTCGCCTTATCTGAGGAAGGATATTCTTGCAATGGAAGGAGTTCAGCGAAGGTTCACCAGGCTGATACCTGGGATGGCAGGAATGACGTATGAGGAGAGATTGGGTCAATTGGGCTTGTACTCGCTGGAGTTTAGAAGAATGAGAGGGGATCTCATTGAAACTTATAAAATTCTGGCAGGACTGGACAGACTAGATGCAGGGAGGATGTTCCCGATGGTCGGGGAATCCAGAACCAGGGGTAACAGTCTAAGGATAAGGGGTAGGCCTTTTAGGACAGAAATGAGGAGGAATTTCTTCACCCAGAGAGTGGTGAACCTGTGGAATTCTCTACCACAGAAGGCAGTAGAGGCCAATTCATTAAATATATTCAAGAAGGAGTTGGATATATTTCTTAAGGCTAAAGGGATCAAGGGGTATGGGGAGAAAGCAGGTACCGGGTACTGAACTTGGATGATCAGCCATGATTGCATTGAATGGCGGAGCAGGCTCGAGGGGCCGAATGGCCTATTCCTGCTCCTATTTTCTATGTTTCTATGTTTAATTGGAACACACTGTCAGCTGGAACACAATCTATTCCCTTTATCATCTTATAAACCTCAATCAGATCACCCCTAAGTCTACGCTTCCCTAAAGTGTAGAGTCCCAACTCTTTTAGCCTATCTTGATAACTAAGGTGCTTTATACTGGGAATTAGTCTAGTGGCCCTCCTCTGCACCCTTTCCAAAGCCTCAATATCACCCACCATTTGAGGAGACTAAAATTGGATGCAGTATTCCAAGTGAGGCCTGACCAAGGTCTTGTACAAGGACAAAACAGGCCTAGAAATTGGGTTGAGGCGCCAAACTGGCGCCAAGTTCACCTGGGCGCTGGTTTTTGCGCAGCGTTCGAAGCTGTAGCGATCATCAGAAATTCAGTTGAAGTGCCCCTAGAGGGAGACGGGGCGAGGCTCGAGGCGCTCCGCGTCCCTCTTAGGGAGCTGAAACTGAATATCACAGCGCAACGTGCCGCAGCGCCACACGCTGCGGCACGGCACGGTGCGGTACTGCAGGCCTTCCTCCCACTATTAAGGGGGAGGGGCCTGCAACAGTGTGAACCCCGATCGTGAGTGCCGGCAAAAGAGCCCGGCACCAAGGAGAAGTGCCGGGCTCTCGGGAAACAGGCGGCAATGCTGTGGGGTGGGGACCAGGAGGCCGGGGACGGAGGTGCTGGCAGGCGGCCGCCGAAAAAGCGGCCGCCCTGCACCTCCACCTTAACTTGCGCCTCTGCCAGCGCAGCAAGGCCCCGTGAACCGGGCGTGGGTAGCGAACGGCGCTACAGCGGCGTTCGCTACCAAATATCACGTTCGGGGCGCGAATGGGGCGCTGCGCACACCGATGATGTCATCGGTGGCGGCGCAGCGCAGATGGCTAACACCACCATTAGCGCCCCTGCTGAATATCGCGGGAGGCGCAGCCAGTGGCGCTACAGCCACTGACTGCCTCTTTAGGCGCTAACAGGTGGCGCTACTCACCCAATTTCTCCCCGTATGCCTCATCTTATACTCAATTGTCCTATGAGTGCGCCCCAACACACTATTTGCTTTAGCTATCACTTCACGGCATTGTTTGTGCACCTTTAGAGATGCATGCACTAGAATGCCCAGATCTCTTTCTTTCTCCACTTTCTTTAATGCCTTTCCCTGAAGGGTGTATGAATGTTGAGCATTTGCTCTGCCCACATGCGTAACACAGGAATTGTGCTTCACTGACCAACACTTGCAATTTTGTAAAGGGATAGGCAGTGTAAAAAGCTGAACGATGTTGTTTTTGTAGATTGCTTATGCACTGTGATTTAAAGCAACTACATTGTCAAAACTAGATAAAAATACTTTTAAAACTCATTTTGAATTCTGCCAATACAATTGTTGTAAAGATCAAAACTGTATTTATTCCTGACGTGATGGTGTTTTGGTGTTCCTATTTTGGGAGCTCCATTGATGATGGATGTCCATGTTGCATCTCTAAAAGGTGATGAGCCATCACAGCACATGCACATTATTGTCATGAGTTGATTGTAAACAGTCTAAGAGTTTGTAGCTTCTGTAATGCTCAGCAGACACTTAAATGTTATTTTTTCAATTGTAGAATAGCCACCTCTCATGGAATAGTTTATAACTTAGATAAGTGCGTGGGTCTCAGCGTGGCAACAATGCCTCCATCTGATGCAACAGTGCGCACTGTGAAGGCTGGAAAATAGTTGGGGAAAACTAACATGGGGTCTGCAGATTTTTCAGACTTACAAAAATATTTTCTGCCTCATCAAACTAAATCATTTGATTTCGGTTAGTTAATGGTGTGTCTGTGTTAGTATAATAGGGAATGAATCTAAAAATAATAACAATAAGAATAATAAGAAGAATATGGAGGGTCGGTAACCAGAGGACACAGATTTAAGATAATTGGCAAAAAATCCAGGGGGGAAATGAGAATTTATTTATGAGTTGTTATGATCTAGAATGCACAGCTGGACAGGGTAGTGGAAGCAGATTCAATAGTAACTTTCAAAAAGGAATTGGATATATATTTGAAAAGGAAATCTGCAGCACTATGGGGAGAGAGCAGGGGAGTGGGACGGATTGGACCGCTCTTTCAAAGAGCCAGCACAGACACGATGGGCCGAATGGCCTCCTTCTGTGCTGTATGATTCTATATGATAATATTCAGCCATCACAAAGAACATCCTTACTTGTTTCCTCTGGGACAGACCCAGTGTTTGATGGAGTGTACCACGGTTTCCTTCTTTCCACATTGACGCTGAAACCCTCATTCACACCGGCATCACAGCTTTTTTTTTGTGTCAGCTCAGTGGCTCAGTTGGTCGCACCCTTTCCTCTAAGTCAGAAGGTTGTTCAATTCCCATACCAGGAACTTGAATGCCAAAATCTAGGCTGACACTCGAGTTTACATATCTAAGGAGGATTGGAAAAACTGTGGTCAGAGCCTCTGCTACCTCCTCTCTGATGTCTGTACACAGCACTGTCGGAGGTGCCGTCTTTCCGATGAGATGTTAAACCGAGGCCCTGTCTGCTCTCTCAGGTGGACATAAAAGATCCCACGGCACTATTTCGAAGAAGAGCAGGGGAGTTATCCCCGGTGACCTGGCCAATATTTATCCCTCAATCAACATCACTAAAACAGGTTATGTGGACATTATCACATGGCTGTTTGTGGGAGCTTGCTGTGTGCAAAATTGGCTGCCGCGTTTCCTACATTACAACAGTGACTGCACTTCAAAAAGTACTTCATTGGCTGTAAAGCGCTTTGGTACGTTCGGTGGTCATGAAAGGCGCCGTATCAATGCAAGTCTTTCTTTACATCATACACCTGAATTTTTGTAACAAGCCTCCTGTGAAACATCTTATTGAATGCCTTTTGAAGATCTATATACATCACAGCTACTGCATTTCCTTTATCTAGTTAATCAGTCACTTCTTCAAAAAAACTGGATTAAATTTATCAAACAAGACTTGTCTTTAATAAATATGTGCTGGTTGTCCTTGATTATTCTATGCATTTCTAAATGCTCACTAATTTGATCTCAAATTACGGATTTTGCGTACAACTAGCTGGTCTAAGTTACCCTATTTATCCTTTCCTCCCTTCTTGAACAGAAGTGCTACATTGGTAATGCTCCCGTTTACATATCTAAGGAGGACTGGAAAAACAGTGGTCAGAGCCTCTGCTACCTCCTCTCTGACGTCTGTACACAGCCCACGATATATACTGTTAGAATCTGCGACTTAACTTTGAGTTCTGCAATTCGTTTTTACAAATGGGAAATTCTCAGACTCTTGGTTTAGTCATTTCTTTGTTCAATTTTAAGTTTCGCCATATGAAGTTCTGTGCTTACAGGCACAGGTGAGATTGCCAACTGTGCCATCTTTGCAAAATATCATGACAACATCTGCATTTCCACTGTTACTTGATGTTGCCGCACTAAGATTCTTCAGTGTAAACCAAAGGGACAACCAACTGTGTCTTCCAAACGGAACATTGAATGTGATAAGATAAAAATTCCTTTCATCCAGTACTGCATGGCATTTTTGGATCTGCACAGTAATTTTCTTTAAATCTGGTCGTATTTCCTCACCGTTGTGCACAGGGTGGGGGGCGGGGGCACTTCTCTTTAGAGCTATGCTCAACTGTCTAGCAGTTTCTCCTGATTCTTATCTTCCCAGGCTTACTAATGACTACCATGTTTGATATCCAATGTGTCAGCTATCACCTTTAGCTTAAGCAACCTTTCAAACTCCTCCTTGAACTGTCTATTGCAAAAGGTACTTCCATGGTATTATGGATCATTAAAGCTTTGCATTTGGGCTGCAATACGAATGAGTTTTCTGCTCTAGTCACCCCGTTGCTCGAAAGACATCCGATTGTCTTGAGTGAGCTGACCCGAGGGAATGGCGTCACTGGTATTGCTTCTGGCTGATTCACTGCTATAGTTAGGGTGTGGCGCAGAGTTTTGCATGAGACATTGACGTTCTATTTATGACACAGCTAAACTGTCAAGCAAAGGGATTTAGTTGCTGTCTGCCCTCACTACAAATCCTGATTGGCATTTTTTGCCAGTCCCTTTTCAGTGGATCCAGGGTGAATTTTATAGTAAATTGTTAGAATCTATTAAGGTATATTTTCTTAGGGGAAAAATCACAGGCTGAGGGTGCACAGTTTTACAATCTGTACTGCCAGGAATTGCCTGATATCCAGAAATGGAAGAGTTAACATCCTGTGCCTCTTCAAGATGATACTTGCTCATGTCCTCCAACTATTTGGCTGTGATCACATTACAGGTTTCACCACAATCTAACTGAAACTCAACTGACCTGTGATTAATATGCATAAATCCAGCTGGTGCAGTAACAGTTGTGCTTCTGGCAACAACATTGACATGCTGATAGAAAGAACTCGTACTTATACAATGCCTTTCATGTCTTCAGGGCATCCCAAAGTGGCTCACGGCCAATTCAACACTTTTGAAATGTAGTCACTTTATCTATGTAGGCATTGCAATTTGTGCACAACAAGGTCCCACAAAGAGCAATAAGGTGAATGACCATGTAATGCATTTTGCTGATGTTGGTTGAGGGATAAGTATTAGTCAGGCCACCAGAACTCCCCTGCTCTTCTTCAAATTATGTTATGGGATCTTTAACATGCACCTGAGAGGGCAAGCAAGGCCTTGGTTTAACATTTCATCCAAAAGGCAGCATCTCTGACAATGCAGTGCTCCCTCAGTACTTACACTGAGGTATTAGCCTAGATTATGTGCTCAAGTCTTGTGGCTTGAACCTATGACGTTCTAACTAAGAGCCAAGAATGTTACCACTGAACCAAGCTTGATACTTCGGAGGCCTTGCACTCTTACTCCCTGTCTATTCCTGCCATTGTGCACATAAATAAATACAGATGGATGCTCACGCTCTACACAAGAGGGCACTGTTCTAGTCAGGCAGTAACTGAGCATTTTAAAAAATGTTTTGGGACTTTATAGCCTACTTGTTAGCCTTGATAGTGCTGGTGTTTGTACCAGGAATACATTGTGTGCTATAATGTCTACACATTGGACTGACCAGTGGAATGGCAGCATTACTAGGGTACAATAGTGCAGTGGTTATGTTACTGGACTAGTAATTCAAAGAATGTGAGAAATTGAGTAAGAAAAAGTGCCCAGGAAGCTGTTGTTCTGTTGTAAAAATCCAACTGGTTCACTAATGTCCTTTAGGGAATGAAAGCTGTCATCCTTACCTGGTCTGGTCTATATGCGACTACAGTGCCACACCAACGTGGTTGCCCTCGAAGTGCCCTAGCAAGCCACTCAGTTAAACCAAAGCTGCTGTTTGCTTGGTACTGGAGGAACAGCGTGTCAGAGTTAAGGAAGTCATAGGGTAAGAGCCAGCTCTGGGTCTGCTTGTCTTCCATCTTATCCTACTGTAGCTAAATGTACTAAATATTGGGAAGACCGAAGCCATTGACTTCGGTCCCTACCACAAACTCTGTTTCCTAATCACCGATCCCATCCCCCTCCCTGGCTGATGTCTGAGGCTGAATGTAATCGTTCACAACATTGGTGACCTATTTGACCCTGAGATGAGCTTCCAACCCCATATCCGCTCCAACACCAAGACTGTCTACTTCCACCTCCGTAATACTACCCGTCTCCGCCCCTGCCTCAGCTCATCTGCTACTGAAACCCTCATCCATGCCTTTGTTGCCTCTAGACTGTGGGGATGACCTACAATGGCTCCGGCTCTGGTAATGCCTCAATTTTAAAATTCCCATCCGGGATCTCTGCGCTCCTCCAATTCTGCTCTGTTGTGCATCCCCAATTTTCATCGCTCCGCCATTAGCGACCATGCCTACAGCTGCCGAGGTCCTAAGCTCTGGAATTCCTTCCATAAACCTCTCCGCCTCTCTAACGCTCGCCTCCTTTAAGATGCTCCTTAAAACCTACCTCTTTGACCAAGCATTTGGTTATCTTTCCTAATATCTCCTTATGTGGTTTGGTGTCAAATTTTGTTTGATAACGCTCCTGTGAAGCGCCTTGGGAAGTTTATTCTACATTAAAGGCGCTTATTTAAATGCAAGTTGTTGTTGTTGTTGCCTTTGCATTTCAGCAAAGCATATTATGAAGTCTTGTACCATGTCACTCCTTTTACTGTAAATTAGTTGTGAAATCTGTTCATCAGGACAGTACTGTAGCCAGCCTTCCTCTTTCCTTTCTTTAGATTTGTGTGAAAAGCCTGGGAATGCAGATCTCTGGTGAGCATCAAGGCCGAGAAATTAGTTGGCACTGCGCCCATTTTTCAGGTGCTAAACGGCCGTCTAAGCATCCAGTATCCCTGTGGGGAATGATGTTCACA
The DNA here is from genome assembly GCF_052327205.1 of Somniosus microcephalus. Lineage (NCBI taxonomy): Eukaryota > Metazoa > Chordata > Chondrichthyes > Squaliformes > Somniosidae > Somniosus > Somniosus microcephalus. The sequence continues at coordinate 29,152,109 of NC_141003.1, forward strand.
TGGAGTGTATCTCCCCACTGAGGACACACAATCACTAAATCACCTCTTTTAACTCTGAATCGGCCTAGGCCAAGACATGTCTGAAGCTGAAGAATATCCCACCCATATATACATATATGCCCAAACTTAAAAAGAGGCCCAGACTTTCTCCATATTTTATGCAAGGAAGCAGGGGCCCTTCGAAGTTTAAATTACAGTGACTTGCCTTTTTTAGGTGTAGTGAATGCTCTTACATGGGAGCAATCTAGTTGGGATTAATGACAATTTCCTCAAACAATAGAAGCGGAGCTAACCAATGGGCAGCTCCATCCCTTGTGATCTCCAGGTTTTTTTCTATCTAGGTCTTGCAATGACTGCAAGGTAGGGAGGTCAATCCGCACAGGATGTATAGTAAGCACCACTGCATATGAATGTTGTCTATGTATCATGTTTGAGTGGGTCACCTGATACACACTTCCACAATCACACACCTGCTCATGCTGACCAGTGTAATAAGTACACACGATCCTTCCATGTGAGCATTCACATCCATCCATATACTCATGCCAGCGGTAGTATCAAGCTATCATTGATACACAACTGGAGCTTGAAAGATTGGAGCTTGTTTCGCTGCAATAGTGGATCTCATCGACGTTTTCAAAATTATGAAAGGTTTTGAGGGAGTAAAGAGTGAAAGATTCCTTCCACTGGCTGGGGAATCAATAACCAGGGGATCGACTCAGAATTATCTCCAGAGGAATGAAAGAGGAAGTTAGAAGACATTTTTTCACACAGAGTTTAATGAGAAGGTGGAATGCTTTATCCAAGTGGCAATTGAGGCAGAGACTGTTAATCATTTAAAGGAAATTGGATAGGTATTTGAAAAGGAGAAAATAAAAGATGTTCTGATGAATGGGAAGGGAAATGGGATTCGACTAAACAGGTCTAGTTGAAGAGCTGCCACAGGTATGATGAGCTTAATAATCTCTTTCTGTGCTATAATTTCTATGATTCTGTGGGAGGGCTTTAAGCACCGAGGATCACTGGAATTCATGGCCATGCTGGGCAGTTCCCAGGCACAGGTTTACCTGGAGTTCTGGTCATTGGGGATTAGTATTGCAAATGAACAGATCTATGATTGCTCCAAACAATAATCCACTTCGCAGAATGACAGTATGGTATGGCAGCTGTAGCTACTATGACCGGAAAGCCCTGCAGCGGGTAATCAAAACTGCCCAACGCATTACCGGCACACGGCTACCGACCATAGAGCACATATACCAGAAACGCTGTTTACGGAGGTCACAGACCATCATCAAAGACCCTACCCACCCCAGCCACAGTCTGTTCGCCCTCCTGCCATCTGGGAGACGCTACAGATGCATTCGCACCCGAACGACCAGATTTAGGAACAGCTTCTTTCCCAGGGCTGTCATCCTACTGAACTCCACAAATAAACTCTAAAGCCTGCACATCTGCCAATGCACTTTATTATGGTTATGTTTATGTTAATGTATTACAAGCCAAATGAATGTTGAATGTTTAAATGTCTTAATCTAAATGTACACTCTCGGGAGCCGCAAGCCTACATTTCGTTGTACTGCACTTGTGCACTAACAATGACAATAAAGTTGATTATTATTATTATTATTATTTGAAATGCCGGAGCTTGCTGCCCTGCTGTAATGTGTATTTTATAGTCGATCTTCTAATCTGAATTCACAAACAACTCAAGCTTGCTTAAAGCTGAAGCGAATCCCACATTATGCATCACTCACTAAAAGCAGGCCCGTCAGTTTGGATATTTTCTAAAAAGGCTGTCCTTTTAAATCTCATCACACAAATATTTGTATTTTTCATCAGCTGAATAATTCTACTTAAGCATTGGCGGTAGGTACAAAGTCTACCAAATTCCTTCGCAGCCTTACATCATTGTTGCTTTTCTTCAACCAAACATTCTGACCTTTTAGTTGAACATAAAACATCTTCAAATGATATTAGTCCACACAACACGCTGACAGATTTCTACTGAATAATCAATTTTCAGTCAAAAATCAATATCTGACAAGTTGTAGGACTGAACCTAGCACTCTGCTAAAAATCGTAGCTTAGACACATCCACCTGCAGTTCTTTTTCTGTAACATCAGTAAGGTTAATTTTTTTTTGAAGTTGGACGGTTTTAAAGATACTTACACGAAATTGTTTCAGTCTTTCTGCTCTCTCCCGTAGGGCTGGTTCTTGCACTGCTGTCTTCTTTGCTCTTTCAGTTCTCCATTGTTCCTGTTTCTTCTGGATCAAATCAAATATTATTTGAGTCAGAAGCTAAAGCTCAGGCTTTTATTTGCAGGAGCTGACAGCGGGGGAGTTTAGCTTGCTGTTGAGAATGCTTTTCACTGTCAGGCGGTAACTGCTAAAGATTTTAAAATAAAGAAATAGGAAGCCCCAGTGTACCAATGAGTTTTTGGTGCAATATGAAGTTTTACTTTATATCTAATAATAATGCAATGGTATGTGATTTACAATGACTACAGCAATCCCATGTAAATATAGTCTGTAAAAGAAGTAAAATATATCAATATCTTTAGAGAGCTCACTTTCAAGTGATCTTTTCCACATGTAAACAGTTAGTATAAAACATATGTAACATTGCATTTAGAAATTTAGGGAAAAGTAGGCTTGTAGGCCAATTCATGTGGTCATCTGGAAAGCCCCTTCTGCCTAGCTTTGGTACCTTCTAATGCTGGTGTACCAGTGGAGATAACTGAAAAAGTGGTTAGAAATAAACCCAGAATAGTCTGCAAACACACCAGCTTGTTTTCCTTCGTGCCTACTAATAATTAGGACCTATCAGACTGCGGATCTTTGCTCCCAGCTTTTTCATGTTAGATATTATGCTAGGTTGTGAAGTATGTGCTACAACTTAGAGGCAGGCTTATAATGAGGGTGGCACACACTTGCTAATGCATGGTGGCTTGAGAGCTGTGTGGTTTAAATTAACCAATTATTTCTGCCAAATGGTCTTTATCAGCAGAACTGCAGAATAAAGCTTGCACTATGGTTTTCACCTTTATCATGTTCACCTAAGATATAAACTGAATATTCATCCTGATTCAACTCAGCAGAGATGAGTTGGTTGAGAGGAATACTAGAAGTATTCAGGATGCAAGGAATCAAGAATGATATAATAAGATGGCTTGGACCAGAAACAAGGCTTGTACAGAAGATCCAAGAAAGACGATTGCAATGGTTTGGGAACAATGCAAACAGCTGGAATATCTTTCATGGCCCTGCATACAGAGATACAGGGAACAAGAAGCAGAGGAAGACCAAGGAAGCACTGGATAGACAATCTCAAGAGTGACCTGTCCCAGGACAGAGAGGCCCAAGGACCAAACTGCATTAGTCCTTGGCCCTCATAAGAATAAGTCAGACAAACTGTGGATGCCAATTTTACTCTGCATCGAGGCCAAGTGATAAGTCCGGTAGGGCGGGGAGGGGAGGAGCCAATCAGGAAGCGGGTGACAGCAGGTCTGCAGTGGCTTGCAATAGTTTTCTGGAGCCAGGAGGAGCATTCCTGCTCCTTTCGATTCCACAAAATACAAAAATCATTACTTATTTACCCTTGTACTCTATGCCTCTTTTTATAAAACCCAAGTGTCCTTTTTTAATGAGTTTATTTGCCTGCCTTGCACGATCAAGGAATTATGTATTGAAACTCCTATGTTTCTCTGTTCCTCCAGACCCTTCAGCATCTTTCCATTGAATATAAATACCATTCCTTGTTTTTCTTCTCAAAATGTAATAACTCACACTTGTCCAAAATTATGATAAATTTGTCCCAGGCAATACATTGGCCCACAGGTAAGGTACTGTGCAGTGTTGGGTGCACCATTATAGAAAAAACATTAAAGGCACCAAGGGCTAGAAATTCAGTGGGCTTTGCACCCAGTTACCGCCCAAATAGGGTTTCTGCGCCAGTGTAAGAGGGTGCGCTGATATTCAGCACTGCGGTAATGGCGGCGGTAGCCGGTAGCGCTGCGCCGACACCGATGACGCCATCGGTGTGCGCAGTGCCCCGGTTCCGCCCCGCTTCCGGCCCAAACCCCATATTTAGTTGCGGCCGCCTCTTCTGCAGCGGCCGCAAACAGCGATTGAAAAACGGGGCCGTACTGCTGCGCTACTGGGGCGCTTTAAGGTGGAGGTGCGGCCGGCCGCTTTTTCGGCGGCCGCCTGCCCGCACCTCCTTCCCCGGCCTCCTCCACCCCCCTGCCGCGGCATTGCCCGCTGCTTTCCGCGAGCCCGGCACTTCTCCGTGGTGCCGGGCTCATTTGCCAGCACAATCCAGCGGCGATCTCGCTGTTGCAGGCACCTCCCCCTTAAGAGAAGGAGGAGGCCTGCAGTACCGCAGCCTGCCGCTCCGCAGCGGGTCGCGCAGCGGGGCCTACAGCGCAGAAATTCAGTTTCAGCGCCCCAAGCGGGGGCGGGCACACCCTGGAATAGCGCCCGGTTCCGACTTGGGGCACAAAAGCCGAATATCTGACGGGCGCACCTGGCTCCGCGCTCAGCGCTAACTTTTGGGCGTTAGCCTGCTGGCGGGCCTTAACTGAATTTCTAGGCCAAAGTGTGTAGAGCAGTGATTAACCAAGATGATGCCAGGGCTGAGAAACTATAGTTATGAGCAGACACTTAAGATACTCGCACTATTTCTACTGGAACAGTGAAGGCTAGAAGGTGCTTTAATAGAGGTTCTAAAATTATACAAGGTTTGAATAGGGTGAATTAGGAAAGACTATTTCCTCTGGTTGGAGCATCAGTGATGGGAATCCAGAACAAGGGAGCACAATCTTAAAATGAGAGCTGAGCCATTCAGGGGCCAAATCAGGAAGTACTTTTTCACACAAAGGATTGCGGAAATCTGGAACTCCATCCCCCAAAAGGCTGTGGGTGCTGGGTCAATTGAAATTTTCAAGACAGAGTGACAGATTTTTATTAGGCAAGGGTATCAAGGGACACGGATCAAAGGCAGGTAAATGGAGTTGAGGTACAGATCAGCCATGATCTCATTGAATGACAGAACCGTCTTGAGGTGCTGAATGGTCTACTCATGTTCCTATGCTCCTACAATCCTATATTCCACGATAAATTGCATTTGCCTCTTGTTTGCCCATAACACTAATCTACGTCTTCTTGAAGTCTGCCTTGCTGTTTACCAAACCTCCTACTTTTGTGTCAATATTAAATTGCAATAGCATGCCCCCTATGCCCAAGTCCAAATCAATTCTATATATCAAGACCAAAAATGGAGCCAGTAATGACCCCTGGGCTACACCACTTCCAACCCTTCTCTAATCCAAGCAACAGCCATTAACCCTAATCTATTGTTTCCTGTCCATGGACCAAATATCTATCCATGCTGCTACATTTCCTCATACACCATATGCCTGAACTTTTGTAACAAATCCCTTATCCTTTGTAATATGCCTGGAAGAGGAGAAGGAAGAAAATGTAAACTAATTTACCACAAATTGAGTTTAACTGAGAAGATAAGATTTAACTGCAGGCATTAAATCAAATCTGATAACTGCAATAGCTATTTACCAGTACAGGTACTCTCTCAACTTAAAATATGACACAATTAAGATGCAACTTCTTCACACAAAGGGTGATGAATATGTGGAATAAACTACCTAGGGAGACAGTCCAATTGTAGGTTGTTATAAATTTCAGTATTGTGTTGGATACATTTTTAGCACCTAGTGCTCCTGAAGGGTATGAGAGGTAAAGGAACATTGTGAACTTTGGGACCAGTCTGCTGGATGGAAATCCTTCAGGTCCTAAGGACATTGTGACAATATTGTTCGGAGCAGTGTAAGTTAAGTGTGTCTAGGGACCTTCCATAGATATCCATGGTTTCCTGGAGCTTGCTTAATTGCCTTTGTGAGCTGGGAGGAATTTCTCAGAGTTTTCCTTGCAATTGTTTTTTTTTAACCTCCCCCAGGAGTCACTTGCAGTTGGGGAGAGTGGTGGACAAGTTTGCACAGTCTGGTGGGTAGGCTGAGCATTGACGGACCTGACTGACTCTTTTCACCATTCTATTCATATGTTTGTAAGTGTACCACACATTGCTTTTGGCTCTCTCTTTAATGGGCCAAAGGAACCATCAAATTGCTCTATCCAGAACACATTGGCCTGGAGTTTCTGCTCGGTTGCGCTATACGCCCAAAATTGACCAAAACAGCACAAAAGATCGAGGAATTTGAAGCGCAAGTTCAGTCCAATGCAAATGGAGTTTCTGCGATCATTTGTGCTGGTTTAAAAAACATCGCACTGGAAGCGGGCCCCGCCCACAACACTTTCCAAGCCCCCCAATCGAATTAATCACCATGGCAAGTTTCCGCTAATTGCGTTCGTTTGCAGGCCTTCGAGGAGGCTCTTAAAATTAAGCTTTTTATTAGGCACAAAGGCACTAATAGGCACTTTTAAAAGCTATTAATTTTTTAAAAATTTACTAAGAAACTAACTACTGTACACCAATGAATCTAGTAAATGATTGTGTATAGTTTTTAAAGTTATTTTCAGTTATTTAAAATCAGCTTACTCACAAGTAGTGGACTAGACACTCTGATTAAAAATGCTCACTTTTTGTGATAAGCCCATTTTCAGCTGCATTAATAAAACTGCATCAGGTTACCACTCTTAAATATATCAAGGAATATATGTATGTAATAGACATTTTTTAACATAAAAGATTATGTTCTAGAATGCTGCCAGATTGCTCTAGTTCATGGAAGATTTCACGTGGGGCTTAGATGCAAATAAATTTGAGCGAAAACTTGAGCTAAAAATTCACTTTGCAAAACTCGCGCAATTTGCGCCCAGATCATTGATTGCGTCCATAGTGGAAACTCTTGGCCGTTGTTCCTGTAAGGCTCAGTACACTTATGGTGATTGTGTATTAATAAACTTCAGACACTGTTGTGAAAAGCTCTGGATAGTATCACTACATTGATAGTGTGAAATGCCTTCATTACATGAGCATGTTGCAGACAGTGAGAAATTATTCCAACTGTTATTCCAATACCATTTGCATTTCTTCAAGTTCCTTTTGTTTCTCCATTTCCTTCTGTTCTCTTTGTTGCCTCCGTTTCATCTGAATGAAATACAAAAAAACCTAATTTGATTCTGAAATAGTTCAGATGGCTCCTAACAAACGTCAGTACTTAGAAGATGCTGGGTACCCTTTCCAGATGATGTTGACTGTCTAATTGTTCTGTTTGCTGGATGTCAGATATTAACTGAAGCCTCTTTTCATCTAGTGTCCTCAGAATTGCATTATCCTCCTCCTCACACTCATCGTTCACTGCCTGATTGAGAAGGTACAAATAAGACTAGAAACATACCAATCATTGTGAGAAATCCTGGTAAGAGCAACTCAATATTGCTAAAGGAAAATAATTCTGAAAGAGAAAGATCATGAGGCCCAAATTTATTTTTGAATTATTTGGAGATTCAATTTCTGAGCTTAAGCATCTGGTGGTTAGGGTATTACATTTAACCTCAGTGACTTCAGGCTCCAGAGGGGAAAATCAGACAGGGTTCCCACTCCTGATCCCTGCTTGAAAAGTGTCGTTATCAGGTAAGGACAAGCTTGGTTGTGATATTCCTCAAATGGAGAATGATCTTTCAATGCTTACTGTCTAGGATCACATGTGAAGAAAAGCCACCGAGAAAAGAATGACAGACTTAGCCATGCCAGAGGAACCACACCCTAGCATGCGTTTGACCTTTAAGGGGAAAATAAGGGACGAAAATTGCATAAAAAATTATTACTTGGAAATGCTCACTAAGCAGCATTTAATCCACGAGGACTAACAAATCATGAGTGATAAAACTATTAGGAACTCTTCCTCACCAAAAGAATGGAATCAGTGTTTAATGGTAAGTTTCCCACAAAGTATTTCTTTTACATCACAAGTGAATAGTAAACAACATTCTATTTGCTGTAAGACTTATTTCAAACATGGACAGTATTTTAATATTGATCAATGGGTTCTTATCTCTGTCCTTGTGCGAATTGTTACCATCTTGAAAATCCCCACAGCAGGAAGTGAACAGTTACATTTAAACAGAGGTCATGACCAAAATAGAACATATTGTGGCAGTGAACCGCACAGTTAAAGTGAAGAAATAGCCCTGTGATTCCATATAAAGATTTGAATGTGAATTAAAAAAAAAAATCAAAGTGAATGAAATTAAACTGGCAGCAGCATGCTTTATTTCCATATCAAATCCAAAGTAAGTGCAGCACCTTTTTTTTCCATCTTGATACTGCGTCACAGAGCTGAAACTTTACTCTGGAGCTGTGGTGCGACAGTTTCATGTTAGACCGAGGTAGTTCTGTTACGGACAGGCACGAGTCATTTCAAGATGGCAGCCATAGAGTTGGTTAGGGAGGGAATTATGTCAGGGTAATAGGCAAATGATGGAATTTTGTACAATTTTTGAACAGAAACCATTTTACTCCACCATGTTTATGCACAGAATAAGATCTGAAAGTTAGAGGACAACAGTGCTCATAGAGTTGTACTGTTCACTCAGGTACTACTATATATATGGCAATAAAAAGGTAGAAATTCATAGAAATGACAACACAGAAGGACACCATTCGGCCCATCACTACTGTTCCAGTACTAACTCTTTAACAAGAGCTTTCTACTCTAATCCCATTTTCTTGCCTTTTCTGCATATCATTTTGTATTCTTGCTTTTCAAATACTTTTCCAGTTCCCTTTTCAAGTGGAAATAATTGGGCTTGGGTACATTGCTCAACCCCTTTTAATTCAGAATGTGCAAGAAGGTGTTCCCACTAGATCTCAGATAGTCTATGGCTGTTTTACAAGTCATTCGAATAAAACCATAAGACTACAGCCTGCAGTCTACAATCCATACATCCACTTCTATCTGTATTGTTGATGCTGATAGCAGCTTTTTTAAAGTTATTTTACTACACCCATGTTTTTCTTGTTGTTCTTTGCAGGGTTCAAGAAAAGATTAGCAGAGAACTATCCATTGTCACTGAAATGCTGAATTAAGTGACACTCCATTATATATTTATGTGCTTCCTGAGAATATCTGTAATTCAAAACTGAGATGAGGAGAAACTTCTTCACTCAGAGGGTGGTAGGTTTGTGAAATTTGCTGCCCCAGAAAGCTGTGGAAGCTACATCATTAAATAAATTTAAAACAGAAATAGATAGTTTCCTAGAAGTAAAGGGAATTAAGGGTTACGGGGAGCGGGCAGGAAATTGGACATGAGTCTAGGTTCGGAATGGTCATGGCCCTGTGGGTAGTGGAGTGGGCCCAGGGGCCGTGTAGCCTTGTTCTGCTCCTACTGTGTTCTAATTCTGTGTTAGATTTCAGGAGATGGTTTTATTCCTGTTCCTGGCTGGGGTGGAGATCGCCTTTACAGAAGGTAAGTACTGTAGAAAATATAGGGACAGAGTGATCTCCTGGAAGAATTTCGATCGCCTAGATGGGTCGGAGAGGAATTTCCCAGATTTTTTTCTCCCAAATTGGCCATTGGGTCTTTATCTGGTTTTTCGCCTCTCCCGGGAGATCACATGGGTTTGGGTGGATGCAGAGTGATAGAAGATTTGAGGTTAGGATCAGATCAGCCATGATCTTGTTGAATGGTGGAGCAGGCTCGAGGGGCCGATTGGCCTACTCCTGCTCCTATTTCTTATGTTCTTATGTTCTAACCAAACTGTCCTAAATTATGGTTAAATATATAGCCTCCAGCCAACTTCTACTGAATTCTTTCAATGTCAGGCTGATGCAAGCCCATGGAGAAATTTGAAAACAAGGGTGAGGAGTTTTGAAATCAATACATCAGGGAACCAGGATCCTAGGAAGGATGGTGTTAATTAGTTAGCAGGATGAGATGCAGGCAATGGAGTTCTGGATGAGTGGGAATTTGTGTAGGGTGGAGTCAGGGATGTCAGAGGAGAGACTGTTGGAAAGGTCTATCCTGGAAGCCACTAAGCCTGGGGAAGGGTTTCAGCAGGGTTGAGTTCATGAAGTTAGGCAATGGCTACAGAAGTGGATTGGATGTGGGGTTTGAAGCTAGGTTCAGAGTCAAACAGGATACTGAGTCTGCACACTGTCAAATTTAGCTTCAGAAACAGCTGGGAAAGGGGATAGAATTGGGGAGGTGCTAAGGAGAAGAGTTTCTGACAGGAGCTGAAAAGAATGGCTTCAGTCTTGCCATTGATGAGCGGAGAAAATTCCAGCTCACCCACAAATTAATATTGGACAGACAGTTGTACAACACAGCAACAGTCATGAGATTAAGTGTGTTGTTGGAGACACACAGCTGGGTGTCATCACTTCAACCCCTTCTGCTCACCAGCACAGACTGGGTCAAGTGACTTGTACCTGTGTTGTAACATTCTATGGTTCTATTCTATAACTGATACCAAATTTGATTCTATTAGTTTATTTTATGCATTTTTATTGAAGAGTCCACCATATTTAATTGGTCAGAAATTCCAGAACCGTTTTTACTCAAGGACACTTACTTCCTGTGAACATAGATTCTCAGCACGTTAATTGTCTTGTGCCCTTTGCCGCTTTGTCTGACACGTTGGTCACATGACCAGTCAGTTGATATATTTTTCTCAATCAAAGTTATTGTCATCTGGTTTACTAATAATCTCAAACTGATGAACACGCCTTTGTTCTAATAACACACCACCTACCTGTGCACCAAGAGTACCTCCCTCTTGCTCTAGGTTGTCCATCTTGATATTTGTCCTTTAAACTGCAGTAAACATATGTATTATCAAAAGTAATGACAAAATATACCTGGCTCAGATCAAGGACACAAAACAGGGACAAATTTAATATGTTATAAATATTGTAAAATACAATTGAGTTTCTTTCTTTTCTGGCTTATATATGGAGAAGAAATTAAGAAGAACAACGTTTTGAAGAAAATTCCCTCAGAAAGCGCCTATATTTCCAAAAGAAACCGCATAGCTGCTTTTGTATTATGTTTTGGCCACCGACCCCTCTAACACAGGTCTTTTGTAGTCAACAGAAAGCTGCCCAATTTTGGGGATTTGAGTCTTGCTGGTAACCATTGATCTTACTGGGTCTTGTCTTGACATCATTACTCCCCTCTCGTGCTCTGGCCAAAGCGTCATGACCAGCCTTATGCATGCTCGGAGAATTGGGCCCCCACAATGCATCTCGTTTACAGGAAGACTGACTGCACATTAGAAACTAAATGCAGGAGGGGGGAGCGGTTAGCTCATTCCCCCGAGATCCAAAGAGGCAAAGTAGAAGCAGCTTCCATTCCAAACAATAGTCAGACATGGAGAAAGCATTTGCCAAACCTTTCTTTATTAGTTTGAGAACAGAGAAGAATCTCAAGAGCTGTGCATTATCTTTGCTGCTATGCTTCGTGCACTAATAATACAATCGTGTGGTCTACTGTGATTTACATCAATGCATTGTGTTCTTTGTAAACAAATGAAGAGTCATCAAATGCATTTTCATGAAGACAGTGCCCCTTTAAAACACAAGCTAAACCTGGAGGCTAAAATTGAAAGAGGAAGATCAATTAAATTTAAACAGGAACCTGTGAAAGATTATCAGATAAACCGACTAGTCCCATCAGAAGAAAAGGAAGCATTTCCAAGACCATACTTTCAGAAGAGATTAATTTTATTGCGGCATAATAACCATTTGAGGATTAATAGGTTATTCAGGAGATTAGCGTGACATGCTGATTGATCCAATGCTTTGAATACTGCTTCAGATAGGTGATTGGTGGTTGTGAATTTACAAGGCTACTAGCATGATAAAAGGAGAAAGTAACCGAGAGTCGTTGCCCATAGCTGGAGGATTAGGTTAAGCTGACAACCTGCAGTTTCCTCTGGAGTGAGATAAGATAAAAGCCTGCTTGAAAAATGTTGGGCACCACATGTGTTTAAGCTTGAAATCCCAGCAAAATACTAAAGTGTTTTCCTGTGACCATAAAAAGCACATCCCTGACCCCTGCATTGGTTCCTGTTACACCGTGACCTGGTTCCACGACCCAGTTACTTCACTTGTGCATGTCAATAAAATACTGGAACGACAGGGTAAATCTTGTGAGTGTGCACTCCCTCCTTGGAGCCTCACCCACCAGGAGCCCATAATGGGACATTGCGGGGGTAGTCCTATCATTTTTAATCAAGAAAGTTGTGATGTGTGCGCCCGCAGTTTCCAGATACGTGGTCCCGGCTGGGAAGTTCCGCATCGGGAACATGCATAAAATTTATTCTCAGTTCTTTGCAAAGTCTCCATACACATACACACACGCTTCATATACTGCTTCACACACTAGACGTTTCATGCTTTAAGTGACTGTGCAAATTTATTTTGCAAAGTAGGATGGTTTATCTACTCAATGCACCCCCACCACCGCCCCCCCCCCCCCACATGCTCCCTCTCCCCAGCCAAAGGTCTTATGGATAAAGGCACTTCTTGGTATTGTTCTGTCATACAGACCAGAATGCCCTAGTTTCTATTCCTGCTCTGTGCTGAGTTAGCTAACCTTAACAGGGGTGTTCCAATTGACTTAATCGCCCCTGGGTTATGGGGAAAAAGCAGCCAGTGTTCCACTCCAGTGACCTCTGCTGGAAAGTGCTCATGTAGATGTAGAGTAAGAACTGAATTAGTCTCGGCTGTGGTACCTACTGACACTCACTGTCTAGGCTCATACATGAAGATGTTCACATTATTGGATGCTTGCTGGTTGATACCCATCGTACCAGACACCTTTAAAATAGGATGGAGAGCACTGGGAAAAAAATACATTGGAAGAAAAAATGGAGCCTGCCCTTATTGGGGAATTGAAGACCTTTTCTCATTTAGTTAACCAGTGTCGCCATTGGGTTTTGGCAGTTTGCAGGTCAGATGCCAAATATAGCTTTGCTCTGCTTGAAGAATGTGCCTCAATCCAACACAGCTTCCCAGTTGTGTGACAATTGCATTTCAAACTTCTAGGCTTGTGACCACGAGCTGACAACTATGCTGACTGAATTGTGCATGTTATTATTAATTACTTTTATTGAAACATAGAGGAGAAAAGAAAGAAAGACTTGCATTTACGCCTTTCACGGCCTCAGAATATCCCAAAGCACCTTACAGCCAAAGAAATGTAATTTGCTGTAATGTAGGAAACGGGGCAGCCAATTTGCGCACAGCAAGGTCCCAGAAACAGCAATGAAATAATGACCAGATAATCTGTTTTTAGTAATGTTGGTCGACGGGTAAATGTTGAGCAGGAAATCGGGGAGAACTCCCTTGCTGGTCTTTGAAATACTGTCATAAGATCTTTGACGTCCACCTGAGAGGGCAGATGGGACCTCGGTTTAACGTCTCATCTGAAAGACGGCACTTCAGACAGTGTAGCACTTCCTCAGTACTGCACTGGATTGTCAGCCTAGATTTTGTGTTTAAGTCACGAGAGTGGGGCTTCAATCCATGACCTTCTGACTCAGAGGTGAGGGTGCTACCACCGAGACATGGCTGACAGGAGAATGGACAAGACGTTGGTTAACCTCACTAGTGAATTTGCAACATCCAGACAGTGCTGAGAACAGATCAGCCTGGCCCCAAAACTCAAACAGTGTGTTATTTGTAGCATAGAAAGTAGAATGACAAACACACGTACTGCTTTCCACAGACTCTGTTTAAGGATAATGATTTACCATTTATAAACCCCAGCTGACCACAGGCAGAGCTGATCATATCATACTGCATTTTGAACCCGCTTTCTAGCAGTGGGTTGTAAGGGAGAGGTGAGCCCGTGGCATGACACAAACAACTTAAGAATCTTTTATTTTCAACAGTAACAGTGCAACAGCAGCTTGGCCGAACACGTCCAAGTAAAGATTATCCTTCAGAATTACCTTTTCCAAATCATGGAATTAATACACCCATCTAGGAAAAACTGAAATAACCAGGTTGACAATGATTACATTTAAATATTATACTGTAGGAATTGACGAATTCCTACGAATAACTGAGATCGACACAGGAGAACAATGAAACAGGTCTTTACTCAACAGAGATGCCACGAGGACTGCCTGGGGAGTCACGTGGTTTGCGACGTGACGTCATCGCGTTTGCCCGTGTTTTCCCGCGCTCTTAAAGGGGCCATGCCCCGTACATGCAAACTCTATATACAAAACACAGTAATGCCTAACACAATGGTACAGGCTTAGGCTGGTGTTAGAACATCGTTAAAGAGAATTATGTACAGTTAGCCAGAGTAATTCAGTGGTTCTGCCACATGAGCCCCCCCAGAATTTGCTTTAACGGACAAAGTCAAACGGTGAGGGGGTCTGACGAGCCTGTCAGAACGACTCCCGTACTCTCGAGGCGGAGGCTGCAGGGCGGCCGGCGGTCTGGCGGGCGGTCGCACTTGGTCTGCCGTAACGACGATGGGTGGCCGACCCCGTCTCGGCGGTTGTGCTGTCTCGACGGGGCGGTCGAGGTCCAAATGTGCTGGCTTCAAGCGATCGACCGAAATATGGTCCGGTTTACCACTGACATCTACCTTGACGGTTTTATCCCCTACTTCCAACACGTGGAAGGGACCGGTATATGGGGCCTTGAGCAGATCCCTATGTGCATCATGGTGAATAAAAACATACTCAGCCTTGTGAAGCTCCGTGGGAACGTGTGACCTCTGCAGCCCGTGGTGCGAAGTGGGCACCGGTGCGAAACATCTGGCCGCCTCTTGGTGACTAGCAAGCTGGGCAGACGCGGACCATGGCTCCGTCGATATTGGTAGGAAGTCCCCTGGGACTCGCAGCGGCTGACCATACACGAATTCCGCAGATGAAGAGGGAAGGTCTTCTTTGGGGGCCGTGCGAAGGCCCAACAGGACCCACGGTAGCTTGTCTGCCCATCCAGCATCCTGGAGGCTGGCCCTCAGGGCGGCTTTCATTGACCGGTGGAAGTGTTCGCAGAGGCCATTCGCCTGTGAGTGGTAGGCTGTGGTGCGGTGTAATTTGACACCGAGTCCTTGGGCCACTGCATTCCAGAGTTCGGAGGAAAACTGCGGTCCCCTGTCCGACGAAATATCTGCGGGCACTCCGAAACGGGCGGTCCAGGAGGAAATGAACGCCCTGGCCACGTCCGCCGAAGTAGTGGATGACAGGGGAACCGCCTCTGGCCATCTGGTGGTGCGGTCAACCATGGTCAGGACGAGTGAAAAACCATGGGAGGGTGGGAGTGGTCCTACCAGGTCCATGTTGACATGGTCAAAATGTCGCTCCGGAACTGTGAAGGCGGCCAATGGAGCTTTGATGTGGCGCTGTACCTTTGCCTTTTGGCAGACCACACAGGTGTTGGCCCAGTCGCGGACATCTTTATGTATGCCATGCCATACAAATTTCGCAGACATCAGCTTCTGAGAGGCCTTCATTCCAGGGTGTGACAACCCATGTATGGCATCGAACACTTTGCGGCGCCAGACGACCGGCACGACAGGGCGAGGATCCTGTACGGAGACGTCACACAACAGCGTGGTACCTACCGAATGGAACTTGACGTCGGCCAACTGGAGGCCGGTGTTGGCCGTTCTGTAAGCTTGGACTTCCGGGTCTGAGGCTTGGTCCGCTGCCATGAGGGCGCAGTCGATGCCCAAATGAACCGTATTGACGACCGCGCGGGAGAGGCAGTCTGCCACCAGGTTGTCCTTACCGGCCACGTGCCGTATATCCGTGGTGAATTCGGATATGTAGGTCAGTTGACGCTGCTGTTGGGCTGACCACGGTTCGGCAGTCTTGGACATCACAAAGGTCAGCGGCTTATGGTCCACAAAGGCGGTGAAAGCACGTCCTTCTGGAAGGAACCGAAAATGGCGGATGACCAGAAAAAGGGCGAGCAACTCCCGGTCGAACGTGCTGTATGCTCCCTCGTTCTGCCGTAGTTGACGGCTGAAGAATGCCAACGGCTGCCACAAACCATTCACCCACTGCTGTTGCACGGCACCGACTGCGTAGTCTGACGCGTCGGTGGTGAGGGCGATGGTGGCTCCTGGCAGCGGGTGCGCCAGCATAGTCGCGTTGGCTAAAGCGCTTTTGGTGTCGGCGAATGCTCGGACCATGTCATCCGTCCAGTCTACCGGGTTCTTGCCAGTCTTGCCCTTGAGGGCCTCGTACAGGGGCCGCATGAGTAGTGCCGCCTTAGGCACGAAACGGTGGTAAAAATTTACCATGCCTTGGAATTCCTGCAGGGCCTTTATGTTCTGCGGGCGTGGAAAGGATGTCACCGCCTCTACCTTCAAAGGTAAAGGAACTGCTCCCTCGGAGGTGATGCGATGCCCCAGGAAGTCAATTTGGTGCAGGCCAAACTGACACTTGGCCGGGTTGATAATTAGGCCGTGTTGGCTGAGGCATCGAAAAAGGGTGCATAGGTGACAGGTATGTTCTTCCTTGGTAGGACTGGCAATTAGAATATCGTCCAGATAGATGAAGAGGAACTTGAGGTCCCGCAGCACGGAGTCCATCAGGCGTTGGAAATCCTGGGCGGCGTTCTTTAATCCAAACGGCATCCGTAAAAACTCGAAGAGGCCGAATGGGGTGATGACTGTGGTCTTCTGGACGTCCTGTGGATGAACTGGGACCTGGTGGTAGCCTCGGACGAGGTCGACTTTTGAGAAAACGGTGTTCTCTGCCAAATGGGCAGAGAAATCCTGGATTTGGGGAATCGGATACCGATCAGGAGTGGTGGCGTCGTTTAGTCGTCAATAGTCGCCGCATGGCCGCCATCCGCCACCAGGCTTCAGGACGATATGGAGGGGTGAAGACCAGGGACTATTCGACCGGCGAATAATCCCTAACCGTTCCATGGTGGCGAACTCCGCCTTTGCGACCGCCAGCTTGCCAGGTTCCAGGCGCCGGGCCCGCGCGTAGACCGGGGGGCCGTTGGTGGTGATGTGGTGTTCCACACCATGTTTCGTGGCTGTGGAGGAGAACGTGGGTCTTGTCAGGTCGGGGAATTCGCTGAGCAGGCGAGCGAACTCATCAGGAGTCGGGAACACACAGGAGACGGTGCGTGACATAGTGTTACTGCGATAACACGGAAGGGAATGAAAAGTGGCTGCATTGATCAGCCGCCAGTTCCGAACGTCGACCAGGAGGCTGTTGGCGCACAGGAAATCCACGCCGAGGAGGGACTGGGAAACTTTGGCCGTAACAAACTCCCAGTGAAAACGTTGCCCCCAGAGGTACAACTCCACTCGCCGTCTGCCGAAGGTCCGAATTGTGCCGCCATTGGCTGCTTCAAGGGCGGGGCCGTGATTCCCCGTCTGCACATTGAGGGCGGACGCGGGTAAAATGCTGCACTGCACTCCGGTGTCACACAGAAAACGATGACTGGAGAGGGTATCGGTGATGAACAGCAATTTTCCCGCGTTGCCGATCGCCATCGCGGCCGCGGGGTGCCCGTTAGACCCATTCCTCGGTGGCCGCAGTGTCAGATGATGCTGGTTTTTTTGGGGGGGAAAACTGCAGGGAGGGCGGCAACGCTTCACCTTCGCACCGAACTGCGCGTGGTAGAAACACAGCCCAGCAGGCTGATGAGCTGGGGCGGCGTCTGCGGGGGATGGGTGCCTCGTGGCGGCGCAGTACTGCCGAGTTACAGCCAAAATTTTGTCAGCCTCCGCCGCGAGTGCGGCGCAGTCTTCAGTTTCAGATATGGCTAGGGCAGTTTGTACCTGTTCAGGCAGTTGGCTGAGGAAAATTTCACGGAATAGGAAACATTCCCGTTCTGAGCCCAGGAGTGTGAGCATTTGGCTCATCAACTCTGAAGGCTTGGAGTCCCCGAGCCCGGGCATAGCGAGTAATCGACGGGCGCGCTCCGATTTTGTGAGCCCGAAAACTTGCAGTAACCGCGCTTTGAGGGTTTCATACTTGCGCTCCGTTGGGGGGTTTTCGAGGAGGCTGGCGATCCGAGAGGCGGTAGAGCTGTCGAGTGCGGAGACCACGTAAAGATACTTGGTCTGATCTGCATCGATGTTCCTCAGGGCGAACTGGGCCTCGACCTGAATAAATCACGAGGGTGCTTGCTGCTCCCAGAACTGCGGTAGCTTTAGCGAAACGGCATTTGCCTCCATGCTGTGCTCTTCTTCTGTGAAAACGTTCACAAAAACGGGGTCACCAATGTAGGAATTGACGAATTCCTACGAATAACTGAGATCGACACAGGAGAACAATGAAATAGGTCTTTACTCAATGGAGATGCCACGAGGACTGCCTGGGCAGTCACGTGCTTTGCGACGTGACGTCATCGCGTTTGCCTGCGTTTTCCCATGCTCTTAAAGGGGCCACGCCCCGTACATGCAAACTCTATATGCAAAACCCAGTAATACCTAACACAATGGTACAGGCTTAGGCTGGTGTTAGAACATCGTTAAAGAGAATTATATACAGTTAGCCAGAGTCATTCAATGGTTCTGCCACAATACAATACATTTAATTATATGGTCTTATTCCTTCCAGCTTTTACTCCAAGTGGCCACTATTCACATGTTACATACAATTTACAGAACAGAAACAGGACATTCGGCCCATTGCTGGTGTTTATGCTCCACACGAGCCTCCTCCCAATCCATTTACTTCATCTGACACTATTGACATATCCTTCCATGTGAGCCTTGACAGTTAGTGTTGGCAGAGTATTCGACCTTTGGGAAGAGGCTGAGATTAATCCTGACCTTAGTTGACCCAAACCTACATGCTTCTGGCAGGGGCTGGTGGGTCATGCTCACAAGCGCAGAGACCAGCTGCAGCAATGCCACTTCTAGCCTGGCTGAGACCCACTAGTTCAGCAGACTGGTGAGCGAAGCTGCCAACTCCAGGGGTCTGGATGGCTCAGCGACGCACGAGATAAATTGACTGAGCCTATGAGAAACTTTGCTGTTAAGTTGTAGTATCCATCTATGAGACAGACCTGTGCCTTTATTTTTTGGTAATCATTATTTTTGGGGCATTCCGGTTAGCATCGATACATATTTCTCAGGCAGTTTACATGCTAAATGTTGTGCTCACAAATTCTTTGGCAGTGCTCACTTCCTGACTACAAGCTGGTGAAGAGGAACCTTACTCATTGGTAGTACATGTTGGAAAATCCCTGTTGCACAGCCTGTGATTTTCCGCTATGCGCTGACAGCAGCCAACATTCCCTACTGCCAAGAGTTACACCTCCAAAGCCAACGTTAGTTTTGAAAATTAGAAGCTTTTGCATTGCAAAGGTTTATTGCTTAGTTTCTACTGAGAACACAAATCAGTTAACTAGCTGAAGATTCACTGAATCAATCCATAGTGTGGTGAAGTATGGGGCCATGCGGAGTGTCCTAAGTTTGATTCTCGGCCTGTCCTAAGTTGACGGATCTCAGCTGCTAGTATCAACAGCACCAGCACCAGCCAAAACCAGCAACACCAGCAGCACAAGCACCAACAGCACCAACACTGGCAGCACCAACATCAGTACCACCAACACCAGCACCAACAACACCAGCACCACCAACACCAACACCAGCACCAGCACCAACACCAGCACCAGCACCACCAGCACCAGCTCCACCAGCACCACCAACACCGGCACCAGCACCAACACCAGCACCAGCACTACCAGCACCAGCACCACCAACACCGGCACCAGCACCACCAGCACCAACACCAGCACTACCAACACCAGCACCACCAGCACCAACACCAGCACCACCAACACCAGCAGCACGAGCACCACCAACACCAGCACCAGCACCAGCACCAACACCAGCACCAACACCAGCACCACCAACACCAGTAGCACCAGCACCAGCACCAACACCAACACCAAGATCAGCACCATCAACACCAGCACCACCAACACCAGCAACAGCAGCACCAGCAACAGCACCACCAGCAACACCAGCACCACCAAAACCAGCAGCACCTGCAACTGTAGCAGCACTAGCACCATCGGCACCAGTATCTGCAACATCAGCACCAGTGGCTCCAGCACTAGCAGCAGCACCAGCAGTAACACCAGCAGCACCAGCAGCAGCAAGTTATAGCTAGAATCAGCACTCAGCATCAAGGAGAGGAAAATTAATTCCAATCTCCTGCTGTTGATTGCTATCCACCTGATAGAAAACACGTGGGCCATGCGCACAGGATTTTCCACCCATTAAAATAGATTTCCTGCAATAAGAACATAAGAAATAAGAGCAGGAGTCATCCATTTGGCCCCTCGAGCCTGCTCCGCCATTCAATAAGCTCATGGCTGATCTTCTACCTCATCTCCACTTTCCTGCATGATCCCCATATCCCTTAATTACTTTAATATCCAAAAATCTATCATAGAAACGTAGAAACATAGAAGATAGGAGCAGGAGTAGGCCATTCGGCCCTTCGAGCCTGCTCTGCCATTCAATGAGATCATGGCTGATCATTCAAATTCAGTCCCTGCCTTCTCCCCATATCCCTTGATCCCTTTAGCCTCAAGAAATATATCCAACTCTTTCTTGAATATATTTAATGAACTGGCCTCCACCGCCCTCTGTGGCAGAGAATTCCACAGGTTCACCACTCTCTGGGTGAAGAAATTCCTCCTCATTTCAGTCCTAAATGGCTTACCCCTTATCCTTAGACTATGACCCCTGGTTCTGGACTCCCCGGCCATCAGAAACATCCTTTCTGCATCTAGTCTGTCCAGACCTGACAGAATTTTATAGGTTTCGATGAGATCCCCTCTCAATCTTCTAAACTCCAGTGAGTATAAGCCCAATCGACACAATCTCTCCTCGTACGTCATTCCTGCCATCCCAGGTATCAGCCTGGTGAATCTTCGCTGCACTCCCTCCATGGCAAGAACGTCCTTCCTCAGGTAAGGTGACCAAAACTGCACACAATACTCAAGGTGCAGTCTCACCAAGGCCCTGTACAACTGCAGCAAGACATCCTTGTTCTTGTACTCGAACCCTCTTGCTACGAAGGCCAACATACCATTTGCCTTCTTAACCGCCTGCTGCACCTGTATGCTTACCTTCAGCGACTGGTGCACAAGAACACCCAGGTCTCTTTGCACTTCCCCTTCTCCCAATCTATTGCTATTCAAATAATAATCTGCCTTCCTGTTTTTGCCACCTCTATCGATCTCTGTCTTGAATATACTCAACGACTGAGCCTCCACAGCCCTCTGGGGTAGAGAATTCCAAAGATTCACTACCCTCTGAGTGAAGAAACCCCTTATTCTGAGACTGTGACTCCTGGTTCTAGACTCCCCAGCCAGGGGAAATATCCTCCCTGCATCTACCCTGTCAAGCCCTGTAAGAATTTTGTATGTTTCAATGAGATCACCTCTCATTCTTCTAAACTCCAGAGAATATAGGCCTAGTTTACTCAATCTCTCCTCATTGAACAATCCCCCCATCCCAGGAACCAGTCTGGTGAACCTTCTGTAGTGTATGTACTTTGCAGAAGGAAGTATATTCTGCAGCCCCTGTATACTGCAGTACCAGTAGTGACCACCTCTGTATATAAGCCTGTGTAGTAACTTTTGCATAGTAGTTCCAGGTTGTCTCCACTCAGTAAAGACCTGTTATAACCAACTCCTGCAGTCCGTGTCTCAATTATACACGGACATAATACTGGCGACGAGCAGATCCGAACTTACCTACAGTCTGCACCACCTCATGGGGATCCATCCCTGAAGCGAAGTTATCAGAGGTCGAGGCCAGAAGGAAGAAAGAAACAGAAAAAACGAACAGAAGAAACGGGCGTCGGCCGTGGGCATCCGCCTCTAATTCATCGGAGTTGAAGATTTGCAGGAGAGGCTGTCGAGAGCGGAGCTTGGTTATTCCTGTCGATGGTGTTTCAGCTAATCGGGCTGGTGGCAGGTAGTACACTGATCCTTCCTGGGCTGCGGCGGTCTAGAGCTCGATCGGGTGGCTTTTCAACGGGGCCGAGCAGCGTTGTCAGGAAGAGGAGAGAGAGAGAGGGTGGAGCACACAGGGCGCGGCTGGTGCTACGAAGCCGGGCAGCGTACAGACCCGAGAAGAGGGAGGCAAGTGTCCCGCAGGGTTGCTCCGACGACGGGGAAATAATAAAAATTAGAAGCGCAGAAAGCCGCGAGGAGCTGCAGTTTGCTACGGGAACCACGGAGAGCGGCATTAGCAGCAGCGCGGGGGAAGTGCGCGAAGACCATAGGGCGTCGCCTTCAAGGCATAAAACGCCAGCAACAGCGCTAGCAGCAGCGGAGAAGACAGAAAGCGCGGGAGGCGCCATCTTAATCCAGCGGGGAAGAAGGCAAAACGCGGGAGGTGCCATTTTGTTAAATCGGGGAAGAAGGCAAAGCGCGGGAGGCGCCATCTTAAATTTCCAAGATGCTGAAGACTGGCAATATCACTGCCTTCGATAATGCAATAGAAGGCTGGACCACGTATGTTGAAAGAGTCGAGGTATATTGCGAGGCAAACGAAGTAGCCGATGAGAAAAAGGCATCGGTACTACTAAACTTAATGGGCGCAAGAACGTACGGCATATTGCGGAACCTGAATACTCCAGCCAAACCGAAGGCGAAGAGTTTTAATGAAATTGTTGATATCCTACAGGAACACCTAAATCCTACACCGCTGCTGATAGCAGAAAGATTTAAATTCCACAGGAGAAATCAGCATAAAGATGAGAGCAATGCTGATTACCTTACGGAACTACGCAAGCTATCAAAGTACTGCCAGTTCGGAGCAGGACTGGCAGATACCCTACGGGACAAATTTGTCTGTGGACTCCTGAGTGAAGGAACCCAGAAGAGGTTACTCTCAGAGAAAGAGCTGACGCTAGACAAGGCTTTCAGCGTGGCAGTATCGTACGAAGCAGCAGCAAGGGGAGCTGCGGAAATACAGCAAAAGCCACAGGAATACGGCACCCACGAAATGACACGGGGATTTGAAAAATGTTATCGCTGCGGCAGAACAACCCATGACCAGAAGGACTGCTGGTCCAAGGACAAAATATGCAGGCAATGCGGAAAGATGGGACACATTGCACGAGTTTGCAGGTCTGGGAAGAAGACTAACTACAACAAAAAGGCTACTAAGGAACAGTACAGGAAAGTACAAAAGATGACGGACAGTAGTTCCGAAGACCAGATGAGCGATAGTGAATCCGAGAACAAGAGACTAAGCTGTCTCAAACTTCACAACGAAATTGCAAAAGAGGATCACTGAACCATTTGGGTCACCCTCACGATAGCAGGGTCCCAAGTCAAAATGGAATCGGATACAGGATCAGCTCTGACCATCATGAATCGACGAGACTATGAGCAGCTATTCTCACACATACCCTTGAAAGAGACATCCATTGTCTTGAAGACATATAAGGGACAAAAAGTATACCCCAGAGGAAAAATAAGGGTGCCTGTCGAATACAACGGCAAGGAAATACAGAAATTGTATCTCTACATACTGCAAGTTGGTGGACCACCGTTATTGGGATGTGAATGGATCAGAAAGATAAGTTTAGACTGGCACTCCATTCATGCACTGACGGTGGCTGGTAAAAAGGACGACGACATCACTCCTGGACGATTATCAACAATTTAGCTAACGCCAAAGAGGTATTTCAACAAGAACTGGGAACTCTTAAAGGCATAACCGCCTCGATAAAAATAGAAGAGAATGCAATTCCCAAGTTTTTCAAAGCAAGACCGGTACCATATGCAATTCGCCCAGCTGTCGAGGCAGAGCTGGGGAATCTGGAGAATGCAGGCGTGTTATCTAAGGTAGACTGGAGCGAGTGGGCGACACCCATTGTTCCTGTCATGAAGAAAACGTTAAACAATTAATCTGAGGAGCCAAGGAAGGTTCGCATCTGTGGGGACTTCAAGGTGACGGTGAACCCAGTCCTTCACACGGTACAATATCCTCTCCCGAGGATAGAAGATATTTTCGCCTCACTATCTGGAGGGAAGCGTTTTACAAAAATTGACCTAGCACAAGCATATTTGCAGATGGAGGTTGAAGAATCCTCTAGGAAGTATCTCACGATAAACACTCACAAAGGTCTTTACCAGTATAATCGACTGGTATTCGGAGTAGCATCAGCTCCGGCGATATGGCAAAGAGCGATGGAACAAGTCCTGCAAGGGATTCCGGGGACTCAGTGTTACTTGGGCGACATCCTAGTGACAGGTGAAGATGACAGTGAACACCTTGCCAACCTAGAGCAGGTGCTCACTAGACTAAGAGAACATGGGCTATGAGCCAATCGCCCCAAGTGCGAGTTTTTTAAGAAACAGATATCTTATTGTGGCCACGTGATTGATGAAGAGGGGTTACATAAGTCCCCTGTCAAAATTGAAGCAGTAGTTAAGGCTCCAGTGCCTGAAAATGTGTCGCAACTGAGGTCATTCCTCAGATTGGTGAATTACTACCATAAGTTTTTGCCGAATTTGTCCACAATTCTGCACCCACTGAACGCCCTACTACAAACGGGAGTAGCATCGAAATGGAGCGATGAATGTAAGCGGGCCTTTCAGAAGAGTAAGGATCTAATCACTTCAAGAGAAGTATTGGCTCACTACAACCCATCACTACTGATAAGACTGGCGTGTGATGCGTCTCCCTACGGCATTGGAGCGGTACTGTCACATAAATTCCTTGATGGTTCAGAGAGGCCGATAGCTTTTGCGTCACGCTCATTAACTTCAGCCGAGCGTAACTAGGCCCAGATTGACAGAGAGGCCCTCAGCCTGGTGTGGGGGGTGATGAAGTTCAATCACTACCTGCACGGTCAGAAATTTACTCTACTAACTGATCATCAACCCCTTGTCTCCATTTTCAACCCTCAGAAGGGTGTACCGATAATGACAGCACAACAGCTACAGAGGTGGTCCCTTTTCCTAGGGGCACACCAATACGACATCGAGTACAAAGGAACTAAACAGCATGGGAATGCTGATGGATTGTCGCGCCTACCGTTGCTGACGGTGGAAGAAGCACCTGCAGTGGATCCAGTGGAGATATTCCACTCGACCATAGTCGAATGTCTCCCTGTGACGAATGCAAACATAGAAAAGGAAACACGAAATGACCCGACACTCTCCTGGGTCTATGATTTAACGGTGAAGGGATGGCCAGCACATGGCGAACCACTGCTGCCAGCATTCTCGCCGAGAAGAGAACAGCTGTCAGTGTGCAGAGGAACCTTGATGTGCGGATCCAGAATAGTAATTCCACCCAAACTGAAGGATAGAATGCTCAATGAGCTTCATGAGGGCCATCTGGGAGGGGTAAAAATGAAGAACTTAGCCAGAGCGTTTGTGTGGTGGCCGGGAATCGATAGAGAAATCGAAGAGATGACCAAGAGCTGTACAGGATGCCAGAAGGTCCAAAACGCCCCACCACAAGCCCCTCTACATCCATGGGAGTGGCCCTCATCTCCATGGCAAAGGGTGCACATTGATTTTGCTGGTCCATTTATGGACTCGATGTTTTTAATTGCGGTGGATGCACATTCAAAGTGGCCAGAGGTAATAAAAATGTCCTCAACCACCACAGAAAAAACTATCACAGTCTTACGAACCATATTCGCCAGAAATGGGCTGCCTGAACAGATTTGCTCCGACAATGGACCACAGTTTGCGTCTGAAGAGTTCCGGAGGTTCTTAAAGAACAATGGTGTTAAGCATTACACATCCGCCCCATATCATCCAGCCTCCAATGGATTGGCCGAGAGGTTCGTTCAAACATTCAAGAAGGCTATCAAGGCAATGTGTAATGAAGACATACCCCTACAACACAAGGTGGATAACTTCTTGTTTGCCTACCGGAATGCGACACATGCGGTTACCAACCAAACTCCAGCCATGATGTTCTTCAATCGAAGACTACGATGCCGCTTGGATTTGGTTAAGCCAAACATCAGAAGAGATGTGGAGAACAGGCAGTTTCAGAATATGAATGAAAGGCCGACCAGGAGTTTTAAGATAGGTCAACCAGTTTTGGCCCGGGACTACCGCACAGAGAAATGGCAGCCAGGAACGATCTGTACACAGCAAGGCCCTCTAATGTATACCATGGACGTTGGAGAGAGGATTGTAAGACACCATGCTGACCAGATTCTAGAGTCACTGGAAAACGTCAATTCCACACCACGATCCGATACACCTGGCGATGAAACCGAAGTACCAATTGCATCTACCTCAGAATCGGTGATATTGGAAGCAGACGAACCAAACAACGACATTGATCCTGAATCAATTTTGCCAGAAGAACCTGATACCCCAAAGAGGCGTTATCCAGACAGAATCAGGAAGCCTCCTCAAAGACTGAACTTATAATTGCTTAACTTCAACTAATGTATCTAGCAACTGTAATTGTAAATATGTTATTTACTTATTAATCAAATGTTATGTACTGTTTAGCTAAAAGGGGAGGAATTGTAGTGTATGTACTTTGCAGAAGGAACTATATTCTGCAGCCCCTGTATACTGCAGTACCAGTCGTGACCACCCCTGTATATAAGCCTGTGTAGTAACTTTTGCATAGTAGTTCCAGGTTGTCTCCACTCAGTAAAGACCTGTTATAACCAAGAGTCATGAAAGTTTAAGAAAGAAAATACTTTAAAATATTGGTTAAATAGTATAATACAGTTAATTTACCTGACTGACTTATTGTATTGAGAAACCCCTATTTTCTTGTTCCAGTAGCATAGTCTGAGATACCCCCTTTATTCTTGCTACAATGGTACAGTCCTTAAGCTTGTCACATGGTATCCAGCCATTTTACAGTTCAAGCTCCACGAGGCTAGAGAGAAGGTAAAGGCTTTGAGGGCTGGAGCAATACAGTTTTTGACCGTGTTCGTTTAAACGTGTTTTGCTTTGTAATTCTGTTTGTAAGGTGTTACAGTAAACAGTTTAAAGACAAAGTTACGTTTTGGAACGTTTTATTTCGACACGCGTCTACTCGTTGTTAAAAGCCTCAAAGCTCAGTGGCTGCATGTTTGGAAATTACGAAGCGCCACTACAACGACGTTGATCCCGAATCAATTTTGCCAGAAGAACCTGATACCCCAAAGAGGTGTTATCCAGACAGAATCAGGAAGCCTCCTCAAAGACTGAACTTATAATTGCTTAACTTCAACTGATGTATCTAGCAACTGTAATTGTAAATATGTTATTTACTTATTAATCGAATGTTATGTACTGTTTAGCTAAAAGGGGAGGAATTGTAGTGTATGTACTTTGCAGAAGGAACTATATTCTGCAGCCCCTGTATACTGCAGTACCAGTAGTGACCACCCCTGTATATAAGCCTGTGTAGTAACTTTTGCATAGTAGTTCCAGGTTGTCTCCACTCAGTAAAGACCTGTTATAACCAACTCCTGCAGTCCGTGTCTCAATTATACACGGACATAATACCTTCATTGCTCTCTCTCTATGGCAAGTATATCCTTCCTTAGGTAAGGAGACAATACTCCAGATATGTTCTCACCAAGGCCCTATATAATTGCAGTACAATGTCTTTACTCTTATACTCAAATCCTCTTGTAATAAATGCCAACATACCATTTGCTTTCCTAATTGCTTGCTGTACCTGCATGTTAACTTTCAGTGATTTGTGTACAAGGACACCCAGGTCCCTCTGAACACCAACATTTCCCAATCTCTCACCATTTAAAAAATCTGCTTTTCTATTTTTCCTACCAAAGTGGATAACTTCACATTTCTCCACATTATATTCCATTTGCCATGTTCTTGCCCACACACTTAGCCTGTCTTTATAGCCCCCTGAAGCCTCTTTGCATCCTCCTCACAATTTACATTCCCACCTAGCTTTGTGTCATCAGCAAACTTGGATATATTACATTTGGTCCCCTCATCCAAATCATTGACGTAAATTATGAATAGCTGAGGCCCAAACACTGATCCTTGCGGTACCCCACTAGTTACAGCCTGCCAACCCAAAAATGATCCGTTTATTCCTACTCTCTGTTTTCTGTCTGTTAACCAACCCTCAATCCATGCTAGTATATTATCCCCAATCCTATGAGCCCTAATTTTGTTTAATAACCTCTGTTACAACCTCAAAAAACTCTAACAGATTTGTCAAACATGATTTCCCTTTCATATTACCATGTCCTTAATAATAAATTCTAGCATTTTCCCTACTACTGATGTCAGGCTAACTGGTCTGTAGTTCCCCGTTTTCCCTCTCCCTCCATTCTTAAATAGTGGGGTTACATTTGCTACCTTCCGGGAACAGTAGCATAGTGGTAATGTCACTGGGCTACCTTCTGGGGATGGTAGCATAGTGGTAATGTCACTGGGCTAGTAATCTGGAGATGCGAGTTCATAATCCCACCATGGCAGCTGGGGAATTTAAATTCAGTTAATTAAATAAATCTGGAATAAAAAGCTAGTATCAGTAATGGTGACCATGAAACTATCAGATTGTTGTAAAAACCTATCTGGTTCACAAATGACCATCAGGAAAGGAAATCTGCCGTCCTTACCTGGTCTGGTCTATATGTAACTCCAGACCCACAGCAATGTGGTTGACTCTTAACTGCCCTCTGAAATGGCCTAGCAAGTCACTCAGTTGTAACTAACCGCTACAAAACAAGAATGAAGACGGACCACCCGGCATTGACCTCGGTACGGACACAGCAACGGCATGCCCAGTCAACTCTGCAAAGTCCTCCTTACCAACATCTGGGGACTTGTGCCAAATTGGGAGAATTGTCCCACAGACTAGTCAAGCAACAGCCCGACAAAATTATAACTTTCAGCCAATGTCCTGAGCTCCTCCATCACCATTCCTGGGTATGTCCTGTCCCACTGGACAGACCCACCAGGGGTGGTGGCACAATGGTACAGTCTGGAAGGAGTGGCCCTGGGAGTCCTCAACATTGACTCTGGACCCCATGAAGTCTCATGGCTTCAGGCCAAGCATGGGCAAGGAAACCTCCTGCTGATTACCACCTACTGGCCTCCTTCAGCTGATGAATCAGGACTCCTCCATGTTGAACACCACTTGGAAGAAGCACCAAGAGTAGCAAGGGCACACAATGTACTCTGGGTGAGGGACTTCAATGTCTATCACCAAGAGTGGCTTAGTAGCACCACAACTGGCTGAGTCCTGAAGGACATAACTGCGAGTCTGGGCCTACGACAGGTGGTGAGTG
The DNA here is from genome assembly GCF_052327205.1 of Somniosus microcephalus. Lineage (NCBI taxonomy): Eukaryota > Metazoa > Chordata > Chondrichthyes > Squaliformes > Somniosidae > Somniosus > Somniosus microcephalus. The sequence goes on from NC_141003.1 coordinate 29,181,322, forward strand.
AACCAACATGAGGGAAAAACCTACTTGACCTCGTCGTCACCAAACTACCTGCCGCAGATGCACCTGTCCATGGCAGCAGTGACCACCGCACAGTCATTGTGGAGACAAAGTCCCGTCTTCACACTGAGAACACCCTCCATCATGTTGTGTGTGGCACTACCACCGTGCTAAATGGGATAGATTCAGAACAGATCAAGCAGCTCAAAACTGGGCATCCATGAGGCGCTGTGGGGCAGCAGCAGAATTGTATTCCACCACAATCTGTAATCTCATGGCCCAGCATATCCCTCACTCTACCATAACCAGGGGACCAACCCTGGTTCAACAACAAGTGTAGAAGAGCATGCCAGGAGCAACACCAGGTGCAACACCAGGTGTACCTAAAAATGAGGTGCCAACCTGGGGAAGCTGCAGCACAGGACTACATGCATGCTAAAAAGCAGAAGCAGCATGCTATAGACAGGGCTAAACGATCTCACAATCAACGGATCAGATCAACGCTCTGCAGTCCTGCCACATCCAGTCGTGAATGCTGGTGGACCATTAAACAACTAACGGGAGGAGGAGGCTCCATGAATATCCCCATCCTCAATGATGGTGGAGCCCAGCATGTGAGTGCAAAAGACAAGTGTTGAGTCTGTGTTTCCCAAATGTAGTTATGCTGAATAACTGGACACAGACAACAGAATACTTAAACAGGTCTTTAGTAACTGAGGGTCAGGGCTGAACTGAAATACAATTTGCTCCACAGGGTTTATATACCGGTGTGGTCACCACCGGTACTACAATATACAGGAGCCATCAGAAAGTAGTTCATCACCTTAAGGTAGTCTCTTAAGGTGGTACAGGTTACATACACTACAATTCCTCCCCTTTTAGCTTAACAGTGTACACCCCAATTTAAACATAACATGGATAACATATATACAACTTTTATACAAAACTGTTCAAAGATTCAGTCTCTGAGGAGGCCTCCTGATCCGGGCCGGATAACGCCTTTCAGGGGTCTCCGGTTCTCGTTGCTGGGGTGACTCATCCATTTGATCTCTTATGGATTGAACATCATCATGTACGTTCGAGTCTGAGGTAGATGCTACAGGCTCAATAACTTCTTCAACTGGTGTCTCTGCCGTAGACATGGGGTCGACCCTTGTTCTCGATTCCACAAGTTGGTCAGCATGACGTCGTATTACGTTCTCACCAACGTCTACCGTGTACATCAAGGGTCCTTGTCGGGCACGAATTGTTCCGGATTGCCATTTATCATTCCTATAGTCCCTGGCCAACACTGGTTGTCCTATTTCGAAACTCCGAGTGGCCTTGTTATTTACGTGCTGGAATTGTTTGTTTTCGACTTCCCTACGCACATTGGGTTTTAACAAATCCAACTGGGACCGCAACCTCCTGTTATAGAACATTATGGCAGGGCTTTGATTTGTCACTGCATGCGTGGCGTTTCGATATGCCATCAGGAAATTGTCCACCTTGTGTTGTAGTGGAATATGGTCTTCGCTCATGGCCTTTATCGCCTTTTTGAACGTTTGTACAAATCTCTCGGCCAACCCATTGGTAGCCGGATGATATGGGGCAGATGTATAGGCCTAGAAATTCAGCTGTTTGCGCCAGACGTTAGCGCCAGATTTCCGGCGCTATCCACTTAGCGCCCGGGCACCGCCGGATCTGCGCCTATGCCGAAATTCAGCTGGGCTTTAGCGCCGGCGCAAAGTGTTAGCGCCCGGTCAGCTGCGTGCGCATCTTATGACGTCATTCCGTCGTGCAACGCCGTTTGTGCGCCCCAAACCGGAAATTCAGTGGCGCCCGGCCGATGTTGGCGTGGCGCTACTAAGAACTGTGAAATGGAACTCAACAGAGGCCCTGTGGGATTCGGGGAGCGCTAATTAAAGGGCACATCCACTCACCCATAAAAGCTAGCCATTTCGCTGCAATGACTTGACTGGTTTGGATTTCTGCACAGAGAGCAAGGCACAGAGATTACTGATTTCGGACACCATAGGAGAGGGCCTAGAAATTCAGTTCTGACGCTATTGCGGCGCTAAAGTCGGGCGCTCGTCAAATTTAGCGCCCGCCGGAAAGTGCAGGCGAGCTCGCCGAAATTCAGTAGATTTGGCCAACTTTTTGGCCGAGCGCTGCACAAGGCGTTGGAACCCTGTGTTCAGGCGCTAATCCGGCGATGCAGCCTAATAACGCCGATTCCGGGCGCAGCGCAGGTGCGATCATGTGGTGAGTGTCAGCAGACACCCTGACGCCGGCCAGCTCTTAAAGGGGGAAGGGTCAACTTTGACTGCAGCCACGCCCTGCATGCTGTAGCCCTGCAACTAGGCCTCAGGAGTGGTTGTGTGGCATATCAACGCCTGGAGGACATGGAGAGGGCCCGTGAAAGAGCCGAACGCTTCTCTGAGCATGCGCTGGGTGTGCTCCTTCATGGGGTGCGCAAAAGAAGGCGGGTCGTTTGCCCGGCTAGTGGCAGGAAGGCTCCCAGGAGCCAGTTCAGGGAGGCCTGGACCAAAATTGCCCGGAGGGTCTCCTCCAGCTCAGATGTTCCCAGGAGTGCGGACCAGTGCCGCAAGAAATACAACGACCTATGTCGGCTGGTCAAGGTGAGTACCCTTTCCAATGTCCCCCTCATCCTTGCATGTGCACCTCCCATTAGGGCCAAAGGGACATCCAAGGTCTAATGGCCAGCCCTGCTGCCGCTGCAATGGCACTTGCATGTTAATCAAGAGCTCTTTCTGCACTTACCACACTGTGCAAGCTATTCCACCATGGGAGGCCTCACACAGAGCTACAGGGCACCACACTGTGCAAGCTATTCCACCATGGGAGGCCTCACACAGAGCTACAGGGCACCACACTGTGCAAGCTATTCCACCATGGCAGGCCTCACACACAGCTACAGGGCACCACACTGTACTTAGACGCCCTCCTTTCTCTTGCAGGCCAAGCTGGCGAGGAACGCCAGGAGCCTCCGTGTCACTGGTGGAGGCCCTCGCGAGTTCCAGGAGCTGACGCCTCTGGAAGAGAGGGTGGCCCGACTGCTGCGGCACCCGGTGATTGGGCCTGTGGCGATCGGCGACGCCGACCCTATACTGGAGCCCAGTGGTAAGGACAGGACCGGCTGCACCTCTATCCTTGCCCTCGCGCATCAGATCTACATCCTTCCCCAGTGGCCGATAAATGCGCATAATGCACCAGTGCGGCCTCCCTCGCTGTCGGCCTGTCCTCACTCTAAAGCTACACTTGTGCCTTCCTGCTTTCAGCTGGTGAGGAGGAGGTGCTCCCTGAAGCCCACACAGCCAGGCCCTCGGAGGAGGAGGACGTGGAGGAGCAGCAGGAAGGCGCCACCTCGGGGGAACCCTCCTCCGCTCCAGGACATGCCAATGAAGGGGATACGTCTGGCGTGCCGGAGAGCCAGGGGGAGGCGGGGGAGGGGAGCCCCGAACCTGGTCCCAGTGGCATGGACGCCCGCGGCAAGGCTCCGGCGGCACGCGACCCTTCTGCCCAGAGGGGGGAGGCGGTGGAGGGGAGGGCAGAACCTGGTGTCAGTGGCGTGGCCGCACGCGGCAGCGCTCCGGCGGCACGCCAGCCTTCTGGCCAGAGGGTGGAGGCGCCCTCCAGTCCGGACTCGGACGTCGCCCAGGAGGTGCGCCTCCTGGACGAGATGTCGGCGGCGTCGGAGCGCCGCCACGTGGAAATCATGGAGGTGCTGGCACAGATGCCTCAGGCCATCGAAAGCCTCTCTCAAAGTGTGGTGGCTTTCGGCCAAGCCCAGGCCAGGGGCCTCGAGGTTTTCGCTGCAGCGCACGCCAGGGGGGTGGAGCTCCTTGTGGCAGCGCATGAGAGGGGGGTCGAGCAACTCGAGGCAGCGCAGCACGCCAGTCGCCAGCTGAGAGGTGCTGTCCAGACAATGGGACTGCAGATGCGGGGACATGCCGGCGCAGTTGGGGCACTGACTTCTGCGACCCTCGCACTGGCGGGGAGGCGTCGCCAGGCCAGGCGCCGCCCTGCTGCCGCACACCGGTCTGGCCACCCACAGTTTGGCGCGCTTGCTCCCCGGCCAGGCCGCCCGAGTGCACGTGTGTCTGGCGAGCAGCGCGCGCCTGGCATCACCCACCTTGTACCCATTGGTGCAGGCGAGCCTGCCACTCCCCCAGCCACGGTGCAAGGAGCTCCTGCAGCCACTGAAGAGGGCCACCCACAGCTGCAGCAGCCACCAGCCGGCCCCTCCCGGGCCCGCCCTCGTGTAGGCCGACCCCCAAGGGCATCTGGCGAGACGCCTTGTCGCCCTGAGGATCCTTCCCCCAGCCTCGGCACAGCCTCACGGCCCAGCTTGAGGCGCAGCAGCAGGACGGGCCGGGGCAAAAGACGCCTGTCCACACACTCGCCCTCTCGCCACACCCAATAGAGTGTGTTCACCGAGGGTTTGGGTGATGCGGGGGCTTCTGTTCTGGGGGGCATTATGTGTTTTTGTTTTATGGGGGTCTTTGTGTTGTTGGGGGGGCTTGTTTTTGTTAGGCCAGTGACGAGGCCATTTGGATGCTGATGTTATGTTAGTCCTCCCCAGGTTTTGGGAGTGACAGAAGTTTGTTACTGTTTTTTGGGGGTCTTCTCTGTTTTGCTCTTCCATGTGGGAAGGGCCCTGAGGTTTTCAAATAAAGATGTTTATTTATTCACCATGTGCAGGTGTCATGTTTCAAGTGGTTGTTGGGTTAACCGGCTGAGGGTTTGCGAAGCGGCTGCGTTCAGTGGGCCAGGCCATTCCCTGACAGGGGGCCTAGAAGTGTCGAGCAATAAGCCCCCGGCGGACGGCCCTTGGACCTTGTCGCTCCCTCCTGGCCTGGTGCTGCTCCTCCTCAGGGTCCTCCTGCTCGTCCTCCTGAGGTGGTGGCCCAATGTCAGGTGGCAGTGCCTGAGTCCTGCGGATAGCCAGGTTGTGGAGCATGCAGCAGACCACGACGAACTGGGAGACTCTATCCGGCGAATACTGAAGAGACCCGCCCGAACGATCCAGGCAACGGAACCGTTGCTTGAGGACGCCTATCGTTTGCTCTATTAGGTTCCTTGTGGCTTGATGGCTTTCGTTGTATGCCAGCTCCGCTGGGGTCCTGGGCGCGCGGAGCGGGGTCATGAGCCATGTGCACAAAGGGTGCCCTTGTCCCCGAGAAGCCATCCCCTTGGTTGAGGCTGTGCCTGGAACATGTCAGCCACAGTAGTCTGTCGCAGGATAAAGGCATCGTGGATGCTTCCTGGGAAGCGGGCATTGACAGCTAGGATGCGCTGCCTGTGGTCACACACCAGCTGCACATTTAGGGAATGGTAGCCCTTCCGGTTGCGGTCTTGCTCGGCATTGCGGATAGGTGGCCGCATAGCCACATGCGTGCAGTCAATGGCGCCCTGCACCATGGGGAAGGCCGCGATCCTGGCAAATCCAAATGCACGCTGCTCCTGCTTGTGTTGGGTCATGGGGAAGGAGATGAATTGGTGGCTCCTCGCGAAAAGTGCTTCGGTGACCTGTCGGATGCAGCGATGCGCGGCGAACTGGGAGATGGTCGCGATGTCCCCAGCAGCGGCTTGGAAGGAGCCGCTTGCATAAAAGCTGAGAGCCACCGTGACCTTCACTTCCACCGAGAGAGACGCCCTGGACATGAGCTGTGGCTGCAAATCTGCATGAAGCCGCTGGCAGATCTCTTCAACCACCTCCCTTCTGAAGCGCAGCCTCTTAACACAATGCGCCGCAGTCATGGTGAGATATGAGACCTGCTCCCGGTATTGCCTGACTGGGTAAGGCCTACGTTGGCGACGCCTAATGGCCCCTCTGCGTCTAGCCATGCCTGGGCCTGTCTCAAAGCGTATGCCAGCCCTTCGCACAAAATGTCGCAACTGAGGGTTGGCCCCCCATGCAGCCCCCATTACAAAGTTCCAACCAGCAAAATCACAAGGATGCAAATGTCAAAGCACTGGCTAGAAGCCAAAAAGACCTCGGCCTAGAAATTCAGCTGTTTGCGCCAGACGTTAGCGCCAGATTTCCGACGCTATCCACTTAGCGCCCGGGCACCGCCGGATCTGCGCCTACGCCGAAATTCAGCTGGGCTTTAGCGCCGGCGCAAAGTGTTAGTGCCCGGTCAGCTGCGCGCGCATCTTATGACGTCATTCCGTCGTGCAATGCCGTTTGTGCGCCCCAAACCGGAAATTCAGTGTCGCCCGGCCGATGTTGGCGTGGTGCTACTAAGAACTGTGAAATGGAACTCAACAGAGGCCCTGTGGGATTCGGGGAGCGCTAATTAAAGGGCACATCCACTCACCCATAAAAGCTAGCCATTTCGCTGCAATGACTTGACTGGTTTGGATTTCTGCACAGAGAGCAAGGCACAGAGATTACTGATTTCGGACACCATAGGAGAGGTCTTTTTGGCTTCTAGCCAATGCTTTGACATTTGCATCCTTGTGATTTTGCTGGTTGGAACTTTGTAATGGGGGCTGCATGGGGGGCCAACCCTCAGTTGCGACATTTTGTGCGAAGGGCTCGCAGACGCTTTGAGAGAGGGCCAGGCATGGCTAGACGCAGAGGGGCCATTAGGCGTCGCCAACGTAGGCCTTACCCAGTCAGGCAATACCGGGAGCAGGTCTCATATCTCACCATGACTGCGGCGCATTGTGTTAAGAGGCTGCGCTTCAGAAGGGAGGTGGTTGAAGAGATCTGCCAGCGGCTTCATGCAGATTTGCAGCCACAGCTCATGTCCAGGGCGTCTCTCTCGGTGGAAGTGAAGGTCACGGTGGCTCTCAGCTTTTATGCAAGCGGCTCCTTCCAAGCCGCTGCTGGGGACATCGCGACCATCTCCCAGTTCGCCGCGCATCGCTGCATCCGACAGGTCACCGAAGCATTTTTCGCGAGGAGCCACCAATTCATCTCCTTCCCCATGACCCAACACAAGCAGGAGCAGCGTGCATTTGGATTTGCCAGGATCGCGGCCTTCCCCATGGTGCAGGGCGCCATTGACTGCACGCATGTGGCTATGCGGCCACCTATCCGCAATGCCGAGCAAGACCGCAACCGGAAGGGCTACCATTCCCTAAATGTGCAGCTGGTGTGTGACCACAGGTAGCGCATCCTAGCTGTCAATGCCCGCTTCCCAGGAAGCATCCACGATGCCTTTATCCTGCGACAGACTACTGTGGCTGACATGTTCCAGGCACAGCCTCAACCAAGGGGATGGCTTCTCGGGGACAAGGGCACCCTTTGTGCACATGGCTCATGACCCCGCTCCGCGCGCCCAGGACCCCAGCGGAGCTGGCATACAACGAAAGCCATCAAGCCACAAGGAACCTAATAGAGCAAACGATAGGCGTCCTCAAGCAACGGTTCCGTTGCCTGGATCGTTCGGGCGGGTCTCTTCAGTATTCGCCGGATAGAGTCTCCCAGTTCGTCGTGGTCTGCTGCATGCTCCACAACCTGGCTATCCGCAGGACTCAGGCACTGCCACCTGACATTGGGCCACCACCTCAGGAGGACGAGCAGGAGGACCCTGAGGAGGAGCAGCACCAGGCCAGGAGGGAGCGACAAGGTCCAAGGGCCGTCCGCCGGGGGCTTATTGCTCGACACTTCTAGGCCCCCTGTCAGGGAATGGCCTGGCCCACTGAACGCAGCCGCTTCGCAAACCCTCAGCCGGTTAACCCAACAACCACTTGAAACATGACACCTGCACATGGTGAATAAATAAACATCTTTATTTGAAAACCTCAGGGCCCTTCCCACATGGAAGAGCAAAACAGAGAAGACCCCCAAAAAACAGTAACAAACTTCTGTCACTCCCAAAACCTGGGGAGGACTAACATAACATCAGCATCCAAATGGCCTCGTCACTGGCCTAACAAAAACAAGCCCCCCCAACAACACAAAGACCCCCATAAAACAAAAACACATAATGCCCCCCAGAACAGAAGCCCCCGCATCACCCAAACCCTCGGTGAACACACTCTATTGGGTGTGGCGAGAGGGCGAGTGTGTGGACAGGCGTCTTTTGCCCCGGCCCGTCCTGCTGCTGCGCCTCAAGCTGGGCCGTGAGGCTGTGCCGAGGCTGGGGGAAGGATCCTCAGGGCGACAAGGCGTCTCGCCAGATGCCCTTGGGGGTCGGCCTACACGAGGGCGGGCCCGGGAGGGGCCGGCTGGTGGCTGCTGCAGCTGTGGGTGGCCCTCTTCAGTGGCTGCAGGAGCTCCTTGCACCGTGGCTGGGGGAGTGGCAGGCTCGCCTGCACCAATGGGTACAAGGTGGGTGATGCCAGGCGCGCGCTGGTCGCCAGACACACATGCACTCGGGCGGCCTGGCCGGGGAGCAAGCGCGCCAAACTGTGGGTGGCCAGACCGGTGTGCGGCAGCAGGGCGGCGCCTGGCCTGGCGACGCCTCCCCGCCAGTGCGAGGGTCGCAGAAGTCAGTGCCCCAACTGCGCCGGCATGTCCCCGCATCTGCAGTCCCATTGTCTGGACAGCACCTCTCAGCTGGCGACTGGCGTGCTGCGCTGCCTCGAGTTGCTCGACCCCCCTCTCATGCGCTGCCACAAGGAGCTCCACCCCCCTGGCGTGCGCTGCAGCGAAAACCTCGAGGCCCCTGGCCTGGGCTTGGCCGAAAGCCACCACACTTTGAGAGAGGCTTTCGATGGCCTGAGGCATCTGTGCCAGCACCTCCATGATTTCCACGTGGCGGCGCTCCGACGCCGCCGACATCTCGTCCAGGAGGCGCACCTCCTGGGCGACGTCCGAGTCCGGACTGGAGGGCGCCTCCACCCTCTGGCCAGAAGGCTGGCGTGCCGCCGGAGCGCTGCCGCGTGCGGCCACGCCACTGACACCAGGTTCTGCCCTCCCCTCCACCGCCTCCCCCCTCTGGGCAGAAGGGTCGCGTGCCGCCGGAGCCTTGCCGCGGGCGTCCATGCCACTGGGACCAGGTTCGGGGCTCCCCTCCCCCGCCTCCCCCTGGCTCTCCGGCACGCCAGACGTATCCCCTTCATTGGCATGTCCTGGAGCGGAGGAGGGTTCCCCCGAGGTGGCGCCTTCCTGCTGCTCCTCCACGTCCTCCTCCTCCGAGGGCCTGGCTGTGTGGGCTTCAGGGAGCACCTCCTCCTCACCAGCTGAAAGCAGGAAGGCACAAGTGTAGCTTTAGAGTGAGGACAGGCCGACAGCGAGGGAGGCCGCACTGGTGCATTATGCGCATTTATCGGCCACTGGGGAAGGATGTAGATCTGATGCGCGAGGGCAAGGATAGAGGTGCAGCCGGTCCTGTCCTTACCAGTGGGCTCCAGTATAGGGTCGGCGTCGCCGATCGCCACAGGCCCAATCACCGGGTGCCGCAGCAGTCGGGCCACCCTCTCTTCCAGAGGCGTCAGCTCCTGGAACTCGCGAGGGCCTCCACCAGTGACACGGAGGCTCCTGGCGTTCCTCGCCAGCTTGGCCTGCAAGAGAAAGGAGGGCGTCTAAGTACAGTGTGGTGCCCTGTAGCTGTGTGTGAGGCCTGCCATGGTGGAATAGCTTGCACAGTGTGGTGCCCTGTAGCTGTGTGTGAGGCCTCCCATGGTGGAATAGCTTGCACAGTGTGGTGCCCTGTAGCTCTGTGTGAGGCCTCCCATGGTGGAATAGCTTGCACAGTGTGGTGCCCTGTAGCTCTGTGTGAGGCCTCCCATGGTGGAATAGCTTGCACAGTGTGGTAAGTGCAGAAAGAGCTCTTGATTAACATGCAAGTGCCATTGCAGCGGCAGCAGGGCTGGCCATTAGACCTTGGATGTCCCTTTGGCCCTAATGGGAGGTGCACATGCAAGGATGAGGGGGACATTGGAAAGGGTACTCACCTTGACCAGCCGACATAGGTCGTTGTATTTCTTGCGGCACTGGTCCGCACTCCTGGGAACATCTGAGCTGGAGGAGACCCTCCGGGCAATTTTGGTCCAGGCCTCCCTGAACTGGCTCCTGGGAGCCTTCCTGCCACTAGCCGGGCAAACGACCCGCCTTCTTTTGCGCACCCCATGAAGGAGCACACCCAGCGCATGCTCAGAGAAGCGTTCGGCTCTTTCACGGGCCCTCTCCATGTCCTCCAGGCGTTGATATGCCACACAACCACTCCTGAGGCCTAGTTGCAGGGCTACAGCATGCAGGGCGTGGCTGCAGTCAAAGTTGACCCTTCCCCCTTTAAGAGCTGGCCGGCGTCAGGGTGTCTGCTGACACTCACCACATGATCGCACCTGCGCTGCGCCCGGAATCGGCGTTATTAGGCTGCATCGCCGGATTAGCGCCTGAACACAGGGTTCCAACGCCTTGTGCAGCGCTCGGCCAAAAAGTTGGCCAAATCTACTGAATTTCGGCGAGCTCGCCTGCACTTTCCGGCGGGCGCTAAATTTGACGAGCGCCCGACTTTAGCGCCGCAATCGCGTCAGAACTGAATTTCTAGGCCATAGTGTTTCACCCCATTCTTCTTCATGAATTTCTGGAATTCCTCTGACACGAACTGTGGTCCGTTGTCTGAACATATTTGTTCCGGCAAGCCATTCCTTGCAAATATGGTTCTTAGAACTGCGATCGTCTTTTCAGAGGTAGTGGTCGACATCTTAATCACTTCTGGCCATTTAGAATGTGCGTCTACCGCTATCAAAAACATGGAATCCATGAATGGACCTGCAAAGTCGATATGCACACGTTGCCATGGGGTTGAAGGCCATTCCCACGGATGCAGCGGTGCAATTGGAGGTGCATTTTGAACTTTTTGGCACCCTGAGCAGCTTTTAGTCAGATCCTCTATTTGTTTGTCGATACCTGGCCACCACACATAAGCCCTAGCAAGGCCTTTCATCTTGACTCCCCCCAGATGACCTTCATGCAGTTCCTTCAGAACTCTCTCCCTTAATTTAGGAGGAATAATCACCCTTGTTCCATACATCAATGTTCCTTGACAGACGGACAGCTGTTCTCGTCTGGCTGAGAATGCAGGTAACAGCGGTTCGCCATGTGCTGGCCATCCCTTCACTGTCAAATCGTAGACCCGAGACAGTGTCGGGTCGTTTCGGGTCTCTCTCTCAATACTCGCATTGGTGACTGGTAAGCATTCGATGATGGTCGAGTGAAATATCTCGACAGGGTCAACTGCCGGTGCCTCTTCCGCTGTAGGTAGTGGCAGGCGCGACAGCCCATCAGCATTACCATGTTGCTTTGTACCTTTGAATTCGATATCATATTGATGTGCCCCTAGGAAAAGGGACCATCTCTGAAGCCTCTGCGCCGTCATAACCGGAACACCCTTCTTAGGGTTAAAAATGGAAACCAACGGCTGGTGATCTGTCAGCAGCGTAAACCTCTGGCCTTGCAGGTAATGGTTAAATTTCTTAACTCCCCACACGAGGTTGAGAGCCTCCCTATCTATCTGAGCATAGTTGCGCTCAGCGGAGGTCAATGATCTGGATGCGAACGCGACTGGCCTTTCCAAGCCATTTGGCAACTTATGTGAGAGCACTGCCCCGATACCATATGGAGAAGCATCACAAGCTAAACGAATAGGCAGCGTTGGGTTAAAGTGAGCCAACACTTCCTTAGAGGTGATAAGTGCCTTGCTTTTTTGAAAAGCCCGCTTACAGTCCTCGCTCCACTTCCATGGTACTCCCATTTGCAAAAGAGTGTTCAGCGGGTGTAACACCGTGGATAAATTTGGAAGAAACTTGTGGTAATAGTTAATCAACCCAAGGAACGACCTCAACTGGGATACATTTTCCAGAGCGGGAGCTTTCACAACAGCTTCGATCTTGTCAGGTGACTTATGAAGCCCCTCCTGGTCAATGACGTGACCGCAGTACGAGATTCGCTTCTGAAAGAACTCACATTTCTGGCGATTAACTCTGAGTCCATATTCTTTCAATCTGGTGAGCACCTGCTCCAAATTCGCGAGGTGTTCCTTATCATCATCTCCTGTAATCAGAATGTCGTCCAGGTAGCATTGTATGCCTGGAATTCCCTGTAATACCTGCTCCATGGCCCTTTGCCAAATCGCTGGAGCCGATGCCACTCCAAAAACCAGTCTATTATACCGATATAAGCCCTTATGTGTGTTGATCGTGAGTCACTGGCGTGACGCTTCATCAACTTCCATCTGTAGGTACGCCTGCGCCAGGTCTATCTTGGTGAAGTGTTTCCCACCAGACAGCGAAGCGAAGATATCCTCAATCCGCGGAAGCGGATATTGCACCGTGTGAAGAACCGGATTAACAGTGATCTTGAAATCGCCACAGATGCGAACCTTCCCAGGTTCCCCGGCTTGTTGCTCAACGAACGCTTCATGACGGGAACAATGGGTGTGGCCCATTCGCTCCAGTCCACCTTTGACAGTACTCCTGAACGTTCTAGCCCTTCCAGCTCTGCTTCCACAGCAGGTCGTATCGCATAAGGTACCGGTCTGGCTTTGAAAAATTTTGGGTTTGCATGTTCTTCAACCTTGATGTTTGCCGTAATTCCTTTCAGTGTTCCCAGTCCCTGTTGGAACACCTCCTTAGCATCGTCCAATATTTTGGACAGTCGTTTAGGTTTGACGTCGTCCTCTTTACAGGAATCTACAGTTAGAGCTTGTAAGGAATGCCAGTCCATATTTATTCTCCGGATCCATTCCCATCCCAGTAGTGGTGGACCTCCCTCAGGTAACACATACAAGTCCATTCCCTGACTTTCTTTACCATTGTAGACCACCTTTACCTTTATCTTTCCGATGGGGTATACTCTTTGCCCCGTGTATGTTTTCAATACAATCTCCGTATCCTTCAGGGGAATGTGTGAGAATAACCTTTTGTAATCTTGCTTATTCATGACCGTCAATGCCGATCCAGTGTCCAATTCCATCTTCACTTGGACTCCTGCTATCCGAAGCATGACCCAGATAGTTTGGTGGTCTGCTGTGTTACCCACATTATGTATTTTTAGACAACCCAGTTCCTTACTGCTGGAGTCTGAATCCGTCTTCTGTTCATCCGAACTGTTCTCTGTCACCTTGTGTACTTTCTTGTACTTCTCCTGCGGCGACTTTTTGTTGCTGGTCTTCTTTCCTGACCGGCATACTTTCGCTATGTGACCAAGTCTGCCACATTTCCTGCATTCTTTATCTTTGAACCAGCACTGGTTCTGATCATGCGTTGTCCTTCCGCAACGATAGCACTTTACTGCGCCCAATGCCATTTCATTGGTGCTGAATTCCGATGGCCTTTGCTGCATTTCTGCAGTGCCTCGTGCTGCTGCCTCGTGCGATGCTGCAATGCTGAAAGCTTTGTCCAGCGTAAGATCCTTTTCCTCTAGCAGTCGCTTCTGGGTTCCTTCCTTTAGTAGCCCACACACGAACCTATCTCTCAGAGCGTCTGCTAGTCCTGTACCGAACTGACAGTACTTTGATAACTTGCGCAGTTCGATTAAGAATTCAGCGTTGCTTTCCTCTTTAAGCTGAATTCTTTTGTAAAATTTAAATCGTTCCGGTATCAGCAGCGGCGTGGGGTTTAAATGCTCTTGCAGGATAGTAACAATATCCGCAAAACTCTTTCCTACCAGTTTATCTGGTGTTACAAGGTGCCTTAATAACCCGTACGTCTTCGCACCCATCGAGTTTAATAGGGTTAGTGCTTTCTTATCCGCCGGTACCTCATTCGCTGTACAGTAAACTTCAACGCGTTCCACATAAGTGGCCCAATCTTCTACATCGCTATCAAAAGCAGTGATGTTACCCGTTTTTGGCATCCTTGTTGAGTTTCCTTTATTTTATTTATTTTTCAAAATGGCGGCTTCCCGCACTTGGCGGCTTTTCCCACACTTGTCTTCTTCCCCCGCCGACTAAAATGGCGATTACCGCGCTGTTGCCGTTCTCGCCTCCCAGTGGTCCTTTATTTCCCCCGACGCTGCTGCTCTTGTTCCCTGCCGCTCCCGCGGTCCTCGTGGACATTAACGCTTTTCTGGCTGCTGCGCGTCTCTGCCCCGATTGCAGTCCGGCCCCTTACACCGGCTGCAGTCGTGTTCTCCGCCCTTTTCTTCGGTTTCCCTCCCCTTCTCCCACTGACAACTCGGCCGACTTCCCCTCCGTGCCGCTCGATCGGGCTTACCCGCCGCTGTCGTAGAAGGGATGATCACTGCCTGTTGCTGATGGTGGACTTCGTGGCCAGCAAACCCAACCCGGGTTCCCGATGCCTCCCGTGCGATGCGGTGCTCAGCAGGATGATGAGGGCGGATGCCCCTTTTCGACGCCCGTTCTGAGGACGAAGCTTCCTTGGATGCAAAACTGCCGCTAGGTACGATCAGACCCGTCGCCACTGTTGAGTCTGTGTTTCCCAAATGTAGTTATGCTGAATAACTGGACACAGACAACAGAATACTTAAACAGGTCTTTAGTAACTGAGGGTCAGGGCTGAACTGAAATACAATTTGCTCCACAGGGTTTATATACCGGTGTGGTCACCACCGGTACTACAATATACAGGAGCCATCAGAAAGTAGTTCATCACCTTAAGGTAGTCTCTTAAGGTGGTACAGGTTACATACACTACAACAAGGCTGAAGCATTTGCAACCAACTTCAGCCAGTAGTGCCAATTGGATAAGAACATAAGAAATAGGAGCAGGAATAGGCCACTTGGCCCCTTGAGCCTGCTCCGCCATTCAATAAGATCATGGCTGATCTAGGGCTCAAAGCTACTTCACAGTCCGCTTCCCATAACCCTTCACTCCCTTATCTTGCAAAAATTTGTCTATCTCCACTATTAAATGTATTTAATGACCCACCCTCCACGGCTCTCTGGGGCAGAGAATTCCACAAATTTATGACCTCTGAGAGAAGAAGTTCCTCCTCATCTCAGCTCTAAAAGGGCGACCCTTTATTCTGAGACTGTGCCCCCGAGTTCTAGATTTCCCCATAAGGGGAAACATGCTCTCTGCATCTACCTCTCAAGCCCGCTCAGTATCTTATATGTTTCAGATAAGATCACCTCTCATTCTTCTAAATTCCAATGAGTATAGGCCCAGCCTGCTCAACCTTTCCTCATAAGTCAACCCCCTCATCTCTGGAATTAACCTAGTGAATCGTCTCTGAACTGCCTCCAATGCAAGTATATCCTTCCTTAAATAAGGAGACCAAAACTGTATGCAGTACTCAAGGTGTGGTCTCAACAATACCCTGTACAGTTGTAGCAGGACTTCCCTGCTTTTATACTCCAACCCCCTTGAAATAAAGACCAACATTCCATTTGCCTTTTTGATTACTTGCTGTACCTGCATGCTAACTTTTTGTGTTTCATGCACAAGGACCCCCAGGTCCCTCTGAATGGTAGCATTTTGTAATCTCTCTCCATTTAAATAATAGTTTGCTTTTTTATTTTTCCTGCCAAAGTGCACTTTCCCACATTATACTCCATCTGAAATTTGTTTGCCCACTCACCTAGCCTGTCTATATCCCTTTGCAGATTATTTGAGTCCTCTGCACAACTTGCTTTCCCACCCATCTTTGTATCATCTGCAAACTTGGCTACATTACACTCGATCCCTTCATCCAAGTCATTAATATAGATTGTAAATAGTTGGGGCCCTAGCACCGATCCTTGTGGCACCCCACCCCACTAGTTACCATTTGCCAACCAGAAAATGACCCATTTATCCCGAGTTAGCCAATTCTCTATCCATGCCAATATATTACCCCCAACACCGTGAGCTCTTATCTTATGCAGTAACCTTTTATGTGGCACGTTATCGAATGCCTTCTGGAAATCCAAATACACCACATCCACTGACTCACCCTTGTCCATCCTGCTTGTTACATCCTCAAAGAACTCCAGCAAATTTGTTAAACATGATTTCCCTTTCCTAAAACTATGCTGACTCTGTTTGACTGCAGTATGTTTTTCTAAATGCCCTGTTACTGCTTCCTTAATGAAGGACTCCAGCATTTTCCCAACAACAGATGTTAGGCTAACTGGTCTATAGTTTCCTGCTTTCTGTCTCCCTCCTTTCTTAAATAGGGGTGTTACATTAGCGGTTTTCCAATCCGCTGGGACCTCTCCAGAGTCCAGGGAATTTTGGTATATTGCAACCAATGTATCCACTATCTCTGCAGCCACTTCTTTTAAGACCCTGGGATGCAGGCCATCTGGTCCAGGGGACTTGTCGTCTTTTAGTCCCATTATTTTACCAAGTATTATTTCCTTAGTGATAGTGATTGTCTTTAGTTCCCCACTTCCTGTGTCCCCTTGGTTATCCATTATTGGGATGTTGTTAGTGTCTTCTACAGTGAAGACAGATGCAAAATATTTGTTCAGAGTCTGCCATTTCCCCATTCCCCATTATTAATTCCCCAGTCTCATCCTCTAAGGGACCAATGTTTACTTTAGCTACCCTCTTCCTTTTTATATACCTGTAGAAGCTCTTACTATCTATCTTAATGTTTCTTGCCAGCTTACTCTCCTAATTCATCTTCTCTCTCTTTATTATTTTATTAGTCATCCTTTGCTAGTTTTTAAAAATTTCCCAATCCTCTGGTCTCCCACCAATCTTGGCAACATTGTATGCCTTCGTTTTCAATTTGATACCATCCTTTACTTCCTTAGTTAGCCACAGATGGTCCTCCCTTCTCTTAAAATCTTTCTTTCTCATTGGAATATATTTTTGTTGAGAGTTATGAAATATCTCCTTAAATGTCTACCGTTGCATTTTAACTTTCTTACCCTTTAATTTGTTTTCCCAGTCCACTTTAGCCAGTTCTGCCCTCATGCCATTGTAATTGCCTTTGTTTAAGATCAGGACACTGGTTTGGGATACAACTTTCTCACCCTCCAACTGAATTTGAAATTCAACCATGCTATGATCACTCTTTCCTAGAGGATCCTTTACTATGAGATCATTTATTAATTCTGTCTGATTACACAGTACCAGATCCAAAATAGCCTGCTCCCTGGTTGGTTCCATTACATACTGTTCTAGGAAAACATCCCAGATGCACTCTATGAACTCCTCCTCCAGGCTACCATGGCCAATTTGATTTGTCCAATCATTATGGAGATTAAAATCACCCATGATTATTACTGTACCTTTTTTACAAGCCTCCATTATTTGTTGATTTATACTCTGTCCTACAGCATTGCTACTGTTCGGGGGCCTGTAGACTACGCCCACCAGAGACTTTTTCCCCTTATTATTTTTTATCTCCACCCAAACCGATTCTACATAGAAACATAGAAGATAGGAGCAGGAGTAGGCCATTCGGCCCTTCAAGCCTGCTCCGCCACTCAATGAGATCATGGCTGATCATCCAAATTCAGTACCCTGTCCCTGCCTTCTCCCCATATCCCTTGATCCCTTTAGCCTCAAGAAATATATCCAACTCTTTCTTGAATATATTTAATGAACTGGCCTCCACTGCCCTCTGTGGCAGAGAATTCCACAGGTTCACCACTCTCTGGGTGAAGAAATTCCTCCTCATTTCAGTCCTAAATGGCTTACCCCTTATCCTTAGACTATGACCACTGGTTCTGGACTCCCCGGCCATCAGAAACATGCTTCCTGCATCTAGTCTGTCCAAACCTGACAGAATTTTATAGGTTTCGATGAGATCCCCTCTCAATCTTCTAAACTCCAGTGAGTATAAGCCCAATCGACACAATCTCTCCTCATACGTCATTCCTGCCATCCCAGGTACCAGTCTGGTGAATCTTCGCTGCACTCCCTCCATGGCAAGAACGTCCTTCCTCAGGTAAGGTGACCAAAACTGCACACAATACTCAAGGTGCGGTCTCACCAAGGCCCTGTACAACTGTAGCAAGACATCCTTGTTCCTGTACTCGAACACTCTCGCTACGAAGGCCAACGTACCATTTGCCTTCTTAACCGCCTGCTGCACCTGCATGCTTACCTTCAGCGACTGGTGCACAATAACACCCAGGTCTCTTTGCACTTCCCCTTCTCCCAATCTATTGCCATTCAAGTAATAATCTGCCTTCCTGTTTTTGCCACCAAAGTGGATAACCTCACATTTATCCACATTATAGTGCATTTGCCATGTTTCTGCCCAATCACCCAACCTGTCCAAATCGTACTGGAGTTTCACGACATCCTCCTCACAGCTTACCCTCCCACCCAGCTTTGTGTCATCTGCAAATTTTGAGATATTACATCCAATTCCCTCGTCCAGATCATTAATATATATTGTGAACAGCTGGGGTCCTAGGACCGATGCTTGCGGTACCCCACTAGTCACTGCCTTGATCTTCTGGGCCAATATCACTTCACACCACTGCACTGATCCCATCTTTTACCAACAAAGCCACCCCACCTCCCTTTGCTTTCTTTCTATCCTTCCGAATTATCATATACCCTGGAATATTCAGTTCCCAGCCCTAGTTGCCTTGCAACCATGTCTCTGTAATGGCGAACTGATCATATCCATTTATATCTATTCGTGCCGCCAACTCATTTATCTTGTTTCGAATGCTGCGTGCATTCAGATATACAGCTTTTAACTTTGTCTTTTTACCATTTTTCCTTGTTTTGGCCTTTTTTCTGTTACACTCTTATTTTTAAACATTCTGGCCTAGAAATTGAGTGGGCTTTGCACCCATTTTGCGGCGCTAGATGTCATTGCGCTGGACTTACAGCCGGTTCAGAAATTCCCTGGGGCCCTACCATCGGCGGTAGACCGGTTGCGCTGCGCCGGCACCGATGACGTCATCGGTGTGCGCAGCGTCCCGGTTGCCGTGGTGACGGGCCCCAGCGCCGAAATTGAGTTGCGGCCGCCTCGCCCGTGGCAGCCGCAACTAAGACTCTGGCAACCGAGTCTTACAGGAGTTTGCGCCGGCGCATTAAGGTCGCGCGGCGGCCGGCCGCTTTCCCGCCAGCCGCCTGCCCGCACTTCCCTCCCCGGACTCCTCCACCCCCCCCCGCGGAACAGATGCTTCTGGGCTGCGAGCCCAGCACTTCCCCGAGGTGCCGGGTTCATTTTTGTGAAGATTTTACCGGCCAGCGGGCGGGTGCAGGCAGCTCCTCCTTAACTGAAGGAGGAGGCCTGCACTTCCCGAGCCTGCCGCACCGCATCGGGCGCCGCAGCGCCGGAATAGCGCCGCAATGCGGCAGGTAGCGCCCATTTTCAGGCGCAAACACCCTTCAGTAGCGCCGGCAGCCGTTTGGGCGCGGCGCTACTGAATTTCTGGCGCGCGCAGGGGGACTTAGCGCCGGCGCTAACTTTCCGGCGCTAAAGCCCTGGCGCGGCGCCAACTGAATTTCTAGGCCTCTGTCTCTTCCTATCACACTCTGGTTATTATTTCCCCCATCTCTAGCCTGCTCTATTGCTTTCTCATTTCTCATTGACTTTTTATTTTCTTGCTCACCTGGATCCTCCCCCCCCCCCCCCCACTATTTAGTTTGAAGCTCTCTCTACAGCCCTAGTTATTCGATTTGCCAGGACTCTAGCCCCAGCATGGTTCAAGTGAAGCCCGTCCAAACGGAACAGCTCCCTCTTATCCCAGTACTGGTGCCAGTGCCCCACAAATCGAAACCCATTTCTTCCACACCAGTCTTTGAGCCACTCGTTCATTTCTCTGATCTTATTTACCCTATTCAAATTCGCTCGTGGCTCAGGTAGTTATCCAGAGATTATTACCTTTGTGGTTCTGCTTTTTAATTTAGCCCCTAACTGCTCATACTCTCTCAGCAGAACCTCTTCTTTTGTCCTACCTATGTCATTGGTACCTACGTGGACCATGACAACTGGATCCTCCCCCTCCCACTCCAAGCTTCCCTCCAGCCCAGAGGAGATGTCCTTAACCCTGGCACTGGGCAGGCAACACAGCCTTCGGGACTCATGCTCTCAGCTGCAGAGAACAGTATCTATCCCCCTCACTATACTGTCCCCAATCACTACAACATTTCTTTTTGCTCCCCCCCCAACCCCTTGAATGGCTCCCTGTACCACGGTGCTGTGGTCAGTTTGCTCATCCTCCCTGCAGTCCCTGGCCTCGTCCACACAGGGAGCAAGAATCTTGTACCTGTTGGACAAGGTAAAAGGCTGAGGCTCCTCCACCACTACCTCCTGGAACCCAATACCTGCTTTGCTTGTAGTCACTCCCTTCTGTCCCTGACCATGGGCCAAATTGGAAGTAATTATTCTAGTGGGTGTGACTGCCTCCTGGAACATAGTGTCCAGGTAATGCGCCCCCTCCCTAATGAGTCGCAGTGTCTGAAGCTCGGACTTCAGCTCATCAACACTGAACCGAAGTTCCTCGAGCAGCCAACATTTGCCGCAGATGTGGTCGCCTTGGACCTCAAGGGTGTCCACGAGCTCCCACATGCAACAACAACAACACATTGCCTGGTCTTAATTAATGAGTTTTAAAATTTGGAACGCTTTTATCTTTTAATCTACACCAAGGCATTTAAATTTAGATGCTCAAGTTTGGAGTAAAAAAGCAAGAAATAGAGAAATATTCACCAACCAATCACTTACCTGCTTTCTGATGACATCACACTTCGATTACATTTTACTTCTTTACACTCACTTTGTATCTCAACCGCTCCCGCTGCTTTTGAACTCTCCCGGGTTTTGGCGCTCTCACTCTGCTCTCACTCTGCTCCCGCTGCTTTTGAACTCTCCCGGGTTTTGGCGCTCTCACTCTGCTCTCACTCTGCTCCCGCTGCTTTTGAACTCTCCCGGGTTTTGGCGCTCTCACTCTGCTCTCACTCTGCTCCCGCTGCTTTTGAACTCTCCCGGGTTTTGGCGCTTTCACTCTGCTCCCGCTGCTTTTGAACTCTCCTGGGTTTTGGCGCTCTCACTCTGCTCCCACTCTGCTCCCGCTGTTTTTGAACTCTCCCGGGTTTTGGCGCTCTCACTCTGCTCCCACTCTGCTCCCGCTGTTTTTGAACTCTCCCGGGTTTTTCAATGATGATCCATATCGGCCTAATCCCGAGGTCCCCAACATCACAGAAGCCATTCTTCAGCCAATTCAATTCACTCCACGTGATATCAAGAAATGGCGGAGTGCACTGGATACAGCAAAGGCTATGGGCCCCGACAACATCCTGGCTATCGTACTGAAGACTTGTGCTCCAGAACTGGCCGCGCCTCTAGCCAAGCTGTTCCAGTACAGCTACAACACTGGCATCTATCCGACAATGTGGAAAACTGCCCAGGTATGTCCTGTCCACAAAAAGCAGGACTAAATCCAACCCAGCCAATTACCGCCCCATCAGTCTACTCTCAATCATCAGCAAAGTGATGGAAGTTGTCATCGACAGTGCTAACAAGTGGCATCTACTCACTGATGCCCAGTTTGGGTTCCGCAAAGACCACTCCGCTCCCAACCTCATTACAGCCTTGGTCCAAACATGGACAAAGGAGCTGAATTCCAGAGGTGAGGTGAGAGTGACTGCCCTTGACATCAAGGCAGCATTTGATCGAGTCTGGCATCAAGGAGCCCTAGTAAAACTGAAGTCAATGGGAATCAGGGGGAAAACGCTCCACTGGCTGGAGTCATACCTAGCACAAAGGAAGATGGCTGTGGTGGTTGAAGGTCAATCATCACAGCCCCAGGACATCGCTGCAGGAGTTCCTCAGGGCAGTGTCCTAGGCCCAACCATCTTCAGCTGCTTCATCAATGACCTTCCCTCCAACATAAGGTCAGAAATGGGGATGTTCGCTGATGACTACACAGCGTTCAGCGCCATTTGCAACTCCACAGATAATGAAGCAGTCCATGCCAGCATGCAACAAGACCTGGACGACATTCAGGCTTGGGCTGATAAGTGCCACAGAAGTGCCAGGCAATGACTATCTCCAACAAGCAAGAGTCTAACCACCTCCCCTTGACATTCAATGGCATTACCATCGCCGAATTCCCCACTATCAACATCCTGGGGACAGTTTGTAAACCAGGGCCCTTAAATATATCATTTAACTGTAGTGAAATTGGTGGGATTCATTTGTTTAATTTAATTGCAATTAATTAAAGGGTAAGTCATGGCAGGACAGCCCGGTGCTGTGGTATGCTCCTCCTGCGCTATGTGGGAACTCAGGGACACTTCCTGTGTCCCTGACAACCATGTGTGCAGGAAGTGTGTAGAGCTGCAGCTATTGGCAGACCGCATTACGGTGCTGGAGTAGCGATTGGATACATACTGGACCATTCGCGATGCTGAGGACGTCGTGAATAGCACATTTAATCAGTTGGTCACACCGCAGGCAAAGGTGGCACAGGTAGAGAGGGAACGGGTGACCAACAGGCAGAGTAGTAGGCGCAGGCAGGTAGTGCAGGGGTCCCCTGTGGCCATCCCCCTCTCAAACAGATATACCGCTTTGGATACTGATGGGGGGGGGATGGCTTACCAGGGGAAGGCAGCAGCAACCAACTTCCTGGCACCAGGGGTGGTTCTACTGCACAGGACAGGAGGAAAAAGACTGGGAGAGCTATAGTGATAGGGGATTCTATTGTAAGGGGAATAGATAGGCGTTTCTGCGGCCACAAACAAGACTCCAGGATGGTGTGTTGCCTCCCTGGTGCAAGGGTCAAGGATGTCTCAGAGCGGCTGCAGAACATTTTGGAAGGGGAGGGTGAACAGCCAGTTGTCATGGTGCATATAGGTACCAACGATATAGTTAAAAACCGAGATGAGGTCCTAAAAGCTGAATATAGGGAGCTAGGAGGTAAATTAAAAAATAGGACCTCAAAGGTAGTAATCTCAAGATTGCTACCAGTGCCACGTGCTAGTCCGAGTAGAAATAGAAAGATATTTCAGATGAATACGTTGCTAGAGGAATGATGCAAGGGGGAGGGATTCAAATTTCTGGGACATTGGAACCGGTTCTGGGGGAGGTGGGACCAGTACAAAACGGACGGTTTGCACCTGGGCAGGGCCAGGGCCGATGTCCTAGGGGGAGTGTTTGCTAATGCTCTGGAGGAGGGTTTAAACTAAAATGGCAGGGGGTTATCCCGGGGTAATCAATATTCAGTAAAGATAGGCAAAAAGGAAAAGGAGGTGGGGTAGCATTGCTGGTTAAAGAGGGGATTAACACAATTGAAAGAAAGGATATTAGCTCTGATGATGTGGAATCTGTATGGGTAGAACTGAAAAATACCAAGGGGCAGAAAACGTTAGTGGGAGTGGTATATAGACTTCCAAACAGTAATGCGGAGGTCGGGGATGGCATTAAATGGGAAATTAGAGAAGCGTGCAATAAGGGCACAGCAGTTATCATGGGTGACTTTAATCTACATATAGATTGGGCTAACCAAATTAGTAACAATACTGTGGAGGAGGAATTCCTGGAGTGTATACGGGATGGTTTCCTGGACCAATATGTCGAGGAATCAACTAGAGATCAGGCCATCTTAGACTGGGTATTCTGTAATGAGAAAGGATTAATTAGCAATCTTGTTGTGCGAGGCCACTTGGGTCAGAGCGATCATAATATGATAGAATTCTTCATTAAGATGGAGAGTGAAATAGTTGACTCAGAGACTAGGGTCCTGAATTTAAATAAAGGGGACTACGATGGTATGAGGTGCGAGTTGGGTAGGATTGATTGGGGAATGACACTCAAAGGGTTGACGGTGGATGGGCAATGGCAAACATTCAAAGATCGCATGGATGAACTACAGAATTTGTACATCCCAATTTGGCATAAAAATAAAACAAAAAAGGTGACTCAACCGTGGCTAACAAGGGAAATTAGGGATAGCATAAGTTCCAAGGAGAGGACATATAAATTGGCCAGAAAAAGCAGTAAACCTGAGGATTGGGTGCAGTTTAGGATTCAACAAAGGAGGACAAAGGGATTATGAGAGTAAGCTTGCAGGGAACATAAAAACTGACTGTAAAAGATTTTATGGATATGTGAAGAGAAAAAGATTGGTGAAGTCAAGCGTAGGTCCCTTGCAGTCAGAATCAGGGGAATTTATAATGGGGAACAAAGAAATGGTAGACCAATTAAATACATACTTTGGTTCTGTCTTCACAAAGGAGGACACAAATAACCTCCCAAAGATGTCAGGGAACATAGGGTCTAATGACAGGGAGAAACTGATAGAAATCAGTATTTGTAGGGAAATGGTGTTAGGGAAATTGATGGGATTGAGGGCCAATAAATCCCCCGGGCCTGATAATCTACATCCTAGGGTACTTAAGGAAGTGGCCCTAGAAATAGTAGATGCATTGCGGGTCATCTTCCAAAATTCAATAGACTCTGGAACAGTACCCATGGATTGGCGGGTAGCTAATGTTACCACATTGTTCAAAAAGGGTGGTAGAGAGAAAACGGGGAATTACAGACCGGTAAGCCTGACATCGGTAGTGGGGAAAATGCTAGAGTCCATTGTAAAAGATGTAATAGCAGAGCACTTGGAAAAAAGTGACCGGATCGGACAAAGTCAACATGGATTTACAAAAGGTAAATCATGCTTGACTAATCTACTGGAATTTTTTGAGGATGTAACTGGTAAAATAGATAAGGGAGAACCAGTGGATGTGGTGTATTTGGATTTTCAAAAGGCTTTCGATAAGGTCCCGCATAAGAGATTAACGTGTAAAATTAAGGCACATGGGATTGGCGGCAAAGTATTGACTTAGATAGAGAACTCGTTGGCAGACAGAAAGCAAAGAGTTGGAATAAACGGCTCTTTTTCCGAGTGGCAGGCAGTGACTAGTGGGGTACCGCAGGGATTGGTCCTTGGACCCCAGCTATTCACAATATATATTAATGCTCTGGGTGAGGGAACTAGATGTAATATCTCCAAGTTTGCAGACGACACAAAGCTAGGTGGGCGTGTGTGCTGTGAGGAGGATGCCGAGAAACTCCAGTATGATTTGGACAGGTTGGGTGATTGGGCAGAAGCATGGCAGATGCAATATAACGTGGATAAATGTGAGGTTATCCACTTTGATGTCAAAAACAGGAAGGCAGATTATTATCTGAATGGCAATAGATTGGGAGAAGGGGAAGTGCAACGAAACCTGGGCGTCCTTGTGCACCAGTAGCTGAAAGTAAGCATACAGGTGCAGCAGGCGGTTAAGAAAGCAAATGGTATGTTGGCCTTCATAGCGAGAGGGTTTGAGTACAGGAACAAGGATGTCTTGCTGCAGTTGTACAGGACCTTGGTGAGACCACATCTGGAGTATTGTGTGCAGTTTTGGTCGCCTTATCTGAGGAAGGATGTTCTTGCCATGGAGGGAGTGCAGCGAAGATTCACCAGGCTGATACCTGGGATGGCAGGAATGACGTATGAGGAGAGATTGGGCCGATTGGGTTTGTACTCGCTGGAGTTTAGAAGAATGAAAGGGAATCTCATCGAAACGTATAAAATTCTAACAGGACTAGACAGACTAGATGCTGGAAGGATGTTCCCGATGGTCGGGGAGTCCAGAACCAGGGGTCACAGTCTAAGGATAAGGGGTAAGCCATTTACGACAGAGATGAGGAGGAATTTCTTCACCCTGAGAGTGGTGAACCTGTGGAATTCTCTACCAAAGAAGGCGTAGAGGACAATTCATTAAATATATTCAACAAGGATTTGGATATATTTCTTAAGGCTAAAGGGATCAAGGGATATGGAGAGAAGGCAGGAATACGGTACTGAATTTGGACGATCAGCCATGATCTCATTGAATGGCGGAGCAGGCTCGAGGGGTCGAATGGCCTACTCCTGCTCCTATCTTCTATGTTAAGTAAGGAGTGTGATGGAATACTCTCCACTTGCTTGGATGAGTGCAGCTCCAACAACACTCAAGAAGCTCGACACCAGCCAGGACAAAGCAGCTCGCTAGATTGGCACCCCATCCACCACCTTAAACATTCACTCCCTCCACCACTGGCGTACCATGGCTGCAGTGTGTACCATCTACAAGATGCACTGCAGCAACTCGCCAAGGCTTCTTCGGCAGCACCTCCCAAACCCGCGACCTCTTCCACCTAGAAGGACAAGGGCAGCAGGCGCATGGGAACACCATCACCTCCAAGCTCCCCTCCAAGTCACACACCATCCTGACTTAGAAGTATATCGCCGATCCTTCATCGTTGCAGGGTCAAAATCCTGGAACTCCCTACCTAACAGCACTGTGGGAGTACCATCACCACACGGACTGCAGCGGTTCAAGGAGGTGGCTCACCACCACCTTCTCAAGGGCAACTAGGGATGGCCAATAAATGCTGGCCTTGCCAGCGACGCCCAGATCCCATAAACAAATATTTAAAAAAATCTGCGGGAACCGTTCTAGAATCAATTGAATTTTGTAAGATGACAACCAATGCATGCACTATCTCTATAGCCACCTCTTTCAAAACCCTAGGATGTAGGCCGTCAGGTCCAGGGGATTTATTGGCTTTCAGTCTCATTAATTTCTCCAGTACTATTTTTTTACTAATACTAATTTCTTTCAGTTCCTTATTCTCGCTAGACCCTTGGTTCTCCACTATTTCCGGAAGGTTTTTGCGTCTTCTTCCGTGAAGACAGACACAAAGTATTTGTTTAATTTTTCTGCCATTTCCTTATTCCCCATTATAATTTCTCCTGTCTCAGCCTGTAAGGGACCCAGATTTACTTTTGCTAATCTTTTCCTTTTTACATACCTATAGAAGCTTTTACAGTCTGTTTTTATGTCTCTCGCTAGTTTTCTCTCATATTTGATTTTCCCTTTCTTTATCAATTTCATGGTCCTCCTTTGCTGAATTCTAAAATTCTTCCAATCCTCAGGCTTACTGCTATTTTTGGCAACATTATAAGCCTCTTCCTTTAAGCTAATATTATCTTTAACTTTTCTTGTTAGCCACGGTTGGACCACATTTCCTGTGAGGTTTTTGTGCCTTAAAGGAATGTATATTTGTTGTAAATTATAAATTAATTCTTTAAATGCTAGCCATTGCTTGTCTACCGTTATACCTTTTAATGTAGTTTCAATCTACCTTCGCCAACTTGCCCCTTATACCTACGTAGTTTGCTTTGTTTAGATTTAAGACCCTAGTTTCCGATTTAACTAAATCACTTTTGAACTTAATATAAAATTCCATCATATTATGGTCACTCTTCGTACAAGGTTATTCATTAACCCTTTCTCATTGCGCAATACTAGATCTAAAATAGCTTGCTCCCTAGTTGGTTCCTCAACATACTGATCTAGACAACTATCTTGTATATATTCCATGAATTTGTCCTCCACACTATTACTGCAAATTTGGTTTGCCCAGTCTATATGTAGATTAAAGTCCCCCATGATCACTGCATTACCCTTGTTACATGTGCCTCTAATTTTCTGATTTATACTCTGCCCTACATTACAACTACTGTTTGGAGGCCTATAAACAACTCCCAGCAATGTTTTCTGCCCCTTGCTGTTTCTTAGCTCCACCCAAACTGATTCTACTTCTTAATTTTCGGAGCTAAGATCCTTTGGGGGAAAGATTTGGTTGCTTTGCGCCTTCTGTTAGCTTTAAGAGGGCGCTAATGGGGCGCAAAGCAACTAGCGCCTGGACGCGATGATGTTTGCGCCGCTAGCGAAATTGACCAGATATTTTGCGGTGGCGCTAAACACTACCACCACAATCTCCTGCGCCCGCAGATCGTGACGTCAGTCGAGCATGCAACGCCCCAGTAGCGCCATGGACCGGATATTGAGTGGCGCCCACTGCCTTACCGCCTGCCTCTAGCAACGACAGGTTGAGGGGAATGTTTTGCAGTTGGGAAGGGACTGGGGGAGCGCTATTTAAAGGCAACTGCTTCCTGCCTTTTTTTGTCGCCGACATTTTTGCACCACGCATTCTGAGAGAGAGAGAGAGAGACTTCTGGAGAGATTCAATGCTGTGTGAAGGAGTTTTGGGTACTGAGCAGCACTTTGCAGGTTCATTTTGACTTGACCTTCCTTGCATCGATTTAGAAGAGACTATGGGGGCTGCACTCTGAGCTCTTTCCCTGGGTCTCTACATTGTTCTTTACAGCAGAATTGATGTACAGGTCTCTCCAGGCTGAGATTCAAGGCTGCAATGAGCAGGGTGTGGATGGAGAGCAAGATCGACCCTCTCCTTTAAGAACTGGCCGGCGCCAGTGTGTCTGTGTTCCATTGCTGACTGACATCACATGAGCTTCGCCAGCACTCTGAGGTAGCGCCTCGCTCCTCAGTGTTAGCACCTTAAGACAGGTGTGAAGCGCCTGATTTAGCGCTCCAATCACCTCCAGGGGCGATAGAAGCCAAGTTTGCAGTTGGAGGGGATAATTAGCGGCAGGCGCTAAACTTTGCGCCCGGCTGATAATTGCGCCCCAAATGAGGCGATACCCAATTTCTGCCCCTTTCTCTCTACTGTCTTTATCCCATCCTTTATTATTAGGGCTATCCCTCCTCCTTTTCCACTTTGCCTATCTCTTCTAAAAGTTAAGTATCCTGGAATATTTAGTTACCAACCTTGGTCACTTTGCAACCACATCTCCGTAAAGGCTATTAGATCAAACCTATTAATTTCTATCTCCACTATTAATTTTGTTGCGAATGCATTGCGCATTCAGATATAGTGCCTTTAGCTTTGACTTTTTTCTATTTTTCCATGATATCACCTTAGTCACTAATGCCCTATTACCTTTGTTACTCTCTCTGTCCCTTCCTGGCTCACTCTGCTTATTTTTACCCAAAACTCTACTCTGCTCCAGAGCCTTGACATTTCTCTTGCTGCTTTTAAATTTACTCTTTCCTGAATCCTCCCACACCCCCCTTCATTAGTTTAAAGCCCTGTCTACTGCCCTAGTTATTTAATTTGCCAGGACACTGGTTCCAGCTCAGTTTAAGTGGAGCTCATCCCAACGGAACAGCTCCCTCTTTCCCCAGTATTGGTGCCAGTGCACCATGAACTGAAACCCCTTCCTCCCACACCACTCTTTGAGCCACGTATTTAACCTTCTAATCTGCTTATCCCTATGCCAATTGGCGGGTGGTCAGGTAACAAGCCAGAGATTATTACCTTTGAGGTTCTGCATTTTAACTTGTACCCCAACACTCTCAGCAGAACCTCATTCCTAGTTCTGCCTATGTCGTTGGTTCCTACGTGGACCACAACTGGATCCCCCCCTTCCCACTCCAAGTTCTTCTCCAGCCGCGAGGAGATGTCTTTAACCCTGACAGGCAACACAACCTTCGGAACATTTGCGGCTGCAGAGAACAGTATCTATCCCCCTGACTATACTGTCCCCTACCACAACTGCACTCCCTTTCACTCCCCCTCACTTGAATGGCCTCCTGCACCATGGTGCCATGGTCAGCTTGCTCATCCATCCTGCAGGCTTTTCCCTCATCCACACAGGCAGCAAGAACCTCATACCTGTTGGATAAGGACAAATGCCGAGGCTCCTTCAGCACTGCACCTAGGGTCCCCTTACCTGCCTGAGTTGCAGTCACACTCTCCTGTCCCTGTGAGTGCATTCGAGGCCATGGAATTGGCCCTTACAACAGTGGCTGCACTTCAAACGTACTTCATTGGCAATAAAGCGCTTTGGGAATGTCTGTGGTCGTGGAAGGTACCAAATAAATGCAAGTATTTTCTTCTTTAAATTTATTATATTGATCGCTCTGCAGTTCTAAAATATTAAAATCAGTAACTGATATTTGGCAATAATTGTATCACTTTATAGCTACATGACAAAGAAAGTGAAGATCACACACACACACACACACACACACACACACAGAGTAAAGATTCAATACTTTGAAACAAAATCTGTCAAATGTTTGTTCAGTTGACGTTAGAGTTCAGCGGGATCAAAGTTGAAAATAACACAAAACAATCAACGGTTGTCAATATTTTCAACCCCAAAAGGACCTTTGTACCCTTGTAACATGGGGTGCTTTCTCTTGTTGACAGCTGATTAATAAATATTTCTAAATGTTTGACCCAGAAACACAGAAAATAGGTCCTTTTTTACTTCGTAACATTTCAGATTGAAAAGAAAACAATAACTTACTTCTAGACAGACAGCTGCTTGGAAATTGTGTGAGGATTCAGCCAGGGAGAGGAAGCCTTCGCTCCTGTGCAAGTTACAGTGATGTGGAAATGCACGAGAGACAGACTTTCAATATCATGACTTCAACTCAGGGATCGGACGATTCGATTAATGTTCCATCGCAGCTCTGCACTAAAAGTGGCAGCTCTGTGTTAATAAAATGCCGTGAATTTGCTTGGGTTTCTTCAGTACGGCTAAAAACAGAAACATTTCAAATGTAACATCTTGCTGGATGCTTGGTCATCTAGAACCCTGGACAGTAATAATGTTTCATATTCCCAAAAAACAGTATAAAAACACGGCCTAGCAACATAAACATAATGATGGCGTGGGGGTGGGTAATGGGGAGGCGATTAACTTAATCATCTATGGTGGACATTTTCTCTGGCTGCGGTACTGCAATGCATTCCTGAAGGACAGCGCATGAGCTGGGTATCATATTTCCTTTTGAATCACTGTTCTTGGTCACACAAGGGCTCCAGGCCTTCAATGAACAAAAAAGCAACAGAAGAACAATCAATTTCAATTTCAATTCAATTCAATTCAATTCAATTCAAATGCTTTATTGGCATGAAAGTTTTACAGGGAACCATATTGCCAAAGCTTACATAACAAAAAGTACAGTTTTCCAACATTCTGTAGGTGTCAAACAATTTTGACCTTCGTTGGGTGCATACAATATTAGTTTAAACAATATTAATTTAAACAGTCGTTGAACATCGTTGGGTACATTCAGTATTAATTTTAAACAGTCCTCAGGTTGTGACATGTTGTTACATATTTGGCACCAAGGTATGGTCTGTCTCCTTCTCCCAGGACTAATCTTAATTTTGACAGGTCATCCAATTCTTTGAAATCTGGGGTTGTTTGGCTGAGCTTGTCAAATAATATGTTTCTTGTTGTGTTGAATTTTTCGCATTTTAGGAGGAAATGCATCCCTGTCTCAACCTCGCCGGCCAGACATTGATCACATATTCTATTCTCTCTAGGCTGCCAGGATTTCTTGTATCTTCCTTTTTCAATTGCAAGTTGGTGGTCGCTTAGTCTGTACCCGGTGAGGGTCTGTCTCTGTTCTGTGTCTCTGATGGTCGAGAGATAGTCTGCCAGTTTATATTCTCTCTCACACACACTCTCTCTCTCACACACACTCTCTCACACACACTCTCTCACACACTCTCTCTCTCTCTCGCCATCTTTCTCTCTCTCTCTCTCGCCAGCTTTCTCTGTCTCTCTCTCGCCAGCTTTCTCTCTGTCTCTCGCCAGCTTTCTCTCTCTCTCTCGCCAGCTTTCTCTGTCTCTCTCGCCAGCTTTCTCTGTCTCTCTCTCGCCAGCTTTCTCTGTCTCTCACCACCTTTCTCTCTCTCTCTCTGTCCAACTTTCTCTGTCTCTCTCTCTCCAGCTTTCTCTGTCTCTCTCTCTCCAGCTTTCTCTGTCTCCCACTCTCCAGCTTTCTCTGTCTCTCTCGCCAGCTTTCTCTGTCTCTCTCGCCATCTTTCTCTGTCTCTCTCTCGCCAGCTTTCTCTGTCTCTCTCTCGCCAGCTTTCTCTGTCTCTCTCTCGCCAGCTTTCTCTGTCTGTCTCTCGCCAGCTTTCTCTGTCTGTCTCTCGCCAGCTTTCTCTGTCTCTCTCTCGCCAGCTTTCTCTGTCTCTCTCTCGCCAGCTTTCTCTGTCTCTCTCTCGCCAGCTTTCTCTGTCTCTCTCTCGCCAGCTTTCTCTGTCTCTCTCTCGCCAGCTTTCTCTGTCTCTCTCTTGCCAGCTTTCTCTCTCTCTCGCCATCTTTCTCTCTCTCTCTCTCGCCATCTTTCTCTCTCTCTCTCTCGCCAGCTTTCTCTCTCTCTCTCTCCAGCTTTCTCTGTCTCTCTCTCGCCAGCTTTCTCTGTCTCTCTCTCGCCAGCTTTCTTTCTCTGTCTCTCTCGCCAGCTTTCTCTCTCTCGCCAGCTTTCTCTGTCTCTCTCTCTCGCCAGCTTTCTCTGTCTCTCTCTCTCCACCTTTGTCTCTCTCTCCAGCTTTCTGTCTCTCTCTCGCAAGCTTTCTCTGTCTCTCTCTCGCCAGCTTTCTCTGTCTCTCTCTCGCCAGCTTTCTCTGTCTCTCTCTCGCCAGCTTTCTCTGTCTCTCTCTCGCCAGCTTTCTCTGTCTCTCTCTCACCAGCTTGATGTGCCTCAATAATTCCGAGACTCGAAGGTAGCAGAACAAAACAAGGCTTTTATTAACTTAGAACGAAACACGTAAGCGAGAGAGATGTCGTCCTTCTGGAGACTGTGGCTAGACTGAAGCTAGCTTACAAACGGGGCCAGGTATGGGCGGAGCCCTACACACAGCACATTCCAGTATACAATACAGCACATTCCAGTACACAATACAATGAGGTCTGGGGGAAGGGAAATGACACTGAAACCGATCTCAGTCACAGGCAGTGATGAATGGAAATATTTCATCACATTCACCCCTTCTATAGATTTAGTCTGTTCGGGGGTTTGATAGTCCTCTGCGACCGACGTGGCTGTTGCGGTGCCGCGGGTGTCGGCTGGGTGTCCCCGGTAGCCTCCTGGGTCTCTGCTGGGGGTGCCGCCAGGGTTGTTGAAGGGGTAGTTGGTGGGGGTGCCGTTGGTCGGTGTTCTTCCGGGGGTGATGAAAGAGTAGTGGGTGGGTAAGAGTTGCTGTGATCGTCGTTGCCGCTATTGCCGTGGTTGTTGTCGATGCCGGCTGGGGCGATGTCTTTTATGGACACGGTGTCCTCCCTTCCGTCGGCGTGCCGGACATATGCGTATTGGGGGTTGGCGTGGAGTAGGTGTACTGGCTCCACGAGAGGGTCCGCCTTGTGGCCCCTCACATGCCTTCGCACGAGTACCGGACCTGGGGTGGAGAGCCATGACGGCATGGATACGCCTGAGGTGGATTTCCGGGGAAAGACAAACATTCGTTCATGAGGCGTGGTATTAGTGGCCGTACACAATAGCGACCGTATCGAATGGAGCACATCCGAGAGGACTTCCTGCCAGCGGGAGATAGGGAGGCCCTTGGTCCTTAGAGCTAGAGTGACTGCTTTCCATACTGTCCCGTTCTCTCGCTCCACTTGGCCGTTACCCCGGGGGTTGTAGCTGGTGGTACGGCTCGTGGCGATCCCCCTCGACAGCATGTACTGGCGTAGCTCTTCACTCATGAAGGACGCCCCCCTATCCGTATGGATGTAGCTCGGCATACCGAACAGGCAGAACAGGCTGTTGAGGCATTTAATGATCGTGGCGCTGGTCATGTCTGGGCAGGGGAAGGCGAATGGGAACCGGGAGTATTCGTCCACAATGTTCAGGAAGTAAACATTGCGGTCGATGGACGGGAGGGGGCCCTTGAAATCTAAGCTGAGCCGCTCAAAGGGCCGTGTAGCTTTGATTAAGTGGGCTCTATCTGGGCGGTAGAACCGAGGCTTGCACTCAGCGCAAGTGCGGCAGTTCCTGGTCAGGGACCGAACTTCCTCAATCGAGTAGGGTAAGTTACGGGACTTTATGAAGTGGAACAGCCGCGTGACCCCTGGGTGGCAGAGGTCGTTGTGGAGGGTCTGTAGCCGATCCCCGGTGGCGCTGGCACACATCCCTCGTGAGAGGGCGTCAGGGGATTCGTTAAGGGCCCCTGGCCGGTAAATGATGTCGTACTCGAAGGTGGAGAGCTCGATCCGCCACCTAAGAATCTTATCATTTTTAATCTTCCCCCTCTGTTTATTATTGAACATAAACGCTACCGACCGCTGGTCGGTAAGTAGGGTGAAGCGTTTGCCGGCTAGGTAGTGGCGCCAGTGGCGCACTGCCTCCACGATGGCTTGGGCCTCCTTTTCTATGGAGGAGTGTCTGATCTCGGGCCCTTGGAGGGTCCTCGAGAAGAAAGCTACGGGCCGCCCCGCCTGGTTGAGGGTGGCCGCCAAGGCAAAGTCAGACGCATCACTTTCCACTTGAAATGGAGTGTTCTCGTCCACTGCCTGTAGCGTGGCCCGCTCAATATCCTGCTTAATGCTTTTGAAGGCGGCGTGGGCCTCAGCAGAGAGCGGAAAAGAGGATGCTTTCAAGAGGGGGCGGGCTTTGTCGGAGTAGTTGGGGACTCATTGGGAATAATAAGAAAATAACCCCAGGCACCTTTTCAGGGCTTTGGGAGTGTTGGGCAGGGGCAGCTCCCGTAGGGGGCGCAATCGGTCAGGGTCTGGTCCGATTTCCCCATTCTCCACCACGCTGCCTAGTATGCAGAGGCGCGTGGTGTTGTAAACGCACTTGTCCTCGTTGTAGGTGAGGTTGAGTTTTTGTGCGGTTTTCAGGAACCTCTCGAGGTTCGAGTCGTGATCCTGCTGGTTGTGACCGCAGATGGTGACGTTGTCAAGGTAGGGGAAGGTTGCCTGCAAGTGGTGGTCATCGACCATGCGGTCCATCTCCCTCTGGAAGACCGAGACCCCATTCGTCACCCCAAAGGGGACTCTGAGGAATTGGTAGAGGCGTCCGTTCGCCTCGAAGGCGGTGTACGGGCGGTCCTCTGGTCTGATAGGGAGCTGGTGGTACGCTGACTTGAGGTCGATGGTGGAGAACACCCGGTATTGGGCGATTTGGTTCACCATTTCTGATATGCGGGGTAGCGGGTAGGCGTCTAGTAGGGTGTACCTGTTGATCGTTTGACTATAGTCGATCACCATCCGTTTCTTCTCGCTACCCCTTACCACTACCACTTGGGCGCGCCACGGGCTGTTGCTGCGTTCAATAATGCACTCTTTCAGGAGCCTGTCTACCTCGGTCGCGATAAACCGCCTGTCCTCCCAGCTGTACCTCCTGCTTTTGGTCGCTATTGGCCGGCAGTTAGGGGTAAGGTTCGCGAATAGCGAAGGCGGCTTTACCTTCAGGGTAGCCAGACCGCACACTGTGAGGGGCGGCTGGGACCCACCGTACTTGAGCGTGATGCTTTGGTGGTTGCACTGGAAATCCAGGCCCAAGATTACGCTCGCACATAGGTTCTTCATGATTAATACTTTAAAATTATCATATACAGTTCCGTTAACGCACAATTGTACCGTGCAGTAACCCAGAATGGTCGATGTCTGGGTTTTGTCAGCCATAGAGATGGTACCCTGAGTAGGGACCACCTTTAGGGAGAGTTGTTGTGCCAGTTCTGGGTGGATAAAGCTCTCCGTGCTTCCACTGTCAATTAAGCATTTAACCCGGCACCCGTTTACCTCAATGTCCACCATTGATCTGGATAGCGGGTGTGGCCTGGTCTGGTCCACTGTGACCGATGCCACAGTAGGGCCCTGATCGATACAAGATGGCGTCCACGCTGTCTGCTCACAAGATGGCGGACCCCACGAGGTCGGGCAAGATGGCGTCCAAGATGGCCGCTCCCACGGCGCACACGCGGCGGTGGCGGTTTTTCCGGCGGTTGGCTTTCCGGCGGGGTTCCCTCTGCACACCTTCCCGAAGTGCCCCTTCTTACCGCACTTAAAGCAGGTGGTGCCTTTCGCCGGGCACAGGTTTCTGGTGTGCTTTGGCTGCCCGCAGAAGTAGCAGTTGGGTCCCTGACGCGTCGCGGCCGTCGTAGGGCTTCTGGGGGGAGAACGGGGCCCAGCCGGTGTCGGGCTGTCGGGCGGGGAAGATGCCTTCCAAGATGGCGGCGCCCTCGGTGCACACGTGGTGGCGTGGACGGCGCGGGCTGAAGAGTAGGCGTCCGAGTTTCTCTGGGCCACATCCAGGGATCGCGCGGTGTCTGCAGCCAGTTTCAGGTCCAACCCCGTTTTTTCCAGCAGTCTTTGCCGGATGTAAGTGGAGCTGAGGCCTGTGATGAAGGCATCGTGAACAAGCTCGTCAGTGTACACTGCGGCTTTTACATCTCGGCACTTGCAGTCTTTGCCAAGCATTTTCAGGGTGCTTAGGAACTCCTCCACCGATTCCCCAGGTCGCTGTGCGCGGGTGGCGAGCAGGTGCCTAGCATACACCTCATTCGTAGGCTGCTGGTAATGCGCCTTTAAGATGTCACAGGCGGCCAGGTACGTCTCGGCGTCTTGGATGAGGGGGTAAACCCGGTGGCTTACCCAATTCCGCAGAATTCCGAGTCTCATCCTTGCAGCGTCCGTAGCGTCTTTGACGGCTGCGGAATTGTCCAGGAAGAATTCCATACACTCAAACCAGTGTCCGAAGCGTGCTGATGCGTCCGGAGCATGTTGATCCAAATCCAAACGTTCGGGTTTCAGGAGTTGATCCATAGTGTTGAAAATAAGTTAATAAAATTGATGTGCCTCAATAATTCCGAGACTCGAAGGTAGCAGAACAAAACAACGCTTTTATTAACTTAGAACGAAACACGTAAGCGAGAGAGATGTCGTCCTTCTGGAGACTGTGGCTAGACTGAAGCTAGCTTACAAACGGGGCCAGGTATGGGCGGAGCCCTACACACAGCACATTCCAGTATACAATACAGCACATTCCAGTACACAATACAATGAGGTCTGGGGGAAGGGAAATGACACTGAAACCGATCTCAGTCACAGGCAGTGATGAATGGAAATATTTCATCACACAGCTTTCTCTGTCTCTCTCTCGCCAGCTTTCTCTGTCTCTCTCTCGCCAGCTTTCTCTGCCTCTCTCTCGCCAGCTTTCTCTCTCTCTCTCTCGCCAGCTTTCTCTCTCTCTCTCGCCAGCTTTCTCTCTCTCTCTCTCGCCAGCTTTCTCTCTCTCTCTCTCGCCAGCTTTCTCTGTCTCTCTCTCGCCAGCTTTCTCTCTCTCTCTCTCGCCAGCTTTCTCTCTCTCTCTCTCTCTCGCCAGCTTTCTCTCTCTCTCTCTCGCCAGCTTTCTCTCTCTCCCTCTCGCCAGCTTTCTCTCTCTCTCTCTCGCCAGCTTTCTCTCTCTCTCTCTCGCCAGCTTTCTCTCTCTCTCTCTCGCCAGCTTTCTCTCTCTCTCGCCAGCTTTCTCTCTCTCTCTCTCGCCAGCTTTCTCTCTCTCTCTCTCGCCAGCATTCTCTCTCTCTCTCTCTCGCCAGCTTTCTATGTCTCTCTCTCTCCAGCTTTCAATTTCAATTTCAATTCAATTCAAATGCTTCATTGGCATGAAAGTTTACAGGGAACCATATTGCCAAAGCTTACATAACAAAAAGTACAGTTTTCCAACATTCTGTAGGTGTCAAACAATTTTGACCTTCGTTGGGTACATACAATATTAATTTAAACAATATTAATTTAAACAGTCGTTGAACATCGTTGGGTACATTCAGTATTAATTTTAAACAGTCCTCAGGTTGTGACATGTTGTTACATATTTGGCACCAAGGTATGGTCTGTCTCCTTCTCCCAGGTCTAATCTTAATTTTGACAGGTCATCCAATTCTTTGAAATCTGGGGTTGTTTGGCTGAGCTTGTCAAATAATATGTTTCTTGTTTTGTTGAATTTTTCGCATTTTAGGAGGAAGTGCATCTCTGTCTCAAACTCGCCGGCCAGACATTGATCACATATTCTGTTCTCTCTAGGCTGCCAGGATTTCTTGTATCTTCCTTTGTCAATTGCCAGTTGGTGGTCGCTTAGTCTGTACCTGGTGAGGGTCTGTCTCTGTTTTGTGTCTCTGATGGTCGAGAGATAGTCTGCCAGATTATATTCTCTTTTTAGGGCCCGGTAACATTCTAATCTGCTTTGGCTTTTGGTTATTTTGTTCCAATGTTCCAGGTAGGTTTCTTTGCATTGTTTAATGATTTGGTTCACTCGGATTGGTGTTTGGACGGCAGTGTTGGTCTGGGACTGGTCAGGGTCCGGCTGAGTAGGAGTACTTAGTTTCAGTAGCAGCTGACTCAGGGGACTCTTTTCTCTCTCTCTCTCTCTCGCCAGCTTTCTCTCTCTCTCTCTTGCCAGCTTTCTCTCTCTCTCTCTCGCCAGCTTTCTCTGTCTCTCTCTCTCGCCAGCTTTCTCTGTCTCTCTCTCGCCAGCTTTCTCTGTCTCTCTCTCGCCAGCTTTCTCTGTCTCTCTCTCGCCAGCTTTCTCTGTCTCTCTCTCGCCAGCTTTCTCTGTCTCTCTCTCGTCAGCTTTCTCTGTCTCTCTCTCGCCAGCTTTCACTGTCTCTCTCTCGCCAGCTTTCTCTGTCTCTCTCTCGCCAGCTTTCTCTGTCTCTCTCTCGCCAGATTTCTCTGTCTCTCTCTCGCCAGCTTTCTCTGTCTCTCTCTCGCCAGCTTTCTCTGTCTGTCTCTCGCCAGCTCTCTCTGTCTGTCTCTCGCCAGCTTTCTCTGTCTGTCTCTCGCCAGCTTTCTCTGTCTCTCTCTCGCCAGCTTTCTCTGTCTCTCTCTCGCCAGCTTTCTCTGTCTCTCTCTCGCCAGCTTTCTCTCTCTCTCGCCATCTTTCTCTCTCAATTCAATTCAATTTTTCAATTCAAATGCTTTATTGGCATGAAAGTTTACAGAGAACCATATTGCCAAAGCTTACATAGCAAAAAGGTACAGTTTTCCAACATTCTGTAGGTGTCATTCGATTTGACATTTGTTGGGTACATACAATATTACTTTTAAACAATATTAATTTTAAACAGTCTTTGTACTTCATTTGGTACGTTCAATATTAATTTTAAACAGTCTTAATTTTAAACAGTCCTCAGGTTGTGACATGTTGTTACATATTTGGCCCCAAGGTATGGTCTGTCTCCTTCTCCTAGGACTAATCTCAATTTTGACAGATCATCCAATTCCTTGAAATCTGGGGTTGTTTGGCTTAGCTTGTTGAATAATATGTTTCTTGATGTGTTGAATTTTTCGCATTTTAGGAGGAAATGCATTTCTGTTTCAACCTCGCCAGCCAGACATTGATCGCATATTCTATTCTCTCTAGGCTGCCAGGATTTCTTGTATCTGCCTTTTTCAATTTCCAGTTGGTGGTCGCTTAGTCTGTACCTGGTGAGGGTCTGTCTCTGTTTTGTGTCTCTGATGGTCGTGAGGTAGTCTGCCAGTTTATATTCTCTTTTTAGGGCCCGGTAACATTCTAATCTGCTTTGGCTTTCGGTTATTTTGTTCCAATGTTCCAGGTAGGTTTCTTTGCATTTTTTAATGATTTGGTTCACTCGGATTGGTGTTTGGACGGCTGTGTTGGTCTGGGGCTGGTCAGGGTCCGGCTGAGTACTTAGTTTCAGTAGCAGCTGACTCAGGGGACTCTTTTCTGGGTTTAGCTCTTGGGTCTGAAAGGCTTTGAAATGAAGGGTGTCTGGGGAGCTAGATTTGAGGTGATTTAGGAAGTTTAGTGCTCGTTTTTGGATGTTTATTATCAGTGGGTATCTGCCTAGTTCGGCTCTGCATGCATTTGTTGGCGTTTTTCTTTGGGTGCGAAGGATGCTTCGGCAGAATTCTGCATGTAGGGCTTCTATTGTGTGTTTTTCCCATTTAGTGTAGCTTTGGTGATTTAGCGGGCCCCATACTTCACTACCATACAGTGCAATGGGCAGGATTATGCTGTCAAATATTTTGAGCCAGATTTTGATTGGGATTTGGATGTTGTAGAATTTTCTTTTTATTGCATATAGGGCTCTTCGGGCTTTTTCTTTTAGTGCATTCACTGCTATGCTGAAGCTCCCTGATGCTGTAATAGTTAGACCAAGGTAGGTGTAGCTCATAGTGTGTCCTATAGTGGTATCACTGAGGGTAAACTGGTATTTGTTTTCCTGACATCTGGGCCTTTTTTGAAAAATCATGATGTTGGTTTTCTTTAGATTTACTGTTAGAGCCCAATTTTGGCAGTATTTGTCGAGTAGATCTAGTTGTTGCTGTAATCCCTGTTCTGTGGGAGACAGCAGAACCAGGTCGTCTGCATAGAACAGGGATTTCACTTCTCCATCCAGGAGACGGAGACCTGGTGACTCGCTTTGCTCCAGCATGTCTGCTAATTCATTTATGTATATGTTGAACAGGGTCGGGCTCAAATTGCAGCCCTGCCGGACGCCTCTTCTCTGGGTGAAGAAATCGGTGCGTTTGTCTCCAATTTTGACCCCGCATTTGTTTTTCAGATACATTGATTTAATAAGGTCATAGACTTTGCCCCCTATTCCACACTGAAGAAGTTTATAATAGAGCCCTTCGTGCCATATAGAGTCAAAGGCTTTCTTGAAGTTGATGAAACAAGCGAATATTTTCCCATTTTTTGTTTGGTGTATATGTTTTTCAATGAGGGTGTGAAGGGTATAGATATGGTCGGCTGTGCGGTGTTTTGGAAGAAAGCCTATTTGGTTTTTTCTGAGGATATTATGTTTGTTAAGAAAATCAAGTAATCTAATATTTAGAATACTGCAGAATAACTTCCCTAGACAACTGTTGACACAGATGCCGCGGTAGTTATTTGGGTCTGATTTGTTTCCACTTTTATATATGGGGGAGATTAGTCCTTGGCACCAGATATCGGGAAAACAGCCTGAGCGTAATATGATGTTGAATAGTTTGAGTATCGCACCCTGCATCTCCATATTGCTGAACTTGAGCATTTCATTTTTGATGTTGTCTGGGCCACAGGCTTTCTTTAGGTGGAGAGATTTTGTTTTTGTGGCCAGTTCTTTCCATGTGATTGGGGAGTCTAGAGGGTTTTGGTTGTCTTTAATTGTTGCTTCTAATGTGTGGAGTTTTTCTGTGACCTGATGTTGACTTGGGTTTGTTTCGTTTATTGGGATGTCTTTGTAGAGGTTTTCAAAATGTGTTCTCCAGATGTCGCCATCTTGGATTGGTAATGCTTGCAATTGTGTTGTACTCAGGTTATTCCACATTTCCCAGAATTGTTTTGGATTGGTGGAGTTTTCAATTTCTTCGAGTATTTTGTGGGTATAGTTTTGTGTTTTGTTCCTAATGGTGTGTTTATATCTTTTGAGGGTTTCATTGTATCTAGTACGTAGGTCCGGATTGTTTGGTTGGCGATGCTTTTGGTTTGATATTTTTCTCAGGTCTTTTCTGGCATTTTTGCATTCGTGGTCAAACCATTTCTTATTTTTATTTTGTCTTTTGTGACGTTTCCTCTTCTGTTTCACAAGGTCGGCTTTTACAGCTGCCTCATGGAAGATCATATTTATATCCTCTATGGCCATGTTTACACCATCTCTGGTGATCTCGTATGGGTTTTCTTTAAATTTTGATATTTTACTTGTGAGATCAGGTGACTTTAGTGCTGTGATGAATTTTTCTCCGCTGTCTGGGGCCCATCTGTATGTCTGGTTTATTTTATGGAGCTTACTGGGTTCCTTTTTTGTGTCTGTAGTTTGGGCAGAAAGTTTAAGGTACATATTTATTTGGTTATGGTCTGAGAGGGGGGATTGCTGCCTGACAATGAATGAGTTGATATCGCAGGGGTCCAGGTCAGTGATTGTATAGTCCACCACACTAGACCCAAGAGTTGAGGAGTATGTGAGTCTCCCTAGGGAGTCCCCTCTGAACCTACCGTTAACTATGTACAGGCCTAAGGCTCGGCAGAGTTGCACTACCTCCTTACCGCTTTTATTTATTTCACGATCAAGGTTGTTCCAATTTGCGATGGCTGGTGTGACATCTAAAGGGGTCTGGCCAAACACATGGTTGTTTCCCTGTGGGTCTATGAAGTCAGGTTCACAACCGGTCCTTGCATTTAGGTCCCCACATATTATCACCTTTCCTTGGGCCTGGAAATGGCTGATTTCCATGTGGAGAGTATCAAATAACTCCTCTTCGAAATATGGCGATTCTATTGGAGGTATGTAGATCGCACATAAGTAAACATCTTTTTTTGCTATTCCTATATTTTTATCTAGTTTTAGCCATATGTGTGATTTTCCCTGTTTTACCGGTGAGATGTGTTTGTCCAGTTCTCCCTTATACCACACCAATATTCCCCCGGAGGTTCTGCCCTTGCGTGTTTTAGCGTTCTTTACTGAGGGCACAATGATTTCATGGTACATTGGAGGACAGTGGGTCGGCACGTCCTTTTGGCACCATGTTTCTGTTAACACAATTATATCAATGTCTTTTATAACTTTTAGGAATTCAGGGTCTGTACTCTTCATCCCAAAAGTTGAGGAGCAGAGGCCCTGGATATTCCAGCAGCTTATGTGGAAAGAACGCATTTATATAGTTCAATAAAACGAAATAAAATGGACCTATTTTGTGGGATGAGTGTGGAAACACTATTTTCTATAATGCTAAATGATGATTTAGTATAAATTTCATGAGGCATGCACATATATCTATCTAATAATAGTAATAATACTGATAAGATAACAATAATGATAATGATAAATAACAATATTAATAATTTCTCCGGCTTTCTATCAGGCTGTTCAGCATCGTCATGATCTTTCTCAGTTCTTGGTCTACAGTTTGTGGTCTAGAGGGGGGTCTTGGGTCAGGTATAAAAGCACGGTTCTGTTGTTGGTTTTGTAAAGGGGGGTGGGGGACATTGGTGGTCCTGTTTGGGCTCCCAATGGTAGAGGGGGTGGGAGGGCTGCGTCTTTTGGCAGTGTTTATGAGGTTTCTTGCGAAGACCCACATCCGCTGTTTGAGTAGATGTATTTCGTCATAGAGGTCCCTTGTGTTGATGTTTGGATGATGGGCCAGGGAGACGTTGGGGAGGACAGAACATCTCGTGTCGATCTCCCTGTTGGTGTTGTGGATTATATAGGCTGGGGTGTCCTTTCTGGGCAGTAGTGTGGAGATCACGATCTGCGCCTCGGGGAATTCCCTGCTGGCCTTTTCCGCCATCCTGCTCACCGCCCTAGCAGTGCCTTCCTGTAGGGTGCGTAGGTCGTTCGTGCCTGTGTGGATCACAATCCATTTGGGGCTTCCAAGGGATTCTTTGTTCAGGATCTTCATTGCTTGGTCTGTGTTGCTGCACCATTTTTTCAGGACTTGATGGTCTGGGAACAGCCTCTGGGGGTCCAGAAACTTTCCGTTGGAGTCGGTCAGCAGGACCGCCTGAGGGGCTGGTTTTTCAGACTGGGTAACAGTAGTCTGGGTAGGACTCGCCTGGTGGCTGGTTGTTGGCTGGGTTTCTGGGATATGTTGTGTGGCAGGAGCGGGGTTTGGGGCTTTCGGTGTGTCATCGTTTGGGGGGGTATCTGTCGGTTTTTGTGTTCCTGTGTGTGAGGACTGGGTAGCAGTAGTCTGGGCATGACTCGACTGAGGGCTGGTTGGAGCGGGGTTTGTGGCTTTCGGTGTGTCTTCGTGTGGGGTGGCATCCGGCGGGTTCTGTGTCCTTGTGTGTGTTGTTTTTGTGTCCTCAGGTTTTTGGACCTTAAGAGGTTTGTGTTGCCTGCTGAGCCTTTCTACGGTCTCCTTCGTTTTGTTTTGTTGAGTACGGAGTTCTTTGATCTCATTTCTTTGCTCCTCTATGGTCTTTCTCAGCTTGTGGATGGTGGACTCGTGTTCCGTTTTTAGCTGTTTGAATTCCTCCTTCAAATTCTTGGCCAGTGTTTCTCTGTATTCGTTGAAATCAAGTTCTAGTTTGGCCAGATTCTCTTTCATCATTTTGTTTTCGTTGAGAGGTGTGGGGGGGGGTGGAGATGGACAGGGAGGTGTTTTCCTCTGCTGGTCTCTCTTCTTCTTCCTCCACTTGGCTCTCATCATCCTCTGTTCGACTCTCTTTTGCTTCCTGCCCATTGGTCCTCTTTGTGTCTGCCTTAGTTTTCAACTGGGGGAATTCCTTTTCAAAGGAGTCCAGATTTTCCACATTCCCCTGTATCATGATCTTTCTATTTTTGTTGTAGTAGCTTATGGTTAGCAGGGGGTCATCTTTATCTAGGTTTCCATCTTTACATATTTTCAGTCTGCCTCCACTGCCAATACCTTCACTGGAGACGTATGCGTAGTGTTTTTGTAAAGTCTCCTTCCAGGAGGTGACGTATTCGGTGTAGAATATGAGGTTGTTCTTCAGCTTAGTCCCTTTGTGTGTGGTATAGTCAACGTAGAGGATCTCTGGGTTATTTTTTAGTGTTGTGTACTTGTATTTTTCCTTTGCTTTATTTTTTGTGCATTGCTCAGGATATATCATTTCCCTGCTCATTGTAGTCGTTTGTTTTTTGTCTCAGATAGATAACTTTTTTTTTCTCTTTTTTGTGTCGTGTTCCACCTTAGCCCACTTTTAGGTCCAAAATTGGGAGTTTTTCAGGGGTTCATCTTTGATATAGCTGCTCTTAAAGGTTTATCTTTCTCTTTCTCTCACAGGCTCTTGGTTCGGGTAGTTTATCGTTTCTCTCGGGTTTCGTCGTCGTGTCGGTCTCAGGCCCCCGGGTTTTTTGACTCACCAGGCTGTTTTCTGCCCTGGTCTCCCGGTCTCCGTTCCCGCGGTCTCTGGGCCTTGCGGTCTCGGGTTCACCCTCCCCAGGTCTCTTACTCGTTTTCCCGGTTCGGGCCGCTCCTCCCGTTCTCCGACCTTTCGGTCTTGGGTTCACCCTCCCCAGGCCTCTTACTCGTTTTCCCGGTTCGGGCCGCTCCTCCCGTTCTCCAACCTCGCGGTCTCGGGTTTGCCCTCCCCAGGCCTCTTACCTGTTTTACCGGTTCAGGCCGCTCCTCCCGGTCTCCGATCCCGCGGTCTCTGGGCCTCGCGTTCTCGGGTTCACCCTCCCCAGGCC
This sequence comes from Somniosus microcephalus, assembly GCF_052327205.1. Classification (NCBI taxonomy): domain Eukaryota; kingdom Metazoa; phylum Chordata; class Chondrichthyes; order Squaliformes; family Somniosidae; genus Somniosus; species Somniosus microcephalus. The sequence continues at coordinate 29,225,888 of NC_141003.1, forward strand.
TCTTATTTACTGTCCTGGTTCGGGCTGCTCCTCCCAGTCTCCGGTCTCGCGGTTCAGGCCTCTGTTTCTCTCTCTGGTCTGATTCTCTCTCTCTCTCTCTCTGATGATCTTTTTTTCTCAGATCTCCAGCCCAGTTTTCACCTCTTGAACTCTTGGCTCCACTTCTCTTTCATCCAGTTGTTCTCGGTCACCGCTCCCTGGATTATTCCCTGCAGCGGGAGCTGGCCCGTGATCCCCGAGCCCGCAAACAGCGCGAAACCGGTCCAGAAACTCTCGGCCACACCGGCACCGCTGTCTCTCTCGCTGTCTCTCTCGCTGTCTCTCAGACTCTCTCTCCAGCTTTCTCTGTCTCTCTCTCCAGCTTTCTCTGTCTCTCTCTCGCCAGTTTTCTCTGTCTCTCTCTCGCCAGCTTTCTCTCTCTCTCTCGCCAGCTTTCTCTGTCTCTCTCGCCAGCTTTCTCTCTCTCGCCAGCTTTCTCTGTCTCTCTCTCGCCAGCTTTCTCTGTCTCTCTCTCTCCACCTTTGCCTCTCTCTCCAGCTTTCTGCCTCTCTCTCGCCAGCTTTCTCTGTCTCTCTCTCGCCAGCTTTCTCTGTCTCTCTCTCGCCAGCTTTCGCTGTCTCTCTCTCGCCAGCTTTCTCTGTCTCTCTCTCGCCAGCTTTCTCTGTCTCTCTCTCGCCAGCTTTCTCTGTCTCTCTCTCGCCACCTTTCTCTGTCTCTCTCTCGCCAGCTTTCTCTGTCTCTCTCTCGCCAGCTTTCTCTGTCTCTCTCTTGCCAGCTTTCTCTGTCTCTCTCTCGCCAGCTTTCTCTGTCTCTTTCCCGCCAGCTTTCTCTGTCTCTCTCTCTCGCCAGCTTTCTCTGTCTCTCTCGCCACCTTTCTCTGTCTCTCTCTCGCCACCTTTCTCTGTCTCTCTCTCGCCAGCTTTCTCTGTCTCTCTCTCGCCAGCTTTCTCTGTCTCTCTCTCGCCAGCTTTCTCTGTCTCTCTCTCTCGCCAGCTTTCTCTGTCTCTCTCTCGCCAGCTTTCTCTGTCTCTCTCTCGCCAGCTTTCTCTGTCTCTCTCTCGCCAGCTTTCTCTGTCTCTCTCTCGCCACCTTTCTCTGTCTCTCTCTCGCCAGCTTTCTCTGTCTCTCTCTTGCCAGCTTTCTCTGTCTCTCTCTTGCCAGCTTTCTCTGTCTCTCTCTCGCCAGCTTTCTCTGTCTCTCTCTCGCCAGCTTTCTCTGTCAGTTCAGTTCAGTTTTTCAGTTCAGTTCAGTTCAAATGCTTTATTGGCATGAAAGTTTACAGAGAACCATATTGCCAAAGCTTACATATCAAAAAGTACAGTTTTCCAACATTCTGTAGGTGTCAAACAATTTTGACCTTCGTTGGGTACATACAATATTACTTTAAACAATATTAATTTAATCAGTCGTTGTACATCATTGGGTACATTCAGTATTAATTTTAAACAGTCCTCAGGTTGTGACATATTGTTACATATTTGGCACCAAGGCATGGTCTGTCTCCTTCTCCCAGGTCTAATCTTAATTTTGACAGGTCATCCAATTCTTTGAAATATGGGGTTGGTTGGCTGAGCTTGTCAAATAATATGTTTCTTGTTTTGTTGAATTTTTCGCATTTTAGGAGGAAGTGCATCTCTGTCTCAACCTCGCCGGCCAGACATTGATCACATATTCTATTCTCTCTAGGCTGCCAGGATTTCTTGTATCTTCCTTTGTCAATTGCCAGTTGGTGGTCGCTTAGTCTGTACCTGGTGAGGGTCTGTCTCTGTTTTGTGTCTCTGATGGTCGAGAGATAGTCTGCCAGTTTATATTCTCTTTTTAGGGCCCGGTGACATTCTAATCTGCTTTGGCTTTTGGTTATTTTGTTCCAATGTTCCAGGTAGGTTTCTTTGCATTGTTTAATGATTTGGTTCACTCGGATTGGTGTTTGGACGGCAGTGTTGGTCTGGGACTGGTCAGGGTCCGGCTGAGTAGGGGTACTTAGTTTCAGTAGCAGCTGACTCAGGGGACTCTTTTCTCTCTCTCTCTCTCTCGCCAGCTTTCTCTGTCTCTCTCTTGCCAGCTTTCTCTCTCTCTCTCTCGCCAACTTTCTCTGTCTCTCTCTCTCGCCAGCTTTCTCTGTCTCTCTCTCGCCAGCTTTCTCTGTCTCTCTCTCGCCAGCTTTCTCTGTCTCTCTCTCGCCAGCTTTCTCTGTCTCTCTCTCGCCAGCTTTCTCTGTCTCTCTCTCGCCAGCTTTCTCTGTCTCTCTCTCGCCAGCTTTCACTGTCTCTCTCTCGCCAGCTTTCTCTGTCTCTCTCTCGCCAGATTTCTCTGTCTCTCTCTCGCCAGCTTTCTCTGTCTCTCTCGCCATCTTTCTCTCTCTCTCTCTCGCCAGCTTTCTCTGTCTCTCTCTTGCCATCTTTCTCTGTCTCTCTCTCGCCAGCTTTCTCTGTCTCTCGCCAGCTTTCAGTTCAAATGCTTTATTGGCATGAAAGTTTAAAGAGAACCATATTGCCAAAGCTTACATAGCAAAAAGGTACAGTTTTCCAACATTCTGTAGGTGTCAATCGATTTGACATTTGTTGGGTACATACAATATTACTTTTAAACAATATTAATTTTAAACAGTCTTTCTACTTCATTTGGTACGTTCAATATTAATTTTAAACAGTCTTACTTTTAAACAGTCCCCAGGTTGTGACATGTTGTTACATATTTGGCCCCAAGGTATGGTCTGTCTCCTTCTCCTAGGACTAATCTCAATTTTGACAGATCATCCAATTCCTTGAAATCTGGGGTTGTTTGGCTTAGCTTGTTGAATAATATGTTTCTTGATGTGTTGAATTTTTCGCATTTTAGGAGGAAATGCATTTCTGTTTCAACCTCGCCAGCCAGACATTGATCGCATATTCTATTCTCTCTAGGCTGCCAGGATTTCTTGTATCTGCCTTTTTCAATTTCCAGTTGGTGGTCGCTTAGTCTGTACCTGGTGAGGGTCTGTCTCTGTTTTGTGTCTCTGATGGTCGTGAGGTAGTCTGCCAGTTTATATTCTCTTTTTAGGGCCCGGTAACATTCTAATCTGCTTTGGCTTTCGGTTATTTTGTTCCAATGTTCCAGGTAGGTTTCTTTGCATTTTTTAATGATTTGGTTCACTCGGATTGGTGTTTGGACGGCTGTGTTGGTCTGGGGCTGGTCAGGGTCCGGCTGAGTACTTAGTTTCAGTAGCAGCTGCCTCAGGGGACTCTTTTCTGGGTTTAGCTCTTGGGTCTGAAAGGCTTTGAAATGAAGGGTGTCTGGGGAGCTAGATTTGAGGTGATTTAGGAAGTTTAGTGCTCGTTTTTGGATGTTTATTATCAGTGGGTATCTGCCTAGTTCGGCTCTGCATGCATTTGTTGGCGTTTTTCTTTGGGTGCGAAGGATGCTTCGGCAGAATTCTGCATGTAGGGCTTCTATTGTGTGTTTTTCCCATTTAGTGTAGCTTTGGTGATTTAGCGGGCCCCATACTTCACTACCGTACAGTGCAATGGGCAGGATTATGCTGTCAAATATTTTGAGCCAGATTTTGATTGGGATTTGGATGTTGTAGAATTTTCTTTTTATTGCATATAGGGCTCTTCGGGCTTTTTCTTTTAGTGCATTCACTGCTATGCTGAAGCTCCCTGATGCTGTAATAGTTAGACCAAGGTAGGTGTAGCTCATAGTGTGTCCTATAGTGGTATCACTGAGGGTAAACTGGTATTTGTTTTCCTGACATCTGGGTCTTTTCTGAAAAATCATGATGTTGGTTTTCTTTAGATTTACTGTTAGAGCCCAATCTTGGCAGTATTTGTCGAGTAGGTCTAGTTGTTGCTGTAATCCCTGTTCTGTGGGAGACAGCAGAACCAGGTCATCCGCATAGAACAGGGACTTCACTTCTTCATCCAGGAGACGGAGACCTGGTGACTCGCTTTGCTCCAGCATGTCTGCTAATTCATTTATGTATATGTTGAACAGGGTCGGGCTCAAATTGCAGCCCTGCCGGACGCCTCTTCTCTGGGTGAAGAAATCGGTGCGTTTGTCTCCAATTTTGACCCCGCATTTGTTTTTCAGATACATTGATTTAATAAGGTCATAGACTTTGCCCCCTATTCCACACTGAAGAAGTTTATAATAGAGCCCTTCGTGCCATATAGAGTCAAAGGCTTTCTTGAAGTCGATGAAACAGGTGAATATTTTCCCATTTTTTGTTTGGTGTTTATGTTTTTCAATGAGGGTGTGAAGGGTATAGATATGGTCGGCGGTGCGGTGTTTTGGAAGAAAGCCTATTTGGTTTTTTCTGAGGATATTATGTTTGTTAAGAAAATCAAGTAATCTACTATTTAGAATACTGCAGAATAACTTCCCTAGACAACTGTTGACACAGATGCCGCGGTAGTTATTTGGGTCTGATTTGTTTCCACTTTTATATATGGGGGAGATTAGTCCTTGGCACCAGATATCGGGAAAACAGCCTGAGCGTAATATGATGTTGAATAGTTTGAGTATCGCACCCTGCATCTCCATATTGCTGAACTTTAGCATTGCATTTTTGATGTTGTCTGGGCCACAGGCTTTCTTTAGGTGGAGAGATTTTGTTTTTGTGGCCAGTTCTTTCCATGTGATTGGGGAGTCTAGAGGGTTTTGGTTGTCTTTAATTGTTGCTTCTAATGTGTGGAGTTTTTCTGTGACCTGATGTTGACTTGGGTTTGTTTTGTTTATTGGGATGTCTTTGTAGAGGTTTTCAAAATGTGTTCTCCAGATGTCGCCATCTTGGATTGGTAATGCTTGCAATTGTGTTGTACTCAGGTTATTCCACATTTCCCAGAATTGTTTTGGATTGGTGGAGTTTTCAATTTCTTCGAGTATTTTGTGGGTATAGTTTTGTGTTTTGTTCCTAATGGTGTGTTTATATCTTTTGAGGGTTTCATTGTATCTAGTACGTAGGTCCGGATTGTTTGGTTGCCGATGCTTTTCGTTTGATATTTTTCTCAGGTCTTTTCTGGCATTTTTGCATTCGTGGTCAAACCATTTCATATTTTTATTTTGTCTTTTGTGACGCTTCCTCTTCTGTTTCACGAGGTCGGCTTTTACAGCTGCCTCATGGAAGATCATATTTATATCCTCTATGGCCGTGTTTACACCATCTCTGGTGATCTCATATAGATTTTCTTTAAATTTTGAAATTTTACTTGTGAGATCAGGTGAATTTAGTGCTGTGATGAATTTATCTCCACTGTCTGGGGCCCATCTGTATGTCTGGTTTATTTTATGTAGCTTACTGTGTTCCTTTTTTGTGTCTGTAGTTTGGGCAGAAAGTTTAAGGTACACATTTATTTGGTTATGGTCTGAGAGGGGGGATTGCTGCCTGACAGTGAATGCGTTGATATCGCAGGGGTCCAGGTCAGTGATTGTATAGTCCACCACACTATTGTATAGTCCACCACACTAGACCCAAGAGTTGAGGAGTATGTGAGTCTCCCTTGGGAGTCCCCTCTGAACCTACCATTAACTATGTTTCTCTGTCTGCCTCTCGCCAGCTCTCTCTGTCTGTCTCTCGCCAGCTTTCTCTGTCTGTCTCTCGCCAGCTTTCTCTGTCTCTCTCTCGCCAGCTTTCTCTGTCTCTCTCTCGCCAGCTTTCTCTCTCTCTCTCGCCAGCTTTCTCTGTCTCTCTCGCCAGCTTTCTCTCTCTCTCTCTCTCCAGCTTTCTCTGTCAGTTCAGTTCAGTTCAAATGTTTATTGGCATGAAAGTTTACAGAGAACCATATTGCCAAAGCTTACATTGCAAAAAGGTACAGTTTTCCAACATTCTGTAGGTGTCAATCGATTTGACATTTGTTGGGTATATACAATATTACTTTTAAACAATATTAATTTTAAACAGTCTTTCTACTTCATTTGGTACGTTCAATATTAATTTTAAACAGTCTTACTTTTAAACAGTCCTCAGGTTGTGACATGTTGTTACATATTTAGCCCCAAGGTATGGTCTGTCTCCTTCTCCTAGGACTAATCTCAATTTTGACAGATCATCCAATTCCTTGAAATCTGGGGTTGTTTGGCTTAGCTTGTTGAATAATATGTTTCTTGATGTGTTGAATTTTTCGCATTTTAGGAGGAAATGCATTTCTGTTTCAACCTCGCCAGCCAGACATTGATCGCATATTCTATCTCTCTCTCTCTCTCCAGCTTTCTCTGTCTCTCTCTCGCCAGCTTTCTCTGTCTCTCTCTCGCCAGCTTTCTCTCTCTCTCTCGCCAGCTTTCTCTGTCTCTCTCGCCAGCTTTCTCTCTCTCGCCAGCTTTCTCTGTCTCTCTCTCGCCAGCTTTCTCTATCTCTCTCTCTTGCCAGCTTTCTCTGTCTCTCTCTCTCCACCTTTGTCTCTCTCTCCAGCTTTCTGCCTCTCTCTCGCCAGCTTTCTCTTTCTCTCTCTCGCCAGCTTTCTCTGTCTCTCTCTCGCCAGCTTTCGCTGTCTCTCTCTCGCCAGCTTTCTCTGTCTCTCTCTCGCCAGCTTTCTCTGTCTCTCTCTCGCCAGCTTTCTCTGTCTCTCTCTCCAGCTTTCTCTGCCTCTCTCTCGCCAGCTTTCTCTGTCTCTCTCTCGCCAGCTTTCTCTGTCTCTCTCTCGCCAGCTTTCTCTGTCTCTCTCTCGCCAGCTTTCTCTGTCTCTCTCTCGCCAGCTTTCTCTGTCTCTCTCTCGCCAGCTCCCTCTGTCTCTCTCTCCAGCTTTCTCTGTCTCGCTCTCTCCAGCTTTCTCTGTCTATCTCTCTCCAACTTTCTCTGTCTATCTCTCGCCAGCTTTCTCTGTCTCTCTCTCGCCAGCTTTCTCTGTCTCTCTCTCGCCAGCTTTCTCTCTCTCTCTCTCGCCAGCTTTCTCTCTCTCTCGCCAGCTTTCTCTGTCTCTCTCTCACCAGCTTTCTCTGTCTCTCTCTCGCCAGCTTTCTCTGTCTCTCTCGCGGTAGCTTTCTCTGTCTCTCTCTCGCCAGCTTTCTCTGTCTCTCCAATTCCAATTCCAATTCCAATTCAAATGCTTTATTGGCATGAAAGTTTACAGAGAACCATATTGCCAAAGCTTACATAGCAAAAAGGTACAGTTTTCCAACATTCTGTAGGTGTCAATCGATTTGACATTTGTTGGGTACATACAATATTACTTTTAAACAATATTAATTTTAAACAGTCTTTGTACTTCATTTGGTATGTTCAATATTAATTTTAAACAGTCTTAATTTTAAACAGTCCTCAGGTTGTGACATGTTGTTACATATTTGGCCCCAAGGTATGGTCTGTCTCCTTCTCCCAGGACTAATCTCAATTTTGACAGGTCAGCCAATTCCTTGAAATCTGGGGTTGTTTGGCTTAGCTTGTTGAATAATATGTTTCTTGATGTGTTGAATTTTTCGCATTTTAGGAGGAAATGCATCTCTGTTTCAACCTCGCCGGCCAGACATTGTTCGCATATTCTATTCTCTCTAGGCTGCCAGGATTTCTTGTATCTGCCTTTTTCAATTTCCAGTTGGTGGTCGCTTAGTCTGTACCTGGTGAGGGTCTGTCTCTGTTTTGTGTCTCTGATGGTCGTGAGGTAGTCTGCCAGTTTATATTCTCTTTTTAGGGCCCGGTAACATTCTAATCTGCTTTGGCTTTCGGTTATTTTGTTCCAATGTTCCAGGTAGGTTTCTTTGCATTTTTTAATGATTTGGTTCACTCGGATTGGTGTTTGGACGGCTGTGTTGGTCTGGGGCTGGTCAGGGTCCGGCTGAGTACTTAGTTTCAGTAGCAGCTGACGCAGGGGACTCTTTTCTGGGTTTAGCTCTTGGGTCTGAAAGGCTTTGAAATGAAGGGTGTCTGGGGAGCTAGATTTGAGGTGATTTAGGTAGTTTAGTGCTCGTTTTTGGATGTTTATTATCAGTGGGTATCTGCCTAGTTCGGCTCTGCATGCATTTGTTGGCGTTTTTCTTTGGGTGCGAAGGATGCTTCGGCAGAATTCTGCATGTAGGGCTTCTATTGTGTGTTTTTCCCATTTAGTGTAGCTTTGGTGATTTAGCGGGCCCCATACTTCACTACCGTACAGCGCAATGGGCAGGATTATGCTGTCAAATATTTTGAGCCAGATTTTGATTGGGATTTGGATGTTGTAGAATTTTATTTTTATTGCATATAGGGCTCTTCGGGCTTTTTCTTTTAGTGCATTCACTGCTATGCTGAAGCTCCCTGATGCTGTAATGGTTCGACCAAGGTAAGTGTAGCTCAAAGTGTGTCCTATGATGGTATCACTGAGAGTAAACTGGTATTTGTTTTCCTGACACATGGGCCTTTTTTGAAAAATCATGATGTTGGTTTTCTTTAGATTTAATGTTAGGGCCCAATTTTGGCAGTATTTGTCGAGTAGGTCTAGTTGTTGCTGTAACCCCTGTTCTGTGGGAGACAGCAGAACCAGGTTGTCCGCATAGAACAGGGATTTCACTTCTCCATCCAGGAGACAGAGACCCGGTGACTCGCTTTGCTCCAGCATGTCTGCTAATTCATTTATGTATATGTTGAACAGGGTCGGGCTCAAATTGCAGCCCTGCCGGACGCCTCTTCTCTGGGTGAAGAAACCGGTGCGTTTGTCTCCAATTTTGACACCGCATTTATTTTTCAGATACATCGATTTAATAAGGTCATAGACTTTGCCCCCTATTCCACACTGAAGAAGTTTATAATAGAGCCCTTCGTGCCAGATAGAGTCAAAGGCTTTCTTGAAGTCAATGAAACAAGCAAAAATTTTCCCATTTTTTGTTTGGTGTATATGTTTTTCAATGAGAGTGTGGAGGGTATAGATACGGTCGGTGGTGCGGTGTTTTGGAAGATAGCCTATTTGATTTTTTCTTCGGATATTATGTTTGTTAAGAAAATCCAGTAATCTACTATTTGGAATACTGCAGAATAACCTCCCTAGACAACTGTTGACACAGATGCCGCGGTAGTTATTTGGGTCTGATTTGTTTCCACTTTTATATATGGGAGAGATGAGTCCTTGGCACCAGATATCGGGAAAACAGCCTAAACGTAATATGATGTTGAATAACTTGAGTACCGCACCCTGCATCTCCATATTGCTGAACTTGAGCATTTCATTTTTGATGTTGTCTGGACCACAGGCTTTCTTTAGGTGGAGAGATTTTGTTTTTGTGGCCAGTTCTTTCCATGTGATTGGGGAGTCTAGAGGGTTTTGGTTGTCTTTAATTGTTGCTTATAATGTGTGGAGTTTTTCTGTGACATGATGTTGACTTGGGTTTGTTTCGTTTATTGGGATGTCTTTGTAGAGGTTTTCAAAATGTGTTCTCCAGATGTCGCCATCTTGGATTGGTAATGCTTGCAATTGTGTTGTTCTCAGGTTATTCCACATATCCCAGAATTGATTTGGATGAATGGAGTTTTCAATTTCTTCGAGTATTTTGTGGGTATAATTTTGTGTTTTGTTCCTAATGGTGTGTTTATATCTTTTGAGGGCCTCATTGTATCTAATACGTAGGTCTGGATTGTTTGGTTGGCGATGCTTTTGGTTTGATATTTTTCTCAGGTCTTTTCTGACATTTTTGCATTCGTGGTCAAACCATTTCTCATTTTTATTTGTCTTTTGTAACGTTTCTTCTTCTGTTTCACAAGGTCGGCTTTTACAGCTGCCTCATGGAAGATCATATTTATATCATCTATGGCCATGTTTACACCATCTCTGGTGATCTCATATAGATTTTCTTTAAATTTTGATATTTTACTTGTGAGATCAACTTACTCTCCAGCTTACTCTCTCTCTCGCCAGCTTTCTCTGCCTTTCTCTCTCTCCGGCTTTCTCTGTCTCTCTCTCTCTCTCTCTCTCTCGCCAACTTTCTCTCTCTCGCCAGCTTTCTCTGTCTCTCTCTCGCCAGCTTTCTCTGTCTCTCTCTCGCCAGCTTTCTCTGTCTGTCTCTCGCCAGCTTTCTCTGTCTCTCTCTCGCCAGCTTTCTCTGTCTCTCTCTCGTCAGCTTTCTCTGTCTCTCTCTCGCCAGCTTTCTCTGCCTCTCTCTCGCCAGCTTTCTCTGTCTCTCTCTCGCCAGCTTTCTCTCTCTCTCTCTCTCGCCAGCTTTCTCTGTTTCTCTCTCTCTCGCCAGCTTTCTCTGTCTCCCTCGCCAGCTTTCTCTGTCTCTCTCGCCATCTTTCTCTCACTCTCTCGCCAGCTTTCTCTGTCTCTCTCTCGCCAGCTTTCTCTGTCTCTCTCTCGCCATCTTTCTCTCTCTCTCTCTTGCCATCTTCATCTCTCTCTCTCTCGCCAGCTTTCTCTGTCTCTCTCTCGCCAGCTTTCTCTGTCTCTCTCTTGCCATCTTTCTCTGTCTCTCTCTCGCCAGCTTTCTCTGTCTCTCTCTCGCCAGCTTTCTCTGTCTCTCTCTCGCCAGCTTTCTCTGTCTCTCTCTCGCCATCTTTCTCTCTCTCTCTCACGCCATCTTTCTCTCTCTCTCTCGCCAGCTTTCTCTGTCTCTCTCTCTCCATCTTTCTCTGTCTCTCTCTTGCCATCTTTCTCTGTCTCTCTCTCGCCAGCTTTCTCTGTCTCTCTCTCTCCAGCATTCTCTCTCTCTCTCGCCAGCTTTCTCTGTCTCTCTCTCGCCAGCTTTCTCTGTCTCTCTCTCGCCATCTTTCTCTCTCTCTCTCTCGCCAACTTTCTCTCTCTCTCTCGCCATCGTTCTCTCTCTCTCTCGCCAGCTTTCTCTGTCTCTCTCTCTCCATCTTTCTCTGTCTCTCTCTCGCCAGCTTTCTCTGTCTCTCTCTCTCCAGCTTTCACTCTCTCTCTCGCCAGCTTTCTGTCTCTCTCTCGCCAGCTTTCTCTGTCTCTCTCTCGCCATCTTTCTCTGTCACTCTCGCCAGCTTTTTCTGTCTCTCCCTCGCCATCTTTCTCTCTCTCTCTCTCGCCAGCTTTCTCTGTCTCTCTCTCTCCATCTTTCTCTGTCTCTCTCTCGCCAGCTTTCTCTGTCTCTCTCTCGCCAGCTTTCTCTGTCTCTCTCTCGCCAGCTTTCTCTGTCTCTCTCTCTCGCCAGCTATCTCTCTCTCTCTCTCTCGCCAGCTTTCTCTCTCTCTCTCTCCAGCTTTCTCTCTCTCTCTCGCCAGCTTTCTGTCTCTCTCTCGCCAGCTTTCTCTGTCTCTCTCTTGCCAGCTTTCTCTGTCTCTCTCTCGCCAGCTTTCTCTGTCTCTCTCTCGCCAGCTTTCTCTGTCTCTCTCACGCCAGCTTTCTCTGTCTCTCTCTCGCCAGCTTTCTCTGTCTCTCTCTCGCCAGCTTTCTCTGTCTCTTTCTCTCCAGCTTTCTCTGTCTCTCTCTCTCCACCTTTGTCTCTCTCTCCAGCTTTCTGTCTCTCTCTCGCCAGCTTTCTCTGTCTCTCTCTCGCCAGCTTTCTCTGTCTCTCTCTCTCGCCAGATTTCTCTCTCTCTCTCGTCAGCTTTCCCTGTCTCTCTCTCCAGCTTTCTCTGTCTCTCTCGCCAGCTTTCTCTCTCTCTCTCTCGCCAGCATTCTCCGTCTCTCTCGCCAGCTTTCTCTCTCTCTCCAGCTTTCTCTCTCTCTCTCGGCAGCTTTCTGTCTCTCTCTTGCCAGCTTTCTCTGCCTCTCTCTCGCCATCTTTCTCTGTCTCTCTCGCCAGCTTTCTCTGTCTCTCTCTCGCCAGCTTTCTCTGTCTCTCTCGCCAGCTTTCTCTGTCCCTCTCTCGCCAGCTTTCTCTGTCTCTCTCGCCAGCTTTCTCTGTCTCTCTCTCGCCAGCTTTCTCTCTCTCTCGCCAGCTTTCTCTGTCTCTCTCTCGCCAGCTTTCTCTCTCTCTTTCGCCAGCTTTCTCTGTCTCTCTCTCGCCAGCTTTCTCTGTCTCTCTCTTTCCAGCTTTCTCTGTCTCTCTCTCGCCAGCTTTCTCTGTCTCTCTCTCGCCAGCTTTCTCTGTCTGTCTCCCTCTCCAGCTTTCTCTGTCTCTCTCCAGCTTTCTCTGTCTCTCTCTCGCCAGCTTTCTCTCTGTCTCGCCAGCTTTCTCTGTCTCTCTCTCGCCAGCTTTCTCTGTCTCTCTCTCGCCAGCTTTCTCTGTCTCTCTCTCGCCAGCTTTCTCTGTCTCTCTCTCGCCAGCTTTCTCTGTCTCTCTCTCGCCAGCTTTCTCTGTCTCTCTCTCGCCAGCTTTCTCTCTCTCTTGCCAGCTTTCTCTCTCTCTCGCCAACTTTCTCTGTCTCTCTCGCCAGCTTTCTCTGTCTCTCTCTCGCCAGCTTTCTCTGTCTCTCTCGCCAGCTTTCTCTGTCCCTCTCTCGCCAGCTTTCTCTGTCAAATTCAAATTCATATTCAAATGCTTTATTGGCATGAAAGTTTACAGGGAACCATATTGCCAAAGCTTACATCACAAAAAGTACAGGTTTCCAACATTCTGTAGGTGTCAAACGTTTTTGACCCTCGTTGGGTACAGACAGTATTAATTTAAACAGTCATTGACCCTCGTTGGGTGCATTCAGTATTAATTTAAAATAGTCGTTGGGTACATTCGGTATTAATTTAAACATTTTTAGAATATATATGCTATGGGTGTGCTCGTTAGTCACTCACTGTTCCTCAGGTTGTGACATGTTGTTACAGATTGGGCACCAAGATATGGTCTGTCTCCCTCCCCCAGGACTATTCTTAATTTTGACAGGTCATCCAATTCTTTGAAATCTGGCGTTGTAAGCCTGAGCTTGTCAAAATATATGTTTCTTGTCTTGTTGAATTTTTCGCATTTTAGGAGGAAGTGCACCTCTGTCTCAACCTCGCCGGCCAGACAGTGATCACATATTCTATTTTCTTTAGGTTGCCAGGATTTCTTGTATCTTCCTTTTTCAATTGCCAGTTGGTGGTCGCTTAGTCTGTATCTGGTGAGGGTCTGTCTCTGTTTTGTGTCTCTGATGGTCAAGAGATAGTCTGCCAGTTTATATTCTCTTTTTAGGGCCCGGTAGCATTCTAATCTGCTTTGGCTTTTGGTTATTTTGTTCCAATGTTCCAGGTAGGTTTCTTTGCATTGTTTAATGATTTGGTTCACTCGAATTGGTGTTTGGGGAGCAGTGTTGGTCTGGGACTGGTCAGGGTCCGGCTGGGTAGGAGAACTTAGTTTCAGTAACATCTGACTCAGGGGACTCGTTTCTGGGTTCAGCTCTTGGGTCTGGAGGGCTTTAAAATGAAGGGTGTCTGGGGAACTAGATTTGAGGTGATTTAGAAAGTTTAGTGCTCGTTTTTGGATGTTTATTATCAGTGGGTATCTGCCTAGTTCGGCTCTACATGCATTTGTTGGTGTTTTCCTTTGGGTGCGAAGAATGCTTCGGCAAAATTCTGCATGTAGGGCTTCTATTATGTGTTTTTCCCATTTAGTGTAGCTATGGTGATTGAGTGGGCCCCATACTTCACTACCATACAGCGCAATGGGCAGGATTATACTATCAAATATTTTGAGCCAGATTTTGATTGGAATTTGGATGTTGTAGAATTTTCTTTTTATTGCATATAGGGCTCTACGGGCTTTTTCTTTTAGTGCATTCACTGCTATGTTGAAGCTCCCTGATGCTGTAATGGTTAGACCAAGGTAAGTTTAGCTCATAATGTGTCCTATGATGGTATCACTGAGAGTAAACTGGTATTTGTTTTCCTGACATCTGGGCCTTTTTTGAAAAATCATGATGTTGGTTTTGTTTAGATTTACTGTCAGGGCCCAATTTTGGCAGTATTTGTCGAGTAGGTCTAAATGTTGCTGTAATCCCTGTTCTGTGGGAGACAGCAGAACCAGGTCGTCCGCATGGAACAGGGACCTCACTTCCTCATCCAGGAGACAGAGACCCGGTGACTCGCTTTGCTCCAGCATGTCTGCTAACTCATTTATGTATATGTTGAACAGGGTCGGACTCAAATTGCAACCCTGCCGGACGCCTCTTCTCTGGGTGAAGAAACCGGTGCGTTTGTCTCCAATTTTGACACCGCATTTATTTTTCAGATACATCGATTAAATAAGGTCATAGACTTTGCCCCCTATTCCACACTGAAGAAGTTTGTAATAGAGCCCCTCGTGCCAAATAGAGTCAAAAGCTTTCTTGAAGTCAATGTAACAAGCAAATATTTTCGCATTTTTTGTTTGGTGTATATGTTTTTCAATGAGAGTGTGAAGGGTATAGATATGGTCGGTGGTGCGGTGTTTTGGAAGAAAGCCTATTTGATTTTTTCTAAGGATATTATGTTTATTAAGAAAATCCAGTAATCTGCTATTTAGAATACTGCAGAATAACTTCCCTAGACAACTGTTGACACAGATGCCACGGTAGTTGTTTGGGTCTGATTTGTTTCCACTTTTATATATGGGAGAGATGAGTCCTTGGCACCAGATATCTGGGAAACAGCCCGAACGTAATATGATGTTGAATAACTTGAGTACAGCACCCTGCATCTCCATAGTGCTGAACTTGAGCATTTCATTTTTGATGTTGTCTGGACCACAGGCTTTCTTTAGGTGGAGAGATTTTGTTTTTGTGGCCAGTTCTTTCCAAGTGATTGGGGAGTCCAGAGGGTTTTGGTTGTCTTTAATTGTTGCTTCTAATGTGTGGAGTTTTTCTGTGACATGATGTTGACTTGAGTTTGATTCGTTTACTGGGATGTCTTTGTAGAGGTTTTCAAAATGTGTTCTCCAGATGTCACCATCTTGGATTGGTAATGCTTGTAATTGAGTTGTACTCAGGTTATTCCACATATCCCAGAATTGATTTTGATTAATGGAGTTTTCAATTTCTTCAAGTCTTTTGTGGGTATAGTTTTGTGTTTTGTTCCTAATGGTGTGTTTATATCTTTTGAGGGTCTCATTGTATCTAGTACACAGGTCTGGTTGGTTTGGTTGGCGATGCTTTTGGTTTGATATTTTTCTCAGGTCTTTTCTGACATTTTTGCATTCGTGATCAAACCATTTCTCATTTTTTTGTCTTTTGTTACGTTTCCTCTTCTGTTTCACAAGGTTGGCTTTTACAGCTGCCTCATGGAAGATCCTATTAATATCGTCTATGGCCATGTTTACACCATCTCTGGTGATCTCATATAGATTTTCTTTAAATTTTGACATTTTACTTGTGAGATCAGGTGAATTTAGTGCTGTGATGAATTTATCTCCACTGTCTGGGGCCCATCTGTATGTCTGGTTTAGTTTATGGAGCTTACTGGGTTCCTTTTTTGCGTCTGTAGTTTGGGCAGAAAGTTTAAGGTACACATTTATTTGGTTATGGTCTGAGAGGGGGGATTGCTGCCTGACAGTGAATGCGTTGATATCGCAGGGGTACATGTCAATGATTGTATAATCCACCACACTAGACCCAAGAGTTGAGGAATAGGTGAGTCTCCCTAAGGAGTCCCCTCTGAAACAACAGTTAACTATGTACAGGCCTAAGGCTCGGCAGAGTTGCACTGCCTCCCTGCCGCTTTTATTATTTCACAGTCAAGGTTGTTCCGATTTGTGATAGCTGGTGTGACATATAAAGGGGTCTTTATCTGTCTCTCGCTCCAGCTTTCTCTGTCTCTCCCTCTCCAGCTTTCTCTGTCTCTCTCTCTCCAGCTTTCTCTCTCTCTCTCTCCAGCTTTCTCTGTCTCTCTCTCGCCAGCTTTCTCTCTCTCTCTCTCTCGCCAGCTTTCTCTCTCTCTCTCTCGCCAGCTTTCTCTCTCTCTCTCGCCAGCTTTCTCTGTCTCTCTCTCGCCAGCTTTCTCTCTCTCTCTCTCACCAGCTTTCTCTCTCTCTCTCTTGCCAGCTTTCTCTCTCACTCTCTCGCAGCTTTCTCTCTTTCTCTCTCGCCAGCTTTCTCTCTCTCTCTCTCGCCAGCTTTCTCTCTCTCTCGCCAGCTTTCTCTGTCTCTCTCTCCAGCTTTCTCTGTCTCTCTCTCGCCAGCTTTCTCTGTCTCTCTCTCGCCAGTTTTCTCTGTCTCTCTCTCGCCAGCTTTCTGTCTCTCTCTCTCTCTCTCCATCTTTCTCTTTCTCTTTCTCGCCAGCTTTCTCTCTCTCTCTCTCTCCATCTTTCTCTGTCTCTCTCTCGCCAGCTTTCTCTGTCTCTCTCTCGCCAGCTTTCTCTGTCTCTCTCTCGCCAGCTTTCTCTGTCTCTCTCTCGCCAGCTTTCTCTGTCTCTCTCTCGCCAGCTTTCTCTGTCTCTCTCTCGCCAGCTTTCTCTGTCTCTCTCTCTCGCCAGCTTTCTCTGTCTCTCTCTCGCCAGCTTTCAAATTCAAATTCAAATTCAAATGCTTTATTGGCATGAAAGTTTACAGGGAACCATATTGCCAAAGCTTACATAACAAAAAGTATAGGTTTCCAACATTCTGTAGGTGTCAAACGATTTTGACCCTCGTTGGGTACAGACAGTATTAATATAAACAGTCGTTGACCCTCGTTGGGTGCATTCAGTGTTAATTTAAAACAGTCGTTGGGTACATTCGGTATTGGTTTAAACATTTTTAGAGTATATATTGCTATGGGTGTGCTCGTTAGTCACTCACTGTTCCTCAGGTTGTGACATGTTGTTACATATTGGGCACCAAGATATGGTCTGTCTCCCTCCCCCAGGACTATTCTTAATTTTGACAGGTCATCAATTCTTTGAAATCTGGGGTTGTAAGGCTGAGTTTGTCAAAATATATGTTTCTTGTCTTGTTGAATTTTTCGCATTTTAGGAGGAAGTGCATCTCTGTCTCAATCCCGCCGGCCAGACAGTGATCACATATTCTATTTTCTTTAGGTTGCCAGGATTTCTTGTATCTTCCTTTTTCAATTGCCAGTTGGTGGTCCCTTAGTCTGTATCTGGTGAGGGTCTGTCTCTGTTTTGTGTCTCTGATGGTCGAGAGATAGTCTGCCAGTTTATATTCTCTTTTTAGGGCCCGGTGGCATTCTAATCTGCTTTGGCTTTTGGTTATTTTGTTCCAATGTTCCAGGTAGGTTTCTTTGCATTGTTTAATGATTTGGTTCACTCGGATTGGTGTTTGGGGAGCAGTGTTGGTCTGGGACTGGTCAGGGTCCGGCTGGGTAGGAGAACTTAGTTTCAGTAACAACTGACTCAGGGGACTCGTTTCTGGGTTCAGCTCTTGGGTCTGGAGGGCTTTAAAATGAAGGGTGTCTGGGGAACTAGATTTGAGGTGATTTAGAAAGTTTAGTGCTCATTTTTGGATGTTTATTATCAGTGGGTATCTGCCTAGTTCGGCTCTACATGCATTTGTTGGTGTTTTCCTTTGGGTGCGAAGAATGCTTCGGCAAAATTCTGCATGTAGGGCTTCTATTGTGTGTTTTTCCCATTTAGTATAGCTATGGTGATTGAGTGGGCCCCATACTTCACTACCATACAGCGCAATGGGCAGGATTATACTATCAAATATTTTGAGCCAGATTTTGATTGGAATTTGGATGTTGTAGAATTTTCTTTTTATTGCATATAGAGCTCTTCGGGCTTTTTCTTTTAGTGCATTCACTGCTATGTTGAAGCTCCCTGATGCTGTAATGGTTAGACCAAGGTAAGTGTAGCTCATAGTGTGTCCTATGATGGTATCACTGAGAGTAAACTGGTATTTGTTTTCCTGACATCTGGGCCTTTTTTGGAAAATCATGATGTTGGTTTTCTTTAGATTTAATGTCAGGGCCCAATTTTGGCAGTATTTGTCGAGTAGGTCTAAATGTTGCTGTAATCCCTGTTCTGTGGGAGACAGCAGAACCAGGTTGTCCGCATAGAACAGGGATTTCACTTCTCCATCCAGGAGACAGAGACCCGGTGACTCGCTTTGCTCCAGCATGTCTGCTAACTCATTTATGTATATGTTGAACAGGGTCGGACTCAAATTGCAACCCTGCCGGACGCCTCTTCTCTGGGTGAAGAAACCGGTGCGTTTGTCTCCAATTTTGACACCGCATTTATTTTTCAGATACATCGATTTAATAAGGTCATAGACTTTGCCCCCTATTCCACACTGAAGAAGTTTGTAATAGAGCCCTTCGTGCCAAATAGAGTCAAAAGCTTTCTTGAAGTCAATGAAACAAGCGAATATTTTCCCATTTTTTGTTTGGTGTATATGTTTTTCAATGAGAGTGTGAAGGTTATAGATATGGTCGGTGGTGCGGTGTTTTGGAAGAAAGCCTATTTGATTTTTTCTAAGGATATTATGTTTATTAAGAAAATCCAGTAATCTGCTATTTAGAATACTGCAGAATAACTTCCCTAGACAACTGTTGACACAGATGCCACGGTAGTTGTTTGGGTCTGATTTGTTTCCACTTTTATATATGGGAGAGATAAGTCCTTGGCAGCAGATATCTGGGAAACAGCCCGAACGTAATATGATGTTGACTAACTTGAGTACAGCACCCTGCATCTCCATAGTGCTGAGCTTGAGCATTTCATTTTTGATGTTGTCTGGACCACAGGCTTTCTTTAGGTGCAGAGATTTTGTTTTTGTGGCCAGTTCTTTCCAAGTGATTGGGGAGTCCAGAGGGTTTTGGTTGTCTTTAATTGTTGCTTCTAATGTGTGGAGTTTTTCTGTGACATGATGTTGACTTGAGTTTGATTCATTTACTGGGATGTCTTTGTAGAGGTTTTCAAAATGTGTTCTCCAGATGTCACCATCTTGGATTGGTAATGCTTGTAATTGAGTTGTACTCAGGTTATTCCACATATCCCAGAATTGATTTTGATTAATGGAGTTTTCAATTTCTTCAAGTCTTTTGTGGGTATAGTTTTGTGTTTTGTTCCTAATGGAGTGTTTATATCTTTTGAGGGTCTCATTGTATCTAGTACACAGGTCTGGTTGGTTTGGTTGGCGATGCTTTTGGTTTGAGATTTTTCTCAGGTCTTTTCTGACATTTTTGCATTCGTGATCAAACCATTTCTCATTTTTTTGTCTTTTGTTACGTTCCCTCTTCTGTTTCACAAAGTTGGCTTTTACAACTGCCTCATGGAAGATCCTATTAATATCGTCTATGGCCATGTTTACACCATCTCTGGTGATCGCCTATAGATTTTCTTTAAATTTTGATATTTTACTTGTGAGATCAGGTGAATTTAGTGCTGTGATGAATTTATCGCCACTGTCTGGGGCCCATCTGTATGTCTGGTTTAGTTTATGGAGCTTACTGGGTTCCTTTTTTGTGTCTGTAGTTTGGGCAGAAAGTTTAAGGTACACATTTATTTGGTTATGGTCTGAGAGGGGGGATTGCTGCCTGACAGTGAATGCGTTGATATCGCAGGGGTCCATGTCAGTGATTGTATAATCCACCACACTAGACCCAAGAGTTGAGGAATAGGGGAGTCTCCCTAAGGAGTCCCCTCTGAACCTACCGTTAACTATGTACAGGCCTAAGGCTCGGCAGAGTTGCACTACCTCCCTGCCGCTTTTATTTATTTCACAGTCAAGGTTGTTCCGATTTGTGATAGCTGGTGTGGCATATAAAGGGGTTTTTATCTGTCTCTTGCTCCAGCTTTCTCTGTCTCTCCCTCTCCAGCTTTCTCTGTCTCTCTCTCTCCAGCTTTCTCTGTCTCTCTCTCTCCAGCTTTCTCTGTCTCTCTCGCCAGCTTTCTCTCTCTCTCTCTCTCGCCAGCTTTCTCTCTCTCTCTCGACAGCTTTCTCTGTCTCTCTCTCGCCAGCTTTCTCTGTCTCTCTCTCGCCAGCTTTCTCTGTCTCTCTCGCCAGCTTTCTCTGTCTCTCTCTCGCCAGCTTTCTCTGTCTCTCTCTCGCCAGCTTTCTCTGTCTCTCTCTCTCGCCAGCTTTCTCTCTCTCTCTCTCTCCAGCTTTCTCTGTCTCTCTCTCTCCATCTTTCTCTGTCTCTCTCTCTCCATCATTCTCTCTCTCTCTCTCGCCAGCTTTGTCTGTCTCTCTCTCGCCAGCTTTCTCTGTCTCTCTCTCTCGCCAGCTTTCTCTGTCTCTCTCTCGCCAGCTTTCTCTGTCTCTCTCTCGCCAGCTTTCTCTGTCTCCCTCTCGCCAGCTTTCTCTGTCTCCCTCTCGCCAGCTTTCTCTGTCTCTCTCTCGCCAGCTTTCTCTGTCTCTCTCTCTCGCCAGCTTTCTCTGTCTCTCTCTCGCCAGCTTTCTCTGTCTCTCTCTCACCAGCTTTCTCTGTCTCTCTCTCGCCATCTTTCTCTCTCTCTCTCTCGCCAGCTTTCTCTCTCTCTCTCTCGCCAGCTTTCTCTCTCTCTCTCTCTCGCCAGCTTTCTCTCTCTCTCTCTCGCCAGCTTTCTCTCGCTCTCTCGCCAGCTTTCTCTCTCTCTCTCTCGCCAGCTTTCTCTCTCTCTCTCTCGCCAGCTTTCTCTCTCTCTCTCTCGCCAGCTTTCTCTCTCACTCTCTCGCCATCTTTCTCTCTCTCTCTCTCGCCAGCTTTCTCTCTCTCTCTCTCACCAGCTTTCTCGCTCTCTCGCCAGCTTTCTCTGTCTCTCACTCCAGCTTTCTCTGTCTCTCTCTCGCCAGCTTTCTCTGTCTCTCTCTCGCCAGCTTTCTCTGTCTCTCTCTCGCCAGCTTTCTCTGTCTCTCTCGCGCCAGCTTTCTGTCTCTCTCTCTCTCTCTCCATCTTTCTCTGTCTCTCTCTCGCCAGCTTTCTCTCTCTCTCTCTCTCCATCTTTCTCTGTCTCTCTCTCGCCAGCTTTCTCTGTCTCTCTCTCTCGCCAGCTTTCTCTGTCTCTCTCTCGCCAGCTTTCTCTGTCTCTCTCTCGCCAGCTTTCTCTGTCTCTCTCTCGCCCGCTTTCTCTGTCTCTCTCTCGCCAGCTTTCTCTGTCTCTCTCTCGCCAGCTTTCAAATTCAAATTCAAATTCAAATGCTTTATTGGCATGAAAGTTTACAGGGAACCATATTGCCAAAGCTTACATAACAAAAAGTACAGGTTTCCAACATTCTCTGGGGGCCAAACGATTTTGACCCTCGTTGGGTACAGACAGTATTAATATAAACAGTCGTTGACCCTCGTTGGATGCATTCAGTGTTAATTTAAAACAGTCGTTGGGTACATTCGGTATTGGTTTAAACATTTTTAGAGTATATATTGATATGGGTGTGCTCGTTAGTCACTCACTGTTCCTCAGGTTGTGACATGTTGTTACATATTGGGCACCAAGATATGGTCTGTCTCCCTCCCCCAGGACTATTCTTAATTTTGACAGGTCATCAATTCTTTGAAATCTGGGGTTGTAAGGCTGAGTTTGTCAAAATATATGTTTCTTGTCTTGTTGAATTTTTCGCATTTTAGGAGGAAGTGCATCTCTGTCTCAACCTCGCCGGCCAGACAGTGATCACATATTCTATTTTCTTTAGGTTGCCAGGATTTCTTGTATCTTCCTTTTTCAATTGCCAGTTGGTGGTCCCTTAGTCTGTATCTGGTGAGGGTCTGTCTCTGTTTTGTGTCTCTGATGGTCGAGAGATAGTCTGCCAGTTTATATTCTCTTTTTAGGGCCCGGTAGCATTCTAATCTGCTTTGGCTTTTGGTTATTTTGTTCCAATGTTCCAGGTAGGTTTCTTTGCATTGTTTAATGATTTGGTTCACTCGGATTGGTGTTTGGGGAGCAGTGTTGGTCTGGGACTGGTCAGGGTCCGGCTGGGTAGGAGAACTTAGTTTCAGTAACAACTGACTCAGGGGACTCGTTTCTGGGTTCAGCTCTTGGGTCTGGAGGGCTTTAAAATGAAGGGTGTCTGGGGAACTAGATTTGAGGTGATTTAGAAAGTTTAGTGCTCATTTTTGGATGTTTATTATCAGTGGGTATCTGCCTAGTTCGGCTCTACATGCATTTGTTGGTGTTTTCCTTTGGGTGCGAAGAATGCTTCGGCAAAATTCTGCATGTAGGGCTTCTATTGTGTGTTTTTCCCATTTAGTGTAGCTATGGTGATTGAGTGGGCCCCATACTTCACTACCATACAGCGCAATGGGCAGGATTATACTATCAAATATTTTGAGCCAGATTTTGATTGGAATTTGGATGTTATTGAATTTTCTTTTTATTGCATATAGGGCTCTTCGGGCTTTTTCTTTTAGTGCATTCACTGCTATGTTGAAGCTCCCTGATGCTGTAATGGTTAGACCAAGGTAAGTGTAGCTCATAGTGTGTCCTATGATGGTATCACTGAGAGTAAACTGGTATTTGTTTTCCTGACATCTGGGCCTTTTTTGGAAAATCATGATGTTGGTTTTCTTTAGATTTACTGTCAGGGCCCAATTTTGGCAGTATTTCTCGAGTAGGTCTAAATGTTGCTGTAATCCCTGTTCTGTGGGAGATAGCAGAACCAGGTCGTCCGCATAGAACAGGGACCTCACTTCCCCATCCAGGAGACAGAGACCAAGTGACTCGCTTTGCTCCAGCATGTCTGCTAACTCATTTATGTATATGTTGAACAGGGTCGGACTCAAATTGCAACCCTGCCGGATGCCTCTTCTCTGGATGAAGAAACCGGTGCGTTTGTCTCCAATTTTGACACCGCATTTGTTTTTCAGATACATCGATTTAATAAGGTCATAGACTTTGCCCCCGATTCCACACTGAAGAAGTTTGTAATAGAGCCCTTCGTGCCAAATAGAGTCAAAAGCTTTCTTGAAGTCAATGAAACAAGCGAATATTTTCCCATTTTTTGTTTGGTGTATATGTTTTTCAATGAGAGTGTGAAGGGTATAGATATGGTCGGTGGTCCGGTGTTTTGGAAGAAAGCCTATTTGATTTTTTCTAAGGATATTATGTTTATTAAGAAAATCCAGTAATCTGCTATTTAGAATACTGCAGAATAACTTCCCTAGACAACTGTTGACACAGATGCCACGGTAGTTGTTTGGATCTGATTTGTTTCCACTTTTATATATGGGAGAGATGAGTCCTTGGCGCCAGATATCTGGGAAACAGCCCGAACGTAATATGATGTTGAATAACTTGAGTACAGCACCCTGCATCTCCATAGTGCTGATCTTGAGCATTTCACTTTTGATGTTGTCTGGACCACAGGCTTTCTTTAGGTGCAGAGATTTTGTTTTTGTGGCCAGTTCTTTCCAAGTGATTGGGGAGTCCAGAGGGTTTTGGTTGTCTTTAATTGTTGCTTCTAATGTGTGGAGTTTTTCTGTGACATGATGTTGACTTGAGTTTGATTCGTTTACTGGGATGTCTTTGTAGAGGTTTTCAAAATGTGTTCTCCAGATGTCACCATCTTGGATTGGTAATGCTTGTAATTGAGTTGTACTCAGGTTATTCCACATATCCCAGAATTGATTTTGATTAATGGAGTTTTCAATTTCTTCAAGTCTTTTGTGGGTATAATTTTGTGTTTTGTTCCTAATGGTGTGTTTATATCTTTTGAGGGTCTCATTCTATCTAATACGCAGGTCTGGGTTGTTTGGTTGGCGATGCTTTTGGTTTGATATTTTTCTCAGGTCTTTTCTGGCATTTTTGCATTCGTGATCAAACCATTTCTCATTTTTTTGTCTTTTGTAACGTTTCCTCTTCTCTTTCACAAGGTTGGCTTTTACAGCTGCCTCATGGAAGATCCTATTAATATCGTCTATGGCCATGTTTACACCATCTCTGGTGATCTCACATAGATTTTCTTTAAATTTTGATATTTTACTGGTGAGGTCAGGTGAATTTAGTGCTGTGATGAATTTATCTCCACTGTCTGGGGCCCATCTGTATGTCTGGTTTAGTTTATGGAGCTCACTGGGTTCCTTTTTTGTGTCTGTAGTTTGGGCAGAAAGTTTAAGGTACACATTTATTTGGTTATGGTCTGAGAGGGGGGATTGCTGCCTGACAGTGAATGCGTTGATATCGCAGGGGTCCATGTCAGTGATTGTATAATCCACCACACTAGACCCAAGAGTTGAGGATTAGGTAATTCTCCCTAAGGAGTCCTCTCTGAACCTACCGTTAACTATGTACAGGCCTAAGGCTTGGCAGAGTTGCACTACCTCCCTGTCGCTTTTATTTATTTCGCAGTCAAGGTTGTTCCGATTTGTGATGGCTGTTGTGACATATAAAGGGGTCTGGCGAAACACATGGTTGTTGCCCTGTGGATCTATGAAGTCAGGTTCACATCCGGTCCTTGCATTTAGGTCCCCACATAGTAGCACCTTTCCTTGGGCCTGGAAATGGCTGATTTCCATGTGGAGAGTTTCAAATAGCTCCTCTTCAAAATATGGCGATTCTATTGGGGGTATGTAGATCGCACATAAGTAGACATCTTTTTTTGCTATTCCTATGTTTTTATCTAATTTTAGCCACACATGTGATTTCCCCTGTTTCACCGGTGAGATGTGTTCGTCCAATTCTCCTTTATACCACACCAAGATTCCCCCGGAGGTTCTGCCCTTGCGTACCTTAGTGTTCTTTACTGAGGGCACAATGATTTCATGGTACATTGGAGGACAGTGGGTGGGCACGTCCTTTTGACACCATGTTTCTCTTAACACAATTATATCAATGTCTTTTATAGATTTTAGGAATTCAGGAATTCTCTGTCTCTCTCTCGCCAGCTTTCTCTGTCTCTCTCGCCAGCTTTCTCTGTCTCTCTCGCCAGCTTTCTCTGTCTCTCTCGCCAGCTTTCTCTGTCTCTCTCGCCAGCTTTCTCTGTCCCTCTCGCCAGCTTTCTCTGTCTTTCTCGCCAGCTTTCTCTGTCTCTCTCGCCAGCTTTCTCTGTCTCTCTTGCCAGCTTTCTCTGTCTCTCTCGCCAGCTTTCTCTGTCTCTCTCGCCAGCTTTCTCTGTCTCTCTCGCCAGCTTTCTCTGTCTCTCTCTCTCGCCAGCTTTCTCTGTCTCTCTCTCGCCAGCTTTCTCTGTCTCTCTCGCCAGCTTTCTCTGTCGCTCTCCCTCTCTCGCCAGCTTTCTCTGTCTCTCTCTCTCGCCAGCTTTCTCTGTCTCTCTCGCCAGCTTTCTCTGTCTGTCTCTCTCGCCAGCTTTCTATGTCTCTCTCGCCAGCTTTCTCTGTCTCTCTCGCCAGCTTTCTCTGTCTCTCTCGCCAGCTTTCTCTGTCTCTCTCGCCAGCTTTCTCTGTCTCTCTCGCCAGCATTCTCTGTCTCTCTCGCCAGCTTTCTCTGTCTCTCTCGCCAGCTTTCTCTGTCTCTCTCGCCAGCTTTCTCTGTCTCTCTCGCCAGCTTTCTCTGTCTCTCTCGCCAGCTTTCTCTGTCTCTCTCGCCAGCTTTCTCTGTCTCTCTCGCCAGCTTTCTCTGCCTCTCTCTCGCCAGCTTTCTCTGTCTCTCTCTCGCCAGCTTTCTCTGTCTCTCTCGCCAGCTTTCTCTGTCGCTCTCCCTCTCTCGCCAGCTTTCTCTGCCTCTCTCTCTCGCCAGCTTTCTCTGTCTCTCTCGCCAGCTTTCTCTGTCTGTCTCTCTCGCCAGCTTTCTCTGTCTCTCTCGCCAGCTTTCTCTGTCTCTCTCACCAGCTTTCTCTGTCTCTCTCGCCAGCTTTCTCTGTCTCTCTCGCCAGCTTTCTCTGTCTGTCTCTCTCGCCAGCTTTCTCTGTCTCTCTCTCGCCAGCTTTCTCTGTCTCTCTCTCGCCAGCTTTCTCTGTCTCTCTCTCGCCAGCTTTCTCTGTCTCTCTCTCGCCAGCTTTCTCTGTCTCTCGCCAGCTTTCTCTGTCTCTCTCTCGCCAGCTTTCTCTGTCTCTCTCTCGCCAGCTTTCTCTGTCTCTCTCTCGCCAGCTTTCTCTGTCTCTCTCTCTCGCCAGCTTTCTGTCTGTCTCTCTCCAGCTTTCTCTGTCTCTCTCGCCAGCTGTCTCTGTCTCTCTCGCCAGCTTTCTCTGTCTCTCGCCAGCGTTCTCTGTCTCTCTCGCCAGCTTTCTCTGTCCAATTCCAATTCCAATTCCAATTCCAATTCCAATTCAAATGCTTTATTGGCATGAAAGTTTACAGAGAACCATATTGCCAAAGCTTACATAACAAAAAGGTACAGTTTGCCAACATTCTGTAGGTGTCAATCGATTTGACATTTGTTGGGTACATACAATATTACTTTTAACAATATTAATTTTAAACAGTCTTACTTTTAAACAGTCCTCAGGTTGTGACATGTTGTTACATATTTGGCCCCAAGGTATGGTCTGTCTCCTTCTCCCAGGACTAATCTCAATTTTGACAGGTCATCCAATTCCTTGAAATCTGGGGTTGTTTGGCTTAGCTTGTTGAATAATATGTTTCTTGATGTGTTGAATTTTTCGCATTTTAGGAGGAAATGCATTTCTGTTTCAACCTCGCCGGCCAGACATTGATCGCATATTCTATTCTCTCTAGGCTGCCAGGATTTCTTGTATCTGCCTTTTTCAATTTCCAGTTGGTGGTCGCTTAGTCTGTACCTGGTGAGGGTCTGTCTCTGTTTTGTGTCTCTGATGGTCGTGAGGTAGTCTGCCAGTTTATAATCTCTTTTTAGGGCCCGGTAACATTCTAATCTGCTTTGGCTTTCGGTTATTTTGTTCCAATGTTCCAGGTAGGTTTCTTTGCATTGTTTAATGATTTGGTTCACTCGGATTGGTGTTTGGACGGCTGTGTTGGTCTGGGGCTGGTCAGGGTCCGGCTGAGTACTTAGTTTCAGTAGCAGCTGACTCAGGGGACTCTTTTCTGGGTTTAGCTCTTGGGTCTGAAAGGCTTTGAAATGAAGGGTGTCTGGGGAGCTAGATTTGAGGTGATTTAGGAAGTTTAGTGCTCGTTTTTGGATGTTTATTATCAGTGGGTATCTGCCTAGTTCGGCTCTGCATGCATTTGTTGGCGTTTTTCTTTGGGTGCGAAGGATGCTTCGGCAGAATTCTGCATGTAGGGCTTCTATTGTGTGTTTTTCCCATTTAGTGTAGCTTTGGTGATTTAGCGGGCCCCATACTTCACTACCGTACAGTGCAATGGGCAGGATTATGCTGTCAAATATTTTGAGCCAGCTGTCTCTGTCCAGTTTTTTCTGTCTCTCTCTCGCCAGCTTTCTCTGTCTCTCTCTCGCCAGCTTTCTCTGTCTCTCTCGCCAGCTTTCTCTGTCTCTCTCGCCAGCTTTCTCTGTCTCTCTCGCCAGCTTTCTCTGTCTCTCTCGCCAGCTTTCTCTGTCTCTCTCGTCAGCTTTCTCTGTCTCTCTCGCCAGCTTTCTCTGTCCAATTCCAATTCCAATTCCAATTAAAATGCTTTATTGGCATGAAAGTTTACAGAGAACCATATTGCCAAAGCTTACATAGCAAAAAGGTACAGTTTTCCAACATTCTGTAGGTGTCAATCGATTTGACATTTGTTGGGTACATACAATATTACTTTTAAACAATATTAATTTTAAACAGTCTTTGTACTTCATTTGGTACGTTCAATATTAATTTTAAACAGTCTTAATTTTAAACAGTCCTCAGGTTGTGACATGTTGTTACATATTTGGCCCCAAGGTATGGTCTGTCTCCTTCTCCTAGGACTAATCTCAATTTTGACAGATCATCCAATTCCTTGAAATCTGGGGTTGTTTGGCTTAGCTTGTTGAATAATATGTTTCTTGATGTGTTGAATTTTTCGCATTTTAGGAGGAAATGCATTTCTGTTTCAACCTCGCCAGCCAGACATTGATCGCATATTCTATTCTCTCTAGGCTGCCAGGATTTCTTGTATCTGCCTTTTTCAATTTCCAGTTGGTGGTCGCTTAGTCTGTACCTGGTGAGGGTCTGTCTCTGTTTTGTGTCTCTGATGGTCGTGAGGTAGTCTGCCAGTTTATATTCTCTTTTTAGGGCCCGGTAACATTCTAATCTGCTTTGGCTTTCGGTTATTTTGTTCCAATGTTCCAGGTAGGTTTCTTTGCATTTTTTAATGATTTGGTTCACTCGGATTGGTGTTTGGGCGGCTGTGTTGGTCTGGGGCTGGTCAGGGTCCGGCTGAGTACTTAGTTTCCGTAGCAGCTGACTCAGGGGACTCTTTTCTGGGTTTAGCTCTTGGGTCTGAAAGGCTTTGAAATGAAGGGTGTCTGGGGAGCTAGATTTGAGGTGATTTAGGAAGTTTAGTGCTCGTTTTTGGATGTTTATTATCAGTGGGTATCTGCCTAGTTCGGCTCTGCATGCATTTGTTGGCGTTTTCCTTTGGGTGCGAAGGATGCTTCGGCAGAATTCTGCATGTAGGGCTTCTATTGTATGTTTTTCCCATTTAGTGTAGCTCTCGCCAGCTTTCTCTGTCTCTCTCTCGCCAGCTTTCTCTGTCTCCCTCGCCAGCTTTCTCTGTCTCTCTCCCTCTCTCGCCAGCTTTCTCTGTCTCTCTCTCTCGCCAGCTTTCTCTGTCTCTCTCGCCAGCTTTCTCTGTCTGTCTCTCTCGCCAGCTTTCTCTGTCTCTCTCTCGCCAGCTTTCTCTGTCTCTCTCTCGCCAGCTTTCTCTGTCTCTCTCTCGCCAGCTTTCTCTGTCTCTCTCTCGCCAGCTTTCTCTGTCTCTCTCTCGCCAGCTTTCTCTGTCTCTCTCTCGCCAGCTTTCTCTGTCTCTCTCTCGCCAGCTTTCTCTGTCTCTCTCTCTCCAGCTTTCTCTGTCTCTCTCTCGCCAGCTTTCTCTGTCTCTCTCTCGCCAGCTTTCTCTGTCTCTCTCTCTCGCCAGCTTTCTGTCTCTCTCTCTCCAGCTTTCTCTGTCTCTCTCGCCAGCTTTCTCTGTTTCTCTCGCCAGCTTTCTCTGTCTCACTCCAGCTTTCCAATTCCAATTCCAATTCCAATTAAAATGCTTTATTGGCATGAAAGTTTACAGAGAACCATATTGCCAAAGCTTACATAGCAAAAAGGTACAGTTTTCCAACATTCTGTAGGTGTCAATCGATTTGACATTTGTTGGGTACATACAATATTACTTTTAAACAATATTAATTTTAAACAGTCTTTGTACTTCATTTGGTACGTTCAATATTAATTTTAAACAGTCTTAATTTTAAACAGTCCTCAGGTTGTGACATGTTGTTACATATTTGGCCCCAAGGTATGGTCTGTCTCCTTCTCCTAGGACTAATCTCAATTTTGACAGATCATCCAATTCCTTGAAATCTGGGGTTGTTTGGCTTAGCTTGTTGAATAATATGTTTCTTGATGTGTTGAATTTTTCGCATTTTAGGAGGAAATGCATTTCTGTTTCAACCTCGCCAGCCAGACATTGATCGCATATTCTATTCTCTCTAGGCTGCCAGGATTTCTTGTATCTGCCTTTTTCAATTTCCAGTTGGTGGTCGCTTAGTCTGTACCTGGTGAGGGTCTGTCTCTGTTTTGTGTCTCTGATGGTCGTGAGGTAGTCTGCCAGTTTATATTCTCTTTTTAGGGCCCGGTAACATTCTAATCTGCTTTCTCTGTCTCTCTCTCCAGCTTTCTCTGTCTCTCTCCAGCTTTCTCTCTCTCTCTCTCCAGCTTTCTCTGTCTCTCTCGCCAGTTTTTTCTGTCTCTCTCTCGCCAGCTTTCTCTGTCTCTCTCTCGCCAGCGTTCTCTGTCTCTCTCTCTCTCCAGCTTTCTCTGTCTCTCTCTCTCCAGCTTTCTCTGTCTCTCTCTCGCCAGCTTTCTCTGTCTCTCTCTCGCCAGCTTTCTCTGTCTCTCTCTCTCGCCAGCTTTCTCTGTCTCTCTCTCTCGCCAGCTTTCTCTGTCTCTCTCTCGCCAGCTTTCTCCCTCTCGCCAGCTTTCTCTCTCTCTCTCTCGCCAGCTTTCTCTCTCTCTCTCTCGCCAGCTTTCTCTCTCTCTCTCTCGCCAGCTTTCTCTCTCTCTCTCTCTCCAGCTTTCGCACTCTCTCGCCAGCTTTCTCTCTCTCGCCAGCATTCTCTCTCTCTCTCGCCGGCTTTCAGTTCAGTTCAGTTCAGTTCAAATGCTTTATTGGCATGAAAGTTTACAGAGAACCATATTGCCAAAGCTTACATAGCAAAAAGGTACAGTTTTCCAACATTCTGTAGGTGTCAATCGATTTGACATTTGTTGGGTATATACAATATTACTTTTAAACAATATTAATTTTAAACAGTCTTTCTACTTCATTTGGTATGTTCAATATTAATTTTAAACAGTCTTACTTTTAAACAGTCCTCAGGTTGTGACATGTTGTTACATATTTAGCCCCAAGGTATGGTCTGTCTCCTTCTCCTAGGACTAATCTCAATTTTGACAGATCATCCAATTCCTTGAAATCTGGGGTTGTTTGGCTTAGCTTGTTGAATAATATGTTTCTTGATGTGTTGAATTTTTCGCATTTTAGGAGGAAATGCATTTCTGTTTCAACCTCGCCAGCCAGACATTGATCGCATATTCTATTCTCTCTAGGCTGCCAGGATTTCTTGTATCTGCCTTTTTCAATTTCCAGTTGGTGGTCGCTTAGTCTGTACCTGGTGAGGGTCTGTCTCTGTTTTGTGTCTCTGATGGTCGTGAGGTAGTCTGCCAGTTTATATTCTCTTTTTAGGGCCCGGTAACATTCTAATCTGCTTTGGCTTTCGGTTATTTTGTTCCAATGTTCCAGGTAGGTTTCTTTGCATTTTTTAATGATTTGGTTCACTCGGATTGGTGTTTGGACGGCTGTGTTGGTCTGGGGCTGGTCAGGGTCCGGCTGAGTACTTAGTTTCAGTAGCAGCTGACTCAGGGGACTCTTTTCTGGGTTTAGCTCTTGGGTCTGAAAGGCTTTGAAATGAAGGGTGTCTGGGGAGCTAGATTTGAGGTGATTTAGGAAGTTTAGTGCTCGTTTTTGGATGTTTATTATCAGTGGGTATCTGCCTAGTTCGGCTCTGCATGCATTTGTTGGCGTTTTTCTTTGGGTGCGAAGGATGCTTCGGCAGAATTCTGCATGTAGGGCTTCTATTGTGTGTTTTTCCCATTTAGTGTAGCTTTGGTGATTTAGCGGGCCCCATACTTCACTACCGTACAGTGCAATGGGCAGGATTATGCTGTCAAAAATTTTGAGCCAGATTTTTATTGGGATTTGGATGTTGTAGAATTTTCTTTTTATTGCATATAGGGCTCTTCGGGCTTTTTCTTTTAGTGCATTCACTGCTATGCTGAAGCTTTCTCTCTCTCTCTCTCGCCAGCTTTCTCTCTCTCTCTCTCGCCAGCTTTCTCTCTCTCTCTCTCGCCAGCTTTCTCTCTCTCTCTCTCTTGCCAGCTTTCTCTCTCTCTCTCTCTCGCCAGCTTTCTCTCTCTCTCTCGCCAGCTTTCTCTCTCTCTCTCTCTCGCC
Source organism: Somniosus microcephalus (assembly GCF_052327205.1). Lineage (NCBI taxonomy): Eukaryota > Metazoa > Chordata > Chondrichthyes > Squaliformes > Somniosidae > Somniosus > Somniosus microcephalus. The sequence goes on from NC_141003.1 coordinate 29,256,967, forward strand.
AGCTTTCTCTCTCTCTCTCTCTCTCTCTCTCTTGCCAGCTTTCTCTCTCTCTCTCTACAGCTTTCTCTGTCTCTCTCTCGCCAGCTTTCTCTGTCTCTCTCTCCAGCTTTCTCTGTCTCTCTCTCTACAGCTTTCTCTGTCTCTCTCTCTACAGCTTTCTCTGTCTCTTTCTCGCCAGCTTTCTCTGTCTCTCTCTAGCCAGCTTTCTCTGTCTGTCTCTCGCCAGCTTTCTCTGTCTCTCTCTCGCCAGCTTTCTCTGTCTCTCTCTCGCAAGCTTTCTCTGTCTCTCTCTCGCCAGCTTTCTCTGTCTCTCTCTCGCCTGCTTTCTCTGTCTCTCTCTCACCAGCTTTCTCTGTCTCTCGCCAGCTTTCTCTGTCTCTCTCTCGCCAGCTTTCTCTGTCTCTCTCTCTCCAGCTTTCTCTGTCTCTCTCTCGCCAGCTTTCTCTCTCTCTCTCCAGCCTTCTCTGTCTCTCTCTCGCCAGGTTTCTCTGTCTCTCTCTCTCCAGCTTTCTCTGTCTCTCTCTCTCCAGCTTTCTCTGTCTCTCTCTCTCCAGCTTTCTCTGTCTCTCTCTCTCCAGCTTTCTCTGTCTCTTTCTCGCCAGCTTTCTCTGTCTCTCTCTCTCGCCAGCTTTCTCTGTCTCTCTCTCTCGCCAGCTTTCTCTGTCTCTCTCTCGCCAGCTTTCTCTGTCTCTCGCCAGCTTTCTCTGTCTCTCTCTCGCCAGCTTTCTCTGTTTCTCTCTCGCCAGCTTTCTCTGTCTCTCTCTCACCAGCTTTCTCTGTCTCTCTCTGGCCAGCTTTCTCTGTCTCTCTCTGGCCAGCTTTCTCTGTCTCTCGCCAGCTTTCTCTGTCTCTCTCTCGCCAGCTTTCTATGTCTCTGTCTCCCCAGCTTTCAATTTCAATTTCAATTCAATTCAAATGCTTTATTGGCATGAAAGTTTACAGGGAACCATATTGCCAAAGCTTACATAACAAAAAGTACAGTTTTCCAACATTCTGTAGGTGTCAAACAATTTCGACCTTCGTTGGGTACATACAATATTAGTTTAAACAATATTAATTTAAACAGTCGTTGAACATCGTTGGCTACATTCAGTATTAATTTTAAACAGTCCTCAGGTTGTGACATGTTGTTACATATTTGGCACCAAGGTATGGTCTGTCTCCTTCTCCCAGGACTAATCTTAATTTTGACAGGTCATCCAATTCTTTGAAATCTGGGGTTTTTTGGCTGAGCTTGTCAAATAATATGTTTCTTGTTGTGTTGAATTTTTTGCATTTTAGGACGAAATGCATCTCTGTCTCAACCTCGCCGGCCAGACATTGATCACGTATTCTATTCTCTCTAGGCTGCCAGGATTTCTTGTATCTTCCTTTTTCAATTGCCAGTTGGTGGTCGCTTAGTCTGTACCTGGTGAGGGTCTGTCTATGTTTTGTGTCTCTGATGGTCGAGAGATCGTCTGCCAGTTTATATTCTCTTTTTAGGGCCCGGTAACATTCTAATCTGCTTTGGCTTTTGGTTATTTTGTTCCAATGTTCCAGGTAGGTTTCTTTGCATTGTTTAATGATTTGGTTCACTCGGATTGGTGTTTGGACGGCAGTGTTGGTCTGGGACTGGTCAGGGTCTGGCTGAGTAGGAGTACTTAGTTTCAGTAGCAGCTGACTCAGAGGACTCTTTTCTGGGTTTAGCTCTTGGGTCTGGAAGGCTTTAAAATGAAGGGTTTGTGGGGAGCTAGATTTGAGGTGATTTAGGAAGTTTAGTGCTCATTTTTGGATGTTTATTATCAGTGGGTATCTGCCTAGTTCGGCTCTGCATGCATTTGTTGGTGTTTTCCTTTGGGTGCAAAGAATGCTTCGGCAAAATTCTGCATGTAGGGCTTCTATTGTGTGTTTTTCCCATTTAGTGTAGCTATGGTGATTGAGCGGGCCCCATACTTCACTACCGTACAGCGCAATAGGCAGGATTAGGCTGTCAAATATTTTGAGCCAGATTTTGATTGGGATTTGGATGTTGTAGAATTTTCTTTTTATTGCATATAGGGCTCTTCAGGATTTTTCTTTTAGTGCATTCACTGCTATGCTGAAGCTCCCTGGTGCTGTAATGGTTAGACCAAGGTAAGTGTAGCTCATAGTGTGTCCTATGATGGTATCACTGAGAGTAAACTGGTATTTGTTTTCCTGACACCTGGGCCTTTTTTGAAAAATCATGATGTTGGTTTTCTTTAGATTTACTGTTAGGGCCCAATTTTGGCAGTATTTGTCGAGTAGGCCTAATTGTTGCTGTAATCCCTGTTCTGTGGGAGACAGCAGAACCAGGTCGTCCGCATAGAACAGGGATTTCACTTCTCCATCCAGGAGACAGAGACCCGGTGACTCGCTTTGCTCCAGCATGTCTGCTAATTCATTTATGTATATGTTGAACAGGGTCGGGCTCAAATTGCAGCCCTGCTGGATGCCTCTTCTCTGGGTGAAGAAATCGGTGCGTTTGTCTCCAATTTTGACACCGCATTTATTTTTCAGATACATCGATTTAATAAGGTCATAGACTTTGCCCCCTATTCCACACTGAAGAAGTTTATAATAGAGCCCTTCGTGCCAGATAGAGTCAAAGGCTTTCTTGAAGTCAATGAAACAAGCGAATATTTTCCCATTTTTTGTTTGGTGTATATGTTTTTCAATGAGAGTGTGAAGGGTATAGATATGGTCGGTGGTGCGGTGTTTTGGAAGAAAGCCTATTTGATTTTTTCTAAGGATATTATGTTTGTTAAGAAAATCCAGGAATCTACTATTTAGAATACTGCAGAATAACTTCCCTAGACAACTGTTGACACAGATGCCGCGGTAGTTATTTGGGTCTGATTTGTTTCCACTTTTATATATGGGAGAGATGAGTCCTTGGCACCAGATATCGGGAAAACAGCCTGAACGTAGTATGGTGTTGAATAACTTGAGTACAGCATCCTGCATCTCCATATTGCTGAACTTGAGCATTTCATTTTTGATGTTGTCTGGACCACAGGCTTTCTTTAGGTGGAGAGATTTTGTTTTTGTGGCCAATTCTTTCCATGTGATTGGGGAGTCTAGAGGGTTTTGGTTGTCTTTAATTGTTGCTTCTAATGTGTGGAGTTTTTCTGTGACATGATGTTGACTTGGGTTTGTTTCGTTTATTGGGATGTCTTTGTAGAGGTTTTCAAAATGTGTTCTCCAGATGTCGCCATCTTGGATTGGTAATGCTTGCAATTGTGTTCTACTCAGGTTATTCCACATATCCCAGAATTGATTTGGATTAATGGAGTTTTCAATTTCTTCGAGTATTTTGTGGGTATAATTTTGTGTTTTGTTCCTAATGGTGTGTTTATATCTTTTGAGGGTCTCATTGTATCTAATACGTAGGTCTGGATTGTTTGGTTGGCGATGCTTTTGGTTTGATATTTTTCTCAGGTCTTTTCTGGCATTTTTGCATTCGTGGTCAAACCATTTCTCATTTTTATTTTGTCTTTTGTAACGTTTCCTCTTCTGTTTCACAAGGTCGGCTTTTACAGCTGCCTCATGGAAGATCATATTTATATCATCTATGGCCATGTTTACACCATCTCTGGTGATCTCATATAGATTTTCTTTAAATTTTGATATTTTACTTGTGAGATCATGTGAATTTAGTGCTGTGATGAATTTATCTCCACTGTCTGGGGCCCATCTGTATGTCTGGTTTATTTTATGGAGCTTACTGGGTTCCTTTTTTGTGTCTGTAGTTTGGGCAGAAAGTTTAAGGTACACATTTATTTGGTTATGGTCTGAGAGGGGGGATTGCTGCCTGACAGTGAATGCGTTGATATCGCAGGGGTCCAGGTCAGTGATTGTATAATCCACCACACTGGACCCAAGAGTTGAGGAATATGTGAGTCTCCCTAAGGAGTCCCCTCTGAACCTACCGTTAACTATGTACAGGCCTAAGGCTCGGCAGAGTTGCACTACCTCCCTACCGCTTTTATTTATTTCACAGTCAAGGTTGTTCCGATTTGCGATGGCTGGTGTGACATATAAAGGGGTCTGGCCAAACACATGGTTGTTGCCCTGTGGGTCTATGAAGTCGGGTTCACATCCGGTCCTTGCATTTAGGTCCCCACATAGTAGCACCTTTCCTTTGGCCTGGAAATGGCTGATTTCCATGTGGAGAGTATCAAAAAACTCCTCTTCAAAATATGGCGATTCTATTGGAGGTATGTAGATCGCACATAAGTAGACATCTTTTTTTGTTATTCCTATATTTTTATCTAATTTTAGCCATACATGTGATTTTCCCTGTTTAATCGGTGAGATGTGTTTGTCCAGTTCTCCTTTATACCACACCAAGATTCCCCCGGAGGTTCTGCCCTTGCGTGTCTTAGTGTTCTTTACTGAGGGCACAATGATTTCATGGTACAATGGAGGACAGTGGGTGGGCACGTCCTTTTGGCACCATGTTTCTGTTAACACATGATGTGCCTCAATAATTCCGAGACTCGATGTTAGCAAAACAAAACAAGGCTTTTATTAACTTAGAAAGTAACACGTAAGAGAGAGAGGTATCTTCCTTCTGGAGACTGAGGCCTGACTGAGCTAGCTTACAAAAGGGGCCAGGTATGGGCGGAGCCCTACACACAGCACATTCCAGCACATTCCAATAAACAATACAATGAGGACTGGGGGAAGGGAAATGACACTGAAACCGACCACAGTCACAGGCAGTGATGAATGGAATATTTCATCACATTCACCCCTTCTATAGATTTAGTCTGTTCGGGGGTTTGATAGTCCTCTGCGACCGACGTGGCTGTTGTGGTGCCGCGGGTGTCGGCTGGGTGTCCCCGGTAGCCTCCTGGGTCTCTGCTGGGGGTGCCGCCAGGGTTGTTGAAGGGGTAGTTGGTGGGGGTGCCATTGGTCGATGTTCTTCCGGGGGTGATGAAAGAGTAGTGGGTGGGTAAGAGTTGCTGTGATCGTTGTTGCTGCTATTGCCGTGGTTGTTGTCGATGCCGGCTGGGGCGACGTCTTTTATGGACACGGTGTCCTCCCTTCCGTCGGCGTGCCGGACATATGCGTATTGGGGGTTGGCGTGGAGTAGGTGTACTGGCTCCACGAGGGGGTCCGTCTTGTGGCCCCTCACATGCCTTCGCACGAGTACCGGACCTGGGGTGGAGAGCCATGACGGCATGGATACGCCTGAGGTGGAATTCCGGGGAAAGACAAACATTCGTTCATGAGGCGTGCCATTAGTGGCCGTACACAATAGCGACCGTATCGAATGGAGCACATCCGAGAGGACTTCCTGCCAGCGGGAGATAGGGAGGCCCTTGGTCCTTAGAGCTAGAGTGACTGCTTTCCATACTGTCCCGTTCTCTCGCTCCACTTGGCCATTACCCCGGGGGTTGTAGCTGGTGGTACGGCTCGTGGCGATCCCCTTGTACAGCATGTACTGGCGTAGCTCTTCACTCATGAAGGACGCCCCCCTATCCGTATGGATGTAGCTCGGCATACCGAACAGGCAGAACAGGCTGTTGAGGCATTTAATGACCGTGGCGCTGGTCATGTCTGGGCAGGGGAAGGCGAATGGGAACCGGGAGTATTCGTCCACAATGTTCAGGAAGTAAACATTGCGGTCGATGGACGGGAGGGGGCCCTTGAAATCTAAGCTGAGCCGCTCAAAGGGCCGTGTAGCTTTGATTAAGTGGGCTCTATCTGGGCGGTAGAACCGAGGCTTGCACTCAGCGCAAGTGCGGCAGTTCCTGGTCAGAGACCGAACTTCCTCAATCGAGTAGGGTAAGTTACGGGACTTTATGAAGTGGAACAGCCGCGTGACCCCTGGGTGGCAGAGGTTGTTGTGGAGGGTCTGTAGCCAATCCCCGGTGGCGCTGGCACACATCCCTCGTGAGAGGGCGTCAGGGGATTCGTTAAGGGCCCCTGGCCGGTAAATGATGTCGTACTCGAAGGTGGAGAGCTCGATCCGCCACCTAAGAATCTTATCATTTTTAATCTTCCCCCTCTGTTTATTATTGAACATAAACGCTACCGACCGCTGGTCGGTAAGTAGGGTGAAGCGTTTGCCGGCTAGGTAGTGGCGCCAGTGGCGCACTGCCTCCACGATGGCTTGGGCCTCCTTTTCCACGGAGGAGTGTCTGATCTCGGGCCCTTGGAGGGTCCTCGAGAAGAAAGCTACGGGCCGCCCCGCCTGGTTGAGGGTGGCCGCCAAGGCGAAGTCAGACGCATCACTTTCCACTTGAAATGGAGTGTTCTCGTCCACTGCCTGTAGCGTGGCCCGCTCAATATCCTGCTTAATGCTTTTGAAGGCAGTGTGGGCCTCAGCAGAGCGCGGAAAAGAGGATGCTTTCAAGAGGGGGCGGGCTTTGTTGGAGTAGTTGGGGATCCATTGGGAATAATAAGAAAATAACCCCAGGCACCTTTTCAGGGCTTTGGGAGTGTTGGGCAGGGGCAGCTCCCGTAGGGGGCGCAATCGGTCGGGGTCTGGTCCGATTTCCCCATTCTCCACCATGCTGCCTAGTATGCAGAGGCGCGTGGTGTTGAAAACGCACTTGTCCTCGTTGTAGGTGAGGTTGAGATTTTGTGCGGTTTCCAGGAACCTCTCGAGGTTCGAGTTGTGACCCTGCTGATTGTGGCCGCAGATGGTGACGTTGTCGAGGTAGGGGAAGGTTGCCTGCAAGTGGTGGTCATCGACCATGCGGTCCATCTCCCTCTGAAAGACCGAGACCCCATTCGTCACCCCAAAGGGGACTCTGAGGAATTGGTATAGGCGTCCGTTCGCCTCGAAGGCGGTGTACGGGCGGTCCTCTGGTCTGATAGGGAGCTGGTGGTACGCTGACTTGAGGTCGATGGTGGAGAACACCCGGTATTGGGCGATTTGGTTCACCATTTCTGATATACGGGGTAGCGGGTAGGCGTCTAGTTGGGTGTACCTGTTGATCGTTTGACTATAGTCGATCACCATCCGTTTCTTCTCGCTGCCCCTTACCACTACCACTTGGGCGCGTCACGGGCTGTTGCTGCGTTCAATAATGCGCTCTTTCAGGAGCCTGTCTACCTCGGTCGCGATAAACCGCCTGTCCTCCCAGCTGTACCTCCTGCTTTTGGTCGCTACTGGCCGGCAGTTAGGGGTAAGGTTCGCGAATAGCGAAGGCGGCTTTACCTTCAGGGTAGCCAGACCGCACACTGTGAGGGGCGGCTGGGACCCACCGTACTTGAGCGTGATGCTTTGGTGGTTGCACTGGAAATCCAGGCCCAAGATCACGCTCGCACATAGGTTCTTCATGATTAATACTTTAAAATTATCGTATACAGTTCCGTTAACGCCCAATTGTACTGTGCAGTAACCCAGAATGGTCGATGTCTGGGTTTTATCAGCCATAGAGATGGTACCCTGAGCAGGGACCACCTTTAGGGAGAGTTGTTGTGCCAGTTCAGCGTGGATAAAACTCTCCGTGCTTCCACTGTCAATTAAACATTTAACCCGGCACCCGTTTACCTCGATGTCCACCATTGATTTGGATAGCGGGTGCGGCCTGGTCTGGTCCACTGTGACCGATGCCACTGTAGGGCCCTGATCGATACAAGATGGCGTCCACGCTGTCTGCTCATAAGATGGCGGACCCCACGAGGTCGGGCAAGATGGCGTCCAAGATGGCCGCTCCCACGGCGCACACGCAGTGGTGGCGGGTTTTCCGATGGTTGGTTTTCCGGCGGGGTTCCCTCTGCACACCTTCCCGAAGTGCCCCTTCTTACTGCACTTAAAGCAGGTGGTGCCTTTCGCCGGGCACAGGTTTCTGGTGTGTTTTGGCTGCCCGCAGAAGTAGCAGTTGTGTCCCTGACGCGTCGCGGCTGTCGTAGGGCTTCTGGGGGGAGAGCGGGGCCCCGCCAGTGTCGGGCTGCCGGGCGGGGAAGATGCCTTCCAAGATGGCGGCACCCTCGGTGCACACGTGGCGGCGTGGACGGTGCAGGCTGAAGAGTAGGCGTCCGAGTTTCTCTGGGCCACATCCAGGGATCGCGCGGTGTCCGCAGCCTGTTTCAGGTCCAACCCCGTTTTTTCCAGCAGTTTTTGCCGGATGTAAGTGGAGCTGAGGCCTGTGATAAAGGCATCGCGAACAAGCTCGTCAGTGTACACTGCGGCTTTTACATCTCGGCACTTGCAGTCTTTGCCAAGCATTTTCAGGGTGCTTAGGAACTCCTCCACCGATTCCCCAGGTCGCTGTGCGCGAGTAGCGAGCAGATGCCTAGCATACACCTCATTCGTAGGCTGCTGGTAATGCGCCTTTAAGATGTCGCAGGTGGCCAGGTACGTCTCGGCGTCTTGGATGAGGGGGTAAACCCGGTGGCTTACCCAATTCCGCAGAATTCCGAGTCTCATCCTCGCAGCGTCCGTAGCGTCTTTGACGGCTGCGGAATTGTCCAGGACGAATTCCATACACTCAAACCAGTGTCCGAAGCGTGCTGATGCGTCCGGAGCATGTTGATCCAAATCCAAACGTTCGGGTTTCAGGAGTTGATCCATAGTGTTGAAAAATAAGTTAATAAAATTGATGTGCCTCAATAATTCCGAGACTCGATGTTAGCGAAACAAAACAAGGCTTTTATTAACTTAGAAAGTAACACGTAAGAGAGAGAGGTATCTTCCTTCTGGAGACTGAGGCCAGACTCAGCTAGCTTACAAAAGGGGCCAGGTATGGGCGGAGCCCTACACACAGCACATTCCAGCACATTCCAATAAACAATACAATGAGGACTGGGGGAAGGGAAATGACACTGAAACCGACCACAGTCACAGGCAGTGATGAATGGAATATTTCATCACAACACAATTATATCAATGTCTTTTATAGCTTTTAGGAATTCAGGGTCTGTACTCTTCATCCCAAAAGTTGAGGAGCGGAGACCCTGGATATTCCAGCAGCTTATGTGGAAAGAACGCATTTATATAGTTCAAAAAACAAAATAAAATGGACCTATTTTGTGGGACGAGTGTGAAAACAGTAGTTTCACTTCTGTTTCACTTCTGGATCTTTTAGTGTTGGGCATGTGGGTTAATGATAAAAGCACTTGAGCCATTAGAAGTTTGTTTATGGACATTTAAGTCTTACTCCTGGCGCAGCATATTGAAGTGGAAGAGATTGTGTCAAATGTTGATCTACAAAGCAACATTCTGAATGATACTCAGCCACAGGCAACTCTGCACAAAAACAGACTGCAGGCAAGAAAATATTCCAGCCTTTGATCTTTCAGGTCACCGGATAAACTCAGCAATGGACTTAAACCAAATTGAGGTCATGGCTTTTCTTCTTCTGTTTTTTTAATGAGTTGTCATTCTGGTTTGTTCAATTCTTCCAGTTCTGTCCTCCAGCTACATAACAAGAAAAGATCTGAGCAGAATCGCATTGGCTTAATCCATTGTCCGTTCACCTCAGGCAAAGGGAGATGAAAAGCAAAGTATGGGTGAGATTTTTTCGAGATCCAGTGCCACCATTAGGGCCTCGAACCCAGTGAGCGACTTCGTGAAAAATCACAGAGGGTACAACCATTGTTATTCGATAGGCCACTCGCTGCATGTGAGGCAATACCGGGGGCATGGGATTTGATTAAAATTTGCCCATGTTTGTGAAACTTAATCCGTCACAAAGGAAATCTGTCCCCAACAATGAAACCCATAATATGGCCCAAGTCTCAATCAGACAAGCAATAAGAACAGCTTGATGAGGACCAGAAATGTAGGGCTGATTTTCCTCTGCTTTTGTGCCTCAGGAATGCTTTGCTTCCCAGACACAAAGCAGGGAAAGGGCAGTGGAGACCCGTGGTGCCGGATCTCTGTCCCTTTTGCGCTTCTCCTTGGGTTTCCCAGGGAGGACAGAGGGTGGAACACTCATCTGAAAGGGATGGAAGCATGTAGGTTGGATGGTAATGAGGCAGGAGTGACATCATCATACCACCCACCTTATTTTCTAGCTCTGAGCTCAGTGGAAGCCCAAACTTTGTGACATCTGCAGCAGGTTGCCTTAGTACTTGTGCCCAGCCCCCTTAGGTCAGAGGATCTGAGAAAGGGAAAGCAGCAAACTCTTTACAGGCTTCAAAACTCCTTTTCTTTATCCTGGGCAGCACCAGTATTGGGGCTGGAGGAGCCAGGCCCTGAAGATGATGGGTATTACTGCTGATGCAGGCCTCTTAGAGCTGCTTCTTCTCAAAAAAATGCCACTGGATGTTTTACACCCACCTGAACAGGCCTCCATTTCACACCTAACCTGAAAGACAGCACCTCTGACACTGCAGCACTCCTCAGTACAACGCCCAGATTATATGGTCAAGTCTGGAGCGGGGCTTACACCACAGCATTCTGATCTAGAAGCAAGAGAGCTACCTCTGAGGCAAGCTAACACTAATGGGTCAAAGATGCAATTACTGCTGCCATTGAACACGATTTAAGAATGGTGCCTTCCCTATTATGCACAAGTGAAAAGATACACAGCAGCTAACTGATTACAAGAAGTTGAGGGCTTACTTTGAGAAAAATCAAACCCATGTGTACTTGTGGCTCAATCTAGAGTTACCATTTTACTGGTAGTTCATTTACTTGCACACTGACCGCAGATGTGTCTTCACTTATTTAGCAATTGTAGACCACATAAGAACATAAGGACATAAGAAATAGGAGCAGGAGTAGGCCAATCGGCCCCTTGAGCCTGCTCCGCCATTCAATAAGATCATGGCTGATCTGATCCTAACCGCCAATCTACTATCACAGAACCATTTCCTGAATCTAACAGAATTAGACACATGAAATAGAAGCAGGATCAGGCTACACGGCCCCTGGGCCCGCTCCGCTACCCACAGGGCCATGTCCGATCCGAACCTAGACTCATGTCCAAATTCCTGCCCGCTCCCCGTAACCCTTAATTCCCTTTACTTCTAGGAAACTGTCTATTTCTCTTTTAAATTTATGTAATGATGTAGCTTCTACAGCTTTTTGGGGCAGCATATTCCATGGACCTACCACCCTCTGAGTGAAGTAGTTCCTCCTCATCTCAGTTTTGAAAGAGCAGCCCCTTATTCTAAGACTATGCCCCCTAGTTCTAGTTTCACCCATCATCGGGAACATCCTCCCCGCATCCACCCGATCCAGCCCCTTCACAATCTTATATGTTTCAATAAGATCGCCTCTCATTCTTCTGAACTCCAATGAGTAGAGTCCCAATCTACTCAACCTCTCCTCATATGTCCATCCCCTCATCCCCGGGATTAACCGAGTGAACCTTCTTTGTACTGACTCGAGAGCAAGTATGTCTTTTCTTAAGTATGGACACCAAAACTGTATGCAGTATTCCAGGTGCGGTCTCACCAATACCTTGTACAACTGAAGCAATACCTCCCTATTTTTATATTCTATCCCCCTAGCAATGAAAGCCAACATTCCATTGGCCTTCTTAATCACTTGCTGCACCTGCATACTAACCTTTTGAGTTTCGTGCACCAGGACCCCCAGATCCCTTTGTACTTCAGTACTTTCCAGTTTCTTGCCATTAAGATAATAACTTGCTCTACGATTTTTCCTGCCAAAGTGCATAACCTCACACTTTCCAGTATTGTATTCCATCTGCCAAATCTCTGCCCACTTACTTAGCCTGTCTATGTCCCCTTGCAGGTTTTTTATGTCCTCCTCACTCACTACTTTCCCTCCCATCTTAGTATCATCTGCAAACTTTGATATGTTACACTCGGTCCCCTCCTCCAAATCGTTAATATAGATTGTAAAGAGTTGGGGACCCAGCACTGACCCCTGCGGAACACCACTAGTTACTGATTGCCAGTCTGAGAATGAACCATTTATCCCAACTCTCTGCCTTCTGTTAGATAGCCAATCCTCTATCCATGCCAGAATATTTCCCCCAATCCCGTGATTTTTTATCTTAAGCAATAATCTTTTATGTGGCACCTTATCAAATGCCTTTTGGAAGTCTAAATACACTACGTCCACTGGTTGCCCTTTATCCACCCTATATGTTACTTCCTCAAAGAACTCCAGCAAATTTGTCAAACATGACTTCCCCTTCATAAAACCATGCTGACTTTGTCCTATTAAATTATGATTATCCAAATGTCCTGTTACTGTCTCCTTAATAATGGACTCCAAAATTTTACCTACCACAGATGTTAGGCTAACCAGTCTATAGTTTCCAGCCTTCTGTCTACTGCCTTTTTTAAATAAGGGTGTTACATTAGCAGTTTTCCAGTCTGCCGGGACCTTTGCTGAGTCCAGGGAGTTTTGGAAAATGATTACCAATGCATCCACAATCCCTACCGCCACTTCCCTCAAGACCCTAGGATGTAAGCCATCAGGTCCAGGTGATTTATCCGCCTTGAGTCCCATTAATTTACTGAGTACCACTTCCTTAGTGATTTTGATCGTGTTTAGCTCCTCCCCCCCTATAGCCCCCTGTTTGTCCAGTGTTGGGATATTCTTAGTGTCCTCTACTGTAAAGACTGAGACAAAATATTCATTCAGTGTTTTTGCCATTTCCATATTTCCCACCATTAATTTCCCGGTCTCATCCTCTAAGGGACCAACATTTACTTTAGCCACCCTTTTTCTTTTTATATAACTATAAAAACTCTTACTATCTGTTTTTATATTTTTTGCTAATTTACTTTCATATACTATCTTCCCTTTCTTAATCAATCTTTTTGTTATTTTTTGCTGTCTTTTAAAGTTTTCCCAATCCTCTATCCTCCCACTAGATTTGGCTACCTTATATGCCCTTGTTTTTAGTCGAATACTATCCTTAATTTCTTTAGTTAGCCACGGATGGCTGTCTTTTCTTTTACACCCTTTTCTTCTCAGTGGAATATATTTTTTTTGGAAGTTGTAAAATAACTCCTTAAATGTACACCACTGATCATGTATCGTCTTACACTTTAATCTATTTTCCCAATCCACTCTACTCAATTCCGCTCTCATACCTTCATAGTCTCCTTTATTCAAGCTTAGCATGCTTGTTTGAGATCCAACCTTCTCACCCTCTAATTGAATATGGAATTCAACCGTGTTATGGTCACTCATTCCAAGGGGATCCTTTACTAGGACATTTTTAATTAATCCTGTCTCGTTACACAGGACCAGATCTAAGGTTGCTTGCCCCCTGGTCGGTTCAGTTACATACTGCTCAAGAAACCCATCCCTAATACACTCAATGAACTCATCCTCAAGGCAGCCCTGCCCAATTTGATTTGTCCAATTAATATGATAGTTAAAATCCCCCATAATTATAGATGTTCCCTTATTACAAGCCTCAACTATTTCCTGATTGATACTCCAACCAACAGAGTTGCAACTGTTCGGAGGCCTATAGACTACGCCCACTAGTGTTTTTTTCCCCTTATTATTCCAGTGACCTCCTTGCCCAGCTCTTTGGTTACTGGTCCTCAGTCCAAACGGCTCTGAGAACGGATATCAGTAGCTTGCAAACATTCCTAGAGAAGTTAAGGATGGGTTACTCTGAACGCCTTGAACAGTCCGTGCAGAACAACATATGACCAAAATATTCCAATTAACCAGCAAGCTGAGGTAATGCCTTGCTGTCAACAAAAAAATCATATCATCCATGTCCCTTGGAGGCACAACATAGTAATTTAATGTAAAACCTATATATAAAACAAAAGCCTGTTCAAACGTGTAAGAGAGTTGGTCCATATGGGAACTTAGGAAACACTGCCATCCCCACAACTGGCATCACAGTAAGGAGCATCTTAATGAATACAGATGTTCAATGGCATCTCAAGGCTGGGTCAGTGGTGAGCCAAAATGATACCAATATATTATTGGGTAGCTTCATTTCCCAATCCATGCAGCCAGAATGGAATCATGTGCCGCAGAGTTAATTTGTTTTCTGAGGGTTCCATTTTCATGCAGGGTGGCTCCAGAATGCCGAGAATAGCCCTTTCAGCACGCACCATTCCTACTGTAGAAGAATGCATGGTGGATTCATTCACGGCCATCAAACAGGGGATTCAGGTGCTCCGCTACTTCATCACTTGTCCACATTCATCTCGCCTTCCCCACGGCATTTGCCAGTCATTACTTTTGCCCCATACAGTCTTTGGCATGGCTGAAAAATACATTTAAAATACTTGCATCCTTCAGGAAGGCGGAATTTTTTTTCCCCTGCCGTGCAGGCACTTACTTTTAAATAAAACCAGACTCATTGTAGGCTGGGAGATTTCCATGAGTAAGTGGTTAGAGCTAATCTCAGGAAATCCTGAGAGGTCCACTCAACACGATATCATTGAGTGCAAAGCTTGATGCTCCATGGCCTTGCTATTTAGTCACCCCATCAGAAAATTCACTCTAAAGTTGAGCATGAAGAAAATGTGTTACATTTAAGTAGTCCCTTGTACAGTAATTGGCAAGGCTTTTTTTTAACATAACGTGGAGTGATAGAATTTTGAGGGATATTCCCTGAGGTTTCTAGGAATATGTAAGCAGATATGGTTTCCTGACGGTTGTCTTTGTGTCAGATACACACTCCACAACATGGTGTAGCAGTCGCCAGTGCCAGTCTGTGTCGCCAAAATATTCCAAGACAAGGACCTTTTAACAGTAACTCTGCTCAGAGGTTAGTGCTGAAGCATACACTAACTCTTCTAGACAAGCTAATCATTTATAAAATACACCTGAAAGCAATGCACTGTGTATGTGCCTTTTGCCCTCTGAGGTGACAATTCTCTTTAGGAATTACCTTATGTATTTATGATATATCCCAATGGCACTGCTCACGTTGAGTCAGAGGAAAGTTGCTCTTGTTCCCCCATCCTCCAGGCCTCCGTCTAACTCTGGCCCTATCTCCTCACACATCAATGTTGTGTGTTGTATACACTGTAATTATCCCAATGTCCTCTGATTCAGCAAAACTCTCATTGCTCCTGACTTCAGCCTCCTCTCCATGTGTCCCCTCTCTGCCTCTTGTTTTATTCTCTCCTGCCTTCCACTGCTCTGTGACCCAGCTCCCCCTCTCTCTCCCATCAGCATTCCTCTCTCCAGATGACCATTGTTACCTCCCTGTCTGCCCATAATGGAATCTACACCTGCTCTTAGGGGCCATACTGGGTTAGATTTCCTGGGGACTCTGACTTTAAGGCCCTCATTCCGACAGTTACATCAGAGATGTACCCAGGCCCAGGGCGAAAATTTCCAATGGTGAATTATTATTTGATATGATTCTAATGGTTAGTTCACAGCTGCCAATCTTTCTGTTTGGACATGATTGCACATAAACAGGGCAGTCTGCAAACTGATGGAAATCTGTGTGCATATGAGCTGGTGATGTCCATTATAGAATCATAGAAGGTGTAGCACAGAAAGGGATCATTCAGCCCTTGATGCCAAGTTCTTCAGAAAATGCTTTCCACTCTAATCCCATTTCTTTGCCCTTTCCCAGTGACCAGTGTCCATTTATAGTCTTCCTTTTCAAATGTTTATTCAATTTCACCTTAAGTGATGCTAAAAGGAGTAATTTTACAAACTCAAAGTCCTGGCTTGGAGCCTCACACAAGGGGCGTGTATATCAGGAGTTCAGATGTGTGGTCACTGTGATTTTACATCCATTAAGATGAATGTATGGAAAGTTATGGGGAGTGAGCGTCTGAATTCCTGATGGACACTCTCAGTGGAAAGGCTCTGTATCTAAAGCACAAATTGGTAAAATGAGCTGATATTGTCTACCTCAGTATCTACTTGTGGTGAAACATTCTATGTTTCCACAAGCCCTCTGGGTGACGTAACTCTATAGCACTCTTTTCAGTGCTGATGGGCATGTGCTAGCAGCACAAAAAAGGCCCAAATTACAATACAATGCGCGCCAGTGTACAGTGTTAAAATAATAGATAATGGGAGTGGTTTTAAGGTTATAATCTCATCAAGTGATTCAGAATGGGTATATAAAATGATGAGCTTTCTTTCTCTGGTTTTGGAATTGTCTCAACTCCCTGCAATCAGTACCAAGTATCCATTATTTTTTCTGTGACCTTGAAACTACTCTGTGGGATTATAGCATCCAAATGCTTAACACATTTGCCTAAAATTCCTTTCTGTGTTATTTTAGTGTTTCACGTCAAAGAGTTAGCAGCTCCACTAAAACAGCCGACAAAGCAATGTCAGACAAATCCAATAAGAACTTGGACACTGTTACCTCACAGAGTCACTTCAAGCCCAGCTTTATTCATGCATTTTTCACTTTTATCATAACTATGTAAATCTTTATTCTTCTATTTTTTTTTAGTTTTATTGATTTATATATCAATCCTTTCACTTAAATCTTTTTTGTTGCTACTTCCTCTTCCTGATTGCTTGGTGAGGCAACTTTACTTTTTTATTGTAACATTTCATGTTTATTAACTCTTTCTATCTTTCAGCGACTCTGCCTATTCACTAAAGAAAAGTAACACCCTCCAACCAACAAATGCTAGGAATGCTTCTGCGCTCCTTTATTCATGACGGCAAATGTGTCTTCCTAGTGATACATAACTGTTGAATTGAGAGATCACATGAGTATCTGAGTGGTAATTTTCAAAGGGCTCCTCTGCTGGTGTGAAGCCTCACTTGGACCAACAGCAGAGCCTTGTGAAACATCACCCTAATGTCTAAATTTTCATTCAAGCTCATACTGAAGGTTAGTGATTAAATAACTTCTTGCAAGTTCACGATTACACCAGTTGTTTGCAATGTCAGTGTTTATTGTTTCTTCAATTACGCTCCATTTTATCCTCGAGTCATTTTTCAACACTTCACTATTAGGACAGTAAAGACAAGCTGTGTGCCTGCCTTCATCAGTATGTTGCCTTCAGCAATTTATTCAGCATGAATTATATCCACTTTACTCAACAGCACACTTTCTTCTATGCAAGTCAGATTAACCTCCAAATTGCTGATTGTCTTTCGCTTTGCAGACAAACCCCATATGGGGAAAGTTTTATCAAACTGATCCCTTTCCAGAAACATCAAGGCAATCCTCAACTTTTTTCTTGGCTTCTTTAGTTCATAACAGACACGGGGGCGGGGGGGGGGGTGGGGGTGGGGGGCGGAATTTTGACTCTGAACGATAATGTAAAATGGACAATATATCAGCTACTCGTCGCACGTCTGTCCCCATTTTCATTTCCATCTTCAATTTTCCAATTTCATTCCTATTTTCAATTTTTAAATCTTTGAATTGTCTTTTGCGTCTTTTAATGCCTGCATTAAAGTTTTTACTCGAAGGCCCCAGCCTTTCTCAAAAGCTGGTGATATTTTTGCCTAGAACTGTGACACTGTGAGCTTGTTGTAGTCTCAGATCATGCAGCGCACCTGATTTCCCCAGATGTGTCAGTACCGTACAGTCAGATGTTTTTCTTTAACTTCCAGCAGTTTCTGCTCAGTTGTTTTTCTTCAAATAGGAGGACAAATTTCCTAAGCTTTATTGAGGTAAAGTTTACATCGAGTGTTTTTTTTAAGTACATATGATGGGGGGATACATTGCTTTGTGCTTGTAAATGGACGCAAGCCGGGTGGTGCACAGAATGCGGACCTGCAGAGGCTGGCCTGAGGACCATCCGAACTTGGTCCTACGGCCTCATCTTAATATCCTGGATGAGCTGTCGGCAGCCATTCCGCCTCCTAAGGCAGGCCGACCATGTTGAGGGATCCAATTTCAGGCCATCTGCCTCAGGCATTGGCCCTCATGTAAGTGCTGGGGGAGGGGGGCAGGTGGTGGGAGTGCAGAAGGAGAACAGAAGGGGGGCGATCGGGGGCCTGCAGCGTTCCGCCGAAGTGCTGCGAAGCTCAGAGGAGCACTCCTGCTTTTCCTGGCTCCATATCAAAATTCCCCCAAAATTGTACTTACCTTCTTGGTGGCTGCTGCTTGCTAGGCACCATCCACACGGGTAAAAGGCTCCCAGAGGGGTCCTAAAACAGGTGTTAGCCCCCTCATTATAATTTTCAACTGTTTTGTGTGGTTGTCCCAAAAATGGCCTGACCCAATATGGGGTCAAACATCTTTCAGACATACTTGGGGTGCAGGGCGTTGGTCCCCGAAATTGGTCCTCATTGCATCTGCTTTACGCCCATAAAACCGCGCAACAAGGTCCATTTCCCACCCTGATGTGTGTGTTCGTGTGTGAATGTGAGACAGTGTGAAAAGTATACATCTGTTGTAGCTTTTATTTTGTGTTCTATACATTTCAGAAAGTGTATTAGCTGAGGAAGTGAGGACAGAGACTGGGGTGACATAGACCGTGGGTTAGAGAGAAAGATAGAGGAGAGAGACAGACAGATAAAAAGTGCATCTTTCTTCATGCCAATGTTAGTTCAATTTTCAAAAAAAAATGTTGACTTTTAAAGCCAATTAATTATTTCACCTGAGTTTTCTTGACAGTTAGAAAAGGTAGTTGATAATTGCTTACATCCTGTGAGACAGTGGTTCTAGGATCTAACAATTGAGAAAGAAAGAAAGAGAAATGGAGACAGAGATGTAGTATAGTGTTGAGATACCGCGGCAAACGTGGGAGTCGAGACCAGAGCTATTGAAAACTCAACTGCTTTATTCCAACCACATGACAAACAGGAACTAGAAAAGCCCGCGCATCCACTTAAATACTTCCCAGACAGGAAGTGCTCCTGGCAGCCTGTCCCTGCGGGAAACAAGTTGCTGGAGGAAAGGGCCCCCGGCTGGGGGCTTCTGCTTAGACTGTCTGTGCCGCCGTGAGCGGATTATGTCCAGTGGTGGCGTGTCGCCACAGAGCTCCCCCCAGAATCCGCTTAGGAGGAGTGGACGAGTCGTGACGGTGGTCTAATGGTTCTGCCGCAGCGGCTCTGAGTGGTCGCCGGTCTGGTTGGTTGGGTCGGGCGGTTCGCCGCCGGCTGTGCTGGCTTGCCGGGGGGACGGCCTCTAGTTGGAGGCTGGGCCACGGGGACCTGTTCCCCTGGTTCTGTGTGCTGGTTTGAGCCGGTCGATGGAGACTGTCTCGACCCTGTCGCCGAGTCGCAGCTTGAAGACCTTGTCCCCGGATTGTAGTACCTCGTACGGACCGTCGTACGGGGGTCGCAGGGGCCCGCGGTGCGCGTCGTGTCGCACGAAGACGAAGCGCGCCTGCTGTAAATTTGGCGGGACGTGAGGTGTGAGTTCGCCGTGTCGGTTGACCGGAAGTGGGGTGAACTGCTGAGCGGAAGAGAAAGAGTCGAGCCGCTGCTGTTCGGACGACCAAGGCTTGGTAGGCTCCGGAAGGAATTCGCCTGGGACGCACAGCGGTTGTCCGTAGACTAACTCCGCTGCCGAGGACTGGAGGTCTTCCTTGACCGCGGTGCGTAGGCCGAGTAGCACCCACGGTAGGCGGTCAGTCCAGGTACTGTCCTGCAGGCTGGCGCGGAGTGAGGCCTTGAGTGACCTGTGGAAGCGTTCACAAAGTCCGTTGGCCTGCGGGTGGTACGCCGTGGTGCGGTGGAGCGTCACCCCGAGGTTGCGTGCTGTGGCCGTCCAGAGTTCGGAGGTGAACTGGGCGCCTCTGTCGGAGGTTATGTCGGCCGGTATGCCGAACCTCACAACCCAGGTGTTAACGAACGCCCTGGCTATGTCGGCTGTGGTGGTGGAGGTCAGCGGCACTGCCTCAGGCCAGCGTGTGTAGCGGTCGACCATCGTGAGGAGATAAGTTTGGCCTTGCGATGGCGGCAGGGGACCGACGATGTCGACGTGTACGTGGTCGAAGCGGCGGCTGGGTACCTCGAAGTCTCCCAGGGGTGCTTTGGTGTGCAGCTGTACCTTAGCCCGTTGGCAGGCGAGGCAGGAGGTGGCCCAAGTCCGAACATCTCTGCTGAGGCCACGCCAGACGAAGCGCTTGGAGAGGAGTTTGACGGATGCGCGGGAACCCGGGTGAGAGAGCCCGTGGAGCACGTCGAAGACGTGGCGGCGCCAGGTCTCAGGGACGACCGGCCTGGGTTGGCCGAGTGAGACGTCGCACGTGACTGCCGTGGCTTCGGGCCCGTGCGCGACCTTGGCTAGGCGTAGCCCTGGCAGGCTGGTAGCCGCCGAGAGGAGGTCTGGGTCCGTGAGCTGGGCCGCTGCTAGTTGTGCGTAGTCGACCGCGAGGTGATTCGCACAGATGGCGGGACGGGAAAGGCAGTCGGCGACCACGTTGTCTCTACCGGAGACGTGCTGAATGTCCGTAGTAAACTCGGAGACGGCCGCGAGCTGGCGTTGCTGCCTAGCGGACCAGGGTTCGGTGTGCTTGGCCATCGCGTATGTGAGTGGCTTGTGGTCCACATACGCGGTGAAGGGGCGGCCTTCCAGGAGGAACCTGAAATGGCGGACCGACAGGTGGAGTGCGAGAAGCTCGCGGTCGAAAGTGGAGTATTTGACCTCCGGGGGGCGCAGTTGGCGGCTGTAGAAGGCAAGTGGCTGCCACGCGCCATTGACCCACTGCTCGAACACGGCCCCGACCGCGTGGTCGGAGGCGTCGGTGGTGAGCGCGACCCGGGCATCGGCCCTCGGGTGCGCGAGCAGAGTGGCGTCGGCGAGCGCGTTTTTGGTGGCGTCGAAGGCGGCTGCCGTGTCAGTGGTCCAGGCTACGTCCATCTTGCCGGATTTTCCTCGGAGGGAGTCGTATAGGGGCTTCATGAGGGCTGCGGCTCTGGGGATGAACCTGTTGTAGAAGTTCACCATCCCGAGGAACTCCTGGAGGCCCTTGATGGTTGTGGGGTGGGGGAATTGCTGGACGGCCTGCACCTTGTTGGGCAGGGGGATGGCCCCAGCAGGGGTGATGTGGTGACCGAGAAAATCGATCTCGGTTAGGCCGAATTGGCACTTCGCCGGGCTGAGGATGAGCCCGTGTTGGGCTAGGCGCCCGAACAGGATGCGAAGGTGTTCGAGGTGTTCCTGTTTGGAGGAGCTGGCCACGAGAATGTCGTCTAGATAGACGAATAGGAAGTTCAGGTCCCGGAGGACTGAGTCCATAAGGCGCTGGAAAGCCTGTGCTGCATTCTTGAGGCCGAAGGGCATCCTCAGGAACTCGAACAGGCCGAATGGGGTGATGACGGCCGTTTTGGGGATGTCCGCGGGGTGTACGGGGACTTGGTGGTAACCGCACACCAGGTCGACTTTGGAAAAGACGGTTCGTCCGGCCAGTCGGGCCGAGAAGTCCTGGATGTGTGGCACCAGGTATCGATCGGGGGTGGTGGCGTCGTTGAGGCGGCGGTAGTCCCCGCAAGGGCGCCAGCCTCCGCCGGGCTTGGGGGCGATGTGGAGGGGCGAGGCCCAAGGGCTGCTGGAGCGGCGGATGATGCCGAGTTGTTCCATGTTGGTGAACTCGGCCCGCGCGATTTCCAGCTTGGCCGGGTTGAGTCTGCGGGCGTGGGCAGAAACTGGGGGGCCGGTGGTGGGGATATAGTGTTCCACACCGTGCTTGGCGGCTTTGGCCGAAAAGGTCGGGTTAGTGAGGGCGGGAAACTCAGCTAGGAGTGCCGAGTAGTCGTCCGTGGCTCTGGCGAGGCAGTGGGTCGTCAGGCCGGCCGAACGGGCCGGGGTAAAGGCGCCGGGGATGGGGGCCATAGTGTTGATGTCGACGAGGCGGTGCCTCGGAATGTCGACAAGGAGGCCGTGGGCGCGTAGGAAGTCGGCGCCGATGAGTGGGCAGAGGACCTTGGCTGTGAGGAACTCCCAGCGGTAGCGGCGGCCCGCGAGGTCGAGCGTGACCATGCAGGTGCCATATGTGCGGATTTCAGAGCCGTTGGCTGCAGCCAGTGTGATACCCCGTGTGCCGCGTTGGATCTCGAGGGCGGAGGCGGGGGTGATGCTGTGCTGGGCCCCTGTGTCGCACAGAAATCGGCGGTTGGTTCTGTCGTCAGTGACGTACAGTAGGGGCTCCTTCTGCCCCGCGGCCATCGCGGGGGCCGGTGCGGGGGGGGGTTTGAAGGTACACGGTGGCGTGCAGCGTTGAGCCCTAGCGCCAAAACGGGTGTGGTAGTAGCAGTGACCCGGAGTGGTAGGGCGGTCGGGCCTAGCGGCCCGGGGAGACCGCGTGGTCGTTGCCGTGAGGTCGGGCGCGACGTCGCGAGCGGCCTGTGCAGGGAGCAGCCGGTCGGCCTTTTCGGCTATATCATTCAGGTCCGTGGAGTCAGACTCCACAATGAGCGGGCGGATGCTGGCGGGGAGCTGCCGAATGAAAAGCGTGCGAAAAAGGGCGCCGGGATTTTTGTCGTCTGAGAGGGACAGCATGTGGGAAAGCAGGTCTGATGGTGAAGCGTCACCAAGGCCGGGGAGGTCCAGGAGTTGGCAGTGGCGCTGGTAAGAGGACGTTTGAAATTTTTTAAAGTAGCGCAGCCTTCAGATGTTCGTACTTGCCCTCCGTTGGTGGATTCTGCAGCGCTGCCCAAACCTTGGGGACTGTAGCGTAGGTGAGCGAGGCGACGAGGTAGTCGTACTTCGTGGCGTCGACTGTAATGCCTTTCAGCCGGAATCTGGACTCAGCTTCAACGAACCAGGCTTCGGCGAGGTTCTCCCAAAAGTCTGGTAATTTAACCGTGACTGCGTTTGTATCCGCCATGCTAGCTTAGGATTCGTCCTGAGCGTCGGGGTCACCAGTGTTGAGATACCGCGGCAAACGTGGGAGTCGAGACCAGAGCTATTGAAAACTCAACTGCTTTATTCCAACCACATGACAAACAGGAACTAGAAAAGCCCGCGCATCCACTTAAATACTTCCCAGACAGGAAGTGCTCCTGGCAGCCTGTCCCTGCGGGAAACAAGTTGCTGGAGGAAAGGGCCCCCGGCTGGGGGCTTCTGCTTAGACTGTCTGTGCCGCCGTGAGCGGATTATGTCCAGTGGTGGCGTGTCGCCACAATAGAAAGGAAAATGGCAGACAGACAGTGCCTTTCCTTATTCAATTAAAAAAAAAGTAAGTTAAATTTTAAAAGCAAATAAAGCCTCTTTGAAGTTAATGGGGGAAGCAATGGGGGGAGGGAAACAGGTTCAAGGTAAGTGGGGGTTCTGGTGGGAGTGGATGGAAGATGAAAGCTGAGGTGAGTGACAAGAGTGAGAGGGAGAGGAGGATATGGGGGTTGAAAAGTTAATTGAAAAGGCAAGAGCTGAATCACTGATGGGAGTGAGGTGATGGCAGGAAGGGATAGTAGTGGGGGGCTGAAGGGCCATTCTATGCAATGAGAGCTAGGGGCTGGGGAGAAGCACAAATGATTAGGAATGGGAAGACAGCTGCTGAGAACCCACCTTTCACCTGAAAGGAAAGAAGAAAAAGACAGCATTAGAAGCAGAAGAGGGCAGGGAGACAAGCAAAAAGAGTTAGAGAGAGAGATGCAGAAAAGAAAGAGAGACACAGAAGCAGAAGAAGAAAGACAACAAGAGAAAAAGCAACATGAGGACTAGAGTCAGGTAAGAGAGAGAACATACTCTCAAGGTCATGGTAGATCGACTGCTATTTATTTTTTCTCTTGTTTGGGTCTCACTATATTTGCACCACCTGAGACTGCAGGCAGAGGTGATCTGCTTCCAAGCAGCTGCCTAGAGTTACATGAATGCGACCCCCTGACTCCTTGGCCTTTATTTCCCACCTGGCCTTGCTGGCATGGGTGAGATTAGGAGCCACCATTTAGGGAGCTTTGGGCTTGAAACAATGTCAACCTGTGCCAAATAATTGCCTTTCCAGATAATGTCAGAATTGTTTGGCTCACCATCACCCTGAATTTTCTGATCTTAATTATGATACAAGTAGAAATCTGAAACGAATGCCCGAGGAGATAATTATTTTTCACCATTAATGTAATATATGCTCAGTGCTACCTCCGGCCCTATTCAACATGCTGAATTGATGCTTTTTATATGCATAGGTCTCTGGTAAGAGGTAGTCCCAATTATCCCTGTAACATTTACCCTGAGGATTTTTTTTTGAACATACCTTTACAGTTCTTTTCATATCTTTACTGGAATGCTTTCACAAGAAAGACCAATGTCTCTGGTGTAATTGTGCTCATGATGGAAATCGTGCAGAGAATGTACCTATTATTAGGCCAATGTCAAGTGTTTTGTATGCTATTTTGTCAGGTTCCCTTAGGGTACATTAGTGCTGGCTAGTGCACAACTTTATTACACCATAGTTTGAATGCCAGGTTCCCCTTGGAAGCAGCTTCTTATCTGGTAGCATTACACAGCTTTACAACTATGCCTGCATTCATTGGCAGGTTTCCCTGGAACTCTGGAATTTACTAATGCAAAGCACTCTTTTACCAATTGCCAATATAATACACAATAAGAGCACCGCAAATCTCTTCGATGTACAATGATAGGCTGTGCTGAAATATATTGAATGCTTCAGGCTTGTAAACTTTGCAACAAATCTCAAGATATTTTGGTTCATATTGTGCAATGAATTTCTGGAAGTGGTACAGTAAACAGCTAAATCTGCACTTCATTTAGCATAACTGCCACAAGGCAAGGCATCACACTGGCACATTGATTCTTTATACAGGCCTTTACCACGTTATTCATTAGTGTACCCAGACAGCGCTGGGAGTCAAGGTTTTAGATCTTTTTGAGCCATTTTACTTCTTATAAACTGAAGAATTTCTGTTATATTTTAAAGGGATTAGCAGCACATGTTGGCCTTTATTTATATTGAGGTGCTGGTTTTTTTCCTCCCTGTTGTAGAAGTTCAAAGGTACAATGCTTTCACTCTGCACAATTTTGATCTGGTAGTACTGGACTTGTGCTAAATACACAATAATACTAGATCTGGGGCAAAAGGTCGTACTCAAATTTAGCATGACATCAGGTGAGATTTTGCAAGACCCCACGCCACCAGCAACATTTTGCACACAGCCGGTGCATATTTTTGATAATTGATAATTGACGGTCTGCTGCCTGTGATTTAATGATTTCAGTGGACGGACAAATCACAGGCCCGTGATTATCCAGTGTGCTCTGGCTGTGTATGAGGCCCGAATGGCAGTACTTGGCCTCACAGAATGCACTTTATGAGCGTAAAGCTTTCTGAAGCTGACTCAAATACAGAACAACAACAACTTGCATTGCTATAGCACCTTTAACGTCGAAAAATGTCCGATGGCGCTTCACAGGAGCGTAATCAGACAAAGATTGACACCGAGCCAAATAATTAAAGAGGTGGAAAAAGAAAATACTGCAGATGCTGGAAATCTGAAATAAAAACAGAAAATGCTGGAGATACTCAGCAGGTCTGGCAACATCTGTGAAGAGAGAAACAGAGTTAACGTTTCAGGTCTGTGACCTTTCGTCTGATGAAGCATCTCTTCACAGATACCTGCTGAGTATCTCCAGCATTCTCTATTTTTATTTTTAATTAAAGAGGTAGGTTTTAAACAGTCTTAAAGGAGGAAAGAGAGGTGGCGAGGCAGAGAGGTTTGGGGAGGGAATTGCACAGCTTAGAGCCTAGACGGCTGAAGGCACGGCCACCAATGGTGGGGCGAAGGAAGTGAGGAATGCACAAGAGGCCAGAGTTGGAGGAGTGTAGAGTTCTCAGGGGGTTGTGGGGCTGGAGGAGGTTATAGGGATAGGGTGGGGCGAGGCCATGGAGAGATTTGAACACAAGTACGTACATTCTAAATAAACCAGATCCATTTTTGACATGAAATAAGTTTGTTGATATGTGGTGGGTGTGGTGAGCTAGTGGTTGGAAAGCTGATGGAGCATATATATAACACCACATGATTGGACCAGGATATTCAAGGTCTACATTTTTGGCTGTGTTCTAGTTATTTATAAATGATGGCGCACAACTATAAAAATATGATAATGGACTTCTGAGCTGCTAAAACTCTTGTTGATAATTCTGAAAACAGAAATATTATTTTCTGTGGCTATTACTTAACATAGAATTGGTCACTGTGGATTAGAACTTTCAGCACTGTCACATGCACATGTAGTTAAGCAGAAACAGTCAATTTTTCCAACACTATGCTACATAAGCACATAATAAATGCTGTTATACATCAAAACCTGTTTCTGTTTAAAAACTAACAGCTCCTTGATTTTCTTAGAGCTAATGTTGGACGCAAGCGATGATTACACAGCAGTGTTTCATTTAGAGGCTCTGATAATGTCATAAGTTATGAGTCTTGAAATCACTCCAGGGCACAGCTCATTTTCTGAAATATACACAGACGTTTCTGGCCCTGGGATTGGATATCAGTTTGGCTCAGTTATCAGCTTTCTAGCCTCTAGTACAGAAGATTGTGGCTTCAAGTCCCACTCTAGGACTTCAGCACATAGCTGACTCTCCAGTTCATTGCCGAGAGAGTCTCGGAATATAGGAACATAGGAACAGGAGTAGGCCATTTAGCCCCTTGAGCCTGCTCCGTCATTCAATGAGATCATGGCTGATCTGCGACCTAACTCCATTAACCACCTTTGCCCCATATCCCTTAATACCTCTGGTTAACAGAAAGCTATCAAGCTCCAAATTAAAATTAACAATTGATCTCGCATCAATTGCCGTTTGCGGAAGAGAGTTCCAAACTTCTACCACCCTTTGTGTGCAGAAGTGTTTCCTAATTTCACTCCTGAAAGGGCTGGCTCTAAATTTTAGACTATGCCCCCTAGTCCTAGAATCCCCAACCAGCGGAAATAGTTTCTCTCTATCTACCCTATCTGTTTCCCTTAATATCTTCAAAACTTCAATCAGATCACCCCTTAACCTTCTAAATTTTAGGGAATACAACCCTAATTTGTGTAATCTCTCCTCTTAACTTAATCCTTGAAGTCAGGGTATCATTCTCGTAAACCTACTCTGGACTCCCTCCAAGATCAAAATATCCTTCCTAAGGTGTGGTGCCCAGAACTGCTCACAGTACTGCTACATTGCAATGGATGTCATCCTCCTGACCTATTTGGGTGGACATATTATACCCGTGACGTTACTTACAGCAGTGTTGAAGTGGTGTTGAAAGTGGCGTGTTGTCACAATTATTCACCACCAGATTTTCCTCTGCCTCCTGCCCAGGTTAAGCCGGTTTACCACAGAGAAAATTTAGGCTCCACATTTTTATGGTGTTTTGTGACGAAATTTCAAGCTATTATTTCCTGCTTTATATACCACGGGGACAGCCTGGCCAAAGTTACCAGCTAAGTTTAAAAAAAAACCAAAGGGGTAAATTTGAACCTAACCTACCTGCCGGGAAGCTGACGAGATCTGGTGGGAGGTCGGTTTTACAGCCCATCTGATTTTACTCTCTGTCGGAGTTCTACGCGATCTCCCGTGGCTTATCCATCTGGTGAATTAGATTAAAATTATCGCTAAAGAATCAGGATATGAAACTATCTGGATGTTCAGTTTTATGTGCACTTATTAAAAATAATTTCTCTCACTAATTGTTCCGTTCCCCCACCCCGCCCTCCTCCTCTCTCACGGGAAGTGACTCCTTGCAGGGATGCAGTTCCATGTATGCGCTCTGGTACCCTGTGTGAACCTCCACAATGAACCGCAGTATGCTATTGAACCATGGGGGGTGGGTGTTATTACAGCTGATCCTGTCTCATCCAACACCCACACTGATGCACTTCCAGCCGGTTTTGCTGGATAGAGATCTGGATAGGAACTTGGGCTGAAATTTCCCTCCCTAACCCAGTGATTGCTCATTTGTAGCACCCATACCTGCCCGAGGTCAACAAGCTCAATACAGGCCAGGGATCGAACCTGGGATCTTCCTGAGCCCTACAGTGTGGTTACTCACTGGATGCACAGATTGAATCACCAGGTACGGGGTGTGTGGAGTCTAGTTTTATGGGGGGGAATTTTCCAGGGGGTCAGCAGGTCGGGTGGTAAAGTGGATTTTTTTGACCCCGCTGTCAACCTGCTACACACGACTTTACCAAATGTCGGGACTGCCAGCGCTGAACAGACCCAACATGCAGCGGTGGAGGAGGCAATTAAAATCATTAGTGGCTTTTTTACAGCCACTTAATGCTTTTTCCCAGCATTTTGAATTTGACAGGTCGCCCACAGGTTTCCCACTGATCCTAGACCTCGTCTGTGAAGCTGAAGCAGGAGGACATTAGCCATTGAATCAGCTGATGAGTTGACAGCTTCAAATGTCAAGTCAAAGCTCCCAGCTGATTGAGACATGTTCCCTTAACCACTAGCTTTTCTAAACTGCATTTCCACTACAGATTCAGGATGCTGCAAGGCTTTACACAAGTCTCCATCCAGTCTGACCTCATTATCTCTCCCACCATTGACAGATTGCTTCTGTCATCTCTACTTCACCTACCATCTATTCCATCAGCATCGGTGCACTTTATACTCTCTCACCTTGGTCCTCAGAATCCCACCACGATCAGCCCCAACACCAGCAGCACCAGCCACACCAGCAGCATCAACAACAACACCAACCTTCTCCACAATCACCTGATGCTGCACAGGACAGAGGGCATCAGCACCCGAGCACATTGCTGCCCGGGAGGCCAGGGGTGGCCTCAGCATGGCCAGATTTACTTCACTTGATGCTGCACACCCTGGCTGCCACATGATGTGCCAGGTTGGCATCACCCCACAACAACACCATAAAGCATCCCTACAATGTCCATGCCATGCCTTACACACTCATCTCCATTGCAGGGGGTACTGTTTTGTCTCACCATTCACTGCAAATCACTAAGCCACTTCCAAAGGTGCACGTAAATCTGTCCAAGACTGGAAAGTGTTGAAAATACTGGTTTCAATGTTTGACATCACATTAACAGAAACTTTACATGAACATTGCATAAAACACCCATGTGCCTACCCTTGTGTGTTGTTAGTTGGTATGATTGCACTAGGATGAGGGTGAGTGTGAGGGGTGGCTAGTGAGATGGGGAAGTGATAATGTAGATAGAGAGGGATGGGTGGAGGTGCAAGGTAAGTTGGTGTGAGTAAGGATGTGCAGGAGTAGGGTAGGGAAGGCAGAGTGATGGGGCTGTGATGAGAGGCACAGCAGGATGAAGGTAAGTGTGGCTTTGTACTAATGTTTCGTGATCTACTGAGATCATTGAAAGGTTTGTGCCACTGCAGCCTCATCTTCCTAACGACATCCCTGCTTGTGCCCTCCTGTGCAATGTGCAACCAGGCTGTGTTGGTCTCCTGGGGAGGTCTCTTCTGCCCATGGGAAGGGAAGAGGACCTCCCTGCATGCTGTGACTCCCTCCATAAGCATATGGAGAGCGTCATGGAAGTACAAACAAAACAGGTCTTTACTATTCAGAGGTCTGGGCGATTTCTGCCCTAGTTAACGTATTCCAACCCTTATATACTGGTGTGGTCACTATCGGTATTACAGTATACATGAGCCAATAAATAGTGCCACCCTAAGTAGTGCTCTTAAAGGCGAACGGTTACATTCTATAGTTCCCTTAAAGGTAAACGGTTACATACACAACACTCCTCCCTTTCTAGCTTATTACTTACAGAATCCCGTTAAACATACAATCTTCAACTTATATAGACAGTTTGCAGATATACTCTCGATGGAGTCAACGTCATATAACTTCATGTTTAACATAACATAATAACATATATAACTTCATGTCAAAACAGATCACAGATTCAGTCTCCGTAGGAACAGTTGCAACATACTCTTAGTGGAAACAGTTTACAGGTTCAGTCTCTGTGGAGGTTTCCGGATTCTGTCCGGATAACGCCGCAGTGGTGTCGTCATTCCCAGCGGTCCAGTAGGTGTCTCTGGTAAAGTCGATTCAGCTGGAACAACAGTGTCAGGTTTATCTGATTCTAGTATTACTAGATCAGAAGTAGGTGTTCTGGGTACTTCAGTTTCAACATTACTCGGGTAAGGTGGTGAAGTCGACTGTTCATTTGTGGCGGACCCTATGATCTGGTCAACGTGGCGCCTTATTACCTTGTCCCCAATGTCCACCGTGTACATCAACGGTCCTAGCCTTTTTTTAATAGTTCCAGGCTGCCATTTCTCCGTACGGTAGTCCCGGGCCAAAACTTGTTGCCCCATCTGGAAAGATCTGGTGGCCCTTTCATTCATGCCCTGGAATTGCCGGTTCTCTACGTCCCTTCTTACGTTTGGTTTGAGCAAATCCAGCCGGCATCTTAGGCGTCTATTGTAAAACATCATTGCGGGAGTTTGATTCGTGACCGCATGTGTTGCATTTCGATAGGCCAACAAAAAGCTATCCACCTTATGCTGTAAACTTATGTCTTCATTACTCATGGCCTTTATGGCCTTCTTGAAGGTCTGGACAAATCTTTCAGCCAGTCCATTGGAGGCGGGATGGTATGGGGCTGATGTGTAATGTTTAACCCCATTGCTTTTTAGAAATTTCTTAAATTCCTCAGACACAAATTGCGGCCCATTATCGGAACAGACCTGTTCTGGCAGACCATTCCGCGCAAACATTGTCCTTAGCACCGTAATGGTTTTTTCCGTCGTGGTGGTGGTCATCTTAATTACTTCCGGCCACTTGGAGTGGGCATCTACCGCTATTAAGAACATCGAGTCCATGAAAGGCCCCGCAAAGTCGATGTGTACTCTTTGCCAGGGAGATGAGGGCCACTCCCATGGGTGCAGAGGAGCCTGTGGTGGCGCGTTCTGAACCCTCTGACATCCTAGGCAATTCTTCGTTATCTCCTCTATGTCCCCATCGATGCCTGGCCACCACACAAACGCCCTAGCTAGGTTCTTCATCTTTACGCCCCCCAGGTGTCCTTCGTGCAGCTCCTTGAGTATTTTCTTTTGGAGTTTGGGTGGAATCACCACTCTAGACCCACACATCAGGGTTCCTCGACACACAGACAGTTGTGCTTTCCTCTGTGCGAATGCTTGCAGTGTTGGTTCGCACTGCGCTGGCCATCCCTCCACCGTTAAGTCATAGACTCGTGAAAGAGTCGGGTCATTCCTTGTCTCATTTTCGATCATTGAGTTCGTGATCGGCAAACACTCCACTATTGATGAGTGGAACAACTCTACTGGGTCTACTGTCCTCGCTTCTTCTACCATTGGCAACGGTAAGCGTGATAGCCCATCAGCGTTTCCATGTTGCTTGGACCGTTTGTATTCAATATCATACTGGTGTGCCCCAAGTAAGACTGACCATCTTTGTAGCCTTTGTGCTGTCATGTTGGACACGGCCTTGTTCGGGTTAAATATGGACACCAACGGCTGGTGGTCTGTCAGCAATGTGAACCTCTTACATTGCAAGTAATGGTTGAATTTCTTCACGCCCCACACAAGACTGAGGGCCTCCCTGTCTATCTGGGCGTAATTTCGCTCCGCGGGTGTCAAAGATCGGGACGCAAAAGCCACTGGCCTTTCCGAGCCATCTGGTAGCCTGTGCGAAAGTACTGCTCCAATTCCGTACGGTGAAGCATCACACGCCAGCCGAAGGGGTAATGCTGGGTTGAAATGAGCCAACACTTCTTCAGAGGTAATCAACTCCTTGCTTCTGCGAAAAGCCTTTTTGCACTCCTCACTCCACTTCCATGGTGTCTCCTTTCGCAACAGCTCATTCAGTGGATGCAGCACCGTGGACAAATTTGGTAGGAACTTGTGGTAGTAATTGATTAACCCCAAGAATGATCGTAACTGTGACACGTTCCCTGGAGCGGGAGCCTTCACGACTGCTTCTATCTTCTCCGGTGATTTATGTAGTCCCTCGCGGTCAATGATATGACCGCAGTATGAGATTCGTTTTTGGAAAAACTCACACTTATTGCGGTTAACCCTAAGGCCATACTCCTTTAACCTGGTGAGTACCAGTTTCAAATTCGTGAGGTGTTCCTCTTCATCCATTCCCGTGATTAGGATATCATCCAAATAGCACTGCGTGCTTGGAATTCCTTGTAACACCTGTTCCATGGCCCTCTGCCAAATTGCTGGTGCCGAAGCCACTCCAAAGACCAGTCTGTTATAACGGTACAACCCTCTGTGGGTATTGATAGTTAGGTATTGGCGTGACTCTTCCTCAACCTCCATCTGTAAATATGCCTGAGCTAGGTCTATCTTTGTGAAGTGTTTTCCTCCAGCCAACGAAGCGAAAATATCTTCAATCCTTGGCAGCGGGTATTGTACCGACTGAAGCACCGGGTTCACTGTGATCTTGAAATCCCCGCAGATACGGACCTTCCCCGGTCCCCCTGGCTTACTACTTGGTGAGGATTTCATGACGGGTACAATGGCCGTGGCCCACTCACTGTGGTCTACTTTTGACAGAACCCCTGATCGTTCAAGTTCTTCTAGTTCTGCCTCCACTGCTGGTCGTATTGCATACGGTACCGACCTGGCCTTACAAAACTTTGGGCTTGCATGTTCTGCAATCTTGACCTTTGCTTTAATACCTCGTAGCTTTCCCAGTCCTTGCTGGAATACCTCTTTAGCTTCGTCTAATATTCTGGCCAACCGTTCAGGTTTGACGTCCTCTTTTTCGGGCTCCACCGTCATGGTGTTTAGTGCATGCCAATCCATCTTTATTTTCCGGATCCACTCCCGTCCCAGAAGTGGTGGGCCTCCCTCAGACAACACATACAGCTCCAACCGGTGGTGAACTTTATCTTTGTATTTCACCTTGACCTCTATCTTCCCGATGGGGAATACTTTTTGCCCCGTGTATGTCTTCAGTATCAGATCCGCATCCCGTAATGGAATATGCTTGAAAAACTTTTGATAGTCATGCTTATTCATGACCGTCAACGCCGATCCGGTGTCCACTTCCATTTTTACTGGGACCTTTTCAATCGGTAGCGTTATCCAAATAGTTTGACGGTCGGCTTCATTGCTCACATTGTGAATTCTTAGACCGTCCAGTCCTCTGCCTTTGGCGTGTGTGTCCGACTTCTGTTCCTTCAGACTCTTCCTATTTGCGTCATGTACCTTTCTGTCCCATTTTTGTGAGGACTCATTATTGTTGCACGTCGTTCCTGACCGGCACACTTTAGCTATGTGCCCGATCTTGCCACATTTCCAGCATTCCTGGTTTTTACCCCAGCATTGCTTTTGGTCGTGTGTTGACTTCCCACAACGATAGCATTTGGTGATATTACCTCGTTTAGGCATCTTCTCTTCTCGAGAACAACACAAGTATTTCTTTACTTATTACTTTTCTGAAATTCTTAATAATTTCCAAGATGGCGGTTTCCCGCTTCTTCCTTCTTCTTCAGCGGTTTTTCCCGAAAAATGGCGGCTTTCCCGCGCTTCTCGCTCTCCCCGCCCACTTCAATGGCGGTTTTCCCGCGCTTGGCGGTCTTCACCCGGTCCCCCGACGCCGTCTGTCAGCCCGAGTGCGGCCCTTATCTATAGATCCGATCGCTCTCGCGGCTCTCGGCCCTTATCTGGAGATGCGATCGCTGGCTTGCAACGCCTCCCGCTCGGCTCTGGCTCCCCCGCTCGCGCGGCTCTCGGCTCTGACACTCCCGCGCCTACTCGCAGGCTCAGCGCTTCATGGCGGCGGTTGCTGCACGGCTTCTCACATTGCCCGCGGTCCGGCTGTCACCCGACGCCGTTGGACCCGAATGCTTTGCCCTTCTCCTCCAAATACTTCTACCCCGTTTTTTGTTTTGTTTTAACTACTCACAGTCTCTTCGGCCGCCTTGTTTTAGGCTGATTGGCTCGCTCAAGATGTGGTAGCAGGGTAATCTGTGCCTGTTGCTGCCGCAGCTTTGCTGTTAATCTTCCAGCTTCCAGTAAGTACTATACTTTTAGTAGACGGAGCCTCGTGTTTTCTTTTTGAAGCTCTCTGCTACTGGTTAGTCTTGCCGCAGGGTACGATCGGACTCGTCGCCACTGTAAAGTCTGTAAGTTGTGCAGTAAATAACTTCAGAGACTTTAGGAGTACAAACAAAACAGGTCTTTACTATTCAGAGGTCTGGGCGATTTCTGCCCTAGTTAACGTATTCCAACCCTTATATACTGGTGTGGTCACTATCGGTATTACAGTATACATGAGCCAATAAATAGTGCCACCCTAAGTAGTGCTCTTAAAGGCGAACGGTTACATTCTATAGTTCCCTTAAAGGTAAACGGTTACATACACAACACAGCCCTGCACCTCTGTGTAGTGATTGTCAGTGTTTGCAGCACTTCAATGCTGTAGAACACTGACAGCACAACTGGCAAAATAAAGTTGGCATGGTCCCTTTAAGGAAACTGGCTGATGGCGTGTCATCAAATGACATCACCAGACCCGCTTCCTCTAATTTGCCCGGGAAACGTGCTGGGCGGGCTTAACAATCCCTATCAATGGAAATTCATTCCAGACAGCGGGATGGAGCCAGCAGCGGGGTCGGGACCCATCACCGACATCGGCCACCCCGGACCCTCCGAGGTGAGCGAAATCGTGGCCTCTGTTCAGGATGAAACGCTTATTCTTTATGCAGTGCCACTGGCTGCGATGCCAGGGTATATTTTCTGAGGATTCATTTTTACATTTTTCAGGCTTCGGGTTCCCCCACACTATCAAAAAAGCAATGCAGCAAGGAAAATTCCTTTTGAGGATGGCCAGAGTCACAGTGAAACACAATACTCAATGGAACGGAGTACGAGATCTTCCACAGGTTTCTGGGGCTCTTAATTTATCAGCTTTTATAGATCGGTATGAACTATTGGCAAGCAAAATATAATATTATCGATCAACATTTTCACTTCTGAAGTGAAGTCAAACCCCTATCGTTATACGATCTGCAAGGATTAGAGATCCTGTTGGATGGAGATAAGGGAAGGACATTTTCCATGCAACTTACTGAGAGTTTGTGCCATTATGATTCAAGATTGGTGTTGAAATTGGATTGCATAGCACCCACTGTTCACTACGTGGCCTCCTAAGTCCCCAAAATGGCGGGCAGGAAGCACACGCACACTTCCAACCAGAGGCGTGCCAGCCGCCATATTGGGTAAGGACAAGCAAGAGGGGTCCTTTACCCATGCCTGAAGCAGGCGTTAGGCCTTTTGCATATTCAAATAAGGGGCCTAAATGCCTGCTTGAAGTCACGACTGCAAGATTGGTTTGCCCTGATGCAGCAAGCGCTGTTGCTGGATGCAACAACAACAGCAACTTGTTGTGGCGTACTGATCACAGAACGGACACAATCCGCTTTCCGGTCCGTAGACTATAAATCAGGTGTCATGCCTTTAAGAAGGATCACACCTTTAAGAAACTCGATCTGCAACATAGTTAAGCCCAGAGCGGGGGAGGGGCAGTCGAAGCTGTGCACTGATGAAAGAGAGTTGTACTTTGTGTAGTCTCTGACTCCATTTTGTGTTCAGCATGCAGCCTCAACAATTAAACCTTTTCTGTTGAACCTCTCAGAGTTCAGTATTTTTTGCTAGGAGTACATAGACTCGTACATTGGTGACCCCGACGCTCAGGACGACTCCTAAGCGCAACTATGGCTGACACAAATGCAGTTTCTGTGAAGCTGCCGGAGTTCTGGGAGAACCTGGCCACCGCCTGGTTCCTTCAAGCCGAATCGCAATTCCGACTCCGCGGCATCACCGCCGACGCAACGATGTACGACTACCTCCTCGCCTCCCTGGGCAGCTCCACAATCACGAAAGTCTGGACAACACTACAAAACTCTCCGGCGGAAGGCAAGTACGCACATCTCAAGTCTGCGCTCATTAAAAAATTCACAACCTCCCAATTCTTGCGCAACTGCCACCTCCTCGACCTCCCAGGCCTCGGTGACTCCACGCCGTCAGACTTGTTCTCACACATGCTTGCTCTGACCGACGAGAAACCGCCCGACTCCCTCTTCCACACGCTCTTTATCCGCCAACTACCTCCCAGCATCCGCCCGGCGATCGTGGCATCCAGCCTCACGGACCTCGAGGCCCTGGCCGACGAAGCCGATAAGCTCCTGTCTGCCAGCTCCAACCACGCCGTCACCCCCGACCTGGCCTCCGCAGCGTCGGCGCGCGCTCCACCCTCTATCGCGCGGCCACACAGCTCGGCCACGAGGCCCCCACGTCCCCCAAGCCCTCCGACCCAGGGCTACTGCTACTTTCATACCCGGTTCGGCGCACGGGCACGCTGCTGCAGCCATCCCTGCACGTTTCCAACCGCCCCCACACCAGCCTACACGATGGCCGTGGGGCAAGCAGGCGCGCTGCTGTACATTACGGACAGCGCCTCCGGACGCCGTTTCCTATGCGACACGGGCACGCAGCGCAACATCATCCCCGCGTCCGCCCTCGAGATCCAGCGAGGCGGCCGCGGCCCTGCGCTGGCTGCCGCCAACGGCACCGACATCTGGCACCCGCACCATCACCATCGACCTCGCAGGCCGCCGCTACCACTGGGAGTTTATCACCGCCAAGGTGCTCTCCCCGCTTCTCGGTGCGGATTTCCTGTGCGCCCACGGCCTGTTGGTCGACATGCCTCGGTGCCGCCTCATGGACATGAACACCATGTCACCTGTCCCGGGCGCCATCGCCCCCCCAACCCCCCGAAATGGCGTGGCAGTGCCGCGCCCGCTCAACGGATGACTACTCAGCTCTCCTGGCTGAGTTCCCAGCCCTCACCAACCCAACCTTCTCCGCAAAGGTTGCTAAGCACGGGGTAGAACACTTCATCCCCACCACAGGCCCACCGGTGTATGCCCACGCCCGCAGGCTGGACCCTGCCAAGTTGGAGATCGCGCGGGCCGAGTTCGCCACAATGGAACAGCTCGGCATCATCCGCCGCTCCAACAGCCCCTGGGCCTCCCCACTCCACATCGTCACCAAACCCAACGGGGGATGGCGCCCCTGCGGGGACTACCAGCGCCTAAACAACGCCACCACGCCAGATCGGTACCCCATACCGCACATTCAAGACTTCTCGGCTAGACTGGCCGGCCGCTCAGTCTTCTCCAAAGTCGACCTGGTGCGCGGTTACCGTCAGGTGCCAGACCACCCCACGGATGTTCCCAAGACGGCCATAATCACCCCTTTTGGGCAATTCGAGTTCCTCCGAATGCCCTTCGGCCTCAAAAACACGGCCCAGGCCTTCCAGCGGCTCATGGACTCGGTCCTCCGGGACCTGAAGTTCCTCTTTGTCTACCTGGATGACATCCTGGTAGCTAGTTCCTCCAAGCAGGAACACATCGAGCACCTCCGCACCCTGTTCCAGCGGCTCAGTGAGCACGGGCTCATCATCAGCCCAGCCAAGTGCCAATTTGGCCTCAGCAGGATCGAATTCCTCGGCCACCACATCACGCAGGATGGAGCCATTCCCCTGCCCGCCAAGGTGCAAGCCGTCCAGCAGTTCCCCCGGCCTACCACCATCAAAGGCCTCCAGGAGTTCTTGGGGATGATCAACTTTTACAACCGCTTCATTCCCGGAGTGGCCTCCCTCATGCAGCCCCTATATGAAGCCCTCCGGGGTAAGAAAGACAGAATAGCGATCGAGTGGTCGGCGGACATGTTGACCGCTTTCGACTCGACCAAAAAGGCGCTCGCCGACGCCACCATGCTCGCTCACCCACAGCCCAACGCCAGGGTGGCCCTCACCACGGACGCCTCTGACCACGCGGTCGGCGCCGTGTACGAACAGTGGGTCGACGGGGCCTGGCAACCGCTGGCCTTTTTCAGCCGCCAACTGCGCCCCCCGGAGGCCAAATACAGCGCCTTTGTTCGCGAGCTCCTCGCACTGTACCTGGCAGTCCGCCATTTTAGATTTCTTCTGGAGGGCCGCCCCTTCATCGCGTTTGTCGACCACAAATCCCTGACATTTGCAATGGCGAAATCTGCGGACCCATGGTCAGCCAGGCAACAACGCCAGCTCGCCGCGGTGTCCGAATTCACCACGGACATCCGGCACGTCTCCGGTCGAGACAGCGTGGTGGCCGACTGCCTATCCCGCCCCGCCATCCACGGCGCCCACCTGGCAGTGGACTATGCTCAACTGGCAGCGGAGCAACGCACCGACCCCGATCTGCTCTCCGCGCCCACAACCCTCCCAGGGCTGCGACTGACCGACGTCGCCTGCGGCCCGTCCGCCGTCACTGTCAAATGCGACACCTCCTTGGCACAACCCCACCCCGTAGTCCCGGCGTCCTGGCAAAAACAGGTGTTCGACATCGTCCACGGCCTCTCACACCCCGGCACCCGCGCGTCCATTAGACTGGTGGCCAACCGATTTGTCTGGCGCGGCCTGCGCAAAGGTGTGCGCGTCTGGGCCAGATCCTGCATAGCTTGCCAGCGTGCCAAAATCCACCAACACGTCAAAGCCCCACTCGAGGAGTTCACCGTGCCAGAAGGAAGGTTCGACCACGTCCACATCGACCTCGTCGGCCCCCTGCCGCCATCACAAGGTCACACGCACCTGCTGACAATCGTGGACCAGACCACCCGCTGGCCCGAGGCCATTCCACTGACGTCCACCACTACCGCCGACATCGTGAGGGCGTTCATCAGTACCTGGGTCGCTTGGTTCGGCGTCCCCTCCGACATGACTTCGGATAGAGGCCCGCAGTTCACCTCTGATCTGTGGGCCGCCATCGCCCGAAACCTCGGGGTGGCCGTTCACCGCACCATGGCTTACCACCCCCAAGCCAACGGACTGTGCGAGCGATTCCACAGGTCCATGAAGGCATCCCTCCGCACCAGCCTTGAGGATGAGGCTTGGATCGACTGTCTCCCGTGGGTGCTACTCGGCCTACGCTCTGCGGTCAAGGAAGACCTGCAAGCCTCGGCGGCGGAACTCGTGTACAGCCAGCCGCAGCGCGTACCCGGAGAGTTCCTGCCCACCGCCACGACCCCCTGGTCGGCTAACCAGCAACGCCGCGCTTTCGCCAACTGAGCACAACAGTTCGCTCCGGTACCCACCGGCCAGCACGGTGAACCAGCAACCCGCGTACCACCTAGCCTGCACATGGCCAAATTTGTTTTTTGCGCCATGACGCCCACCGAGGACCTCTACGGCCCCCATACAACGGACCCTACAAGGTACTCCAGACGGGGAACAAGTTCTTCCTCTCGAAGTGGGCGGCAGAACTGACAAGGTGTCGGTCAACCGGCTCAAGCTGGCGCACCTAGAGCCTGATGAACCCGTTCAAGTGGGCCAACCCCCACCGCGGGGCAGACCGCCTAAGAGCCCGACGCGTCCGACCGCCCCGCTCCCGACACCAACCACCAAGAGCCGTTCCGGCCGTGCCATCAAGCCGCCATGCCGGTTCGTACACTCCCTACTAGCGGATTCTGGGGGGAGCTGTGTGGCGTACCAATCACAGAATGGACACAATCCGCTTTCCGGTCCGTAGACTATAAATCAGGCGTCATGCCTTTAAGAAGGATCACACCTTTAAGAAACTCGATCTGCAACATAGTTAAGCCCAGAGCGGGGGAGGGGCAGTCGAAGCTGTGCACTGATGAAAGAGAGTTGTACTTTGTGTAGTCTCTGACTCCATTTTGTGTTCAGCATGCAGCCTCAACAATTAAACCTTTTCTGTTGAACCTCTCCGAGTTCAGTATTTTTTGCTCGGAGTACGTAGACTCCTACATTGTATTTATATAGTGCCTTTAATGTAGTAAAACGTCCCAAGGCATTTCACAGTGATGTTATAAGACAAAAAATTTGACACCGAGCCACATAAGAAGAAATTAGGGTAGATGATCAAAAGCTTGGTCAAACAGGTAGGTTTTAAGGAGCGTCTTAAAGGAGGAAAGAGAGGTAGAGAGGCAGAGCGGTTTAGGAAGGGAGTTCCAGAGCTTAGGGCCTAGGTAGCTGAACGCATGGCCACTGATGGTTGAGCGATTATAATCAGGGATCCTCAAAAGGGCAGAATTTGAGGAGTGCAGATATCTCAGAGGGTTGTGGGACTGAAGGAGATTACAGAGGTAGGGATGGGCGAGGCCATGGAGAGACTTGAAAACAAAGATGAGAATTTTGAAATTGAGGCGTTGCATAACGGGGAGCCAATGTAGGTCAGCGAGCACAGGGGTGATGGGTGAACGCGACTTAGTGTGAGTTAGGACACGGGCAGCAGAGTTTTGGATGACCTCAAGTTTACGTAGGGTAGAATGTGGGAGGCCAGCCAGGAGTGCATTGGAATTGTCAAGTCTAGAGGTAACAAAGGCATGGATGAGGGTTTCAGCAGCAGATGAGCTGAGGCAGGGGCGGAGGCGGGTAATGTTACGGAGGTGGAAATAGGCGGTCTATATAAATACAAGTTGTTGTTGTCGTCTTAGTTATGCCGCGGATATGTGGTCGGAAGCTCATTTCAGGGTCAAGTATGACACCACGGTTGCGAACAGTCTGGTTCAGCCTCAGACAGATGCTCGGGAGAGGGATGGAGTCGGTAGCTAGGGAATGGAGTTTGTGGCGGGGACCGAAGACAATGGCTTCGGTCTTCCCAATATTTAATTGGAGAACATTTCTGCTCATCCAGTACGGGATGTCAGACAAGCAGTCTGGCAATTTAGAGACTGTGGAGTGGTCGAGAGAAGTGGTGGTGAGGTAGAGCTGGGTGTCATCAGCGTACATGTGGAAACTGACGCTGTGTACAGGAAACTTTGTGGTATCCGACACCGACAGGACCGGTGTGTTGCCAATCTATCAAAAGTTCCGGATGACTGAGCGGTTTATCTACCCAGGCTATTTTTAACAAAGAAACATTTAAAAATCAAGAAATGTGCAATATACAGTAATTGGGTACTCACCTACAGAATGTTGTGTTAAATGGATGGTGAAAGATGCTTGATTAAGGGCAGTACTGCCAGTTGATGGTAATCCATAACTCTTTAATAACTTAACAGTAAAACAAAACTTATAAACGACTTAACAGTACACCAAAACTTATAAACGACTGTACAGTACAATATAAAGTACTTTGGTTGACTGTACACTTATGCCAAGCCAACTGGTTCATCAGGAATATCCATGCCAGCTGGTTCATCAGGATCATGCACTTCAACAGATTCTTCAGGCACTTCCACTGCTCCAACTCTTTTGGAAGCTTTCTTAAACATGTCCCAGATGTCTGCTTGCTTAGTGGACTCTTACCTTCTTTGTAGAAAGGTGGAATGCAGAATATGGAGGTGCATAACATCTTGGGCAGAATAGCAAGAATGGCTTTCAGCAAATTTAAGTAATGAAACAAAATCTTCTGCAGCTTTAGCCCAAGAAATCTTGTTCTCTTCAGAAATCTCATCCTCTTCATTTTCCATCACACTTTCCTTTTCTTTCTTTGGATTCAAAACATTCTCCATTATTTCATCATCACCTAGCAAATGCACAACAGCAACTTCTCTATCTGCGTCAACCCACTGCTCAATATCACGTTCACTGAGGTGACGTAGAGGGTTTGCTGGGCCTACATTTTTCACCATGTCAGCCATTTCCATTACTGTACTCCTCTTGGGACGAACATTGAACCCATGAAATTCCTCCTCTGAAGAAGAACCCTCAGCAAACATTACAGAAGGCCACAATTTGCGCTAGGCTTGTCTCAAAGTGTGACCTTTCACCAATTTCCAGGAACATGCAACA
The DNA here is from genome assembly GCF_052327205.1 of Somniosus microcephalus. Classification (NCBI taxonomy): domain Eukaryota; kingdom Metazoa; phylum Chordata; class Chondrichthyes; order Squaliformes; family Somniosidae; genus Somniosus; species Somniosus microcephalus. The sequence goes on from NC_141003.1 coordinate 29,298,455, forward strand.
TTAAAGATGGCATCTTTAAGACTGTATTCCTTCTGAAATGCGTGAATATTGTCATCTTGGCTTATCAGTTTACGTAGGAAGTCTTTCTTGTAATGACACTTGAGATTTTGGATAACGCCCTGGTCCATGGGTTGTATGAGAGAAGTTACATTTGGTGGTAAATAAATGGTGAAAATATTTCCAGAAACCAACTCGGATTCATGCGGATGGGCTCTACAATTATCAAGCAATAAATTGCATTTGCTATCTTCAGGTTTCCCTATTCTACGGAAATGTCCCCTCACAGATGGAACAAAAATATGATGGAACCAATTTGAAAAGATTTCCTTATCCATCCAAGCATTTCTTTGAGCTTTGTATTCAACAGGTAAGTGCTTCACATTCTTAAATGCACGGGGATTTTTATACTTCCCAATGATGAGAAGTTTAACCCGGTGTGATCCAGCAGCGTTCACACATGTTAGCACGGTTACACGATCTTTATTTTTCTTGTAACCTGAAGCATTAGCCTCACTAGCCCCAGCAAGCATTGATTCTGGCAAAAACCTCCAAAATAAGCCAGTTTCATCGGCATTATATAGCTGTGCTGGCGACAAATCATGTTGCTGCACAATCCGATTGAAATAATCGCAGTATTCTTCTGCGGCGTCGTGATCAGCTGATTTCTTCTCCCCGGAAATATCGAGTCGTCGTATCCCGTGCCGTACCTTGAAGCACGTTAGCCATCCATCAGAGAAAGCACACTTGTCAGTGAGCTCCATCTTTGCGTAGAAATCCTTCGCTTTTTCGATTAGCATGGGTCCAGAAATCGGAACACCCTCTGAACGCTTAAGAGAAAACCACTCATAAAGCATGGTATCCAGCTCTTCAAGCTTACGCTGTTTCTCTACACTCTTAGATGTCTCCGAGCTTGCATAAAACTTGAGCAGCTTATCCTTCTGCGCTTTGATGTCGTACATTGTTGACAAACCGATTTTGAATTCATTCATAATGTTCATACGCTTCTCTCCCCTTTCTAGTCATTGGCATATATCGATTTTCTGTTTTAAAGTTAACACCACCCTCTTCCTTTTGGTTGGATCAACTTTTGGGATTTCCATAATGCAATCCAATGAGTTCCAACAGCGTTGGAGACACACAGTACTGGAACCCCGAAAAATGGCAGATCAGAAGAGGCTACCAGCAGCGTGGGAGAGTCAGACTCCTGATGCAGGGTTTCTGAGGTGTTCCGACTTCCGATAGCGCCAAGAGGCCGAGTAGTGGCAGTTTGGAGAACTACCCCCACTGACTAACTCGGCAACCGTTGGAGACTCGGACTCGGGCTTGGCAACATTGCCGGTTATTGAGGTGTTGTTTTCGGAGCGAGAATTTTGCCGGTGGATAGAGCGTTCTGGATATTTAGTTGCCGTTTAAATGAAAGTTTCTTGTATTCGGATGATGCCGCCAAGAGGCAGCTTATAGATGAGAAATAGGAGGGGGCTAAGGATAGATCCTTGGGGGACCCCAGAGTTAACGATGCAGGAGCGGGAAGAGAAGCCATTGCAGGCGATCTTCTGGCTACGATTAGATAGATAAGAATGGAACCAGGTGAGTGCAGTCCCACCCAGCTGGACGACGGTGAAGAGGCTTTGGAGAAGGATAGAGTGGTCAACTGTGTCAAAGGCTGCAGACAAGTCAAGAAGGACAAGGAGGGATAGTTTAGCTTTTTCACTGTCACAAAGGATGTCATTTGTGACTGATGAGAGCCATTTCGGTATGTGGCAGGGACGGAAACCTGATTGGAGGGATTCAAACATGGAGTTGCGGGAAAGATGGGCATGGATTTGGGAGGCGACAGCACGTTCAAGGACCTTGGAGAGGAAAGGGAGGTTGGAGATGGGGCGGTAGTTTGCAAGGACAGAGGGGTTAAGGGTTGGTTTTTTAAGGAGGGGGTGATGACTGCAGATTTGAGGGAGTGAGGGACAGTACCTGAGGAGAGAGAACCGTTAACAATGTCAACTAACATGGGAGCCAGAAAAGGAAGTTGGGTGGTCAACAGTTTAGTGGGAATAGGGTCGAGGGAGCAGGAAGTGGGTCCCATGGACAAGATGAGCGTGGACAGGTCAAGAGGGGAGATCGGAGAGAAACTGGAGAAAGATGAGAGTTCAGGGCTAGAGCAGTAGGGGAACCTTAGAGGAAGTTTGGCCCAGTGGGCTAGTGGAAGGAAGGGAAGTGGCAGAGGCAGCTGAATGGATGGTCTCAATCTTAGTGACACTCAGGGAAACCAATCCTGCAGAACACCTGGAAAAAAAAGGTAAGTTATTTACTTGAATGTGGAGTTGGGAGGAGCAGCAGTGCTCCTCCCGACACCACTTTAAACTCCCGTCCCGATCGCCACCGCTCCCAGCCCCAAGATCCCGACCCCTCACCTCCAGACTCCCCGGTCACAAACCTCGATCAGCTCCCACCCGCCGGCCCTGACATTCAGGCTCCCCGACCCTGACCTCCTTCCCCCCTAGCCCCAACCTCCAGGCTCCCCAGAGCTGATCCCCGATCTCCGTTCACCCCTGGTCCTGAGATGCCTGATCTAGGCCCCCCCCGAGGTCTGCATCCCCTGACCTCCCGAGTCCATCACTTACCTGTGGGCTGCTGTAACACCAGCAGCCTGAACTTCCATCACTTCCCTTCGAGGCCTCCTCGCGCAGCGTGGCTTCTTTATAAATGAGGTTCAGCGCTCAGTACACAGGACTCCTCAGACCCAACCATTTGTGCGAGGGGAGAAAATGGATGCCCCCAGATTGCTCGGCCAATATCTTGGAGTAGTGGTTCCTTTTAATCATGTTAATTGCAAACATCTACCTCTATTTTTCAGAGACCGGGCAAAAGCGAACCTGGGATAAAGCAACGAGAACAGAGCTGAGATACAGCAGAAATTGAAAGAGTGATGTCAGAACCATCTCAGAGATAAAACTTAGTTTAAAAAGACAGGCAGTGAAACTATCATAAGGGAAAATATGAAAAAGTGACGTCACGGCGAGCATGGAGGAAGAGCTCAGAGTGCGTAAATCGGGTGAGTAAATAGTAAGTCATTTGTTTTTTTTAACAAAAGCTGTTTACCTAATTTTAATTCAGGCTGTCAATAAACAAGTAAATCAAAACAGACTAGAGATGACTGTGGTATGTGGGAGTCTGTGAACAGCGAGACTGTCCCATTTCCCACACCTGCAGGAAATGTCTCTGCCTTGAGTCACTCCGGCTCAGAGTCATTGAGCTGGAGGGCGAGTTAGAGACACTCCGAAACATAAGGAAGGGGGAGGAATTTCGGGATAGTTTTATCCACAACACAGTCACACCCTAGAGGAAAACACAGGTTCAGTAAGGGGAGGGTGTGGCTGTTATGAAGCCGGGTAACGGGGACTTAGGAGAGGTTGAGAAGGAGGTCCTGCAGACACTGGTCCTGTCCAACAGGTATGATGTACTCGCTATCTGGGAGGGCAAGGAGAAAGACTGCGGGGAGGACAGCTGCAATGCAGAGTGAGGCACCGTGGCTCAGAAGGGAGGGAAGAGCAGAATAGAAATGTGATAGTGATAGGGGATTCTATAATTAGGAGGATAGACAGCCTCCTTTGCAGCCACAAACAAGAGTCCCGAAGGGTATGTTGCCTACCCCGGTGCCAGGGTAAGGGATATCTCGAGGCGGCTGGAGAGGAATTTGGAAAGGGAGGAGGTAAATCCAGTTGTTGTGGTTCATGTTGGATCAAACAACATAGGTAGGTACAGGGAGGAGGTCCTGCTGAGGGAGTATCAGGAGTTAGGAACTAAATTAAAAAGCAGGACCTCGAGGGTAATAATCTCTGGATTATTTCCCAAGCCATGTGCAAATTGGCATAGAGACAGACAGATCAGGCGAGTTAACATCTGGCTAAAGGACTGGTGTGGGAAGGAGGGGTTCCTTTCTATGGAGCATTGGCACCAGTACTGGGACAGGAAGGAGCTGTACCGATGGGACGGGCTCCACCTGAACCAGAATGGGGCCAGTGTCCTAGTGGAAAGGGTAAATAGGGAGGTGGCAAAGACTTCAAACTAGTAAGATGGATGGAGGGATCTACAAGAAATGAAACAAGCTTAAATATAAATGAAACAGGAAAGGAGAGCATGGGACAGACTAAATTAAGAGAGGATATAAATGGCCAGGGAATAACTAGAGTTATAGAGCAGGAGTGTAAAAAGATGGTTAAAAATAAAGTGAGAGGAACTGCTAATAAAAATGAATGAAACTGTCTGTACAGCAATGAAAAAAAAGCAATGCATGCAGTGTCCATAATAAAACAGGGGAACTGGAGGCAATAATACGTTGTGAGGAACCAAATATAGTTGAGATTACTGAGACATGGCTACAGAAAAATCAGGACTGGGAATTAAACATTGCAGGGTATAACATATTTAGAAAAGAAAAAGGGGAGGTGGAGTAGCTGTACTTATTGGGCCAGTAATTCCGGTCCCAACGCGTGAGTACGGACGGGGTACTCACGCGTGGGCCCGTTGGAAGTGCCGGATTTCAGCATGCACAGCGCATGCGCGGGAAACCGGCATTTCCTCCAAGGGGTTCAGAGGTCCAACGCGAGCGCGCAGGACTCTGCGCGCACGCATTGAACTTCCTTCTTTTTGACAGGTTTGCCCGTGTGCAAAGGCCTGAACTTTTTAAACATATAAAAAGGAGGCATAAGGACTTGATTCTTGAAGGTAAGTGGTCTATTATTTAAAATTATAACATTTTTTCCACAGCTTTATTGTTTTTAAGGACTTTACAGTAAGGTAAGTTTATTTTTAGACCCGATTTCTTAAAAAATTATTTTTTTCAAAAATTTGATTAATTGTTTAAAATAGTTTTTAAAGTTATTTATAGTTTATTTAATTATTGGGATGTTTTTTTAAATTTTATTTAAAGTTAAACTAGTCTTTTGGGCGCCCGTACTTTTCATGAGTTTGACAGTTCTTACTATCAAACTCATGAATGAAGTTTCCCCTCCCCTGATTGGCTGCAGAGTGCTCACCTGATCCCAGCCGGCACATCGCACTAACTACGCCGCTGGATCAGGCAAGCACATCGCGCTGACATCTGAACCGTGCCAGTGACAGGAATTCCAAGCAGGCCCAGGCTTCAGATGTCGGCGCGCCGGGCGAGTGCACATCGGGGGCTTGCACGCACGGCAAGCCCCCGATCCTAATTTCTGGCCCATTAGATATAATACAATGGCAGTAGAAAAAGTGACATAGCCATCAGTAAGACAGAAATAGAATCCATGTGGATAGGGATGAGAGGAAAGGATCAATCACAATAATAGGGGTAGCCTACAGACCACCTAATAGTGGAAGGGAGGTGGAGGAAGAAATATGCAAACAAATTAGGGAAATGAGTAACAAACATAGAATAATAATCATGAGGGATTTCAACTACCCCAAAATTAATTGGCCAGAAGAGCTGGGTAAAGGGGATAAGGGAATGGAGTTGCTACAATCTGTACAGGACTCCTTTCTAACCCAGTATGTAAGAAGCCCAACAAGGGAAGATTCACTACTGCATCTGGTAATGGGGAATGAACCAGAGCAGATAAGAGAAGTAAAAGTAGGGAACATCTAAGCAATAGTGATCTTAATATAATATGGTTTAGGATAATAATTGAGAAGGTTATAAGCATGACAAAGACCAGGGTAATAGGTTGGAGAAAAGCTGATTTTGAGGGGCTGGGAATAAAACTTAGGAAAATAAAATTGCCAAACAATGAGCTAGAACAGCACGGGAAACTTTTAAAACAGTGTTCAACAAAGCCCAGGAAATAATATTGTGATAAAATACAAGAATAAACGAATGAGACACCATGGATGAATAAAGACATAAGGGAAAAATTGAGGGTAAGGAAAAGGACTTACGCTAAGTACACGGACAGCAGAGGAGAGCAAGACAAGGGAGAATACAAAGAGAATAGGGGAGAAGTCAAAAAATAATTAGGAAGGCAAAGAAGAACTATGAAATTAAATTATCAAGGGACATAAAACAATATAGTAAAATATTGTACAGACTCATAAATAAAAAAAGGAAAGCTGGGATGGGAATAGAGCCATTAAGGGATGGTCAAGATAAAATCACAGGTAGTCCATAGCGAAATGGCACAAATATTAAATAATTATTTTGCTTCAGTATTTACCAGGGAGACGGATTAAGTGGACATGACATCGGAAGATGAGATTAGAAATTATATAACGGCATTTAAAATTAAAAAAAAGAGAAATATTAAATAAACTAATCAAACTCAAAGAGGATACAATCCCTGGTCTGGATGGATTGCATCTGCGCATTCTGTAAGAATCTAGGGAAGAGATAGCAGAGGCACTATTATACATATTTAATAATTCATTAGAAAAAGGTGTAGGACTGGTGGATAGTTAACATTATTATATCTATATTTAAGAAGGGCGATAGAACATATCCAAGGAACTATAGACCAGTCAGCTTAACATCGGTAGCAGGAAAAATAAAGGAATCTCTACTAAAGGAGAAAATCAAAAAACATCTAGAAACCAAAAATATAATAATGAATAGTCAACATGGATTTCAAAAGGGAAAGTCTTGCTTGACCAACCTCATTGAATTCTTTGAATAGGTAACAGAGAGAGTAGACAAGGGTAATGTAGTAGATGTAATATATCTAGATTTCCAAATGGCCTTCGATAAAGTATCACATAATAGACCAATGAATACAGTCAGAACATGTGGAGCCGGGGACAAGTAGCAGAATGAATAGCTGGCTGAAAGACAGAAAGCAGAGAGTAGGGGTAAAGGGTAGCTATTCAGCGTGGCAGAAGATGGGAAGTGGGGTCTCACAAGGATCAGTGCTGGGACCACTGTTGTTCACAATTTTGTATTAACGATTTGGACTTTGGAATCAAAAACACCATTTCTAAAATTGAGGATAACACTAAATTAGGAGGGATAGTCAACACTGAGGAGGACTGCAACAAATTACGGAAGACATTAATAAACTTGTAGAATGGTCTCTTTTCTCTTGAAAAGGAAAGGCTGAAGGGTGACCTAATAGAAGTCTTTAAAATTATGAAAGGTTTTGATAAAGTAGACACAGATAAAATGTTTCCACTTGTGGGGAATAGCAAAACTAAAGGCCATTGATACAAGGTAGTCACCAAGAAATGAAATAGGGAATTCAGAAGAAACTTCTTTACCCAGAGAGTAGTGAGAATGTGGAACTCGCTACCACAGGGAATAGTTGAGACTAATAGCATAGATGCATTTAAGGGGGAGCTAGATAAGTATATGAGGGAGAAGGGAATAGAGGGTTATGCTGATAGAGTTAGCTGAGGAAGGATGGGAGGAGGCTCGAGTAGAGCATAAATGCCGGCATGGACTGGTTGGGCCAAATGGCCTGTTTCTGTGCTGCATATTCTATGTAAAATAAAAAGTTTGGGCATGAGCACGAGCTATTTAACCTGACCTATTCTATTTTAGACTAGAGACAGATTTTCACTCTGTACAGGTGCTAGAAATGTGCAACTGGATTCGAAAGAATCACCAAAGGTACTATTAAAAAAAACATGCAATGGAATAAATTCGCACTGCAAAGCTGTCATTTTAATTTTTAACTATTGTGAAATATACTTCAAGGGAGTGTCCTGCATTTGCTTTTGGACAATAATTTTAAAGCTTTATTTCCCAATGGATTGAAATGACATTTTTTCTTAATGATGCCCAAATACTGGCCTGTATGATTGGAATAGGGGTGACATTGCTGCTACCTAAGAGTCCTGAAGGACTTGAATACATTGAGGGGGAAAAATCGTCCCCTTAGCGCCTCCTGTTAGCGCCAGCAGGTGATGCTAACGGGATGCTAGAACATTATCACCGGGGCAAGGCGAATCCAATGCCACACACCAAATCTCGCCCCCCACCATAGCACCACCGGTAACAGTTATCGCCAGGAGACTCAATGCCAGGTGGATCGTGGTGTCAGTGATTGTGCAATGCTCACTGAGTGCCCAATCTGCAAAATTGATTGTCGCCACCTACCTTAGCACTTGGAGTAAACAGCGACAGGGAGAGCTGGCAGGATGCAGCAGGAAGCTGGCTCCAGGGATGTTATTTAAAGGGATGATCAGTAATGACTCACAGCTGTAGGTTGGGTGTCCTTGTACATGAGTCACTGAAAGTGAATGTGCAGGTGCAGCAAGCCATTAGGAAGGCAAACGGTATGCTGGCCTTCATTACAAGAGGATTTGAGTACAGGAGTAAAGAAGTCTTACTCCAATTATATAGGGCCTTGGTGAGACCATACCTGGAGTACTGTGTACAATTTTGGTCTCCTTCCCTAAGGAAGGATATACTTGCCATAGAGGGAGTGCAATGGAGGTTCACGAGATTGATTCCTGGGATGGTGGGACTGTCGTATGAGAAGAGATTGAGTTAACTAGGCCTGTATTCTCTTGAATTCAGAAGAATAAGAGGGGAGTTTCAATGGTTTCTTGTCAGTTTCTCATAGTCCAACAGTCTCATTCTGTGATTTCAAGGTTATTTTGTATGAGGAGTGTTGTGGCAACTAAAAGGTAGCTACATTTAGTCTTAAAAAAATCAAATTGCTATGTTTGGTTACATTAATGGGGGCTGTACTGGCAGTCGACCTCACCCTCCAGGACCTATGGTGGAGGGAGCGGAGGCAGCGAGAAAGACTGGAACATGTGCCCAGAAGGAGAACTGTGGGCCATCAGGGCTCTCAACATGAGGCCTTACTCTCCGAGGGTATTCTGAGAGCACTTCTCCTGCCTCCAATTAAGTGAGGAGCAGTGTATTAAAAGGCTCTGCTTCACCAAGGAGGTGGTCACAGAACTCTGCCACCTTCTGCAACCAGACCTCCAGCCACAGATCAGGGTGACCATCGCTCTCACAGTAGCAGTCAAGGTCACCATCACCCTCAAATACTTTGCCAGCAGATCCTTCCAGTCTGCAACAGGAGACATAGCTAACATCTCGCTGTTCACCAGCCATCGCTGCATCTGGAAGGTCAGAGAAGCTCTCTACAGTAGAAAAAGGGACTACATTTCCTTCCCCATCACCAGAGAGAAGCAGGATGAGTGTGTATGTGGCTTTGCCAGGATAGCGGGACTCCCCACAGTGCAGGGCACCATTGGCTGCACCCACATGGCTTTGCGGGCACTGCATAACAATCCTGAGATCTTCTGTAACCGCAAAGGCTACCACTCACTTAATGTGCAGTTGGTGTGCGACCACAGACAGTGAATCCTCAATGTCACTGCCCGCTATCCTGGCAGCAGCCATGATGCTTTCATCTTGCACCAGACTGGTGTGCCAGCACTCTTCCAGCCACCACATCAAGCTCGCGGTTGGCTGCTCGGAAATAAGCGCTATCCACTCTCCACCTGGCTCATGACTCCCCTCTGCAACCCCAACACTCCTGCCCAGCACTCATATAATGAGAGCCAGGCTGCCACCAGGAACATCATCAAGCAGACCATTGGCCTGCTGAAGCAACGGTTCCACTGTCTTGACCACTCGGGAGGAGCCCTCCAGTACTCGGTTGAGTGGGTGTCCCATTTCTTGGTGGTCTGCTGCATGTTCCACAACTTGGCCATCATGAGTGCTCAGCCCCTGCCACCAGGGATTGCAGGACCACCTCAGGAGGAGGGAGAGGGAGAAGAGGAGGATGAGGAGGAAGAGGAAGATGAGGAGGATGAGGAGGTGGAACAGGAGCGAGGGAGGAGGCAGCCATTCAATCGGCTTTCTGGAAGAGTGGTCGGTGATCGCCTCATCAGGCTGCGGTTTGAATGAATTAAACCCCAGATCGCTGATGTTCACCACATCCCCATCATTCCATCCCTGTCACAGGTAATATCACAGCACAAAACTGGAATGAGTGACAGCACGAAAGAATCCAAACTAAATTAATAAATGTATCAAAATTCAGTGAACATATATTTACAACAAAAATATTAACTATTCACCCTTATCTAATCCCTTAGTGCCTATTGTTACAGTGCCTTTGCCTACTCTAGCGCTCCTACGAAGTGTTGGCCCAGTGGTTGCTGCACGGCAGGTGGAAGACTGCTGACTGTCCGTGCGGGAGACTTCAGATGGTCTTACAGGATGCCCTCGACCAGCTCTGGGCCTGGAAGGCCCGGCTGTAGACTGCACCACCTCAGCATGGGTGGCAGCAGTCTGGGCTGGCTCGATGACAGGCAGCGACAATGGCAATGGTGGAGTGCCAGTGGTGGGATCAGGAATGCTGTCATCCTGAGAGAGGACAGCAGCTTCCTGCTCCACTGGCCCATTGCCACTTCCCCAGGGCAGCACCTCAGCAATTGCTGGCCTGCTGCGACACTGTGAAAGCCCTGGTCAATGGTGGTAGACCCAGCCACGATGGCAGCAGTCAGAGCTTGCGTGGCATCAAGCTGAGACTGCATGAGAGCAGTCTGACATTGGATGTCACCAAGCATAGACTGCATTACAGCAATAAGACGTTGCATCACTTCCGTTTGTGCTGCAATGGAAGCTGCCAGATCGCTCATCACACGCGGCATTAGGTCTGGGTCACCACGGTCTCACTGGGAGTCTACCATCCTTTGCAAACTGGGAATGATGGGCTCCATGGTGTGCGCAGAGCCTTGTGCAATGTTGGAGGTGGACTCCTTCACACTCCTTATCATTGCTGAGAGGCTCTCGGGCACCCTTGCCATTGCACCTCTTATCTCCGTGTGCATGCCCATCACCCTTCTTCTAATGGCCTCCCCATCAAGGTTCTCATCTAAGTCCTGTGCAGCAGAACTTGCACGTGATCTCGCCCTCTGGGGAGCTGGCCCCCGAGCTACCCTTTCCCCCTGGCCTTGCTGCAGCCCACTCATCCCCGGTGCCTCACCCTGTGCAGATCCCGCTATTATAATAGCCTCTAAAGAACGTGTAGTGCCTGTATCTGAGCTGGTGCTGGTGGGTGAGACATGCAGTGACGTGGTGTGTTCTTCCTCCTCCTCTTCTCCCGCCTCGCTCTCAATGGTGCTCTCAGGGACCGGCTGCTCAAGTGCTTGCTGATTATCTGAAAGCATAAAGGCACAAGAGTCGGGTTAAGGTGAGGGGAAGAGGCCAGGAAGGGAGAAATGCATGCATACAGCATGATTAGCTGGAAAGTGCAAAAGGCTTGTGGGTTGAAGGGGAAGTGGGATGTGAGAAGAAGGAGTAGGGATGAACATACCGATATTGTCCCCAAGGGGGTCAACGTCGCCGGTGGCCACGGCGCCCACCACCTGCCGCCCAATAATCTTCAGCACTCTATTCTCCAGCACAGACAGTGGTTGGATGTCGGCTTGTCCCTCGCCTGTGCGCTCCTGCGCTCTCCTATTGTAAGAACATAAGAACATAAGAAATAGGAGCAGGAGTAGGCCAATCGGCCCCTCGAGCCTGCTCCGCCATTCAATAAGATCATGGCTGATCTGATCCTAACTGCCAATCCACTATCACAGAACCATCTCCTGAAATAGGAGCAGGATCAGGCTACACGGCCCCTGGGCCCGCTCCGCTACCCATAGGGCCATGACCGATCCGAACCTAGACTTATTATTTTGTTTCATAGCAGTTAGTTACAACTGAGTGACTTGCTAGGCCACTTCAGAGGGCAGTTAAGAGTCAACGTCATTGCTGTGGGTCTGGAGTCACATATAGGCCAGACCAGGTAAGGACGTTAGATTTCTTTCCGTGAAGGACATAGTGAACCAGATGTGTTTTTAAGATAATCCGGTAGTTTCATGGTGTGATAGTTTCTGTGTGTGGCTCCTGGGGACCACAGTGCTGCCCAAGACGTGCTGCACTACCTCCCTCCACATGGTTCAGAAGACTTGCAGCGAGGGCTTCCTGCCACTTGCCAGGTAGAGCATCACCCTCCATCTCTCCACAGCGATCACCAACGTCTCCAATGCTTGATCACAGAATCTGCGCGCTCTCCCTGGGGTGTGGATCTGCCATGAGTACAGCTGCTTCAGTCCTCTGGCTCCTTCTCCTTGTCCTGCTTCTGCTTGCTGGGGCAGCTGCACAGCCAGCAATGCGGAGAATGAGGTTCTGCAGCATCAACGAACCTCCCCTTTAAGTACTGAAAAAAGCCTGTGGCAATCATGGCTTGCGATTAGACTGCACCCAATATTGGTCCACCCTTTGAGTGTAACATCAATGAGCTTGGGCTTGGGCTTTAAGAGTTGAATTAGGACTCCAATCATTTTTTTGAGCAGTGAGCACAAATTTTGCATGCAGTCTAAAGCATTAGCGCCTAGCACTAATTCTCCAACTTTTCGACTGATACCACCCATTCCTGGGCTATACTGAATTCTAGCTCTAAATACATGGAGAGGCACTGAGAAAAAGGTTGCAATATATAACTCTAAACCCAGTAAAGCAGAGACAATATGCTAGCACTGCCTCCCGTAATGTAATACTGTAGCACGCTTCAGACTATATGCAACCAGTCCTTTCATTGAATGGTCACTTCTGAATTCCTACATAACCTTCTCCTATACTACCGACTCACTAACCAGTAGAAATTGTTTTTTCCCTCTTTGCCTCATCAAAAAGGAGTGGGCCTTTGGCGTAGCGGTAGCATCCCCGCCGCTGGGCCAGAAGGCGTAGGGTTTCGAACCCCGCTCCAGACAGTCCCGGCAAGTGGAGTCGGAGCTCCGGCTCTAAATTCTGGGTTGACATCCAGCGGGATACTTGTGTCCGTGGGTGTGGGTGCCCCCCCCCCTCGTATGGGTTGTGGGAGCCCGTAAAACCCTCCCTCCATAGGACTAACCACCCTAATGGCTGGTACGAAGATGGTTACAGTCACGGAAGGAGCGTTAATCGTGGCCAGAAATCCTTCCACCACTTCATACAGTTCCCCAAAGGGAACAGTATGAAGACACGACGACGACGATGCCTCATCAAAACAACCGAGTACAAAAATGTAAGACTGGGAGAGAGCACCTGAGAAACAATGAGGAGGATCATTAAACAGAAAGCACATTTACCAAAAGACAGATGAATTTCCCATCATAGTATATCTTAGGCCCCAATTGCAAAAGTTAGTAGACCAGCTGCCAAGGCTGAAAGGGCAGAGGAACTTCAATAGTATTAACATGATCAGAGAGAACAACTATCATATGGTTTCTAGCATCCTAGCTCAAACACTCAGATCCTGAAAGACCTTCACATGCTCCACTCTTCACTTGTATCAGCCAAACTGATAAGTCAATTGGCAAATGGCACAGTCTTCATCTACAGTAATATGACATTCCACAAAAACCCTTCAAAGGGCTTTGAACTAAAATGGAAAATAAGGAGGATTAAACTCAGTGCAACAGTTCATCTGCATGTGATGCTGTATCTAGCTCCACAAGGCATGCAGATGTTTTACTCAGCACCCAGCGCGTAATCAGGCACATCTGTTGTGTAGTACAACTGTCCAAATGTTTTATACTGAATTTACTATCCAACTGTTCAATGAAAATCTTTTGGCCAGTACGTGCCGAGTTAGCTAATCTCATCCAGGAGAGCAGTCAGGGCCCTGTTGTTGGCTTCAGCCAACCCTGGGCTGGTCACAGAATGAACCAACGACAGGTACCATTCCTGATTGCTTTCCAATGGCTATTCTCGCAAATTGTTTGGGTTTTGAGTGATTATTTCTTGGAAATCATGTGGGTGTTAGTGGAGCACAGGATTAGGCTTGATGGCAACCCCTGTCACAGTCAAATACCCCACTGACACTCACTGTCTAAGCACATACACAATGACTTCACACTTGGGTGGGTGAGGTACCAGAAGGCTGCTGGCTCCTGTGGGATTGTACCCTAACAAGAGCAAACCCAGCTCTTTGATTGAGATTTTGGTCACTCCTCCTAATATCTCCTTCTTGGCTTCACATCCAATCTTTCCTTACACCCCTGCGATGAAGCTTGGGACATTCTTTCTGTGTTAGGGTGCTATATAAATGCAAGTTATTGTTGTTGTGCAATTTTACACGGTTTGACCATTAACATTTGACATGCAAGCTCCTTGCTGAGTTTTTGACTGCAGGTAGAAGATTGCCAAAGGTTGGTTAAAAGAAAAGAAAGACTTGCATTTATATAGCGCCTTTCACAACCACCGGATGTCTCAAAGCGCTTTACGGCCAATTAAGTACTTTTGAAGTGTAGTCACTGTTGTAATGTGGGAAACACGGCAGCCAATTTGTGCACAGCAAGCTCCCACAAACAGCAATATGATAATGACCAGATAATCTGTTTTTGTTATGTTGGTTGTGGGATAAATATTGGCCAGGACACCAGGGATAACTCCCCTGCTCTTCTTTGAAATAGTGCCATGGGATCTTTTACGTCCATCTGAGAGAGCAGACAGGGCCTCGATTTAACGTCTCATCCAAAAGATGGTACTGGATTGTCAGCTTAGCTTTATGTGCTCAAGGCCCTGGAGTGGGACTGTGAACCCACAACCTTCTGACTCAGAGGCGAGTGTGCTACCAACTAACCCACAGCTGACATTGGTTGGGGAAACAATGTGGGAAAGCAGCCCTAAAGAGATTCTGAAAAGATTTAAAGGAATGCAGCCACTTAAAGGTAAGTGGTCGCATGCAATGGCAAAAATAACTTCAGCCTTTCCAAAGGGTGCAATTAGTTTTAAAACATTTGTCAATGTTCCCAAAGGCTGTTTTTGGGGGGAGGAGGCAGGGGGAGGCCGGGAGTGGGGTGGTACGACAAAATCCAGTAACTGGCAAAATAAATATAAAGTGACGAAATGAAGTCTGTGGGAAGTGATGGAATACCGCAACATTCAGACTCCCTGTTTGATGGCTGTCGAAGTGAAGGTGCTGCTACGTGAGCTGAGTGCGAGGACAATTGCCCTGTTTGCTACTCCAGGGCACCAATCCGAGGGGACAGAAGTGCAGCGCATGCCAGCACAAAAGTGGAGGGAGAAGATGACCATGAATGTCACCAGTAGTGCCGTCACTATGGTGAAGGTTGGCTCCTGGTGATACAGATCTTCAACTGGCTCAGATTCCGAGCCGATGGAACCTGTTACTCACGGTCACTTCCAGGTAGACATGTCGGGTTTTGTAGATATAGTGGGTGGTTGTATAATGGCAGCAGGCAGTCATTCTATCTGTGATGTCTGCTTGCCTCCCTGGCATGCCTTCTTTCAACTTGTATTATAAGAGTTCACTATTCATGTCAGCACATTTTTGCGCTCTTCTTGCTCCGCTGAAGTCTTGTAAATGCTTCCATAATGGTTGACCTTCTGGTGAATTAGGAGATAATATTCAACTTCTTTAGGTTCGCAGGAACAAAAAATCCAACAAAATTAAAGAACAATTGATGAAAAAATGTTTCATAAAAATGCCAACAAAAATTAGTAACAGAAACCAGTACTGGTCCACTACTATCTGTTACTGCTTTTATCTTACCTGGCCACAGCCTCTTATACATGGTGGAAATTTCTCTTTAATCCACAGGACCACCAAGTAAAGGGTTCATATTTAAGATACAGATACCCTTCATTAAATGTTTTCATTCACCTTGCATAAAGCCATCAGTTTTGATGAAAGCCCATGGCATAGTCACAATGCCAATCTACGCAGTTACAGTTAGCTCGACTATGCTATAGCTGTCATTCATGTAATAGCTCATTGCATAATTTACATAACTCAGAATGGTGTTGTTGGTTTGTGTCTAATTTCTTTCACTATTTAAAAATATTTCAATAATTTTAATCTTATAATGCTTCCCACTACAAGCTCTTTTTATTATTTGCTCTCAGGACATGGGCAATGGCGATGCTGGCAAGGCTGTATTTACTGCCTGTTCCTAGTTGCCCTGAGAAGGTGGTGGTGAGCCTTCTAGTGATTGTTCGTACAACTGAGTGGCCACTTCAGAGGGTATTTGTGGGAATAGAGTCACATGGAGCCAGGCTGGGTAGGGGTGGTAGCTTCCCATCTTTGAAGGACATTAGTGCGCCGGTTGGTTTTATGACAATCTGGCAGCTTTAAATGTCATTTTTTATGATGTTAGCCCACAAGTAACCAGGTTCTTTAATCTCAATTTCAAAACTTTTCATGACCTCCGATTGCTTCCCAGCACCATATCCACTACATTGCCTCTCTCTCTTAGTTATATGTGGTTTATTGTATCTACCCATGGTCACTGTTTTCAGAATTCACATAAAGGATTAAAAATGGTTCTGGGTCTTAAATTAATGCGCTTTGAAGAAAGGCAAATGAAACTAATGTGTAATTGGCAACGAAAAATAATCTAAGGAGAGGAGAATGGTGGTTTCAGAATCACAGAGCATGATAGATGTGGAAATATTCTTTGGATTTAACTGGGAGAAAGTTATTAGAGATATGACAATAAGGTAAGGGGACCACAGCACAAACATGAAGAGTACTCAGTTTACAATTCGAACTATTGTGGAATAAATGTCTAGCTGGCACATGTAAACTTAACTGAATAATTCCAAATATAAATAGACAGCATTCTGATTCAGCAGAAAATATGCTATACCAGACTTGATGGCAAAGAATAGGAAAAGGAAAAAGGTCTGCATGAGTCCTATAGGTGGACGTCAGTGAGAGGGTGAGCTGGATGAGCTCAATGGCCTTTTTCTCACTGTATTCATGGGCATCATCACATCACCTAGAATAGCCTTTCTTTTAAATAACAACAGATGGGCAAATTCAATGATCCTATTTTATCTCAAACCTGTGCTCCCTTTGAGCACGGTTTCTCTGCAGGGAGAGCAGAATCATGGAATTTACGCTGTACTTTGGAACCGTTAAATCATAATAATGACACATATATAGACACACACGTAAAAATGTTACAGTAGGGGTATGACTTTAGAACTCAGTTTCATCTGAACCCCTGCCAATCGCTAAGCCTTAGCACGCTGTGAAGCTGCTATTGCTGAAAGATGTATAAAAGTCAGAAAAAAATGTTCGGCACTTTTTAAATCCTTATAAATAAATGTAGAGGTGCAAGCAAGCTTGCTGCAGCAAGATTATGCAGGCTGATTGCATTAGGATGAAACGGGAAAGCCTTCCTTTCTTGGTGAGACATCTCGGCCCGTATATTCCGATGCCTACCGGTGTGTACGAGCTGTGTACACACCCGTAGGGGCATCAGAAATGCTGAATTTAGGCATGCGAAGTGCATGCGCTGAAAACCGGTATTTCCGATCTGTCAAGAATGCTCTTGACAGATCGGACGCCTGTCCTGGAGAAGGGCCACTGCGGGCAGATAGTTCCATTTTCTGGAGACCCTCTGTCCACTGAAATCCCTTAGAAATCGTAAGCCTGGTACTTTTACCAGCATAAGAGTTGAAAAAAAAATGTTTTTTACTCATTTACAATTTTAAAATACTTTTAAAAAAGGTAAGTTTATTTTTAGCCCCGTAAAAAACTTTAATTATTTCTTTCAAAAAATTAAATTTTTGTTTAAAATATTTAATTTATTGTAATTTTAACTCATTTTAAAAACATGATGTTTTTAAAAAATTTATTTAATGTTTTACTGTGTTTTTGGGGTGATCTCCATTCATCTATTTGACAGGTCTATCTGTCAAGTGTATAAAGGGAGATTCCCTTCTGCTATTGGCTGGCCTGGCCCATGTGATCCCAGGGATGCTTGCGAACTGCCTGCGCCTCTGGGATACGTGGGCCCTGCGCATTTTGAGTTTGGAGAGGCCCAGGAGCGGAAGTGTACGCACCTTGGGAGCCGTCAGGTAAGTTCATAGATTTTTTTCCAGATCAGAGGCCTCCGCACGCAGGAAGCCTCCAATTGGAAAATACGGGCCCTCATCGACAATATCATCGCAGTTTTGTTATTTGACTTGTTAAAACCCACACTGGCATAGAGTTTAGGACGGATCTCGCAGCGAAACCGGGAGCTGGCTGCTTCATGGGTTAACTGCAATTGCCCTGAATGACGACAGTCTGGTCAACACCTGTATCTCATTAATCTACAAGTACCAGTTGGATTGGCATTTTATAAAATACACCTAACTCTGGCTACATTTTCAACAAAGGAATGGTCTTTAGAAATCATTGTCAGCAAATTTCATCCAAAAGTGCACGCTCTTGATGAATAATGCCAAGCCAATCAGCTTATTCACATCTTGTATGAGCAGCCTGATTTTTACATCCACCCAGCAGATATTTCACACTGGCCCCATTTCCATTCAATTGATGGTGTTGTTCTTTTTCCAATTAGTTTTGAATTAGTTGGCAAAATCTGATAAATTCTTATCCCAGCCCATTTATGTGTAGCCCAGCCTTTGTTGATTTGTGTGTCTGGAAAAATGCCTAGTTGTGGAATTTCCTGACATCTGGTCAAACATCTGGTCACACGAAGGCAGCAGACCTAACAGCTAATATCTGCTGCCATCAAAACCTGACAATCAGTGCGGTGATAAAGAAAAAAATAAAACACTGCAAAATTAAATTAAAATTTAAAAAATCCCTGGAAATACACAGAAGAGCAGTCAGGGTGGCCCTAGAGAGGGAGCATATACGGCCCACTGATACGCTTGAGGCCTTCCGCGATCGGTGGGCACCGCAGGGAATAGAGTGTCTGGTAGACACAAAGAACAACATTATGATTTGTTTTAAATTAGATTTTATGTTTGAATTATTGTATTAGTTGTGCCTCCATGCAAGGGGGCACTTATAAATTGATTTTCCTGTTGATGACACCGGGGCTAACCCAATATCACACTTATAGGTCATTTTTTTAAAAAGGCATCTGATAAGGAAAAAATAAGAGAGATGAATGTTTCCTATGAGGTCAAGTTAACCTATTGACTGGTTTCCCCCATTCATCAGAACAAAATAGACACAAGCAGCCATTTTCAGTCAAAAAATCTGAATGACTTTTTTGACTCGTTTTCAGAATTTGTTGACAAATTTACTGATCTTGGTGACCCAATAGCACATCAACTGTCATAATTAACTGTAAAATCCTTTGAACATATTTGTAAAATGTCACAAAGTTGAAGTTTCTCTCTCCACAATGGTTAACACATTTGTCTTCCTGGACACACTATTTTAACACTTACACACAAAAAAGTGTTCCATCCGCCCCTCGGAACGAGTTGACAACCTGCTCAACAGAACATTTCTCACCATACAGTCACTTAAAGAAGAAGTGTATTCTGCAGAATTATCGCATCATTATAAAAGGAGGTATCTGCAGTCTGATGCCTCTCATGTCTCCTTTATTGAGGCAGATGGGGTCTGAAATACACATTAATTTGCTATGGCTATGGCTTTCAGGGCATCAGAGGCACAAACTGAAGCCCTGCCTTTGGTACCCAGCATCAGCGCTGAAAGTGAAAGGAAGCACAGCAAAATTAAATAGCAGTCACCAGCATGAGTGACTGAAGCCTTCTGCTCTTCCCTACATAAGTAGCGATGTTTTCCCATCACCTTTCTGTTTGAGTTGCATCAGCGGCCTGGGAAGTTGTTTGGCACAATCTAAAGGCTTTTAGAAAATGAAAATGTTGAGTGTGGAAGCTGAATTCTCAAGTGTGTAAGCTGCTACTTCCACATATGTTTTGAGAAACATTTAAAAATATACATTTGTCTTTTAGCATTCCCAGTTGCTCAGGAGACTGCAAGTGACTTGGGCAACATCACCTCACAGTAGAGAACGGAAAGAATTGACCCAGTGGTACTGGGTGTCACCGAATGAAAAAAATAATGTTCATCAGAGTATTTGTTGCAAGATTTCATAACAAAACTTTAAAAAGTGTACTGCACATATATTCTATGTTATGTTGCTTCTAGAACACGTTGGAATTATCTTACCATGATACTTGCAATAGAATGACTCCTGTCCCCATTTTAGTGCATTTCCCAGTTATTAATTTACTCTTGTCTGATTTTCATTTAGGCAGTGTCCTTCAAAGTTATATTATCCAAAAGGATTGACTGGAGTATTTTCAGATACAATAATATATTCAAATGAAACTAGAATTCATCCAAAGTGCTACGAGCAGGAACATGATAAGAACAATCTGCCGTTTACAGAGTTTCTTGACACTATTCACATGGGGACAATTAGAACTTTTTATTTCTGTATGGTAGATATAAATAGTGCAGTCACTTGGAGTAGACAGTTGATCAATACTAGGTTGCTAATAATAAATCTTTCAAAGTTACACGAGGTACTGACATTTGGCTTTTTGTACAGCAATGGGGATAAAGGTGCATTATTTTCCATAAACATCACAACCAAGTCTTAGTTTCTTAAACAGAAGAACACTGAATATAAACAAGAGGTGCCATTATTTCACTTGCTTTCTTTTAGCAGAGAGGCCTTTGTATCTAGGCCTCATGCTCCACAATGCTTCATGATGGACGCCAAGCTTCTTTCAGGCTCACATTACAAGTGATACTTTATTACATGTTACAAACCAGGAAAACAACTGCAAGCAGGCAATACATACAAAATAGAGAACATACAACTTCTGTACCAAAATAAAGAATTTCAGTTTCTCAGACACTGAAAAAATAAATTACAATTTGAATAAAAGCTATTTACATACCTTTTTTTTATTATTTTGCACTTAAACAACTTGGCTATCTTTTCAGAGGGGTTACTGTATTGGGATTAAACTAGCTTTCTACACAGCAGGTAACATTCTTTGAACGATTCACTCATCAGGAGAATAACAAGTAATCGCCATTTTTGGAAAAAAGTGAAAGTAAGCTGATGGGGTTTGTTGGCATTAAAACGGTGTGCTTTTTCTGTATATTACAGAATATGAAAGGTTACAGAACAATATACAGATGCTTCCAAACACAGGTGTAGTATACCAGAGCCTGCATGAGTCAGTTTAAGCGTGATCCCTTTTAACATTTGATTATGTCTGATAAAAATGATCTAAAGAAATAGAAAAGTGGCCATTAAGATGTAGACATAAACAGATGCTCAGTGCTGTTAATAATCTAATCTAAATTCTGCAATGGTTACTGGGCCAATAATGCAACACAAACCTGTAACAGTTTGCAAAAAGGGGCTTAATTTACTAATGAATGAAATGGATTAGCGTTCCAAACATTTTTTCTTAAATGTCGAGGTGCGGTAAGTGTATAAAGTGTGTGTGTGTAACAACATTGTTTGCAGATGTTGACAGTGGCTCTACAATAGTGACATTTACAAGACTGAAGTTAATATTCAATTGGGGCCTTAAATGATTAACTTTGCATCGTGCTGCCAGTCGTTTTGAGGTAAAGTTCAATAATCATCCTTCACATTGTGTTCAAACTACATTATTTCTACCATAATGTACAATTGTTCAATGGTTTTGGTTGCATGGTTTATACAAGGGTGCTATAATCTAGCAAGAGAGTTTCTCAGTAAAATACCATCGTTCTGTCATCAGATTCCATTACAATCTTGGCCAAGCATTCTAGTGAAAAAAACGCCCTTTCATCTAACGTAAATCCACATGGTAAAAATTGATGATTGGACTGGAAATAGTTATTCATGGAAAAGGGAATGACATACCATGACATATAAACTCGCAATACAAAAACTCAAAAAAGGAGATCTCACTAGGAAATAAAATGAAGACTTGATTCTATTATGAAGAAAAAAGTGTCTGTAAATGAGTTCAAAGATGACGCACTCTTACAGAGTTCAGGTTATATTCATAAGCTCCTCAGCTTCCCTTATAGTTTATGATGTCACCTGAACCTCATGTGACTCACTTCTAGACATCTGTAATTCTCTACACACTGTGGTTTACATTTACCTGACAAAGGAATGAAAGTACAGCAAGGTGTGTTTAATACATGTCCATGGTAAGAGAATGCTATAGAAAAATGTACATATTATATGGCCATTTAATGGTCCATCTCCTGATCTCATTCTTGCCATACAAGATTTCACCAGTCATACATTTGATTCAAAATATGCTTTGGCTTTGGAAAATCGCTTCTACATCTTTCAATGTAAAATCTGAAAAACCTGAAGAATTGTATGCATAATGAGAAATTAAATAGGAATGTCTCTTTTGTATGGGTGGGTGATTTGCCGTTGAAGGCAATAGAAATGGAATAGTGCCTCAAGGTATCGAATAATTTGACAAATTGTCCATTGCTCAAAGCTAGGGAAATACTGCTCTCTAGTGGTCCTGCTTGTTTTTGATTATCAACAGCACCAAAATAATTAGATCATGGCAGTAGCAGTGGTTGCATCTAAACGGTTGCCACAAACAGTACTTTCTGTGAAGTATTGAATGCTTTTTTCAGGCTATTGTTTAACACATTCCCTGCTCTTCCAAGCCATGTGCCAATTGTAGCTAATGTGTTCCCACGTCTGTACAAAATCTGTTCTGCAGTGGATTTAAGGGGTATAGAAGATTGGCGGGGGCTTCTCCTCCCCTACATGGGGAAACGTCAGCCTCCGCTCAGCAGCTCGTCACAAAAACTTGTATGAGATCAGAAGCCTGTCAGCATGGAGATAATAGGTGTGAACCCATGTTACATGGCCCTACATGTTGGTGCTAAGTCATACTGCCTCACCATATTGTCAGCCATTCCTATGGTGTACAAGCCTGGCTTTAAGAAATGTTCTTTTTATTAAATCTACAGTAAAGCATTTTTATACATCAAGAAGCTGGTTCTATTAAACAGAACCATAAAGCCATTAATGACCAAATAGCCTTAGGCTTGAGACATCTGCAGGAGATTTTCTTATAAGTTTTAGGTATAACCAGATGTTTTTACTCATGCTTTTGATTAAATAAATTATTTAATTCTAGAATTAAGAGGGATAACAACCTGACACTTATATGCATTCAATGGAGGTATTCAAAGAAGAAATGGGCAGACTCCTGATTCAACAGGAATTAGAGCGATATGGACTTACCAGTCAGGGAGGCGGGAGATGAAAATGGTCAAGCAGATCCTACATATGGACCTGTACAGCAAAGTGAAATCAATGGGCTGAGTAACCTTGTTTCTACCATCTTATGTTCTTAGGCATGGCATAGTTATACGTCTATGTTTTTGTATTTGTGAAATCCATTAACGTTACATTAAAATGATTAAATATTATTTATTAGGGTTATTGGCAGATGGAAGAAATAAAAAATTACTCTCACCTTGAAATTACTATAACTCTTGTCAGTGTCTGCTATGCAGTCACATAACAAAAAGTGCATTTTAGCAATCATGCAGGTGATGGTCATTCCTAAGGACAATCTATCGGCAGCAAAAGATAAAAGTAATCTCGATATGCTGACTGTAATGTTTTGGATTTCATACTAAGAACCCTTGCATCCTCTAGTTAGCAACAAGTTCTAGTTTGAAGTATCACATACCCATTGGTTACCTATATAATTATCAACATAATAGTTTACAATTAATTTTCTCAAAAGCAGTCAGTATTTCCAAATGTTAAAGACTGAAGTTAGAATTTAGAAGGTTGTTATTGGGAATATTCACTCCTGTTTATAACAGCAGCCATCCAAAGAGTAGCATGAAAGGGTAATGGATTAGATAAACCAAGAACTTGTATTTATAGTGCCTTTCACTACCTCAAGATGTCCCAAAGCACCTTACAGTCGATGATAGTTTTAAAATGTAGTCACTGTTTACTGAAGAGAAGTGCAGCAACTATTTTGCCCATAGGAAGGTCCCACAAACAGCAGTGATATAAATGGCCAGGTAATCTGATTTTAAGTGATGCTGGTTGAGGGATAAATGTTGGCCAAGACATTGGGAGAACTCCCCTGCTCTTTTTCAAATATTGCCACAGGGTCTTTTACATCCACCTAATAGGGCCTGGTTTAATGCCTTATCTGAAAGGCAACACTCCCTCCATAGTGCACTGAAGTGTCAGCCTAGATTATGTGCTCAAGTGTCTGGAGTGGGGCTTCAACCCTTGACCTTCTGACACAGAGGTGCGAGTGCAACCATAGAGCTGAGGTTGACACTTCTTTTGGCTCCACAGACCCAAAACTAATGCCTGATGATGTGTACATTGTAGTGGCAACCTGGAACTTGGGATAAAACAGAAAAGAAATAAGAATGCTTAACTGTTTGTTCCTGATTTAGAAGTCATGTTTAATGTATAAAAATGCTAGGCTACAAATATTATTTCAAAATTGTCATCTACACTATTTGATTTGCTTTTAGTAGTCGTTTCCTGAAGGAGCTCACCAATTCTGGTACAATTCCACAGGTGCTGTCCATCCACTGGTACCTCACCCTAGTAACCATTTTTTACATGAGCCTGTCCCATTCCTGCTGGAGAGCAGCTAACTCAATCCAGAGCATCAACCAAATGTGGAACTTTCCCGGCCTGAATCACTAAATTCCACACTGGGAAGTCCATCAAAGAAACAAGCCAATACTGCATAGTATCAAATCATGTTCAGTTTTGTCATGTTTATGTTTACTTGGATTAGGAATGATGTGTTAAGTCTAGGAACCGAGCACTTTGTTGAGATATGATACAGCATACATCAACAGCAATGCTTGACTCCTCTATATTGCCTTGAGAATGTACTTACATATGAGCTGAAGAAGAGTACTGTTCAGCTACACCAACTTGACTAATGGATGTACTCCTCGCATTTTCAGTGCTTCACCTGGCAAAGCTGGGACTGCATGGTCAAGCGTTAAGGAAACACTTCATTGTGGGCAAGTAGAACTCATTCATTTGTAAAGCTAGTTATTCACCTGCATCTGTACTTGTGTTTGACCCAGATCTCTTATGGCCAAAGTCAAGGGTTTCTATTATCTAAACCAGTCACACACACCATTTCACCTTCACCAATCACAATTAGTCTGCATTAAGGGCAAGGATTACATATGCTTGTTATACCATATTGTGATTATATTTTTCCGTGGGAGAAATGTGAAAAAATAATATTCCCGCAAATAACTCCCGGCTACAATAATTAAGGAGCAGTGGATTTTGTTAAGGGACCTTGTACAAATGACACTGTTACACTGGATGATTGGCAGAACTTCAAGTTACCCAGGGTTCCGAGCCTGTTTGTTATTAGACTGATAAGATTGAAAAGATTCAGCCTTTTGTCTTTGTAACACTGTTGGCATTGTGACATACAGCAGGTAATCTTCACTTTTTTCCACAGCCATGATTCGCACTGAACAGCTCGTTGCAAAGTACAAACCTTTTGCAAAAGATAAAGCATTAAAATACATAGCACCACATAGCAGTTTCCCATTAGCAGACTAGAATATTTAAAGAAGGGAATCACAGGCCGGATAAATTTGAAATTTGGTGTAAAGTAAAACGAGGGGAATTGACAAAAGAGGAAGGCAAAAGTGCAGTTCTCCCCAAATGCAGTCCTGGCTTATGGGGACTTACAGTTTGAAGAGGATTTATTGTAAGGAGGGTCCAACTGGGTGAAAACAGCAAACGGTACATTAAAAAAAAATCACTTTGAAATTGGATGGTGTGCAGAGTAATTGTACAAGAATAGTATGGAGCGGGGGAGGGGAGAGAGAATTCACAGCAGTCTTTCCTCCAGTACTGCAAATATCGTACAATTCCCTGAAAGACCAACTCTCCGGGACTGAGTGAAACATATGGAACAGCTTTATCTGCGCAGATGGCGTTGCCAGCCTTCCCTCTGATCTCAGCTCCCTTCTCTCAGTCTCACTGCAAATACCACTCAAGATTCGCCGTGCCTTTTATGAGTGGCCGCCACCGCTCGCGGCTGGGTTTTAACTGTGTCACCAAACTTCCAAAATCCTATTGTGTAAATCACCGACAACAATGCTGACTTCAAAGTGGCTGGGAGGAAATAAGATGGGGAGGTGAAGGTTTGGACCAGTTACCAATGCACAACAACACGGGTCCAATGACTTGTAATGAAGCAAGGCACAACTTAGATATCTTGTTTTGGCGAGTTGGAAGAAGCTTTTTTTTCAGATGTATTGACGTTTCGTTTAATAAATAAAAATTGTGAACTATACTATAATATAAACATTCATATGCTACATGCAAAGTCATATAATTTAAAGTAATAATTTATATATTCACATAGGAAGAGAAGGGGGGGGGGAAATCACGATTTGCCTGGTTTTCTGGATAATGCACAGAGGCAGGAGGTGTCTATCCTGATCCACCTCCATCCCACATACTTATTGTTCTCTGTGCTCAGTGCCCGGACATAGGTCTGGCTGGTTTTACATTGGGAATTCCAGTGTTTGTCATCGATGCCCCTGCAGCCGTTCTTGACCGGCTTGGCCTCTCTGCAGCGCGTCTCGTAAAAATACTGTTTGATGGCAGAGCTGCCGGTTTTGATCTCCCCCAGCACGATCACCTGCCTGCCGCGGATGTCGATGGCCACCGTTTTGTCCGTCACCCAGCGGCTCTCGCTGTCACACACCGAGTACTCGCCGCGGTGACCCCTGCGGTCGGCGTACCGCTTCCTCCTGGCTGTTCTGTTGGCCGGCTCCGAGCTCCCGGCCAGATCCTCCATCAGGAAGAGAGGAGGCGGCTGCAGAGGCGGCCGCTCGCTCAGCAGCACCCGGGGCGAGTGGTAGCGCTTCTTCTGGCTGAGCAGCTCGGCATCGACCGAGACGATCGGCTGGAAGTCCGATATTGTAATTCCCGGCGACTCTGTGTTCCTCTGGCTGTCGCTCTTCTGCTTGCTGTCCTGGTACCTCTCCTTCACCCCTTCGCTCTGCTTGGAGAGTCTGCCTTTCAGGATGTCCGCCTGCAGGATTTTGATGATGAGCGAGCTCACGGAGTCCTCTGGAGAACTTCTCTTGTCCATGGTTGCAGCCTGAATGCCACCGAGATAAGTGAGAAGCATGCCGTAAAACAGGACAGACATTACTTTGTTCACCTGTAAAATCTGAAGGAAAAAAAAGCACGCAGGGGTCAGTTCACGTCCATCCAGAGACACTGTGCAGATCACAAGTCTTACCAGCACACTTATTACATGTCAACACTGAAGAAGGAATCACATCAAACATCTGTGCTCCCCTGAGTCTCACTGTGCATTTAAATTATTCTCACAATTGGACTGAAAGTATCCCAAAGCTCGCTGTTTAAACCCCCTCAATGCTACATTATTTGCATTCCAATCTGCAGTATTGTAAGAGTTGTGGTTGTGTAAAAAAGACTCACATTTATATACTGCCTTTCACGACCACCGGAGGTCCCAAAGTGCTTTTACAGCTAATTAAGTACTTTTTGAAGTGTAGTCACTGTTGTAATGTAGGAAACGCGGCAGCCAATTTGCACACAGCAAGCTCCCACAAACAGCAATGTGACAATGACCAGAGAATCTGTTTTACTGATGTTGAGTGAGGGATAAATATTGGCTAGGGCACCAGGGAATAACTCCCCTGCTCTTCTTTGAAATAGTGCCGTGGGATTTTTTCGTCCACCTGAGAGAGCAGACGGGGCCTCGGTTTAACTTCTCATCCAAAAGAAGGCACCTCCGACACTGGAGTGTCAGCCTAGATTTTTGTGCGCAAGTCTCTGGAGTGGAACTTGAACCCACAACCTTCTGACTCAGGAGGCAAGAGTGTTACCAACTGAGCCACAGCTGACACTGTAACTGTGCGGATATTGTGCTGCCCAGCATGATATGATCCCCATTAAACATTACTCACATTTCATCCACCTTACCTCATATTTGAGCACAAAGGAAAATACAGAAGTTTCATAGTGATGTAACATGAACTGATGATCCACAGGACACTATAATTTGCTTCAATATGGACATATACAAAATCAACTCGTTTCTACTTCTCATTTTGATTATATACCTAACTTGAGGGACAAATAGTTGTGTTACCAAGAGCATAAGTTACAATTTACACCCCACTCATGGCACTGACCCTAACCCACATACATAAATTGCAGTCTGTGAGTCTTCATCAGGTGGTTAAATGCACTTAACCCATGGTCAAGGGGCCATAGGTCATAGCCCTGTCACGGCGATTCTCTGACCCGCGCTCCCTTCGAATTTAACTTCCCATTGGGTGCACAAGGACTGTGAATTTGTCCTCATATTTAATGTGTCAAATATTTTTAAAGAGCTTTAAACTTCAGCTATTTCATTGTCGAAATCACCTAATTACAGGCGACAGTAATAATTTTAGCACCTGACATCAAAGCATGCTCATGGGAGTGGAGGAAGAATAAGGAAGCATGGTCATAGAGTCATAGAGTTATACAGCACAGAAAGAGGCCCTTCGACCCATCGCGTCCGTGCCGGCCATCAAGCCCTGTCTAATCTAATCGGTATCCGCTCTGTAAAGAGAGTTTTGCTGATTGTTTGGCCATCAATTTTGGTTTTCTGCCCTACTTGCACCAGGTGTGGGAAGTTGTAGGATGAGTGTTGCCACCCTTTCAGGATTGTCCTGGAGTCTCCAGGAATGAAAGATTAATCTCTTGGACACTGCTGCGAGCAACCCAGGAGAAAAATCATAGCGGCATTAAAAAAAATAGTGCAACTTTCGTTCATTTTCATTAAACACTTTTGTTGGAGGTGGGAGGTCATTTGATGAAATCTCCAGGAATACATCCCACCAGAGTTGGCAAGCCTATGTAGGACACCGTCTTTAGTCCATAATTGCATATTACCTTTTTTCATAAACTACAAACATCGAACCCTTGATCCAGTCAAAAATCTCACTGCAATTTATTTCTGGAGCTTAACAGCTCGACATGATTTTGTCCTGCAGCAGTTCTATTGACCCACATTATGTTATATACCCACATAGGATATCAGGGTGAAATGTTGTGATGTCATGACATCATGGTGTTGTCGAATCAACCATCTGCACATGTGCAGTTATCAAAGTATCACAGCTTATCTGCATGGGGCTTGTCCCAGGAATCAGCCTAGGTGGAAGTCAGCTCTGATTTAATAACTAAACAGCTGTAGGCCACTCTCCTGGATTTCGAGCCTATTGCAATGTAAAAGCATCTTCAGACACACTAGGTATGCTCACTGACAGATATACATCTACGTTCATTTATGAGCAAGTGTCACTGACATCCTGCATGGAATTTAAATAATTTGCATGGCAGTTGTTATGTGAAATCCACAGGGATATTAAGTGACATCTCTGGGATAATACTTCCACACTAAATGTGCAATTCCTCCTTCAACAAAAAATGGGGCTAACAGAAGCAGGCATTCAATAACATTTCTGTATTATATGTTTTCATATGTTTAAACAATACATAATACTGCCTGGAGCTAGCAATTAGTTTCAAGGAAAGGCACCTCTGTTTATATTACTGTCTGTAAACAAAATCTAATACGATCAAAGCTTTCTGGCTAATACCTCAGTTTTGAAGAAAAGATGATGTATGCAAGTCTGTGAGGGAACTGGACTTTATTTCCTGTGATTGTCAGAACCATTTAGGGGATGTCAATGTAGATGGAAATGTGTGCCCAGCAAAGTCCCACAAACAACAATGAGATAATGACCAGATCATGGCCCAGAAATTCGGGTCGGGGGCTTCCCACGGGTGTAAGCCCACGACCTGCACTTAGCTTGTGCGCCGGCTGTTGAGCTGTGGTCCCCCGTGGAATTCTGATCCGGGGCCTGCTCCAGCTGCCGGCGCGTAGTGCTTGCATATCCCAGGGGCGCAGTTAGTTCGATGCGTCCCCTGGGATCACGTGGGCCATGGTGAGCCAATCGGACAGGGAATGCTTCATTCATAAGTTTGACAGGAAGGGCTGTCAAACATAAATACTACAGGCCCCAAAACATCACTAAATCTTCAAATAAATTTTTTAAAAACATCACATTTTTTAAATAAACTATAAATTACATGAAATAACTATTTTAAACAATTATTTTAATTTTTGAAAAAAATAATTTTATTTTCTAACGGGGCTAAAAATAAACTTACCTTTCTTTTAAAGTATTTAAAAATAATAAACCTGTGGAAAAAATGTTTTAATTTTAATTAATTCACCACTTACCTTGTAAAAAGCAGGCCTTGCGACTGCTTTTTACATGTCTAACTTCTGCAGACTTACCTTCCCGGGAAAACCTGTAAAAAAAACTAAGTTCGATGCGCACGCGCTGCCTCTCCCGTGCACACGTTCGAACTCTGAACCCCTTCTTTCAGGGGAACGGAAGTGTCGGTTTCCCGCGCATGCGCAGTGCATGCAGGAAACCGGCACTTCCATTGGGCCTACGGGTGAGTACCCTGTGCGTACTCACCCGTGGAGACCCGAAATTCTGGGCCAATCAGTTTTAGTGGTGTTGGTTCAAGGTTAAATATTGGCCGGGACACCGGGGAGAACTCCCCTGCTCTTCTCTGAAATAGTGCCAAGGGATCTTTTACTTTCACCTGAGAGGGCAGAAGGGCTCATCTGAAAGACGGCACCTCCAACAGTGCAGCACTCCCTCTTTAAGAAGGTTTTAAAACCCACTCACAAAGTACATGGCATCTTAGGCACTTTTCTGAAGCTGTAAAAGCTGCTGTTAAGGAATAACACATCTTAAGTAATGAAACATCAGTGTACAGGCTTGTAAGTGGAGCGAAGTGAGAGCTGATGGGAGTGCTGAGTTCTGATAAACTGCTTAAAAAACTTTACACAGATATTTTAGAGACTTTTTTATTAAGGTATTTTTTTCACTTTCCTCTTTCTGGGTCAATCTGCTCCTTAAACCCCTCTGCCTCTACATCTCCCTCTGACCCTGCTTAAAGCCCATCTGATCATGATTTTGGTCACCCCTACTAATTTTTCCTTCTTTGGTTCAGGGGTCTAATTTTCTTTCCAGCTCTGTAAAGCAGCTTGGGAGGTTTTTCGAGGTTACCGGCACCATATAAATGCAAGTTTCTGTTGTTATTTGTTCTTGTTGATCTGCCTGGCCAATGCTTCCAGCAAACGCTAATCTGAAACTAGCCCTTAGGAGATGCATGAATGTGACTGTCTCTGATCTTCTTGCTTGCTCATGTTGTAAGGAAATGTCTTGGCTCAACTCCTTTGAAACCTTTCCAAAATAGTACCTGCGCTAAGTAACTCGGCATACGGAGGCAAATGTAATGATTTAGAGCTGATCAGGAATCTGGCCATTGCGGTCAATGCACTTAATTTGTGGCCCATGCAATTTTCAGCCCACAAAGGATGAAAAATTATGCAAGCGCATGGATCAAACGTACTGACCTTAACTCCCAGTTTCCTGATATGCACTCCTGTTATGCAAAGTTCTATGCCAGAGTGCAACATTTACCCCATGGGGCATAACAGGGTAAATCTTTTGCAATGTGTGTGGATCATGAGGGTATGTCATGGCGTGGGATTTGCACCCGTCTGAGCAGTTCACATCAACACCCATGATTTTTGTCTGTTTTTTTGTTTTTCATACAGACCCCAGCATCTGCAATATTTGACCCCTTGTGACCCCACCTCATTGTTCTTTGATGTAATGTTTCCCTGACTGACCTGTTTGGACACCATTCACACCTTTGACTGCTGTGATTATCTCTCTGCCGAGGTGTGATAAATGGCAGTTGGAAAGGTTACCTGTAAACATCTGACATGATTCTCTGACTATATAAGCTGTGTCTTTATGCATTTCTCCACTTCACCTGAAGAAGGAGCAGCGCTCCGAAAGCTTGTGATTTCAAATAAAGCTGTTGGACTATAACCTGGTGTTGTGTGACTTCTTACATTTGTCCACCCCAGTCCAACTCCGGCATCTCCACACCATATATATTTCCTATGAGCTCTTGGCAGGCAATTTGCCAGTTACATGGAGCTCACAGATTTACAAGGTTGCAAAGCTGGCCCAGTTGTAGTCAAAGAAAGGGGCCTGTCTGTCATTTAAAAGGCAGGCCAATTTTTCCTCGAAAATCATGGGAAACAGACATAATAAATAAGAAGAGATTTTCTGCACCTGCCAGGCACACCAAAGCAAATAATCTTCCCCTTAGTTCCTTCTTAAGATTTTGACACAACCCCAGCATGCACAGCACTCAGATTTCCTGATGCTGCAGAATATCTACATCTAGAAGAAGTGAGGCAAAGGGGGGTAGTACCATTTGTTATGCCAGGTTACCCACCCTACTGGACAGCGGCACCACAAAGTGACATTATGGTCTGCAGCAGCGAAAAAGGATGGCGCTAATTAGGAAAAATGTTTCCAGACCTGGAGAAATCAACCAAGGTAAGGATACCCACTAGTACCCTATACCAGAGTAACATGCCCACCAGTACCCTATACCAGTGTAACGCACCCACCAGTACCCTATGCCAAGGTAACAAACCCACCAGTAACCTATACAAGAGTACCGCACCCACCACTACCCTATACCAGGGTAACATGCCCACCAGTACCCTAAAGCACAGTAACATACCCACCAGAACCCTTTACCAGAGTAACACACCCACCAGTACCCTATACCAGAGTAACACAACCCCCTGTACTCTATACCAGAGGAACATACCCTCCAGTACCCTATACCAGAGTAACACACCCAACAGTACCCTATTCCAGAGTAACACACCCACCAGTACACTATACCACAGTAACACACCCACCAGTTCCCAAAACCATGGTAAATCACCCACCACTACCCTATACCAGGGTAACATGCCCACCAGTACCTAAAGCACAGTAACATACCCACCAGAACCCTTTACCAGAGTAACACAACCACCAGTACCCTCTACCAGGGTAACACACCCACCAGTACGCTATACCAGAGTAACACACCCACAAGTACCCTATACCAGGGTAACATACCCACCAGTAGCATATACCACAGTACCACATCCACCAGTCCCATATACCACAGTAACACACCCACCAGTACGCTATACTAGGGTAACATACCCACCCGTACCCTATACCAGGGTAACACACCCACCAGTACCCTATACCAGGATAATACACCCACCAGTACCCTATACCAGGGTAACACACCCACTAGTACCCTATACCAGAGTAACACACCCACCAGTACCCTATACCAGAGTAACACACCCATAAGTAACCTATATCAGTGTAACATACCCACCTGTTCCATATACAACAGTAACACACCAGCCAGTACCGTATACCAGGGTGACATACCCAACAGTACCCTATACCAGGGTGAGATACACACCAGTACCCTATACCAAGGTTACACACCCACCAGTACCCTATGCCAGGCTAACATACCCACAAGTACCCTGTAAAACAGTAACATACCCACCAGTGCCTTATACCACAGTAACATACACTCCAGTACCCTATACCAGGGTAACATACTCACCAGTATCCTATACCGCAGTAACACACCCAACAGAACTCTTTTCCACAGTAGCACACCCACCAGTGCCCTATACCATAGTAACACACCCACCAGTACCCTATACCACAGTAACACACCCACCAGTTCCCAAAACCATGGTAACGCACCCACCACTACCCTATACCAGGGTAACATGCCCACCAGTACCCTATACCAGAGTAACACAACCACCAGTAGTCTATAGCAGAGGAACATACCCTCCAGTACCCTATACCAGAACATACTCACCAGTACCCTATACCAGGGTAACACACCCACCAGTAACCTGTACCACAGTAACACACCCACCAGTACCATGTACCACAGTAACATACCCACCAGTGGCCTATACCACAGTTACATACCCTCCAGTACCCTATACCAGGGTATCATAACCACCAGTAACGTATACCAGGGTATTACACACACCAGAACCCTATAACAGGGTAACACACCCACCAGAACCCTATACCAGGGTAAAATACCCAGCAGTACCCGATACCACAGTAACATACCCACCAGTACACTATACCAGGGTAAAATACCCAACCGTAACCTATACCAGGTTAACATACCCTCCAGTACCCTCTACCAGGGTAACACACCCACCAGTACCCTATAGCAGGGTAACATACCCACCAGTACCCTATACCAGGGTAACACAACCACCAGTATCCTATACCAGAGTAACAGACCCACCAGTACCCTATATCAGGGTAAAATAACCACCAGTACACTATACCACAGTAACATATCCACCAGTAACATATACCACAGTATCACACGCACCAGTATGCTATACTAGGGTAACATACCCACCCGTACCCTATACCAGGGTAACATCCCCACTAGTACCTATACCAGAGTAACACACCCACGAGTAACCTATACCAGAGTAACACACCCATAAGTAACCTACATCAGTGTAACATACCCACCTGTTCCCTATACAACAGTAACACACCAACCAGTACCGTATACCAGGGTGACATACCCACCAGTACCCTATACCAGGGTGAGATACCCACCAGTACCCTATACCAAGGTTACACACCCACCAGTAGCCTATGCCAGGGTAACATACCCACCAGTACCCTGTAAAACAGTAACATACCCACCAGTACCCTATAGCACAGTAACATACACTCCAGTACCCTATACCAGGGTAACACACCCACCAGTACTCTATGCCAGGGTAACATATGCACCAGTACCCTATACAAGGGTAACACAACCACCAGTACCCTATACCAGAGTAACATACGCACCGGTACCCTATATTAGGGTAACACACCCACCAGTTCCCCAAACCAGTGTAACACGCCCCCAAGTACCCGATTCCAGGGTAACATACCCACCAGTACCGTATACCAGAGTAACACACCCACCTGTACCCTATACCAGAGTAACACACCCACCAGTACCCTATACCAGGGTAACACACCCACCAGTACACTATACCAGAGTAAACAACCCACCAGTACCCTATATTAGGGTAACACACCCACCAGTACCCTATACCAGAGTAACATACGCACTGGTCCCCTATATTAGGGTAGCACACCCACCAGTTCCCCAAACCAGTGTAACACGCCCACCAGTACCCTATTCCAGGGTAACACACCCACCAGTACCGTATACCAGAGTAACAACCCACCAGTACCCTATGCCAGAGTAACACACCCACCAGTAACATATACCAATGTAACACACCCACCCGTAACATATACCAATGTAACACACCCACCCGTAACATATACCAGAGTAGCAGACCCACCAGTACCCTATATCAGGATAACATACCCACCAGTAACCTATACCACAGTAACATACCCTCCAATACCCTATTCTAGGGTAACCCACCCACCAGTACCCTATGGCAGGGTAACATATCCACCAGTACCCTACACCAGGGTAACACACCCACCAGTACCCTATACCAGGGTAACATACCCACCAGTACCCTTTACCAGGTAAACACAGCCACCAGTATCCTATACCAGAGTAACAGACCCACCAGTACCCTATATCAGGGTAACTAAACCACCAGTACCCAATAACAAAGTAACACACCCACCAGTACCCTATACTAGGGTAACATACCCACCAGTACCCTATACCAGAGTAACATACCCACCAGTTCCCTATACCAGGGTAACATACCCTCCAGTACCCTATGCCAAGGTAACACACCCACCAGTACCCTGTTCCGCAGTAACATAACCACCAGTACCTTAAAGCACAGTAACATACCCTCCAGTACCCTATACCAGGGTATCATAACCACCAGTAACCTATATCAGGGCATCACACACACCAGAACCCTGTAACAGGGTACCACACCCACCAATACCCTATACAAGAGTAACACACCCATCAGTACCCAATAACAGGGTAACATACCCACCAGTACCAAATACCAGAGTAACACACCCACCAGTTCCCTATACCCGAGTAACACACCCACCAGTAACCTATACCAGGGTAACATACCCACCGGTACCCTTTACGAGGTAAACACACCCACCAGTATCCTATACAGGAGTAACAGACCCACCAGTACCCTATATCAGGGTAACACAACCACCAGTACCCAATACCAAAGTAACATACCCACCAGTACCCTATACCAGTGAAACACACGCACCTGTACCCTATACCAGGGTAACACACCCACCAGTACACTATACCAGAGTAACATACCCACCAGTACCCTATACCAGAGAAACACACCCACCAGTACCCTATGCCAGGGTAACACACCCTCCAGTACCCTATGCCAGGGTAACATACCCACCAGTACCCTGTTCCACAGTAACATAACCACCAGCACCTTATACCACTGTAACATACCCTCCAGTACCCTATACCAGGGTAACATACCCACCAGTAACCTATACAAGGGTACCGCACCCACCAGAACCCTATACCAGGATAACACACCCACTAGTAACCTATACCACGGTAACATACCCAACGGTACTCGATTCCACAGTAACACACCTACCAGTACCCTATACCACAGTAACACACCCACCAGTACCCTATACCACAGTAACACACCCACCAGTACCCTATACCACAGTTACACACCCAGCAATTCTCAAAACCGTGATAACGCACCCATCACTACCCTATACCAGGGTAACATGCCCACCAGTACTCTGTACCACAGTAACACACCCACCAGTAGCCTATACCAGGGTAACATACACACCAGTACCCTATACCAGGGTAACACACCCAGCAGTACCCAATACCAGGATAACATACCCACCAGTACGCTATACCTGAGTAACACACTCACCAGTACCCTAAACCAAAGTAACACACCCACCAGTACCCTATACCAGGGTAACACATCCACCAGTACTCTATACCAGGGTAACACACCCACCAGTACCCTGTACCACAGTAACATACCATCCAGTAACCTATACCAGGGTATCATAACCACCAGTAACCTATATCAGGGTAACACACCCACCAGTACCCTATACCAAGGTAACACACCCACCAGTACCCTAAACCGCAGTAACATACCCACCAGTACACTATACCAGGGTAAAATACCCACCCGTAACCTATACCAGGGTAACACACCCACCAGTACCCTATACCAAGGTAACACACCCACCAGTACTCTATATCGCAGTAACATACCCACCAGTACACTATACCAGGGTAAAATACCCACCCGTAACCTATACCAGGGTAACACACCCACCAGAACCATATAACAGGGTAACACACCCACCAGTACCCAATAACAGGTTAACATACCCACCAGTACACTATACCGCAGTAACATACCCACCAGTACACTATACCAGGGTAAAATACCCACCCGTAACCTATACCAGGGTAACACACCCACCAGTACCCTATACCAAGGTAACACACCCACCAGTACCCTATACCAGGGTAACACACCAATCCGTAACCCATGCCACAGTAACATACCCACCAGTACACTATACCAGGGTAAAATACCCACCCATAACCTATACCAGGGTAACACACCCACCAATACCCTATACCAAGGTAACACACCCACCAGTACCCTATACCAGGGTAACACACCAATCAGTAACCCATGCAACAGTAACATACCCACCACTACACTATACCAGGGTAAAATACCCACCCGTAACCTATACCAGGGTAACACACCCACCAGTGCCCTATACCAGGGTAACATAACCTCCAGTACCCTAAACCAAAGTAACATACCCACCAGTACCCAATAACAGGGTAACATACCCACCAGTACCCTATACCAGAGTAAACAACACACCAGTACCCTATATTAGGGTAACACACCCACCAGTTCCCCAAACCAGCGTAACACGCCCACCAGTACCCTATTCCAGGGTAACATACCCACCAGTACCGTATACTAGAGTAACACACCCACCAGTAACCTATACCAGGTAAACACACCCACCAGTATCCTATACCAGAGTAACACACCCACCAGTACCCTATGCCAGGGTAACACACCCTCCAGTACCCTATACCAGGGTAACATACCCACCAGTAACCTATACAAGGGTACCACACCCACCAGAACCCTATGCCAGGGTAACACACCCACGAGTAACCTATACCACGGTAACATACCCAACGGTACTCTATACCACAGTAACACACCTACCAGTACTCTATACCACAGTAACACACCTACCAGTACCCAAAACCATGGTAGCGCACCCACCACTACCCTATACCAGGGTAACATGCCCACCAGTACCCTGTACCACAGTAACACCCACCAGCAACCTATACCAGGATAACATACCCACCAGTACCCTAAAGCACAGTAACATACCCAGCAGTACCCTATACCAGGGTAACACACCCAGCAGTACCCTATACCAGGGTAACATACCCACCAGTACCCTTTACCAGGGTAACATATCCACCAGTACCCTATGCCACAGTAACACACCCACCAGTATCCTATACCAGGGTAACATACCCACCAGTACCCTATACCAGGGTAACACACCCAGCAGTAACCTATACCAGAGTAACATCCCCACGAGTACCCTATACCAGGTTAACACACGCACCAGTACCCTATACCAGAGTAACATACCCACGAGTACCCTATACCAGGGTAACACACCCACCAGTACGCTATAACACAGCAATATACCCACCAGTACCCTATAACAGGGTAATACACCCACCAGTACCCTATATCACAGTTACACTCACCAGTACCCTATACCAGAGTAACACACCCACCAGTACACTATACCAGAGTAACACAACCCCAATACTCTATACTAGAGGAAGGGGAAGTCATGTTTGACAAATTTCCTCGAATTCTTTGAGGACGTAACATTCAGGGTAGATAAAGGGGAACCAGTGGATGTAGTGTATTTGGACTTCCAAAAGGCATTTGACAAGGTTCCGCACAAAAGATTACTGATCAAGTTAAAAAATCACGGGATTGGGGGTAATATACTGGCATGGGTGGAAGATTGGCTATCTAACAGAAAACAAAGAGTTGGGATAAATGGTTCGTTCTCGGGCTGGCAATCAGTAACTAGTGGTGTTCCGCAGGGGTCAGTGCTGGGACCCCAACTCTTTACAATCTATATTAACGATTTGGAGGAAGGGACCGAGTGCAACATATCCAAGTTTGCCGACGATACAAAGATGGGAGGGAAAGCAGTGAGTGAGGAGGACATAAAAAACCTGCAAAAGGACATAGACAGGCTAAGTGAGTGGGCAGAGATGTGGCAGATGCAATATAATGTTGGAAAGTGTGAGGTTATGCACTTTGGCAGAAAAAATCAAAGAGCAAGTTATTATCTAAATGGAGAGAAACTGCAATGTGCTACAGTACAAAGGGATCTGGGGGTCCTGGTGCAAGAAACACAAAAAGTTAGTATGCAGGTGCAGCAGGTGATCAGGAAGGCCAATGGAATCTTGGCTTTTATTGCAAGGGGAATGGAGTATAAAAACAGGGAAGTCTTGCTTCAGTTATACAGGGTATTGGTGAGGCCACACCTGGAATACTGCATGCAGTTTTGGTTTCCATATTTAAGAAAAGATATACTTGCTCTCGAGGCGGTTCAGAGAAGGTTCACACGGTTGATTCCGGAGATGAGGGGGTTGACGTATGAGGAAAGGTTGAGTAGGTTGGGACTCTACTCATTGGAGTTCAGAAGAATGAGAGGCGATCTTATCGAAACATATAAGATTGTGAGGGGGCTTGATCGGGTGGGTGCGGTGAGGATGTTTCCACTGATGGGTGAGACTAGAACTAGGGGGCATAATCTTAGAATAAGGGGCTGCCCTTTCAAAACTGAGATGAGGAGAAACTTCTTCACTCAGAGGGTAGTAAATCTATGGAATTTGCTACCTCAGAGAGCTGTGGAAGCTGCAACATTAAATAAATTTAAAATGGAGATAGACAGTTTCCTAGCAGATAAAGGAATTAGGGGTTACGGGGAGAGGGCAGGGAAGTGGACGTGAGTCTAGATTCGGATCAGCCATGATCCTATTGAATGGCGGAGCAGGCCCAAGGGGCCGTATGGCCTACTCCTGC
Organism: Somniosus microcephalus; assembly: GCF_052327205.1. Lineage (NCBI taxonomy): Eukaryota > Metazoa > Chordata > Chondrichthyes > Squaliformes > Somniosidae > Somniosus > Somniosus microcephalus. Next base: position 29,338,341 of record NC_141003.1, read on the forward strand.
TTCTACTTCTTATGTTATTATGTAACACACCCACCAGTAACCTACACCAGAGTAATATACCCACCAGTACCGTATACCAGAGTAACATACACATCAGTACCCTATACCAAGGTAACAAACCCACCAGTACCCTATACCAGGGTAACACACACACCAGAACCCTATAACAGGGTAACACACCCACCAGAACCCTATACCAGGGTAACATACCCACCAGTACCCTATACCACAGTAACATACCCACCATTACCCAATACCAGGGTAACACACCCACTAGAACCCTATAACAGGCTAACACACCCACCAGTACACTATACCAGAGTAACTTACCCACCAGTACCCTATGCCAGGGTAACACACCCTCCAGTACCCTATACCAGGGTAACATACCCACCAGTAACCTATAAAAGGGTCCCGCACCCAACAGAACCCTATATCAGGGTAACACACCCACTAGTAACCTATACCACGGTAACATACCCACCAGTACCCGATACCACAGTAACACACCCACCAGTACCCTGTACCACAGTAACACACCCACCAGTACCCTGTACCAGAGTAACACACCCACCAGTAGCCTATTCCAGGGTAACATACCCACCAGTACCCAACACCACAATAACATGCCCACCAGTACCCTATACCACAGTAACACACCCACCAGTACCCTGTACCAGAGTAACACACCCACCAGTAGCCTATTCCAGGGTAACATACCCACCAGTACCCAACACCACAATAACATGCCCACCAGTACCCTATACCAGGGTAACACACCCACCAGTACCCCATACCAGAGTAACACACCCACCAGTACCCTATACCAGGGTAACATAACCTCCAGTAGCCTAAACCTCAGTAACATACCCAACAGTACCCTAATCCACAGTAACCTACCCACCGGTACTCTATACCAGGGTAACACACCCACCAGTACCCTATACCAGAGTAACACACCCACCAGTACCCAATAACAGGGCAACAGTCCCACCAGTACCCTATACCAGAGTAACACACCCACCAGTACCCTATACCAGAGTAACACACCCACCAGTACACAATAACAGGGTAACATACCCACCAGTACCCTATACCAGAGTAAGCAACCCACCAGTACCCTATATTAGGGTAACACACCCACCAGTACCCTATACCAGAGTAACATAAGCACCGGTACTCTATATTAGGGTAACACACCCACCAGTTCCCCAAACCAGCGTAACACGCCCACCAGTACCCTATGCCAGGGTAACATACCCACCAGTACCCTACACCAGGGTAACACACCCACCAGTACCCTATACCAGGGTAACATACCCACCAGTACCCTATACCACAGTAACATACTCACCAGTATCCAATACCAGGGTAACACACCCATCACTACACTATACCAGAGTAACATACCCACCAGTACCCTATGCCAGGGTAACACACCCTCCAGTACCCTATACCAGGGTAACATACCCACCAGTAACCTATAAAAGGGTACCGCACCCACCAGAACCCTATATCAGGGTAACACACCCACTAGTAACCTTTACCACGGTAACAAACCCACCAGTACCCGATACCACAGTAACACACCCACCAGTACCCTGTACCAGAGTAACACACCCACCAGTAGCCTATTCCAGGGTAACATACCCACCAGTACTCTATACCACAATAACATACCCACCAGTACCCTATACCAGGGTAACACACCCACCAATACCCTATACCAGAGTAACACACCCACCAGTACTCTATACCAGGGTAACACACCCACCAGTACCCTATAGCAGAGTAACACACCCACCAGTACCCAATAACAGGTTAACACACCCACCAGTATCCTATACCACAGTAACATGCCTACCAGTACCCTATACCAGAGTAAGCAACCCACCAGTACCCTATATTAGGGTAACACACCCACCAGTACCCTATACCAGAGTAACATAAGCACCGGTACTCTATATTAGGGTAACACACCCACCAGTTCCCCAAACCAGCGTAACACGCCCACCAGTGCCTTATACCAGGGTAACATACCCACCAGTACTGTATACCAGAGGAACACACCCACCTGTACCCTACACCAGAGTAACACACCCACCAGTACCATATATCACGATAACATACCCACCAGTAACCTATACCACAGTAACATACCCTCCAGTACCCTACACCAGGGTAACACACCCACCAGTACCCTATACCAGGGTAACATACCCACCAGTACCCTATACCAGTGTAAACAACCCACCAGTACCCTATATTAGGGTAACACACCCACCAGTACCCTATACCAGAGTAACATAAGCACCGGTACCCTATATTAGGGTAACACACCCACCAGTTCCCCAAACCAGAATAACACCCCCACCAGTACCCTATACCAGGGTAACATACCCACCAGTACCGTATAGCAGAGGAACACGCCCACCAGTACCCTATACCAGAGTAACACACCCACCAGTACCCTATATGAGGATAACATACCCACCAGTAACCTATACCACAGTAACATACCCTCCAGTACCCTATACCAGGGTAACACACCCACCAGTAGCATATACCAAGGTAACATACCCACCAGTACCCTGTACCAGAGTAAGATTACCACCAGTACCCTTTACCAGAGTAAAACACCCACCAGTACCCTATACCAGAGTAACATGCCCACCAGTACCCTATACCAGGGTAACATGCCCACCAGTACCCTATACCACAGTAACACGCCCACCAGTAACCTATACCACAGTGATACACACACCAGTACCCTATACGAGGGAGACACACCCACCAGTGCCGTATACCAGAGTAACACACCCACTAGTACACTATACCAGAGTAACATACCCACCAGTACCCTATACCAGGGTAACACACCCACCAGTGCCCTATACCAGAGTAACATACCCACCAGTGCCCTATACCAGGGTAACACACACACCAGTACCCTTTACCAGGGTAACACACCCACCAGAGCCCTATTCCAGGGTAACATACCCACCAGTGCACTATACCACAGTAGCATACTCACCAGCACCCTATACCAGGGTAACACACCCACCAGAAACCTATACCAGGGAAACACACCCACCAGAAACCTATAACAGGGTAACATACCCACCAGTACCCTATACCAGAGTAACACACCCACCAGTACACAATAACAGGGTAACACACCCACCAGTACCCCATACCAGGGCAACACATCCACCAGTACCCTGTACCACAGTAAAATGCCCACCAGCACCCTATAGCAGGGTAACATACCCATCAGTACCCTATACCACAGTAACAAGCCCACCAGTACCCTATACCAGGGTAACATACCCACCAGTACCCTTTACCAGGGTAACAAACCCACCAGTACCCTATACCAGGGTAACACACCCACCAGTACCCTATACGAGGGTAACACACCCACCAGTACCCTTTACCAGGGTAACATACCCACAGGTACCCTATGCCAGGGTAACATACACACCAGTACTCTATACCAGGGTAACATACCCACCAGTACCCTATGCCACAGTAACAAACCCACCAGTACCCTATAGCAGAGTAACAGACACACCAGTACCCTATACCAGGTTAACACACCCACCAGTACCCTAAAGCACAGTAACACACCCATCAGTACCCTATTCCAGAGAAACACACACACCAGTACCCTACACCACATTAACACACCCACCAGTACCCTATGCCAGAGTAACACACACACCAGTACCCTATACCTGGGCAACATACCCACCAGTACCCTATACCACCCTAACACACCCACCAGTGCCCTGTAGCAGGGTAACATACCCAGCAGTACAGTATACCAGGGTAACACACCCACCAGTAACTTTTAGCACAGTAACACATGCACCAGTACCCTATACCAGGGTAACACACCCACCAGTACCCTATACCAGGGTAACATACCCACCAGTACCCTATACCAGGTTAACACAACCACCAGTACCCTATACCAGCGTAACACACTCACCAGTACCCTATAGCAGAGTAACACACCCACTAATACTCTATATCAGGTTACCATACCCACCAGTACACTACAGCAGGATAACATACCCACCAGTATCCTATACCAATGAAACACACCCACCAGTACTGTAGTGTATGTACTTTGCAGAAGGAACTATATTCTGCAGCCCCTGTATACTGCAGTACCAGTAGTGACCACCCCTGTATATCAGCCTGTGTAGTAACTTTCGCATAGTAGTTCCAGGTTGTCTCCACTCAGTAAAGACCTGTTATAACCAACTCCTGCAGTCCGTGTCTCAATTACACATGGACATAATACTGGCGATGAGCAGATCCGAACTTACCTACAGTCTGCACCACCTCATGGGGATCCATCCCTGAAGCGAAGTTATCAGAGGTCGAGGCCAGAAGAAGAAAAAAAAAATCAAACGAATAGAAGAGACGGGTGTCGACCGTGGGCATCCACCTCTGATTCATCAGAGTTGAAGATTTGCAGGAGAGGCTGTCGAGAGCGGGGCTTGGTTATCCTGTCGATGGTGTTTCAGCTAATCGGGCTGGTGGCAGGTAGTACACTGATTCTTCCTGGGCTGCGGTGGTCTAGAGCTCGATCGGGTGGCTTTTCAACGGGGCCGAGCAGCGTTGTCGGGAAGAGGAGAGAGAGAGAGGGTGGAGCACACAGGGCGCGGCCGGTGCTACGAAGCCGGGCAGTGTACAGACCCGAGAAGAGGGAGGCAAGTGTTCCGCAGGGTTGCTCCGACGACGGGGAAATAATAAAAATTAGAAGCGCAGAAAGCCGCGAGGAGCTGCAGTTGCTACGGGAACTGCAGAGAGCGGCGTTAGCAACAGCGCGGGGGGAAGTGCGCGAAGACCATAGGGCATCGCCATCAAGGCATAAAATGCCAGCAACAGCGCTAGCAGCAGCGGAGAAGACAGAAAGCGCGGGAGGCGCCATCTTAATCCAGCGGGGAAGAAGGCAAAGCGCGGGAGGTGCCATTTTGTTAAATCGGGGAAGAAGGCAAAGCGCGGGAGGCGCCATCTTAGATTTCCAAGATGCCGAAGACTGGCAATATCACTGCCTTCGATAATGCAATAGAAGACTGGACCACGTATGTGGAAAGAGTCGAGGTATATTGCGAGGCAAGCGAAGTAGCCGATGAGAAAAAGGCATCGGTACTACTAAACTTAATGGGCGCAAGAACATACGGCCGATTGCGGAACCTGATTACTCCAGCCAAACCGAAGGCGAAGAGTTTTAACGTAATTGTTGATATCCTAGCAGAAAGATTTAAATTCCACAGGAGAAATCAGCATAAAGATGAGAGCAATGCTGATTACCTTACGGAACTACGCAAGCAATCAAAGCACTGCCAATTCGGAGCAGGACTGGCAGATACCCTACGGGACAAATTTGTCTGTGGACTCCTGAGTGAAGGAACCCAGAAGAGGTTACTCTCAGAGAAAGAGCTGACACCAGACAAGGCTTTCAGCATGGCAGTATCGTACGAAGCAGCAGCAAGGGGAGCTGCGGAAATACAGCAAAAGCCACAGGAATACGGCACCCACGAAATGACACGGGGATTTGAAAAATGTTATCGCTGCGGCAGAACAACCCATGACCAGAAGGACTGCTGGTCCAAGGACAAAATATGCAGGCAATGCGGAAAGATGGGACACATTGCATGAGTTTGCAGGTCTGGAAAGAAGACTAACGACAACAAAAAGGCTACTAAGGAACAGTACAGGAAAGTACAAAAGATGACGGACAGTAGTTCCAAAGACCAGATGAGTGATAGTGAATCCGGGAACAAGAGACTGAGCTGTCTCAAACTTCACAACGTAATCACAAAAGAGGATCACCGAACCATTTGGGTCACCCTCACGATAGCAGGGTCCCAAGTCAAAATGGAATTGGATACAGGATCAGCTCTGACCGTCATGAATCGACGAGACTATGAGCGGCTATTCTCACACATACCCTTGAAAGAGACATCCATTGTCTTGAAGACGTATACGGGGCAAAAAGTATACCCCAGAGGAAAAATTGAATACAACGGCAAGGAAATACAGAAATTGTATCTGTACATGCTGCAAGATGGTGGACCACCGTTATTAGGACGTGAATGGATCAGAAAGATAAGTTTAGACTGGCACTCCATTCAGGCACTGACGGTGGCTGGTAAAAAGGATGACGACGTCACTCCTGGATGATTGTCAACAATCTTAGCTAACGCCAAAGAGATATTTCAACAAGAACTGGGAACTCTTAAAGGCGTAACCGACTCGATAAAAATAGAAGAGAATGCAATTCCCAAGTTTTTCAAAGCAAGACCGGTACCATATGCAATTCGCCCAGCCGTCGAGGCAGAGCTGGAGAATCTGGAGAATGCAGGCGTGTTATCTAAGGTAGACTGGAGCGAGTGTGCGACACCCATCTTTCCTGTCATGAAGAAAACGTTAAATAAGTCTGAGGAGCCAAGGAAGGTTCGTATCTGTGGGGACTTCAAGGTGACGGTGAACCCAATCCTTCACACAGTACAATATCCTCTTCCGAGGATAGAAGATATTTTTGCCTCACTATCTGGAGGGAAGCGTTTTACAAAAATTGACGTAGCACAAGCATATTTGCAGATGGAGGTTGAAGAATCCTCTAGGAAGCATCTCACGATAAACACTCACAAAGGTCTTTACCAGTATAATCGACTGGTATTCGGAGTAGCATCAGCTCTGGCGATATGGCAAAGAGCAATGGAACAAGTCCTGCAAGGGATTCCGGGGACTCAGTGTTACTTGAACGACATCCTAGTGACAGGTGAAGATAACAGTGAACACCTTGCCAACCTAGAGCAGGTGCTCACTAGACTAAGAGAACATGGGCTACGAGCCAATCGCCCCAAGTGCGAGTTTGTTAAGAAACAGATATCGTATTGTGGCCACGTGATTGATGAAGAGGGGTTACATAAGTCCCCTGACAAAATTGAAGCGGTAGTTAAGGCTCCAGCGCCTGAAAATGTGTCGCAACTGAGGTCATTCCTCGGATTGGTGAATTACTACCATAAGTTTTTGCCGAATTTGTCCACAATTCTGCACCCACTGAACACCCTACTACAAACTGGAGTAGCATGGAAATGGAGCGATGAATGTAAGCGGGCCTTTCAGAAGAGTAAGGACCTAATCACTTCAAGAGAAGTGTTGACTCACTACAACCCATCACTACCGATAAGACTGGCGTGTGATGCGTCTCCTTACGGCATTGGAGCGGTACTGTCACGTAAATTCCTTGATGGTTCAGAGCGGCCGATAGCTTTTGCGTCACGCTCGTTAACTTCAGCTGAGCGTAACTACGCCCAGATTGACAGAGAGGCCCTCAGCCTGGTGTGGGGGGTGAAGAAGTTCAATCACTACCTGCACGGTCAGAAATTTACTCTACTAACTGATCATCAACCTCTTGTCTCCATTTTCAACCCTCAGAAGGGCGTACCGATAATGACAGCACAACGGCTACAGAGGTGGTCCCTTTTCCTAGGGGCACACCAATATGACATCGAGTACAAAGGAACTAAACAGCATGGGAATGCTGATGGATTGTCGTGCCTACCGTTGCCAACGGTGGAAGAAGCACCTGCAGTGGATCCAGTGGAGATATTCCACTCGACCATAGTCGAATGTCTCCCTGTGATGAATGCAAACATAGAAAAGGAAACACGAAATGACCCGACACTCTCCTGGGTCTATGATTTAACGGTGAAGGGATGGCCAGCACATGGCGAACCACTGCTGCCAGCATTCTCGCCGAGAAGAGAACAGCTGTCAGTGTGCAGAGGAACCTTGATGTGTGGATCCAGAGTAGTAATTCCACCCAAATTGAAGGATAGAGTGCTCAATGAGCTTCATGAGGGTCATCTGGGAGGGGTAAAAATGAAGAACTTAGCCAGAACGTTTGTGTGGTGGCCGGGAATCGATAGAGAAATCGAAGAGATGACCAAGAGCTGTACAGGATGCCAGAAGGTCCAAAACGCCCCACCACAAGCCCCTCTACATCCATGGGAGTGGCCCTCATCTCCATGGCAAAGGGTGCACATTGATTTTGCTGGTCCATTTATGGACTCCGTGTTTTTAATTGCGGTGGATGCACATTCAAAGTGGCCAGAGGTAATAAAAATGTCCTCAACCACCACAGAAAAAACTATCACAGTCTTACGAACCATATTCGCCAGAAATGGGCTGCCTGAACAGATTTGCTCCGACAATGGACCACAGTTTGTGTCTGAAGAGTTCCGGAGGTTCTTAAAGAACAATGGTGTTAAGCATTACACATCCGCCCCATATCATCCAGCCACCAATGGATTGGCTGAGAGGTTCGTTCAAACATTCAAGAAGGCTATCAAGGCAATGTGTAATGAAGACATACCCCTACAACACAAGGTGGATAACTTGTTGTTTGCCTACTGGAATGCGACACATGCGGTTACCAACCAAACTCCAGCCATGATGTTCTTCAATCAAAGACTACGATGCCGCTTGGATTTGGTTAAGCCAAACATCAGAAGAGATGTGGAGAACAGGCAGTTTCAGAATATGAATGAAAGGCCGACCAGGAGTTTTAAGATAGGTCAACCAGTTTTGGCCCGGGACTACCGCACAGAGAAATGGCAGCCAGGAACGATCTGTACACGGCAAGGACCTCTAATGTATACCGTGGACGTTAGAGAGGGCATTGTAAGACGCCATGCTGACCAGATTCTAGAGTCACTGGAAAACGTCAATTCCACACCACGATCCGATACACCTGGCGATGAAACCGAAGTACCAATTGCATCTACCTCAGAATCGGTGATATTGGAAGCAGACGAACCAAACAACGACGTTGATCCTGAATCAACTTTGCCAGAAGAACCTGATACCCCAAAGAGGCGTTATCCAGACAGAATCAGGAAGCCTCCTCAAAGACTGAACTTATAATTGCTTAACTTCAACTAATGTATCTAGCAACTGTAATTGTAAATATGTTATTTAATTGTTAATCAAATGTTATGTACTGTTTAGCTAAAAGGGGAGGAATTGTAGTGTATGTACTTTGCAGAAGGAACTATATTCTGCAGCCCCTGTATACTGCAGTACCAGTAGTGACCACCCCTGTATATCAGCCTGTGTAGTAACTTTTGCATAGTAGTTCCAGGTTGTCTCCACTCAGTAAAGACCTGTTATAACCAACTCCTGCAGTTCGTGTCTCAATTACACACGGACATAATAAGTACCCTATACCAAGGTAACATACCCACCAGTACCCTATCCCACCATAACACACCCACCAGTACCCTATACCAGGGTAACACACCCACCAGTACCCAATGCCAGAGTAACACACCCACCTGTACCCTATACCAGGGTAACATACCCACCAGTATCCTATACCAAGGTAAAATACCCACCAGTACCCTATACCAGGGTAACACGCCCACCAGTACCCTATATCAGAGAATCACGCCCACCAGTACCCTTTAACAGGGTAACACACCCACCAGTACCCTATACCAGGGTAACATACCCATCAGTACCCTATACCAGGTTAACATACCCACCAGTACCCTATACCACAGTAACACACCCACCAGTAACGTATACCAGGGTAACACACCCACCAGTACCCTATACCACAGTAACACACCCACCAGTACCCTATACCACAGTAACACACCCACCAGTACGCTATACCACAGTAACACAACCACCAGTACCCTATACCACAGTAACACACCCACCAGTACCCTATACCACAGTAACACAACCACCAGTATGCTATACCAGCGTAACATACCCACCAGTACCTTATACCAGAGTAACACACCCACCAGTACCCTATACCACGGTAACACACCCACCAGTAACATATACCAGGGTAACACACCCACCAGTACCCTATACCACAGTAACACACCCACCAGTACCCTATACCACCGTAACACACCCACCAGTACCCTATACCAAGGTAACATACCCAACAGTAACCTATACCAGGGCAACACACACACCAGTACTCTATATCAGAGTATCACGCCCACCAGTGCCCTATAACAGGGTAACACACCCTGCAGTAACCTATACCAGGGTAACATACCCATCAGTACCCTGTACCAGGTTAACATACCCACCAGTACCCTATACCACAGTAACACACCCACCAGTACCTTATACCAGGGTAACATACACATCAGTACCCTATACCAGGTTAACATACCCACCAGTACCCTATACCAGGGTAACACACCCACCAGTACCCTATACCAGGGTAACATACCCATCAGTACCCTATACCAGGTTAACAAACCCACCAGTACCCTATACCACGGTAACACACCCACCAGTACCCTATACCAGGTTAACATACCCATCCGTACCCTATACCACGGTAACACACCCACCAGTACCCTATACCAGGGCAACATACCCATCAGTACCCTATACCAGGTTAACAAACCCACCAGTACCCTATACCACGGTAACACACCCACCAGTACCCTATACTAGGTTAACATACCCATCAGTACCCTATACCATGGTAACACACCCACCAGTACCCTATACCAGGTTAACAAACCCACCAGTACCCTATACCACGGTAACACACCCACCAGTACCCTATACCACGGTAACACACCCACCAGTACCCTATACCACAGTAACACACCCACCAGTACCCTATACCACGGTAACACACCCACCAGTACCCTATACCAGGTTAACATACCCATCAGTACCCTATACCACAGTAACACACCCACCAGTACCCTATACCACGGTAACACACCCACCAGTACCCTATACCACGGTAACACACCCACCAGTACCCTATACCACAGTAACACACCCACCAGTACCCTATACCACGGTAACACACCCACCAGTACCCTATACCAGGTTAACATACCCATCAGTACCCTATACCACAGTAACACACCCACCAGTACCCTATACCACGGTAACACACCCACCAGTACCCTATACCACAGTAACACACCCACCAGTACCCTATACCACGGTAACTCACCCACCAGTACCCTATACCAGGGTAACACACCCACCAGTACCCTATACCACAGTAACACACCCACCAGTACCCTTTACCAGGTTGGATCGGAGAGAACGGAGTGCTGCAAGTTCAGAGGGAGGTAGGTTGGAGTGAGAGAGGGGAGCAGAGAAATTGAGACGGCGGATGTCACGTCAGCAGTTAGCAATGAAAAGATCTAGAGAGGGTAAGAGGCCAGAGGGAAGGGTCCAAGTAGAACGAGAATTTAGAAAGCGGGAGAGAGGGTCAGCTGGGCGGGGGGAAGACTCCTGGCCAAGGAAGTGGGCACGGAGACGAAGGCTGATGTAATAAAACTCACTACGCACTTGGTTTGAGCATAAAGCAAGGTTTTAATCAACTTATTTCAGAACATGGAGGTCTAGTTGTATCCACTAGCTCCCTTGTCTTTACAATATGTCCCTGGCAAGCTGGGGCCAACGCCCGAGTATTGATACTCCTTGGACGGCGCCACCAGCTGGACGTCCAGTGTTATTTCATAGGTAGTTTCTCGATGATGAGATTTATGACATTCTTCCTGCCTAAAAGATTTGGAAATCCGACGACTTCCTCTTAGCGGATTAGGCGGACCACGAATAGCCGCAGTCTTTTAGATTTTTGTTTATGGCCAGAAGGCACGTCTCCATGGACCGTGTCTTGGTCCCTGGGCCGCTTGATCCGTGCCGGTGGATCGACAGGGCCTGCATTGCTCTGATCAACCCGAGGGAGGCTGGGGAGATCGTGACTCTGGGTGCGAGTCCCCACAGGCGCAGAACTGGCTTCGTCCCGTTGGTTAGCCGGAGATTGACCGGCGTCCTGGCCTGGGGTGGCCATCCCACGGGGAGCGCTCGGCTCCCCGAACGGATCCGGCGGGGCAGCCAGCAGATCCCTCGATGTCCCAGGTAGGGCGTCACCCTCGGGGGGGGGCGCAGAGAGTCGGCCTCATCCCCGCGGGTCCCTCCATCAGTCGGGTCCGTGGAACTGGCTGGACAGGGAGCCAGGTTCCGGAGCGAGACGGTGGACTCCCGGCCATCCGGGTACCGCATGTGGGCGTACGTGGGGTTGACATCTGTAAGTTCTACCTCATCGACTAGAGGATCAGTTTTTGACGATCGGACGAATCTTCGGAGCAGCACGGGGCCAGGAGCTGCCAACCATGACGGTAGAGACGTCCCATGGGTGGAGCGACGCTGGAAGCTGAAGAATCGCTCATGAGGTGTGACATTGGTAGAAGTAGAAAGGAGACTGATGGTACTGATTTCACAGATTTGGACTCATTTAAGGTTAAGTTGCGATGACGGAGAACGTGAAAAAGTTTCTGGAGATTGGCATCATGCTCCTTCTGGTTATGACCAGCAATGGTGATATTATCTAGATATGGAAAAGTGTCCGTTAAGTTCTTCTGTTTGACTAGGCTGTAGCGGTTCATGTAGATCGCCACTAAATAAGAGAGTTTGACTTCGACGAACTATAAATAAGTTGTTTATTTACAGGAACAGGCTAATTACATCAGGTAAGATAGCAGGTAAGATGGCTGACTGTAGGAGCACCGTGGTGTAGGTCTTGTCCCAGCAGGGACTCCATGAGGACTGAGTTCGCAGTCCTGTGGGGAGCGTGATGACATCATCGCGTTTGTGTTGTGACGTCATCACGTTGTTCGCGTTTCCCGCGCTTAGGGCATCACGTGATGCGCGTCGTTGCGTCGCTGGCCGTTGAGGCCGAAGTCGGGAGGCCGGGCTGTGCCGGTGTTTGCCGTGAGAGCGGAAGCTCGCGTCGCTCCCGTCGGCTGGCCGTTGAGGCCGAAGACGCTAGGCCGGGCTGTGCCGGTGCTTGCTGCAGGAGCGGAAGATTGCGTCGCTCCTGTTGGCTGGCCGTTGAGGCCGAAGACGCTAGGCCGGGCTGTGCCGGCGCACGCACATCACGTCGTACGTGACGTGATGTCAGCGTGCTAGGGCGCGCCTTAAAGGGGCAATGGCCCCAACAGGTAAGTTAAAAGGGCAACGGCCCCAAAAGGTAAGTTAAAGGGAATTATGTGTCTCAATGTAAGGGACAACCAGTGGTACCGCTACAAGGCTATCCATTGCCCGTTGAAAGACAGCCACCTCATTGGTGACCCCAAATGGAAGGCAACAAAACTGGTAAAGCCGACCATTGGCCTCAAAGGCCGTATACTTTTTGTCAGAGTCCTTTAACGGTACTTGATGATATGCGCTCTTTAAATCAAAAGTTGAAAATACCTTGTAGTTGGCAAGGTTATTGACCATGTCATCGATGCGTGGTAGTGGGTAGGCATCCAGGTTGGTATACTGGTTAATAGTTTGCGAGCAATTGATGCAAAGACGTTTCTTGTGTTGCTTCAGAGGATTTTTAACAATGACAACTTGAGACCGCCAGGAAGATGAACATGGCTCAATGATACCGTCAGCTAGAAGGTGAGAGATTTCTGCCTCGATAAAGGCTCGATCATCTCGGCTGAAACATCGTGATTTAGTGACTATGGGCTTACATCGGGGGAAAGATTGCCAAACAAGGAGGGCTCATCGAGCGAAGCCGCCGAAAGCGCACAAAACGGTACTTTGGAAATAGTAAGCTCCAGCTTTGACCCTCCAAACTCGAAAGTGAGTCTTGTGTTGTTTCTGGAAATCCTGTCCCAGGAGCACATCACTGCATAGGTTCTTGAGCACCCCGAGCCAGGTGGAGAAATAATTGCGGCCATTGAGAATAAGGTCGACAAGACAAAAGCCGGAAGAATTGGTGGTCAGTGTCGTCAGAGCCATTGCAATTTCCCTGTCCGAGGGGTAAATACGCAGTTTTAACTTACTGACAGCCCGCTCACTAATGAAGCTGTCAGAGCTGCATGAGTCGATTAGTGCACTCAAAATGTGTCCATTTATCGAAACCTTCGTGACTGCATGGGACAAACTTTGGGGAAAAACAGCAGTGATGGGAGGAGGGGCAGTTTTACCCTTGACAGCTGTAATCTTAGTAGTAGTTCTTGGGGGAGGAGCAGTTTTATAGATTGCAGCTGTAACCTTAGTAGTGGCTCTTGGGGGAGGAGCAGTTTTATAGATAATAGCTGCAAAACTAACAGGAGCTTTCGACCGGTATACCTTAGAAAAGTGGCCTTTGTTACTAACAGCGGCTGTTGACTGGCATACCTCAGAAAAGTGACCTTTCTTGCTGCAATGATTGCAGGTCACGTTACGAGCAGGACAAAATTTCCTATAATGGAAGGCTCCTCCACAGAAGAAACACTTCCTTCCAGATTGCCAAGATGCCGCTAGGGTGGGGTCGTCATCAGTGTAGGTTTCTAGGGTAGGGTTGTCAGCAGCTGGGTTGGAATCGTCATCCATGAGGGCTTCCGCCCGAGGCCTATTGAAAGAGTCACTAAAAGAGATAGCAGCAGCCCGTGCATGTGGTAAAAGATAGGTGTCTGCATACCTCTTTGCTAAGTCCAGAGAACATGCCTGGTCATAGGCAGCCTGTAACTTGAGGGTTTTATTCTCCAACAGATGCTGACGTATGAAGGGAGACGCAACCCCATTAATAAAGGAATCACAAATTAACTCTTCCTGGTACTGCTCAGCTGTAACAGCTTTAAGATTACAATCCTTGCTGAGCCTGCGAAGTTTCTGAAGGAATTTGTCAAGTGATTCCCCGGGTTGTTGTCGAGTTGTGGCCAGTAGATGCCGAGAAAAAATTTCATTTGGGGACTTGACATATAGCTGCTGTAGTATTTGGATAGCGGCATCATAATCTACACAGTCTTCGATATAATCAAACACATGAGGGGATACATAATTAGCAAGTATTTCTAATTTATCAGGAACATTTTCACCACACACCCTGAGGAAGTTGCTGAAAGTACGATACCAGTGTTTCCATACCTTAGCAGCTGTAAGTGAATTTGGGTCCAGGTCAAGACAGGCGGGGCTGAGTAGTTTCTCCATGATGGATCGATTACTTGTCTGAGTTCCCTTCTACGGTTCGAGTTGTAGCTGGCTGTTCCCGAAATCACCCAAAGCATGGAGTCGATATCAAGTTGATTAAATTGACGTAATAAAACTCACTACACACTTGGTTTGAGCATAAAGCAAGGCTTTAATCAACTTGTTTCAGAACATGGAAGTCTAGTTGTATCCACTAGCTCCCTTGTCTTTACAAAATGTCCCTGGCAAGCTGGGGCCAACGCCTGAGTATTTATACTCCTTGGATGGCGCCTCCAGCTGGCTGTCCAGTGTTATTTCATAGGTAGTTTCTCGATGATGAGATTTATGACAAAGGCGATGGAAAAAGAGCTCAGCATCGTGCCGAGCTCGAAATTCATGGAGATGGGGGCGTAAGGGGATGAAGCTCAAACCTTTGCTGAGGACTGATCGTTCGGGGTCAGAGAGGGGAAGGTCAGAAGGGATAGTGAAAACACAGCAGGGGGTGAGATTGAGAGAAGGGATGGGATCAGAGGAAAATGAAGGGGAAGAAGGTTCCGGATGTTGTGTATTTTGGATGTGTATTTGAATTGTCCCACATAGCTTACCGTAGTTGTGATGTGCAATGCACTATGGGAAATAGAGTGCATGAAGTGGAGAAGATTCTCTGGAAAGATGGCTGTGAACTGAACTCTGTCTCCTGCGTACTCTTTTAATTGTTATACAAGCAAGGTTATTAAACTCTTGAGATTTACCACCGGAGGGGCGTTGGTGTCCAAGAGTTGATGAAGCTCGCGATCCTTGACATCAGAAAGGAAGAAAAAAAGGTTTTTGTTAAAGCGTCGGATGAGTCGAAGGATGAAATGGAACTGTGGACTCGGACAGCTTTGAGATCGAGTGCGTCGGTGCTGCTGAAGAGAGAGGTCGAGAGTGTTCATGTGGCGGCGCATGGCATTGAGCTTGGATCTCAAGATGCGGCGAGAGCAGTAGTTCGAGGAACGATGAATATCGAGGAGATATTTGTAATCCTGGGTGGATCCGAAACATGAAGGGTGGAAGTTCAGATGGAATCCACGTGGAATAACTCGGAACTGGAGACAGTTACTGAGGAAAGAGATGTGGCTGTGAAACCAAGTCTTGGCAGATACCTGATCAAACACGAGAAGGGAAACTGAAAGCAATGAAGATGAACAAGGTTGAAGAGACAAACGGAAATCCCGTCGGAGAGAAGAGCAGAACTGCTTCAAGGTGGGCAGTCCTAGAAGAGAGGTAGCAGTGAACCAAACACTAATACGATAGCAAAATACTGCGGATGCTGGAAATTTGAAATAACAACAGAAAATGCTGGAAATACTCAGCAGGCCAGGCAGCATCCGTGGAGAGAGAAACAGAGTTAACGTTTCAGGTCTGTGACCCTTCATCAGAACTGGAATTCTTCCTTGAACAGAGGCCCAACCAGTCCCCATCCACCACAACCCTCCTCCGCCTGGCTGAACTTGTTCTCACATTGAACAACTTCTCCTTTGACTCCACTCATTTCTTCCAAATTAAAGGTGTTGCTATGGGAACCCGCATGGGCCCTAGCTATGCCTGCCTTTTCATGGGATATGTGGAACATTCTTTGTTCCAGTCCTACTCAGGTCCCCTCCCTCACCTCTTTTTCCGGTACATCAATGATTGTATCGGTGCCGTTTCCTGCTCTCGCCCTCAACTAGATAAATTCATTCATTCACTTTACTTCCAATTTCCACCCTTCCCTCACCTTCACATGGTCCATCTCCGACTCTTCCCTTCCCTTCCTTGACTTCTCCGTTTCCATTTCTGGCGATCGGCTTTCGACAAACATCCACTTCAAGCCCACTGACTCCCACAGCTACCTGGACTACACTTCCTCCCACCCCACTTCTTGTAAGGACTCTATTCCATTCTCCCAGTTTCTCCGTCTCCGCCGCGTCTGTTCTGACGATGCCACCTTCCATACCAGTGCTTCCGACATGTCTTCCTTTTTCCTCAACCGAGGATTCCCCTCTACTGTGGTTGACACGGCCCTTGACCGTGTACGTTCCATTTCCCGCATTTCTGCTCTCATCCCTTCCCGTTCCTCCCAGAACCACGATAGGGTTCCCCTTGTCCTCACCTTTCACCCCACCAGCCTCCACATTCAACGTATCATCCTCCGCCATTTCCGCCACCTCCAACGTGATCCCACCACCAAACACATCTTTCCCTCACCTCCCCTTTCAGCATTCCGAAGGGACCGCTCCCTCCGCGACACCCTGGTCCACTCCTCAATCACCCCTAACAGCCCTTCCCCTTCACCTGGCACCTTCCCATGCAAGCGCAGGAGATGCAACACATGCCCTTTTACCTCCTCCCTTCCCACTGTCCAGGGCCCCAAACACCCCTTCCAGGTGAAACAGCGATTTACTTGTACGATTTAATATACTGTATTCGCTGCTCACGATGCAGTCTCCTCTACATTGGGGAGACCAAATGCAGATTGGGCGACCGCTTTGCAGAACACCTCCGTTCAGTCCGTAAGGGTGACCCTGGGCTTCCGGTCGCCTGTCAATTTAATTCACCGCTTCACTCCCACTCTGATCTCTCTGTCCTCGGCCTATTACATTGTTCCAATGAAGCTCAACGTAAGCTCGAGGAACAGCACCTCATCTTTCGATTAGGCACTTTACAGCCTTCTGGACTCAACATTGAGTTCAACAATTTGAGATAGTTATCCCTGCCCCCATTTTTCATGCTGTATGATTTTTGCCACTCCCATTTGCAACATTTTATCTTTCCTGCCTCTTACAAAAGTACAGGATGTTCTTTCAATTCCTTCCTCCCCTCCTACCACCACCCCACCCCCACCCCTGCCTCTGCACCTGCTTAATATCTGTTACATCTCCAGCTTTTTCCAGTTCTGATGAAGGGTCCCAGACCACTTGGAAAAAAGTGACTGGATCAGACAAAGTCAACATGACTTTACAAAAGGTAAATCGTGCTTGACTAATCTACTGACATTTTTTGAGGATGTAACTGGTAAAATAGATAAGGGAGAACCAGTGGATGTGGTGTATTTGGACTTTCAAAAGGCTTTCGATAAGGTCCCGCATAAGAGATTAGCGTGTAAAATTAAGGCACACGGGATTGGGGTAAGGTATTGATTTGGATAGAGAACTGGTTGGCAGACAGAAAGCAAAGAGTTGGAATAAACGTCTCTTTTTCCGAGTGGCAGGCAGTGACTAGTCGGGTACCGCAGGGATCGGTCCTTGGACCCCAGCTATTCACAATATATATTAATGATCTGGACGAGGGAACTAGATGTAATATCTCCAAGTTTGCAGACGACACAAAGCTGGGTGGGTGTGTGTGCTGTGAGGAGGATGCCGAGAAACTCCAGTATGATTTGGACAGGTTGGGTGATTGGGCAGAAGCATGGCAGATGCAATATAACGTGGATAAATGCGAGGTTATCCACTTTGGTGTCAAAAACAGGAAGGCAGATTATTATTTAAATGGCAATAGATTGGGAGAAGGGGAAGTGCAACGAGACCTGGGCGTCCTTGTGCATCAGTCGCTGAAAGTAAGCATGCAGGTGCAGCAGGCGGTTAAGAAGGCAAATGGTATATTGGCCTTCGTAGCGAGAGGGTTTGAGTACAGGAACAAGGATGTCTTGCTACAGTTGTACAGGGCCTTGGTGAGGCCACATCTTGAGTATTGTGTGCAGATTTCGTCACCTTATCTGAGGAAGGATGTTCTTGCCATGGAAGGAGTGCAGCGAAGATCCACCAGACTGATACCTGGGATGGCAGGAATGATGTATGAGGAGAGATTGGGTCAATTGGGCTTGTACTCGCTGGAGTTTAGAAGAATGAGAGGGGATCTCATCGAAGCTTGTAAAATTCTAACAGGACTAGACAGACTAGATGCTGGAAGGATGTTCCCGATGGTCGGGGAGTCCAGAACCAGGGGTCACAGTCTAAGGATAAGGGGTAAGCCATTTAGGACAGAGATGAGGAGGAATTTCTTCACTCAGAGAGTGGTGAACCTGTGGAATTCTCTGCCAAAGAAGGCAGTAGAGGCCAATTCATTAAATATATTCAAGAAGGAGTTGGATATATTTCTTAAGGCGAAAGGGATCAAGGGATATGGAGAGAAGGCAGGAACAGGGTACTGAATTTGGATGATCAGCCATGATCTCATTGAATGGCGGAGCAGGCTCGAGGGGCCAAACAGAGTAACACACCCACCAGTACCCTATACTAAAGTAATATACCCACCAGTACCCTATACCAGAGTAACATACCCACCAGCACCCTATACCAGAGTAACACACCCACCAGTACCCTAAACCAGATTAACATACCCACCAGTTCCCTATACCAGGGGAACATACCCAGCAGTACCCTATATCAGGGTAACATACCCAGCAGTACCCTATATCAGGGTAACATACCCACCAGTACCCTACACCACAGTAACACACCCACCAGTACCCTGTTCCAGGGTAACATACCCACCAGTAACCTATACAAGAGTAACAAACCCACCAGTACCCTATACCACAGTAACATACCCACCTGTTCCCTATACCAGAGTAACATACCCACCAGTGCCCTATACCAGGGTAACATACCCACCAGTAACCTATGCAAGAGTAACAAACCCACCAGTACCCTATAACACAGTAACGCACCCACCAGTAACCTATACCACAGTAACACACCCACCAGTACCTATAACAGAGTAACATAACCACCAGTACCCTATTCCAGGGTAACATACCCACCAGTAACCTATACTAGAATAACTTACCCACCAGTACCCTATAACACAGTAACATACCCACCAGTACCTATACCAGGTTATCATACCCACCGGTACATAGAGGTACATAGCTGGAGAGGTACCACCAACGCTGCCTCCGCAAGATCCTGAAATCCATTGGCAGGATAGGCGCACCAATGTCAGTGTTCTTGCTCAGGCCAAAATCCCCAGCATCGAAGCTTTGACCTTGCTCAATCAGCTCCGATGGACGGGTCACATTGTCCGCATGCCCGATACGAGACTCCCAAAACAAGCGCTCTACTCGGAACTCCGACACGACAAGAGAGCCCCAGGTGGGCAGAGGAAACGCTTCAAGGACACCCTCAAAGCCTCCTTGAAAAAGTGCAACATCCCCACCGACACCTGGGAATCCCTGGCCCAAGACCGCACAAAGTGAAGGAGAAGCATCCGGGAAGGCGCCGAACACTTCGAGTCTCTTCGCCGGGAGCAAGCGGAAGCCAAGTGCAGGCAGCGCAAGGAGCGCACGTCAACCCGAGCACCCCACCCACCCGTCCCTTCAACCACCGTCTGCCCCACATGTGACAGAGACTGTAGGTCCCGCATTGGACTCATCAGTCACCTGAGAACTCATTTTTAATGTGGAAGCAAGTCCTCCTCGGTTCCAAGGGACTGCCTAAGAAGACGACCCACCAGTACCCTATACCAGAGTAACATACCCACCAGTACACTATACAAGAGTAACATACCCACCAGCATTCGAAACCACAGTAACATATCCACCAGTACTCTATACCAGGGTAAGATACGCACCAGTACCCTATACCACAGTAACATACCCACCAGTACCCTATACCACAGTAACATATGCACCCGTTCCCTATACCACAGTAACACAACCAACTGTAAACTTTACCAGAGTAACATTAACACCAGTACCCGATACCGCAGTAACACAACCAACAGTATTGTATAACAGAGTAACATACCCACCAGTGCTTTATACCAGGGTAACATACCCCCAGTACCCTATACCAGAGTAACACAATCAACTGTATAATAGAGCAGATTAACATATCCCCAGTAATCTATACCAGAGAAACACATCCACCAGTACCCTATACCAGAGAAACACACCCATCAGTGCACTATACCACAGTAAAAACCCACCAGTACCCTTTACCACAGTAACATACCCACCAGTACGCTATACCAGGGTAACATACCCACCAATACTCTATACCAGGGTAACATACCCCACCAGTACCCTATGCCAGAGTAACACACCCACAGTACCCTATACCAGGTTAACATGCCCACCAGTACCCTATGCCAGAATAACATACCCACCAGTACCATATACCACAGTAACAGACCCACCAGTACCCTATACCAGGGTAACATATGCACCAGTACTCTATGCCCGAGTAACACACCCACCAATACCCTATACCAGAGCACCAAACCCACCTGTACCCTATACCAGGGT
Organism: Somniosus microcephalus; assembly: GCF_052327205.1. Lineage (NCBI taxonomy): Eukaryota > Metazoa > Chordata > Chondrichthyes > Squaliformes > Somniosidae > Somniosus > Somniosus microcephalus. Next base: position 29,359,594 of record NC_141003.1, read on the forward strand.
AACATATCCACCAGTACCCTATACCAGGGTAACATATGCACCAGTACCCTATGCCTGAGTAACACACCTACCAATACCCTATAACAGAGCACCAAACCCACCTGTACCCTATACCAGGGTAACATATCCACCAGTACCCTATACCAGGTTAACATATGCACCAGTACCCTATGCCCGAGCAACACACCTACCAATACCCTATACCAGATCACCAAACCCACCTGTACCCTATACCAGGGTAACATATCCACCAGTACCCTATACGAGTGTAACACACCCACCAGTACCCTATACCAGAGTAACCAATCCACCAGTACCCTATACCAGGGTAACTTACCCACCAGTACTCGATACCAGGGTAACATACCCGCCAGTACCCTATACCACAGTAACACACACCAGTACCCTATACCAGGGTAACATACATAGAAACATAGAAGATAGGAGCAGGAGTAGGCCATTTGGTCCCTTGAGCCTGCTCTGCCATTCAATGCGATCATGGCTCTGATATAGTGTACTGGTGGGTGTGTTACGCTGGTATAGGTTACTGGTGGGTATGTTACTCTGGTATAGGGTACTGGTGGGTGTGTTATCTGGTATATGGTAATGGTGGGTATGTTACTGTGGTGTAGGGTACTGGTGGGTGTGTTACTCTCGTATAGGTTACTGATGGTTGTGTTACATTGAAACTTAGAGACATAGAAGATAGTAGCAGGAGTAGGCCATTCAGCCCCTCGAGCCTGCTAGCCATTCAATGCGATCATGGCTGATCGTCCAAATTCAGTACCCTGTCCCTGCTTTCTCCCCATATCCCTTGATCCCCTTAGCCTTAAGAAATATATCTAACTCCTTCTTGAATATATTTAATGAATTGGCCTCAACTGTCTTCTGTGGTAGAGAATTCCACAGGTTCACCACTCTCTGGGTGAAGAAATTCCTCCTCATCTCAATCCTAAATGGCTTACCCCTTATCCTTAGACTGTGACCCTGGTTCTGGACTCCCCCTCCATCGGGAACAGCCTTCCAGCATCTAGTCTGTCTAGTCCAGTTAGAATTTTATAAGTTTCAATGAGATCCCCTCTCATTCTTCTAAACTCTAGTGAATATAAGCCAAATCGACCCAATCTCTCTTCATACGTCATTCCTGCCATCCCATGTATGAATCTGGTGAATCTTCGCTGCACTCTCTCCATGGCAAGAACATCCTTCCTCAGATAAGGCGACCAAAACAGTACACAATACTCAAGGTGTGGTCTCAACAAGGCCCTATACAACTGGAGCAAGACATCCTTGCTCCTGTACTCGAATCCTCGCACGATAAAGGCCAGCATAACATTTGAATTCTTAACCGCCTGCTGCACCTGCAGGCTTACCTTCAGTGACTGGTGCACAAGGACACCCAGGTCTCGTTGCACTTCCCCTTTTCCCAATCTATTGCCATTCAGATAATAATCTGCCTTCCTGTTTTTGCCACCAAAGTGGATAACCTCGCATAGGGTACTACTGGGTATGTTACTCTGGTATAGGGTACTGGTGGGTGTGTTACTGTGGTATATGATACTGGTGGGTATGTTATCCTGGTATGGGGTAATTGTGGGTATGTTACCCTGGTATAGGGTACTGGTGGGTGTATTACTCTGGTATAGGGTGCTAGTAGGTATGTTACTCTGGTATATGGTACTGGTGGGTGTGTTACTCAGGTATAGGGTATTGGTGGATGTGTTACTCTCGTATAGGCTACTGGTGGATGTGTTACCCAAGTATAGGGTACTGGTGTGTGTGTTACTCTGGTATAGGGTACTGTGGGTCTGTTACTCTGGTATAGGGTACTGGTGTGTGTGTTTCTCTGGAATAGGGTACTGGTGGGTGTGTTACTCTGCTTTAGGGTACTGGTGGGTAGGTTAACCTGGTATAGGTTAATGGTGGGTTTGTTACCCTGGTATAGGCTACTGGGGGTGTGTGTGTGTTACTCTGCTATAGGGTACTGGTGGGTTTGTTACTGTGGCATAGGGTACTGGTGGGTATGTTACCCTGGTAAAGGGTACTGGTGGGTGTGTTACTCTAGATAAGGGTACTGGTGTGTATGTTACGCTGGTATAGGGTACTGATGGGTGCATTAACCTGTTATAGGGTAGTGGTGGGTGTGTTACTGTGGTATAGGGTAATGGTGGGTATGTTACTCTGCTATAGGGTAATGGTGGGTTTGTTACCCTGGAATAGGGTACTGGTGTGTGTGTAACTCTGGTATAGGGTAATGGTGGGTTTGTTACCCTGGTGTAGGGTACTGATGGGTGTGTTACTCTGATATAGGTTACTGGTGCGTATGTTACGCTGGTATAGGGTACTGGTGGGTGTGTTACTCTGGTATAGGGTACTGGTGGGTATGTTACTTTGGTGTAGGGTACTTGTGGGTGTGTTACCCTGATATAGGGTACTGGTGGGTATGTTACTTTGATGTAGGGTACTTGTGGGTGTGTTACCCTGGTATAGGGTACTGGTGGGTATGTTACTCTGGTATAGGGTACTGGTGGGTGTGTTACTGTGGTATAGTGTACTGGTGCATGTGTTTCCCTGGTATGGGGTACTGGTAGGTGTGTTCCCCTGCTAGAGGGTACTGGTGGGTATGTTACTGTGGCATAGGGTACTGGTGGGTATGTTACCCTGGTATAGGGTACTGGTGGGTGTGTTACGCTGGTATAGGTTACTGGTGGGTATGTTACTGTGGTGTAGGGTACTGGTGGGTGTGTTACTCTCGTATAGGTTACTGATGGTTGTGTTACATTGAAACTTAGAGACATAGAAGATAGTAGCAGGAGTAGGCCATTCAGCCCCTCGAGCCTGCTAGCCATTCAATGCGATCATGGCTGATCATCCAAATTCAGTACCCTGTCCCTGCTTTCTCCCCATATCCCTTGATCCCCTTAGCCTTAAGAAATATATCTAACTCCTTCTTGAATATATTTAATGAATTGGCGTCAACTGTCTTCTGTGGTAGAGAATTCCACAGGTTCACCACTCTCTGGGTGAAGAAATTCCTCCTCATCTCAGTCCTAAATGGCTTACCCCTTATCCTTAGACTGTGACCCCTGGTTCTGGACACCCCCGCCATCGGGAACAGCCTTCCTGCATCTAGTCTGTCTAGTCCTGTTAGAATTTTAAAAGTTTCAATGAGATCCCCTCTCATTCTTCTAAACTCTAGCGAATATAAGCATAATTGACCCAATCTCTCTTCATACGTCATTCCTGCCATCCCAGGTATCAGCCTGGTGAATCTTCGCTGCACTCCCTCCATGGAAAGACATCCTTCCTCAGATAAGGCGACCAAAACTGCACACAATACTCAAGGTGTGGTCTCACCAAGGCCCTGTACAACTGCAGCAAGACCTCCTTGCTCCTGTACTCGAATCTGCTTTCTATGAAGGCCAGCATACCATTTGCCTTCTTAACCGCCTGCTGCACCTGCATGCTTACCTTCAGCGACTGGTGCACAAGGACACCCAGGTCTCGTTGCACTTTCCCTTTTCCCAATCTATTGCCATTCAGATAATAGTCTGCCTTCTGTTTTTGCCACCGAAGTGGATAACCTCACATTTATCCACATTATACTGCATCTGCCATGCATCTGCCCAATCACCCAATCTGTCCAAATCGTACTGGAGTTGCTCTGCATCCACCTCACAGCACAGATGCCCACCCAGCTTTGTGTCATCTGCAAACTTGGAGATATTACATCTAGTTCCCTCGTCTAGATCATTAATATATATTGTGAATAACTGTGGTCCTTGCACTGATCCCTGCGGTACCCCACTAGTTACTGCCTTACATTCGGAAAAAAGGCCTGTTTATTCCAACTCTTTGCTTCCTGTCTGCCACCCAGTTCTCTATCCAAGACAGTACCTTACCCCCAATCTCATGTGCTTTAACTTTGCACGCTATTCTCTTATGCGGGACCTTATCGATAGCCTTCTGAAAGTCCAAATACACCACATTTCTCCCTTATCTATTCTACCAGTTACATCATCAAAACATTCCACTAGATTAGTCAAGCATGATTTACCTTTTGTAAATCCATGTTGACTTTGTCCGATCCTGTCACTGTTTTCCAAGTGCTCTGCAATTACATCTTTTATAATGGACTCTAGCATTTTCCCCACTACCGATGTCAGTTTAAAATTCCTCGTTTTTTCTCTACCACCCTTTTTAAATAGTGGGGTTACATTAGCTACCGTCCAATCCATGGGAACTGCTCCAGAGTCTATAGAATTTTGGAAGATGACCAGCAATGCATGTATATTTTTAGGGCCACTTCTTTAAGTACCCTAGGATGTAGATTATCAGGCCCTGGGGATTTATCGGCCTTCAATCCAGTCAATTTCCCTAACACCATTTCCCTACAAATACTGATTTCATTCAGTTCCTCCCTCTCATTAGACCCTCTGTTGCCCGACATCTCTGGGAGCTTATTTGTGTCCTCCTTTGTGCAGACAGAACCAAAGTATGTATTTAATTGGTCTGCCATGCCTTTATTCCCCATTATAAATTCCCCTGATTCTGACTGCAAGGGACCTACGCTTGACTTTACCAATCTTTTTCTCTTCACATATCTATAGAAGCTTTTACAGTCAGTTTTTATGTTCCCTAAAAGCTTACTCTCATACTCTATTTTCCCCCTCTTAATTAATCCCTTTGTCCTCCTTTGCTGAATCCTAAACTGCTCCCAATCCTCAGGTTTGTTGCTTTTTCTGGCCAATTTATATGTCCTTTCCTTGGATCTTATGCTATCCCTAATTTTCCTTGTTAGCCAATGTTGAGTCAGCTTTTTTGTTTTATTTTTATGCCAAACAGGGATGAACAAATTCTGTAGTTCATCCATGCGATCTTTAAATGTTTGCCATTGCCTATTCACCATCAACCCTTTAAGTAACATGCCCCAATCCATCCTAGCCAACTCGCGCCTCAGACCATCATAGTTTCCTTTATTTAAATTCAGTACCCAAGTCTCTGAATCAACTACTTCACTCTCCATCTTAATGAAGAATTCTCTCATATTATGATTGCTCCTCCCCTAGAGGCCTTGCACAACAAGATTGCTAATTAATCCTTTCTCATTACATAATACCCAGTCTAAGATGGCCTGATCTCTAGTTGGTTCCTTGACATATTGGTCCAGGAAACCATCCCGTATACACTCTAGGAATTCCTCTTCCACAGTATTGTTACTAATTTGGTTAGAGCTATCTATATGTAGATTAAAGTCACCCGTGATAACTGCTGTGCCCTTATTGCACGCATCTCTAATTTCCCTTTTAATGCCATCCCCAACCTCAGCATTACTGTTTGGAGGTCTGTATACAATTCCCACTAACGTTTTCTGCCTCTTGGTATTTCTCAGCTCTACCCATATGGATTCCACATCATCAGAGCTAATATCCTTCCTTACTATTGTGTTAATCTCCTCTTTAACCAGCAATGCTACCCCACCGACTTTTCCTTTTTGCCTGTCCTTCCTGAATATTGAATGTTGATGTTGATTTCCCAGCCTTGGTCACCCTGGAGCCATGTCTCCATAATCCCAATTATATCATATCCGTTTACATCTATTTGCACAGCTAATTCATCCACCTTATTACGAATGCTCCTCGCATTAAGACACAAAGCCTTCGGGTTTATTTTTTTAACACTCTTAGACTTTTTAGAATTATTGTTTACTGTGGCCATGTTTGATTTATACCCTTGATTTCTCTGACTTCCGCTTTTGCTTTTCTCCTTCCTGTCTTTTGCTTCTATCCTTGCTTCCCTTTCCTCTGTCTCCCTGCACAGGTTCCCAACCCCCTTCCATTTTAGTTTAAACCCTCCCCAAGAGCACTAGCAAACACTCCCCCTAGGACATCGGTCCCAGTCCTGCCCAGATGCAAACCGTCCAGTTTGTACTGGTTCCACCTCCCCCAGAACCGTTTCCAATGTCCCAGGAATTTGAATCCTTCCCCTTTGCACCATTCTTCTAGCCATGTATTCATCTGAAACATCCTTCTATTTCTACTCTGACTAGCACGTGGCACTGGTAGCAATCCTGAGATTACTACCTTTGAGGTCCTATTTTTTAATTTACCTCCAAACTCCCTATATTCAGCTTTTAGGACCTCATCCCGTTTTTTACCTATATCGTTGGTATGCACCACAACAACTAGCTGTTCACCCTCCCCCTCCAGAATGCCCTGCAGCCGCTTGTTATGTATTGTGTGTTCTCCTCCCACTGTGGTGGTGCTGTCACAGCAGATAAATGGTTGGGTGTTCTCTTGGTTAAGTTTAGCTCTCTTTGTTCGGAACTTTCCAGAACTTCCTGCCCTTCCTGAATAAAGCACTTTATGTTTGAATCTCTGAGTTCTGAGTCCTAAATTGTGTCTATGTAGAAAGGTACCGACACAACAAGTGGCGACGAGGATCGGATGAATCTGCGTTGTGGGAACTTTCTTGTTTTCGACTACAATACACTCGGAACAGAGATTGCAGCATCACATTAACGTTACGGCAGTGAGTAAACAGAAATTTTAATTTGAAACGTGAGATGGCTACTATATTAGGAAACATCGGTGATTTTGATGAAAATGTGGAGCAATGGAGCACATATACGGAACGTTTTGACTACTTTGTATTGGCGAATGCAGTGGCAAACAAAAAGGTCGTGCCTACCTTTTTGAGTGTAATGGGACGGAAGACATTCAATTTACTTCACAGCCTTGTGCAGCCAGATAAGCCAGGAACTAAAACATATAAGCAACTAGTGGAAATTCTTGGAGCACATTTTTCACCAAAACCTCTGGTTATTGCTGAGAGATTTAGATTTCACAAACGGAATCAAGAGGAGGGGGAATCAGTGACGATGTTTATTGCTGCTTTAAAAAGGTTGTCAGAACACTGCGAGTTCAAGGAGGTGCTGAAGGACACCATTAGAGACAGACTCGTGTGTGGTCTGCAAAATGCAGCCACACAGAAGCGCCTTCTTACTGAGGACAACCTTACTCTTGAAAAGGCCATTGAAATTAGTGTCTCCATGGCGATGGCGGAAAAGGAGGCTCACCAGTTGAGTTCAACAGGGAGAGTTCACAAGGTGTCGTCTGAGCCTAAAAGTATGCGGAATGGCACATGTTACCGTTGTGGGAAAACAGGCCATCACGCTAATGACTGCTGGTGTACGGAGCTGGAATGCCAAAATTGTGGCAAAAAGGGTCACATTGAACGCGCCTGTAGAGGTAAAAAAAAGAACAGACAGAGCTGGGAAGCATGAAAGCAAAATGTCTGTATTTGGACAAGAGAGGAAAAGGAGTGTTCATTCAGTGCAGTATGATGGAACAAGCAAAACAGAGGGGAGCGACACCTCTGAGGAGGAAGAGGTGCACATACTGACGGTTGCAGGTGGTTTAAATGGCTACTGGGTATCACCACTGGTGGAGGGACAATCAGTGCGGATGGAGGTGGACACAGGCGCGGCTGTGTCCCTTGTTTCAGACACTGTCTGCAACAAAATGCTAAAGCATCTTACCCTTCAGCCAACAAACATTGTGCTAAAGACGTATACCGGCGAACCTGTGGCCATGAGAGGAGTCATTGAGGTGACAGTTAAATTGAACGGACAGACTGCGAAACTGCCACTATATGTGGTAAAGGGAAATTACCCATCTCTACTAGGACGTGCGTGGCTAGAGATAATCAAGCTGGACTGGCCTGCAGTCCGCATGATGTCAAAAGGGGAGTCAGGTCTGACTGCAGTGTTAAACAAACATGCAGAACTCTTCAATGGGGAACTTGGGAGCATGAAAAAGATCAGTGTGAGACTGGACATTAAACCTGACAGCAAGCCGAAGTTTCACAAAGCCCGACCTGTACCCTATGCAATTAGGCCAAAAGTTGAGGCTAACTTGGAGGCCTTAGTCGAGACTGGAGTCCTGGAGCCTGTGAGCGTGAGCAAATGGGCCACACCCATTGTTCCTGTCCTGAAAAAGGATGGATCTATTCGAATCTGCGGGGATTTTAAAGTGACTATTAACCCGGTGCTGTCTGCGGAACAGTACCCTCTTCCCCTCATTGATGATCTTTTTACGGGCCTGGCCGGAGGGCAAAAGTTCAGCAAAATAGACTTATGCCAGGCTTATCTACAAATGCATGTCGATGACAAATCAAAGGAGCTGCTGACAATTGTGACACACAAGGGGCTATACAGGTACTGCCGCCTTCCGTTTGGAATTACGTCGGCCCCTGCTCTATTCCAAAGGGCAATGGATCAGATTTTGAGTGGACTGCCAGGAGTCCAGTGCTACCTGGACGGCATCCTTGTCACTGGGACAAATGAGGAGGATCATCTTCTGAACTTGGATGCGACACTACAATGACTGAAAGAGTACGGACTCAGAGTTCGTAAGGACAAATGTGAATTCTTTCAGTCTTCAGTTGAGTACCTGGGGCATGTGATTGACGCTACTGGCCTGCATAAGGCGCCGTCAAAGGTCAAGGTGATCGTGGAGGCCCCAGCACCCCAGAATGTGAGCCAGTTACGTTCATTTCTGGGGCTACTTAACTACTATGGGAAGTTTATTCCAGACTTAGCAACATTGCTGAAGCCGTTACATCAGTTGCTATGTCAAGGCAAAACATGGAAATGGACTGAACCGTGCAACGAAGCTTTCGCCCAAGCAAAGAAAGCATTGCTGAAATCGGAGGTCCTGACACACTTCGACCCAAAGCTACCCGTGCAGCTAGCATGTGATGCATCACCATATGGTGTGGGAGCAGTCATATCCCACATCATGCCCTCTGGTGAAGAGAAACCTATCGCCTTTGCATCACGCACCTTGAACAAGGCCGAGAGTAACTATGCACAGGTTGAGCACAAGGCCTTGGGAATCATTTTTGGAATTCGAAAATTTCATCAGTACCTGTTTGGGAGAAGGTTCACACTCCTGACGGACCACCGTCCATTGACTTCAATCTTTGGGCCCCACACCAGAATTCCGTCTCTTGCTGCAAGCAGGATGCAAAGGTGGGCTTTACTGTTGTCAGGACAGACATACAACATCAAATATCGCAAATCAGACTTGCACGGCAACGCAGACGGTCTCTCGAGGCTACCCTTGCCTGTTACTCCCCCAGAGCCTCGTCAGATAGACATCTTCTACTTTAGACAAGTGGAGGGAGCACCTGTCACGGCAGTTCAGGTGCGAAGGTACACCCGCAACGATCCAGTCCTGTCTGAGTTAATGGACAATGCCATTCGAGGGAGAGCTATAGGAGATTCTCCTAGTTTGAAACCTTACGTTTCAAAAAGAAATGAGCTCTCCATCCAGGCAGGTTGTCTTCTTTGGGGACGCCGTGTCATCATTCCGCCACCTCTGAGGGAACCTATACCGCAACAACTTCATAAAAGGCCACAGTGGGATGGTTCGGATGAAGGAAATGGCAAGAAGCTACTTCTGGTGGCCAGGTCTTGATGGAAATATTGAGGAGAAAGCCAAAACATGTTCCCCATGTCAAAGGGTCCGGAATGTTCCACAGCTGGCAACCCTGCACCCCTGGGATTGGCCTGCAGAAGTGTGGCAGCGAATACATGTGGACTTCGCCGGTCCTTTTGAAGAGAAGATGTTTATGGTGGTTGTGGACGCTCATAGCAAGTGGCCGGAGGTCGCTGTGATGAGGTCTACCACGGCAGAGAAAACAATTGAGAAACTTGGTGAGATGTTCAGCCGTTGTGGCTCACCGGAACAACTCGTAAGTGACAACGGTCCACAATTTGTATCACAGGAGTTTGCAACCTTCCTGCATGTGAATGGTGTCCAACACATCAGGTCTGCGCCCTATCATCCCTCTACTAACGGCCTGGCAGAAAGGTTCGTGCAAACTTTGAAGCATGCCTTGAAGGCATCGCAAGGTCAGGGCTCCATCCACCAACGTCTGAACAGCTTCCTGTTGTCCTACAGGAACGAGCCACATGCCACAACCAAAACTTCCCCCGCTTCGCTCATGATGAAGAGGCAGTTGCGGACAAGTTTTGACTTACTCAAACCTCCAAGGGCAGAACAGGTTGTCCATTGTCAACAACAAGCTCAAGTTGAAAAGAGAGAGAAAAGAGCCAAGGAGAGACGGTTTCACCCTGGAGAGCACGTCCTAGCTCGAAACTACAACACTGGACCGAAATGGGTTCCTGCTACGGTGATCGCGCAGACGGGCCCTGTGTCTTACACGGTTGAGACTGCCGAGGACGTCGTCTGGAGAAGACACACAGATCAACTGTTGCTAGGAGCAGAGGCAGCCACAGAGGCTCCAATGGCTGGTTGGCCTGAACTGTTTCCGGATGATACCGCAAACCAGCATCCTTTGCCACAGTGCTCTTCTCCAACACAGGAAGTCATAGAGACTGTTCCACCTGTGCAAACTCCTGACTTTCGACTGACACAGGCACCTTCTCCATCCAGGCCTGTGTCAATGCCTACTGCTGTGCAAGCCAGCGATGACCGCCGGTATCCTGTCAGGGAGCAGCGGTTTGCAAGACGCTTGGATCTGTAGGCTTAGTGACTTACCCACAAGACTAGGGCAGAATAAACCCCAGGGTAAAGTTAGGGTTTGAGGCAGTCTACCTCTACCCTTGGTTAGTGAGTGCATTGAAAATAACTTACCTGTTGAGCAATAATGTGGACCTTTCATTTAAGAGGGGAGGAATATGTTATGTATTGTGTGTTCTCCTCCCACCTGTGATGGCGCTGTCACAGCAGATAAATGGTTGGGTGTTCTCTTGGTTAAGTTTAGCTCTCTTTGTTCGGAACTTTCCAGAACTTCCTGTCCTTCCTGAATAAAGCACTTTATGTTTGAATCTCTGAGTTCTGAGTCCTAAATTGTGTCTAGGTAGAAAGGTACTGACACAACACCGCTCTGAGACATCCTTGACCCTTGCATCAGGGAGGCAACATACCATCCTGGAGTCTCGTTTGCGGCCGCAGAAACGCCTATCTATTCCCCTTACAATAGAGTCCCCTATCGCTATAGCTCTCCCGCTCTTTTTCCTCCTGTCCTGTGCAGCAGAACCACCCATGGTGCCAGGAAGTTGGTTGCTGCTGCCTTCCCCCGATAAGCCATCCTCCCCAACAATATCCAAAGTGGTATATCTGTTTGAGAGGAGGATGGCCACAGGGGGCCCCTGCACTACCTGCCTGTGCCTACTACTCTGCTTGGCGGTCACCCATTCCCTTCCTGCCTGTGCAGCCTTTGCCTGCGGTGTGACCAACTGATTAAACGTGATATCCACGACGTCCTCAGCATCGCGAATGCTCCAGTATGTATCCATTCGCAGCTCCAGCGCTGCAATGCGGTCTGCAGTAGCTGCAGCTGGATACATTTCCCGCACACATGGTCATCAGGGACACATGAAGTGTCCCTAATTTCCCACATAGTGCAGGAGGAACATGCCACGGGGCCGAGCTGTCCTGCCACGACATACCCTTTAATTAATTTAAATTAAATCATACCACCAATTACACTACAATTAAATGATATACTCAAGAGCCCTTGTTTACTACCACTCCCCGCTACACAACAGAGACCTTAGAAACTATAACCACAAAATTAAGACCTTCTAAACTTTATAAACTATGAACCTTAACTGTCAAACTATAGAGTATATAAATACTCACCTGGCCGTACTCACCCAATCAGCTGCTCCCTCCTGCCCGCATCATGTTTTGAATCATGACGTGGCTCTGGAACGCCGCCGCCGGTCTGCGAGATTGGTAAGCCTCTGTAAAAAAGCCTGCAAAAGTGAGTTTAAATACTCACTGAACCTCCGCTCTCACCACTCCCGACAATGGCCTCTGTAAAAAAAGTCCGCAAAAGTGAGTTTAAATACTCATTGAGTCTCCGCTCTCACCGCTCCCAACAATGGCCTATGAAAGAAAGCCCGCAAAAGTGAGTTTAAATACTCACTGAGTCTCCGCTCTCACCGTTCCAGACAATGGCCTGTGAAAGAAAGCCCGCAGAAGTGAGTTTAAATACTCACTGAACCTCTGCTCCCACAGCTCCCGACACCACCCTGTGAAAGAGAGCCCGCAAAAGTGAGTTTAAATACTCACTGAACCTCCGCTCTCACCGCTCCCGACACCAGGCTATACCAAAGTAACAAACCCACCAGTACCCTAAGCCAGAGTAACCAACCCAACAGTACCCTATACCAGGGTAACTTACCCACCAGTACACTATACCAGGGTAAAATACACCACCAGTACCCTAAACCAGAGTAACAGACACACCAGTACCCTATGCCAGAGTGACATACCCACCAGTACCCTACAAAACAATAACACACCCAACAGTACCCTACATCAGGGTAACATACCCACCAGTAACCTATACCAGAGTAACACACCCACCAGTACCATATGACAGGGTAACATTTCCACCAGTATTCTATACCAGGGTAACATACCCACTAGTAACCTTTACCAGAGTAACATACCCACCAGTACCCTGTACCAGATTAACATAGCCACCATTATCCTAAAGCAGGGTAACATACCTACTAGTGCCCTAATATAGAGTAACATACCCACCAGTACACTATACCAGAGTAACACACCCACCAGTATCCTATACCAGAGTAACACACCCAGCAGTACCCTATATCAGAGTAACACACACATCAGCACCTTAGACCAGGGTAAAATACCCACCAGTACACAGTACCAGTGTGACATACCCAACAGTATCCTATACCAGGGTAACATACCCAGCAGTACCCTATACCAGGGTAACACACCCACCGGTACCCTATACCAGGGTAACATACCCACCATTCCCCTATACCAGCGTAACATACCCACCAGTACCCTATACCAGGGTAACACACCCACCAGTATCCTATACCAGGGTAACATACCAACCAGTACCCTATACCAGGGTAACACACCCACCAGAACCCTATACCAGGGTAACACACCCACCAGTACCCTATACCAGGGTAACATACCAACCAGTACCCTATACCAGGGTAACACACCCACCAGTACCCTATACCAGGGTAACATACCAACCAGTACCCTATGCCAGAGTAACACACCCACCAGTACCCTATACCAGGGTAACACACCCACCAGTACTCTATACCAGGGTAACACACCCACCAGTACCCTATACCAGAGTAACACACCCACCACTACCCTATACCAGGGTAACACACCCACCAGTACCCTATACCAGTGTAACACACCCACCAGTATCCTATACCAGAGTAAAATGCTCACCAGTACCCTATACCACAGTAAGATACACACCAGTACCCTATGCCATGTTAACACACCCACCAGTACCCTATACCACGGTAACATAACTATTAGTACCCTATACCAGAGTAACACGCCCACCAGTATCCTAGGCCACAATAACATAACCACCAGTACCCTATACCAGGGTAACATACCCACCAGTACCCTATACCAGGGTAACACACCCACCAGTAACCTATACCAGAGTAACACACCCACCAGTAACCTATACCAGAGTAACACACCCACCAGTGCCCTATACCAGGGTAACAAACCCACAGTACCCTATACCAGGGAAACATACCAACCAGAACCCTATACCGGGGTAACATACCTACTACTACCCTATACCAGAGCAACATACCCACCAGTACCCTATACCGGCGTAACACAGCCACCAGGACCCTAAACCACAGTAATATGCCCCCAGCACACTCTGCCACAGTAACATAACCACCACTACCCTATACCAGGTAACATACCCACCAGTATCCTATACCAGTGTGACATACGCACCAGTACCCTATACCAGGGTAACAAACCCACCAGTACCCTATACCAGGGTAACACAGCCACCAGTACCCTATACCAGGGTAACATACCCACCAGTACACTAAACCATTGTAACACACTCACCAGCACCCTATACCAGGGTAACATACCCACCAGTACCCTATACCAGGGTAACACACCCACCAGCACCCTAGACCAGGGTAACACACTCACCAGTAAACTTTACCAGAGTTACACAGCCACCAGTACCCAATACCAGGGTAACACACCCACCAGTACCCTATACCAGGGTAACACACCCACCAGTACCCTATACCAGAGTAAAATGCTCACCAGTACCCTATACAACAGTAAGATACACACCAGTACCCTATACCAGGGTAACACACCCACCAGCAGCCTATACCAGAGTAACACACCCACAGTACCCTATACCAGGGAAACATACCAACCAGAACGCTATACCAGGGTAACATAACTATTAGTACCCTATACCAGGGTAACACACCCACTCGTACCCTATACCAGTGTAACACACCCACCAGTACCCTATACGAGAGTAACAAACCCACAGTGCTCTATACCAGGGAAACATACCAACCAGAACCCTATACCAGGGTAACATACCTACTAGTAACCTATACCAGAGAAACATGGCCACCAGTACCCTATACCTGGGTCACGTCCCTACTAGTACCCTATACCAGAGCAACATACTCACCAGTACCCTATACCACAGTAATATACCCCTAGCACACTCTGCCATGGTAACATACCCACCACTACCCTATACCAGGGTGCGATACGCACCAGTACACTATACCAGGGTAACACACCCACCAGTACCATATACCAGGGCAACACACCCACCAGTACCCTATACCAGGCTAACACACCCACCATTATCCGATACCATGGTAACTTACACATCAGTAACCTATACCAGGGTAACATACCCACCAGTACCCTATACCAGGGTAACACACCCACCAATACCCTATACCAGGGTAACACACCCAGCAGCACCCTATACAAGGGTCACGCACGCACCAGTACCCTATACCATGGCAACATACCCACCAGTACCCTATACCAGGGTAACACACCCACCAGTACCCTTTACCAAGGTAAAATACCCACCAGTACCCTATACCACAGCAACACACCCGCCAGTACCCTATATCAGGGGAACATACACACCACTACCCTATACAACAGAATCATACCCACCAGTACCCTAAACCAGGGTAACATACCCACCAGCAGCCTATACCAGAGTAACACACCCACAGCACCCTATACCAGTGAAACATACCAACCAGAACGCTATACCAGGGTAACACAACTATTAGTACCCTATACCAGGGTAACACACCCACCAGTACCCTATACCAGTGTAACATGCCCACCAGTACCCTATACGAGAGTAACAAACCCACAGTACTCTATACCAGGGAAACATACCAACCAGAACCCTATACCAGGGTAACATACCTACTAGTAACCTATACCAGAGAAACATGGCCACCAGTGCCCTATACCCAGGTCACGTCCCTACTAGTACCATATACCAGAGCAACATACTCACCAGTACCCTATACCACAGTAATATACCCCTAGCACACTCTGCCACGGTAACATGCCCACCACTAAACTATACCAGGGTGACATACACACCAATACAATACAATACAATAATACAATACAAATCGCTTTATTGGCATGATAAGGTACATCTTATGTTGCCAAAGCATCAAAATACATTTATGGTTGAACACATAAACGCGGTTCCATTCATACAGTGTATAAACAGGTATATCCCTGAGTTTATAAATATATTTTCGCCTTGTTTATATATACTCTTGTCTTAGTTTACTGGTTGTCCCTCTGTTCATGGCAAGCTGTAACATAGTGTGCCGCCAGTGTTACACAGCTTCTCTCCTCCCCCAGTAGGAATGGGAGTTTTTGGTTGTCAGTCAGATTTCTGAATTCAGGGCATATTTGTGAGAATTTTTGATAGAAATTCTCTCTGATGCCCTGATATTTTCCACAGGCTGTGAGGAAGTGCATCTCTGTCTCAACTACTCCCTGACTGCAGTGAGAGCATATCCTGTCTTCTCTTGGCAGCCTGGTCTGCCTGTGTCTGCCTTTTTCGATCGCTAGGCTATGTTCGCTAAGTCTGTACCTTGTCAAGGTTCTTCTCAGTTTGTTATCCTTTACCATGGTCAGGTAATCAGCTATGTTGTATTGTCTGTTTAGGGCCAAGTAGCAATTGAGTTTGCTTTGGGTTTTTGTTGTTTCTGCCCAATATGACAGATATTTTTCCTTTTGCTTAGCGACGATTGTGTTGGGTCGAATTCTTTGTGTTACCCTGTCACTGTCCTGGGGCTGGTTATTGTTAGTATTGTTATTAGTTACTTTATTGAGTCCCAGGACTAGTTGACTGAGGGTATTCTTCTTTATGGTCAGCTCTTGGCATTTCAGGGCGTCGTAGTGATAGCATTGGGGGTTGCTCATTTGTAGGTGATTCCAAAATTTGGTGGCTCTTTTTTGGATAGTGATTATTAATGGGTATTGGCCTAGTTCCGCCCTGCATGCGTTGTTTACTGTTTTCCTTTGAGTCCGGAGGATACTTTTACAGAATTCCGCATGTAGGATCTCAATTGGGTGTTTGTCCCATTTTGCAAAATCTTGTTGTGTTAGTGGTCCCCAGACCTCACTGCCATAGAGTGCAATTGGTTCAATTACTGATTTGAAAATTTTGAGCCAAATGCTAATTGGGATTTCTATTTGGATTGATTTTTTGATGGCATAGAAAGCCCTTCTTGCTTTCTCTTTCAGTTCATTCACAGCCAGTTTGAAGTTTCCCGTAGAACTGATTTTTAAGCCCAAGTATGTGTAGTGAGTGGTTTGTTCAATTTTGGTTGTTCCTACTGTGAAATTTATTGTGGGTCCATGTTGTTTGGATCTTTGCTGGAACACAAGGACTTTGGTTTTTTGGGGATTTATTGTCAGGGCCCAAGTCTGGCAGTACGACTCCAGCAGGTCCAGGTTCTGCTGTAGACCCTCCTTAGTTGGTGACAGCAGAACCAGGTCGTCGGCATAGAGGAGGAATTTAACCTTGGATTCATATAGGGTGAGGCCGGGTGCTGTAGATTGTTCAAGTAGTTTTGCCAATCCATTAATGTAAATATTAAAGAGTGTCGGTGAGATTGGCGAGCCCTGCGTCACCCCCCGCCCCTGTGGGAAGTATTTTGTTTGTTTGTCTCCAATTTTAACTGCACATTTATTGTTTGTATACATTGATTTAATTACATCATATGTTTTCCCTCCTACCCCGCTTTCGATAAGTTTCAGGAATAAACCGTCATGCCAGATGGAGTCGAAAGCCTTCTGGAAATCTACAAAGCATGCGTAGATTTTGCTTTTGTTACGGTGAACGTGTTTGTCAATTAGGGTCTGTAGGGTGAAGATATGATCGGATGTTCTATAGTTTGGCAGGAAAATACACTATACCAGGGTAACACACCCACCAGTACCATATACCAGGGCAACACACCCACCAGTACCCTATACCAGGTTAACACACCGAACATTATCCGATACCATGGTAACTTACACACCAGTAACCTATACCAGGGTAACATACCCACCAGTATCCTATACCAGGGCAACACACCCACCAGTACCGTATACCAGGACAACACACCCACCAATACCCTATACCAGGGTAACATACCCAGCAGTACCCTATACCAGGACAACACACCCACCAATACCCTATACCAGGGTAACACACCCAGCAGCATCCTATACCAAGGTAAAATACCCACCAGTACCCTATACCACAGTAACACACCCACCAGTACCCTATACCAGGGGAACATACACACCACTACCCTATACAACAGAATCATACCCACCAGTACCCTATACTAGGGCAACATACCCACCAGTACCCCTTACCAGGGTAACATACCCACCAGTACCATATACCAGATTAACATACCCACCAGTACACTTTACCAGGGTAACAAACCCACCAGTAGCCTATAACAGGGGAATACACCCACCAGTACCCTATACCAGGGTAACATACCCACCAGTAACTTATACCAGGGTGACATGCCCACCAGTATCTTATACCAGGGTGACACACCCACCAGTACCATATACCACGGTGACATGCCCACCAGTACCCTATACCAGGGTAACATACCCACCAGTACCCTATACCAGGGTAACACACCCACCAGTACCCTAAACCAGGGCAACATACCCACGAGTACCCTATATAAGGGTAACACACCCACCAGCACCCTATACCAGGGTAACGCACGCACCAGTACCCTATACCATGGCAACATACCCACCAGTACCCTATACCAGGGTAACACATGCACCAGTATCCTATACCAGGGTAACACAAACACCATTACCCTATACCAGGGTAACACACCCACCATTACCCTATACCAGGGTAACATACCCACCAGTACCCTGTACCAGGGTAACACACCCACCAGTATCCTATACCAGGGTAACATACCCACCAGTACCCTATACCAGGGTAACACACCCACCAGCACCCTAAACCAGGGTAACGCCCCACCAGTAACCTATACCATGGCAACATAACCACCAGTACCCTATACCATGGTAACACACCCACCAGTACCCTATACCAGGGGAACACACCCACCAGTACCCTATACCAGGGTAACACACCCACCATTAACCGATACCATGGTAACATACACACCAGTACCCTATACCAGGGTAACATACCCACCAGTACCCTATACCAGGGTAACACAACCACCAGTACCCTATACCAGGATAACACACCCACCAGTACCCTATACCAGAGTAAGACACCCACAGTACCCTATACCAGGGAAACATACCCACCAGTACACTATACCAGGGTGACATACCCACCAGTTCCCTATACCAGGCTAACATACCCAGCAGTAACATATACAAGGGTAACACACCCACCAGTACCCTATAACACGGTGACATGCCCACCAGTACCCTATACCAGGTAACATACCCACGAGTACCGTACAGAAGTGCAACATACTCACCAGTCCCCTATACCAGGGTAACATACCCACCAGTATCCTATACCAGAGTAATATACCCACCAGTAACCTATACCACAGTAACACACCCACCAGTACCCTATACCAGGGTAACACACCCACCAGTAACCTTTACCAAGGTGACATCCCCACCAGCAGCCTATACCAGGGTAACACACCCAGCAGTACCCTATTCCAGGGTGACATACCCACCAGCACCCTATACAAGGGTAACAAGCCCACCAGTACCCTATACCAGGGTGACATCCGCACCAGTACCCTATAGCAGGGTATCATACCCACCAGTACCGTACAGAAGTGTAACACACCCACCAGTACCCTATACCAGGGTAACACACCCACCAGTACCCTATACCAGGGTAACACACCCTCCAGTAACCTATACCAGGGTAACACAACCATCATTAACTGATACCATGGTAACACAAACATCAGTAACCTATACCAGAGTAGCACACCAACCAGTAACCTATACCAGTGTAACTTACCCAGCAGTACCCTATACCAGGGTAACACACCCACCAGTAACCTCTATAGGGTAACAAGCGGCACTTACTCAGCAATAACCTGCTAACTGACGCCCAGTTTGGGTTCTGCCAGGGCCACTCAGCTCCTGACCTCAATACAGCCTTGGTCCAAACATAGACAAAAGAGCTGAACTCAAGAGGTGAGGTGAGAGTGACTGCCCATGACATCAAGGCAGCATTTGATCGAGTGTGGCATCAAGGAGTCCTAGCAAAACTGAAGTCAATGGGAATCAAGGGGAAAACTCTCCATTGGTTGGAATCATACCTAGCACAAAGGAAGTTGCCTGTGGTTGTTGGAGGTCATTCATCTCAATCACATGACATCACTGCAGGAGTTCCTCAGGGCAGTGTCCTAGGCCCAACCATCTTCAGCTGTTTCATCAATGACCTTCCCTCCATCATAAGGTCAGAAGTGGGGATGTTCGCTGATGATTGCACACTGTTCAGCACCATTCGAGACTCGTCAGATACTAACGCAGTCCGTGTCCATATGCAGCAAGACCTGGACAACATTCAGACTTGGGCTGACAAGTGGCAAGTTACATTCGCACCACACAAGTGCCAGGCAATGACCATCTCCAACAAGCGAGACTCTAACCATCTCCCCTTGACATTCAATGGCATTACCATTGCTGAATCCCCCACTATCAACATCTTGGGGGTTACCATTGATCAGAAACTGAACTGGACCAGCCATATAAATACTGTGGCTACAAGAGCAGGCCAGAGGCTGGGAATTCTGCAGCGAGTGTCTCACCTCCTGACTCCCCAAAGCCTTTCCACCATCTACAAGGCACAAGTCAGGAGTGTGATGGAATACTCTCCACTTGCCTGGATGAGTGCAGCTCCAACAACACACAAGAAGCTCGACACCATTCAGGATAAAGCAGCCCGCTTGATTGGCACTCCATCCACCACCTTCAACATTCATTCCCTCCACCACCGGCGCACCGTGGCTGCAGTGTGTACTATCTACAAGATGCACTGCAGCAACTCGCCAAAGCTCCTTCAACAGCACCTTCCAAACCCGCGACCTCCACTACTTAGAAGGACAAGGGCAGCAGATGCATGGGAACATCACCACCTACAAGTACCCCTCCAAGCCACACACCACCCTGACTTGGACCTGTATCACCGTTCCTTCACTGTCGCTGGGCCAAAATCCTGGAACTCCCTTCCTAACAGCATTGAGGGTGTACCTACACCATATGGACTGCAGCGGTACAAGAAGGCGGCTCACCACCATCTTCTCAAGGGCAATTAGGGATGGGCACTAAATGCAGGCCTAGCCAGCGATGCCCACATCCCATCAATGAATTAAAAAAAAAATACCCACCAGTAACCTATACCAGAGTAACATACCCACCAGTACACTATACCAGGGTAACACATTCACCAGTACCCTATACCAGGGTAACATACCTACCAGTACCCTGTACCAGAGTAAAATACCCACCAGCACCCTATACCAGTGTAACACAGCCACCAGTACCCTATACCAGGGTAACGCACCCACCAGTACCATATACCATGGTAAATTACCCATCAATATCCTATACCACAGTAATCTATACCAGAGTAACATACCCACCAGTACCCTATACCAGAGTAACTTACCCACCAGTACCCTATACCAGGGTAACATACCTACCAGTACCCTATACGAGGATAACATACCCACCAGTACCCTATACCAGGGTAACATACCCTCGTATAGCGTACTGGTGGGTATGTTACCCTGGTATAGGGTACTGGTGGGTATGTTACCCTCGTATAGGGTACTGGTGGGTATGTTACCCTCGAATAGGGTACTGTGGGTGTGTTACTCTGGTATAGGGTACTGGTGGGTGTATTACCCTGGAATAGGGTACTGGTGTGTGTGACTCTGGAATAGGGAACGGGTGGGTTTGTTATTCTGGTATAGAGTACTGGTGGCTGTGTTACTCTGGCATACGGTAGTGATGGGTATGTTAATGTGGTATAGGGTACTGGTCGGTATGTTACCATGGTATAGGGTACTGGTGGATGTGTTACCCTGGTATAGGGTACTTGTGGGTGTGTTATCCTGGTATAGGGCATTGGTGGATATGTTACCCTGGTATAGGGTACTGTGGGTGTGTTACTCTGGTATAGGGTACTGGTGGGTGTGTTACCCTGGTGTAGGGTACTGGTGGGTATGTTACCCTCGTATAGGGTACTGGTGGGTAACATACCCACCAGTGCCCTACACCAGGGTAACACACCAACCAGTACTCTATACGAGGGTAACATACCCACCGGTACCCTAAACCAGTGCAACATACCCACCAGTACCCTATACCATGGTAACATACCCACCAGTACAGTATGCCAGGGTAACATACCCACCAGTATCCTATACGAGTGGAACATACCCACCAGTATCCTACAACAGGGTAACACATCCACCAATATCTTATACCAGTGTAACACACCAACCAGTACCCTATACCAGGGTAACATACCCATCAGTACCCTATACCAGGGTAACACACCCACCAGCACCCTATAGCAGGGTAATACACCCACAGTACCCTATACCAGGGTAACACACCCACCAGTACCCTATACCAGGGTACCATATGCACCAGTATCCTATACCAGAGTAACACACCCACAGTACCCTATACCAGGGTAAAATACCCAACAGTACCCCATACCAGAGTAACGCACCCACCAGTACCCTATACCATGTTAACATACCCACCAGTACAGCATACCAGGGTAACATACCCACCAGTACCCTATACCAGTGTAACATACCCACCAGTACCCTACAACAGGGTAACACATCCACCAATAACTTATGCCAGTGTAACACACCAACCAGTACCCTATACCAGGGTAACACACACACCAGTACCCTATACCAGGGTAACATACCCACCAGTACCCTATACCAGGGTAACACACCCACCAGCACCCTATAGCAGGGTAACACACCCACAGTAACCTATACCAGGGTAACACACCCACTAGTACCCTATACCAGGGTAACATACCCACCAGTATCCTATACCAGAGTAACACACCCACAGTTCCGTATACCAGGGTAACATACCCACCAGTACCCTATACCAGAGTAACACAC
This sequence comes from Somniosus microcephalus, assembly GCF_052327205.1. Classification (NCBI taxonomy): domain Eukaryota; kingdom Metazoa; phylum Chordata; class Chondrichthyes; order Squaliformes; family Somniosidae; genus Somniosus; species Somniosus microcephalus. The sequence continues at coordinate 29,382,149 of NC_141003.1, forward strand.
CCACCAGTACCCTATACCAGGATAATACACCCACCAGTACCCTATACCAGGGTAACACACCCACCAGTACACTATAACAGAGTAACACACCCACAGTACCCTATACCAGGGTAAAATACCCAGCAGTACCCTATACCAGGGTAACCTACCCACCAGTACCCGATACCAGGGTAACATACCCACTAGTACCGTATACCAGAGTAACAAACCCACAGTACCCTATACCAGGGTAACATAACCACCACTACCATATACCAGGGTAACACACCCACCAGTACCATATACCATGTTAAATTACCCACCAGTACCCTATACCACAGTAATATTCCCACCAGTAACCTATACCAGAGTAACATATGCACCAGTAACCTACACCAGTGTAACACACCCATCAGTACCCTATACCAGGTTTAAATACCCATCAGTACCCTATACCAGGGTAACATACCCACCAGTACCCTATAGCAGAGTAACACAACCACCAGTAATCTATACCAGGGTAACATACCCACCAGTACCCTATACCAGGGTAACACACCCACCAGTACCCTATACCAGGGCAACATACCCACTAGTACCCTATACCAGGGTAAAATTCTCACCAGTACCCTACACCAGGGTAACACACCAACCAGTACCCTATACAAGTGTAACACACTCACAGTAACCTATGCCAGGGTAACATACCGACCAGTACCCTATACCAGGGTAACATACCCACCAGTACCTTATAAAAGGGTAACGTACCCACCAGTACCCTACACCAGGGTAACACACCCACCAGTACCCTATACCATGGTAACATATCCACCAGTTCCCTATACCAGGGTAACATACCCACCAGTACCCTATACCAAGGTAACACACGCACCAGCACCCTATACCCGTGTAACATACCCACCAGTACCCTATACCAGTGTAACATAGCCACCAGTACCCTATACCATGGTAACATACCCATCTGTACCCAATACCAGGGTAACATACCCACCAGTACCCTATACCAGGGTAACACATCCACCAATACTTTATACCAGTTTAACACACCCACCAGTACCCTATACCAGGGTAACACACCCACCAGTACCATTTACCAGGGTAACACACCCACCAATACCCTATACACGTGTAACACACCCACCAGTACCCTATACCAGCTTAACACAACCACCAGTAACCTATACCAGAGTAACACACCCTCCCGTACCCTTTACCTGTGTAACACACCCACCAGTACCCTATACCTGTGTAACACACCCACCAGTACCCAATACCAGCGCAACATGGCCACCAGTACCCTATGCCAGGGTAACTTACCTACTAGCACCCGATACCAGTGTGACATACCCACCAGTAACCTATACTAGAGTAACACACCCACCCGTACCCTTTACCTGTGTAACACACCCACCAGTACCCTATACCAGGGTAACATACCTACCAGTGCCCGATACCATGGTAACACATCCACCAGTACTCTATAACCTGGTAACAGACCCACCAGTAAACTATACCAGAAAAACATACCCACCAGTAGCCTATAGCAGAGCAACATACCACATAGTACCTTAAACCAGGGTAACACATCCACCAGTACCCTATACCAGTGTAACACACCTACCTGTAAGCTATACCAGGGTAACATACCCACCAGCACCTTATACCAGGGTAACACACCCGCCGGTACCCTATACCAGGGTAACACACCCGCCAGTACCCTATATCAGGGTAACACACCCGCCAGTACCCTATACCAGGGTAACACTCCTGCCAGTACCCTATACCAGGGTAACACACCCACCAGTACCCTATACCAGTGTAACATACCCATCAATAACCTATACCAGGGTAACATACCCACCAGCACCCTATACCAGAGTAATACACACACCAGTACCTTATGAAAGGGTAACATACCCACCAGTACTCTATACCAGGGTAACTTCCCCACCAGTACCCTATACCAGAGTAACACACCCACCAGTACCCTATACCAGCGTAACATACTCATCAGTACCCTATACTACAGTAACATACGCACCAGTACCCTTTAACAGAGTAACATACCCACCAGTACCCTATACCAAGGTAACATACCCACCAGTACGCTATACCACAGTAACAAACTCACCAGTTCCCTATACCAGGGGTATATACCAACCTGTACTCCATACCAGAGAAACATACCCCACCAGTACCCGATACCAGATTAACACACCCACTAGTAACATATACTAGAGTAAGACATCCACCAGCACTCCAAACCAGGGTAACACACACACCAGTACCCTATCCCAAAGTAACAAATCGAACAGTACCCTAGACCAAAGTAACAAACCCACCAGTACCCTACACCAGAGTAAGACATCCGCCAGTGCCCTATACCAGGGTAACATACCCACCAGTAACCTTTACCACACTATCATACCCACTAGTACCCTATACCAGAGTAACAAACCCAGAGTACCCTATACCAGGGTAACAAACCCACCAGTACCCTATACCAGGGCAACAAACACGCCAGTAACCTATACCAGGGTAACATACCCACCAGTATCCTATACCAGGGTAACATACCCACCAGTACCCTATACCAGGGTAACACATACACCAGTACCCAATACCAGGGTAACACATACACCAGTACCCTATACCAAGGTAACACACCCACCAGTGCCCTATACATAGAAACATAGAAACTAGGAGCAGGAGTAGGCCATTCGGCCCTTTGAGCCTGCTCCGCCATTCAACGAGATCATGGCTGATCATCCAAACCCTAGCACCCGGTCCCTACACCGACAGCCATCCCACCCAAGCCCTATCCCCGTAACCCCGTAACCCCACGTATTTAATCCCCCCTAACACTAAGGGCCAATTTATTTATTTTTATTTTTTATCATGGCCAATCAACCTAACCCGCACATCTTTGGACTGTGGGAGGAAACCGGAGCACCCGGAGAAAACCCACGCAAACACGGGGAGAATGTGCAAACTCCACACAGACAGTCACCCGAGGCCGGATTTGAACCCGGGTCCCTGGCGCTGTGAGGCAACAGTGCTAACCAGAATAAAAAACCCACCAGTATCATACAACAGGGTAACATACCCACCAGTACCCTATACCAGGGTGACATACCCACCAGTACCACACACCCACCAGTACCCTATACCAGAGTAACACACCCACCAGTACCCTATACCAGGCTAACATACCTACCAGAGTAACAAACCCACCAGTACCCTAGACCAGAGTAACATACTCACTAGTACCCTACACCACAGTAACACACTCGCCAGTACCCTACACCAGGGTAACACACCCACCAGTACCCTATACCATGGTAACATACATACCAGTATCCTATACCAGGGTCACACACTTGCCAGTACCCTATACCAGGGTAACACTCCCGCCAGTACCCTATACCAGAGTAATGCACCCACCAGTACCCTATGTCAAAATAACATACCCACCAGTACACTATACCAGGGTAACATACCCATCGGTACCCTATACTACAGTAACATACACACCAGTACACTATAACAGAGTAACATACCCACCAGTACCCTATACCACAGCAACAAACTCACCAGTACCCTATAGCAGGGTAATCTACCCACCAGTACCCTATACCAGGGTAACATACCCACCAGTACCCTATACGAGGGTAACATACCCACCAGTACCCTATACCAGGGTAAAATACCCACCAGTATCATATACCTGGGTAACATACCCACCAGTACCCTAGTTCCAGGATAACATGCCCACCAGTACCTGATACCAGAGTAACACACCCACCAGTACCCTATACTAGGGTAACACACACACCAGTGCCCTATACCAGAATAAAAAACCCACCAGTATCATACAACAGGGTAACATACCCACCAGTACCCTATACCAGGGTGACATACCCACCAGTACCCTATACCAGGGCAACACACCCACCAGTACCCTATACCAGAGTAACACACCCGCCAGTAACCTATACCAGGGTAACACACCCGCCAGTAACCTATACCAGGGTAACATTCCCACCAGTACCCTATACCAGGGTAACACACCCACCAATACCCTATACCAGGGTAACATACCCAGCAGCAACCTTTACCAGACTATCATACCCACCAGTACCCTACACCAGGGTAACATACCCACCAGTACCCTATACCAGGGCAACACACACACCAGTAACCTATACCGGGTAACATAACCACCAGTACCCTATACCAGGGTAACATACCCACCAGTACCCTATACCACGGTAACATACCCACCAGTACCCTATACCACAGTAACATACCCACCAGTACCCTATACCAGGATAACACGCCCACAGTACCCTATGCCAGGATAACATACCCACCAGTATCCTATACCAGGGTAACATCCCCACCAGTACCCTGTACCAGAATATCATACCCACCAGTACCCTATACCAGTGTAACATACCCAGCAGCAACCTTTACCAGAATATCATACCCACCAGTACCCTATACCAGGGTAACATACCCACCAGTAACTTTTAACGGACTATCATACCCACCAGTACTCTATACCAGGGTAACACACCCGCCAGTACCCTACACCAGGGTAACACACCCGCCTGTACCCTATACCAGGGTAATACTCCCACCAGTAACCTATTCCATGGTAACTTACCCATCAGTACCCTATACCAGGGCAACACACACGCCAGTAACCTATACCAGGGTAACATACCCACTAGTACCCTATACCACAGTAACTTACGCACCAGTACCGTATACCAGATTAACACACCCACCAGTAACCTATACCAGAGTAAGACATCCACCAGTACTCCAAACCAGGGTAACACACACACCAGTACCCTTTACCAAAGTAACAAATTGAACAGTACCCTAGACCAAAGTAACAAACCCACCAGTACCCTACACCAGAGTAAGACTTCCACCAGTACCCTATACCAGGGTAACATTCCCACCAGTACCCTATATCAGTGTAACACACCTAACAGTACCCTATACTAGTGTAACATCCCTGCCAGTACCCTATACCAGAATATCTTACTCACCAGTACCCTATACCAGGGTAACATACCCACCAGTACCCGATACCAGGGTAACATACCCACTAGTACCGTATACCAGAGTAACAAACCCACAGTACCCTATACCAGGGTAACATAACCACCACTACCATATACCAGGGTAACACACCCACCAGTACCATATACCATGTTAAATTACCCACCAGTACCCTATACCACAGTAATATTCCCACCAGTAACCTATACCAGAGTAACATATGCACCAGTAACCTACACCAGTGTAACACACCCATCAGTACCCTATACCAGGGTTAAATACCCATCAGTACCCTATACCAGGGTAACATACCCACCAGTACCCTATAGCAGAGTAACACAACCACCAGTAACCTATACCAGGGTAACATACCCACCAGTACCCTATACCAGGGTAACACACCCACCAGTACCCTATACCAGGGCAACATACCCACTAGTACCCTATACCAGGGTAAAATTCTCACCAGTACCCTACACCAGGGTAACACACCAACCAGTACCCTATACAAGTGTAACATACCCACCAGTACCCTATACCAGGGTAACATATCCACGAGTACCCTATACCATGGTAACATACCCACCAGTACCCTATACCATGGTAACATACCCACCAGTACCCTATACCAGGGTAACATACCCACCAGTAACCTATACCAGAAAAACATACACACCAGTAACCTATATCAGGGTAACATACCCACCAGTACCCTATACCAGGGTAGCATACCCACCAGTAGCCTGTAGCAGGGTAACACACCCACCAGTACCCTATACCAGTGTAACATATCCACCAGTACCCTATAACAGGGTAAAACATCCACCAATATCTTATACCAGTGTAACACACCCACCAATACCCTAAACCAGAGTAACACACACACCAGTACCCTATACAAGAGTAACACACTCACAGTAACCTATGCCAGGGTAACATACCGACCAGTACCCTATACCAGGGTAACATACCCACCAGTACCTTATAAAAGGGTAACATACCCACCAGTACCCTACACCAGGGTAACACACCCACCAGTACCCTATACCATGGCAACATATCCACCAGTTCCCTATACCAGGGTAACATACCCACCAGTACCCTATACCAGGGTAACACACGCACCAGCACCCTATACCCGTGTAACATACCCACCAGTACCCTATACCAGTGTAACATAGCCACCAGTACCCTATACCATGGTAACATACCCATCTGTACCCAATACCAGGGTAACATACCCACCAGTACCCTATACCAGGGTAACACATCCACCAATACTTTATACCAGTTTCACACACCCACCAGTACCCTATACCAGGGTAACACACCCACCAGTCCCCTATACCAGGGTAACATACCCATCAGTAACCTATACCAGAGTAACACACCCACCAGTACCCTATACCAGGGTAACACACCCACCAGAACCCTATGCCAGGGTAACACACCCACCAGTACCCTATACCAGGGTAACACACCCACCAGTACCCTATGACACACCCACCAGTCCCCTATACCAGGGTAACATACCCACCAGTATCCTATACCAGAGTAACACACCCACCAGTCCCCTATGCCAGGGTAACATACCCACCAGTACCCTATACCAGGGTGACATACCCACAAGTACCCTATACCAGGGTAACACACCCACCAGTAACCTATACCAGATTAACACACCCACCAGTCCCCTATACCAGAGTAACACACCCACCAGGTCCCTATAAGAGGGTAACATACACAACAGTACCCTATGCCAGAGTAACATTGCCACCAGTACCCTATACCACAATAATACACCCACCAGTACCGTATACCAAGAGAAGATACCCACCAGTATCCTATACCATGGTAACATACCCACCCTATACCAGGATAATATACCCACCAGTACCCTATACCAGAATAACATAGCCACCAGTACACTGTACCAGAGTAACACAACCACCATTACCCTATGCCACAGTAAAACACCCACCAGTAACATATATCACAGTAACACACCCACCAATACCCTATACCAGGATGACATACCCACCAGAAACCCATACCAGCGTACCACACCTACCAGTACCCTATACCAGGGTAACGTACCTACTGGTTACCTATGCCAGAGTAATATACCCACCAGTACCCTATACCAGAGTAACGTATCCACCAGTACCCTATACTAGGGTAACACACCCACCATTACCCTATACAACAGTAACACGACCACCAGTACCCTATACCAGGGTAACATACCCACTAGTACCCTATACCAGGGTAACACACCCACCAGCACCCTATACCAGGGTAACACACCCACCAGTACCCAATACCAAGGTAACACACCCACCAGTACCCGATACCAGGTTAACACACCAACCAGTAACCGATACCAGAGTAGCACTCGCAACAGTCCCCTATACCAGGGTAACATACCCACCAGTACCAGATACCAATGTGACATATCCACCAGTATCATATACCAGGGTAACACACACACCAGTACCCTATGCCAGGGTAACATACCCACCAGTACCCTATGCCAGGGTAATATACCCACCAGTACCCTATTCCAGGGTAACACACCCACCAGTTTCCTATACCAGGGTAACACACCCACCACTACCCTCTACCAGCGTAATATACCCACCAGACCCCTATACCAGGGTAACATGCCTGCTAGTAACCTATGCCAGAGTAACATACCATCCAGTACCCTATAGCAGTGTAAGAACATAAGAACATAAGAACATAAGAAATAGGAGCAAGAGTAGGCCAATCGGCCCCTCGAGCCTGCTCCACCATTCAATAAGATCATGGCTGATCTGATCCTAACCTCAAATCTTCTATCACTCTGCATCCACCTGAACCCATGTGATCTCCCGGGAGAGGCGAAAAACCAGATAAAGACCCAATGGCCAATTTGGGAGAAAAAAATCTGGGAAATTCCTCTCCGACCCATCTAGGCGATCGAAATTCTTCCAGGAGATCACTCTGTCCCTATATTTTCTACAGTACTTACCTTCTGTAAAGGCGATCTCCACCCCAGCCAGGAACAGGAATAAAACCATCTCCTGAAATCTAACAGAATTAGAACACAGTAGGAGCAGAACAAGGCTACACGGCCCCTGGGCCCGCTCCACTACCCACAGGGCCATGACCATTCCGAACCCAGACTCATGTCCAATTTCCTGCCCGCTCCCCGTAACCCTTTATTCCCTTTACTTCTAGGAAACTATCTATTTCTGTTTTAAATTTATTTAATGATGTAGCTTCCACAGCTTTCTGGGGCAGCAAATTCCACAAACCTACCACAAGAAGTTTCTCCTCATCTCAGTTTTGAATGAGCAGCCCCTTATTTTAAGATTATGCCCCCTAGTTCTAGTTTCACCCATCATTGGGAACATCCTCACCGCATCCACCCGATCAAGCCCCTTCACAATCTTATATGTTTCAATAAGATCGCCTCTCATTCTTCTGAACTCCAATGAGTAGAGTCCCAATCTACTCAACCTCTCCTCATATGACCACCCCCTCATCCCCGGGATTAACCGAGTGAACCTTCTTTGTACTGACTCGAGAGCAAGTATGTCTTTTCTTAAGTATGGACACCAAAACTGTATGCAGTATTCCAGGTGCGGCCTCACCAATACCTTGTACAACTGCAGCAATACCTCCCTGTTTTTATATTCCAACCCCCTAGCAATAAAAGCCAACATTCCATTGGCCTTCTTAATCACTTGCTGCACCTGCATACTAACTTTTTGAGTTTCGTGCACCAGGACCCCCAGATCCCTTTGTACTACAGTACTTTCCAGTTTCTTGCCATTAAGATAATAACTTGCTCTATGATTTTTCCTGCCAAAGTGCATAACCTCACACTTTCCAGTATTGTATTCCATCTGCCAAATCTCTGCCCACTTACTTAGCCTGTCTATGTCCCTTTGCAGGTTTTTTATGTCCTCCTCACTCACTACTTTCCCTCCCATCTTTGTATCATCTGCAAACTTTGATATGTTACACTCGGTCCCCTCCTCCAAATCGTTAATATAGATTGTAAAGAGTTGGGGACCCAGCACCGACCCCTGCGGAACACCACTAGTTACTGGTTGCCAATCTGAGAACGAACCATTTATCCCAACTCTCTGCTTTCTGTTAGAGAGCCAATCCTCCACCCACGCCAGAATATTACCCCCAATCCCGTGATTTTTTATCTTGAGCAATAATCTTTTGTGTGGCACCTTGTCAAATGCCTTTTGGAAGTCTAAATACACTACGTCCACTGGTTCCCCTTTATCCACCCTGTATGTTACTTCCTCAAAAAACTCAAGCAAATTTGTTAAACATGACTTCCCCTTCATGAAACCATGCTGAGTTTGCCCTATTAAATTATGTTTATCCAAATGTCCCGTTACTGTCTCCTTAATAATGGACTCTAACATTTTACCAACCACAGATGTTAGGCTAACAGGTCTATAGTTTCCAGCCTTCTGCCTACTACCCTTTTTAAATAAGGGTGTTACATTAGCAGTTTTCCAATCTGCCGGGACCTTTGCTGAGTCCAGTGAGTTTTGGAAAATTATTACCAATGCATCCACAATCCCTACCGCTACTTCCCTCAAGACCCTGGGATGCAAGCCATCAGGTCCAGGGGATTTATCCGCCTTGAGTCCCATTATTTTACCAAGTACCACTTCCTTCGTGATTTTAATCGTATTTAGTTCCTCCCCCCCTAGAGACCCCTGTTTGTCCAGTGTTGGGATATTCTTAGTGTCCTCTACTGTAAAGACTGATACAAAATAATTGTTCAGTGTTTTTGCCATCTCCATGTTTCCCATCATTAATTTCCCGGTCTCATCCTCTAAGGGACCAACATTTACTTTAGCCACCCTTTTTCTTTTTATATAACTATAGAAACTTTTACTGTCTGTTTTTATATTTTTTGCTAATTTACTTTCATAATCTATCTTCCCTTTCTTAATCAATCTTTTTGTTATTTTTTGCTGTCTTTTAAAGACTTCCCAATCTTCCATCCTCCCACTAGATTTGGCTACCTTATATGCCCTTGTTTTTAGTCGGATACTATCCTTAATTACTTTACTTAGCCACGGATGGCTATCTTTTCTTTTACACCCTTTTTTCCTCAGTGGAATATATTTTTTTTGGAAGTTGTAAAATAACTCCTTAAATGTACACCACTGGTCATGTACCGTCTTACCCTTTAATCTATTTTCCCAGTCCACTCTAATTAATTCCGCTCTCATACCTTCATAGTCTCCTTTATTCAAGCTCAGCACGCTTGTTTGAGATCCAACCTTCTCACCCTCTAATTGAATATGGAACTCAACCATGTTATGGTCACTCATTCCAAGGGGATCCTTTACTAGGACATTTTTAATTAATCCTGTCTCATTACACAGGACCAAATCTAAGGTTGCTTGCCCCCTGGTCGGTTCAGTTACATACTGCTCAAGAAACCCATCCCTAATACACTCAATGAACTCTTCCTCAAGGCTGCTCTGCCCAATTTGATTTGTCCAGTTAATATGATAATTAAAATCCCCCATAATTATAGCTGTTCCCTTATTACAAGCCTCAACTATTTCCTGATTAATACTCCGTCCAACAGAGTTGCAACTGTTCGGAGGCCTATAGACTACACCCACTAGTGTTTTTTTCCCCTTATTATTCCTTACCTCCACCCAAACTGTTTCACTATCCTGCTCCTTTGACCCAATATCATTTCTCTGTATTATAGTGATTCCTTCCTTTATTAACATAGCCACCCCACCTCCTCTCCCTTCCTGCCTGTCCTTCCTGATTGTTAAATAACCTGGTATGTTTAATTCCCAGTCATGGTCACCCTGCAGCCATGTTTCTGTAATGGCCACAAGATCATACCCATATGTCATTATTTGTGCCGTTAACTCATTCATTTTGTTACGAATGCTACGTGCATTCAGATAAAGAACTTTCAAATATGTTTTGTAACACTTAGTTCCTGTTTTTTCCCTTTTTAGTACTTTACTTTTTACTCCATACCTTCTGTCCCTTCCTGACACATTCTGTTTTTTAATTCCCCCACTGCTACCTAAGTCTATGACCTTCTCTGTTGTCATTTCTATTATTTGCTCTCTAGAAACCTCCCCCCCACTAATTAGTTTAAAGCCCTCTCTACAGCCCTAGTTATATGATTCGCCAGGACTCTAGTCCCAGCACTGGCCAAGTGGAGTCCGTCCCAACAGAACAGCTCCCTCCTGTCCCAGTACTGGTGCCAGTGTCCCAAGAAGCAAAACCCATTTCTCCCACACCAGTCTTTGAGCCACGCATTTAACTGTTTAATTTTATTTATCCTAGCCAAATTCGCTCGTGGCTCAGGTAATAACCCAGAGATTATTACCCTTGAGGTTCTGTTTTTTTAATTTGACCCCTAGCTGCTCATACTCCTTTAACAGAACCGTCTTCCTTGTCCTATCTACGTCGTTTGTACCAACATGGACCATGACAACTGGATCCTCCCCCTCCCACTGCAAGTTTCTTTCCAGCCCAGAAGAGATGTCCTTAACCCTGGCACCAGGCAGGCAACACAGCCTTCGGGACTCCCGCTCTTGACTGCAGAGAACCCTATCTATCCCCCTAATGATACTATCCCCTACCACTACAACATTTCTTTTTACTCCCTCCACTTGAATGGCCCCCTGTACCACGGTGCTGTGGCCAGGTTGCTCATCCTCCCTGCAGTCCCCGCTCCCGCCCTCACAGGGAGTAAGAACCTCGATCCTGCTGGACAAGAACAAGGGCTGCGTCTCCTTCAACACTACATCCTGGATCCCTGTACCTTCCTCACTCGTAGTCACACCGTCCTGTCCCTGACCACGGACTACATCTGCAGTAATTAACTTCATAGGTGTGACCATCTCCTGAAACATAGAGTCCAGGAACTTCTCCCCCTCCCTGATGTGTCGCAGTGTCCGAAGCTCGGTCTCAAGCTCCATAACATGGAACTTGAGTTCCTCTAGCAGCAAACACTTGTCGCAGATGTAATCACCGTTAGCCTCAATGGGGTTCACCGGCTCCCACATCTCGCAACAGTAACACATCACCTGCTCCATTCTATATAATTAATTAAATTTCTTATTATTAGTTATGAAGACCCTGCCCGGATATATATGATAATATCACACCACTATTCAATAGGACTTACCAACTTAAAGGTATGAAAGAGAAGAGAAGGAAGAAAACCAACCAACCAGCTGATCACCAACCTCCTCCTTGAATACTGTCTGTGGAGCCTGTTTGGTTGACTCGTCTCGCTGCTCCGCCTCCGCAGTGCTGTCTAAGCCTGGGAGTGGGGAATAAAACAGAGCAAAAAACACAGCTTCACCTCCCACTTATCCGAACTCTCCCACTTAGCAAAACTCCAACAGCACTCAATGCACAAAGCACTCTGTGCACCGCACTAGCCCCTCCCCTTTTATACCTGGATTCTACTTCCTGTTTAAACTGCCCAAGAGTTTAAAAAACCCTTAAAAAATTAAACTTACTTCAAATAATTGACTTCTTAACACACTAAAATTCACAAAATACACTTAAATGATTTTTCTCCCACTTAGCAAAACTCCAACAGCACTCAATGCACAAAGCACTCCGTGCACAGCACTAGCCCCTCCCCTTTTATACCTGGATTCTACTTCCTGTTTAAACTGCCCAAGAGTTTAAAAAACCCTTAAAAAATTAAACTTACTTCAAATAATTGACTTCTTAACACACTAAAATTCACAATACACTTAAATGATTTTTCTCCCACTTAGCAAAACTCCAACAGCACTCAATGCACAAAGCACTCCGTGCACCGCACTAGCCCCTCCCCTTTTATACCTGGATTCTACTTCCTGTTTAAACTGCCCAAGAGTTTAAAAAACCCTTAAAAAATTAAACTTACTTCAAATAATTGACTTCTTAACACACTAAAATTCACAAAATACACTTAAATGATTTTTCTCCCACTTAGCAAAACTCCAACAGCACTCAATGCACAATACCACAGTTACAGACCCACCATTAACCAATACCACAGTAACACACCCACCAGTACCCTGTGGCAGAGTAACAAACCCACCAGTACCCTATAGCAGTGTAACGCACCCACCTCTTCCCTATAATACCGTAACACACCCACCAGTACCCTATACCGGGGTAACATATCCACCAGTAGCCTATACCAGGATAACATACCCACCAGTACCCTATACCAGGGTAACATACCCCCAGTACCCTATACCAGGGTAACACACCCACCAGTACCCTACACCAGGGTAAGATACCCCCCGTAACCTATACCAGAATAACATAGCCACCAGTGCCCTATACCAGGGTAACACACCCACCAGTGCCCTATACCAGAGTAACATACCCACCAGTGCCCTATACCAGGGTAAGATACCCACCAGTACCCTATACCAGAGTAACATAGCCACCAGTGCCCTATACCAGGGTAACACACCCACCAGTACCCTAGACCAGGGTAACACACCCACCAGTACCCAATACCAGAGTAACATACCCACCAGTACCCTATACCAGGGTAACATACCCACCAGTACCCTATACCATGGTATTACACCCACCAGTACGCTATAACAGGGTAACACACCCACCAGTAACCTATGCCAGGGTAACAAACCCACCAGTACCCTATACCAAGGTAAGATAACCACCAATACCCTATATCAGGTTAACATACCCAACAATACCCTATACCACAGTAACACACCCACCAGTACCCTATACCAAGGTAAGATACCCACCAGTATCCTATACCAGATTAACATACCCACCAGTACCCGATACCAGGGTAACACACCCACCTGTACCCTATAGCAGGGTAACATACCTACTAGTACCCTATACCAGAGTAACATGCCCACCAATACCCTATATCAGAGTAACATAACCACCAGTACCCTATACCAGAGTAACACACCCACCAGTACCCTATACCACAGTAACATACCCCGCTGTACCGTATGCCAGAGTAACACACCCACCAGTATCCTATACCAGAGTAACACACCCACCAGTGCCCTATACCACATTAACAAACCACCAGTACACTATACCAGGGTAACACACCCACCAGTACCCTATACCAAGGTAACACACCTACCAGTACCCTATACCAGAGTAACATACCCACCAGCACCCTGTACCAGGGTAACATACCCACCAGTACCCTATACCAGCTAACACACCCACCATTACCCTATACCACATTAACATACCCACCAGTACCCCAAAGCAGTGTAACATACCCACTAGTACCCTATATCACAGTAACATACCCAGCAATACCCTATAACAGGGTACCACACCCACCTGTGCCCTATACCTCAGTAACATACCCACCAGTACCCTATACCAGGGTAACACACCTATCAGTACCCTATACCAGATTAACATAGCCACCAGTACCCTATAACAGGGTTACATACCCACCAGTACCCTATACCAGGGTAACACACCCACCTTTACCCTATACTAGTGTAACATACCTACTAGTACTCTATACCAGAGTAACATATGCACCAGTACCCTATACCAAGGTAACATACCTACAAGTACCCTATGCCAGCGTAACATGCCAACCAGTACCCTATATCAGAGTAACATAGCCACCAGTACCCTATACCACAGTAACATACCCACCAGTACCCTATACCAGAGTAACATACCCCCCCAGTCCCCTATGCCAGAGAAACATACCTACTAGTAGCCTATGCCACAGTTACATACCCTCCAGTATCCTATACCAGGGTAACATACCCACCAGTACCCTATACCAGGGTAACATACCCACCAGCACCCTATAGCAGGGTAACACACCCACCAGTTCCCTATACCAGTGTAACATACCCACCAGTACCCTATACCAGGGTAACACACCCACCAGTACCCTATACCAGTTTAACATACCTACTGGTACCCTATACCAGGGTAACATACCCACCAACACCTTGTAACAAGATACAATACCCACCAGTACCTTCCAGCAAGGCAAGGCTACCTGTCAATAATTTATAACAAGGAAATATGCCTACCAGCAAATTATGCTAAGCAGGTGAGCAAAGTGTGCATATCATAAAGTGTTTTCATACATCTATTATCATTGGTTGCTGGCCCATGCAAGGCACTGAGTCTACCTAACAGCCCTTGAAATGGTAAATAAAAATATTTATTAGCAGTGTCTCTGTCCCTTTAGGAGCTCCTCTGTACCTGGTTCTGCTGTTTGCACCCACTCCAGCACCATCCCATCTGGAATGATGGGCGATTATGTATGCTTTAATTTGCACAGATAATCTATTTATTTGAATGCTACAATAATATGACAGCAATGCACGCATGTTAAGCACGAATGGAATGCGCACACATGGTATTTGTGTAAGGACCAGGTGAGATCACATGATGCCCAATTTTAGGAATCTTGCAAGCCGAGTAGCCCCAGTTGGAAGAAAGGGATTTTTTTTCATCAGGTTAGAGCTAGATCTCTAACACACAGCTTTGGCTTTGATATAGAAGTCTGTTTTTCAACTGAATACTTGAGGATAAGGCTTTTGTAGTAACTTGTCCTGAAGTATTCCTTTAACCCTTACAGTACTGCAGATGATTTCACTTGCTTTGGAGTTGCCAAGAAGTTCACTCATCACTGGAAAAAACTCCCTGGTTTGTATACACTTTGAACATTAAAGAGTGACCTCGTCACACCTATTAAGGGGCCACGTCGACCTAACAGAACTTCATTGGCTGCTAAACCAGTACTTTCAGTCAAAGTAGAAACCTTTTTAAAACAGTTACTCCCACCTCCAAAATGCGGCAGTGGAGCAGGTAGAAGATAAAAGGCAATTCTGAGAAAATAACGGGTTCGAACAGTTATAATCGACAGAAACTAGTACAACAAAACTGAAAAACAGAACAGAGAATGGAAAGGAGCAGGAAAGGGACAACAGAGTCAGAACAGGTCCAGAGTTTACATTTTAAGTTTTTATTTAAAATTGGAAGCATGGAAACATAAACATTTCCACACAGTAGGAGGCCTTTCACCCATTCTTGCCTGCCCTGAATTTAGGCCCCTCTCAGGGCCTGGTGTTACACAGCCCCATGCTCCTGTTTTCTCTCCAGACACTTTCATATGTTTTTTCTTTAAATAATGATCCTGTACCTTTTTGAATGTTTTAATAAATTTAACACCATACAGTACTTGTAACAATGTAATCCACATTCTGATAACCCTTTGTGTGAACAAGTACCCTCTAATATCCCTCTTTATGTATCTAGTGCTCACGTTGAGATCACAACATCTTGTCTTCAATTTACATACCAGTGGAAATAATATGTTTATGTTGTCTATGCCTTTTATCATTGTGAACACCTCCCTCAAATCTCCCTCAATCTTCTCAGTTTGAGAGAATACAGTAGCCTTATCTATGTAACTATATCCCCCCCCCCCCACTTTATTCTTGGTATTATCCTGTTCTGCTTTAGGTGTTTAATTTAGTAGTTATGGAGCGAATATTACAGTATAAATCTATACCTGATGGTTGAGTAGCTTTATTGTTAAGCTGTGAATCCAAAATTTTAGGTTCAGTTCCAGGTTTTTGAAACACACTGCCATGCATACGCACAGGAAATGCTGGCCTGTGCCTACATTTTGACCTGAAATGTTAAGCCCTGTCCTGAACTCAGTCCTTTTTAAAAGTGGGTAGTGACACTCCTCTGTGCCTGCTCAGCACTCTCACACATGTCTCATCGTTCATTTCCTCTCAGTGTTTAAGGTGAACATGCACCATCTGTTTCTGTGTCTTCGCTGTTTAAAATTCTATATTTTATAGGGGAAGGGGGAGCTTAAAAAAAAAGATTTCAACAAACAACTGGGTTAACTGTGTCCAACCTACAGCCCTGCTGTCATAAGCAGCCCACGAGCCCAACCATTCTGACCCTCAAAGCCTAGGCATCTCAGTATTAGCTTTGCTTGTATTGCATATTTGCTGGTTTGCCTTGTTCGAATTTTGTGCGCTTAGAGTTTTGTCAATGGCTGTTTGCAATACAGGGCCATAATAATGGGTGACTTAAATTATCCAAAAGTGGACTAGGGTAAGATTAATGCAAGTGGCAAAAAGGGGAGGGGTTTCTACAGTGTACTCAGGATTGCTTTCTAGTTTAGTATATAGTCCAACAAGGAAGGTGGTAGTACGATAGCAAAATACTGCAGATGTTGGAAATCCGAAATAACAACAGAAAATGCTGGAAAAACTCAGCAGGTCAGGCAACATCCGTGGAGAGAAATTTGAGTTGACGTTTCGGGTCGAACCCTTCTGCAAAAGGAAGGTGGTAGTGTTGGATTTAGTTCCGGGAGATGAAGTAGGGCAAGTAGGTAAAGTAAGGGGCTGGGAATATCTGGAAAACAACAGCCATAATATAATTAGGTTTAATACAAAAATTGAAAAAGGACAGGGAACAAAGATGATCTTTACTGGAAGAAGATGAAGTTCAATGAGAAAAAAGGAACTAGATAAATTAGAAAGAACAATTTGGCAGCCAGACTGGGTGCAAACAATGGGAAGCATTCAGACAGAAGATGATTAGGATATGGACAATACATATTCCCACACAACAAAACTGTGGTGCAGCAAAAAGTTGGAGCTACTTGGAAGAGTTAAGAAATTAAAATTAAAATGAGCCTTGAGAAAGAGGCATATGACAAATCTAGGGCAAATAATGCAAAATAAAACAAACAGAATTTAGAAAATATTAGCGGGGAAGCAATAAAGATTAGAAAGGCTCAGAGAGGTATCAAGAAATACTGTCAGGTAACATCATGGGAAAAATGTTTTAAACACATAAAAATTAGAAGAAGAATTGAAGGATAGGGTCAATTCAAGATGAAAAAGGAAATCTACTTATGGAGCATGAAGCAATAGTAAAGATATTAAATGCATACATTGCCTCAATTTGCATACAAGAGTGTAGTAGTGAGAATGATGGGGCACAAGAGGAAGGGGTGGAACAATTGGATAGGATGACTGTGGATCAGGAAGTGGTATTGAAAACATTGATGGAATTCAAACTGAAAAAGGCAGCATGCCCTGATGGAACGCATCCAGATTGCTGAGGAAGATTAGAGGAAATAGGAGAGGCTGTGGCCACAATTATTTGTTTATAGTATACCAGAGGACTTGAGCATTATCAATGTAATACCTGTGTTTAAGAAGGGGGAAATTGATAAACTGGGTTACTTCAGAGCAGTCAGCCTAATGTTGACAGGTGGTAAGCTTCTAGAGGCCATAAGATGGCAAAAAGTTCATACTTATTTAGAAAGACATGGACTAATTAAGGACCGCCAGCATACATTTCCAAAAGACAAGTCACGTCTGACAAGTTTAATAGAGCTCGTTGAGGAAATAATGGAATGTATTGATATAGGAGTGGATGTGTATATGGATTTTCAAAAGGCCTTTGCTACAGTGCCACACAGGAGACTTGCTGATAAAATTAAGGTGCATGGTATTAAAGGAGTGAAGCAGTATGGGCAGGACATTGGTTAAAGGACAGTAAACAGAGAATAATGCTTAATGGATGCTTTACAGTTGGGAAGAATATAAAATGCTGCCCCCAGGAGTCAGTGTTAGGACCACTGCCTTTCTCAATATATATATATGATCTGGGCTCATGTACAGGGCGCAATGTCAACATTTGCACAGGATATAAAAATAGGGAGAGTAGTTACCTATGAAGAGGACAGTTAAGACAGTTAGGACATGAAGAAGGACATAGATGGGTGAGTCGATTTGGCAGGAGAAATTTAGTGTGTAGAAATGTAAGATGATACACTTTGGGAGGAAGAATGAGAGGAAATATACACTAAATGGTAAATGAGTAGAAGAACGGAGAGACTTAGGGATTCAGATACACAAATCTTTAAAAGTGGAAAGGCAAGTTGACAAAACTGTAAAAAAAAAATGGATTCACAGGTTTTATAAATAGGGGAACAGATTACAAAAGCAAAGAGATAATGCTGAACTGATACAGGCCACACTTAGAGTATTGGGCCATAATTTGCTGTGGCAGGGCATCGTTAGTGCCATTAGTTAGATTTGCCCTTGCATGTTTAGGTTTTTTAATTTTTTGCGTGGCAAGTTGCTGAAAGTGCGAGCTGATAACATTGCAGGGAGGGAAATAGGACATCTAGGACCTGCGTGAACAGGACAAGCAACTGTGTACCTCCTTAACCAATCAGATTGAAAGATTGTGAAATTAAAAGCGCAAGGAATGAGAAGAAAGTGTACGTTAGAGTGGGTGGATTCAATGTCAGAATGTCAAAATCAGGTACAGAAAGAGAAATGAAGAGAGGGAACGAAAAATTGGATTAAGAGAGAGAGAAAACAAACAGACAGAAAGGAAAAGTAAAAATTTTCTTTAAAAATGTATAATTTTACATTTTTTAAATCTCCAACAACAATTAAAACCGGCAGGAATGAAATTCCACACTTGTAATAGTTAATTTTCAGTGCCAGAGAGTTTGACTGGCAGTAATGAACAAATATTGAGTTGTTAAAAGGAAATTTAGATTGAAATGGACAAGACATAACTTTCTGTGGCAAGATTAGTTCATAACTACTGCAGAAATACAGCAAATTCACACCATTCAATGCATGTTAATGGTGAGGCAGCCAGCGAGATGCCGTTTTCGCGAAGCTATCAGTGGAGCGGCACATCTTGGACAGCAACATTTGGATATTTGAGTTTAACCGTGATTCTGCCCCTCGCCTGAAGTTGCTGTAACATTTATGCATAAATAACAGCGAGTGTCATTAACCTCACCGTTATTTTGACAGCAGATTATAGCCTAATGTGTCCACTTTTGGGCAACCTACTTTAGGAATGGAAGCCAAGGTGATAGAGGTTACAGAACAAATTCACTTAGATGATAGCAGGGATGAGAGGCTTTAGATATGAGGAGAGACTACAGAAACTGGGGCTCTTTTCATGAGAGCGAAAAAGGTTAAGAGGAGTTCAACATTATAAGGAATTTTGATAAGGTAAATGGGGGGAAAAATACTTCCACTGGCCACTAGAGGACATAAATTTAGGATCATTACCAAAATAACAAAGGGAGAGGCTTGGAGGATTTTTTTTTACATAGAGGGTGGTTAGGACAGCATGTCTACCAAAAGCAATGATGGAAGCAGAATTCATAGTATCTTTTTAAAAAAAAGTGGGTAAATATATATATATATTTATATATTTATACATTTTAAATTGAAGAGGGTATAGAGAAGGTCTGGGAAATGGGACCAAGTGGATAGCTCTTACAGAGAGCTGGGGCAGACACAATGGGCACAGTCATCTCCTTCTGTGCTGTAAAATTCTATGGCCGCGATTATACGAACCTTGGTGGGTCCGAGGCAGGTGATGTCGGTGGCAGGTCATGACCCCGCTGCTGGCTCCATTCCGGCCTCTGAAATGACTTTCCCCTGATAAGCCCGCCCAGCGCATTTCTCAGCCAATTAGAGGAAACAGGTCTGGTGACATCATTTGATGATGCATCATCAGCCGGTTTCCTTAAAGGGACCATGGGCAACTTTATTTTGACATTTGTGCTGTCAGTGTTCTACAGCATTGAGGAGCTGCAAACACTGACAATCACTGCATAGATGTGCAGGGCTGCACCCAGGCTCTCCCATGACTCCATTCATATGCTTATGGAGGGAGTCACAGCACGCAGGGAGGTCCTCTTCCCTTCCCGTGGGTGGAAGAGACCTCCCCAGGAGATAAGCACAGCCTGGTTGCACACTGCACAGGTGGGCACAGGAGGGCACAAGCAGGGATGTGGTCAGGAGGACCTGGGTGCAGTGCCGCAAATGTTTCAAAGATCTCAGTAGATCATGCAACATTAGTACAAAGCCACACTCAACCTCATCCTGCTGTGCTTCTCATCACATCCCCATCACTCTGCCTTCCCTACCCTACTCCTGCACATCCTTACTCACACCAACTTACCTTGCACCTCCACCCATCCCTTTCTATCTATATTATCACATCCCCATCTCACTAGCCACCCCTCTCACTCACCCTCATCCTAGTGCAATCATACCAACTAACAACACACAAAGGTAGCCACTTGGGTGTTTTAGGCAATGTTTATGTAAAGTTTCTGTTAATGTACTGTCAAACATTGAAACCTTTATTTTCAACACTTTGGATTCTTGGACAGATTTGTGTGCACCTTTGGAAGTGGCTTAGTGAGTTGCAGTGAATGGTGAGACATAACGGTACCCCCCGCAATGGTGGTGAGTGTGAAAGGAATGGCTTGGACATTGTAGGGATGCTTTATGGTGTTGGTGTGGGGTGGTGCCAACCTGGCGCATCATGTGGCAGCCAGGGTGTACAGTGTCAAGTGAAGTAAATCTGGCCATGGTGAGGTCATCTTTGGCCTCCCAGGCAGCAATGTGGTCGGGGTGCTGATGCCCTCTGTCCTGTGCAGCATCAGGAGATTGCAGAGAAGGTTGGTGGTGTTGTTGTTAGTGTTGCTGGTGTGCCTGGTGCTGCTGGTGTTGGGGCTGATCATGGTGGGATTCTGAGGATCAAGGTGAGAGAGTATAAAGGGCACCCATGCTGAGGGAATAGATGGCAGGTGAAGTAGAGAGGACAGAAGTGATCTGTCAATGGTGAGAGAGGTAATGAGGTCAGACTGGATGGAGGCTTGTGTAAAGGCTTGCAGCATGGTGAATCTGTTGTGGAAATGCAGTGAGGAA
The DNA here is from genome assembly GCF_052327205.1 of Somniosus microcephalus. Taxonomy (NCBI): domain Eukaryota; kingdom Metazoa; phylum Chordata; class Chondrichthyes; order Squaliformes; family Somniosidae; genus Somniosus; species Somniosus microcephalus. Next base: position 29,404,024 of record NC_141003.1, read on the forward strand.
GAGTTTGTGGCTGAGGGAAGATATCTCTGTAAGGTGGAAGCTTTTACTGTACATTTGAAGCTGTCAACTCAACAGCTGATTCAATGGCCACTGACCTCCCACCTCAGGTTGACAGACATGGCCCATGACCAGCGTGGACTCCATGGTTGAGCTGTCAAATGCAGAAGGTGAGCTGAAATTCATTCTTACGTGGCTCTAAACAAGTCACTAATTACCTGACAGACCCACCATCAGGGAAAGGCACGTGGTGGCAGGTTCACAGCAGGATCCCGACCCGCTGGGGGGAAAAACACTTTGACCCGCCACCAATTGCACCCGCTGACCCCCCCACAAAATCCAGCCCTATCATTCCCTGTTGCCTCATTGGTGGATAAATCCTAAAACAGAACGTGTTCTGTTAGTATTAGCAAATTGAGATATATGCATCTTAATGGGATCATGAATTTAAACTCCATGGTACACACCTATGAAGACCAAGAAGACAAAATGACTTGGACACCCTTGGACAAGATAGCCATGTTAAAAGTAATGCAATAAATTGAAATTTATTTGCAAATTGTTCTCATAGTTAAGGTTGCACATTTCAATGCTGGGTTGGAAAGTGATTTCATTCCTAGGGGGTGAAATGGAACAAATTTTCCATCTTGATCACCCTTTGTCAGCATCAAGCACTCCCATGTAAGGTTCAGCATGACAAGATGCAAAGTGAAACTCCAACAATATAAATTAGGGCATTTAAAAAATGTTTTCCCATCCCAGCCATTTTATGAGATTGCCAGTGGTGACTATACTCTATATCCATCAATGCTCTTTAGCTTTCATACTATCAGTGCACACAGTCTTCATTCCTCTCACAGTGCTATGGCTAAATCATTCTATCTTACTATTCTCCATACCCTTTAATGGGTCAATTAAAATCTCCTTTCATTTTTTTCTTCAAAGATAATTTATTTGTGTTTCTCACAAGTCCAACCTTCATTTTGTGACAATTTTTTTAATGTCATACCTTTTTTCCTCTCAACAACTCCTAACTAGATCAGTCCAAGACATGAGTTATGCTTCCCCCAGTTTCTCTCCTACAATTGACAAGTTTTTAAAACTCAAACTTGGCATTATTTAATCCACAAGTTAATTCATCTTCTCTGTCACCCCATTAAACTTTGGTGGTGATCTGTGCAATGAGCCTTGGCCCTTCACCTTGATTTCTCAATTTTAAAAAATAGTGCCAATTTGGGGTAATTTTGTGCTGTGAGCCTCACCCTTAGGTGTCAGGTACGTTTGCCTGAGTAACTTCATTGAAGAGTATTGTTAAGGCTAAGTTCTCCAGTTACTTGATATGAGTGCAGTGTATCGGGCAGGTAATGAGGACATTTGAAAAGGATTACAGCAGCGTACAAAACAGAGACAAGAGAAGTAGCAGCTGGAAAGAATGTTGATTGCCTGTAGCAAAATACAAGCAGGATTGAAGTTATTCACTTGTCTTTTCTGAATTTCACCTGGTAAAGCACTTCACATTCCAATCTCCTATAACTGCAGAAATACACACTCTGATGTTGGCCTCACTACATAGCTCTCCTCTTTCAAAGTATACTGTTCTTTTCTTTAAAGAATAAAACTGCATTTAATATTCACCACAGGCAGTGGCCTGGATGTGGCATGCCCTACGTGAAGCCCCTTATTCCCTATGAAAAGGCCAGGGTTGAAATCTTGGCTAGGAGATTCACGGCCTGAGGACACTGCGCTTGGTGGTGAAGACAGTGCATCTGTTTTGTCAAATAATAATGCATGTACATTCACTGCGCAAATGACATACATACATTGGCCCGAATTTTCCGATGCTTACGGGTGTGTACGAGCTCTGTACACCGGTAGGGACCTCGCAAGTGCCGGTTTCAGGCATGCGAAGCGCATACGCTGAAAACCGGCACTTCCGATCTGCCAAGAAACCCTTAAAAATCTTACGCCTGGTAAAAGCAGGCACCTGCTATTACCAGCATAAGTGTTTAAAAAATAAAAAATAATTTTTTTTCACTCATTTATAATTTAAAAATACTTTTAAAAAGGTAAGTTTATTTTTAGCCCCGTAAAAAACTTTGTTTTTTCAAAAAATTAAATTTTTGTTTAAAATATTTAATTTAATGCAATTTTAACTAATTTTAAAAACGTGATGGTTTTTTAAATTTATTTAATGTTCTGATGTGTTTTTGGAGTGATCCCCATTCATACTTTTGACAGGTCTAAGCTGTCAAAAGTATGTAGGGAGATTCCCTTCTCCTATTGGTTCCCCATGGCCCACGTGATCTCAGGGTGCCCCTGGGATACGTGGGACCTGCGCATTTCGTAGAGCAGAGTCCCAGGAGCGGAAATGGCCGGACCTCGGGAGCCCTCAGGTAAGGGTGTAGATTTTTTCCAGTTCAGATGCCTCCGCACGCAGGAAGCCTCCAATCGTAAATACGGGCCATTGTTTTATAATACCACTGAACATAATCACGTGCTGCCTTTATCAAAGTAATATGATTATCAAGTAATATGTTCCACTTCCACAGAAGGGACACAAGCTGACGAACAGGGGGAAGAAGAGGAGGAAACCTATAGCTCAGCACACCAACTTTCACATCAGCACTCAGTGTCACCCAAAACACCTGTAACAGAACCAGCTGAAACACAGCACACGGAGGACTGTAGTCAGTTGGGAACACAAGGTGAGTCACGCGCCTCGATTGTAGAGGGGACAGGGAGGTTAAAGAAGGACTGCTCATTATAGCACAGAGGTTCTCCACAGCCCTACAGAGTTACTCAGTGATTCCAACTGCGTGATTCTTGGATCATAGAGGGAAAGAAATGTGAGCAACTGAACAAGTAGCTTGCCTCAATACACAATGCTGTGAATCACCTAATCACACTCATGCAGCAATAGTTCTCAGATAGACAGGCTCTCATGTTTCTCCATGCAACAGGACTGGCATCTGTGATGGAAACCACAGCCATGTGACCACCAACTCCAGTTACAGAATCTCTCAGGAACCTCGTCACTGATGTTGAAGCACTGGGTCTAAACTCCAGAACATAGTGAAAAGACCGTTTTAATCACCATGGGAGCAAACGGAGGACTACCATAAAAAAGGTCATGGATCTGATGGAGGTGCAATGGCCTATGCTCATAAAAGACCTGTGGCCACCATTGGAACTTAGCCTCCGGTGCACAGGAGCCGGTGGGTTTGCCGCCTTCAGCTGCCACTGTGCAAATAACAGAGCTGTTCAAACCCCACAGCAGGAACAGGCAATGTTATTCCTGGCGCACTGACAGAGCCATCAGTCTGCTAACAGAATCATAAGATCCACAGGAAAATTATGGTAAAGCCTTCATCTCTCCTCCTACCAAAAGGCCATCACTTTAAACTAGTTCACAAGGAAAAGCATGGCACAGTTACACATCCATGAAAGGAGCAAATGAGCAATGCACCACATCACATACAGTAAATGCAGGCATGGTACTTCATTTCACTGTAAATACTGCCGGCATATGTAAATTAAATGAGTCAATACGTTGTTTATTTAGGTTTGTGCAAAGTGAAAGTAAAAAATGTGGTGACCTGTTGGCATACTTGGACCAAAATCTATTTACAAAGTTCCACATTGTGGGCTCCTTATAGTGGAACAATCCTGGAAGAGTGTCTGTTGCATCTGTACAGCTTTACGTACAGCTCTTTCTTTTTCCTTTTGTAAAGCTCCTCCCCCCAAATTTACCCCCTCCCCCCAAACAATGACAGAACAATGGATTTCATGAAGATATGCATCAGGAGTACTGCCAGGAAAACAAGCATTCAGATGCAAAATTCTTTTACTGGTAATGACACGCTATTTGAATATTCATTAAGTAGAGCCCTTTCTGGTAACAAGGCAGCCTACAGGTGCAAGAATGTGGATGTTTGTGGTGTGAATGGCGTCTTACATTTGGGGAATGCTGCACAATTCAAAAGGTTGAGTAAGCTTCGCCAGTTGGCCATATCTTGCGATTCATCATAATATATGCTGATGCATACTGCAACAGCTGCTTGATGCAACGGTGTACAACATATTGTCTGATCATAGTGCTATCTCCAGTAGTGCATGGAAGAATCCAGTGGTGTAGAAGTTTAGTGCAGTGGTGACTTTGACTTCCAGATTCTGCATCAGCAATTTACTGCAGGAGCTGGCAGAAGTCTATGATCACATCCTTCATGAGATGCGACTTTCTACACATTGTTAAAGGTAGCTGGCATGCCTGTTATTCCAACTGCATTTGGTAGAAGGAAGTGCAGAGGTTGCATCTTTTGCCCACTAAGGTCTCCTTGGCTGTCCTCTCCTGCTTTTCCTCCTAGTTGTCGAGCAAATACATGATAGCTCTGGGGCCCGTGCTGCAGTGTTCATCAAAGCTGATTGAGCTAAGTTTACTCACACTCTAGTTATCCCTCAAATTCTTCTACTCTTTTAACAAGGTTAAAAAAAACTCTCTATGTATATGTTAAAGAAAGAAAGACTTGCATTTATACAGCATGTTATCACTTCTCTCAGCACATTGCAAAATGCTTCACAGCCAATTAATTACTTTTGAAGTAAGAACAGAAAATGCCTGGAAACACTCAGCAGGTCAGGCAGCATCTGTGGCGAGAGAATGTTTCAGGTCAATGACCTTTCATCAGAACCAAGGTCATCGAACTGAAACGTTAACTCTGTTTCTCTCTCCACAGATGCTGCCTGACCTGCTGAGTATTTCCAGCATTTTCTGTTTATATTTCAGATTTCCAGCATCTGCAGTATTTTGCTTTTGTTTAATTACTTTAGAGGTGTATTTGATGTTTTGTAGGTAAACGTGGCAGACAACCTGTGTACAGCAAGCTCCCATAAACAATACGTGATAACTAGCCAGCTAACCTGTTTTGGTGGTGAAGGTTGGGAGATGAATGTTGCTCTTCACCAAATAAGTGACATGAAGGGGCAGAAATCCCACTTCATTGCCCCGCAGCCCAGATTTCCACCTTTTCACTTTAGTGACCTGAAAATCACAGGTGGGCAAGTGCAGAAGTGGACTCTCTACCCTGGGATCTTTACAGACAACTCCACAGGTTTAACATCTCACCTCTGACAAGGCAGTGCGCTTAAGTGTCAGCGTAGGTTATATTTTAGGTTAGGGTGAAAGACAACTGCTAACTGAGCAGCACAATAATACACAAGTAACACATACATCATCAGTAATATAGCATTCACTCCAATAATGCTAGCTCACTAATATCATAGAATCATAGAACCTTACAGCACAGAAGGAGTCAATTCGTCCCATTGTGCCTGTGCCAGCTCTTTGAAAGAGCTATCCAATTAGTCCCACTCTTCTCTTTCCCCATAGCCCTACATTTTTTCAAGTATTTATCCAATTCCATTTTGAAAGTTACTATTGAATCTGCTTCCACCACCCTTTCAGGCAGTGCATTTCAGATCATAACAACTCACTGTATAAAAAATATCTCCTCATCTCCCCCTCGAGTTCTTTTTGCCAATTATCTTAGATTGGTGTCCTCTGGGTTTCAACCCTCCTGCCAGTGGAAACAGTTTCCCCCTATCGGCTCTATCGAAACCCCTCATAAAGTTGAACACCTCTATTAAATCTCCCCTTAACCTTCTCTGCTCTTAGGAGAACAATCCCAGCTTCCCTTGTCTCTCCACATAACTGAAGTCCCTTATCTCTGGTATTATTCTAGTTAATCTCCTCTGCACCCTCTCCAAATTACTGCACAATAACACACCTTTAATACATACACTGTCAGTGATGTAAGCACAATGTCCATTGATGCTACTGCACATAGTATTACTGTTGCTTAGAGGAAATTAACCCTGTGAGAATGTTGAGAAAGTAGATTTTTAATCCCATCAATCTGGGCTGGAATTGTAGCCCAGGTCAAACAAAAGTCAGTATGCAAAGCACTCAATCACTCAATCTTGAAATCCCTGAAATTCAAGGGTGGTAATCTTATGGAATGTCTACATGCTTGATGCAGATATTTGAATCGGAAAGTTAAAAAATTCCAGATTTCAACTCGTTTCGTGACGATTTAACAAGTATTTCTAATATTCTGTATGATCAGCAGGCGCATGCTTGCAAGGTTAGAGAGACAGTTTAAAATGATGGAAATTAATCAGAGGGTGGCAGCCTTTGCACAGCTCATTGCATGCAAATTGTGTGGGACAGATGCAATAGGTAAATAAAGAGAGTTTTTAATAAAATCGTTTATAAAAACTATTTGTTTCTAAGCAGTTACCCAAATGTAACTGATTAGCAGATGACATAATGTAAAAAAAAATGTCCTTGGACATTGTCAGATCTGAGGCACAGAGTTGGTTTCATTGGTCGAGAGGTGTCGCTCTTTTACAAAGAAACGACCTTTCCTGTCTAAAATCCAACTTTCTCTGAACGAATCTGCTCAAGACAGAAACCCAAACACTCCCTGACATAAACCATTTAAACAGCTTTTACAAGCGATTAAGGCTTAACGCTAATGGTCATTCACATCTGAGCAGAGTTTCAATATTCCTTCACCTTTTTTCAATCACCTTTTACAAAAGTGTTTGGTGTTTTGTGTTCAAACTAAGGAGAAACCAGCCCAAATATGCAGGAATAGTGGCGATACACAGTTCTTTGTAGAATTGAGTCTGTTTTTAATCCTAATCATTCCGAAGCAATTTTGCAACATCACAAACGACAAAAAGCAGAAATAGCTTTAAAGTATTAATTTGGTTCTTACTGGTGCGCTCTATTCCGAGAGAGTGCCGAGCATGTCTAAATTTTAGGGTCCCTGATTTTCTCATAGTTCCCTTCGTTCGGACAGGCAAAGCAACTGTAGGTTAACATTCATCTTTAGAATGGCCCCCAAAATATTAAGCTACTACAAAAAAGTTTATTAAAAAATCCACTCTTAAAATGAAGGGAGACTGGTAATAATCGATTTTCAAATCTGGAATCAGTGTACTGTATTCAGCATTCATCATTAACCGGGCGAGAGTTCACTTCTCTACTGGTCTGGAATTGAAGTTCCAGTCCTTTTTATATCAAAATATCCGTGTCACTGGTGATCGGGGACTGGTTAGCGACTCTGGCAATCTCGCTACTCATCGTTGGGATTGGTATGTTTTCCGTAAGGGGTCGCAGTGATTTGTGTTCTCTGCACTCTGTGAACCCAAGGAACTGTTCTGGGAGTTCATCCACTCTTCTCCAGACTCGTGTATGATTCATATTTTTTTAATGTCTATTCACGCCTCCAGTGCCCATTAAACGTCATGTCAACAGGGCGGGGAGGTGGGAGGGGCGTTTGCAGGAAGATTTCCACGGAATCACTGAGAAAATAGTTGTCTGCGGGTTTTTTTTGGTCTCGGGGCCTACCTCTACCTGCTTTCATTCTCTTTGACCTTTTACTCTCATTATTCTACATTCTTTCTCAGACAGAAACCCAAAGCTGGTTGTTCTGTCCGTGTTGAATGGATGGCAACTAATGACAAAGCAAAAAGACTGCTGCTTCTGATATTTTTAATCCAATTTCTGGCGGATATGGAGGAGGGGGCTTCATTAGTCAACGAGTGACTCAGTTTTGTTTAAATATGTATCGACAGTGCATGGCTGTAGTTATACTGCCAGTTTCGCATGCCTGCAAAGAGGCTTCAGGTGTACATTGATGCAAAAGTGACATTATTGAGTATTTCTTTCTGATTTAGCTCTCCCAGACGAGAGCTTCCCAGGACAGGGGTGCCTTTGGGAAATTGGGCCCATAGAGGTCAATGCTCTCCATACTCTAGACATGATTTCTGGTCCATTAAAAGGAATGACTGGAAATTCGACACACCCCCTCAAATAAAACAGACCCCGATATACACTCCGGTCATGCAGGGCTTGGCGGGGGACTAAGTAGTAGCACTCACTCCCTGTGGCTCGAGTCAGATTTGATCAGTGCATTAAATCCGGAGAGCCCTCCCCTCAAACCTCCAGGGACCACCTTACGCTAGTTTGAGTTCTACCCAGGCTCCAGTATAACTCCAGGCTGACCTCCTCTAAAAGTGTCCTAAGCTGACTCTGAGAAGTGTCTTTAGATGGGTTGATTCTCGAAGTCGTTCAGATCGTCAGCCACTGCCGAGACCCTGCCCACGATTTTCCGATGTGTCCTCAGCGCACAAGGTTCTCCGCCAACAATATAAACGGTAGTAATCACCTCTCTCCAATCTTTTGAACGTCGGGAGAAGGTTTACGTTCCTATACCATTAAAAATCCGTCACCAAGGAATGGAACTCTCCCCGTTTGTTCAGGTAGAGCTTGGTTGTTGCTGGTCTATTAACTCCGGTCTGTCAACTGTTCATTGCACTCCACAGATATCGGTCTCTGACTGGTTGCTGCAGTCGAACTGACGCCCAACTGGACTTTAATCTGATTCCCCAGTGCAGTGAAGCTGGAAAGTGTGAGACACCCCATCACTGCTACTAGATTACATAGGATTACGTTGGATATACGGCACAGAAACAGGCCATTCGGCCCAACCAGTCCATGCCGGTGTTTATGCTCCGCTCGAACCTTCTCCCATCTTTCCTCATCTAAATCTATCAGCATAATCCTCTATTCCCTTCTCCCTCATATGCTTGTCTAGCCTCCACTTAGGTGCATCTATACAATTCGCTTCAACCACTCCCTGTGGCAGCGAGTTCCACATTCTCACCACTCTCTGGGTAAAGAAGTTTCTTCTGAATTCCCCACTGGATTTCTTGGTGACTATCTTATATTGATGGCCTCTAGTTATGCTCTTCCCCACAAGTGGAAACACTCTCTATCCACTCTATCAAAACCTTTCATAATTTTAAAGACCTCTATTTGGTCACCCCTCACCCTTTTTTCAAGAGAAAAGCGACCCAGCCTGTTCATCCTTTCCTGATGTGTATACCCTCGCATTTCTGGTATCATCCTTGTAAATCCTCTCTGCACCCTCTCCAGTGCCTCTCTATCCTTTTTATAATATGGCGACCAGAACTGTACGCATTACTCTAAGTGTGGTCTAACCAAGGTTCGATACAGGTTTAGCATAACTTCTCTACTTTTCAATTCTATCCCTCTAGAAATAAACTCTAGTGCTTGGTTTGCTTTTTTATGGCCTTGCTAACCTGTGTTGCAACTTTTAGTGATTTGTGTATTTGTACTCCGAGATCCCTTGGTTCCTCTACCCCACCCAGACTACTAGATTACATAGGATTACGTAGGATATGCGGCACAGAAACAGCCTATTCTTCCTACCAAAATGTAATACCTCACATTTATCTGTGTTGAATTTCATTTGCCAATTATATGCCCATTCTGCAAGTTTATTAATGTCCTCCTGTAATTTGTTGCAGTCCTCCTCAGTATTGACTATCCCCCCCCCCCCAATTTGGTGTCATCCGCAAATTTAGAAATAGTGTTTTTGATTCCAAAGTCTAAATCGTTAATATAAATTGTGAACAACAGTGGTCCCAGCACTGATCCTTGTGGAACACCACTACCCGCTTTCTCCCACTGTGAATAGCTACCCTTTACCCCTACTCTCTGCTTTCTATCTTGAAGTCAGCTAGCTATCCATTCTGCTACTTGTCCCCTGACTCTGCATTCTTTGACCTTGTTCAACAGTTTATTATGGGGTACCTTTATTGAAGGCCTTTTGAAAATCTAGATAGTGCCTTACAACTCGGAGATCACACACCGGCTTGGTCTAGCTAGCTCCTGTTTGGTGTGAGGCCATGTTTCAAAAGTGTCCAGGTGTGTTGCGAGAGGAGTGATACCACTCCTCTGTTACCGTGTTCACGGTTAGCAGCTAGGGGAGAGTAGAGTTCCATGCATGAATCCAAACACTCCCTCCTGGCTGGGCAACCAAGAACAAGCCACAGCCCACAGTTTAACTTGGGTCTGCCAGCTGTGCCTCAGACTACACACATACCAGTCTGAGGGCGGTAGTGTAACAGCAGCCTCACTGGGCCCTGATCTGTTGTAAAAGGTATCTCCCTGCTTTAGAACTCATTCAGGGCAGATTACCAGCTGTATCTAAAATCAAATGAAAGGTGCTCCAAAGAATGATGTCACCCTTACATTCATGTTGCATGTCTGCTAAAGTCTGAATTGCTTTCAAAGTACAGCACGCAGCTAAGAACACAGTTCAGTGGTTTAAGCCTTAACTGCAAATCGGGATCGCCGCGGTGTGTTAAAGTCTAAAGTACCCTCAAAGAGATGTCATGTTCTGGCTTGGCCAAGCATGTCCAATTTAGGATTAATTGCCAGAAATAGGATATGCAATTATTCCAAGAAAAGGAACTGGGTGAAAAGAGTCTGCCACCATTCGTGTATTGGGCTCACTGCAGCTCACGGTATTTTCAAACACTGGTGCTCCGAGCTCCATAAACCCGCGTTAAAGCGGGCAAGCAGCTTGACCTGATAAACGGCATTGTCGAACGTTGTTCCACATACAGTCCATACATATTGAGCGCGTTCCTAGGCAAATAATCCTGAACGAGGACGCAAGGCCGTTTAAAATAAAAATAAGAAAACTCTCGTCTGTTTGAAGAGTTCTAAACACGGGCTCTTGCCAATGGTTTCGGGCTATTTGATGTGAGTTTTCCAGATTCGATCACACGAACACCCAGCTCCGCGTTTGCTGAAACCAAAGGACACATGGACCTTCCTTCTACACGCCCAGCTCCCTGAAGCATTTGAGTGCCTGACTGCTGCTGGTCGCTGCTGGTCCTTCCCTGAGCTTCAGCACAATGCTGGAATTATCCCGCAGCAGGCAGGAGCCGCCGCGAATGGTGCTGCCAAGTGGGACTGGGGATCTGTAGAGCGCGTTAATCTGCGGCCTGAGTGTTTACAATACTCATTAAAACCACCGCCTTACAAAATCGTACTCTATACAAATGTTGTTTTAAAAACCTCACATTAAACGATTGTACGAGGTGTATATAAAAGCGGAATCGTGGCGCCCAGTTCAACACTTGCTCTGTTTCTGGTTTTTCACAGCTATTCGCCACGTTACTTTGAAATGCTGTAACTTGTTTAAAGAAAGTTATTTGCACTTAAACCCGACTTCAGCAACCAACTTTTCTGGGAGGGGGAGGGGTTGTCAGTATTTGCAGAACCCTTCCCCCCCCCCCGATGTCTCCCTCCTCCCTCCTCCACCCTTTAGTTTCGCCACACACCCCCCAACATTTCAGGACTGATATCTCTATTTTATATTTCTCTGATATTAATTTAAGGCGCGCTCTCAGAAGGGGCGCTTTCGAGCCCAGGGGTTACAGAGAGGTGGCTGGTGGATTCAGTGTGGGACATCAGCCCGGTGTTGTAAGTCGCTGTTCAGTCCTCCAGCCCGGCCCGGCCCGGTGGAGATCTGCCCTTCCCCTGTCGGGCGCCTGCAGTCTGTCCACCTTTCTTCCTCCAATTTAATCCATCCTGCAGACACTCTCTCTCTCTCTAGCTGTTTTTTTCCTGCAGTCTATCGACCCCCTTTCTCCCTCCTTATACTGGAGGACTTTTCCGCTGATCTACTCGCTCCCTCCCAAAAACCCCCACGAGTCCTGCAATCTAAAGAGAAATTGCAGCTCCTTGCGCCTTTAATGCAAACCGTATGTTCTCCCGCACGAACTGCCTTGCCCGCACTGTGTGCATTCCAATCGTATCCTCCAAGTATTTTAGGCTATAAAACAAATACACGAAACTCCGCCGTGCAATGAAAAGACACATTTGCTCGCCCAGTGCACTTTTAACCCTTTTCTCCAACTTTGCCACACTCTGGGTAATATTAAGCCAGACTTAGAACCATGAAAAGAATCTCCTTACCGTAACAGAACTGACCATGGCATCCGTATGTACCCGTGGATGCGCGCCGACATGAAGCTGAGAATTTGGACTTGATTCTAAAAGCTTTGCCTTCAATGGTCTGAGCTGGCGAGGGAGCCGAGCTGGCGACGGTTCATCTTGTGGGTGAGTCGCAGTGACTGGATGAGTGTGTGTGTGAGTGAGTGAGTGTGAGAGAAGGAGAGAGAGAGAGGGAGATCTGGGGAATGTGCTGCTCACAAGTAACCAGTCAGATGGTTCTGTGCTCGGAATATTAACACACAAACTGCCGTGACCTTTAGCGTTTAACACCGACAGAAGGGCCAGTGGCAAGCTGACGCCAACCGCTGTCCTGGGTACTGATCCGCTGCTCTGTCCCCTTCAAACACCCACTTCCTTCTGGAGAAACATTTTAATCGTCCCAGATCCGGCGCAGAGGGAGCTCGGACACGTAATCCGGGCGCGATTTGGTGGATCCGCCGAGGTTGAAAGCTGCCAGTTAAGAAGGGCTGTGGGTTATTGGAGGTGGGAAGGTGGACCTGGAGCTCGGAAAGCGGCGCTGCCGTTGAAGGTTGTAAAAATAGTCATTTTTTTCAGCAAACACACATGCCCCAATAAGACACACAATGCAGCTGTTCGGCGAACTCCTGTCAACTCGCAGCAATGTGACAACAGATGAAGCCTTGCGTCATTAACTTTCTACCTCAGCGCTGCAGGCTATAGGGTTTGGGCCAAGCATTTGACACAACTAATATCTACTTGCTTTTTTATTCTCTTCTCTCCCTGTTTTGCCCTCTTTCTCTTGCTGTTTCTATCTCTCTGATAGTTCTCTTTCTCTCTTTGTCTCTCTGTCTCTTTCTCTCTGTCTGTCTCGTTCCCTCTCTCTCTGTCTCTCTCTCTGTCTCTTTCGCTGTCTCTGTCTTTCCCTTTTTCCCTCTCTGTCTCTTTCCCTCTCTATATCTCTTTCGCTGTCTCTGTCTCTCTGTCTCTTTCCCTCTCTGTCTCTTTCACTCTCTCCATCTCTTTCGCTGTCTCTGTCTCTTTGTCTCTTTCCCTCTCTGTCTCTCTCTCTCTCTCTTTCGCTCTGTGTGTCTCGTTCGCTGTCTCTCTCAGTCTTTTTCGCTGTCTCTGTCTCTTTCCCTCCCAGGCTCTCTTTCTCTCGCTGTCTCTCTGTCTCTTTCTCTCTCTCTCTCTCTCTGCCTCTCTGTCTCTTTCCCTCTCTGGCTCTTTCTCTCTTTGTCTCTCTCTCTGTCTCTCTGTCTCTTTCCCTCTCTTTCGCTGACTTTGGCTCTCTCTTTCTCTCGCTGTCTATCACTCGGTTTCTCTGGATCTCTCTCTCTCTCTCTCTCGGTCTCTCCCTCACACACATACAAGTCTTAAGAAGTAATGGTAAGACGGAGACTGATTGACCGTTCTCATTGTGTGGGGCAGTGCGGCGATGTTTAACTTGTTATGGTGCAGTCACCGAATCCCCGCAGCGCTCCCAACTATGCAGTACGGAGCATTCCTCTTTTTTGACGCAGATGGGCTATAATCCACCTCAGAAAGATATTCACCAATAATGCACTTTATGTTTCCCTTTTGCTGTTTGCTGGACCAACAGGGCAGCGTTTGTTTAAACTCATCCATTTTACTTCAGGACATGCGAAAGGAGAAAGAGTCATTTGGCCCAATAAGGTTGTCCCAGGTAGTCTTAAATCCATTTTATATTGCACCAGAAAACGCGATCATTATAAACGATCTGCCTCCACCTTCACCCAGCCCAGTTAACCCAGATATTTCAGGCACTAAGGTAACATGAGCCAGTTTCTGTCTGTATATACAGTTAGCATGTCATTAAATACCAATCACATTTGCGTTGGTGCAAAGCAATTTTAGAAATGCATCAATGCAATAGCAGTCGTGCAATCTGGCAGTCGGTAATCTAACTCCTGACTGCTCTGAAGCCCAGAAGTGTTAGTTTACCTTCAGGAAGTAGTCTGACATCGTTTGGGCTTTTCAACAGGTGCAGTATAACTCCATCCCAGCAACATCGACAATGCACCGGCGAGGCACTTTTAAAACACTTGTTTTTGATATTGAGAGAGAATTAACATAACAGATTACCAGAGCTGTGGGGATATACCTGTTTAATAGTGCGAGGAATGCAGTAGGGGGTACACGGGGAACAGTGTTGGCAGTTCTTCTGTGACCTCACCCCCACCACCCCCGTCTGATTTCCAATCAGAAAGTTAGGGCAAAAAAGAAAGGGAGTTGCAAACAGGGAGTCAGTGTTTGCTTTGTGAATGGCCAGTCTTGCTGTCAACCATTAAAAATTATGCTGTTTTAAAGACATATCTCAATCAGGAAATTGGGATGTCTTTAAAACACTTTTTAAATGGCTGAAAGCAAGACTGTAAATCAAGAGTCAGCTATGACTTCCTGTTTATATGCCCCTTCCTACCTGGTCAGCACTGTGTTGATTGAAGAGATTGCAGTAATAGTGTAGCTGTCTGCCAGAGTGAGCTGACACCAGTGCATTCTCGGAGTTGTCGTCTACCAGTGTGACATGCACATAGTTAGACTGATGGGTTCTGGGAGCTTGCTACTTGGTTGTGCCTCTTCAGTTGGCGACCTGGAGAATGGAACAGACCTCAAGCCCCCAGACCCTGAGACAAGGACAGGCCACTAAATGGAAACATCTCAACCATCTCTATAGGTAAGCTTCGTGACACTGCTGTGAATGTTTTGTATGCGTATTGTGCTAGAAACATTATTTTTAGTATAATATTCTTTAGTTACTGACAAAACAAGATGATGGCCACAATGTTTTGAATGATTTCATTGGTTCTCATTCTCTTCATTGTTTGTTATTCCACTGGTAGCTCTTTATGGACTGCTGCAGATCTTGATTTATAGTTTTCACACTTCCTTGGTGTTTCTTAATTGATAGTTTTCCTTTCCATTTGATACTTTTTTTTGGTGGATTGACATGTTCTATATTCTTCAGTTCAGATTCAGTGATGTTTTATGAAATCAGGTGCAATCAGATACCTGGGATGGCAGGAATGACGTATGAGGAGTGATTGGATCGATTGGGCTTATACTCGCTGGAGTTTAGAAGAATGAGAGGGGATCTCATTGAAACTTATAAAATTCTAACAGGACTAGACAGACTAGATGCTGGAAGGATGTTCCCGATGGTCAGGGAGTCCAGAACCAGGGGTCACAGTCTAAGGATTAAGGGGTAAGCTATTTAGGACAGAGATGAGGAGGAATTTCTTCACCCAGAGAGTGGTGAACCTGTGGAATTCTCTACCACAGAAGGCAGTTGAGGCCAATTCATTAAATATATTCAAGAAGGAGTTAGATATATTTCTTAATGCTAAAGGGATCAAGGAATATGGGGAGAAGGCAGGGACAGGGTACTGAGTTTGGATGATCAGCCATGATCTCATTGAATGGCGGAGCAGGCTCGAGGGGCCAAATGGCCTAATCCTGCTCCTATCTTCTATGTTTCTATGCAAGTGTGACATGTACTTTCATGTGCGATGCTTTGCAAACGTGACACTTTAAGGTGTGTAAGGAAGATAAGTCCTTTTTGACACAATTTTCAAGCTGGACATTAAAACTTGCTGAGCTGTGGCAAAACAGCAAAACCAGATAGTGCTATCAAGAAGGAACAAAGACATTGGGCCAGTAATTCCGGTCCCAACGCGTGAGTACGGATGGTGTGCTCACGCGTGGGCCCATTGGAAGTGCCGGATTTCAGCATGCACAGCGCATGCGTGGGAAACCGGCATTTCCTCCAAGGGGTTCAGAGGTCCAATGCGCGCACATGTTGAACTTCCTTCTTTTTGACAGGTTTGCCCGTGTGCAAGGGCCTGAACTTTTTAGACATAAAGGAGGTGTAAGGACTTGATTCTTGAAGGTAAGTGGTCTATTATTTAAAATTATAACATTTTTTCCACAGCTTTATTGTTTTTAAGGACTTTTCAGTAAGGTAAGTTTATTTTTAGACCCGATTTCTTAAAAAATTATTTTTTTCAAAAATTTGATTAATTGTTTAAAATAGTTTTTTAAAGTTATTTATAGTTTATTTAATTATTGGGATGTTTTTAAAAATATTATTTAAAGTTAAACTAGTCTTTTGGGCGCCCGTACTTTTCATGAGTTTGACAGTTCTTACTATCAAACTCATGAATGAAGTTTCCCCTCCCCTGATTGGCTGCACAGTGCTCACCTGATCCCAGCCGGCACATCGCACTAACTACGCCACTGGATCAGGCAAGCACAGCGCGCCGACATCTGAACCGGGCCAGTGACAGGAATTCCAAGCAGGCCCAGGCTTCAGATGTCGGCGCGTCGGGTGAGTGCACATCGGGGGCTTGCACGCGCGGCAAGCCCCCGATCCTAATTTCTGGCCCAATGTGTAGCTAAAGGAGACGTCTGTGTAAACAATGAGGAATTAGGCCTTGATGAGATAACGCAGAACTCAATGGGCCTCTTAAATAAAGAATCCTTATCAGAAAGTATGCCAGCTTGACGGTTGAGATTTGCATGAGCCATCCAGCCAATCACCTGTTACTGTGGTCTTCACATGCGGGCTTTAAATTTAAGTTTTAAACAAAAACCGCGATATATTATTGGTTATCATGATCTAAGACTATCATCGATAGGTCAGTGAGGCCTTGGTGATGTAACATCCTGTCCACCATTGAAAGGAAAAAGATATAAAAGAAGCTGTTACGGTAACTTTGTTAATGCAGTCAAGGGGTCGGAAGGAGAGCTGCAGTCAACAAGAAGGCAACCCGACCGATCGTCGGAAGGAGAGCGCTGCAATCAACAGGAGCTGGCCACTTCGGGGTGATTGTATGACCATTTATTTAGAACAAATTTAGGCATTGTACTGCTAGAGCATCTTTATTGCTAAGAGTAGAGTAAGAAGGGCATTGTGTTGCCAGGTAGACTAAGAAGGGCATTGTATTGCCATTTAATTCTATAAGCATTTTTGTTTTTTTCTCTTTCTCCTTTTCCTTTAATAAATGACCTTATTTAACTTAAGAGCTTTTGGGTCATTCATTAATTATTTCCCTTGTAACTCACAGGATAAAACGAACTACAAGCCTGAGAATAGGACAGCGAGGCTTACAGGTGTGGCACTGAGGTGTAACAGATACACACTAGCTCCAAGTCTTTTATATTTATACCAGTGACTCTCCTATGGCCTTGCTCAGGGTTAATTGGAGGAAATTTTAGCTATGCTTCTTGTAAGAGGTTGAGAGAGGTTACAGCACCATGTCTGTAGCAAATAAGAATAACAAGCACTCTTGTAATATTGTTTTTCAAAGGTTGCAGCTTTACTACAGGAGCTAGTATGAATAACAGGCCCTATAGTAACAGTTTTACCCTTTGATATCAATGGAGCAGGAGTGGGAGAGGGGGGATGATGACTCATATATACATTGATGGGTAAATAATCATGTTCAATGTTGACTTTGAATTCCGAAGTCTGAAAATATGGATTATCTTAATTCAAAATGTATCAAAACAATGGTGCAGTGATCTTGGAATGAAAGCCCCATATCTATTTTGTCTACTGAATGAGGCAGCCATGACACAAGTGGACGTAGAAATGGGGGAAGGTGAGTGGTTCTATGCTCACAGTGGTATCTATACACATCTTATAGTGCAACCTGTTTTTCAGGTTTATGTGGTAAGACTATGGTTATACTACTGACATAGTCATAGCAAGGAAGACCCTGAGTTCTGCATCTTGTAGTTTGGCATTCACCATTCACAACTCCTTCAATGCAAAGGGAAGAATTCAGGAACAATCGTGATGTATTTAAAAGTGGGATAGGTAAAAAGGGAGAAAATGGAAAAGGGGGAAATTTGAAATAAATACAATAAATGCAGGGAATATGTGACAGTCTGCCCATATCGGAAAAGAAAAAAGGATGGGGTAATGTTTCAGTTAGATACCTTGTATCAGACCCAATGGGGATCTGTCGATCTGAAGCAGACTTTTAAACTGCTTTTCTTTATGCCTAGAGGAGACACGGGTCCAAACACATTCTCATGGCTCATAACGTAACAGTGAATTCAAATCATTCTCCTCATTTTTTTCATAATATCATAGTGACCAAGGGAGCAATAACATTTCACTCACTGCCATATAAGTCTAAAGCTCTCCATACCCCAAGTCATTTTTCAAGTAGATTTTATTTATTTAAAAATGAATTTTACACATTTTTGGCACTAATTCTCTCTTCCCCTCCAGTGCAACACCTGAATGGTCATTATTCATGTTTATTCAGCCTAATTTTTAATATCTGAGTATATATGGTCTGAAGATGGGCTGCTTAAATATTGATTTACAGTTAGGAAGATTCATGCTCCCTGCTCCTTGAGCTCATTCAGTAATACAAATTTAGCCCATTATGTTTTAAGTTTTTAGGGAGTTAAGTTTGGCCCCCATTGAAGCATTTTAGACAGATAAAACAACCTTGGCATGACATTTATTTTGAGCAGTCCAACACTCCAAGGGACAGAAACATTAAAGGTCGTTACGGCTCAAGGTTTCTATGTACCTCCTATAAGGTAGAGGAAATTAATGTCAGATTACTTTAAGAGGGGCTTGTTGCAATAATTCCTAAACAGGAAAAGATGACTTGTTCCACCAGAAAGGAAAGGCCTCCCAGATGTTTCTGTGATCTCACTATTCAGAACTATTGCCTCAGTCTTTTTCACATCCCCGCAGCAAAGAAAGAACAAACTTGCATTTATATAACCTCAGGATGGCCCAGAGCACTTCACAGCCAGTGAAGTATTTAGAAGTGTAGTTACGGTTGTAATGTAGGGAAACGTGGCAGCCAAGTTACATACAGCAAGGTCCCACAAACAACAATGAGATAATTGACCAGGTAATCTCTTTTTGGCGATGTTGATTGATGGACACTGGGAGGACATTGTTGCTCATCTTAGAATAGTGCCATGGAGAGTGGGTTTATATCTTTAGCAAGACAAGTCACAGCTTATGTGATATAGCAGAGCACTGACTGCATAAATCTGTCTCTTTACCGTTGTCACTATTGCTGGATCTAGAGTTCTGCACCAAGACTATCAGCAGCTCAACCATGATCACGATGAAAAACATTGACGATGGGCATCTTTGTTGCATGCCCATGTGGGGGCGGGAAGTGGTTGATTCTACTTGCTGATTTGAAATTGCACACAAGTAGCACAGTCCCAGATAATTAGGTACGATATGTTAACCTGTGTCGTGTGGTTTGTCGCAAAATGGAGACACTTGATTGAACCAAAAAACTTGGCCTATATAATCAAACAGCCGCTTTACTTTAAGAGAAAGATGTCTCACACCCTGTGCTGAATGTATCAGACTGGCAAGGTGATCTGCATTATCAATGATTTGTAATCACTGGATAAAACTCATATGAAAGCTGTAAATGAAGGGGAATGGAACTTGGGTTAAACAATAAACTAGTGGATTAGTTACTAATTTACATCAAGTGATCCTTTTTTTCTGGATTCTCAGCCTTTTAACAGAACAGATATTATAATTTTCTGCCCGGTGCCAGCTTCAGCAAGAGCATCTTACTGAACATCTGCCCAGATGCAGATGGTTAGCACTGTTGCCTCACAGCGCCAGGGACCCGGGTTCGAATCCGGCCTCGGGTGACTGTCTGTGTGGAGTTTGCACATTCTCCCCGTGTTTGCGTGGGTTTCCTCCGGGTGCTCCGGTTTCCTCCCACAGTCCAAAGATGTGCAGGTTAGGATGATTGGCTATGATAAAAATTGACCCTTAGTGTTAGGGGGGATTAAATACGTGGGGTTACGGTGATAGGGTGGGATATGTGTTGGTGTAGGGGTTACGGGGATCGGGTGGGATATGTGTCGGTGCAGGCTCGATGGGCCGAAATGGCCTCTATCTGCACTGTGGGGTTTCTGTGATTCTGTGATTCTGTGATCTCCAGTTTCAAAATGGGAACTGAAATTGTGGTCTCCTCAGTTAGATATAAAATAGGGATCGATTAATGATAAGTTTCAATCTCCTCCAAATAGCCATTACTGAGCAAAAGAAAAAATGACGGAACTCCAAAATTAGGTTATTAATTTGGGTCATACTGATGTGGCTCATTATCTGGAGCCAACAGTTCAATCTAAGGGAGTTTCTTACTTTAGTTTGGGGGAAATACAATTTCACCTGTGGGATCTGGGTTTTGGTATAGTCTAGTCTTCTCTGTTGGTTGTAAAGATCTGAAATGAAATGTGTCAACCTAATTTCTAGTGGACACAAGCCCATAACACAAAATTGGCCCAAATTCTGCACTAATTGGAACTAAGTTGGCAATCTCATTCAGAGTAGTCAAAGGATGGAAGTGTAGGAACTATAAAATGTCACAATGACGCAGTACGGTGTAGTTTTTGAGTGAGGTTAAGATACATTGGCCCAGAAATTTGGGTCGGAGGCTTCCCGCAGGTGTAAGCCCCCAACCTGCACTTACCTAGCGCGCCGGCCGTTGAGCTGTGGGCCCGTGTGGTATTCCGCTCCTGGGCCTCCTCCAACTGCCGGTGCACAGTGCTTGCGTATCCCAGGGGTGCAGTTAGTTCGAAGCGTCCCCTGGGATCACGTGGGCCATGGAGAGCCAATGGTAGCAGGGATGCTTCATTCATAAGAGCTGTCAAACCTATAAATACTATAAACCCCAAAACATCACTAAAACTTCAAATAATTTTTTTTTTTAAATCACATTTTTAAACTAACTATAAATTACATGAAATAACTATTTTAAACAATAATTTAAAATTTTGAAAAAATTACATTTTTTAACAGGGCTAAAAATAAACTTAACCTTCTTTAAAGTATTTAAAAATAATAAACCTGTGGAAAAATGTTTTAATTTTAATTAATTCACCACTTACCTTGTTAAAAGCAGGCCTTGCACCTGCTTTTTAAAAGTGTAACTGCTGGAGATTTACCCTCCCGGAGAAACCTGCAAAAAAAACGTAAGTTCGATGCGCATGCGCTGCCTCTCCGGCGTACGCTTCCCACCTGTCAACCCCTTCTTTCAAGGGAACGGAAGTTCCAGTTTCCCACGCATGCGCAGTGCATGCACGAAACCAGCACTTTCGTTGGGCCTACACGTGAGTACCCCATGCGTACTCACCCGTGGAGACCCGAATTTCTGGGCCATTATTTGGCAGAGTATAAAGGACTTTACTATGTGACTGTACTTGATACTGACACTGCATGCCTGAAATGGGACACTTCCATTTCCCAGCATAACATCCTTTGTCTCAATGAGCATGAAATTCAAAAAGAGAAAAAAATGATTCTGGTCCAAAGTCATAGTCAAACGCTGAAACTGATATAATCTGGCATTTTGTAACTAAATCACCATCAGAATTTCAGGAATTGCAGAAATTGAAAGATATAATCATAGCAGCAGATCAGTTCCTTTAACTCTGATTCAGTAGCGACCTTAGAATAGATGTCTTTGTGGAATTTCACAAATGTCTGCATAATTATGGGTGCCACGAGGGCACGAGGGATTACCTGGCTGATGAAAACTATATCAGCACTGAGTTCCTGTGTGGATCTCTTTAATGGTCTCTGCACATCACCAGTGGCTTCACTACTGGTCGTTGCATTAGGATTAAGCAACTCCCTCTCTTGTATTTTCAGGATAAACCTCATATATGCTTCATGATAATGAAAAGTGGAACTTTGCCTCTAACAATTATACCAACAGAAAAAGTATATAACATTCCACCCAATTACAAGGATGGTATCTGGGAAACCTAATTATCTGGAACTGTGTTACTTGTGTGCAGTAGTCCTTACAAAGCAGTATTTTTAATGTGGCCTAGGAAATTGGTGACTAATCTATATTTGTCGAAGAAGTCAAGCATCACCAGGTTCAGGGAGTAAGAAAAGCAGAGGAGGTCTTCAAGTATCTCCCAATTTTGGCTCCATTGTCAATGACAATCATTCATGTCAACCCACCATCCAATACTGACTGTATCCTCTGTTAATTGCTCACCTTCAAACAATGTAACTTGTAAAAGTGGTGTGACATGGAACAAACTAAGGAAGGCTGTTGTTTGACCTGCTTCCTTTTAAACATCACAGTCTCCCATCAGGGGAGTTATGTTTTGCAGGTACTTCTCCAAATATTGATGGTAAAGTGCACCAACCACTTTTACATGCATGAACCTTGACTTTAACAGGTTATACGCTGGGAACAACCAAACAGCTCATTTAGACTGAGGAGAAATGATATTCCTTGATTCCCCCAAAAATAATTTTTTTAAAGACATCTTCTTAGTGAAGAGGTGGTCTTTCCAGTTACAGGGATACCAATTTCGCCCCTTTAATGCCAGACAAGCAATCTGAAAGTACAGACTGCCGCTGTGCTGTCAGATTGCATGTCTGACATCAAGTCTTAGATGAGTCATATATTAGTTCAGCTCAGCATTAAGATGATCAAAACCGTCGTCTTTGGTCCCTGCCATAAACTCCTCTTCCCTTGCTATTGACTGCAGACCCCTACCTGGCTACTGCCTCAGGCTGAACCAGACTGTTTGCAGCCTTGGTATGCTGTTCAACCTTTACCAGAGCTTCAAACCTCACATTCTATCCATTACTAAAACCGCTTTTTTCCACCTCCACAATATTGCGCACCTCCGTCTCTACCTCATCCTCCCTATTGCTGAGACTCTCATACGTGGCTTTGTCACCTCCATTTTTCTGATCTCCCATCCCTCCACCCTCCATAAACTCTGCTGTTCTGCACTAAGTTCACTCCCCATCACCCCTGTCCTTGCTGACCTACAATGGCTCTCAGTTACTCGATGCATTAAATTTAAAATCCCTGACCTTGTTTTTAAATTCCGCCTCACCCCAGCCTACCTCTGCAATCTCCTCCAGCCCATATACCCTCTAAAACACTCCATTAATATAATTCCGGGGTTCTGTTCAACAGCCTTCCCTTTGCCACAAAATCAGTGGTGGAGCCATCAGCAGCTATGATCCTACTCTGGGATTCCTTCCCTAAACCTCTCTGCCTCACCACCACTCTCTCCATGCTTAAAATATTCTCAAAGCCCATCTTTTGAACCAAGCTTTTGATCACCCCAGCAACAACAACTTGCATTAACATAGCGCCTTTAACGTAGTAAAACGTCCCAAGGCGCTTCACAGGAGTGTTAAAAGACAAAAAAAAATTGACACCGAGCCACATAAGGATAAATTAGGGCAGGTGACCAAAAGCTTGGTCAAAGTGGTAGGTTTTAAGGAGCTTCTTAAAGGAGGAAAGAGAGGTAGTGAGGCGGACAGGTTTAGGCAGGGAATTTCAGAGCTTAGGGCCGAGGCAACAGAAGGCACGGTCACCAATGGTTGAGCAATTATAATCAGGGATGCTCAAGAGGGCAGAATTAGAGGAGCACAATTCAGCAGGGTTGTGGAGCTGAAGGAGATTACAGAGATAGGGAGTGGCGAGGCCATCTAATATTCCCTCCCCTAGCTTGGTGGCTGTTTCCTAATGCCTATTTGCAAGGCACCTTGGCATGTTTCTTTACCTTCGAAGTATTATTTAAATGAGGGTTAGAAGGTTATTGTTGTTGATCCTCTAAAGGTTGGTCTGGCTTGTACCTGCCACATGTATTACAGCCTGCTCCTTTACAACAATGGTAAGGGCTTAACTTGATGTGTTTTTACAAGTCAAAAACACTACTGCAATTCAATCCTGGACAGCATTTATAGTATCTGCCACAGTGTCTTACGCTTGTCATGTGTCTGGCCTCCCCAAAAGTGTTTTGTGCTTCATCACCAAGGCTACACATGCCAACAGGGCTTTGTCCCAGAATCACACATTGTGTTGCTGCTGTAAGATTTGGATCACAGGTCACACACAGGCTACCCAAAGGTTCTTAGGAGTCATAGGTCACTTTATTAAGGAGCGGCAGTTAAAGTTAAGTACAACACGCAATCAAGATAGACATACGACCATGACAAGCAGCAGGTATCGGTCCCAATCGGACAGACGGCTGGCGTGCGCGAACAGCTCTTCCCTTCCCTCCACCGTCTGTGCTAAAAGCTCTTTAGATATCTCTTTTACTCTCTTTTTAGGGGTGGGCCTAGGGTAGATTATCAAAGATACAGTCAGCAACCTTTCTAGCACACAAACAGCAGACAGCTAGTCTGGAAACAAGGTCACCGCCATGGTGCAGAATATTATAACATCCGCAGAGAACCAAGAACATCAGCAAATTCTAAGAGTTTATCCAGTTATTCTAACACCAATCTGAAGAGACTTTTTTGTCTCAAGTTATTTCTTCCAAGTCACGATTTCTTACACTGACTAGCTGTTGTTATTTGTGGCAGGTGTTTTACACTCCTCAACTGTTGTAAGTCCAACCTTTAAATACAGAGTAAGTGCTTGATGATGGCTTCAGCAGCTAGTTAGAGGGCCTTATTGCAGCCATGTTTCCATTAGCTGCAGAAGAATTTATGATCAGTAACAAAATGGAAGACACTTCAAGCTAAATGGCAAGGAGGAACAAGTTTGTGATCAGAAAGAGCCAATTCATACGTCAGTGAACTGGACACATTTTCCACTTGCAAAGAATAATTTTTAGGTCTTTGTCTCACCCACTTTGGTCCCATCGATGAGGACATTAAAATAAAATGTTGATTTGCATGCACTGCACACCATGCACAAGTTAAAACATGCACAATTGTGACAAAATAGTTTGCTTCACTAAACAACATTATGTAGGAAAAGACTCCACCTAATCTTTTGTCACCACACAATAACCTCACATTGTTTTTTTTATTGTGAATAGCAAAGCCAAATAAACTAAAATCTATCCCTTGAAAGAAAACGAAAAGAAAAATGACAAAAAACATTATACCTGGACTGTCAGTCGCTGTAACTACTATTAAAGGCCGCAACAAAATCCCCCAATTAATAAACCTCCTGGGGCTTCAAATATTCCCACAAAGTGCTGAGTCGAAAGAACCACAATAAACACTTTCTGGCAGTGGATCAGGATCTGCTAAACTGTGTGTTTCTGCTCTTCTCTCAATGAAGTTTTTCTAATTAAAATAAACACATATTGGTTCTGTAGATCAACACCCAAAAATCCCATCTATTGTGTATGTACCTTTAAGAGAGAACTGACTTTATACTGTAGTACCGGCAGTGACCACACCTGTATATAAAGCCATAGCAGGCTTCTGTACTTTCAGTTTAAGCTTACCCTCTGTTCAGTAAATACTATTATTATTGTTCTCCTGCAGTCCGTGTATTATTGATCGCGGACACTACGCTGGCGACGAGCAGGTTCGAATTCACCTGCAGTACTCCATCACCTCACGGGGATCTTTCCCTGAAAAGAAGCTTCTTGGAGGTCGAAGTCAGAGCAACGGGCGTCGACCGCGGGCAACCGCCCAGGGATCCATCGGAGTTCGGAGAATTGCAGGGGAGGCTGTGGAGAGCTGGGGTTGGCTCCCCAGTCAAGGTGTTCCAGCAAATCGTGCTGGTAGCAAGTAGTGCCCTGACCCTTCCGGACTGCGGCGGGCTCGAGCTCGCTCGAGCGGCTTTGCAAAGGGGCCGTGCAGCGTCGTCGGGAGGAAAAGAGAGAGAGAGAGAGGGTGGAGCGCACAGGGCGCGGTCGGTGCTCAAGAACTGGGCAGCGTAGAGAAAATAAAATGAGGGGAAGGAAAAGTGAGACACGCCGAAGCTGCGGGTCGCCACCATTACCCTGTAGAACGCTAGGAGCAGCGTGGCAGCAAGGGGAAGAAGGAAAAGCGCGGGAGGCACCATTTTAATCCATTGGGGAAGAAGAAAAAGTGCGGGAGGCACCATTTTAAACCACCCAAGATGCCGAAGAGTGGCAGTATCCTGCTTTCGACAACGAGGTAGAAGACTGGACCACGTATGTGGAAAGAATTGAAGTGTACTGCAAGGCAAATGAGGTGGCCGATGGAAAGAAGGCATCGGTATTATTAAATTTGATGGGCGCGAGAATGTACGGCCTATTGCGCAATTTAATTACCCCAGCTAAACCAATGGAGATAAGTTTTGAAGAGATTGTTAATATCTTAGAGGAACACCTAAACCCTACACCGCTGCTGATAGCAGAAAGATTCAAGTTCCATAAAAGAAACCAGCACAAAGATGAGAGCAATGCTGACTATCTTACGGAACTACGCAAGTTATCGAAGCACTGCCAGTTCGGAGCAGGACTGGCAGACACCTTAAGGGATAAGTTTGTCTGCGGGCTCCAGAGTGAAGGAACCCAGAAACGACAACTTTTGGAAAAGGACCTGATGCTAGAACAGGCTTTCAGCGTGGCAGTATCCTACGAAGCAGCAGCACGGGGAGCTGCGGAAATACAACAGAAACCACAAGAATACAGCGCTAAGGAAATGGAGTATGGAGCAGAAAAGTGCTATCGCTGCGGCAGAACAACCCATGATCAGAAGGACTGCTGGTTTAAGGACAAAGCATGCAGGCAATGTGGGAAAATGGGACACATAGCAAGAGTCTGCAGGTCGGGAAAGAAAACTAACACTAAAAGAACTACTAAGGAAAAGTACAAATGACAGACAGTAGTTCAGAAGGTCAGGAGAGTGATAATGACTCCGGGAGCAGGAGACTAAGTTATCTAAAGTTACACAACGTTGTCGCAAAGGAGGATCACCGAACCATTTGGGTCACCCTCATGATAGCAGGGTCCCCAGTAAAGATGGAATTGGACACAGGATCAGCCCTAACTGTCATGAATTGATGAGACTATGAGTAGCTATTCTCACACATACCCTTGAAGGACACGTCCATTGTATTGAAGACATACACGGGGCAAAAAGTCTACCCCAGAGGAAAAATAAGGGTGCTAGTTAAATACTGTAGTGTCCGAGTATCAATAATACACGTACTGCAGGAGAACAATAATAACAGGTATTTACTGAACAGAGGGTAACTTAAGACTGAAGTACAAAAGTCTGCTATGGCTTTATATACAGGGGTGGTCACTGCCGGTACTGCAGTATAGAATCAGTTCTTCTCTTAAAGGTACATACACCACAATTCCTCCCCTTTTAGATAAACAGTACATAACATTCATTTAACAACAAAATAATAACTAATTACAATTACAATTTTCTCTGCACTATATACATCAGCTGAAATAATAATTTATAAGTTCAGACTTTGAGGAGGCTTCCTGATCCTGACTGGATAGCGCCTTTCTCGAGTATCCTGTTCTTATGGCGGAGTTGATTCTGGCTCATTGTCATTGGTTGGTTCGTCAGCTTCCAATACCACTGCTTCTGAGGTAGACGCAATCTGTACTTCGGGTTTATTACCAGGTGCACATGCTCGTGGTATGGGTTTGGCTTGTTCCTGTAACTGTAGAATCTGGTCAGCATGGCGTCTCATGATGCTCTCTCCAACGTCCACTGTGTACATTAGTGGTCCCTGCTGTGTGCATATTGTTCCTGGCTGCCATTTTTCTGTTCGGTAGTCGCAGGCCAAGACTGGTTGCCCTATCTTGAAGCTCCTGGTTGGCTTCTCATTGATGTGCTGGAATTGCGTATCCTCAACATCTCGTCTTATGTTTGGTTTGAGCAAATCCAGGTGACATCTTAGCCTTCGGTTGAAGAACATCATGGCTGGAGCTTGGTTGGTGACTGCATGTGTTGCATTCCGGTAAGCAAACAAGAAATTATGCTCCTTGTGTTGTAGTGGTATGTCGTCATTATACATCACCTTTATTGCCTTTTTAAAGGTCTGAACAAACCTCTCAGCCAATCCATTTGTGGCTGGGTGATATGGGGCAGATGTGTAATGTTTTACCCCATTTTTTCTCAAACCTCCGGAAATCCTCTGATACAAACTGTGGCCCATTGTCGGAGCAAATCTGTTCTGGCAAGCCATTCCTGGCGAAGATGGTCCGTAGGACTGCAATAGTTTTCTCCGTGGTGGTGGAGGACATTTTGATGACCTCTGGCCATTTCGAATGGGCGTCCACGGCGATTAGGAACATAGAGTCCATAAATGGACCAGCAAAATCAATGTGTACCCATTGCCATGGAGATGAGGGCCACTCCCATGGATGTAGCGGGGCCTGTGGTGGAGCGTTTTGGACCTTCTGGCATCCTATGCATCTCTTGGTCATATCCTCGATTTCTTTATCGATTCCCGGCCACCACGCAAATGCCCTGGCTAGACTCTTCATTTTCACTCCTCCCAGATGACCCTCATGAAGCTCATTAAGCACTCTATCTCTCAACTTGGGTGGAATTACCACTCGGGATCCACACATCAAGGTCCCCCTGCACACTGACAGCTGTTCCCTCCTTGGCGAGAATGCTGGCAACAGTGAGTCGCCATGTGCTGGCCATCCCTTCACCATCAAATCATAGGTCCGAGAGAGTGTTGGGTCATTTCGGGTTTCCTTCTCTATACTTGAGTTTGTAACAGGTAGACATTCGACTATGGTCGCATGGAATATCTCAACAGGGTTCACTGCAGGTCCTTCCTCTACCGTAGGCAATGGTAGGCGCGACAGCCCATCAGCATTTCCATGCTGTTTCGTACCCTTGTACTCTATGTCGTACTGATGTGCCCCTAGAAAAAGTGACCATCTTTGCAGCCGTTCCGCCGTCATCACCGGAATGCCCTTCTTTGGGTTAAAAATGGAGACCAGGGGCTGATGATCAGTCAGTAGGGTGAATTTCTGCCCGTGCAGATAGTGATTGAACTTCTTCACCCCCCACACCAGGCTGAGGGCCTCCCTGTCAATCTGGGCGTAGTTACGCTCGGCTGAGGTTAACGAGCGCGACGCAAAGGCTATTGGCCTCTGAACCGTCAAGGAATTTGTGTGACAGCACCGCTCCGATGCCGTAGGGAGACGCATCACATGCTAACCGAATCGGTAGTGTTGGATTGTACTGGGCCAATACTTCTTTTGAAGTGATTAGGCATTTACATTTCTAAAAGGCACGCTTACACTCATCACTCCATTTCCATGTTACTCCAGCTTGCAGCAGGGAATTCAGTGGGTGCAGAATTGTAGATGAATTCGGCAAGAACTTATGGTAGTAGTTCACCAACCCGAGGAACGACCTCAGTTGCGACACATTTTCCGGTGCTGGAGCCTTGACTACTGCCTCAATCTTGTCCGGCGACTTATGCAACCCTTCCTCATCAATCATGTGGCCACAATATGAGATTTGTCTCTGGAAGAACTCGCATTTGGGGCGGTTGGCTCGTAGCCCATATTCCTGTAATATAGTGAGCGTAGGCAAGGTGTTCACTGTCATTTTCCCCCATAGCCAGGGTGTCGTCCAAATAACATTGGGTCCCCGGGATCCCTTGCAGGACTTGTTCCATCACCCTCTGCCAAATAGCCGGGGCTGATGCTACCCCGAATACCAGTCGATTGTACTGGTAGAGGCCTTTGTGAGTGTTTATCGTGAGGTATTTCCTAGATGCTTCTTCCACCTCCATTTGTAGATACGCTTGGGCGGATCAATCTTCGTAAAGCGTTTCCCTCCAGATAGTGAGGCGAAAATATCTTCTATCCGTGGAAGTGGATATTGTACTGTGTGCAGGACTGGGTTCACAGTTACCTTGAAGTCCCCACAGATGCAAACCTTCTTCGGTCCCCAGGCATGCTGCTCAATGATTTCTTCATTACAGGAACGAAGGGTGTGGCCCACTCGCTCCAGTCCACCTTGGACAGCACACCCGAACCCTCCAGACTCTCCAGCTCTGCTTCAATGGCTGGGCGGATTGCGTAAGGTACCGGTCTGGCCTTAAAAATTTTGGGGTTTGCGTTATCTTCGATTTTTATCGTTGCCGTTACTCCTTTTAGCATCCCAAGTCCTTGTTGGAACACCTCTTTCGCGTCAGTTAGAATTTTTGACAGTCGTCCAGGTGTGACGTCGTCATCCTTTTTGTCAGTCACAGTTAGCGCCTGAATGGAATGCCAATCCAATTGTATTTTTCGGATCCATTCAGGTCCCAATAATGGTGGTCCTCCATCTTGTAGTATATATAGATAGTTTCTGTGTTTCCTTGCTGTTGTATTTAACTGGCACCCTTATTTTTCCTCTGGGGTAGACTTTTTGCCCCGTGTATGTCTTCAATGTAATGGACGTGTCCTTCAAGGGTATGTGTGAGAATAGCCAATCATAGTCTCGTCGATTCATGACAGTTAGGGCTGATCCTATGTCCAATTCCATCTTTACTGGGGACCCTGCTATCATGAGGGTGACCCAAATGTTTCAGTGATCCTCCTTTGCGATCACGTTGTGTAACTTTAGACAACTTAGTCTCCTGCTCCCGGAGTCATTATCACTCTCCTGATCTTCTGAACTACTGTCTGTCAATTTCTTTACTTTCTTGTACTTTTCCTTCGTAGTTCTTGTAGTGTTGGTTTTCTTTCCCGACCTGCAGACTCTTGCTATGTGTCCCATTTTCCCACATTGCCTGCATACTTTGTCCTTAAACCAGCAGTCCTTCTGATCATGGGTTGTTCTGCCGCAGCGATAGCACTTTTCTGTTCCATATGCCATTTCGCTAACGCTGTATTCTTGTGGTTTCTGTTGTATTTCCGCAGCTCCCCGTGCTGCTGCTTCGTAGGATACTGCCACGCTGAAAGCCTGTTCTAGCGTCAGGTCCTTTTCCAAAAGTAGTCGTTTCTGGGTTCCTTCACTCTGGAGCCCGCAGACAAACTTATCCCGTAAGGTGTCTGCCAGTCCTGCTCCGAACTGGCAGTGCTTCGATAACTTGCATAGTTCCGTAAGATAGTCAGCATTGCTCTCATCTTTGTGCTGGTTTCTTTTATGGAACTTGAATCCTTCTGCTATCAGCAGCAGTGTAGGGTGCAGGTGTTCCTGTAAGATATTAACAATCTCTTCAAAACTTTTCTCCATTGGCTTAGCTGGGGTAATTAAATTCCGCAATAGGCCGTACGTTCTCACGCCCATCAAATTTAATAATACCGACGCCTTCTTTCCATCGGCCACCTCATTTGCCTTGCAGTACACTTCAATTCTTTCCACATACGTGGTCCAGTCTTCTACCTCGTTGTCGAAAGCAGTGATACTGCCACTTTTTGGCATCTTGGGTGATTTAAAATGGCGCCTGCCGCGCTTTTTCTTCTTCCCCAATGGATTAAAATGGCACCTCCCGCACTTTTCCTTCTTCCCCAATGGAATAAAATGGCGCCTCCTGCGCTTTTCCTTCTTTCCCTTGCTGCCACGCTGCTCCTAGCGTTCTGCAGGGTAATGGCAGTGACCCATGGCTTTGGCGCGTCTCACTTTTCCTTTCCCTTGTTTTATTTTCGCTGCGCTGCCCAGTTCTTGAGCACCGACCGCGCCCTGTGCACTCCACCCTCTCTCTCTCTCTTTTCCTCCCGACGACGCTGCACGGCCCCTTTGCAGAGCCGCTCGATTGAGCTCGAGCCTGCCGCAGTCCGGAAGGGTCAGCGCATTACCTGCTACCAGCACGATCTGCTGGAACACCTTGACTGGGGAGCCAAGCCCAGCTCTCCACAGCCTCTCCTGCAACTCTCCGAACTCCGATGGATCCTTGGGCGGTTGCCCGCGGTCGACGCCCATTGCTCTGACTTCGACCGCCAAGAAGCTTCTTCTCAGGGAAAGATCCCCGTGAGGTGATGCAGTACTGCAGGTGAGTTTGAACCTGTTCATTGCCAGTGTAGTGACCGAGTATCAATAATACACGGACTGCAGGAGAACAATAATAACAGGTATTTACTGAACAGAGGGTAACTTAAGACTGAAGTACAGAAGCCTGCTATGGCTTTATATACAGGGGTGGTCACTGCCGGTACTGCAGTATAGAATCAGTTCTTCTCTTAAAGGTACATACATCACAAATACAACGGCAAGGAAACACAGAAACTGTATCTATATATGCTACAAGATGGAGGACCACCATTATTGGGACGTGAATGGATCCGAAAAATACAATTGGATTGGCATTCCATTCAGGCACTAACTATGACTGACAAAAAGGATGACGACGTCACACCTGGACGACTGTCAAAAATTCTAACTGACGTGAAAGAGGTGTTCCAACAAGGACTTGGGACTCTAAAAGGAGTAACGGCAACGAGAAAAATCGAAGATAACGCAAACCCAAAATTTTTTAAGGCCAGACCGGTACCGTACGCGATCCGCCCAGCCGTTGAAGCAGAGCTGGAGAGTCTGGAGCGTTCGGGTGTGCTGTCCAAGGTGGACTGAAGCGAGTGGGCCACACCCATCATTCCTGTAATGAAGAAATCATGGAGCAGCACGCCTGGGGAGCCGAAGAAGGTTCGCATCTGTGGGGACTTCAAGGTAACTGTGAACCCAGTCCTGCACACAGTACAATATCCATTTCCACGGATAGAAGATATTTTCGCCTCACTATCTGGAGGGGAACGGGGAACGCTTTACGAAGATTGATCTGGCCCAAGCGTATCTACAAATGGAGGTGGAAGAAGCATCTAGGAAATACCTCACGATAAACACTCACAAAGGTCTTTTCCAGTACAACCGACTGGTATTCGGGGTAGCATCAACCCCGGCTATTTGGCAGAGGGCGATGGAACAAGTCCTGCAAGGGATCCCGGGGACCCAGTGTTATTTGGATGACATCCTGGTTACGGGCGAAAATGACAGTGAACACCTTGCCTACCTGGAGCAGGTGCTCACTAGATTACAAGAATATGGGCTACGAGCCAACCGCCCCAAATGTGAGTTCTTCAGGAGACAAATCTCGTATTGTGGCCACATGATTGATGAGGAAGGGTTGTATAAGTCCCCAGACAAGATTGAGGCAGTAGTCAAGGCTCCAGCACCGGAAAATGTGTCGCAACTGAGGTCGTTCCTCGGGTTGGTGAACTACTACCATAAGTTCTTGCCGAATTTATCTACAATTCTGCACCCACTGAACGCCCTGCTGCAAACTGGAGTAACATGGAAATGGAGTGATGAGTGTAAGCGTGCCTTTCAGAAATGTAAATGCCTAATCACTTCAAAAGAAGTATTGGCCCACTACAATCCAACACTACCGATTCGGTTGGCATGTGATGCGTCTCCCTATGGCATCAGAGCGGTGCTGTCACACAAATTCCTTGACGGTTCAGAGAGGCCAATAGCCTTTGCGTCGCACTCGTTAACCTCAGCTGAGCGTAACTACGCCCAGATTGACAGGGAGATCCTCAGCCTGGTGTGGGGGGTGAAGAAGTTCAATCACTATCTGCACGGGCAGAAATTCACCCTACTGACTGATCATCAGCCCCTGGTCTCCATTTTTAACCCAAAGAAGGGCGTTCTGGTGATGACAGCGCAACAGCTGCAAAGATGTTCACTTTTTCTAGGGGCACATCAGTACTCTTAAGTCTGTGTGTCCCAGTTATGCTTATTATAAATCACTGGACACAGACCACAAGAATAACTTTAACAGGTCTTTACTATTCGGAGGTCAGGGCTGAACTGCCCAGCAAATCCCTGCACAACGTTTATATACCGGTGTGGTCACCACCGGTATTACAGTATACAGCAGCAAAGAGAAAGTAGTACATTTCTTAAGGTAGTTCTCTTAAGGTGGAACAGGTTACATACACCACAATCCTCCCTTTTTAGCTTAACAGTTATATCCCCATTTAACATAACATAATAACATATAGATATATATATATACAACTTCATGCAAAACAGTTCAAAGATTCAGTCTCTGAGGAGGCCTCCTGGTTAGAGTTGGATAACGCCTTTCAGGGGTCTCTGATTCTCGTTGCTGGGGTGACTCATCTAGTTGATCTCTTATGGATTGGACATCATCCTCAGGTACATTCACTTCTGAGGTAGATGCTTCAGGTTCACTAACTTCTTCCACGGTTGTATCTGCCATAACCCTGGGTTCGACCCTTGTTCTCGATTCTACCAGTTGGTCAGCATGACGCCGTATTACATTTTCACCAATATCTACCGTGTACATCAGGGGTCCTTGTCTGGCCCGAATTGTTCCAGATTGCCATTTCTCGTTTTTATAGTCCCGGGCTAACACTGGTTGTCCTATTTCGAAACTCCGAGCGGTCTTGTTATTTATATGCTGGAACTGTTTGTTTTCAACTTCCCTCCGCACATTTGGTTTTAACAAGTCCAACCTGGACCGCAACCTCCTGTTATAGAACATCATGGCAGGACTTTGGTTTGTCACTGCATGAGTGGCGTTTCGATATGCCAGTAGGAATTTGTCCACCTTGTGTTGTAGTGGAATCTGATCTTCGCTCATGGCCTTTATTGCTTTTTTGAACGTTTGTACAAATCTCTCGGCCAACCCATTTGTAGCCGGATGATATGGGGCAGAGGTATAATGTTTCACCCCATTCTTTTTCATGAATTTCTGGAATTCTTCTGACACGAACTGCGGTCCGTTGTCTGAACATATTTGTTCTGGCAATCCATTTCTTGCAAATATCGTTCTGAGCACCGCGATCGTCTTTTCCGAGGTAGTGGTAGTCATCTTAAGCACTTCTGGCCATTTAGAATGTGCGTCCACCGCAATTAAAAACATGGAGTCCATGAATGGACCAGCAAAGTCAATATGTACACGTTGCCATGGGGTTGAAGGCCATTCCCATGGATGCAGCGGTGCAATCGGAGGTACATTTTGCACTTTTTGGCACCCTGAGCAGCTTTTCGTCAGATCCTCTATCTGTTGGTCGATACCCGGCCACCACACATAAGCCCTAGCAAGGCTTTTCATCTTGACTCCCCCCAGATGACCTTCATGCAGTTCCTTTAGAACTCTCTCTCTTAACTTAGGAGGAATAATCACCCTTGTTCCATACATCAATGTTCCTTGACAGACGGACAGCTGTTCTCGTCTTGCTGAGAATGCCGGTAACAGTGGATCACCATGTGCTGGCCATCCCTTCACTGTCACTTCGTAGACCCGGGACAGTGTCGGGTCGTTCCTGGTTTCTCTTTCAATACTTGCATTGGTGACTGGTAAACATTCGATGATGGTCGAGTGAAATAACTCAACAGGGTCAACCGTCGGTGCCTCCTCCTCTGTAGGTAGTGGCAGGCGCGACAGCCCATCAGCATTGCCATGCTGCTTTGTACCTTTGAATTCGATCTGATATTGATGTGCCCCTAGGAAAAGGGACCATCTCTGGAGTCTCTGTGCTGTCATCACCGAAACACCCTTCTTAGGGTTAAAAATGGATACCAACGGCTGGTGGTCTGTCAGAAGCGTAAACTTTTGGCCCTGCAGGTAATGATTAAACTTCTTTGCTCCCCACACAAGGCTGAGAGCCTCCCTATCTATCTGAGCATAGTTGCGCTCAGCGGAGGTCAATGATCTGGATGCGAACGCAACTGGCCTCTCCAGGCCATTTGGCAACTTGTGTGAGAGTACTGCCCCAATACCATATGGAGAAGCATCACAAGCCAAACGAATAGGCAGCGTTGGGTTGAAGTGAGCCAACACTTCCTCTGAGGTGATCAA
This sequence comes from Somniosus microcephalus, assembly GCF_052327205.1. NCBI lineage: Eukaryota > Metazoa > Chordata > Chondrichthyes > Squaliformes > Somniosidae > Somniosus > Somniosus microcephalus. The sequence goes on from NC_141003.1 coordinate 29,439,421, forward strand.
TGCCTTGCTTTTGCGAAAGGCCCTCTTACAGTCCTCGCTCCACTTCCATGGTACTCCCTTCTGCAAAAGAGCGTTCAGCGGGTGCAGCACCGTGGATAAATTTGGCAGAAACTTATGGTAATAGTTAATCAACCCTAGGAACGACCTCAACTGGGATACATTATCCAGAGCGGGAGCCTTCACAACAGCTTCGATCTTGTCAGGAGACTTATGAAGTCCCTCCTGGTCAATGACATGACCACAGTACGAGATCCGCTTCTGAAAGAACTCACATTTCTGGCGATTAACTCGAAGCCCATATTCTTTCAATCTGGTGAGCACCAGTTCCAAATTTGCAAGGTGTTCCTCGTCATCATCTCCTGTAATCAGAATATCGTCCAGGTAACATTGTGTGCCTGGAATTCCCTGTAATACCTGTTCCATGGCCCTCTGCCAAATTGCTGGAGCCGATGCCACTCCAAAAACCAGTCTATTATACCGGTACAAGCCTCTATGCGTGTTGATCGTGAAATACTGGCGTGACTCTTCCTCAACTTCCATCTGTAAGTACGCCTGCGCCAGGTCTATCTTGGTGAAGTGTTTCCCGCCAGACGACGAAGCGAAGATATCCTCAATCCGCGGAAGCGGATACTGCACCGTGTGAAGCACCAGATTAACAGTGATCTTGAAATCTCCACAGATGCGAACCTTCCCCGGTTCCCCCGGCTTGTTGCTCGATGAACGCTTCATGACGGGGACAATGGGCGTGGCCCACTCACTCCAGTCTACCTTAGACAGTACTCCTGAACGTTCTAGCCCTTCCAGCTCAGCTTCCACAGCAGGTCGTATCGCATAAGGTACCGGTCTGGCTTTGAAAAATTTTGGGTTTGCATGTTCTTCAACCTTGATGTTTGCCGTAATTCCTCTCAGTGTTCCCAGTCCCTGTTGGAACACCTCTTTAGCATCGTCCAATATTCTGGACAATCGTTTAGGTTTGACATTTTTTTTACCGGAATCTACCGTTAGTGCTTTTAAGGAATGCCAGTCCATATTTATTTTCCTAATCCACTCCTGTCCCAGTAGTGGTGGACCTCCCTCAGGTAGCACATATAAGTCCATTCCTCGGCTTTCTTTGCCCTTGTGGACCACCTTTACCTCTATCTTCCCGATGGGGCATACTCTTTGCCCCGTGTATGTTTTCAATACAATCTCCGTATCCCGTAGGGGAATATGTGGGAATAACCTTTTGTAATCTTGCTTATTCATGACCGTCAATGCCGATCCAGTGTCCAATTCCATCTTCACTTGGACTCCTGCTATCTGAAGTGTGACCCAGATTGTTTGGAGGTCTGCTTCATTACCAACATTGTGTACTCTTAGACTACCCAGTTCATTACTGCTGGAGTCTGAATTTGACTTCTGTTCGTTCGAACTGTTCTCTGTCACCTTCTGTACCTTTCTGTACTTTTCCTGTGGTGACTTTTTGTTGCTGGTCTTCTTTCCTGACCGGCATACTTTAGCTATGCGACCAAGCCTGCCACATTTTCTGCATTCCTGATTTTTGAACCAGCACTGGTTCTGATCGTGCGTTGTCTTTCCACAACGATAACATTTTACTGTACCCAAGACCATTTGATTTGTGCTGAGTTCCGGTGACCGTAGCTGCATTTCCACAGTGCCTCTCGCTGCGGCTTCGTGCGATGCTGCAATAGTGACAGCTTTATCAAGCGTAAGATCATTCTCCTCAAGCAGTCGCTTTTGTGTGCCTTCTTTTAACAATCCACACACAAATTTATCTCTCAGCGCATCTGCTAGTCCTGTTCCAAACTGACAGTACTTTGATAGCTTACGCAGTTCAATTAAAAATTCAGCGTTGCTTTCGTCTTTCAGCTGCGTTCTTCTGTAAAATTTAAATCGTTCCGCTATCATCAGCAGCGTGGGGTTTAAATGATTTTTCAGGACAGTAACAATATTCGCGAAAGTCTGATCCGTCGGTTTATCTGGTGATAGAAGGTGCTTCAATAGCCCGTATGTCTTCGCACCCATTGAGCTTAATAAGGTTAGTGCTTTCTCATCATCTGGTACCTTATTTGCTTTACAATAAACTTCCATGCGTTCTACATACATGGTCCAATCTTTGATATCGCTATCAAAGGTATTAATGTTCCCATGTTTAGGCATCCTTGCAAGTTTTTAAATTTTTCTTTTTCTCAAAATGGCGGCTTTCCGCGCTTGTCTTCTTCCCCCGCCTACTAAAATGGCGGCTTCCCACGCTTGGCGGTCTTTCCCGCGCTCGTCTTCTTCCCCCGCCGACTACAATGGCGGATTCCCGCGTTTGCCTTCTTCCCCCGCTGGCTGCAATGGCGATTGCCGTGCTGCTGCCGTTCTCGCCTCCCCAGCGGTTCTCAATTCCCCGACGCTGCTTTTACTCCCCCGCGGTTCCCGTGGGCATTCACGCTTCCCCTGCTGTTGCACCTCTCAGCCCCGCATGCAGCCCGGTCCTTTACACCGGCTGCGTTTGAGTTCTCCGCGGCTCTCGTGCCTTAAGCTGCCCCAGTCGCTGCACCTCTCGGCCTCGATTGCAGCCCGGCCCTTTTCACTGGCCGTGGTCGAGTTCTCCGCCCTTTTTCCTCCGTTTTCCCTCCCCCACTCCACAGTCAACGCGGCCGACTTTCTGCTCGTGTCGCTGATCGGCTTACCCACCACCGTGGTAGAAGGGATGATCACTGCCTGTCGCTGATGGAGGGCTTCGTGGTCAGAATTTTTCTTTTTAACCCGGGTTCTCGATACCTCCCGTGCGATGGTGCTCAGCAGGATGATGAGGGCAGATGCCTCTTCTCGACGCCCGTTCTGAGGACGAAGCTGCCTTGGATGTAAAACTGCCGCAGGGTAAGATCGGACTCGTCGCCACTGTTAAGTCTGTATGTCCCAGTTATGCTTATTATAAATCACTGGACACAGACCACAAGAATAACTTTAACAGGTCTTTACTATTCGGAGGTCAGGGCTGAACTGCCCAGCAAATCCCTACACAACGTTTATATACCGGTGTGGTCACCACCGGTATTACAGTATACAGCAGCCAAGAGAAAGTAGTACATCTCTTAAGGTAGTTCTCTTAAGGTGGAACAGGTTACATACACCACAAGTACGACATAGAGTACAAGGGTACGAAACAGCATGGAAACGCTGATGGGCTGTCGCGCCTACTGTTGCCTATGGTGGAGGAAGCACCTGCAGTGGACCCTGTTGAGATATTCCATTCAACCATATTCGAATGTCTACCTGTTACAAACTCAAGTATAGAGAAGGAAACCCGAAATGACCCGACACTCTCTCGGGTCTATGATTTGACGGTGAAGGGATGGCCAGCACATGGCGACTCACTGTTGCCAGCATTCTCGGCAAGGAGAGAACAGCTGTCAGTGTGCTGGGGGACCTTGATGTGTGGATCCCGAGTGGTAATTCCACCCAAGTTGAGAGATAGAGTGCTCAATGAGCTTCATGAGGGTCATCTGGGAGGGGTAAAAATGAAGAGCCGAGCCAGGGCGTTTGTGTGGTGGCCGGGAATTGATAAAGAAATCGAGGATATGACCAAGAGATGCACAGGATGCCAGAAGGTCCAAAACGCTCTACCACAGTCCCCGCTACACCCATGGGAGTGGCCCTCATCTCCATGGCAATGGGTACACATTGATTTTGCTGGTCCATTTATGGACTCAATGTTTCTAATCGCCGTGGATGCCCATTCGAAATGGCCAGAGGTCATCAAAATGTCCTCCACCACCACGGAGAAAACTATTGCAGTCCTACGGACCATCTTCACCAGGAATGGCTTGCCAGAACAGATTTGCTCCGACAATGGGCCACAGTTTGTGTCCGAGGATTTCCGGAGGTTTCTGAGGAACAATGGGGTGAAACATTACACATCTGCCCCATATCATCCAGCCACAAATGGATTGGCTGAGAGGTTTGTTCAGACCTTTAAAAAGGCAATAAAGGTGATGTATAACGATGACATACCACTACAACACAAGGTGGATAATTTCTTGTTTGCTTACCGGAATGCGACACATGCAGTCACCAACCAAGCTCCAGCCATAATGTTCTTCAACCGAAGGCTAAGATGTCGCCTGGATTTGCTCAAACTAAACATAAGACGAGATGTTGAGGATAAGCAATTCCAGCACATCAATGAGAAGCCAACCAGGAGCTTCAAGATAGGGCAACCAGTCTTGGCCCGTGACTACCGAACAGAAAAATGGCAGCCAGGAATGATATGCACACAGCAGGGACCACTAATGTACACAGTGGACATTGGAGAGAGCATCGTGACACACCATGCTGACCAGATTCTAGAGCCACAGGAACAAGCCAAACCCATACCATGAGCATGTGCATCTGGTAATGAACCCGAAGTACAGATTGCGTCTACCTCAGAAGCAGTGGTATTGGAAGCTGACGAACCAACCAATGACAATGAGCCAGAATCAACTCCGCCGCAAGAACAGGATACTCGAGAAAGGCGCTATCCAGTCAGGATCAGGAAGCCTCCTCAAGGACTGAACTTATAAATGATTATTTCAGTTGATGTATATAGTACAGAGAAAATTGTAATTGTAATTAGTTATTATTTAATTGTTAAATGAATGTTATGTACTGTTTATCTAAAAGGGGAGGAATTGTTGTGTATGTACCTTTAAGAGAGAACTGACTTTATACTGTAGTACCGGCAGTGACCACACCTGTATATCAAGCCATAGCAGGCTTCTGTACTTTCAGTTTTAGCTTACCCTCTGTTCAGGTGGGCGCCGCGGGGACTGGAGTGCAGTATCAACCCGGAAAACCAAATTTTAATTTGATTTGTTAAGTTTTAGTTGAACTTTTGTTTATTTACAGTCCAATTGGTTTTTTTTTGGGTCCAAACAAAAAGAGTACCCTCTGTTCAGTAAATACCTGTTATTATTGTTCTCCTGCAGTCCGTGTATTATTGATATGCGGACACTACACCATCCAACAACAAGTATACATTACAGAGCACATAAGGCCACAGTGCTTCAGCCTCTGGTCTAAATGACCAATTGCACATACCCATTTATGCAGATACAGTTTTTTTTCCCTAGTGGAAAACTAAAGGTTCCTGCCAGGGAAAAACAGTAAATTGAGAATGTATAGTGGCTGACGTTCAAATGACTTGGTTTTCTTCTTCAGAGTCAGTGTTCTTGTCTTCAGATCACACCACAGCTTCACTCCACCCTATCTCTGCTACTTTCTCCAGCCCTGCATCTCAACTCTTCTGACCCTGGTCTACTGCCCATCTTGCACTTCCTCCCCTCCATGATCAGTAGAAGAGCCTTTGGCTAGCGTGTCTTGCATTCTGAAACCTTCTCCCTAACTCTCTGCGATTTGCCATCCTTCTATCTCTCCACCTTCAAAAACCCAGCTCTATGACTGTGCCTTTGATCACCTAGCTCCCCTCAACTTCCTGCTCAGTGCCAACAGTGCTTTTTACAAGTCATCTGAGAATTTCTTTTATGTGAAACTGGCCATATAAATGTCAGGTATTGTTGTCGTAAATCATAACTCCTTTCCAAAAAGAGAGGAAAAAGGAAAAATCAAAGAGTAAACACATGCTGGAATTTTCAACAGCAAGAATGGCAACTTACATTTTTTATAGTATGTATCCCTTGTTTTTGGGCTCCTTTACTTTTTTTACTCTAGATTTTTTTTGGCTTTTGTGTCTCAGACTGCTCTCATGAGTAGAATAGTCTGAACCACAATAAGCCAAAAGACCCACAGAGAGTAATATCTTGGTAAAGTGGCAGTGGTAGCACTCTTGTGTCTGAGTCATAAGGTTGTGGGTTCAAGTCCTACTCAAGATTTGAGCACATAATCTAGGCTAACAGTTTAGTGCAGTACTGAGGGAGTGCTGCATTGTCAGAGATGCTGTCGTTCGAATGAGACATTAAACTGAGACCATGTCTGCCCTCTTAGGTGGATATAATAGATCCCATGGCACTCTTTTGTACAAGAGCAGGGGAGATCTCCCCGGTGTCCTTTGCCTATATTTATCCCTCAACTAAAAGCACTAAAACAGATTACCTAGTCATGATCTCATTGCTGTTTGTGGGACCTTGCTGTGCATAAATTGGATGCCACATTTCCTACATTACAAAAGTACTTAATTGGTTGTAAAGTGGCAGATTAGCCTTGCACAGCTCTCTCCTATTTAACTATTCATGATGTACTATGCAGCCTCTTCTTGTGCAGAGCACCACAGATGTGCTCCCCCGTTACCCCCCTCCCCTCACCCACCCCCCTGAGGACAAAGGCCTTTTATTTGTGGACACGCCCTCTGATCCTGCAAACTTTAGCATCATCAGTGCTTATGTATTTTGGGGGTCACTTACTTTGGCAAACATCCTGAGGACAGAAAATTTCTTGTACGCCGGAGTTGCTGTCCTCCTCACTAGGGACATGGCATTGACCTTCTCAGTGACCTTGACTCATACCATGTTCCCTCAGATCCAAATATGAGAACCTTTCTTTTCTGTACCCCCTACAGTATCACCTGGAGATTCCCTGTTGTAAAAGGAACAGTTCTTCCTCTGTCCTGGTATCCTGTACTCTCTCCTGTACATGGTCCATTTTCAAATTAGGAGCAGAATTGCCAAATCAGTTTGATGCTGGTCAGTTCCTTTTTAAGGCAGAGCTGCAGCCTTTTAAACATGCTACTGTGCCACATATCTTGCCCAATTCACACAGGGAAAGCCTCATTCATGTTTAAATGAGTGGACCCCAAAAAATGTCCCATGTGACAGAGCTGCAAACTGCCCAGCAACAGGACCAAAACATTTAGTCTATAGTGATTGTAAAATCAGCCTCCAAAGATGGAGCAGAGGGATTGAGGAACCAGCAGTAATGGAGGAATGGAGAGTGGGGCATTCGGCTAGAGGTAAGCACTCAAATAGAGTACAATGGGATGGTAGAGGGATTTGAAAATAAAGATGAGTTACTTGAAGTTGATGTGCTGGGGTGTAGGGAACCAGCAGAGCTTGCCAAGGACTGGGGGTGATGGATGTGCACAACATAGTGCAAGAAATGATTTTGATCACAGAGTTCCAGATTAACCATAGCTTGTGAATATTCAAGGAGAGAAGGTCAGAGGTAACAAAAATGTAGATTCTGGTTTCAGCAATTTAGCAAGAGGGGTAGGGGCTTAAGTGGGTAATATTCTGGGAATGTAAAATTGTAATCTTGGTGACTAGCCAGATTGGCTTAGGAAAATCAGCTCTGCGCTAAGCAGAATGCTTGGGTAAACAGAGCTTGGTTTAGCCTAAGTGGACCGATGAGGAGGATGATGGGCAGGAGCGAGAAATACAAATGGAGACAAAAAGGACGACTTTGGTTTTGCCAATATTGAGCTGAAGAAAATTTCAACGGATTTACAACTTGATATTGGACAATCGGTTAGATAGTGCTGCAACAACCTGGGAGTAAATAGTAGAGGGAGAGTGTGGTGTATGTAACTTGTTCCACCTTAAGAGACCTTAAACCTGTTCCACCTTAAGAGATGTACTACTTTCTCTGGCTGCTGTATACGGTAATACGGGTGGTGACCACACTGGTATATAAGTGCTGTGTAGTAATTTGCTGGGTAGTACAGCCCTAACCTCTGAATAGTAAAGACCTATTGAAAAGTTATTCTTGTAGTCTGTGTCAGTAATTGACCTTAAATATAACTGGAACACACAGACTTAACAGTGGCGACGAGTCCGATCTTACCCTGTGGCAGTTTACATCCACGGCAGCTTCGTCCTCAGAACGGGCGTCGAGAAGAGGCATCCACCCTCATCATCCTGCTGAACAGCACGTCGCGCGGGAGGCATCGAGGACCCGGAGTGAAGAAGAGAAATTCTGAACTCGAAGCCCCCATCAGCGGCAGACAGCTATCTTCCTTCTACCACGGTGGTGGGTAAGCCAATCAGCTAAAGTCGGCCACGTTGGCTGTAGCGAAGGGGAGGGAAGACGGAGGAAAGAGGGCGGTGAAATCGACCGCGGCCGGTGAAAAGGGCCGGGCCGCATTCGGGCCGAAAGGCGCAGCGACTGGGGCAGCTGAAGGCGCGAGAGCCGCAGTGAATTCAAACGCAGCGGGTGCACATAACCGGGCTGCAAGAAGGGCTGCGAGGCGCGACGGCAGGGAAGCGCGAATGCCCACGGGAACCGCGGTGGAGTAGAAGCAGCGTCGGGGGAGTTGTTAACCACTGGTGAGGTGAGACCGGCAGCAGCACAGCAATCGCCATTGCAGCCAGCGGGTGAAGAAGACGAGCGCGGGAAAGACCGCCAAGCGCATGAAGCCGCCATTTTGGAAAAAAAAAATTGCAAAGATGCCTAAACATGGGAACATTAATACTTTTGATAGCAACATCGAAGATTGGACCACGTATGTAGAACGCATGGAAGTTTATTGTAGAGCAAATAAGATACCAGATGGGGAGAAAGCACTAACCTTATTAAACTTAATGGGTGTGAAGACATACGGGCAATTGAAACACCTTCTATCACCAGAGAAACTGGCGGATAAGACTTTCACGGATATTTTTACTGTCCTGAAAAATCATTTAAGCCCCATGCCGCTGATGCTAGCGGAACGATTTAAATTTTACAGCAGAAAGCAGCTGAAAGATGAAAGCAATGCTGAATTTTTAATTGAATTGCGTAAGCTAGCAAAGTACTGTCAGTTTGGAACAGGACTAACAGATGCGCTAAGAGATAAATTTGTGTGTGGATTGTTAAAAGAAGAGACACAAAAGCGACTGCTTGAGGAGAATGAGCTGACGCTTGATAAAGCTGTCGCTATGGCAGCATCGCACGAAGCCGCAGCGAGAGGCACGGCTGTAATGCAGCTATGGTCACCGGAACTCAGCACAAATCAAATGGTCTTGGGTACAGTAAAATGTTATCGTTGTGGAAAGACAACGCACGATCAGAACCAGTGCTGGTTCAAAAATAAGGAATGCAGAAAATGTGGCAGGCTTGGTCACATAGCTAAAGTATGCCGGTCAGGAGAGAAGACCAGCAACAAAAAGTCACCGCAGGGAAAGTACAGAAAGGTACACAAGGTGACAGAGAACAGTTCGAACGAACAGAAGTCAGATTCAGACGCCAGCAGTAATGAACTGGGTAGCTTAAGAGTACACAATGTTGGTAAGGAAGCAGACCTCCAGACAATTTGGGTCACACTTCAGATAGCAGGAGTCCAAGTGAAGATGGAATTGGACACTGGATCGGCATTGACGGTCATGAATAAGAAAGATTACAAAAGGTTATTCCAACATATTCCCCTACGGGATACGGAGATTGTATTGAAAACATACACGGGGCAAAGAGTATACCCCATCGGAAAGATAGAGGTAAAGGTGGTCCACAAGGGCAAAGAAAGCCGAGGAATGGACTTATATGTGCTACCTGAAGGAGGTCCACCGCTACTGGGATGGGAGTGGATTAGAAAAATGAATATGGACTGGCATTCCTTAAAAGCACTAACGGTAGATGCCAGGGAAACAGATGTCAAACCTAAACGATTGTCCAGAATATTGGACGATGCTAAAGAGGTGTTCCAGCAGGGATTGGGAACACTGAGAGGAATTACGGCAAACATCAAGATTGAAGAACATGCACAACCAAAATTTTTCAAAGCCAGACCGGTACCCTATGTGATACGACCTGCTGTGGAAGCGGAGCTGGAAGCGCTAGAACGTTCAGGAGTACTGTCTAAGGTAGACTGGAGTGAGTGGGCTACGCCCTTTGTTCCCATGATGAAACGTCCTTCGAGCAACAAGCCGGGAGAACCAGGGAAGGTTCGCATCTGTGGAGATTTCAAGATCACTGTTAATCCGGTGCTTCACACGGTGCAGTATCCGCTTCCGCGGATTGAGGATATCTTCACTTCATTGTCGGGCGGGAAACACTTCACCAAGATAGACCTGGCGCAGGCGTACTTACAGATGGAAGTTGAGGAAGAGTCACGCCAGTACCTCACGATCAACACGCATAAAGGCTTGTACCGGTATAATAGACTGGTTTTTGGAGTGGCATCGGCTCCAGCAATTTGGCAGAGGGCCATGGAGCAGGTATTACAGGGAATTCCAGGCACACAATGTTACCTGGACGATATTCTGATTACAGGAGATGGTGACGAGGAACACCTCGCAAATGTGGAACTGGTGCTCATCAGATTGAAAGAATATGGACTTCGAGTTAATCGGCAGAAATGTGAGTTCTTTCAGAAGCGGATCTCGTACTGTGGCCATGTCTTTGACCAGGAGGGACTTCATAAGTCTCCTGACAAGATCGAAGCAGTTGTGAAGGCTCCCGCTCCGGTTAATGTATCTCAGTTGAGGTCGTTCCTAGGATTGATTAACTATTACCATAAGTTTCTGCCAAATTTATCCATGGCACTGCACCCGCTGAACGCTCTTTTGCAGAAGGGAATACCATGGGACTGGAGCGAGGACTGTAAGAAGGCCTTTCACAAAAGCAAGGAATTGATAACCTCAGAGGAAGTGTTGGCTCACTTCAACCCAACACTGCCTATTCGTTTGGCTTGTGATGCTTCTCCATATGGTATTGGGGCAGTACTCTCACACAAGTTGCCAAATGGCATGGAGAGGCCAGTCGCGTTCGCATCCAGATCATTGACCTCCGCTGAGCGCAACTATGCTCAGATAGATAGGGAGGCTCTCAGCCTTGTGTGGGGAGTAAAGAAGTTTAATCATTACCTGCAGGGCCAAAAGTTTACGCTTCTGACAGACCATCAGCCGTTGGTATCCATTTTTAACCCTAAGAAGGGTGTGTCGGTGATGACAGCACAGAGACTCCAGAGATGGTCCCTTTTCCTAGGGGCACATCAATATCAGATAGAATTCAAAGGTACAAAGCAGCATGGTAATGCTGATGGGCTGTCGCGCCTGCCACTACCTGAAGAAGAGGAGACAACGAAGGTTGACCCTGTTGAGTTATTTCACTCGACCATCATCGAGTGTTTACCAGTCACCAATGCAAGTATTGAAAGAGAAACCAGGAACGACCCGACACTGTCCCGAGTCTACGAGGTGACAGTGAAGGGATGGCCAGCACATGGTGATTCTCTGTTACCGGCATTCTCGGCAAGACGAGACCAGCTGTCCGTCTGTCAAGGAACATTGATGTATGGAACGAGAGTGATTATTCCTCCTAAGTTAAGGGAAAGAGTTCTAAAGGAACTGCATGAAGGTCATCTGGGGGGAGTCAAGATGAAAAGCCTTGCTAGGGCTTATGTGTGGTGGCCGGGTATCGACCAACAGATAGAGGATCTGACGAAAAGCTGCTCAGGGTGCCAAAAAGTGCAAAATGCACCTCCGATTGCACCGCTGCATCCATGGGAATGGCCTTCAGCCCCATGGCAACGCGTACATATTGACTTTGCTGGTCCATTCATGGACTCCATGTTTCTAATTGCGGTGGACGCACATTCTAAATGGCCAGAAGTGATCAAGATGACTACCACTACTTCAGAAAAGACAATTGCGGTGTTAAGAACGATATTCGCAAGGAACGGATTGCCAGAACAAATATGTTCCGACAACGGACCACAGTTTGTGTCAGAAGAATTCCAAAAATTCTTAAAGAAGAATGGGGTGAAACATTATACCTCTGCCCCATATCATCCGGCTACAAATGGGTTGGCCGAGAGATTTGTACAAACATTCAAAAAGGCAATAAAGGCCATGAGCGAAGATCAGATTCCACTACAACATAAGGTGGACAAGTTTCTACTGGCGTATCGAAACGCCGCTCATGCAGTGACAAACCAGAGTCCTGCCATGATGTTTTATAACAGGAGGTTGCGGTCCAGGTTGGACTTGTTAAAACCAAATGTGCGGAGGGAAGTTGAAAACAAACAGTTCCAGCATATAAATAACAAGACCACTCGGAGTTTCGAGGTAGGACAACCAGTGTTGGCCAGGGACTATGGAAACGAGAAATGGCAATCCGGAACAATTCGGGCCAGACAAGGACCCCTGATGTACACGGTAGATGTTGGTAAAAATGTAATACGGCGTCATGCTGACCAACTGGTAGAATCGAGAACAAGGGTCGAACCCATGGTTACGACAGAGACAACCGTGGAAGAAGTTAGTGAACCTGAAGCATCTACCTCGGCAGTGAATGTACCTGATGATGATGTCCAAGACATAAGAGACCAACTAGAGGAGTCACCTCAGCAACAAGAATCAGTGACCCCTGAAAGGCGTTATCCAACTCAAATCAGGAGGCCTCCTGAGAGACTGAACCTTTGAACTGTTTCTACATGAAGTTGTATATGTATATATGTTATTATGTTATGTTAAATGGGGATATAACTGTTAAGCTAAAAAGGGAGGATTGTGGTGTATGTAACTTGTTCCACCTTAAGAGAACTTAAACCTGTTCCACCTTAAGAGATGTACTACTTTCTCTGGCTGCTGTATACGGTAATACCGGTGGTGACCACACCGGTATATAAGTGCTGTGTAGTAATTTGCTGGGTAGTACAGCCCTAACCTCCGAATAGTAAAGACCTATTGAAAAGTTATTCTTGTAGTCTGTGTCAGTAATTGACCTTAAATATAACTGGAACACACAGACTTAACAGAGAGAAGTAGATTTGGGTGTCACCAGCATAGATGTGAAAGATGGTTTCATGGTTGTGAATGATGTTGTTGAGGGTTGGCATGTAGATGATAAATAAGAAGGGACCTAGGAAGGAGCCTTAAGGGGCAGCACATAGGATTTGGTGGGCATGAACACTGATATAAGGCTGGACGTTAGCTCTAACACTCACGTTATATATGTAGCAAAGTAGAGTAATTTAGGGAGTGTGGAGTTATATACATTCTCTGACCATTTATTACACTGCAGCTTCCATGTGCTCCTGCACCGAGGGTGCGTCCCATGCTTGTTGAGCTGGTTATTGCCAGGATTCTAGGTCATTAAGGAGAAAGAGCAGCATAGGGTAGAACTTCTGATCAACTGTTCCAGGTGCGCAGGCACAGAGGGAATCAGAAGGTTGGGCGAGTCGGCCTTGTCGGCCTTACATCTGATTGCTTCTGCACCCGATTTTCTGTCATGAGTATATTATGTGCTAGAATATTGGCAGCAAAATACATGCAAAATATTTAAACGAACACCTACACAGTTTCACAGCTTCTATGGCAGCATCGTGCTATTTGCCTTCAGGCTCCATTTTGAATTGACACAAGGGAATGTCAATATATGATGGCGCTCTTAAAGATGACTAGACTTGAGACTTATTTTGTTGCAATGCTTCCAGTACGTTTTAATGTTTTTGCTGTTTTTATTTGAGATTTTTTCAATAATTCTGACATTTGTATTGAGATGTATTTCTAGAATTATTTTTTTGGAGGGGGACAATTTTTATTTACTTAGTCCGTTTTTAGATGTCCTGAATAAAACAGTCCATTATTGCCTGCTGGAATGAGAACTGTAAATAAAGTATTTACAGGACATTATCAGAAGAGGAACAGAAGACGCATACAAAGCAGCTCTTCCAAGACCAACTTTCTCTGGAGCCACAAGGCATCAAGGACAGCTAGTGAAGGTAAAGTGAGGCATGGGGTTGGTTTGAATATGACACAAATACAGATGAAAGAAAGCATGTGAGAGACCAGCGGGCACTGGCTGTACTGACCGCACCTGCCATTATGCCATCAACCATACCTGCAGGCTTTGGCACACCTAGGTCCTAATGACTGAGGACAACTGCCTCGGCGGGCTCTGGGTCACCAGGAAGCCAAATGTCAAGCTTTGCCATCTGATCCAAGGATACCAGCAACCAACCTGCAAAGACAAGGCACTGCCAACAGCTTTCAAAATCATCACTACTCTAAACGTTCTCATACTCATTCTGGTACTAGGCCCGAGTTTGGAGGCTACCTGCTGCTTCAACTTTCCCTACTCACTCCATGCTGTTGTAGGCCAGGATGTCTAAGGTGGCCTCCTTCATGCCAATCAATGGTCTGTGATTTCTGAGCCCTTCTCCAGTTCGGGTCCGTTCCCTTGTATCTTGTATTATGTGCCATCTTATCATGCAAGCAGAGAAATAGGGGCTGAAAATCCTCAGACCTGCTCTGCCACTGTAAGTGTGATGGAATGGGAAACTCACTGTGCCAGTAACCACTGCTCCTGACCCCACCAGTGTATCCAGAGTTAGGGCAGGGTCAGCCAATTGAAATAATCCCAGCTTGTGCCAGTCTGATTGCATCTTGGGCACTCAGTGAGGAGGGGGGGGAAGAAGATGCAACACTCTACGGCCACGTGGAGTTACTTTCCAACTAATCAGCTGCCTTTGGGCAATCTTGGGGGTTCAGGGACTTCCCTGAGATCCTGTGGGAAGTCTACTCTCATATTCAAAGGCTCGTGGTTCAGACTTGTGATGCACTCATAACTACCATGTACCTCGGATTTCGCAGCATAGAAGGTACTTGTTGCTAATGACTGCACAGTAAAGTTTTAAGACACTGTCTGAAATGGGTGTTGCATTCACTGCTTCCCCCTTACGTTGGACTTAGCTGAGGAAGGCCAGTTGCAGCCCGATCTGTCAAGTGATACTCAATCCCAGTCCCACCATCAGGCTTCCCATCAGGTCTACTGTCCCTGGCACAGATACCTAGGACTGACTGAAGAACAATGACTTAGGAGGCCAAGGCTTAGCAAGGAGGCAGTGACAGAGTTGTGCCATCTTCTACAGGAAGACCTCCAGACAGGGTCTACCAACCATATGGCACTGGTTGTGGCCAACAAAGCTACAGGGCCCTCATTTGTTAATGCCCCCAGCTCCTTCTAGACTACTGACGTAATAAAACTCACAAGGTACTTGGTTTGAGCATAAAGCAAGGCTTTAATCAACTTGTTTCAGAACATGGAGGTCTAGTTGTACTTCAGTAGTTCCTAGTCTTACAAAATGTCCCTGGAAAGCTGGGCCCACACCCGAGTATTTATACTCCTTGGACGGCGCCACCAGCTGGCCATCCAGCATTATTTCACGAGTAGTTTCTTGATGAATGATGAGATTTATAAGAACTACCATTGGAGATATCTGTCGTGCAAGCAAGTTTGTGTCCATAGATTCAGGAAGGAAGTGACAATTGCATTATTCTGTTTTCTGTTGTTGAGAAAATACCGTCCATTATTACTCCTGAGTCTAGTTCCTAAGTATGGCACCATGTAGAGGTGATGAACTTCAAATTATGTAAGATTATGCAGAATATCAGGACATGTTCAGAATAATTTATCTGCAGGGCAGTAATTTTATACACAAGCTGTAATACATCACAGGTTTTAAATTCATTATGATAAATTTAGAAATTTCAAAAAAATGGTCACAGAATTCCAAACCATGACGGAGTGAAAAACAAAATGTACTAAATTGGTATACATACAATGGTGGTGGACATGATTCATATCACTGATGGAAGAAACTGGCACATATTAAATATGGGAAGCCAGACCTCCTTTTCCAAATCACTTTGAAAAGGATAATTTTTGAACAAAAGTTATGTTTGGCTGCTTGGATTCCTCTCCTGAGCTGGGCAACTTTTTATTACATTTGTTCTTCTCTTGTTTCAAATTAAACTGCACACAGTTAAAACTTGGTTCAGCCGGAGTATTATTGATGCCCTTATGTTCAAAACTAGCTGGGCAATATAGAGCAGGACAGCTTTGATTTGAACCAGCACTGAGCCTCGACATAGCCTGTATCCGAACATTGTAGTCCTACGATAGTTTGGGAGTAAATGTGAGCAGAGCTGGCTTTATATTTGCCCCTTGCATATAGATTAAATATTGCCCAAATTTTGTTGAGTGTTTTTTTTTTAAGTTTGGGTGATTTTTGTGCTCATTATTCCAGCCTCAAAAAGAGAATCAGATGCTGAATTTCTATTTGCCACTCCAAACTCCCCTGTGACCTCTCTGAGTCAGAATGACAATTTAGTGCCAATTAGTGTTTGAACTGTAGGCTGTTTGTACTGTGGACTGGCAATTGCTGGGAATTGACTCAAGGTAGCCTGGGATCATTACACATTAGCGTGGGAGAGTTGTGAGGGTGTGGAAATGGGAGGGGACAATGTACAAGGAAGCAAGAGACATAGAAGGTGGAGGAGTAAGGGCAGAGGATAAGGGGAAGGGGACGAGGGATGGGGGCTCGACCTGAAACTAATTAATCAATTGAGATATGTAATGAAATAATTTTGACTTTCAGTACAAGGCTTCTGCATGAGGCCACCTGGGTGACAATTAATGAAATGAAACAATACCATGAGTACTACCACACTTGATTATTTTTTATCCCAATATGACCCTCTGTCTGGTCAATACAGTTTTTTAAAAATAATCAATTGTGTCCTGGCCTGACCAGACCTGAAATTAATTTAAAGAAATATATAAAGAAATAAATTTGACACTCACCCAAATAAATAGAACTGTCCAACCATCACAGGAACTAAGACTGTCACAAATATAACATTCTATCTAAATACTATTATTATATATGGTCTGAAAACTACTGAATAGTTAAATTGAATATTATTTTATATTCGTTTATGGGCTGTGGGCATCGCTGGCAAAGCCAGCATTTATTGCCCATACCTAATTGCCCTTGAGAAGGTGGTGGTGAGCCACCTTCTTGAACTGCTGTAGTCCGTGTGGTGAAGGTACTCCCACAGTGCTGTTAGGGAGGGAGTTCCAGGATTTTGACCCAGCAATGATGAAGGATCGGCCGATATACTTCCAAGTCAGGATGGTGTGTGACTTGGAGGGGAACTTGCAGGTGATGGTGTTCCCATGCACCTGCTGCCCTTGTCCTTCTAGGTGGAAGAGGTCGTGGATTTGGGAGGTGCTGCCGAAGAACCCTTGGCGAGTTGCTGCAGTGCATCTTGTAGATGGTACACACATCATATGAAAGTATTTCCTCCGTACAGATTATGCAGAGATAGGCCCTCAAATTTCAAGGGGGTTCCGTCCTAACTAAAAGTGGGATCCAGGCAGAACTACCCAAGAAATGGCGGAGACTTGGTTATACCGAGTCTTTGCCATTTCTGGGGCTTCCTCAGTTCCTTGTGGAATCATAGAATCATAGAATGGTTACAGCACAGAAGGAGGCCATTCAGCCTGCCAAGCTCATGCTGGTTCTCTGCAAGAGCACTCCCCCGCCCTTTCCCCGTAGCCCTGCAATATTTTTTTCCTTCAGGTATTTATCCAACTCCCTTTTGAAAGCCATGATTGAATCTACCTCCACCGCCCTCTCAGGCAGTCCATTCCAGATCCTAACCACTCACTGCGTAAAAAATGTTTTCCTCATGTCGCCTTTGGTTCTTCTGCCAATCACTTTAAAACTGTGTCCTCTGGTTCTCGATCTTTCCACCAATGGGAAGAGTTTCTCTCTATCTACTCTGTCTAGACCCCTCATGATTTTGAACACCTCTATCAAATATCCTCTCAACCTTCTCTGCTCTAAGGAGAACCCCAGCTTCTCCAGTCTATCCTCTTTTCATGCACCCCCTTTGGAATTGTACCATTTAGTTTATATTGCCTCTCCTTGTTCTTCCTTCCAAAATGTATCACTTTGCACTTTTCTGCGTTAAATTCCATCTGCCATGTGTCCGTCCATTCCACCAGCCTGGGGCGGAACATTTTTCACCTTAACTTGTAGTTTCTTTCACAGTGGTAAACAAGCTGCCTGCTAGTGGCAGTTGCACAGTCAATTAGGTGGCTAGCTAGAACTGGCTACCTGGTAATTACTGTTAGCAGGGGCTGACTCAGGGCGTTGGAATTTCTGCTGGTATATAAACAAGAGGCTTTTACTAACGCACGGAGGTAAGTAGTACGGAGTCCAGTTGTACGGAGTACTGCTTCCACAGAGTACTAAACTCGGGAATTTGGTGAGTGAGGGAATTCGGTGAGGTGGGGGTAAGAGGTGCTGCTTGATACATACAAAAAACAACTAGGGTTAAATTAGGACTGTGGGCTAAGTTACAGTAAAGACCTAAAGCATATAACTAAATTTAATACCTTAAACAACGTTATTACCTAGATTAAGAACTATTAATAGACAATTGAGTATTTCAAAACTTGAAAACCTATTTAGTTAAATAAAATACATTAGATTTGGCAGAGCAGGTGATGTGTTGCAGCTGTAGTATGTGGCAGCTGGTGGACCCCAGTGTGATCCACAGCAACCACTCGAGGAACTTCGGCCCAGAGTTGATGAGCTGGAGTCCGAGCTTTGGACACTGCGATACATCAGGGAGGGAGAAAGTTACCTGGACACTTTGTTCCAGGAGGTAGTCACACCCCTTAGGTTAAATACTTCAGATTTGGTCCATGGTCAGGGACAGGAGTGTGTGACTATGAGTGAGGCAGGTATAGGGATCCAGAAGATAGCATTGGAGGAGCCTCAGCCCTTGCACTTATCCAACAGGTACAGGTTCTTGCAGCCTGTGTGGCCGAGAGCAGGGACTGTAGGGAGGATGAGCAAACTGACCACAGCACCATGGTACAGGGGCCCATTCAAGTTGGGGGAGTAAAAAGGAATGTAGTATTGGTAGGGGACAGTATAGTTAGGGGGATAGATACTGTTCTCTGCAGCCGAGAGTGTGAGTCCCAAAGGCTGTGTTGTCTGTCCTGTGCCAGGGTTAAGCACATCTCCTTGGGGCTGGAGAGGAACTTGGAGTGGGAGGGGAAAGATCCAGTTGTTGTAGTCCACGTAGGTACCAACGACATAGGTAGGACTAAGAAAGAGGTTCTGCTGAGGGAGTATGAACAGCTAAGGGCTAAATTTAAAAAAGGAGAACCACAAAGGTAATAATCTCTGGATTACTACCTGAGTCACGAGCAAATTGGCATGGGGTCAATAAGATCAGAGAGTTGAATGCGTGGCTCAAGGATTGGTGTGGGAGAAATGGGTTTCGATTCATGGGGCACTGGCACCAGCACTGGGGAAAGAGGGAGCTGTTCCATTGGGATGGGCTTCACTTGAACTGTGCTGGGACCAGTGTCCTGGCGAATCGAATAACTAGGGCTGAAGATAGGGCTTTAAACTAAATAGTGGGGGGGGAGGGTTCAGGTGAGGGGAAACTTAGAAAGTTAAAGAGAAAGGACAAGGCAATAGAGCAGGGTAGCGATAGGGGTAATGATAACCAGAGTGTGACAGGAAGGGACAGAGCGTAAAAGCATAAGAGTGCACCAGCAAATAAGGTCAGAGTTGGGAAAAATGGTAAAAAGACAAAATTAAAGGCTCTTAATCTAAATGCACGCAGCATTCGTAACAAGATAAGAACATAAAAAATAGGAGCAGGAGTAGGCCATTCGGCCCTTCGAGTCTGCTCCGCCATTCAATGAGATCATGGCTGATCTTCTGCCTCAACTCCATTCACCGGCCCTATCGCCATATCCCTTGATGCCCCTACTAGTCAGAAATGTCTCGACTTCTGTTTTGAATATACCCAATGACTGAGCCTCCACAGCCCTCTGGGGTAGAGAATTCCAAAGATTCACCACCCTCTATGTGAAGAAATTTCTTCTCTTCTCAGTCCTGAATGGCCTACCCTTTTATCCTGAGGCTGTTGCCTCTGGTTCTAGACTCCCCAGCCAAGGGAAACATTCTCCCAGCATCCACCCTATCAAGCCCTGTAATAATTTTGTATGCTTCAATGAGATCCCCTCTCATTCTTCTGAATTCAAGAGAATACAGGCTTAGTTTACTCAATCTCTTCTCATACGACAGTCACGTCATGCCAGGAATCAATCTCGTGAACCTTTGTTGCACTCCCTCTATGGCAAGTATATCCTTCCTTAGGTAAGGAGACCAAAATTGGACACAGTACTCCAGGTGTGGTCTCACCAAGGCCCTATATAATTGGAGTAAGACTTCTTTACTCCTGTACTCAAATCCTCTTGTAATGAAGGCCAGCATATCATTTGCCTTCCTAATGGCTTGCTGCACCTGCACATTCACTTTCAGTGACTCATGTACAAGGATACTCAGGTCCCTTTGAGTATCTGCATTCTCCAATCTTTCACCATTTAGGAAATATTCTGCCTTTCTGTTTTTTCTACCAAAGTGGATAACTTCACATTTATCCACATTATATTCCATCTGCCATGTTCTCACCCACTCACTGAGCCTGTCGAGATCCCCTTGAAGCCTCTTCACATCCTCTTCGCAACTGACACTGCCACCTAGCTTTGTATCATCAGCAAATTTGGAAATGTTATATTTAGTCCCCTCATCCAAATCATTGATATAGATTGTGAGTAGCTGGGGCCCAAGCACCAATCCTTGCGGTACCCCACTAGTCACAGCCTGCCATCCTGAAAAAAACCCAGTTATCCCTACTCTTTGTTTTCTGTCTGTTAACTAATTCTCAATCCATGCTAGTATATTACCCCCAATTCCATGTGCCCTAATTTTGTTCACCAACCTCTTGTGTGGGACCTTATCGAAGGCCTTCTGAAAATCCAAATACACCACATCTACTGGTTCCCCTTTGCCTACTCCACTAGTTACATCTTCAAAGAACTCTAATAGGTTTGTCAAACAGGATTTCCCTTTCATAAATCCATGTTGACTGCCCAATTTTACTATTAGTTTCTAAGTGCCCAGTTATTGCATCCTTTATAATAGATTCCAGCATTTTCCCAACTACTGATGTGAGGCTAACAGGTCTGTAGTTCCCCATTTTCTCTCTCCCTCCTTTCTTAAATAGCGGGGTTATATTTGCTATCCTCCAATCTGCAGGAACCATTCCAGAATCTATAGAATTTTGGAAGATGATAACCAATGCATCCACTATCCCAATGTCCACCTCTTTGAAAACCCTAGCATGTAGGTCATCCGGTCCTTGGGATTTATTGACTTTTAATCCCATTAATTTTGCTAGTACTGTTTTTTTACTAATAATAATTTCTTTAAGTTCCCCATTCTCGCCACACCCTTGGTTTTTTCATATTTCTGGTAGGTTTTTTGTGTCTTCCTCTATGAAGACAGAAACAAAGTATTTATTTAATTTCTCAGCCATTTCCTCATTCCCCATTATAAGGATAGATGAATTGACGACATAAATAGAAATAAATGGGTATGATCTGATAGCCATTATAGAGATGTGGTTGCAAGGTGACCAGGGCTAGGAACTGAATTTTCAGGAGTATTTGACATTTCAGAAGGATAGGCAGAAAGGAAAAGGAGGTGGGGTATCTCTGTTAATAAAGGATGAGATCAGTACAGTAGTGAGAAATGATTTTGGCTCAGAAGATCAAGATGTAGAATCAGTTTGGGTGGAGATAAGAAATAATAAGGGAAAGAAGTCACAGTTGAGAGTACTCTATAGGCCCCCTAACAGTAGCTACACTGTAGCACAGAGTATAAATCAAGAAATAATGGGGGCTTGGAAGAAAGGTACCGCAATAATCGTGGGCAATTTTAATCTTCATATAGATTAGACAAATCAAATTGGCAAAGGTAGCCTTGAGGAAAAGTTCATAGAGTGTATTCAGGATAGTTTCTTAGCACAATACATTGTTGAACCAACCAGGGAACAGGTTAGTTTGGATCTGGTAATGTATAATGAGCCAGGATTAATTAATGATCTCATAGTAAAGAATCCTCTAGGGAAGAGTGATCATAACATGATGGAATTTCACATTCAGTTTGAGGGTGAGAAACTTGGGTCTGAAACTAGTGTCTTAAACTTAAATAAAAGCAATTACAAAGGTATGAAGACAGAGTTGGCTAAAATGGACTGGGAAAATAGATTAAAAGGTAAGATGGTAGATAAGCAGTGACAGACTTTTAAGGAGATCTTTCATAACTCAACAAAGATATATTCCAGTGAGAAAAATTAGACTCTTCGTGGCTAACTAAGGATGTTATCAAATTGAAAGAAAAGGCATACAATGTTGAGAAGATTAGTGGTAGGCCAGAAGATTAGGACATTTTTAGAAACTTGCAAAGGATGACTAATAAAAAATAAAGAGGGAGAAAATAGATTATGAGAGTAAACTAGCAAGAAATATAAAAACAGACAGTAAGAGCTTCTATAAGTATATAAAAAGGAGGAGAGTAGTTAAAGTAAACATTGGTCCCTTAGAGGATGAGACTGGGGAATTGATAATGGGAAACAAGGAAATGGCAGAGACTTTGAACAAATATTTTGTATATGTCTTCATGGTAGAAGACACAAAAAGCATCCCAATAATAATGGAAAATCAAGGGGCAAAAGGGAGGGAGGAACTTAAAACAATCACTATCACTAGAGAAAAAGTACTAGGCAAACTAATGGGACAAAGGCTGACAAGTCCTATGGACCTGATGGCTTGCATCCTAGGGTCTTAAAAGAAGTGGCCGCAGAGATAGTGGATGCATTGGTTGTAATCTTCCAAAATTCCCTAGATTCTGGAAAGGTCCCAGCAGATTGGAAAACCGCAAGTGTAATGCCCCTATTCAAGAAAGGAGGGAGACAGAAAGCAGGAAACTATAGGCCAGTTAGTCTAACATCTCTCATTGGGAAAATGCTGGAATCTATTATTAAGGAAGTAGTAGCAGGACATTTAGAAAATCATAATACAATCAAGCAGAGTCAACATGGTTTTATGAAAGGGAAATCATGTTTGACAAATTTATTAGCGTTCTTTGATGATGTAATGAGCAAGGTGGATAAAGGGGAACCAGTAGATGTAGTGTATTTGAATTTCCAAAAGACATTTGATAAGGTGCCACTTAAAAGGTTACTGCACAAGATAAGAGCTCACGGTGTTGGGGGTAATATATTAGCATGTGCTGGGGCCTCAACTATTTACAATCTATATTAATGACTTGGATGAAGGGACCAAGTGTACTGCAGCTAAATTTGCTGATGATACAAATTTAGGTGGGAAAGCAAGTTGTGAGGAGGATACAAAGGCTGCAAATTTAATCTAGGAGGCATGTTGGAGTCGAGTTGCCTGGTGGGCGGGTTCTGGTCCTGGTACCAGTTTCAGCCGCTTCCGATTAATAATTTTGGTTTAAGTGGCCTCATTAGGCCCGCCGTGCGTGCTGTCCGGCCCAATGAGTGGGAACGGGTCTGTTGCTGTCCATTGATGACATCATTGCTGCAGTTGTTTTTAAGGGGCCCATGTAGCCTCAGCTTCTTATTTCTTTTCTGCTGCTGTGTGAATGGGCCCAGGCTACAGTGACTGCTGCCAAAGCCAAGGCTGCTCCACGCTATGATGAGGACTCCCTCCAAGCTCTTGTGGAGGGAGTAAGAGGGTGCAGGGAGATTCTGTTCCCTCCCAATGGCCGGAGGAAGCCTCCTCAGCAAACAAAGGCAGCCTGGCTGCACATTGCTGAGGAGGTAAACGTTAGGTCCTTATGTTCATGCACCTGGATCCAGTGCCAAAAATGTTTTAATGATCTTCTGCGCTCATCAAAAGTGAGTATCACATCACACTTACCTTCACTCTGCTTCCCTTCTCTTCTCATCACCAGCACTCTGCTTTGTCAGCCTCCTCTTCCACATACCACCTTACCCTTACTTTCCTTGCACCCTTACCTATCCATCGCTCTCTCTGTACTGAATCACTTCACCATCCTACTTTGTACCCCTCACACTCACTCTCACTGTTATGCAATGACAACTAACAACGCACAGGGAGGCAGCTTCCTCTTGGCACCTCACTCCATCTTGGTCTCCCTCTAAGCTTCTATTTTATGGATTCTTCAGTCACTCCATCAATCTCGCTGAGACTCCACTTGTGTCCCTCCTTGCAGGAAAAGATAGCCCACAATAAGAGGGAGAGAGCACAGACAGGAGGAGGCACACCATCCCTGGCAACATTGACAAATGCTGAGGAGGCTCATGGGAGGTGGTGAGGAGCTGGATGTGGGGGACGGAGAGATGAAGAGACAGGCGCAGCAGAGGAAGCTGGTGACAGAGTAGATGTTCAACCCTCTCATTTAGATTTCATTACTGACTGCAATGGCATATGATGTTCATAGAGGTTGACTTTTGACCATCTGCGCAATAGGATGTGTCTGCTACCTAAAAATCAGATGACTAACTCATGCCTTTACTCTCCCACAGGACCATCGAGAGACCCCCTCCCCAGTGTCCATGAGGAAGAGCCAGACGACTCCTCAGAGGAACCTGCAGCCTCTGAGGGAGCAGCATCACCAGGACTCCGTGCACCCAACAACAGCGCAGAAACGCACACCTCGGCGGGGCCTTCGCGACATAGAGTAGTGTTGTCACCTGGTGTATCACAGCTCACAAGTGAGCATCAGCAGATGGTGGAGATAGTGACAGCAGCGGAGGGTCCTTGTCGGAGGGCGCAGGACTCTCCTAGCTCTGCTCAGCTGCATGCAAACGCTGTGCCTCTGGGGCTATCCAGAAAGAGAGCAGTGCTGGAGCTTCAGCAACAAGTGCAGGAGTCTCTCACGGGTTTGCATCTGCGGGAACTGCGAGTGTGCAGAGAATGGAGGAGTCCATCTCTAACATGAGCAATGCCTTTGTGGAGGCAATGGTGCATGAACGTGCTGCCATGGAGAGGTGGCAACCTCCTTGGAGGAGATAACTTGCCAGACTCAGGAGAACATGGTGACTGCTCTAACTAGATGGTCTGCTATGGAGGATAGATGGGCATCTATTGAGGAGAGTCACCAGAGGTACATGGACGTCTCCATTATGAGGATTGTCAGTACAGAGACAGGTTCTCATGGTGCCACTGATGTGCAGCAAGGTGCTCTCCAGCCACTTGCTAGCACTGAAGTGGGGCTGACCCATGAGAGGGATGTTGGTGGCCAACAACAAGGAAGTGTGGGCTCCTCTCCAAGCGCTCACACGACCATGCCAGTGCGGAACCCTCGGTCAGAGCACCAGATTCCTCACCCAACTGAGATGGCCGTTTCAGCCCCTGCACAGCCTCAGGAAGAGCAGACTGTTGCCGAGCCCTCCCAGGCTCCCAAACCCAGAAGACGCCCGCCAAAGGTGTCTAAGCAGGTGCAGCATCAAAGTGAGCAAGGTGCCTCTAACTCTGCTGAAGCCACAGGGGAAGCACCACGTAGAAGCATGCGTAAGAGGAAGTTAACACTCAAATAGTCACAAGGGTAGTCACTTGGGTATTTTGTTGTGTAGAAAGGTATGGATTGTCATCCTTATTGTGATGTGATTAAACAAAAGTGATGGCAAAGAGTTGAAGTTTTGGACTATGTGTTCTGAGAAATGGAAGTTGCAAAGTGAGGGCTCAGGGCGACTTGCATTTGTAATGATGGTGGTGAGAGTGATAGAAAAGCACTGTTTATTGGAAAGATGATGTATGGCATGTCAAGAAGGTCATCCACACATTCATCTCCATGTGCCAGCCTCCTGTGGTTGAAGCGTAAGCTTACGCAAATCTGGAATGGATAAGTGCATCCATTGCCTGACAGCCAGCAATGTGGTCACGTGCTGCTGCATTGACCACATCCGGCCCTGCAAGGCATGCCTCCTCCTCCTCATCCTCCTCCTCTTCTTCCGAGGAGGCTGTGCGCTGAGCCACTTGTTCCTCAGGTAGCGCCAAATCACACTGCTGTGCGATGTTGTGCAGGGCGTAGCAGACAACGATGATTCTGGTGCATACTGCAGAGCTCCACCAGATCTGTCAAGGCATCAGAATCACATTTTGAGCAAGCTGATGGTTTGCTCTATGATGTTTCTGGTGGAAATGTGGCTCAGATTGTACCACTCCTCAGCCTCGTTTGATGGCCTCCTCATCTATGTCATGAGACACTTTTCCAGGGGATAGTCCTTGTCGCCAAGTAGTCATCCAGAAAGTTGTGTTGGTGGATTGAAGAGCTGAGGCACAGTAGACTGCCGCAGGATGAAGGAGTCATGGCAACTGCCAGGGTACTTTGCGCAAACATGCATTATGATCTTCTTGTGGTTACACACCAGCTGGACGTTAAGGGAGTGGAATCCCTTGCGGTTGGCAAATACAGCTGGGTTGTGATGGGGTGCCCTAATGGCCACATGTGTGAAGTCTACAACACCCTGCACCCTTGGGAAGCCTGCCATATTTGCAAAGCCAACTGCAAGTGCGGTTATACTTGCTTGATCCGTGGAGAAGTGGATGTAATTGTGCGCCTTTGCAAAGAGGGCATCGGTAACCTGCGTGATGCAACTGTGTGCAGCTGACTGGGAGATGCCGCTGATGCCTATTGATGATCCCTGGAAGGAGCCCGAAGCAAAGAAGTTGAGTGCGGCGGTGACTTTGACAGCCACTGGTAAGGAATGTCCACACGCTCCTCTGGGCTCCAGGTGATGGTGCAGCATTGCGCAGATGTCAGTGACTACCTCTCTCGAAAGTCTCAGCCTCCTTTGGCACTGGTGCTCACTCATGTTGAAGAAGGTCATCCTCAGCCTGTAAACCCTGTGTTGGGGGTATCTCCTGTGGCGAGGTGCAGGTCTGCGCTGTCGCTCTTTGCCCTGTGCATCATCAGGTGGCTGAGGAGAAGGTTGGCACTCCTGCTGTTGGTGCTGCTGCTGTGCCTGGTTCTGCTGCTCTTCCTCTGAATCTGACGACCAGGATGAGAGGATATAAATGGTTTCCATACCGCTGGTATGTATCTATGATAAGTGGCAGGTAAAATTCATGCCACAGAAGTGCCAGGCAATTACTATCTCCAACAAGCGAGAGTCTAACCACTGCCCCTTGACATTCAAAGCATTACCATCGCCGAATCCCCCACCATCAATATTCTGGAGTCACCATTGACCAGAAACTTAACTGGACCAGCCACATAAATACTGTGGTAACAAGAGCAGGTCAGAGGCTGGGTATTCTGCGGTGAGTGTCTCACCTCCTGACTCCCCAAAGCCTTTCCACCATCTACAAGGCACAAGTAAGGAGTGTGATGGAATACTCTCCACTTGCCTGGATGAGTGCAGCTCCAACAACACTCAAGAAGCTTGACACCACCCAGGACAAAGCAGCCTGCTTGATTGGCACCCCATCCACCATCTTAAACATTCACTCCCTCCACCACCAGCGCACCGTGGCTGCAGTGTGTACCATCTACAAGATGCACTGCAGCAACTCGCCAAGGCTTTTTTGACAGCACCTCCTAAACCTGCGACCTCCTCCACCTAGAAGGACAAGGGTAGCAGGCGCATAGAAACACCACCACCTGCAAGATCCCCTCCAAGTCACACACCATCCTGACTTGGAAATATATTGCCGATCCTTCATTGTCGCTGGGTCAAAATCCTGGAACTCCCTCCCGAACAGCACTGTGGCAATATCCTCACCACACACGGACTGCAGCGGTTCAAGAAGGTGGCTCACCATCACCTTCTCAAGGACGATTAGGGATGGGCAATAAATGCTGGCCTTGCCAATGACGCCCACATCCCATAAAAGAATTTTAAAAAGTCAAGGAATGGAGGTTGTTTGCGCTCTGACAAAGTAGCCAGAGGGTATTCCAAGGAGGTCACACTGCAGATGGATTCCAGCTTCAACACTCACAAGATTAGTAGAGCTGCAAATGTGTCCCAAACCTTAAAGCACTAAGTTGTGGCATCTGAAAGTATGAGATATTGCAGGACCACTTTTAAGCTGCTCGAGCAGCTGCCAGCAATTCAGGTCCTCGCTTAACCCAGCACAATGCAGCTGACGTGTTTGTCTGACGGCGGGCAGCATGCAGAAAAAGCTGCAGAATTCGAACAGGCAGTTAAAATATGATTATCCAGGCAGTTAACAAGCTATTAACTGCCTTAAGTGCCTCTCCCGCCGTTTGGTGTCGGGTCAGTTCGGGAATCGCTAACCCGACACTTGCCAAAGTCGCATGGAGGCGGGTTCGCAACCCACTGTCAATTTTTTCGATTTTTGTTACCGACCCGCCTCCAAACCCGCCCTCTGAGCTCTATTAAGTTCATGACCTTCGAGTCTGCAAAGGGATATAGATAGGTTAAGTGAGTGGGCAAAAATTTGGCAGATGGAGAATAATGTGGGAAAATGTGAGGTTATCCACTTTGGTAGGAAGAATAGAAAAGCAAAATATTATTTAAATGGAGAGAGATTACAGAATGCTGCAGTACAGAGGGATCTGGGGGTCCTCGTACACGAAACACAAAAAGTTAGCATGCAGGCACAGCAAGTAATTAGGAAGGCAAATGGAATGTTGGCCTTTATTGCAAAGGGATAGAGTATAAAAGTAGGGAAGTCATGCTACAACTGTACAGGGCGTTGGTGAGACCACACATAGAGTACTGCATGCAGTTTTGGTCTCCTTATTTAAAGAGGGATATACTTACATTGGAGGCAGTTCAGAGAAGGTTCACTAGGTTGATTCCTGGCATGAAGGGGTTGTCTTATGAGGATAGGTTGAGCAGGTTGGGCCTATACTCATTGGAGTTTAGAAGAATGAGAGGTGATCGTATTGAAACATAAGATTCTGAGGAGGCTTGACAGGGTAGATGCTGAGAGGATGTTTCCCCTCGTGGGTGAATCTAGAACTAGGGGGCATAGTTTCAGAATAAGGGGTCGCCCATTTAAGATGGCGATGAGGAGGAATTTCTTCTCTCAGAGGGTCGTGACTCTTTGGAATTCTCTACCCGAGAGCTGTGGAGGCGGAGTCAGTGAATATATTCAAGGCTGAGATAAATAGATTTTTGAACTACAGGGGAGTCAAGGGTTATGAGGAACAGGCAGGAAAGTGGAGTTGAGGCCAAGATCAGCCATGATCTTATCGAATGGTGGAGCAGGCTCGAGAGGCCGAATGACCTACTCCTGCTCCTATTTCTTATGTTCTTATATTCTTATCTTATGTTCTTATTTGTCCACGCATTTACAGGGCAAATGTCGGGCAGGGTTAATGCTTGGGTGGGGGGGGGCGGAGGGGTGAGGTGGGGAGACTCCCTAAACTGGGAGTTCCCGCTTCTGTTCCTCAGCTGGGATCTGGCATTTGTGACGGCTGAGATGTCTAAAGCCTGATTGGCCCCCTTTTATCAGGAAGACAATAGTAACTTTGGCTGGACAACCTCCCATGGGGTGGACAATTGTGAGAGTTTGGGTGAGCATGAGGCAGGTGGGTGCTAGAGATGTGCCAAGTGTTTGTACCCATTTGCACCATACAAATAATGTGCCCTCCCCTCTGACCCTGCAAACTACAGTGGGGTCAACGCTGGAGGGTACTGTCAGAAACAGTCCCAGACTAATCGCTGCGATCATGACCTGAGGAATTTCAGGGCCATACACATTTTCTATAGACATTTGGTATGTTGGCTATACTTTAATAACTGTGTGATTATCACTTAAATTAAGTAGTGTAATGAAGCATTAATAACTGTGATGCGTAACCAGAGAGACCGACATTAGACTGAATAATCCATTACACAGGATTCACAAATATTACTGCTGCCCAGAAATCTGCTCCCACGCAGGTCAATGGACACACTGAGGGATGCCCAGCAGCATGGCGGGACTTAGCACAGATGGGGGTAATGCCACATCCGACCTACCCAGGTCCCCTCTCAAAAGAAGAGGCATCAGAAAGTGGGCAAGATAAATCACTCTCTGAAGCATGGGAGATAGTAGCACCATTTGCAGAGCCATCTCATGACGTAGCAGGGGAAGGTACGGAACTATCTCAATCTGAAAAGACACCCACTTTTTCTTGCCTGTGAGGAAGCACCCAGAAGGAGCATCAAGATCATTTTATGGAGACATATGTATGAGACACTGTCACCAAACACTGGGGGAAAAACATGCTAGGAACGCATACTCCTCACTTTTAGGATAATAACTTGGTGTTACTTTATTTGCATGAAGTTTCCTTCTGATGGTGCAGAATAAGGTACAAGCAGATCAAAATGTTGGTATGGCTTATGCTGTTGGTGAAGATGTTCTGCTCAACTGAACTGTGCATGCGTACAGCATTGAATCAATCTTTACTGTAACCCTCCTGGGCCTCAGTTCTATTATTTTAACAAAAACATTTTTTTCTTAATTTCAGGTAGCAATGATTGGAATCGCAAGCAACTCTTCCAATGCCAGTTTTTTAAAATTTGTTTATGGGATGTGAGTGTCTCTGGCGAGGCCAGCATTTATTGTCCATCCCTAGTTGCCCTTGAGAAGGTGGTGCTGAGCCACCACCTTGAACCACTGCAGTCCGTGTGGTGAAGATACTCCCACAGTGCTGTTAGAGAGGGAGTTCCAGGATTTTGACCCAGCGACGATGAAGGATCGGCGATATATTTCCAAGTCAGGATGGTGTGTGACCTGGAGGGGAACTTGGAGCTGGTGGTGTTCCCATGCGCCTGCTGCCCTTGTCCTAGGTGGAAGAGGTCGCGGGTTTGGGAGGTGCTGCCGAAGAAGCCTTGGCGAGTTGCTGCAGTGCATCCTGCAGCCACGGTGCACCAGTGGTGGAGGGAGTGAATGTTTAAGGTGGTGGATGGGATGCCAATCAAGTGGGCTGCTTTGTCCTGGATGGTGTCGAGCTTCTTGAGTGTTGTTGGAGCTGCACTCATCCAGGCAAGTGGAGAGTATTCCATCATAATGCTGACTTGTGCCCTGTAGATGGTGGAAAGACTTTGGGGAGTCAGGAGGTGAGACACTCACCGCAGAATACCTAGCCTCTGACCTGCTCTTGTTGCCACAGTATTTATGTGGCTGGTCCAGTTCAGTTTCTGGTCAATGGTGACTCCCAGGACGTCGATGGTAGGGGATTCAGCGATGGTAATGCCGTTGAATGTCAAGGGGAGGTGGTTAGTCTCTGGCTTGTTGGAGATAGTCATTGCCTGGCACTTCTGTGGCGCGAATATTACCCGCCACTTATTAGCCCAAACCTGAACGTCGTCCAGGTCTTGTTGCATGCGGGCATGGACTGCTTCATTATCTGAGGGGTTGTGAATGACGCTGAACACTGTGCAGTCATCAGCGAACATCCTCATTACTGACCTTATGTTGGAGGGAAGGTCATTGATGAAGCAGCTGAAGATGGTTGGGCCTAGGACACTGGGCTGAGGAACTCCTGCAGCGATGTCCTGGGGCTGTGATGATTGACCTTCAACCACCACAACCATCTTCCGTTGTGCTAGATATGACTCCAGCCAGTGGAGCGTTTTCTCCCCGATTCTCATTGACTTCAGTTTTACTAGGGCTCCTTGATGCCATACTTGGTCAAATGCTGCCTTGATGTCAAGGGCAGCTGATCCCCCATGTCTTGACCCCTTTACTTCCTTCTGACTCCCTTTCCCCTTCTAACATCGCTCCTGTCCATATGCCGGTTTCCCAGGTTTTTGCTATTCTCTTTGACTGCCCCTTTCTGACCTAAATCATCTGATCTCAGCTAGGACCTGACCGTCATTCCCCTATGGCTCCACCCCCATGAATTCCAAGCTCCAATAAGCAGCTGAGGCCTTTATCTGTTACTTTCATTTCTGTGCTTCCTTTTTTGGGTAGGAACCCCCCACCCCCCATCCCCCCGTGAATATTAACCTTTCTCCTGTCTCCAGTCTTCTCAATTTCCCTGGATCTTTTCCTCTAGCTCCTTGCCTTTTCTTGATTTTTCATTCAGAACTGCCAATGTGATATCAGTTATCTGAGTTCCCCCACATATCTTACTCACTAACCTATCTCCATCTGAACTTGCAACTCCATTTTCTTAGTTCTAACCTTGTCATCATCAAATAACCTGATAACAATGATGGTATTGTAATGTGGCAGATGGTCCTCTAACTGGGTCAGACCACACACCAGCTTTCTAACTCATCCCCCTAGCTCTCCCTGGACCATGACCAAATGTATTTCAGAGTTTATAAGATATCCGGCCTCATTTCCTGTCATTTCACTCTCATCTCCTCTCCCTCCTGTCACAAGGATCTCAGGGAACCCTTTGTTCTCACCTTCCACCTCATTAGCCTCCACGCTCATTGGAGAATCTTCCACCACTTCTGCCTACAACATGATCCCACCATTAAGCACACCTTTCCCCCTCCATAACCCTACTTTCTAGTGGGGCCATTCCATTCCAGATCCATTTGTTCATTCTTCCATCACTCCATCAATTCTCTTCCCCTGGCACTTGCCCATGCAATTGCAGCAGATACAACAGCTGTCTATTCATTTGTTCCTACACTACTATCCATGGTCGCAAACGTTCCTTCCATGTGAAACAACAATTTATCTGCACTTCCTCTGACCTAGTATAGTGTATTTGCTGCTTACAGTGTAGTCTCTTCTACTCTGGGAGACCAGATACAGATTGGATGACTATTGTGTGAAACATCCCTGCTCTGTCTGCAAGTGTGATCCTGATCTCCCTGTGGCTCAGCATTTCAACTCTCCGCTCCCATTCCATCTGTAACCTTTCTGTCTTTGGACTCTTACACTGTTCTAATCAAGCTCAACACAGCTTTAAGAATAGTGGGGGCCAATTTTCCAGTCTTGGTGCAGAGACAGCAAGACCAGCTCACTGCAAACATTGGCCCAGAAATTCGGGTCCCAACACGTGAGTACGGACGGAGTACTCACGCGTGGACCCGATGGAAGTGCCGGAATCTTGCATGCACTACGCATGCGCGGGAAACCGGCACTTCCGATCCTCTGAACCAAGGGGTTCAGAGGTCGAACGCGTGCGCGCGGGAGTCTGCGCGTGCGCGTTGAACTTCCTTTTTTTTCAGGTTTTAACGTGCGGGTAAGCCTGTACATTTTAGAAATGTAAAAAGCAGCCATAAGGACTTCATTTTCAAAGGTAAGTGGTCAATTATTTAAAATTAAAACATTTTTTCCACAGGTTTTTTACTTTTAAATACTTTAAAGCAAGGTAAGTTTATTTTTAGCCCCGTTTTTTTATAAAATTATTTTTTTCAAAAATTTAAATTTTTGTTTAAAATAGTTATTTAATGTCATTTATAGTTTATTTACAAAGTGTGATTTAAATTTTTTTTTATTTGAAGGTAAAGTACAGTTTTACAGCCTCAGCATTTATACGTTTTGACAGGTCTATCTGTCAAGACTTATGAATGGAGCATTCCCTGCTCCGATTGGCTGCCTGTTGCTCACGTGATCCCAGGGGACGCTTCGCACTAACTACGCCCCTGGGACACGCCAGCATAGCGCGCCGGCCTCTGGGACAGGCCTCGGAGAGGAATTCCACGCAGGCCAAGAGGTCAACTGCCGGCGCGCTAGGTAAGTGTAGGTCGGGGGCTTTCACCCGCGGGAAGCCCCCAACCCGAATTTCTGGGCCATTATGTTTGCTGTTTCTACCAGACACTGACTTTGCATGATTTACTTAGTTAAGCCCATGTACTTGTGGTTGCAACTGTCCTGCCGAGTTTGTGCCTGCAGTTGGGAATTGTTGTGATTACCCAGTCCTTAAAGCAAAGATTTTTCAGCCTTTCCAAAGACTGAGTACACTATTTGCACAAGCTGGAGAATAAGATACTGAGGTAGAAATTGCATAGCGCTGGCCTGCTGGTGCAAACTGGGCTCCGGGAACAATCCTTTCACCTGAGCAGATAGGCCTGAGGGCCGATCAAAATTGGGCCTTGGGCATCATTTAAATTAGACGCCTGCTGCTTATCCCCAGACAACTCACCGGCAAAGCAGACAGCAATGTCAAGCCTCTGCTTTGCCAGCAGTGGTCCTCTGGTAAGTCCCGGGAGGGGGATTGCTGCGGTCTACGGGGGGGGCGGGGGTGGGGGGCGGCGGCGGGATCGTGATCCCTGTGGATCCACAGGAAGGCTTTTAAAAAAAATAAAAAGGTTTATAACTTACTTGTAGTTGCTGGCCCTTCAACAGGCATTAGGCCTCTAATTTACATATTCAAGGCTATAACACCTGTACTAGGCCTCCGCAAGGCACGCCTAAAAAAAGGGTCTCATGAATTTAGCAATGAGACCAACATCTGCACAGATTGGGTGCAGGTCATCCCACTGTTAAATTTGTGTGCTACACCCCCATTCTACGCTCAAAAACGAGTGCAGTGCATACCAATTTCTACCGCATCACATCTTAAGGAAGCTGCCAAGGTGACATTAGCCAGCAATACCATTTACCAGGTTGATGGCCCAAGGTTAAATGCCTGTCACTCGATACAGATGTTGATCAGCATTTTGACTGATATGCAGATGATCCCTATTCTAGTCTTGATGGAGGTGCAAGCATAACATTTGAAGCCTTTGGTGACTTTGGCTACTACTGGTACTGCTGTTCCTATCTTTCAAGTTGGCTGCAGGTATCCGTGAAGTAGTTGGCACAGCTTTGGAACTGGCCTGATGTTGGCCTGGAGCCTGCAGATCCAGTTCCCCATTGTGGCGGAGACCACATAGGGACAATAACACAATGTATAGCCAATGCTGTTATATGTACCTAAACACAATTCACTTTGTATAGCAATGTTGTGATATGTACATGCTTGGTTGGGTTATTGGTGCAGGATCCCTTTAAGAGCGTCGGGAACGTGATGACATTATGCGTCAGTAGCATGATGACGTCATAGCCCCTGCACGGGGCTGAGCCTTCAGACCTCGTGGAGATTGATTAAAGTAAGACACGTTTTGTTTTTGCTTAAAGAAAAGTCTCAGCCTGTTGATTTCTGTCGACTCCAACACCATGATCATCATTAATATGTAGGAGTGCCCAGGCTTGTAGATAAGATTGATGGCCTGAGTGGATAGTCCAGCTCTGGTGCATGCTGATCTCTCTGGCATGCCTTCTTTCATCTTGCACTGCTTCAGTCAGAAAATACTATATTTGGAGCAACTCTAAATCAATCCCCATCATTAACTTTATCTTCAATTGCTGCTCGGAGTTGGTGTTGAGGTACAGATCAGCCATGATCTTATTGAATGACAGAACAGCCTTGAAGGGCTGAATGGCCTACTCCTGTTCCTATGTTCCTAGTGCCACGGGACACTGCAGCTTGCCCCAGATTCCTTGCAGATCCCTGCTTCCTGTTAAAGCTGGTCTTGTAAGAACTTTTTTTTAAATTACACCCTCTGTTTCATCTGTTCCTGTTCTCCTTATGTCCTGACAATGCTTGCAGTCGCTTTCTGGTGACTGAGTGGATAATAATTAGCTATTTTTGGGCTTATCTAAAAAATTATCTACTATTATTACAAAATAAAATTTGTAGCAGAAAAATATTAAAATGGCAAAACAATAATATCACACCAATACTTAAAATATATTGTGAAAATGAAAATGAACAATATGGCTAAAGAACCTTTGCCTCTTTAAGAGCCCCGTTGAGCATGGAGTGCTGTTTAAGCCTAGCCCAAGGCAAACAACAGACTCTCGGCAAAAAAATTGCAAGATTATGTGATTATCCTATTTAAATATTTTACAATCATTTTGGGCCCCTTAATGAGGCTTATATACATTTAGTGGGAGAGCACTGTTAGGCCAGATTATTGTCCAGCTAGCTTAGAATCAGATGGGAAACATGTCCTGGGTCTGCATGCCAAATTTCTCAACCCCTGCTCGCCTGATCTGCGCTGGCAAAACTAGCAAAGCAAATTGGAAGATCTACCCATTATCTCATCTTTTTCCTGAAGTGGCAGCTTGGCTCATTGGTAGCACTCTTTGCCGCTGAGTTAATCGAATCATAGAATAGTACAGCACAGAAGGAGGAGGCCATTCGGCCCATTGAGTCTGCGCCGGTTCTTTCGAAGAGCATTCCAGTTAGTCCCACTCCACCGCTCTTTCCTCATATCCCTGCAATTTATTCTCCTTCAATTATTTATCGAATTCCTTTTTGAAGGCTACTATTGATACTTTATCCACCACCCTATCAGGCAGTGCATTCCAAATCATAACCATTCGTTGCGTAAAAAAGTTTTTCCTCATGTCGCCTCTGGTTCTTTTGCCAATTACCTTTAATCTGTGCCGTCTGGTTATCGACCCTTCAGCCATTGGAAACAGTTTCTCTTTATTTACTCTATCTAAACCCTTCATGATTTTAAACACCACCATCAAATCTCCTCTTAGCCTTCTTTGCTATAAGGAGAACAACCCCAGCTTTTCCAGTTTATCCATGTAACTGTAATCCCTCATCCCTGGAACCATTTTAGTAAATCTCTTCTGTACCCTCTCCAAAGGCATCACATCCTTCCTAAAGAGTGGTGCCTAGGATTGGAGACAATACTCCAGCTGGGACCGAAATATTATTTTATATAGGTTCAGCTAACTACCTTGGTTTTGTACTCTATGCCTCTATTTATGAAGCCCAGGATCCCATTTGCTTTATTAACTACTTTTTTAACCTGTCCTGCCACCTTCAAAGATTTGTGCACAAACACCCCCAGGTCTCC
Organism: Somniosus microcephalus; assembly: GCF_052327205.1. NCBI lineage: Eukaryota > Metazoa > Chordata > Chondrichthyes > Squaliformes > Somniosidae > Somniosus > Somniosus microcephalus. The sequence continues at coordinate 29,475,762 of NC_141003.1, forward strand.
CTCTTCTTGAATCCTCTTTAAAATTGTACCATTTCACATGTACTGTCGCTCCTCATTCTTCCTACCAAAATGTATCCCCTCACACTTTTCTGCATTGAATATCACCTGCCATGTGTCCGCCCATTCACCAGCCTGTCTATGACCTCTTGAAGTCTATTACTATCTTCCTTACGATACTTCCAGATTTTGTGACATCTGCAAATTTCAGAATAGTGTCTTGTACCCCCAAGTCCAAGTCATTAACGTATATCAAAAACAGCAGTGGTCCTAGTACTGAACCTTGGGGAACTCCATTGTATACCACCCTCCAGTCTGAAAAACAGCCATTCCCCACGACTCTGTTTTATCTCCATTAGCCAATTTTGTATCCATGCTGCTACTACCCCTTTTTATCCCATGGGCTTCAATTTTGCAAACAAGCCTAATATGTGGTACATTATCAAATGCCTTTTGAAAGTCCATATACACATCAACTGCACTGCCCTCATCCACCCTCTCTGTTACCTCATCAAAAACTCAATCAAGCTAGTCAATCACGATTTGCCCTTAACAAATCCATGCTGACTCTCCTTTATTAGTCCATGTTTGTCCAAGTGGCTGTTAATTTTCTCCTGGATTATTGTTTCTAAAAGTTAGAAGCTTGTGGGTTCAAGCTCCACTCCAGGACTTGAGCACATAATCTAGGTGATACCAATGCAGTGCTTAGGGAGTGCAGCATTGTCAAAGGTGCCATCTTTCAGATGAGATGTTGAACTGAGGCCCCACCTACCTGTTCAGGTGACTGTAATAGATTCCATGGCACTACTTGAAGAGCAAGGGAGGTATCTTGGTTAGCACTGTTGCCTCACAGCGCCAGGAACCCGGGTTCGAATCCGACCTCAGGTGACTGTCTGTGTGGAGTTTGCACATTCTCCCTGTGTTTGCGTGGGTTTCCTCCGGGTGCTCCGGTTTCCTCCCACAGTCCAAAGATGTGCAGGTTAGGTTGATTGGCTATGATAAAAATTGACCCTTAGTGCTAGGGGAATTAAATACGTGGGGTTACTGGGATATGTGTTGGGGTAGGGATTACGGGGATCGGGTGGGATATGTGTCGGTGCAGGCTCGATGGGCCGAAATGGCCTCTATCTGCACTGTGGGGTTTCTGTGAATTCTGTGAATTTATCTCACAACCGACTAAAAATAAATTATCTGGTCTTTTGTCAAAAACTCTGTTTGAAGTAACTACACTTCAAAAAGTAGTTCATTGGCTGTGAAGTGCTTTGGGATGTCCTGAGGATGTGATGAAGGGATAATTACTAGTCCTAGCCCTTTTTGGGCTACCCCAGATCAGGCGTATTCCCCAGACATTCACCTTCAACTAAAGTTAGAGATAGCCGAATTCTATAAGACGCTTAAATGGGTCTAAAGGTTCAGGCTATCTCTCCCTAAAGGAAAGGAATGACTGAAGATGTTACTGTCCTCCAGATAGCACTTTTAATAAGTTTAACTAGACTGTAACCTTCCGGATATTATGAGGGTCCGGAATACCCCCCCAGAATTCTGCAACTCCTTATAAAAGAGTATACAGAAATTGGGTTCACGAGTTTATACAGAAATACTCTTTGAGACAATACTAAAAATATAGATTTATTTAAAAGCCGACATTCATTTAACAGTTGTTGAGTCAGTCGCAACATTAACAATTCAAAATACAAATAGCTTACATTTCTTATTTCTCAGAGATCCTTATTTTCAAATCTTTACTTCATTACATTTCTACATTTCTTACTTATTTCTAAATCCAGAACATCCACCAAAATCAAATACCTTGATTACCTGAGACTCAAAGTTGTAGGCTTACAGAGTGGTTCTGAAGCTGAGAATCGCTTGCCCGTCTCCAGCGACTTCTGACTTTTCATCTGAAAAGCTCTATCTTTTATACTCTTTTTTTAGTGGTTTATTCTTTGAAGTTTTCTGCTGATGTAAGCTAATTGTCTTATTCATTCTCTCTGTTGAATTCTTACTGATCTTATTGTCAATTTAGCTGCTGCATGCATAATTATGTCTCTACCTTTAGGTGTTCAATAGTTATCATAAAAACAATATGACAGCAATGGTTTCTGTTTGATGCCATTTTTACAAAATTCTTTCATTCAATTCTTAATATTGGCTTAACTGGTTTTAGCAGACATTGTGACTCTGTGGTGTTCCAAGTTCAATACAAAAACAATGTAATTGCTTGGTGCATCTATTGAAGTCATATCTTCAAAGTGTTCTGCAGGCATCCTATTTACTATATGTAAATTAAAACCACTTTAACCAGGGTGTTTCATGCATTTCTAGCTATCTCAATTGGTTGCATATTTAATCATGTTTCCTGTCTTATTTGATGTTACTTTTACAAAGGCACATGGCTTTTTAATATTCTGTTCCTGTTTGAAGTGTCAGTTTCTAACACTTTACTTGGGTCATTCATTGAGTTAGTTCCAAACCGCAGACCTTTTGGAAGCGCCAAACTGCTATTTCAATAGGGCCTTTGTATTAGCATTAACAATCAATTCCCATTTCAAAGCTTGTTGTGTTTACAACTTTGTTATCAAACCATCCTATCTCAGAAGCCTGTTTTCTGTTTGTAGCCTGTGTCTCCGAGGCTTTAGATTTTTAAGCCCAGTATCTCATGTGTTAATAAATATCAGAATTCTGTTCATATTATGGTGTATCTCTTGAAACATGGGTTATTCTGTCACAGTGAAAGGGGCTGTATAATTGCAAGTGCTTCCTTTCTTTCATTCTACAGCCCTCTGGTCTGAACATTGACCGTAGGAAATTCTAATTTTGCCTATGGTCCCCCATTATCTTGTCCATTTCCCCCAACCACATTGTAATAGGTGGCTGGTTGCCCCTCCTAGCCCTCCTCAACCATTCAGACACCTTCAAAACCTTTGACTACTAAATGTACCTCCATTTTAGATTTTTTTAGGTATCATTCCAATCCTTTTTCACTGCCTTAGCTATTTGACGACCTTTTGATCTTTTAATGCCTTTCCACTGCCACACTAAAGTGACCTTAGTTTATCGTCCACCAGTTTTCACCTCTTCCAGCATTTCATGAGACATGTTTATTTACTTTTAACTATTGTTCTTCACATTGTTCAGTACTATAGAGGGGCTCATTTTTCTTTCAGTTTTGAGATCTGATGAGGGGTCTTTACTTGAAATGTTAACCCATCTGTTCTGGCATCATAAGCAGGTGGGCCTGTTGTGTATTTTCAGCTGAGCACTGGTGACCGTTCCTTCAGCCGCCTGGGCCCCACATTCTGGAATTCCTTCCCTTAACCCCTCCATCTCTCCACCTCCCTCTCATCCTTTAAGTTTCTCAGTGATCATGCCTTTGTAAAGGGCCTTGAGACAATTTTCTCTTTTAAAGGCAATATACAAGTTGGTGTTGATAAATTTCTGTTTTTATTTTTGATTGCCAGCAGTTGTAGTTTTTTCTTTCTTTTGATCTGTGAGGTGTCAGCTGTGGCTCAGTGGACAGCACTCTCTAGGTGGGAGGGGCTAGGAGTGAGCCAGGTGTTGCTGGTTGCCTGATTGCAGCAGGGAGTTGGAGGGAGTTTTGTAAAAAGTTGGTGGTGGGTTTTGGGGTTTTGTTTTCAGGTTTTAGGGCCTTTTTGGCCCACAAAAAACAGCCAGATGGCTGCTGAGGGGTCCCTCAGAGGACAATATTCTTGAGAGGAATTTAATTAGGGAAGAAACTGTGGTGGGAAAGGGAAAGAAAAGGCCCAAAGATTTGGGCCAGGATCTCAGGAGGTTTGGTAAAGAAAACATGGTGGTGGTGCAGTGTGACGATAAGAAGATTTGAGCCTGGGATATAATCCAGGTGGTTCATGAGTGTAGTGATCAATAGCATGTCATTCTATAGTGGACACTAGGTGGAGCTGTATATAGCTGTATGTATAAGACTACACTACCCAGCTGTATGATATTAAGACTACATTACCCATGAGGCACTAGGCTACCCACAAGGCAACAGTCAAGATGGCAGCCTGCACACAGGAGCACAATGCTGCATCTCTACAGATACTGTACCAAGTCCACATGGCTCAATAAAGTAACTAGCAAAAGCTAGCTGTGTTCATAATAAGAATGTCTATTTATTAATGAACATAACAATGAGGACTGTGGCGAGGGAAACTGCTTTGCCTGCCAACCAAAGCCGAATGTGGGATTTGAGGTGATGGTCAGTGGTCGTGAGGAGGTGGAAAGACTGTTACTCAGTCTGAAAGTTGGTGAGAAATTCTTGGAGGTGACTCTGCTATATTCAGAGGAGGTGGTGGTTTCATTTTTGAACTTGCCAGTGTACATTGAGGACGAAGTGCTGAGCAAAAAGTTGGAGTCGTGGGACATTAAAATCTGTTCTGAAATAAAGAGGAGGTACTATCCGGGAACACGGATAGCAGACGGAACCCGGTATGTAAAGGTGCGGTTCCCAGAGGGGGTGAGGTCATTGCCGTACAGTATGAAGTTCGAGACATTGGAAGGAGTGCAGTACTTTCATATGCTGCATGATAACCAAGTAAAGATGTGCTATTATTGTTTGGGACATGACCATCTCGTAAGAAACTGTCCAGATTTGTATTGTTACAATTGCGGTGAGTCGGGACATATCGCTCGGAGCTGCAAGGCGGAGAGCTGTGGGGTGTGTCACAAAGGCCCCACCCGCTGTGAGTGTGTGGCAGAAGGGAGCGATATGAGTGATGAGTAGATGGGAGAAGGAGAAGGAGATGAGAGTGGAACGGCCGGGGGAGCGGTGCAGTCAGAGGACACAGCCGGTAAAATAAAGGAGAAAGGAGCACAGGAAGAGGCAGAGGATGGCGGAGCGGAGGACGGGATGGAGATGGCGGAAAACACGCCGAGTGCTGTGGAGGGGAACAAAGACAGCAGCGGGCAGTGAGGGTCGAGTGCAGACTCGAGCCTTAGTGCGGTTCGGCTCCCCTTGGGGAGTCTGGTGGCTGCGGGGGGAGAGGAGGTGGGAGCGGGGTGTGTGGTGGATGTGGGTGCTCCGGGGAGAGGCGGGGAGTCAGATATCTTGGTGAGCGGGAGGGGGCAGGAGAGGGAGCAAGAGGCAGGAGCCTTAAAGGGACAGCAGGATGGGATCAGCGAGATAGAGACGTCAGAAGGGAACAATTTAGGTGCGCCATTGTCCCATGGAGAGAGGGAACAGGGTGCAAGGGTCAGAGGTGGAGATGTGGTCGAAGAGAGCGGCACAGTGGGAGAAACTGCGACAGCAGGAAGACTATCAGAGATGAAGTATCTGACGGGGAGCAGGATTATGTATCTGACGGGGAGCAGGCACAGGGGGTTGCAGAAGAGCTTGAGTGTGAGGAATTAGAGGGGGACAGAGACATGGAAGTTGGGGGTGGGGTGGCATCATGTGGAAAGGGAAAGGTTAGTGAGGGGCAGAAGGAGGGAGGAAGGACAGCTCCTGGGCCCAAACTTAATGCAAGGAAAAGGCTAAAACAGCAGGGAAAGTTTAAAAAGGAGCGGAAAAAGAGTCGGAGGCTACAGGAAAAAGCAACAGCTGCCCGAGAAGTTGGGAAGGAGCATGTGAGGAGGGAAGGGCCAGAGATTAAATGATGGGGAGATTATCAGGCATACTTCCCTTCTTTGGAGCCATGATTACATTGGTCTCAATTAATGTGAACGGACTGAGGGGTGAGAAGAAATTGCAGCAGTTGTTGCAGGGTTTTAAAGGTACGGACTTGTTGTGTCTGCAAGAAAACTTTTGGGATGAGGATATCCTAGAAAGAGTTCAGAAGGTTTGGAAGGGAGAGGTGTTTGCAAGTTGTGCAAACAATAACCGTAGAGAGGTGACTGTTTTGGTGAGTCTGTCCATAAAAGAGAATGTTGCCTTGATGGACAAGGACGCTGAGGGGAGATTTTTACAGCTAAGGGTAAAAATAGAGGGATTTAATTGTGATCTTGTAGGAGTCTGCGTACTCCTAACAAAAAAATACTGAACTCGGAGAGGTTCAACAGAAAAGGTTTAATTGTTGAGGCTGCATGCTGAACACAAAATGGAGTCAGAGACTACACAAAGTACAACTCTCATCAGTGCACAGCTTCGACTGCTCCTCCCCCGCTCTGGGCTTAACTATGTTGCAGATCGAGTTTCTTAAAGGTGTGATCCTTCTTAAAGGCATGACGCCTGATTTATAGTCTACGGACCGGAAATCGGATTGTGTCCATTCTGTGATCGGTACGCCACACAGCTCCCCCCAGAATCCGCTAGTAGGGAGTGTACGAACCGGCGTGGCGGCATGATGGCACGGCCGGAACGGCTCTTGGCGGTTGGTGTCGGGAGCGGGGCGGTCGGACGCGTCGGGCTCTTAGGCGGTCTGCCCCGCGGTGGGGGTTGGTCCACTTGAACGGGTTCGTCGGGCTCTAGGTGCGCCAGCTTGAGCCGGTCGACCGACACCTTGTCAGTTCTGCCGCCCATTTCGAGGAGGAAGAACTTGTTCCCCGTCTGGAGTACCTTGTAGGGTCTGTCGTATGGGGGCCGTAGAGGTCCTCGGTGGGCGTCATGGCGCACGAAAACAAAATTGGCCATGTGCAGGCTAGGTGGTACGCGGGTTGCTGGTTCGCCGTGCCGGCCGGTGGGTACCGGAGCGAACTGTTGTGCTCGGTTGGCGAAAGCGCGGCATTGCTGGTCAGCCGACCAGGGGGTCGTGGCGGTGGGCAGGAGGTCTCTGGGTACGCGCAGCGGCTGGCCGTACACGAGTTCCGCCGCCGAGGCTTGCAGGTCTTCCTTGACCGCGGAGCGTAGGCCGAGTAGCACCCACGGGAGACGGTCGATCCAAGCCTCGTCCTCGACGCTGGCGTGGAGGGACGCCTTCATGGACCTGTGGAATCGCTCGCACAGTCCATTGGCTTGGGGGTGGTAAGCCGTGGTGCGGTGAACAGCCACCCCGAGGTTTCGGGCGATGGCGGCCCACAGATCAGAGGTGAACTGCGGGCCTCTATCCGACGTCATGTCAGAGGGGACGCCGAACCGAGCGACCCAGGTACCGATGAACGCCCTCGCGATGTCGGCGGTGGTGGTGGACGTCAATGGAATGGCCTCGGGCCAGCGGGTGGTACGGTCCACGATTGTCAGCAGGTGCGTGTGACCTTGTGATGGTGGCAGGGGGCCGACGAGGTCGATGTGGACGTGGTCGAACCTTCTTTCTGGCAGAGTGAACTCCTCGAGTGGGGCTTTGACGTGTTGGTGGATTTTGGCACGCTGGCAAGCTATGCAGGATCTGGCCCAGACGCGCACATCTTTGCGCAGGCCGTGCCAGACAAATTGGTTGGCCACCAGTCTAAGGGACGCGCAGGTGCCGGGGTGTGAGAGGCCGTGGACGATGTCGAACACCCGTTTTCGCCAGGACGCCGGGACTACAGGGCGGGGTTGCGCCAAGGAGGTGTTGCATTTGACTGTGATGGCGGATGGGCCGCAGGCAACGTCGGTCAATTGCAGCCCTGGGAGGGTTGTGGGCGCGGAGAGCAGATCGGGGTCGGTGCATTGCTCCGCTGCCAGTTGAGCATAGTCCACTGCCAGGTGGGCGCCATGGACGGCGGGGCGGGATAGGTAGTCGGCCACCACGTTGTCTTGACCGGAGACGTGCCGGATGTCCATGGTGAATTCGGAAACCGCGGCGAGCTGGCGTTGTTGCCTGGCTGACCACGGGTCCGCAGATTTCGTCATCACGAATGTCAGGGGTTTGTGGTCGACAAACGCGGTGAAGGGGCGGCCCCCCAGAAGAAATCTAAAATGGCGGTCTGCCAGGTACAGTGCGAGGAGCTCGCGGTCAAAGGCGCTGTATTTGGCCTCCGGGGGGCGCAGTTGGCGGCTGAAAAAGGCCAGCGGTTGCTAGGCTCCGTCGACCCACTGTTCGTACACGGCGCCGACCACGTGGTCGGAGGCGTCCATGGTGAGGGCCACCCTGGCGTTGGGCTGTGGGTGAGCGAGCATAGTGGCGCCGGCGAGCGCCTTTTTGGTCGAGTCGAAAGCGGTCAACATGTCCGCCGACCACTCGATCACCATTCTGTCTTTCTTACCCCGGAGGGCTTCGTATAGGGGCTGCATGAGGGAGGCCGCTCCGGGAATGAAGCGGTTGTAAAAGTTGATCATCCCCAAGAACTCCTGGAGGCCTTTGATGGTGGTAGGCCGGGGGAACTGCTGGACAGCTTGCACCTTGGCGGGCAGGGGAATGGCTCCATCCTGCGTGATGTGGTGGCTGAGGAATTCGATCCTGCTGAGGCCGAATTGGCACTTGGCTGGGCTGATGATGAGCCCGTGCTCACTGAGCCACTGGAACAGGGTGCGGAGGTGCTCGATGTGTTCCTGCTTGGAGGAACTAGCTACCAGGATGTCATCCAGGTAGACAAAGAGGAACTTCAGGTCCCGGAGGACCGAGTCCATGAGCCGCTGGAAGGCCTGGGCCGCGTTTTTGAGGCCGAAGGGCATTCGGAGGAACTCGAATAGCCCAAAAGGGGTGATTATGGCCGTCTTGGGAACGTCCGTGGGGTGGACTGGCACCTGATGGTAACCGCGCACCAGGTCGACTTTGGAGAAGACTGAGCGGCCGGCCAGTCTAGCCGAGAAGTCTTGAATGTGTGGTATGGGGTACCGATCCGGCGTGGTGGCGTTGTTAAGGCGCCGGTAGTCCCCGCAGGGGCGCCATCCCCCGTCGGGTTTGGTGACGATGTGGAGTGGGGAGGCCCAGGGGCTGTTGGAGCGGCGGATGATGCCGAGCTGTTCCATTGTGGCGAACTCGGCCCGCGTGATCTCCAGCTTGGCCGGGTCCAGCCTGCGGGCGTGGGCATACACCGGTGGGCCTGTGGTGGGGATGAAGTGTTCTACCCCGTGCTTAGCAACCTTTGCGGAGAAGGTCGGGTTGGTGAGGGCTGGGAACTCAGCCAGGAGTGCTAGTAGTCGTCCGTTGAGCGGGCGCGGCACTGCCACGCCATTTCGGCAGGTTGGGGGGGGCCATGGCGCCCGGGACAGGTGACATGGTGTTCATGTCCACGAGGCGGCACCGAGGCATGTCGACCAACAGGCCGTGGGCGCACAGGAAATCCGCACCGAGGAGCGGGGAGAGCACCTTGGCGGTGATAAACTCCCAGTGGTAGCGGCGGCCTGCGAGGTCGATGGTGATGGTGTGGGTGCCATACGTCCGGATGTCGGTGCCGTTGGTGGCAGCCAGCGCAGGGCCACGGCCACCTCGCTGGATCTCGAGGGTGGACGCGGGGATGATGCTGCGCTGTGCGCCCATGTCGGATAGGAAACGGCGTCTGGAGGCGCTGTCCGTAACGTACAGCAGCGCGCCTGCTTGCCCCCACGGCCATCGTGTAGGCCGGTGTGGGGGCGGTTGGAAACGTGCAGGGATGGCTGCAGCGGCGTGCCCGTGCGCCGATCCAGGTATGGAAGTAGCAGTAGTCCTGGGTCGGAGGGCTTGGGGGACGTGGGGGCCTGGGGGGCCTCGTGGCCGAGCTGTGTGGCCGTGCGATAGAGGGTGGAGCACACGCCAATGCTGCGGAGGCCAGGTCAGGGGTGACGGTGTGGTTGGAGCTGGCGGACAGGAGCTTATCGGCTTCATCGGCCAGGGCCTCGAGGTCCGTGAGGCTGGACACCACGATCGCCGGGTGGATGCTGGGAGGTAGTTGGCGGATAAAGAGCATGCGGAAGAGGGAGCCGGGTGGTTTCTCGTCGGTCAGAGCAAGCGTGTGAGAGCAAGTCTGACGGCGTGGAGTCACCGAGGCCCGGGAGGTCGAGGAGGTGGCAGTTGCGCATGAATTGGGAGGCTGTGAATTTTTTAATGAGCGCGGCCTTGAGATGTGCGTACTTGCCTTCCTCCAGAGGGTTTTGTAGCGTTGTCCAGACTTTCGTGATTGTGGAGCTGCCCAGGGAGGCAAGGAGGTAGTCGTACATCGTTGCGTCGGCGGTGATGCCGCGGAGTCGGAATTGCGATTCGGCTTGAAGGAACCAGGCAGTGGCCAGGTTCTCCCAGAACTCCGGCAGCTTCACAGAAACTGCGTTTGTGCCAGCCATGGTTATGCTTAGGAGTCGTCCTGAGCATCGGGGTCACCAATGTAGGAGTCTGCGTACTCCTAGCAAAAAATACTGAAATCGGAGAGGTTCAACAGAAAAGGTTTAATTGTTGAGGCTGCATGCTGAACACAAAATGGAGTCAGAGACTACACAAAGTACAACTCTCTTTCATCAGTGCACAACTTCGACTGTTCCTCCCCCGCTCTGGGCTTAACTATGTTGCAGATCGAGTTTCTTAAAGGTGTGATCCTTCTTAAAGGCATGACGCCTGATTTATAGTCTACGGACCGTAAAGCGGATTGTGTCCGTTCTGTGATCGGTACGCCACAATCTCTTTAATATCTATGCACCGAATGACCATTGCAAGCGTTGAGAGTTTTTTCTGGGGTTATTCACTGAAGCGGCAGAGGTGGAAAATCCTTGTATAGTGGGGGATTTTAATGTATTTTTACCTCGGATGGACATTTCAGCCCAGATGACCTTTAAGGATGATAACTCCAGAGGGATGATTGTAAAAATGATGGCAAATTTAAATTTGAGAGACTTATGGAGGGACCGGAACCCCATAAAAAGGGAGTTCTTCAGATCAGTTTGGGTGGGTGATGTTTTAAAACAGAGCCGAATAGATTTTGTGTTAATGCGGGAAGGGTTAAGTTCTGAGGTGATGGAGATTTATTATAAAAAAGTATTTTTTAGTGATCACTCAGCTTTGGTTCTTAGAATTAGGAACAGCAGAGTTAAGATCGGTTCAGGGGTGTGGATTTTAAACAATCAATACCTGAAAGAAATTGCTTATAAAGAAAGGATTATAAGGATGCTTGGAAGGAACCTTTGTTCTTGAAAGAAAGAAGAGTTTGGTGGGATAATTTCAAATTTCAAATATGAGCTAAAAGTTTTTTCGGTACGTTATGGGAAAAAGAGGGCGGCAGCTAACCAGCGTCGAGAAGAGAATATAAATAAAAGGTTTACGGATGTCTGTAAAGCAGTTGACGGAGGGGATAAGAGAGCGGAGACTAAGTTCCGGGTGCTAAAGGAAGAGTGGGAATTATTGCAAGCTGAAAAATGAAAGGGGGCCATTCTCCGTGCAAAGGCTAGAGATGCATCGGAGGGCGAAAGATGCACTAGATATTTTCTAGAGCAAGAAAAGCTGTGACAGAGATTATCGCTAATTGAAGAGTTGAAGGTTGGGGAGAAAATCATTCATGAAAGTGGGGAGATTTTAGAGGCGGCTAGCAGCTTTTATCAAGAGTTATATACTAAAGAAGACATTTCCAATTTGGCGATGGAGAAGGTTACTGCTTTTATTGAAGAGGGTTTAAAGGAGGATGAGAGAAGCATGTGTGACAAAGAAGTAGGATTAGCGGAAATAAAAGTAGCAATAAGTGGAATGAAGGGGGGGAAAAGCCCAGGGTCTGATGGACTAAGTGCAGAATTTTATAAAGAATTTTGCGAGATTTTAAGTCCATTGCTCTTAGAAGTTTTTAAGGAAATTAAAATTGAGGGAAGCCTGGCCCCATCTATGAGGAGAGGTATCATAACCTTAGCTTATAAAATTAATAAAGGGGGTAGACGGGATCTGAAGAATTGGAGGCCCATCACATTATTAAATGTGGATTATAAGATCTTGGCGAGGGTTATGGCAAATCGTTTGAAGGAGGTGTTACCGCAGATAGTTTGGCCCTCTCGGTCCTATGGAGTCATAGGCTGGGATATCGCAGACTCTGTGGTCTCAATCCGAGATGCGATAGAGCTCATGGAAGAGAGTGGGAGGGAGGCTTATGTATTAAAGATAGATCAAGAGAAAGCCTTTGATAGCGTCTCTCATGAGTTTTTATTGAAGGTTTTGGAAGCATTTGGTTTCAAGGAAAATTTCATTCAGTGGATAAGGATTTTTTATTCAAACATGTTTAGCTGTGTTAAATGTAATGGTTTTTTTATCCAAGTATTTTCCGATACAGAGATCAGTGAGACAGGGTTGTCCCCTGCCCCATTGTTGTACACATTGGTAGCAGAACCATTAGGTTACATGATGCGAAAGAAACAAGGTGTAGTTGGGATTGTGGTCCCCAGTTCTGGGCTGGTGTCGGTGATACACCAATATGCAGATGACACAACCTTAACATTGAGAAATGGGGAGTCAGTGAGGAAAGCTATGGATGTAGTGGAGGAATATTGCAGAGCTTCAGGAGCCAGAGTGAATTATAGTAAGTCCAAATGCCTGGTTGCAGGGAGGGGTAGGGGGGAATGGTTGGGGGAATGTCCCTTTTAAGGTGGTGGAGGTTTTGGAAGTTCTGGGGGTGTATATGGGGTGCAAGAAAGACAGGGATGAAGTGGATCGATTAAATTGGGAACCGAAGGTTATGAAAATTAAAAAGATTTTGGGAAGATGGGAAAGAAGGTGGTTGAAAGTGCAAGGAAGAACGACAGTGGTGTCTGCCCTCCTGCTATCTAAGCTATGGTACTTATTGACGGTGGAGGATATTCCTGAGTGGGCGGAAAAGTCCATCCGAGAGGCTTGTGTGAGGTTTTTATGGGAAGGGAAACCAGCCTTGGTGGCTTACAATACCATCATTGGATGGAGAAATCAGGGAGGACTCAATTTCCCAGATATTGATTTGAAGAAAAAATCCTTTAGAATCAAATGGGTGAAGAGATTTCTTCAGAAGTCAAATACAAGTTTTTGGAAGAGTTGTTTTGGAGCATTTTTTAAAACGAAGTGGGATAGGAGGGCAGGGGATATTGTATATGGAATACAATAATATGTTTTTGAAATCGATTAAACTTCTTCCTAGGTTTTATAAGGGGGTTGTAGAGACTTGGGCCCAATTTTTAAAAAGTGTGCAGTTTATGCCCAAGGGGGCTGAGGAATTTTTAGAACAGCCCTTATTTTTGAACAGGTGGGTCAACATCGAAGTAGAGGTTTTATTTAATCAAGCTTTTATAAAAGCTGGGATTATATCTGTGAAAGATGTATTATACGAGGTAATTCCAGGTTGGTTGCCGGAAGCGATAGTGAGGGACATGGTGTGGGAGGAGGATCAGGAGGTAGAGGAAAAAGCAATAGGAATTATGTATGAGAAGATTGTGAGGGCAATGCCACAGGATTGGATGGAAGAAATAAATGCGGAAATCTCCAAAGGAAGTAAAATGCGTCCTGCTTTTCCAAGCTTTGTACTGGAGAAAGGGGGAGAGTTGGTCCAATTTGACAACTGTAATACTCGAGATTTCTCTGAGGTATTTAGAGAATGGAGATTCAAGACACCTGCTGGTCAGGAGTTTTGGCAGAGTATATACCCACAGCTGGACTTCAACAGGATTTGGAAGGGAGTGTGGGCGAATTTTAAATGTCCAGAGTGGATTGAACTGGATTTCAAATTGGCTCACAACCGGATTTTTACCATGACGGTCTTGTGCAAGATTGGACGAGTGGAGGTGGCAACTTGCCCAGTGTGTGGGACACAGTATGAGACTCTGTCCCATTTACTGGTGTTATGCACGCAGTTAAATGACTTTAAGTACTATGTTCGACAGTTGTGTGAAGCTTTTTTGCTGGGTGGGGACCGAAGAGCGAGAATGGGAATCCCGTGGGACTCAATTTTGAGATGGGGATTGCAGGAGAGTCTGCCCGAGTCTAGCGGAGCAGCAATTAATTTAATGTTCAGTTTGGCTAGATTCGTGATTGTGCAAAGAAGGAATGCTCTGTTTTTTAAGGGGAGGAGAATCAATCTAAAAGAGTATTTTAAATATAAGCTAAAAGATCATTATAAGGCTCTGTGGATGTTTTATTCAGAAAGGAATTTAAGGATAGTATTTTACAACCAATTTTTAAAGTACAATCGATTAATATATGTTACAGGAGACAAATTAAACTTCAGTTTTTGATGTTAAAATGTGGTGGCGGAATGGCTGTGCAGAGCAGCGGAATTGATTTGTATCATACAATGAAATGATCAAGATGTTGTAAATGTTCTTAATGTTCAATAAAGTATATTTATATAAAAAAAAAGTGGGTAGCACACTTTCCTGTGAGTCAGAAGGTTGTGGGTTGAAGTCCCACTCCATGAAACTTGAGCAGAAAAATCTAGGCTGGCAGTACTGAGGGAGTGCTGCAAAGTTGGAGGTGCCGTCTTTCAGATGTGATGTTAATCCGAGGCCCTGTCTGCTCTCTCAGGTGGATGTAAAAGATCCTACAGCACTATTTCGAAGAAGAGGAGGGGAGTTATCCCCGGTATCCTGACCAATATTTATCCCTCAATCAACATCACTAAAACAGATTATCTGGTCATTATCATATTGCTGTTTGTGGGAGCTTGTTGTGCGCAAATTGGCTGCCATGTTTCCTACATTACAACAGTGACTACACTTCAAACAGTACTTCATTAGCTGTAAAGTGCTTTGGGATGTCTGGTGGTTGTGAAAGGTGCTATATAAATGCAAGTCTTTCTTTTTATGATAAGAATATATTGAATTATGAAGATAGCCATACAGAACAAGAGGAGCAGGACATGTATGGTTTTTCTAGGAAAACCATTATGATCTCAGGAGAACAGCTAGACCATGAGAATAAACCAGCTACAGGGAAGCATGTCTTAATCATGGTCACAGCACTTTCTTCAAGGCTGTGTTAAAGGATAGCAATGCCTTTAAACAATTGTTCCACACCCAGATGATTCAAATTCAACAATGATTAAAAGTTCACAGAGCCAATGAATGAATTGTACGGCATCTGCAATTTTCTTTAAAAGTAATGCGCATTTTGCTGCTAAACAGAAAGATTTTACTGTCGAGAGCTGATTTTACAAAATTGTGCTTGTGGTGGAGAGGCTCACTTGCTGGGAATGCATAATCAGGAACTCACGAGCGCGCTCCCCATCCAAATGCAGTGTCCTGGCAGGTGAGGCTCCCCGCCTGGATAATGAGTTTGTAGATTTGGGCCTTAGATTGTTAATAATGTAATTTACACAGAATGAGCATGTTTATTTCTCCATCACTTTCCTTCCCCTTCCCTCTTCTTTTGAAAGTGTTGAAGCCTTGCTGGGGTACAGTTGTGTGTGCACTGAGCAACCCACACCAAGAGGCCACGGTGATCCTTGACATCTTTCCTGTGATTTATCACTTGGAGATGGCAGAAACAAGAAATGTTGCACACAGCCGTTCTGCCAGCTCTCCAACCTTCCTCACCGCCACTTCCAGCACTTTCAGACAGAGGTGGCAGTGGGCATTAAATATGTCCACCCAGTGTTGAGCAGATGTATACAAATGATAGATTAATGATGAGAAGATTAATGCTGAGAATATGTCACCCAACGTATTTCCCTTCATTAGTATCATTGCACTCCTGGGCCGGAATTTTCTGGGGTCCGTGCGGGCAAGAATGGAGGTGGGTCAGGTGGGAAATTTGAAAAATGTGGGAACGGGTCAGGAACCCGCCGTCATCCCGTCCCACGTGCCTTTCCCTCGGGCGTGTTTGCCGGTGCGGCAGCGACCCGACCGGCAGAAGCGGGCGACCTAATTGATATCATTATAACATTGTTTTTAGACAGTTAAGCACCTTTTTCCCTCTACATTTCAATATCCTTGCATGGCTAAAGGATTCACGCAGCTCAGGAACCACGCCTGTCAACCTGAGGTGGGGGTTCAGTGGCCATTGCTCCAGCTGATTACTTGACAGCTTCAAATGTACAGTAAAAGCTCCCACCTGACAGATCATCACTTTCCTTAGGCAGAAGCTGTTGCTGGCTGCATTCCCAGCAAAAAATGAGCTTTCTGCAGGCTGCAAGTCTTTCCAGCAAAGTCTCCATCCAGTGTCACCTCACTGCGAGAACCTCTCTCACCATTGACAGGTTGCTTCTGTCTACTTGACCTGCCATCTCTTCCATCAGCATGGGTGCCATTTATACTGTCTCACCTTGGTCCATAGAATCGGACCACAATCATCCCCAACACCAGCAGCACCAGGCACACCAGCAGCACCAACAGCAATGCCACCAACCTTCTCCTCAATGTCCTGATGCTCCACAGGACAGAGGGCATCAGCACAGGGCAGCACTGTGCCGGAGGCGATACCCCCAACACGGTATACAGGCAAAGGATGAGCTTCCTCAACATGACTGAGCAGCAGTGCCAAAGGAGGCTCGGCTATCACGCCAGGTCGTCGCAGACATTTGCACATTAGTGGAGGAAGACCTGTAGCCCAGAGGAGCGGGTGGACACGCCTTAACAGTGGCTGTCAAAGTCACCAGCGCCCTCAACTTCTTCACCTCAGGCTCCTTTCCAGGGATCTGCAGCAGACATTTGCAACATTTCGCAGTTGGCCACCCACAGATGCATCACACAGGTCACCGATGTCCTCTTTGACAAGCCAGCCAATTATATCAACTTTGCCACTGATGAAACCAGTGTTACTGAGCGGTCGCTTGGCTTTGCCACTCTGGTTGGCGTCCCATGGGTGCAGGGCATCATCGACTGCACACATGTGGCCATCAGGGCAACCCATCATCATCCAGGAGTCTCTGTCAATCGCAAGGGCTTCCACTCCCTCAATGTGCAGCTGGTCTGCAACCATAGGAAGATCATCATGCCAAATTCGCTGGTAGCTGCCATGACTCTTCCATCCTACGCCAGTCCACCCTCCCTTAGCTCTTCACACCTCCAAGCACATTTTCCAGCTGGCTGCTTGGAGACAAGGGCTATCCACTGACGACGTGGCTTATCATACGCTTGAGGAGGCCAAGTACTGAGGCCGAGGAGAGATATAATGAAAGCCACACCTCCACCAGATGTGTCATAGAGCAGACAATAGGCATGCTGAAAATGCGATTCAGATGCCCTGACAGATCTGGAGAAGCCTTTCAGTACGCACCAGCCAGGGTCTCCAGAATCGTCATGGTCTGCTGCGCCCTGCACAACATAGTGCAACAGCGAGGATTAGCGCTGCATGAGGAGCAAGGCACTGAGCGCACAGCCTCTTCAGAGGAGGAGGAGCAACAGCTGGAAGACAAGGAGGAGCAGGAACTGGAGGAACCTGTGGTGCAGATGGCACCAGCACCTGAGCACATTGCTGCCCGAGAGGCCAGGGATGGCCTCATCATGGATAGATTTACTTAACTTTACACAGTACACCTATATGGCTGCTACATGCTTTGCCAGGTTGGCAACACCCCACTGCCACACCATAAAGCATCCCTACAATGACCAAACCATTCCTTTCACAGTCACCACCATTGCTGGAGGTAAAGTTATGTCTGACCCTTCACTCCATCTAAGTAAGCCACTTCCAATGGTGCACATGAATTTGTCCAGGACCGAAAATTTTTCAAAAGAAAGAAATTTATGGGGTTCACATTAAATTAACTGAAACTTCACATTAACATTGAATAAAACATCCAAGTGGCTACCCTTGTGAATCTACTTCACAGAATCACAGAAACCTCACAGTGCAGATAGAGGCCATTTTGGCCCATCGAGCCTGCACCGACACATATCCCACCCGATCCCCGTAACCCCTACACCAACACATATCCCACCCTATCCCCGTAACCCCACGTATTTAATCCCCCTAACACTAAGGGTCAATTTTTATCATAGCCAATCAACCTAACCCGCACATCTTTGGACTGTGGGAGGAAACCGGAGCACCCGGAGGAAACCCACGCAAACATGGGGAGAATGTGCAAACTCCACACAGACAGTCACCCGAGGCCGGATTCGAACCCGGGTCCCTGGCGCTGTGAGGCAACAGTGCTAACCACTATGCCACCGTACTTGTGTGGCATCTTTCTCTTACACGTGCGTCTATGTGGTGCTACCCCTGAGGTCGAGGCAGGCTGCTCACTTCCCTGCTGCGACTGCTTAGACACTTTTGGCGGACGTCCTCTGGGTTTTGGAGCCTGTGATGGCCCCGCCAAAGTCTGCTCCTCCTGCAATTGTGCAAGGGCAGACTCAGCCATCGTTGTCTGGGGAGGCATCTGGGGCTCTGACTGAGGGGGTTGCAAAGAGGGAGAAGTGTGAGTGCTTTGAGAGGAGATCCCACTTCCATGTCCCCTCTAACCGTCATTCCTCTCATGGGCCACCCACACTTCCCTGCTAGCAAGGAGCTGGAGAGCACCTTGCAGCACATCAGTGTGGCCATGAGGACCCATGTCTACACTGACATCCCTCCTAGAGAGGACACCTCTGCCTCTGCCATCTATCCTCCATAGATAGCCATCTATTCTGCAGAGAGACCATGTGCTCCTCTGAGTGGCGCATTAGCTGCTCCATGCAAGTGGCCATCCTATCCATGGAAGAGCCTACAGTCACCATCGTCTGCGACACATTGGTGCTCATGTTGGAGATGGACTCCTCCATTCTCTGAACACTGGCAATCATGGTGCTCACAAAACCTGTCAGAGTCCCCTGCACTTGTTCCTGCAGCTCCAGGATCGGCCTCTTTCTGGATGGCCCCCAAGGCGCAGCGTCTGCATGCAGCTAAGCAAAGCTGGGAGCGTCCTGCGCCCTCCGACGAGGAGTCTCCACCGCTGTCCCTGTCTCCACCATCGGCTTTTGCTCAGTTGTGATTGGTGACAACACTACTCTATCTTGCAAGGGGTCCACCGTGGTGTGTGTATCTGCGCTGGTGCTTGGTGCGCTCATGTCTGGTGACGGTGCGCCCTCAGAGGCTGGAGGCTTCTCTGAGGATTCGTCTTCCTCTTGCTCCTGGACAGTGGTGGGGGCACTTGATGGACCTGTGGGAGCGTAAAGAGATGAGTTAGATATGCCATATGTAGATTGGGTACAGATACTATTATGCACATAATAACCATTCAATGGCTGCTGACATCAGTCCCCATATGAGTGACTGATGTATGCCATGTAGCTGTATGATATGTAATTCTGTCACCGGGTTTCTGACATGTCCCCCTCTCTCCGTCGCCCACCTCCAGCTGCTCGGCCACTCCCGCCAACTCTAATGCAGCCTCTTCTGCTGTTGTGAGGCTAGCCATTGATGGGGTTCCACCGCTGGTTCTCTCCCTCTCCCTCTTATTGTGGGCTCTCTTTTCCTGCAAGGAGGGAAAGAAGGGAAGGTTGAGCTAGATTGCTGGAATGAGTGTAAGGAATGGATGGGTTACATCTGTAGAGGGAAATTGATGGAGTGGGGTGGCTATTCCAAGTGGCCTCCTTGTGTGTTGTTAGTTGGTATGATTGCACTAGGCTAAGGGTGAGTGTGAGGGGTGGTTAGTAAGATGGGGATGTGATAATGTAGATAGAGAGAGAGGGATGGGTGGAGGTGCAAGGTATGTTGGTGTGAGTAAGGATGTGCAGGAGTAGGGTAGTAATGGGGATGTGATGAGAGGCACAGCAGGATGAAGGCGAGTGTGTACTCACTTTTCCTGATCTAACAAGATTGTTGAAGCGTTTGTGGCACTGCGCCCAGGTCCTCTTGACGACATCCCTGCTATTCACCTCCTCTGCTATTTGGAGCCAGGCTCATTTGCTCTGCTGGGGAAGTCTCTTCCTCCCACCAGCAGGGAAGAGGACCTCCCTACATGCTCTGACTCCCTCCACAAGCATATGGAGGGAGTCATCAGAGAACCTGGGTGCAGTCCTCTTCCTCTATACCGTCTTCTCTGGTAGTGTGTGCAGCAGTGGAATAGTGAAGTGCAGTGACTGCACCCCCCCAGATGAACCTTCAAATGCAATGTGGCCATGGCTCCTTTAAATAGCCCGGCTGAAAACTGATCATCGATGATGTCACCAGACCCGCACCTTTTAATTGGGCTGGGTAACGCACAGGGTGGGCTTAATAGGCCCCATTAACATAAAGTCATTTTGTGGAGTGGGATGGAGCCAGCAAGGGGTTCACGATGCGCCATGGCGACCGCCCGCACTGGACACGCCCAGGTAGGGAAAATTCAGGCCCTGGCGTCCGGCATTGATAAGCAGCTGAGGGGTGGGGAGGGTTGGGGGTAACGTTTGGAAATTTAAATGGTCCTGTTGCCTAGTGCAGTTTATCACAGAGTGATCCATTACATGAGGGAAAGCGAGAAATTTCAAAATAAATTAAAATAAACAAAGGCTTTTGCTAACACTGCCGGTCACTCCACAGAATGGTAGGCACCACTGCCATTTTCCCCTGCCCCCGCCCAAGGTGGGCAACCCAGTGGCAGTACAAATACCACTGGGAGCCCACCACACAAATTCAAAAGAGCCTGGTCCCGGGGGTATTTTCCAGGGTCAGGACAAAGGGGAACAGGCAGGTGGAAAGGCCCCTGCCACTGATCCATCAGGAATCACGCCAGGCTGGAAAACCTAGCCGAGCATCAGTAGACGATGGGAACACGGGCAACGTTACAGGTCAGCCCATGAATGCACTCATCCAATGCCCACACTTGCGGATTTCCAGCAACGATCACTGCAGAGTGATCAGGAGTGCGAGCCCTTGCAGATCATCCTCCCCCTAACCCAGAGGCACTGAGACCAATTGTAACCCACCTCCCACCACCCCAGCTGGGATCAGCCAAGCCAGTGCAGACTGAGGTTTGTATCTGGGACCTCCCTGGCCTGTATGACTCGGTCACACACTGGATAAACTTCCAGACTCATCGGGGAGTCGCAACAAATGTGTTAAGAGACATGGTGAGGCAGTTGTGCTGGTTATTTTCTGTTAGTTAATCAATGAGACCGAGCTTTCCATTAATTCATCTGTAATTCTTCTGTTGGTGGGACTTTATTGTTGTCTTAAAAAAATTAGAATTTGTTAGAAAGTAAAATATACATTTCCCCTTAGAATGTTATGCCTAGTCTCCCATTTTAAACATTTCATCGCTCTCCAAAAAGCATGTCACATTGCTAATCAACACCATTTAGCTGCCTTTTTGTTGTCTGGTTTGCAATGCTAGCTGATACCTATAGCTATCCCAGTACTGAGGGAGCTTGTACTGGGATAGCTACCAGAGAGCATGGTTAACACCAGACCTACACTGTCGATATTCCTTTAAGCCTCCAATTAACAGGGGTGAAATGAAGTACATCTTCTGAATTTGTTCTCCCAGTTAGAGTCATTGAGCCAGTTAGCTGGGTAGAATAACAAGCATTTTACTAAAGGTTGTTATGTAACGTATGGTTCACTAACCAACTGGGGCAAACTATGTAGAAGGACAGAAAAAAAACACTGTGTTCACCATTTTAGGAAAATGCAGATGCTCTTATTCTCTGTACTGAATTTTCTGCTTTTCCTTGGAAGAATGATTGTCCTTTTTGACTTTCCAACTGAAAATGATAAAAGATGTGACAACATTCAGTGATGACCTATATGATGGACATTTTGTTAAAGCTCGGTAATATGAGTCCTCTTACATTTCAAACATTTCGGATAATAGAGTCAAGAGCTTTCTAATAAATGCTTTTAAGAGGCCTGTATAATATTACCATAGTTTTTCTGCTGATAGATAGCTTCGGTCTGCACTGGAAACAGGTGCACATGTACTACTGCATTAAAATAACTACTGTTCCTATTTATTTATTAAAGAATATTTTTACAGGATAAGTTACTAAGTTTTAGCAATGGAGAAATTTAACATTAAGGTGACCTAGAAGGATCCACTTCACTGCTCCCAGTAAATGGTGTGCTTATTTAAGTTATGAATGTTCTTCTTACTGGGTGGCCTGTAGATACATGCTATAGTCATTGTGCTGCTTCCATTCTGTTAAGAGCACGTCAACAGAAAGACATTTTAATGCCCATGTTAGTGTGATTTGATACACAGTCATCTCTCTTGTATTGCAGTGGGATCTATGCAATAATATCTACATAGGGGCTGACACTTCTGTCTGATGATCTTAATGAACAAGCAGACATGAGTAAAAAATAGTGGAATGTTATGAGAAAATGCCAACCCCCTCAGAAAGCTAATGGGAGAGGATGGTGAAAAGTTCTAATCAGGTGAATTGAACTTGTTTCAGGCCAATTTCACTTGCTTTGTGCCTTGTGCTTCAGGTTGGGCATTAAGCCAAGGTGCTGTCTCCCTGTTCCTCTGGTTGCAGTGGGTGTTGAAGAGCCTACAACACTATTATAGGGGCAGGGAGATCTCCCAGGCCAAAATTCCACCTTTAACCAACACTATCAATACAGATTCATTGGCATGTGTGCCTACATAGCAGTTACTGCACTTCAAAATAATTTATTGCTTGTGGTGTTTTGGGATGTTCCTGAGATCAGAAAGGATGCTACATCAATACAAGTTGTTTTTGCTAATGGTAATAAATATGGAACATCCTGCAGCTGCAGTGTGACATTGAGGCCAAGAAACTGGACTTTCACCCAAAATGTGCGGCATGTCTGTGAAGCGATTGCTTCACACGCTGTTCCAGGCAGCCTGGGAGCTGATCGAAATTGGGCCTTATCTGCATTAAACAGGTGAGCTGTGGGCACCAATTGGGCATCCCATTGCAGCTTACTGGCTGGGGCCTGACGCCGAGCTGGCCTACAGGTAGGTCCTGGCGGGGACGGCAGGCCCAGTCCGGCAGCATCCTGGAGTATTTGTGTGGAGCCAGGAGGAGCAGTCCTGTTCCTCCCGGCTCCACAGAAATGTAACTATTAAAATGTTTTCTGGCCATTTTTTGCATGGCCTCCAGCGGTCCCTTTAAGGACCACTGGTTAGGCCACTCAAGACCAGAAACAACTGGGCAGAGCAAGATCTGCCCATTTGTAGACGAATTTCAATTGGAGTCCTTCAATGGCGTTAATATTTCGATTTGCATATGCAGGCACCTAATGCCTGTTTTAGGTAGGGATCCCGCACACCTAAAATTTGCCAATTTCCAATTTGGCAGCAGGCACACTTCTGGGGGAGATCGGGCTCGGGAGACTGTGACCCAAGAGTCATTTCCCAATCCTTAATTAAAAACAGGCAAAACCATGTCGAATTTCTCACTGAGTTTTTTACTCCTGGTCTGGCCTGGCATTATTGAGCTTAAGAAAAGCGAAGACTTTGAAGTATCAGCACAATAATGAGAGAAGCTAATAGTACAGAGGAGTTTTCTGCCCAAATTGGGCAGATACATCACAGTACAAGAGGAGGGGGACAGGGCTGTTTGTGAATGCAGCGGTTCACGATTTGCAGGAGATGTAAGTCCTCGGCAGCAGGTTCTATTGCATTAGAGTCAGCTACCTAGGACACGCTGATGGAGCAGTGCATGTGAGCTCTCAAGCTCAATGGGCAGGATGCGACTTTGGTATGCCATCTGGTCTAAAAGGGCCTGCGGAAACAGTCAGCCATCTGCTCTGTGCTATTGCTGCTCTCAACGTTTATGTCATAGGGACCTGCCGGGCACCCAGAAGGGACATTTTAGGGGTCAGTCACTTGTCATATTCTGCCACCATTAGTGAGGTGCCTGACACCCTGTGTCACCACAAGTTCTGCTACAACCACGTCAACAAGAAGCAGTGGCTAGCTAGCCAGTGGGAGAGCCAGGTGTCTGAGGGTCTCATGGCTCATCTGCAAGTGGCTATTGTTGTTTTCTTTGAATCATACTTACAAGCACAGAATTGCTATTTGCCATCTCTTTTAGATGCTGCTGTGTCCTCGGTAGGAAGGTTTTGGGAGCCTCACAAGGTGCGGGGGTCGCAGCAAGCTTGATTTTCTGCTGATTAATTTTAATGACTAGTGTTAAATCCGTGAATCTTAAGGTATGGTGTTCTTCAATAAATAGATGGAGACTGCAGATGAACAATCAACAGGTGTTTACTGGATGAGGGTATTCTAAAAACTAACAGTACAGATCCCTACTCAGGGTTTATATACAGGTGTGGTCACTGCCGGTACTACAGTATACAGGAGCTGTAAAAGTAGTTCTCTTAAAGGTACATACACTACAATTCCTCCCCTTTTAGATTAACAGTACCATAACATTCAATTAACAGTTTTAACATGCACATTAACTGAAATAGTCCATTTATAGATTCAGCCTTTGGGGCGGCTTCCTGATCCTTTCTGGATAGCGCCTTTCCTGAGTGTCTTGCTCTTGGTGCGGAGGCAATTCTGGCCCCCTGTCGTCGGTTAGTTCATCAGCTTCCGATGCTACTGTTTCTGGGGTAGATGCTACTGGTATGTCGGGTTCATCACCAGGTACGCGAGACAAGGGGTTGACTCGTTCTTGTGACGCTAGGATCTGGTCGACATGGCATCTCACAATGTTCTCCCCAACATCCACTGTGTACATTAGTGGCCCCTGCCGTGTGCATATCGTTCCTGGTTGCCATTTCTCTGTTCGGTAGTCGCGGGCCAAGACTGGTTGTCCTACATTGAAGCTCCTTGTCGGCTTCTCATTGATGTGCTGGAATTGCATATTCTCAACAGTTCTTCGTACATTTGGTCTGAGCAAATCCAGACGAGATCTCAACCTTCGGTTAAAGAACATCATGGTCGGGGTCTGGTTGGTAACTGCATGTGTCGCATTTCTGTAGGCTAACAGGAAATTGTCCACCTTATGCTGCAGTGGAATGTCGTCATCGCACATGGCCCTTACTGCCTTTTGAAAGGTTTGTACGAACCTCTCAGCCAATCCATTTGTGGCTGGATGATACGGGGCGGATGTGCAATGCCTTACCCCATTCCTTCTCATAAATTTCCGAAACTCTTCGGACACAAACTGTGGTCCGTTATCAGAGCAAATCTGTCCTGGCAAGCCGTTCCTGGCAAATATGGTCCGTAGGGCTGCAATCGTTTTCTCCGTAGTGGTGGAGGACATTTTGATCACCTCAGGCCATTTCGAGTGCGCATCCACTGCTATTAAGAACATTGAGTCCATGAATGGACCAGCAAAATCAATATGCACCCGTTGCCATGGAGAGGAGGGCCACTCCCATGGGTGTAGAGGGGCATGTGGTGGTGCATTTTGGACCTTCTGGCATCCTGAGCAGCTCTTTGTTAGGTCCTCGATTTGTTGATCGATCCCCAGCCACCACACATAAGCCCTAGCAAGGCTTTTCATTTTCACCCCTCCCAGATGGCCTTCGTGAAGCTCATTGAGCACTCTCTCCCTTAACTTGGGTGGAATTACCACCCGGGATCCACACATCAATGTCCCCTGGCATACTGACAGCTGTTCTCTTCTGGATGAGAATGCTGGCAACAGTGAATCGCCATGTGTTGGCCATCCCTTCACCGTCAAATCATATACCCGAGACAGTGTCGGATCATTTCGGGTCTCCTTCTCTATATCCGTGTTAGTTACTGGCAAGCGTTCAATTATAGTCGAATAAAATATTTTGACAGGTTCCACTGCTGGTACTTCCTCTGCAGTAGGCAGTGGCAGGCGTGATAGCCCATCAGCGTTTCCATGCTGTTTCGTGCCCTTATACTCTATTTCTTATTGGTTTGCCCCTAGAAAAAGGGACCATCTTTGTAGCCGTTGCGCAGTCATCACCGGAACGCCCTTCTTTGGATTAAAGATGGAGACAAGTGGTTGGTGGTCAGTCAGCAAGGTGAACTTCTGCCCGTGCAGATAGTGGTTGAACTTTTTCACTCCCCATACTAGGCTGAGGGCCTCCCTGTCAATCTGGGCGTAGTTGCGCTCGGCTGAGGTTAGTGACCGAGACGCAAAGGCTACTGGCCTCTCCAACCTGTCTGGGAATTTGTGCGACAGCACCGCTCCAATACCATAGGGTAATGCATCACATGCCAACCGAATTGGTAGTGCTGGGTTGAAATGGGCCAACACCTCTTTTGATGTGATCAATTCTTTGCACTTCTGGAAAGCTCGTTTACATTCGTCATTCCACTTCCATGGTACCCCAGTTTGCAGTAGGGTGTTCAGTGGGTGTAATACTGTAGACAAATTTGGTAAGAACTAGACGGAGGCTGCAGATTAACACTCAACAGGTGTTTACTGGAGGAGGGTAGTCTAAAGACTAACAGTACAGATGCCTGCTCAAGGCTGATATACAGGTGTGGTCACTGCCAGTACTACAGTATACAGGAGCTGTAAAAGTAGTTCTCTCTTAAAGGTACATACACTACAACCAGCCCGAGGAACGACCTCAGTTGTGACACATTTTCCGGTGC
Organism: Somniosus microcephalus; assembly: GCF_052327205.1. Lineage (NCBI taxonomy): Eukaryota > Metazoa > Chordata > Chondrichthyes > Squaliformes > Somniosidae > Somniosus > Somniosus microcephalus. The sequence continues at coordinate 29,501,880 of NC_141003.1, forward strand.
TGGAGCCTTGACTACTGCCTCAATCTTTTCAGGGGACTTATGTAACCCCTCTTCATCAATAACGTGGCCACAATACGAGATCTGCTTCTGGAAAAACTCGCACTTGTGGCGATTAGCTCGTAGCCCATATTCCTTCAATCTAGTGAGCACCTTCTCCAGATTGGCGAGGTGATCACTGTCATTTTCGCCCGTGACCAGGATGTCGTCCAAATAACACTGGGTCCCTGGAATCCCTTGCAGGACTTGATCCATTGCCCTTTGCCAAATAGCCAGAGCCGATGCTACCCCGAACAACTGCTGGTTGTATTGGTAGAGACCTTTGTGAGTGTTTATCGTGAGGTATTGTTTCGAGGCTTCTTCTACCTCCATTTGCAGGTATGCCTGGGCCAGATCAATCTTAGTGAAGCGTTTTCCTCCAGACAGTGAGGCAAAAATATCTTCAATCCGTGGAAGCGGATATTGTACCATGTGAAGGACTGGGTTCACTGTCACCTTAAAATCCCCACAGATGCGGACCTTCTTTGGTTCCCCAGGCGTATTACTCAACGACCTCTTCATTACAGGAATGATGGGTGTAGCCCACTCGCTCCAGTCCACTTTGGACAGTACTCCTGAACATTCCAACCCTTCCAGCTCTGCTTCGACGGCTGGTCGGATCGCATAAGGCACCGGTCTGGCCTTAAAAAACTTTGGGCTTCCATTTTTCTCTATTTTAATCATCGCTGTTATGCCTTTTAGTTTTCCGAGTCCCTCCTGGAACACTTCTTGTGCGTCAGTTAGCATTTTTGACAGTCGTCCAGGTGTGACGTCGTCATCCTTTTTGGCCTCAACCTTCAGTGCCTGTATGGAATGCCAATCTAATTGTATCTTCCGGATCCATTCACATCCTAGTAGTGGTGGTCCTCCATCTGGCAATACATATAGGTCCATTTTTGGTATTTCCTGGCCTTTGTATATCACGTTCACCCTTATTTTTCCTTTTGGGTAGACTTTTTGCCCCGTGTACGTCTTCAAGACAATCTCTGTAGCTTTCAAGGGTATATGTGAGAATAGCCGCTTGTAGTCCCTTCGGTTTATGACTGTTAGGGCTGATCCTGTGTCCAATTCCATTTTCACTTGGACGCCGTCTACCTTGAGCGTGACCCAGATAGTCTGGTGATCCTCCATTTTGATTACCTTATGTAGTTTCAGACAACCCAGCTCCTTGCTTCCGGAGTCTGTATCACTTTTCTGTTCGTCTGAACTACTCTCCGTCACCTTGTGTACCTTTTTGTACTTCTCCTGTGGAGATTTCATGCTGCTGGTTTTCTTTCCCGACCTGCAGACTCTTGCTATGTGTCCTGCTTTTCCACACTGTCTGCACATTTGGTCCTTGAACCAACAATCCTTCTGGTCGTGTGTTGTTCTGTCGCAGCGGTAACACTTCACTGCTCCATATGACATTTCATTGGTGCCATATTCTTGTGGTCTCCATTGTATCTCTGCAGCGCCCCGTGCGGCTGCTTCGTGTGATACTGCCATGCTGAAAGCCTTGTCCAGCTTAAGATCCTTTTCTGATAGAAGCCGTTTCTGGGTTCCTTCACTTTGAAGCCCACACACAAACTTGTCCCTTAACGTATCTGCTAGTCCCATTCCAAACTGGCAGTGTTTCGATAGCTTGCGCAGTTCCATTAAATACTCAGCATTACTTTCGTCTTTATGCTGGTTCCTTTTGTGGAACTTAAATCTTTCTGCTATCAGCAGCGGTGTGGGGTTTAAGTGGTCCTGTAGGATTGCCACTATGCTTTCGAAATCCTTATCCACTAGCTTCTCTGGGGTTACTAGATTTTGTAGTAAGCCATACGTTTTTGCACCCATGGAATTCAACAATACCAGTGCTTTCTTGGCATCTGGCACTTCATTCGCCTTGCAGTACACTTCAATGCGTTCCACATATGTCGCCCAATCTTCGACTTCATTGTCGAACGCTGTGACAGTGCCACTCTTCGGCATCCCTGGGTGTGGTTAGACTGGCTAAAATGGCGTCTCCCGCGCTCTCCCTTCTTCACCGCTGGCTCAAAATGGCGTCTCCCGTGCTTCCCTTTCTTCCCGCGCTCGCCCTTCTTCTCCGCTGCGGCTTCAAAAATGGCATCTCCCGCGCTCTCCCTTCTTCTCCACGGCTCAAATGGCATCTCCCGTGCTTCCTTTCTTCCCCCGCAGACGCTGTTCAGCCCTTGAGCACTGGCTGCGCTCTGCGCGTTTCTCTCGTTGCCGCCACTCAGCCCTGAACCCCGGCTGTGCTTTACCCCCTCTCTCTTTTTGTTCTCCGTCGACGCCGCTCGGTCTTCAACCCCCGGCTGCGCCCTGTGCACTTTACCCTCTCTCTTACCCCATCGACACTGCTCGGCCTTTTCTGTGCCGTCGGTCGGCTCCAGCCGCCGCTGTCCGGGAAGGGTCTGCGCTGTACCTGTTGCCAGCCTGTTGCTGGATCGTCGTGGCTGGAGAACCAAGCCCAGCTCTCAACAGCCTCCCCTGCGATGCTCACTCTCTGCCGGATGACTGGGCGGTTGCTCGTGGTCGACGCCCATGCTTTTGGCCTCGACTTTCTTCCACTGTCCTCCAGGAGCGAATCCCTGGGAGGAAATGCAGAGTTGCAGGTAAGTTCGAATCGGCCTCGTCGCCACTGTTAAATCCGTGAATCTTAAGGTATGGTGTTCTTCAATAAATAGACGGAGACTGCAGATGAACAATCAACAGGTGTTTACTGGATGAGGGTATTCTAAAAACTAACAGTACAGATCCCTATTGAGGGTTTATATACAGGTGTGGTCACTGCCGGTACTACAGTATACAGCAGCTGTAAACTTAGTTCTCCTCTTAAAGGTACATACACTACAACTAGAAAATCAGGAGTGCCTTGAATTGGGTGCACCTGATACTTCGGTCTATGCTCCTGTCAAGCATTCTCCCTGTCAGACATGGGGCCTCTCAAAATGAACCTTCATATGTTTTGTTTGACTTTTGTTTTAATTCATTCACGGGATGTGGGTGTCGCTGGCAAGGCTAGCTGCATAATACAGGTTTACTGTGCAATGAAAGAAAAAAAGACATGCTAAGACTAAATTCAGTTTATCAAGTTGAGCAGTGTAGTTTAGTGTATACATGTTTCACGTACTTTGCTGTTGTGTTTTTGCTGAGCGGCCACTACAAGTAGGTAGTCCCATCCGTTGGCTGCCATGTGGGGAATATGCGTAGGTTGCACAGGAGGCTCCTCACTGGTAGCTCACGTGGGAAAATCCACCCTTGTATGTAATGAAGTTCCCTGTTTTTGGTTTTAAATGTGCCCTACCACTCAGTGCGCCCTTAGATGAAGAGGTAGCAATGGTAGATGGTTGCATAGCTCTTGGGTGAGCTATCCATAATACTGATATCTGTATATGTGACTAACCCTAATGGGCCTGCATCAATGCCAGGGGTCTCTGGTGGTGTAGTCATTATGAGCTCAATGCTTTCAGAGGTGGTGCCTACTGTTAGTTGCACAGAGTACATGATGGCACAGAACTGACATTGTCATGCATGCCAATCCACTTTTCCTGTGCTACTCCATGTATGCCATGGTGGAAGCTATCACTTCACAATACTCACTGATCTATGGGGGTTCAGAATCCCTCCACTGTGGTCACCTGTAATTTTTTTTATGAATGAGCTGAAGCTAGCCATGATTACTTCTTGGAATTTCAACTCTAAAGCCTCCAATAACAGCGGTGGGAACATTCATGAGAGATGTTCCTCATGTACTTATAGTCTGGGTATCAAGCTGCCCACTACAGATATGACATAATTCCCATGGGAGATGGCAGTGCATATCTGGATATTGTATTCCTCCGCACTACCCAGACCATCTGTTCGTGTTGCCAAGAAGGCAAGTAACTTCTCAATACGATAGCAAAACACTGCGGATGCTGGAAATCCAAAATAACAACAGAAAATGCTGGAAAAACTCAGCAGGCCAGGGCAGCATCCGTGGAGAGAGAAACAGAGTCAACGTTTCAGGTCGATGACCTTTCGTCAGAACTGGAAAAAAGCAGGAAATGGAAAGCAGTTTTGGGGGCTGGGAAAAGGGGGAGGGGATGAAAGAACAAAAGGGAAGGTCAGTGATGGGATAGAAAGCAGGAGAGATTAAGAGACATTGAGAGACATTAAGAGATATTCAAGGCGAGAGGAGGCGGTAATAGGACAGGTTAAGGAATAAAGGATGGCTCTAGATGAAGTGTGAATTGCGCTGGCAGAATGAAGGACAGCTGCCATGTGGGAGGGAAGAAGAAAAAAGGGGGTCAAACAAAAATTGTGGATAAAAAAAAGAAGAAAATATATATATGTGATAGGGGCTGAGGTTATGATCTGAAATTGTTGAACTCTATGTTGAGTCCAGAGGGCTGTAGAGTGCCTAATCAAAAGATGAGGTGCTGTTCCTCGAGCTTACACTGAGCTTCCGTGGACCAATGCAAGAGGCCGAGGACGGTGAGGTCTGAGTGGGAATGGGGCGGTGAACTAAAGTGACAGGCCACCGGGAGCTCGGGGTCCCCCTTACAGACTGAATGGAGGTGTTCCGCAAAGGGATCACCCAATCTGCATTTGGTCTCCTCAATGTAGAGGAGACCACATCGTAAGCAGCGAATATAGTATACGAAAATTGCAAGAAGTACAAGTAAATCACTGTTTCACCTGGAAGGGGTGTTTGGGGCCCTGGACAGTGGGAAGGTATAAGGGCATGTGTTGCATCTCCTGCGCTTGCACGGGAAGGTGCCGGGTGAAGGGGAAGAGGTGCTGGGGGTGGTTGAGGAGTGGACTAGGGTGCCATGGAGGGAGCAGCCCCTACGGAATGCTGAAAGGGGAGGTGAGGGAAAGATGCATTTGGTGATGGGATCACGCTGGAGGTGGCGGAAATGGCGGAGGATGATCCATTGAATGTGGAGGCTGGTGGGGTGAAAGGTGAGGACAAGGGGAGCTCTCTATCGTGGTTCTGGGGGGGAGGGGCAGGGGTGAGGGCAGGAGTGCGGGAGATAGAATGGACACGGTCAAGGGCCGTGTCAACCACAGTAGAGGGGAATCCTCGGTTGAGGATAAAGGAAGACATGTCGGAAGCACTGGTATGGAAGGTGGCATTGTCGGAGCAGATGTGGCAGAGACAAAGAAACTGGGAGAATGGAATAGGGTCCTTACAGGAGGCAGGGTGGGAGGAAGTGTAGTCCAGGTAGCTGTGGGAGTCAGTGGGCTTGTAGTGAATGTTAGTCAATAACCTATCTCCAGAGATGGAGATGGAGAAGTCGAGGAAGGGAAGGGAAGAGTTGGAGATGGACCATGTGAAGGTGAGGGAAGGGTGGAAATTGAAAGCAAATTGAATGAAATTTTCTAGTTCA